>NW_027361939.1:3662500-5070000 GCF_039654945.1 Dendrobates tinctorius | reverse complement strand
ATGGGATTATAGGTGTGGGGCCATCATACTAATTATGGGGAATTATGTGTGGGGCCATTATTATTTACAGTGGAGAAAAAAAGTATTTAGTAAGCTAGCAATTGTGCAAATTCTCCCACTTAAAAAGATGTAGGCATGTAATTGAAGTCAAAGGTAGACCACAAATCACCTTGTTTGATTTGCAAGATTTATTTTGCAAATTATGGTCGAAAATAAGTATTTGGTCATTAAAAAAGTTCTTCTCAATATTTTGTTATATATCCTTTGTTGGCAATGATAGAGGTCAAACGTTTTCTGCAAGTCTTCACAAGGTTGGCACACACTGTTGGTGGTATGTTGGCCCATTCATCCATGTAGACCTCCTCTAGAGTACTGATGTTTTGGGCCTGTCGCTGGGCAACACGGACTTTCAAATCCGTCTAAAGGTTTTCTATGGGGTTGAGATCTGGAGACTGGCTAGGCCACTCCAGGACCATCATATGTTTCTTACAAAGCCACTCCTTTATTGCCCTGGTGGTGTGCTTGGGATCATTATCATGCTGAAAGACCCTCCACGTTTCATCTTCAATGCCCTTGCTGATTGACGGAGATTTGCACTCAAAATCTCACGATACATGGCCCATTCATTCTTTCATGTACACGGATCAGTCATCCTGGCCCCAAAGCATGATGTTGCCACCCCCATGCTTCACAGTAGGTGTGGTGTTCTTTGGATGCAACTCAGCATTTTGACTCATCCAAACAGGACGAGCTTTGTTTCTACCAAACAGTTCTACTTTGATTTCATCAGACCATATGACATTCTCCAAATACTCCTCTGGATAATCCAAATGCTCTCTATCAAACTTCAGATGGGCCCGGACATGTACTGGCTTAAGCAGGGGGGCACATCTGGCACTGCAGAATCTGAGTCCCTGGTGGTGTAGCCTTTGTTACAGTGACCCCATCTCTATGCAGGTCATTTACTAGGTTCCCCCGTGTGGGTCTGGGATTTTTGCTCACTGTCCTTGTGATCATTTTGACCCCACGCGATGAGATCTTGCGTGGAGCCCCAGATCAATGGAGATTATCATTGGTGTTGTATGTCTTCCATTTTCTTATTATTGCTCCCACAGTTGATTTCATCACACCAAGCTGCTTGCCTATTTCAGATTCAGTCTTTCCAGCCTGATGCACGGCTACAATTTTGTTTCTGGTGTCCTTCGGCAGCTCTTTGGTCTTCACCATAGTGTAGTTTGGAGTATGATTGTTTGAGGTTGTGTACAGGTGTCTTTTACACTGATAACAAGTTCAAACTGGTGCCATTACTACAGGTAATGAGAGGAGGACAGAAGAGCCTCTTAAAGAAGAAGATACAGGTCTGTGGGAGCCAGAAATCTTGCATGTTTTTAGGTGACCAAATACTTATTTTCCATTATAATTTGCAAATTAAATTTTTGCCAAATCAGACAAGGTGATTTTCTGGATTCATTTTCTCATTTTGAGGCCGGGGTCAGACTTGCGAGAAACTCGCACGAGTCTTCTACGTCAATACCCGGCACTCAAGACTGGAGCGTTCAGCTGCATAGACATATATGCAGTTGAACGCTCCGATCCAAGTGCAGGCAGCAGTGTCGGGCATTGACATGCGAGACTCGTGTGAGTTTCTCACAAGTCTGACCCTGGCCTGACTCTCATAGTTGTGATCTACCTATGATGTCAATTACAGGCCTCTCTCATCTTTTTAAGTTGGAGAACTTGCACAATTGGTGGCTGACTAAATACTTTTTTCCCCACTATATGGGGATTACAGGAGTGGGGCCATCATGCTATATATGGGGGATTACAGGTGTGGGGCCATCATTCTATATATGGGGGATTATGTGTGGGGCCATCATGATATATATAGGGGATTATGTGTGATGCCATCATCCTATATATGGGGGATTATATGTGTGGGGCCATCATGCTATATATGGGGGATTATATGTGTGGGGCCATCATGCTATATATGGGGGATTATATGTGTGGATCCATCATACTATGTATGGGGATAACTGTAATGAGATATAGGCGGGCACCACAGAATGTTACAAACAATATTGATGCTGGGTGCAACTCTGTACCAAGAGAACGGAAAATGAAAAGTAGAAAAGAAGTACAGAAAAATGTGCACTCACAGCATGTATCAGTATCAAAAAAGGTTTTTATTAGATATACATATACCAAATAGGCAAATGTGCACAATAAAACATCATTAAAAACAAGTGAAAAGACATGCAGACTAGTGGATACATAATCATGATAAAATGCAAATTTATGCTCAAATGAATAAAGGGTAATACGTGAAAGTGATAAATCACTACTCAGCAGGAGAAGAAAACATGTGCAATGGGCGCACTCACAAAGATAGAAATAGATCAGAGCTGAATAGTACTAGCAGCTAGAGTTGAGCGAAACGGGTCGAAAAAATTCAAAAGTCGCCGACTTTTGGCAAAGTCGGGTTTCATGAAACGAAACCCGACCCTAGGATGAGGTCGGCCACGAGGTCGGCGACTTACGCGCCAAAGTCGCGTTTCAAAAGTTTGTTTTGCGCTCTTTTTCAGCCAATCAGGATCCACGGACACTGTGGGCAACGTGATGACATAGGCACGGGTCACCACCATCTTTCAGAAGGGCATGCAAGTGATTGGCTTGCTTTGGTGGGCGTCACAGGGGGTATAAAAGGGCGTGCACGCCGACCGCCATCTTACTTCTGCCGATCTTAGTATAGGGAGAGGTTGCTGCTGATTCTGTAGGGAGAGCGTTAGGCAGGGAAGAAGACAAAAAAACTGCTTCTGCTGCTAGCGATTTGGCCTGCACAACACACAAGTCACTGTGTGTGCAGTGCAAGGGGAGGCTATATTGTGGTGTATCAGTGGTGTTGGATGTTGGGCTGCCTTTTAAGGCTTCCTGACACGCTGGCATTGCTGTTTACCCACTGCTCCGCAAACTGCTTTTTTAAAAGCAATCCAATCTCCCTTATCCTCTCGTCACTTTGGTCACAGGCAGCTGTGCCATCGAGCGTGTCACATAGCGCTCAGATATCAGTGGGCCTCACACCATCCACAAGTGTCCAGTGTCCAAAAGTGTACGCAGAGATTCAAAATCTCCATTATCCTCTCGTCACTTTGGTCACAGGCAGCTGTGCCATCGAGCGTGTCACATAGCGCTCAGATATCAGTGGGCCTCACACCATCCACAAGTGTCCAGTGTCCAAAAGTGTACGCAGAGATTCAAAATCTCCATTATCCTCTCGTCACTTTGGTCACAGGCAGCTGTGCCATCGAGCGTGTCACATAGCGCTCAGATATCAGTGGGCCTCACACCATCCACAAGTGTCCAGTGTCCAAAAGTGTACGCAGAGATTCAAAATCTCCATTATCCTCTCGTCACTTTGGTCACAGGCAGCTGTGCCATCGAGCGTGTCACATAGCGCTCAGATATCAGTGGGCCTCACACCATCCACAAGTGTCCAGTGTCCAAAAGTGTACGCAGAGATTCAAAATCTCCATTATCCTCTCGTCACTTTGGTCACAGGCAGCTGTGCCATCGAGCGTGTCACATAGCGCTCAGATATCAGTGGGCCTCACACCATCCACAAGTGTCCAGTGTCCAAAAGTGTACGCAGAGATTCAAAATCTCCATTATCCTCTCGTCACTTTGGTCACAGGCAGCTGTGCCATCGAGCGTGTCACATAGCGCTCAGATATCTGTGGGCCTCACACCATACACAAGTGTCCAGTGTCCAAAAGTGTACGCAGAGATTCAAAATCTCCATTATCCTCTCGTCACTTTGGTCACAGGCAGCTGTGCCATCGAGCGTGTCACATAGCGCTCAGATATCAGTGGGCCTCACACCATCCACAAGTGTCCAGTGTCCAAAAGTGTACGCAGAGATTCAAAATCTCCATTATCCTCTCGTCACTTTGGTCACAGGCAGCTGTGCCATCGAGCGTGTCACATAGCGCTCAGATATCAGTGGGCCTCACACCATACACAAGTGTCCAGTGTCCAAAAGTGTACGCAGAGCTTCAAAATCTCCATTATCCTCTCGTCACTTTGGTCACAGGCAGCTGTGCCATCGAGCGTGTCACATAGCGCTCAGATATCAGTGGGCCTCACACAATCCACAAGTGTCCACTGTCCACAAGTGTGTGCAGAAATTCTAAAACTCCCCTGTCCTATAGACACCTTGTACCTTGTTTTACATTGCTATATAGTTTGTTGGATTTTGTCTACATTTCTACCAAAAATGAGGAAGGCTGGTGGAAGAGGCCGTGGAATTGGGCGGGGGTTGGCAGCTGGTAATGATGGTGTTGGTGGTGGATCTGATGGTAGTGGCAAGAGCAAAGTAGGACCGAATGCAGGAGGTGCTGACCCTGCGAAATCATCTGGCTACATAAGGCCTCGAACGCTTAGTTTTCTAGGAGTTGGCAAACCGCTTTTAAAGGCAGAGCATCAGGAAAAAGTTTTGTCTTACATTGCTGACTCAGCCTTCAGCTCTATCGCCTCCTCTTCTTCAGTTGTAAAAAGTAAAAGCACTGAGTCGTCATTGGAGGCTCATGTTCATGAACCACACCTTTCCTTGTGTCCTTCACCCCAACCAAGATTGAAGGATGACGCAGGCCATACTACTGATTACTCCATGGAGCTGTTTTCACATACCATGCCTGGATTATCAAGTGAAATGGTGAATTACCCAGGCCAAGATGAATCTGACATGGAGTGCACTGATGCACAGCCGCTGATGGATGATTCTGCTGGTACATTCACTCAGAGCACTACATTGTCCTCGCAGTGTACAGAGCCAGATTCTGACCCTGATGAGACTCAGGTGCCCCTTCCCGCACACTATACCACCATACACGGTGACACAGAGGAAGGTGCACATGACATAGAAGAGGAGGTGATGGATGACCCAGTTGTTGACCCAGATTGGCATCCATTGGGGGAAGAGGGTGCTGCTTCCAATAGCTCAGATGAGGAGCATCCACAGCAGACATCGACATCGCAACAGCTGTTATCTGGCAGGCCCGGAGCACTCCAAAGACAGGTTCCAAACATCAAAAGAGTTGCTGGACAGCTTGTCCAGAGGGTCAAAAGATCACAGCGTGCTAGGCCGCAAAATGTCTGCCAAAGTAGGAAGAGTGCAGTGTGGCACTTTTTTGAACAAAATCCTCATGATCAGGCCAAGGTTATCTGTAAGAAGTGCGCAAAGACCTTTAGCCGAGGGAAAAATCTGAAAAATTTGAATACCAGTTGCATGCTTAGACATTTAACCAGCATGCACTTGCAAGCGTGGACACAACACCAAACCTCAAGTGCCACATGTGCAACTGATCACAACGAAGGTAGTCAGCAATGCTACATTGTTTCCCCCACTGTAAGCCCACCGGTTAGCACAGCAGCAAATGTTGAGGTGTCGTTGCAAGGCCACAGCAGTCAGGGAATCCCACTGTTATATCAACGAAAGACTGATTCTAGGCCATCAGAAAGAACACCAACTCCATCACCATCATCAACCCTCTCTCAGTCCGCCCTGTCCACCGCTACTTCCACCATATGCAGCTCTCAAGTCCAGCTCACCATCCCAGACACTATGAGTAGGTCAAGAAAGTACTCAGTCTCTCATCCGCGTACACTGGGTTTGAATGCCCACATTGCCAAACTAATCTCGTTTGAGATGATGCCCTTTCGGTTGGTGGAAAGCACAGCTTTCCGCGAACTCATGGCCTATGCAGTACCACGCTATGACCTACCCAGTCGCCACTTCTTCTCTCGCAAAGCCATCCCAGCCCTCCACCATCATGTGAAAGACCGCATTGTCCATGCACTCAAGCAGTCAGTGAGCGGAAAGGTGCACCTCACAACTGATGCATGGTCCAGTCGGCATGGCCAGGGCCGTTACGTGTCCATCACTGCGCACTGGGTTAATGTGGTGGATGCAGGGTCCACAGGGGACATCGGTGGTGGGACAGTGCTGCCTAGCCCACGGTATAGGAAACAGTTGGCTGTAGGCGTTCGACCCTCCTCCTCCTCCTCCTCCTCCTCCAGAAGCGAAAGCTCGTCCACAGAGCGCAGTCGTACGAGCACTCCATCTGCAGCTGCCACTGTTGCACACGATGTGTCCCCCTATCGAGCAGCTAGTGGAAAGCGTCAGCAGGCTGTATTGCAGATGATGTGTTTGGGCGACAGACACACCGCCGAGGTGCTGGCCGAGTACTTGAAGCGACAAACTGAGTCATGGCTGGGCAGTGTACATCTTGAGGCAGGCAAGGTAGTTAGTGATAACGGCCGTAATTTTGTGGCAGCCATAGCCCTTTCAAAACTCAGCCACATACCTTGCTTGGCTCACACCTTGAACCTGGTGGTGCAGTGCTTCCTCAAAAATTATCCGGACTTAACAGCCCTGCTCCAGAAGGTGCGAAGACTGTGCGCGCACATCCGCCGGTCGCCTGTACACTCCGTTCGTATGCAGAAGCTGCAGCGATTGCTCCACCTTCCCAACCACCGCCTCATTATCGACATTGCAACAAGGTGGAACTCCACCCTGCACATGGTGGAGCAGCTGTGCGAGCAGAGGCAGGCCATAATGCATTTGTGGGAGGATACACGGCCAGGCACTTTGAGAGCAGACATGGAGTTGACAGGCGTGCAGTGGTCGAAGCTGAAAGACCTTTGTAAAGTCCTTCAGTGTTTTGAGGAATGCACATGGCTGGTAAGCGCAGACGACGCCATCCTAAGCATGAGCATCCCACTTATGCGTCTGCTCATGCAAACTTTGACGCACCTTAAGGAGCAGGCGTCTGCAGCCAATGTTGATGAGGAGGAAGAGGAGGAGGGAATCCTTGATGACATTCAGCCATTGTCTGCTCAGGGACCTCTCCTGGACGAGGTGGAGGAAGAAGAGGAGGAGGAGGAGGAGGATGATGGGGATGATTACTTAGGGGAGGAGGATGCATCTCGTGGGGCAAGTGAAAATGTTGGCGTGGCAAGGTCTGGTACAGGGTTTGTGCGTGACTGGAGGGATGTGGATTTGCCAGAAAGTGCTCCTCCACCCAGCACTCGCAGTGCATCATTGACACCGGGAACATTGGACCACATGTCAGATTATGCCTTGCGGATCCTAAAAAGGGACCCCCGCATTGCCAAAATGATGAACGATGACGACTACTGGTTGGCCAGCATCCTGGATCCACGCTATAAAGGCAAATTACAAAACATCATGCCACAGGAGAACCTTGACCTAATATTGGCTAATAAACAAGCAACTCTGGTAAATCGGTTGCTTGAGGCATTCCCAGCACACAGCAGCGGTGATGGTTCTTACAAGAGCCGTACGGGCCGGGGGCAGCTTGGCAGAGGTGTTCGTGGTGCACACAGCAGAAGTGACGTTGGAGACAGGGGTTTCATGACAATGTTGTGGACTGATTTTTCAAATACCGCTCACACAACTGGTAATACTGCATCGATGGAAAGTGACAGGAGACAGCAGTTGTCAACTATGGTTACAAACTACTTTTCCTCCCATATCGATGTTCTCCCACACAGGTCATTCCCCTTCGACTATTGGGCCGCTTTACTGGACACCTGGCCTGAATTGGCCCAATATGCCTTACAGGAGCTCGCTTGCCCAGCTGCAAGTGTGCTATCGGAAAGAGTCTTCAGTGCAGCTGGATCAATCCTGACAGAAAAAAGGACCCGTCTGTCAACCCAAAATGTGGATGATCTAACCTTCATTAAAATGAACCACGCATGGGTTTCCAAGGATTTTGTCCCACCTTCCCCTGATGACACATAGGGTGACAGAAAAATGGCTTGCTTTGGTCCACCTCTTCCTGGTACTTCACCTATTTCGCCTTTTGCATCAGCTGAATGTCCAACATCAACATATGCCACTTTCTAAAACTCCATAACTGTGCTGCCTCCCCCCCATGGCCGGGGTCACCACCTACCGCACGACACCGTGCGAGTGCCGTTGCCCTGGACAGGTGGGTAGGCCGACTCTTGGGCGCGGGCACTGGCACAGGGTCCCTCATAGTGCAATCAAGTGTCTCTGACGGTGGTGGTGCACACCCGCCGTCAGACACACCGCTGTACTATGAGGGGCCTAGTGCCAGTACCGACGCCCACGAGTGGGCCCCCCTTGCTTGGCCAGGGCCCCAGCATTTGCAATTTTTACCTCTCCCTGCTCCTCCGCTGTGTAATCTGGGCCGTCAAATCCATACTGTGCCTGACACCGTCTGAGCCTGCCTCCTGAGACATATATTTTGAATGTGTACGCTATCCATACATGTTATCCGGGGATACGGTACCCTTTCTAACCTTTGTGCAATGACGTGCAATCCATACTGGGCCTAACACCGTCTGAGCCTGCCTCATGCTGTATAGACATATATTTTGAATGTGTACGCTATCCATACATGTTATCCGGGGATACGGTACCCTTTCTAACCTTTGTGCAATGACGTGCAATCCATACTGGGCCTAACACCGTCTGAGCCTGCCTCATGCTTTATAGACATATATTTTGAATGTGTACGCTATCCATACATGTTATCCGGGGATACGGTACCCTTTCTAACCTTTGTGCAATGACGTGCAATCCATACTGGGCCTAACACCGTCTGAGCCTGCCTCATGCTGTATAGACATATATTTTGAATGTGTACGCTATCCATACATGTTATCCGGGGATACGGTACCCTTTCTAACCTTTGTGCAATGACGTGCAATCCATACTGGGCCTAACACCGTCTGAGCCTGCCTCATGCTGTATAGACATATATTTTGAATGTGTACGCTATCCATACATGTTATCCGGGGATACGGTACATCCATACTGGGCCTAACACCGTCTGAGCCTGCCTCATGCTGTATAGACATATATTTTGAATGTGTACGCTATCCATACATGTTATCCGGGGATACGGTACCCTTTCTAACCTTTGTGCAATGACGTGCAATCCATACTGGGCCTAACACCGTCTGAGCCTGCCTCATGCTGTATAGACATATATTTTGAATGTGTACGCTATCAATACATGTTATCCGGGGATACGGTACCCCTTCTAACCTTTGTGCAATGACGTGCAATCCATACTGGGCCTAACACCGTCTGAGCCTGCCTCATGCTGTATAGACATATATTTTGAATGTGTACGCTATCCATACATGTTATCCGGGGATACGGTACCCTTTCTAACCTTTGTGCAATGACGTGCAATCCATACTGGGCCTAACACCGTCTGAGCCTGCCTCATGCTGTATAGACATATATTTTGAATGTGTACGCTATCCATACATGTTATCCGGGGATACGGTACCCTTTCTAACCTTTGTGCAATGACGTGCAATCCATACTGGGCCTAACACCGTCTGAGCCTGCCTCATGCTGTATAGACATATATTTTGAATGTGTACGCTATCCATACATGTTATCCGGGGATACGGTACCCTTTCTAACCTTTGTGCAATGACGTGCAATCCATACTGGGCCTAACACCGTCTGAGCCTGCCTCATGCTGTATAGACATGTATTTTGAATGTGTATGCTATCCATACATGTTATCCAGGGATACGGTACCCTTTCTAACCTTTGTGCAATCACGTGCAATCCATACTGGGCGTGAGAACGGCTGGCGAGCTGTTAAGCAAGCTACAGCACCTGTCCAGACAAGTACAGGGATTCCCTAGCGAGGAGACTTATTTGATTGTTTTCAATGTTGGGACAGCAATTTTTGGGGAGCACTATACTCTGGAGAATGATAGATGTGGCCCACCATACACTGGAACATTCCAAAGGTGGACATCAGACACTGGAGCATCATTTACAGGGCCCATTATACACTAGAGCATTAGAAATGGGGCCCATTATGTTTGGAGCATTATTTGGGCCCATAAGACAGTGGAGCTTCATCCATGGGGACCAACATATACTGTAGCATTATGTGGAGCTCATCATATACTGTTTCAAACATTATATGGGACCAATGATTTTGTATGGAGAAATAGATGTGCCTCGTCATGAGATGTAAAAAGTGAGGTATTTTTCATTGTACTATACCGCTATTTCTCTGCCGTATCGGAGCATGATGAGTTGTGGTATGTGTTAAAGGGGCGCTCTTTCGCCCAGGGCACATGAAAACCTGCAGCCAGCCCTCCCCCCCACAAATTTAGCCAAATAACCCCCATTTTTCAGTGCGTAACTTGTATTATGAAGTTAATTAAGGTTGACAAGCTTAAGTAAGAAGAATTGATGCTTTTGGCATTCAAATGGGCAATGTAGGTGTGTTTCCTGTCCTCCTCTCACTGCCGACTTTTATTCCCCATTGACTTACATTGGGTTTCGTGTTTCGGGACGACCCCGACTTTTCCCCATAATCGGACGATCTTGATCGACCCGACTTTTGGAAAAGTCGGGTTTCACGAAACGAAACGCGACCCTAAAAAACCAAAAGTCGCTCAACTCTACTAGCAGCTAATAATAAAGGAGTGCTCCTTATTGGACTAAATAGGGCTAATCCATAATACCCAGATAATAGGTGCACTCAAAAAAAAAATAGCAATGTATCAAACCTGAAAAATACTGACAGCTAGAGTTGAGCGATACCGTCCGATACTTCAAAGTATCGGATCGGAATGGATCGGCCAATCTTAAAAAAAAGTATCGGTATCGCCGATTCCGATACCGGAAGTCCCATTCAAGTCTATGGGACTTCCGGTATCGGAATAAGAAAAACCCTGTTTTTGCCTTGTAAAGCCTCTCTGGGGTCTGTACGGGCCTTTCGGGGGGCTGTGCCGGCCTGCCAGGGGGTCTGTGCAGGCTCCGGTGGTCTGTGCCGGCCTGCCGGGGGGCTGTGCCGGCCTGCCGGTGGTCTGTGCAGGCTCCGGTGGGCTGTGCTGGCCTGCCGGGGGACTGTGCCGGCCTGCCGGTGGTCTGTGCAGGCTCCGGTGGGCTGTGCCGGCCTGCCGGGGGGCTGTGCCGGCCTGCCGGTGGTCTGTGCAGGCTCCGGTGGGCTGTGCCGGCCTGCCGGGGGGCTGTGCCGGCCTGCCGGTGGTCTGTGCAGGCTTCGAGGGTCTGTGCAGGCATCGTCCGATGGGTAGTGTTGAGCATTCCGATACCGCAAGTATCGGGTATCGGCCGATATTAGCGGTATCGGAATTCCGATACTTAATTCCGATACTTTTTTCATATCGGATTCCGGGATCGGAATCGGAATAGGAAGTTCCCATCATGCTATGAGCCTGCTTGCTTTGATTAAGCCAATGGGAATCCTCCGAAGTGTGGGCACATCCTGTTAGGCATGTAGGCATGTTAACTATTGGCATGGCTGTGATTGGCTGCCGAAATGATGTCATGGTGCACTATAAAAGCCACCGCAGCCGCCATTTCTGGTCACTCTGCTGTGAATTCAGTTAGGGACAGGCTGCTGTAGAAGACTGTGAGGGACAGTTAGAAATAGCGATTCCACCAAACATCTAGTGCTTTACCCAGGCTACATAAACCACCACTGTAGCCTTCTTTGCCCTAGCAGCAGTGTTCACAGCTGTCTGCAAGGGCTGTGTGAGTGCAGCTCACGCTGTGGAGTGGGTCCTGCAGTCACGTCAGGCTGTAGGCCACCCAGTGTGATCACTGCTGCCTCATACATCTTTTATTTTTTGAGCTGCATTTTTTAAATAATTTCAATCTAGTGTGCTTCCATCCGTATCCATATACGTTGGTTGCAAACACTAGTAGTAGACAGCGGAGCCTTTCTGCAGCCTTTCAGTGCTAGTGTCCACTTTGCTGCACTGTTCACGGCTGTCTGAGAGGTCTCTGACTGTGTGTGAGTGCAGCTCACGCTGAGTAGTGTGTCCTGCAGCTACGTCTGGCTGTAGGACGCTCAGCGTGCGTCACTGCCTCACACATATTTTTATTTGAGTGCAGCTCATTTTTTCTTCTATTAGTGTGCATCCATCCGTCTCCATCTACGGTGGTTGCAAACACTATATAGGAGTACACAGCGGAGCCTTTCTGCAGCCTGTCAGTGCCAGTGCCCACTTAGCTGCACTGTTGACGGCTGTCTGAGAGGTCTCTGACTGTGTGTGAGTGCAGCTCACGCTGAGTAGAGTGTCCTGCAGCTACGTCTGGTTGTAGGACGCTCAACGTGCGTCACTGCCTCACACATATTTGTCTCTGAGTGCAGCTCATTTTTTCTTCTCCTATTAGTGTGCATCCATCCGTATCCATCAACATTGGTTGGTTGCAAACACTATATAGGAGTAGATAGAGGAGCCTTTTTTTCTGGCTTGTGCCCTGCCGGCGCAGCCAGATTAGTATTACCCAATTTTTTTGGAGCCTCATCTTTTGCATTGTAGGTTACCTGCCTGCATTGTAATAGCTCCAAAAAGTTGGTGATACTATCAGTTTCAATTCTTTGTTCTCATACTTTGAGTTTCTTTCAAACAAAGAAACCACATAAAAAGTTCACCAAACACTACATTTTGAACTTGTGTAGGCCACATCAGCTCCTATTAAAGTCTAGTCCACACACACACACTTCATAAAATTAGTGTTTCTTGTACCTGTAACCAGCTGTTCAGGAATAAGCACACTAAGGCCCCCCTTTGTACTTTTTTGCCTATCTTAAGCAGTCTTGCAAGATGAAGAAGGCAGGGAGTAAGGCGCGGGGGCGTGGGCGTGGGCGTGGAGTTTCAGCAGGGAGAGGACGTGGGGATTCTGCAGGGAGAGGACGTGGGGATTCTACAGGTAGAGGACGTGGGGATTCTGGGCCTGCTGCGGGCACCAGTGGATCAGCATCCCCCAGTTTTAGCAGGCAACAGTCCTTTAAGCGCAGCTTTGTAGGACCTCAACGTACCCCACTGCTGCGGGAGGAACAAATTGAAGCCGTTGTCGGATGGATGGCAGCTAACGCATCGACTTCAATTACTTCCGCATCCTCTCAGGGTCAGAGCACCGAAGAGCAACCATCTGTCTCTTCACCACCTGCCAAAGTGCCCAGGCAGTCAGAGAGACATGGACAGGAGCCATCACAGTCTCTACTTCTGTTCTCGGAATCTGTTGGCTTGGAAAGAGGGGGCCAGCCAAGCAGCATTCCTGAATGTGAAGAAGAGGGAGTATGCAGTGATGCGCAACTTCTTTGTCCCTCTGAATCTGAAGAGGCGAGTGGGCCAGTGCCTATGGTCAGCACACCTCAGTACGCATCAGATGATGACGAGACTCAGTTGCCACTTTCTGGTGCATATGGTGCTGGCGAGACAACCCCGGAGAAGCAGCTGTTTGAAGAGGGGAGGGAAGATGATGAGGTCCTTGACCCATCATGGCGTGAGCAACAGGAAGGTGGTGGGAGCAGCTCGGAGGAAGAGATTCCCCTACCGGCCAAAACAGGAGGCAGAGGGAGGGGGAAGACTTGGTTGCCTGTACCCTCCACTTCGGCACCCGTTAGGAGCATTCCTCCTTCCAAAGGCAAACCGGGCGCTCACAAGAGTTGCAGTGCGTGGTCCTTTTTTGACACAGTTGCAGATGACATTTGCTTTGTCAAATGCAAGCTGTGTCATCAGAGAGTCAAAAGAGGGAGAAATGTCAGCAACCTCAATACCACAAATATGTGGAAACATGTGCGCACCAAGCACGAGTTGGAGTTGCAGAGACACCCTGAAGACGTAGGCCAACGTACAGCACCACCTACCACCTCTTCAGTTCGTGTTGGGCCCTCTTCCTCCAGCTCACACACTGCTGGTTCGGCTTCCTCACAGGATCGCCAAGGAAGAACCTCTGCCACTGTTGTCCGGAGACCCTGTCAGATTCCACCCATAACAGCACGTTCCCATCCATCACAGCCATCGGTAGCACAGGCATGGGATAAAAGGCGCCCTTACTCGGCAAACCATCCCCGAGCACAGTCTCTGAATGCTGGCATTGCCAAACTTCTGGCAGTTGAAATGCTGTCATTCAGGCTGGTGGACACTGACACCTTCCGGGACTTAATGGCATTGGCAGTCCCCCAATACAACGTGCCCAGCCGCTTTTATTTCAGCAGGCGAGCCGTCCCTGCCCTGCAGAAACATGTTGAGGGCAAAATAAAACATGCGCTACTAAACGCCGTTAGTAGCAAGGTCCACCTGACCACCGATGCGTGGACCAGTAACCATGGACAGGGACGATACCTTTCCCTCACTGCCCACTGGGTCAATGTTGTGGAGCCGGGTACGGATCTGGAGAGTGGCGCTGTACGTGTTCTTCCAACGCCACGGATTGCAGGACTCCAGTCTGTACACATAGACTCCTCCTCCTACTCAAGTTCCTCAGAAACAGCAGAGCAGGAGCCTGTTACGACCGATATGAGCACAGCCGTGGCCAAACGTCAACAGGCTGTACTCAAATTAATTTCTTTGGGGAATCGAAGCCACACAGCGCAGGAGCTCTGGAATGCTATCAAGCTGGAGAGCGATGTGTGGTTTGGGCCAGCGAATCTCCAGCCGGGCTTGGTAGTGTGTGACAATGGCCGAAATCTGGTGGCAGCTCTTGGCCTAGGCAACCTCACACACATCCCATGTCTGGCACATGTTCTTAACTTGGTCGTGCAGAGCTTTCTGAGGGACTATCCGGATCTTGATGCACTGTTGCACAAGGTCCGCATAGAGTGCGCTCACTTGCGACGTTCCAGCACGGCAAGATCGCGCCTCGCTGCTCTGCAGCGACGATTTGGCCTTCCGGAACATCGCATCATATGTGACCTACCCACCCGGTGGAATTCAACGTTACATATGTTGGAGCGGTTGTGTGAGCAGCAGGCAGCAGTCATGGAGTACCAGCTGCATCAGGCGCAAACAAGTCGCACTGTGCGCCGTTCACACTTCAGCACCATTGAGTGGGCCTCTATGAAGGACATCTGCCTCGTTTTGCGTGCCTTCGATGAATCCACGCGGATGGCGAGTGCAGACGATGCACTAGTCAGCATGACTGTCCCCCTTATCTGCCTGCTTCAACAAACACTGCAAGCACTAAGGGATGAGGTTTCAGAAGAGGTGGAGGATGAGGAGTCCCAAATGCCATCTGCTTCTGGACAGTCTGCGCTACGTGTTTCCTCACAAAGGCCTAGGCAGGGGACACTTTGTGAGGAGGATGAGGAGGAGTCGATGGAGGAGGAAGACATCTCTCCAGAGGAGGGAGGTACACAAACCTCTACTCAGTATGTACAGCGAGGGTGGGGTGATGCAGAGCAGGTCGAGGTCACGCCTCAAACAGGGGACAGCGGTTCTTTGGCAGTTGGGAGTCTGCAGCACATGGTTGATTTCATGCTGCAGTGCCTGAGAAACGACCGCCGCATCGCCCACATTCTCGTCTCGGCTGATTATTGGGTGTACACCCTCCTAGATCCTCGCTACCGGGACAGCGTACAAAGGCTCATACCAACGTTGAACCGGGAGCGTAAAATGCGGGAGTACGAAGAGTCACTGGTGCAGTCCATAATGTTTTCCATTCCACCCGACAGCATTGTTGCTAGTGCTTTACAAAGCAGCTCTGTGCGTCGAGGCAGTGGAGGAAACTCTGCACAAAGAGGGAGCAGAGGCAGTGCCGCAGCACAAGGCAAGACCACTATGGCCCAAATGTGGCAAAGTTTTGTGTGTCCACCACAATTGTCTACACCATCAGCGACGCCTCGAGTCAGCAGGAGGCAACGCTTCCGTCAGATGGTGTCAGACTACATGTCTTGCCCTGTCGCTGTACTCCCAGATGGCTCTTCCCCCTTCAAGTTTTGGGTCTCTAAGCTGGATACATGGCCAGAGCTTAGCCAGTATGCATTGGAGGTGCTGGCTTGCCCTGCTGCCAGTGTATTATCGGAACGTGTCTTTAGTGCCGCAGGTGGTGTACTAACAGACCGTCGCACGCGACTATCTTCCGATAATGTTGACCGGCTGACTTTTCTGAAAATGAACAAGGCCTGGATCTCCAAAGACTTTGCCATTCCTCTTACAGACTAAATTAGTGGTTGGCAACTGTATCCAGGTCTGCTGGTGTGTTCATTTTTCTACCACCTGAACTATAATCCCTGTGCTTCAACACAGCCAGTTGTCGCTCAGATGTGTCGTCTGCACAGAGAAACACACTAGCTCCTGTGTTACTGGGGTTCAGTAATGCCAGCTGATCCCCTGCTGTGTGGACGGCAGAGTCACCAGCTCCATCAACATTCAAACCACTACTGATTTTTAACCGTGCCCAACTTAGGTCTCTGGCTCCACTGTCTCTACTATTTCCCCTGACCTCCAACCCTGCCATCTACATCTCTGAAGTGGCGTCAGCACAATCTACACTTGTTCCTGTGTTCCTGTGGCTCAGTCCCATCAGTTTATCCCCTGATGTGTGTCCGGCAAGGTCTCCTGCTCTGTCCACATTCCCATAACCAGTAGTGGGAATGAGGACAGAGCTGGCGAACTTGCCGGACAAACATCAGGGGATCAACTGATGGGACTGAGCACCAGTAACACAGGAACAAGTGTAGATTGTGCTGACGCCACTTCAGAGATGTAGCTGGCGGGGTTGGAGGCCAGGGTAAATAGTAGAGACAGTGGAGCCAGAGGCCTAAGTGGAGCATGGTTAGAATCAGTAGTAGTCCACAACCTCCATAAAAACCGATGCCCATTGGCCTCTGCATGCGGCATGCGTAATCCTGGGCTCCAACAGCGTCAGTTGGTGTTCAGAAGTGTCGTCTCCACAGAGCCAAACACATTCGTTCAAGTGTTAGTGGGGTTCAGCACTGTCAGCTGTTCCCCTGCTGTGGAGATGGCAAGTCTCCTGCTGCATTCACCTGCCAAAATCCAGTAGGCCCCAGCCTGCTCCTCGCCTAATCCTGAGCTCCAACAACGTCAGTTGGTGTTCAGAAGTGTCGTCTCCACAGAGCCAAACACATTCGTTCAAGTGTTAGTGGGGTTCAGCACTGTCAGCTGTTCCCCTGCTGTGGAGATGGCAAGTCTCCTGCTGCATTCACCTGCCAAAATCCAGTAGGCCCCAGCCTGCTCCTCGCCTAATCCTGAGCTCCAACAACGTCAGTTGGTGTTCAGAAGTGTCGTCTCCACAGAGCCAAACACATTCGTTCAAGTGTTAGTGGGGTTCAGCACTGCCAGCTGTTCCCCTGCTGTGGAGATGGCAAGTCTCCTGCTGCATTCACCTGCCAAAATCCAGTAGGCCCCAGCCTGCTCCTCGCCTAATCCTGGGCTCCAACAACGTCAGTTGGTGTTCAGAAGTGTCTTCTCCACAGAGCCAAACACATTCGTTCAAGTGTTAGTGGGGTTCAGCACTGCCAGCTGTTCCCCTGCTGTGGAGATGGCAAGTCTCCTGCTGCATTCACCTGCCAAAATCCAGTAGGCCCCAGCCTGCTCCTCGCCTAATCCTGGGCTCCAACAACGTCAGTTGGTGTTCAGAAGTGTCGTCTCCACAGAGCCAAACACATTCGTTCAAGTGTTAGTGGGGTTCAGCACTGCCAGCTGTTCCCCTGCTGTGGAGATGGCAAGTCTCCTGCTGCATTCACCTGCCAAAATCAAGTAGGCCCCAGCCTGCTCCTCGCCTAATCCTGGGCTCCAACAACGTCAGTTGGTGTTCAGAAGTGTCGTCTCCACAGAGCCAAACACATTCGTTCAAGTGTTAGTGGGGTTCAGCACTGTCAGCTGTTCCCCTGCTGTGGAGATGGCAAGTCTCCTGCTGCATTCACCTGCCAAAATCCAGTAGGCCCCAGCCTGCTCCTCGCCTAATCCTGAGCTCCAACAACGTCAGTTGGTGTTCAGAAGTGTCGTCTCCACAGAGCCAAACACATTCGTTCAAGTGTTAGTGGGGTTCAGCACTGCCAGCTGTTCCCCTGCTGTGGAGATGGCAAGTCTCCTGCTGCATTCACCTGCCAAAATCCAGTAGGCCCCAGCCTGCTCCTCGCCTAATCCTGGGCTCCAACAACGTCAGTTGGTGTTCAGAAGTGTCGTCTCCACAGAGCCAAACACATTCGTTCAAGTGTTAGTGGGGTTCAGCACTGCCAGCTGTTCCCCTGCTGTGGAGATGGCAAGTCTCCTGCTGCATTCACCTGCCAAAATCAAGTAGGCCCCAGCCTGCTCCTCGCCTAATCCTGGGCTCCAACAACGTCAGTTGGTGTTCAGAAGTGTCGTCTCCACAGAGCCAAACACATTCGTTCAAGTGTTAGTGGGGTTCAGCACTGCCAGCTGTTCCCCTGCTGTGGAGATGGCAAGTCTCCTGCTGCATTCACCTGCCAAAATCCAGTAGGCCCCAGCCTGCTCCTCGCCTAATCCTGGGCTCCAACAACGTCAGTTGGTGTTCAGAAGTGTCGTCTCCACAGAGCCAAACACATTCGTTCAAGTGTTAGTGGGGTTCAGCACTGCCAGCTGTTCCCTTGCTGTGGAGATGGCAAGTCTCCTACTGCATTCACCTGCCAAAATCAAGTAGGCCCCAGCCTGCTCCTCGCCTAATCCTGGGCTCCAACAACGTCAGTTGGTGTTCAGAAGTGTCGTCTCCACAGAGCCAAACACATTCGTTCAAGTGTTAGTGGGGTTCAGCACTGTCAGCTGTTCCCCTGCTGTGGAGATGGCAAGTCTCCTGCTGCATTCACCTGCCAAAATCCAGTAGGCCCCAGCCTGCTCCTCGCCTAATCCTGAGCTCCAACAACGTCAGTTGGTGTTCAGAAGTGTCGTCTCCACAGAGCCAAACACATTCGTTCAAGTGTTAGTGGGGTTCAGCACTGCCAGCTGTTCCCCTGCTGTGGAGATGGCAAGTCTCCTGCTGCATTCACCTGCCAAAATCCAGTAGGCCCCAGCCTGCTCCTCGCCTAATCCTGGGCTCCAACAACGTCAGTTGGTGTTCAGAAGTGTCGTCTCCACAGAGCCAAACACATTCGTTCAAGTGTTAGTGGGGTTCAGCACTGCCAGCTGTTCCCCTGCTGTGGAGATGGCAAGTCTCCTGCTGCATTCACCTGCCAAAATCAAGTAGGCCCCAGCCTGCTCCTCGCCTAATCCTGGGCTCCAACAACGTCAGTTGGTGTTCAGAAGTGTCGTCTCCACAGAGCCAAACACATTCGTTCAAGTGTTAGTGGGGTTCAGCACTGTCAGCTGTTCCCCTGCTGTGGAGATGGCAAGTCTCCTGCTGCATTCACCTGCCAAAATCCAGTAGGCCCCAGCCTGCTCCTCGCCTAATCCTGGGCTCCAACAACGTCAGTTGGTGTTCAGAAGTGTCGTCTCCACAGAGCCAAACACATTCGTTCAAGTGTTAGTGGGGTTCAGCACTGCCAGCTGTTCCCCTGCTGTGGAGATGGCAAGTCTCCTGCTGCATTCACCTGCCAAAATCAAGTAGGCCCCAGCCTGCTCCTCGCCTAATCCTGGGCTCCAACAACGTCAGTTGGTGTTCAGAAGTGTCGTCTCCACAGAGCCAAACACATTCGTTCAAGTGTTAGTGGGGTTCAGCACTGTCAGCTGTTCCCCTGCTGTGGAGATGGCAAGTCTCCTGCTGCATTCACCTGCCAAAATCCAGTAGGCCCCAGCCTGCTCCTCGCCTAATCCTGAGCTCCAACAACGTCAGTTGGTGTTCAGAAGTGTCGTCTCCACAGAGCCAAACACATTCGTTCAAGTGTTAGTGGGGTTCAGCACTGCCAGCTGTTCCCCTGCTGTGGAGATGGCAAGTCTCCTGCTGCATTCACCTGCCAAAATCCAGTAGGCCCCAGCCTGCTCCTCGCCTAATCCTGGGCTCCAACAACGTCAGTTGGTGTTCAGAAGTGTCGTCTCCACAGAGCCAAACACATTCGTTCAAGTGTTAGTGGGGTTCAGCACTGCCAGCTGTTCCCCTGCTGTGGAGATGGCAAGTCTCCTGCTGCATTCACCTGCCAAAATCCAGTAGGCCCCAGCCTGCTCCTCGCCTAATCCTGGGCTCCAACAACGTCAGTTGGTGTTCAGAAGTGTCGTCTCCACAGAGCCAAACACATTCGTTCAAGTGTTAGTGGGGTTCAGCACTGCCAGCTGTTCCCCTGCTGTGGAGATGGCAAGTCTCCTGCTGCATTCACCTGCCAAAATCAAGTAGGCCCCAGCCTGCTCCTCGCCTAATCCTGGGCTCCAACAACGTCAGTTGGTGTTCAGAAGTGTCGTCTCCACAGAGCCAAACACATTCGTTCAAGTGTTAGTGGGGTTCAGCACTGTCAGCTGTTCCCCTGCTGTGGAGATGGCAAGTCTCCTGCTGCATTCACCTGCCAAAATCCAGTAGGCCCCAGCCTGCTCCTCGCCTAATCCTGGGCTCCAACAACGTCAGTTGGTGTTCAGAAGTGTCGTCTCCACAGAGCCAAACACATTCGTTCAAGTGTTAGTGGGGTTCAGCACTGCCAGCTGTTCCCCTGCTGTGGAGATGGCAAGTCTCCTGCTGCATTCACCTGCCAAAATCAAGTAGGCCCCAGCCTGCTCCTCGCCTAATCCTGGGCTCCAACAACGTCAGTTGGTGTTCAGAAGTGTCGTCTCCACAGAGCCAAACACATTCGTTCAAGTGTTAGTGGGGTTCAGCACTGTCAGCTGTTCCCCTGCTGTGGAGATGGCAAGTCTCCTGCTGCATTCACCTGCCAAAATCCAGTAGGCCCCAGCCTGCTCCTCGCCTAATCCTGAGCTCCAACAACGTCAGTTGGTGTTCAGAAGTGTCGTCTCCACAGAGCCAAACACATTCGTTCAAGTGTTAGTGGGGTTCAGCACTGCCAGCTGTTCCCCTGCTGTGGAGATGGCAAGTCTCCTGCTGCATTCACCTGCCAAAATCCAGTAGGCCCCAGCCTGCTCCTCGCCTAATCCTGGGCTCCAACAACGTCAGTTGGTGTTCAGAAGTGTCGTCTCCACAGAGCCAAACACATTCGTTCAAGTGTTAGTGGGGTTCAGCACTGCCAGCTGTTCCCCTGCTGTGGAGATGGCAAGTCTCCTGCTGCATTCACCTGCCAAAATCCAGTAGGCCCCAGCCTGCTCCTCGCCTAATCCTGGGCTCCAACAACGTCAGTTGGTGTTCAGAAGTGTCGTCTCCACAGAGCCAAACACATTCGTTCAAGTGTTAGTGGGGTTCAGCACTGCCAGCTGTTCCCCTGCTGTGGAGATGGCAAGTCTCCTGCTGCATTCACCTGCCAAAATCAAGTAGGCCCCAGCCTGCTCCTCGCCTAATCCTGGGCTCCAACAACGTCAGTTGGTGTTCAGAAGTGTCGTCTCCACAGAGCCAAACACATTCGTTCAAGTGTTAGTGGGGTTCAGCACTGTCAGCTGTTCCCCTGCTGTGGAGATGGCAAGTCTCCTGCTGCATTCACCTGCCAAAATCCAGTAGGCCCCAGCCTGCTCCTCGCCTAATCCTGGGCTCCAACAACGTCAGTTGGTGTTCAGAAGTGTCGTCTCCACAGAGCCAAACACATTCGTTCAAGTGTTAGTGGGGTTCAGCACTGCCAGCTGTTCCCCTGCTGTGGAGATGGCAGTCTCTCCTGCTGTCTCCGCATTACAAAGACAGTAGGCCTCTGCCTACACCCTCCTATTTCCTGGGCTTCAACACAGCCAGTTGTAGTTCGGAAGTGCCGTCCACACGGAAAGAGATACTTGCTCCCGTGTCTCAGTGGGGTTCAGTAATGTCAGCTGATCCCCTGCTGTGTGGATGGCAGTCTCTCCTGCTGTCACCTCATTCAAAATACAGTAGGCCTCTGCCTACACCCTCCTATTTCCTGGGCTTCAACACAGCCAGTTGTAGTTCGGAAGTGCCGTCCACACGGAAAGAGATACTTGCTCCCGTGTCTCAGTGGGGTTCAGTAACGTCAGCTGATCCCCTGCTGTGTGGATGGCAGTCTCTCCTGCTGTCACCTCATTCAAAATACAGTAGGCCTCTGCCTACACCCTCCTATTTCCTGGGCTTCAACACAGCCAGTTGTAGTTCGGAAGTGCCGTCCACACGGAAAGAGATACTTGCTCCCGTGTCTCAGTGGGGTTCAGTAACGTCAGCTGATCCCCTGCTGTGTGGATGGCAGTCTCTCCTGCTGTCACCTCATTCAAAATACAGTAGGCCTCTGCCTACACCCTCCTATTTCCTGGGCTTCAACACAGCCAGTTGTAGTTCGGAAGTGCCGTCCACACGGAAAGAGATACTTGCTCCCGTGTCTCAGTGGGGTTCAGTAACGTCAGCTGATCCCCTGCTGTGTGGATGGCAGTCTCTCCTGCTGTCACCTCATTCAAAATACAGTAGGCCTCTGCCTACACCCTCCTATTTCCTGGGCTTCAACACAGCCAGTTGTAGTTCGGAAGTGCCGTCCACACGGAAAGAGACACTTGCTCCCGTGTCTCAGTGGGGTTCAGTAACGTCAGCTGATCCCCTGCTGTGTGGATGGCAGTCTCTCCTGCTGTAAACTCATTCAAAATACAGTAGGCCTCTGCCTACACCCTCCTATTTCCTGGGCTTCAACACAGCCAGTTGTAGTTCGGAAGTGCCGTCCACACGGAAAGAGATACTTGCTCCCGTGTCTCAGTGGGGTTCAGTAATGTCAGCTGATCCCCTGCTGTGTGGATGGCAGTCTCTCCTGCTGTCACCTCATTCAAAATTCAGTAGGCCTCTGCCTACACCCTCCTATTTCCTGGGCTTCAACACAGCCAGTTGTAGTTCTTAAGTGCCGTCCACACGGAAAGAGACACTTGCTCCCGTGTCTCAGTGGGGTTCAGTAACGTCAGCTGATCCCCTGCTGTGTGGATGGCAGTCTCTCCTGCTGTAAACTCATTCAAAATACAGTAGGCCTCTGCCTACACCCTCCTATTTCCTGGGCTTCAACACAGCCAGTTGTAGTTCGGAAGTGCCGTCCACACGGAAAGAGATACTTGCTCCCGTGTCTCAGTGGGTTTCAGTAATGTCAGCTGATCCCCTGCTGTGTGGATGGCAGTCTCTCCTGCTGTCACCTCATTCAAAATACAGTAGGCCTCTGCCTACACCCTCCTATTTCCTGGGCTTCAACACAGCCAGTTGTAGTTCGGAAGTGCCGTCCACACGGAAACAGATACTTGCTCCCGTGTCTCAGTGGGGTTCAGTAACGTCAGCTGATCCCCTGCTGTGTGGATGGCAGTCTCTCCTGCTGTCACCTCATTCAAAATACAGTAGGCCTCTGCCTACACCCTCCTATTTCCTGGGCTTCAACACAGCCAGTTGTAGTTCGGAAGTGCCGTCCACACGGAAAGAGATACTTGCTCCCGTGTCTCAGTGGGGTTCAGTAACGTCAGCTGATCCCCTGCTGTGTGGATGGCAGTCTCTCCTGCTGTCACCTCATTCAAAATACAGTAGGCCTCTGCCTACACCCTCCTATTTCCTGGGCTTCAACACAGCCAGTTGTAGTTCGGAAGTGCCGTCCACACGGAAAGAGACACTTGCTCCCGTGTCTCAGTGGGGTTCAGTAACGTCAGCTGATCCCCTGCTGTGTGGATGGCAGTCTCTCCTGCTGTAAACTCATTCAAAATACAGTAGGCCTCTGCCTACACCCTCCTATTTCCTGGGCTTCAACACAGCCAGTTGTAGTTCGGAAGTGCCGTCCACACGGAAACAGATACTTGCTCCCGTGTCTCAGTGGGGTTCAGTAATGTCAGCTGATCCCCTGCTGTGTGGATGGCAGTCTCTCCTGCTGTCACCTCATTCAAAATTCAGTAGGCCTCTGCCTACACCCTCCTATTTCCTGGGCTTCAACACAGCCAGTTGTAGTTCGGAAGTGCCGTCCACACGGAAAGAGACACTTGCTCCCGTGTCTCAGTGGGGTTCAGTAACGTCAGCTGATCCCCTGCTGTGTGGATGGCAGTCTCTCCTGCTGTAAACTCATTCAAAATACAGTAGGCCTCTGCCTACACCCTCCTATTTCCTGGGCTTCAACACAGCCAGTTGTAGTTCGGAAGTGCCGTCCACACGGAAAGAGATACTTGCTCCCGTGTCTCAGTGGGGTTCAGTAATGTCAGCTGATCCCCTGCTGTGTGGATGGCAGTCTCTCCTGCTGTCACCTCATTCAAAATTCAGTAGGCCTCTGCCTACACCCTCCTATTTCCTGGGCTTCAACACAGCCAGTTGTAGTTCGGAAGTGCCGTCCACACGGAAAGAGACACTTGCTCCCGTGTCTCAGTGGGGTTCAGTAACGTCAGCTGATCCCCTGCTTTGTGGATGGCAGTCTCTCCTGCTGTCACCTCTTTCAAAATACAGTAGGCCTCTGCCTACACCCTCCTATTTCCTGGGCTTCAACACAGCCAGTTGTAGTTCGGAAGTGCCGTCCACACGGAAAGAGACACTTGCTCCCGTGTCTCTGTGGGGTTCAGTAACGTCAGCTGATCCCCTGCTTTGTGGATGGCAGTCTCTCCTGCTGTCACCTCTTTCAAAATACAGTAGGCCTCTGCCTACACCCTCCTATTTCCTGGGCTTCAACACAGCCAGTTGTAGTTCGGAAGTGCCGTCCACACGGAAAGAGACACTTACTCCCGTGTCTCAGTGGGGTTCAGTAATGTCAGCTGATCCCCTGCTGTGTGGATGGCAAAGTCTCCTGCTGCCTACACAGTCGTACCACTACTGATTTTTAACCGTGCTCCAATTAGGCCTGTGGCTCCACTGTCTCTCGTATTTCCCCTGTCCTCCAACCCCGCCAGTTACAGCTCCGAAGTGGCGTCTGCACAATCCACACTTGTTCCTGTGTTACAGGTGTTCAGTCCGGTCAGTTAATCCCCTGATGTGTGTCCGGCAATGTCGCCTGCTCTGTCCACATTCCCATTATCGGAATGTGGACAGAGCAGGCGACATTGCCGGACACACATCAGGGGATTAACTGACCGGACTGAACACCTGTAACACAGGAACAAGTGTGGATTGTGCAGACGCCACTTCGGAGCTGTAACTGGCGGGGTTGGAGGACAGGGGAAATACGAAAATCAGTGAAGCCACAGGCCTAAGTGGAGCTTGGTTCAAATTAGTAGTCTACAACCGATCTTAAAATTTCTTCAATGCAGCCTAAGCCTGCTCCGTGCTTGTCCCTGGGCTTCAACACAGCCAGTTGTTGCTCGGAAGTGCCGTCTTCACAGAGTAAAACACTAGCTCCTGTGTTTGTGGGGTTCAGTAACATCAGCTGTTCCCCTGCTGTTTTGATGGCAATCTGTCCTGCTGCCTCCCAATTGACAGCACATCAGGCCTCAGCCTGCTAAGTGCTTGTCCTGGGCTCCAACATCGCCAGTTGCTGCTCATAACTGACTTTGGCACGGGTACTCCCTCCTGCCCAGCTTGGTTCCAGCCCTGCCTGCTGTTTCCGGGAAGTGTCAATGTCAGTTTGCCACCCCAAGTTGCCATGTCGTGTTGCGGTTGGGTTAGCCGAGGCTAGGGTGCCAGCAGTTTAGGTGCTTCCTATGTGGACTGCGGGTTCTGGTAAGAAAGGTTTGTTCCATAGTGCCAGTAGGACAAGCACCCCCTGTAGGACTGTGTGATTCGGTAACTGCGGCCAGCTTGCGGCATGCCAACTTTGCTTTTCAGGGGTAACTTCTGATACCCCTCCGGGTTCCAGCACCGTCAGCTGGTTCTCATCAGAGCCTTTGGCCTAGGTGCCTCCATCTCGGTATCCGAGTTCCGGCAACGTCTGCTGGTCCTTGGTAGTGCTTTGTAGCACAGGTACCTCCTGCTTAGTAACCGGGTTCCAGCACCGTCAGCTGGTCCTCGGTTGTGCCATTGGCTCTTATTCCTTCTGCTGCCCCTCCGGGTGCCAGCACTGTCAGCTGGTCCTCGCTATTTCCATTTGCTCTTGCAGCTTATGCTACACCTCCGGGTTCCAGCACCGTCAGCTGGTTCTCGTCAGAGCCTTTGGCCTAGGTGCCTCCATCTCGGTATCCGAGTTCCGGCAACGTCTGCTGGTCCTTGGTAGTGCTTTGTAGCACAGGTACCTCCTGCTTAGTAACCGGGTTCCAGCACCGTCAGCTGGTCCTCGGTTGTGCCATTGGCTCTTATTCCTTCTGCTGCCCCTCCGGGTGCCAGCACTGTCAGCTGGTCCTCGCTATTTCCATTTGCTCTTGCAGCTTATGCTACCCCTCCGGGTTCCAGCACCGTCAGCTGGTTCTCGTCAGAGCCTTTGGCCTAGGTGCCTCCATCTCGGTATCCGAGTTCCGGCAACGTCTGCTGGTCCTTGGTAGTGCTTTGTAGCACAGGTACCTCCTGCTTAGTAACCGGGTTCCAGCACCGTCAGCTGGTCCTCGGTAGTGCCATTGGCTCTTGTTCCTTCTGCTGCCCCTCCGGGTGCCAGTACCGTCAGCTGGTTCAAGAGGACAAAGAACAGGAAGACAACCACCAAGATGCAGAACAACAAGAGAGAGAAGACAAAGAAGCATAAAAAAAACAAAGCAGAAGAACATTAAGCATAAGACTAATACTCTGAGCAAATGATATTATCTTATTTATAAGCAGAAGAAGACTAAGCAGTGTATGGGGGTGAGTCCGTTCCTCCTCGTGGTGCCCCTGGAAAAGGCCTGCTTCTGCAGGCCAAACTGAACGCGGACAAATCCTGTTGTAAATCTTTTGTGACAGGCAGAACGGAAGGTGTAAACTTCTAACTTTTCTAGATAACAACTACAGGAATGCCTGACACAAACAAGAATATGATGAAGAAGAATAGGAAGAAGATGAAGAAGCTGAATATGTAGAATAATAATTGTTGAATAAGAAGAATATGAAGAATGTAAGAAAAGGAAGAAGAAGAAGAAGAAGAAGAAGAAGAAGAATGTAAAAAAAGGAAGTAGAAGAAGAAGAAGAAGAAGAATGTAAAAAAAGGAATAAGAAGAAGAATGTAAAAAAAGGAAGTAGAAGAAGAAGAAGAAGAATGTAAAAAAAGGAAGTAGAAGAAGAAGAAGAAGAATGTAAAAAAAGGAAGTAGAAGAAGAAGAAGAAGAATGTAAAAAAAGGAAGTAGAAGAAGAAGAAGAAGAATGTAAAAAAAGGAAGTAGAAGAAGAAGAAGAAGAATGTAAAAAAAGGAATAAGAAGAAGAATGTAAAAAAAGGAAGTAGAAGAAGAAGAAGAAGAATGTAAAAAAAGGAAGTAGAAGAAGAAGAAGAAGAAGAATGTAAAAAAAGGAAGTAGAAGAAGAAGAAGAAGAATGTAAAAAAAGGAAGTAGAAGAAGAAGACATACATGTCTGGCAAAATATAAATGAGGCTAACATAGTCAATAACTTTGTAACTCCTAACATCTTTAAAAAAAAAAGTTTAATTCCTGCTATTCCATTTGATTGGGCTAAACCTCTATGGCTTTAATGTCTCCTCCACCTCCCACAATACATTCTACATTATTCTTAGTTGTTTTTCTTCATGTAGAATTAACCTACAAGGAAAGAAAGGGTTTTTTTTAATTCCGATATTTTGGCCCCATTGACTTGCATTGGTTCCCGGTATCGGAATCGGCGATACCGATACTTTTTTTAAAGATCGGCCGATCCATTCCGATCCGATATTTTCAAGTATCGGCTGGTATCGCTCAACTCTACCGATGGGACTACAAGTCCCATCGGGCGATGCCTGCTACCATGACAGTGATTGACACATTAGCCAATGATGGGACAGTAGTAGTCCCATCATCCGGCTAATGTGTTGAATGTAAAAAAAAAAAAATTACATGCTACATACATGCTACATTCATACTACATACTACATACATGCTACATTCATACTACATATATACTACATGCAACATACATACTACATATATACTACATGCATGCAACATGCATACTACATATATACTACATGCAACATACATACTACATATATACTACATGCATGCAACATGCATACTACATATATACTACATGCTACATACATACTACATATATGCTACATATATACTACATGCATGCTACATACATACTGCATGCTACATACATACTACATGCTACATACATACTACATATATGCTACATACATACTACATATATACTACATGCATGCTACAAACATACTGCATGCTACATACATACTACATGCTACATGCATACCACGTATATACTACATACATACTACATGCATGCTACATGCTACATACATACCACATACATACTAAATACATACTACATACATGCTACATACATGCTACATGCTACATACATACTACACATATACTACATGCATGCTACATACATACTACATGCTACATACATACTACATATATACTACATGCATGCTACATACATACTACATACATACTACATGCATGCTACATACATACTACATGCTACATACATACCACATACATACTACATATATACTACATGCATGCTACATACATACTGCATGCTACATGCATGCTACATACATACTACATACATACTACATGCTACATACATACCACATATATACTACATACATACTACATACAATACATTCATACAATACATACATAGACATACAGTACATATAACATAGAGTAACATACTTACCAATACTTGTCACATTGTTCCCCGAAGCCATTGTCTTTTACGGAATAATTATTAACATAACAAACCACAAAAATACTCACCCACGATCCGAAGCAGTCCACGAGTGTGTCCCACGATGATCTTGGGTAGAGAACTGCAGCATCAGCTGATGCTGCCGTTCTCTACGGGCTGCAGGAATCCAATGACGGAAGGTAGGTATCCTTCCGCACTGTATTCCTCCGCCACTTAAAAAAAAAAGTCCCTAGTCTCACTTTATGCCATTGCTGTGTGGACTGCTTCGGATCGTGGGTGAGTATTTTTGTGGTTTGCTATGTTAATATTTATTCCGTAAAAGACAATGGCTTCGGGGAACAATGTGACAAGTATTGGTAAGTATGTTACTCTATGTTATATGTACTGTATGTCTATGTATGTATTGTATGAATGTATTGTATGTAGTATGTATGTAGTATATATGTGGTATGTATGTAGCATGTAGTATGTATGTAGTATGTATGTAGCATGCATGTAGCATGCAGTATGTATGTAGCATGCATGTAGTATATATGTAGTATGTATGTAGCATGTAGTATGTATGTAGTATGTATGTGGTATGTATGTAGCATGTAGTATGTATGTAGCATGCATGTAGTATGTATGTAGTATATATGTAGTATGTATGTAGCATGTAGTATGTATGTAGCATGCATGTAGTATATATGTAGTATGTATGTAGCATGTAGTATGTATGTAGCATGCATGTAGTATGTATGCAGTATGTATGTAGTATGTATGTGGTATGTATGTAGCATGTAGTATGTGTGTAGCATGCATGTAGTATATATGTGTTATGTATGTAGCATGCATGTAGTATGTATGTAGTATGTATGTAGTATGTATGTAGCATGCATGTAGTATGTATGTAGTATGTATGTAGTATATATGTAGTATGTATGTAGCATGTAGTATGTATGTAGCATGCATGTAGTATATACAGTCATGGCCAAAAGTATTGACACCCCTGCAATTCTGTCAGATAATACTCAGTTATTTCCTGAAAATGATTGCAAACACAAATTCTTTGGTATTATTATCTTCATTTAATTTGGCTTAAATGAAAAAACACAAAAAGAATTGTCCTAAAGCCAAATTGGATATAATTCCACAGCAAACAAAAAAAAGAGGGTGGACAAAAGTATTGGCACTGTTCGAAAAATCATGTGATACTTCTCTAATTTGTGTAATTAACAGCACCTGTAACTTACCTGTGGCACCTAACAGGTGTTGGCAATAACTAAATCACACTTGCAGCCAGTTGACATGGATTAAAGTTGACTCAACCTCTGTCCTGTGTCCTTGTGTGTACCACATTGAGCATGGAGAAAAGAAAGAAGACCAAAGAACTGTCTGAGGACTTGAGAAACCAAATTGTGAGGAAGCATGAGCAATCTCAAGGCTACAAGTCCATCTCCAAAGACCTGAATGTTCCTGTGTCTACCGTGTGCAGTATCATCAAGAATTTAAAGCCCATGGCACTGTGGCTAACCTCCCTAGATGTGGACGGTAAAGAAAAATTGACAAGAGATTTCAACGCAAGATTGTGCGGATGTTGGATAAAGAACCTCAACTAACATCCAAACAAGATCAAGCTGCCCTGCAGTCTGAGGGTACAACAGTGTCAACCCGTACTGTCCGTCGGTGTCTGAATGAAAAGGGACTGTATGGTAAGAGACCCAGGAAGACCCCACTTCTTACCCCGAGACATAAAAAAGCCAGGCTGAAGTTTGCGAAAACTTAACCTGAAAAAGCCTAAAATGTTTTGGAAGAATGTTCTCCGGTCAGATGAGACAAAAGTAGAGCTTTTTGGGCAAAGGCATCAACATAGAGTTTACAAGAGAAAAAAAGAGGCATTCAAAGAAAAGAACACGGTCCCTACAGTCAAACATGGCGGAGGTTCCCTGATGTTTTGGGGTTGCTTTGCTGCCTCTGACACTGGACTGCTTGACCGTATGCATGGCATTATGAAGTCTAAAGACTACCATAAAATTTTGCAGCTTAATGTAGGGCCCACTGTGAGAAAGCTGGGTCTCCCTCAGAGGTCATGGGTCTTCCAGCAAGACAATGATCCAAAACACACTTCAAAAAGAACTAGAAAATGGTTTGAGAGAAAGCACTGGAGACTTCTAAGGTGGCCAGCCATGATTCCAGACCTGAATCCCATAGAACACCTGTGGAGAGATCTAAAAATGGCAGTTTGGAGAAGGCACCCTTCAAATATCAGGGACCTGGAGCAGTTTGCCAAAGAAGAATGGTCTAAAATTCCAGCAGAGCATTGTAAGAAACTCATTGATGGTTACCGGAAGCGGTTGGTCGCAGTTATTTTGGCTAAAGGTTGTGCAACCAAGTATTAGGCTGAGGGTGCCAATACTTTTGTCTGGCCCATTTTGGGAGTTTTGTGTGAAATGATCAATGTTTTTCTTTTTGCTTCATTCTCTTTTGTGTTTTTTCATTTAAGACAAATTAAATGAAGATAATAATACCAAAGAATTTGTGTTTGCAATCATTTTCAGGAAGAAACTGAGTATTATCTGACAGAATTGCAGGGGTGTCAATACTTTTGGCCATGACTGTATGTAGTATGTATGTAGCATGTAGTATGTATGTAGCATGCATGTAGTATGTATGTAGTATGTATGTAGTATGTATGTGGTATGTATGTAGCATGTAGTATGTATGTAGCATGCATGTAGTATGTATGTAGTATGTATGTAGTATGTATGTAGTATGTATGTAGCATGCATGTAGTATGTATGTAGTATATATGTGGTATGTATGTAGTGTGTATGTAGCATGCAGTATGTATGTAGCATGCATGTAGTATATATGTAGTATGTATGTAGCATGTAGTATGTATGTAGCATGCATGTAGTATATATGTAGTATGTATGTAGCATGTAGTATGTATGTAGCATGCATGTAGTATGCATGTAGTATGTATGTAGTATTTTTTTTTTTTTTTTTTTTTTTTTAACATTTAACACATTAGCCGGATGATGGGACTACTACTGTCCCATCATTGGCTAATGTGTCAATCACTGTCATGGTAGCAGGCATCGCCCGATGGGACTTATAGTCCCATCGGACGATGCTTGCACAGACCCCCGGACATCAGCACAGCCCCCCGGCAGGCCGGCACAGCCCCCCGGCAGGCCGGTACAGACCCCCACAGGGTGCACAGACCACCGGCAGGCCGGCACAGCCCCCCGGCAGGCCGGTACAGACCCTCACAGGGTGCACAGACCACCGGCAGGCCGGCACAGCCCCCATGCAGGCCGGTACAGACCCCGGGCAGTCCACACAGCCCCCCGGCAGGCCGGCAGAGACCCCCGGAAGGCCCGAAATGACGGCGCATCATGATGCGCACACACCGCGCATCATGATGACGTCATTTCGGCTGTCAATCAACTTTGAACTTCCGATTCCGATGCGACTTCCGATATTGAAAAAATATCGGAAGTCGGTATCGGAATTCCGATACAGCAAGTATCGGCCGATACCCGATACTTGCGGTATCGGAATGCTCAACACTACTGACAGCTAATAAGGAATGCTCCCCATTCAAATATATAGGGTTAATCCATGATGCCCAAGTTTTACTCTGGTGCTGTTCAAATGGAAAGAAAAAACATGCAATATACAATCACATATAATTACCCAGAGATCACACTGTCCACAATGCCCTGATATATTTTATATATGCCTCTGATAGATTTCTATCTTTGTGAGTGCGCCCATTGCACATGTTTTCTTCTCCTGCTGAGTAGTGATTTATCACTTTCACGTATTACCCTTTATTTATTTGAGCATAAATTTGCATTTCATCTTGACTATGTATCCACTAGTCTGCATGTCTTTTCACTTGTTTTTAATTATGTTTTATTGTGCACATTTGCCTGTTTGGTATATGTATGTCTAATAAAAGCCTTTTTTGATACTGATTCATGCTGTGAGTGCACGTTTTTCTGTACTTTTCTACTTCTGATGTATGGGGATTACAGATGGAAACAACATCTATCTATCTATATATATATATATATATATATATATATATATATATATATATATATATATATATTTGCCTTAAATTGTCTGTCATGCACTTCCGTCTGGATGTCCCCGAATCCCACAATCGACTGTGCCGCACCGCCATTTTGGAACATCCAAGTTATGCCGCGATCCCGAACGCTGCTACGATCCTGACCGCCGCTAGGATCCCAGCCACTGCTTGGATCCCAGCTGCCGCTCAGATCTCAGCCACCGCTCGGATCCAGGGCGCCGCTGCGATCACGAGGCTGTGAAAGGGGTGTAACGAGGGGATATGACGAGAGGGGTGTAATGAAGGGGGTATAATGAGAGGGTGTAATTAGGAGGAAGTAATGAGAGGGATGCCACCGCTGGACCCCCGCCAGGACCCACTGCCTGACTACATGCGCCGGATCCTGCCGCTGCATGCCCACCCACCTCCGTGCAGTCACAGCTGGCAGGAAAGACTGCGGCTTGAGGCCTGTGCTGGAGATTAGGTGCCGCCACCCTCTGGTGGTGCTGCACACCATCTCCAGCACAGGCCATAAAACACCGTCTTTCCTGCCGGCTGTGAGAGGGGTGTAACGAGAGGGTGTAATGAGTGGGGAGTAATGAGAGGGATGCCGCCGCCGAACCCCCACCAGGACCCACCACCTGACTACAAGCGCCGATCCTGCCGCTGCCTGCCCACCCACCTCTGTTCAGTCACAGCCAGCAGGAAAGATCGCATCTTGAGGCATGTGCTGGAGATTGGGTGCGGCCACCCTCTGGTGGCGCCGCACACCATCTCCAGCACAGGCCGCAAAACACCGTCTTTCCTGCCGGTTGTGACTGCATGGACATGGGTGGGCCACCACTGCCAGTGCCACAAAGCTGCCCCCATCATGATGTTACTGCCCTCCCTATGCGATAGCATCGGGCACACATCTAGTACTATATAAATGTCATAAATAATGACTATGCACTAAACTCCAACTCCCTCCATAGCCACACCCACATATGGCTAAAGCACCACCCCTGCCCCAGCTCCACCCCGCCCTGCCAGGCCATGGAATAATGGTCTTGCTTGAAGCTGGTCCCTGGTGCAAAAAAGGTTATGGGCCACTGGTCTAAAGAGTGCCAATTCTCCATATGAAGATCACCATATGGCATAGGAAAAGCTATAAACCAACAGAAGATCCCCAAGAAAAGGGCATGCAAGTAAGCTCTCTTACGGGAAGAAGAAGCATTTCCAGTGCAACCACTAAAAGTACTGCAGCTACAATATAAGTGAATATGGTGCACATACGGTCAGAGTTTTATTTTTGCTCAATAGTGATTTCTAACTATACAATTTTTATTAAAAGTGTTTCACTTTGAATGGTAGTGCATGTCACAAACCACAGATGGAAAGAAGATAGATTATGCGGCCATGCTTATTTACCATTGCTATTCTTTGTATGTCACTGTAATGTGAATAAAGCATTGACTTAATCAATAATACATGAAGTTTAATCCCCTTTATAAAAATCTAGCCTGACTTGTGTGCAGACACCAAGACTTCTTATACCGCCTGATTGTCTTCAAGCCCAAATTAGCTTCCTAGCAAGATCTACTCATTTGGGCTAATAAGGCCATAGGGATTATGCCATTGTTCACTAATTACAACATATCAGTGAGGGTCATACATCCACACATCTTCATGAGTGACTCGCTGATCCTCAGAAGACCCTACATTACTAATTGTGTATGTACCATACACTAGGGAGAGGGGTCTGAGTGAAGCCTTCAAAGTCCTTGTATTGCCTAGGCTTCTACTATACCTCATTACTCATTTATCTGCCTCATCAGGCTCCATCTGAAGCCCCAAGGTTACTGTTTATATAGAGCTCATTACCGTATTACCAGTCACACAAAAGTCTTCTATTTGTCTGTCTTCTGGAGAGTCAAATTGATCCATGGTAAATTATAGCAAAATGTCACACTCCTTGCTATCAACAATAGTTTAAATCACAGGTGGAGAATGGCCAGCTTCATTACTCAGAATATTTAATTATGACATACAGGGTGAGGGTACAGTGTCACAAAGTGAAAGTTGGGCGGCCGAGGCATGGCCGCAGCACATCTGAAAACTATGTCACCTTGGTTTTCTTATTGATTTTTAAAAGTTGTTTGCTAATTATACACTGCTCAAAAAAATAAAGGGAACACTAAACAGAATATAACTCCAAGTAAATCAAACTTCTATGAAATCAAACTGTCCAATTAGGAAGGAACACTGTTTGACAATCAATTTCACATGCTGTTGTGTAAATGGAATAGACAACAGAAGGAAATGGTGTTAGGCTGTGAGCACAATCCCCATCTGTGAATGTCGAGCACTCAGACCATCCTCATGGAGTCAGTTTCTAACTGTTTGTGCAGACATATGCACATTTGTGGCCTGCTGGACATCATTTTGCCGGGCTCTGGCAGTGCTCCTCCTGTTCCTCCTTGCAAAAAGGCAGAGGTAGTGGTCCTGCTGCTGGGTTGTTGCCTTCCTACGGCCCCCTCCACGTCTCCTGGTATACTGGCCTGTCTCCTGGAAGAGCCTCCAGCCTCTGGACACTACACTGACAGACACAGCAAACCTTCTTGCCACAGCTCACATTGTTGTGCCATCCTGGATGAGCTGCACTACCTGAGCCACTTGTGTGGGTTGTAGAGTCCGTCTCATGCTACCATGAGTGTGAAAGCACTGCCAACATTCAAAAGTGACCAAAACATCAGCCAAAAAGCATTGGTACTGAGATGTGGTCTGTGGTCCCCACCTGCAGAACCACTCCTTTATTGAGGGTGTCTTGATAGTTGCCAATACTTTCCATCTGTTGTCTATTTGCACAACAGCATGTGAAATTGATTGTCAATCAGTGTTGCTTCCTAAGTGGACAGTTTGATTTCACAGAAGTTTGATTTACTTGGAGTTATATTCTGTTGTTTAAGTGTTCCCATTATTTTTTTGAGCAGTGTAGTTGGCTACATTGTGTTATGGCACCCTTTCTTTAGTGGTTAGTACTATGGTTTTGCAGCTCTGGAATCATCAGATCCAATCCCACCAAGGCCAACATCTCTAAGAAGTTTGCATGCTCTCCCCATGATTGCGTGGATTTCCTCTTGTTACTCCAATTTCGTCCCACACTCCAAAGACATACTGATAGGGAATTTAGATTGTGAACCCCTGTAGGGAGGAGGGCCCCTGCAGAGTGTCCGGGCCAGAATCAAGGGGACCGCCATCTAGGTTGCTAAGTGAACTGTACCCATGGATCGGTGGAGGAGAGTGGACTGCTGGGAGTGACAGGACAGCAAGGGGAGGGGCGAGTATAAAAGGGACAGGGAGCGCGCAGGTGAGGCAGTTGGCGGAACGGCAGACACGAAGCAAGAGACTGTGGGAGTTTGAGAGGGCCAGAGTGACAGATGGTGACCAGAGAGGAGACCAGCGGCAGAGGGGAGATTTACAGTGGCCTGCGGAGAGGAAACGCCGAACTTACCGACAAGAGACTGCCGCTTCACTCCAATCCGGGGTCACGACCTGCCCGCGTTCGTCCACAGCTGTTGTCGCTGTGCTCCAGCCCATTGCGGCCTGTCCGCCACCTCTCGCGATCGCTGCCGCTTCACTCCAGCCGTTGTCGCTGTGCTCCTGCCCACTGCTGCCCCGCTTCAGCCCGCGGCTGCAGCCTGTTCATTATTGCCTGCAGCTGACATCACCCCGCTGCAGTCAGCAGTTGGGGCCTACTCTTTGCCTACAGAGAAACTCTTTGCCCAGGCCGTACACATGGCCTGAAAACAACCACTCCTGGTAACTGAGACACAACCCTGGTTGGGGACTGGAGTCTAATTGAACTCGCTCACTAGCGGAACCCGCTATTTCTACCGGGGGTTACCTCATCAAAGGACTCCCTCAGGGCCTTTTGTGCCCCAACTACTCCTTGGCTCTGGGGCGCCCAAAGATTACGACAGATCTTCAGCAGCTGGGCCCAGCGGCTGCGACGCCAAAGCAGCTTCATCAGAGATGCCGAGGGACGTCAAGACGGATAAGTGACACTATAGGAAATAAGGACCCGTAGTCGGCCATATCATGGCCCTATAGTAACCGGCCTTTACCGAGTTAAGGCCCCGTCTCACTAAGCAATCTCGGTAGCGAGATCGCTGCTGAGTCACAACTTTTGTGACGTAACAGCGATCTCACCAGCGAGATTGCTGTGTGTGACAGCGATCAGCGAGCGGCCCCCCTGCCGTTATCGCTGATCGCTGGAAGAAATCTCTGGACATTTCTTTGGTCGCTGGTCTCCCGCTGGCCAGCACGCATCGCTGCGTGTGACAGGCGGGAAACCAGCGATCAGGTGTAAAAAATAATTAAAAAAATAAAAAATATAGTTATTCTCACCTTCCGACGTCGCGTTCAGCCATCCCGCCTCTCTCCACGCTCCGGTCCCAGTGATCCTTTGCACGAATGACCGCGAGACTTTGTTATCCCGCGAGACTGTGACATCTCGCGGTCATTCTCGCAAAGGATCACTGGGACGAGAGCGTGGAGAGAGGCGGGATGGCTGAACGCGACATCGGAAGGTGAGAATAACTATATTTTTTATTTTGATTCTATTTTTTACAGGATGGCCAGCGATGCCGGGCGCTCGGCATCGCTGTGCTGATCGCTGGTGAAGCTGTCTGTGTGACAGCTCACCAGCGATCACATAGCGACTTAGTAGCGATCCTGACACCTTCATATCGGTGTCGGGATCGCTGGTAAGTCGCTTAGTGTGACGGGGCCTTTAGTCGTGTTCTCTTTAAAAGTGTTTGTGCTGAGTCCCTGCGAGGACAATAGCTGTTACTTTGTTTTGGTTGCTTAGTATAGCCCTAGCGGCTTAAATTTATAAAAGTTTCTCCCCAAAGTACAACTCAGTCTCGCGTCTCGTCACTGCATCCTGTGTACCTGCTATTTCTTACACCCCAATGGGGACAGCACAGTAAATGAATAACTGAAATATTTAGGACATTTGACTTGTCTAGAGGGGATCTTCACCAAAACAGACATTCCATTATGAAGATATAAACCAATAATGCAAAAAGGCATGTCAATGGTTGGTCTGCTTGATGTTGTGCTTCGGGAACCCTTTTAAAAAATTGGGTATATAAATTGACAATTGGTGGTAGAGTTGTTTCCCACTCAAATGTGAAGGGAACATACAGGAGTGCACTGCAGTCACATGAAGCACTTTATTCACAGGGAGGTAAAATGCTTTATGGTTTTAACAGTATTTTATGAGGTAACAATGATGTGAACAGAGGTAGACAGCTGAAACTTGCACCCATTGGTTGACACTGACACTGGGTTTTGTAACATTTTCCTGACTAATGCAAAAGTTTGATGGCCTTTACCTCAGCATCACATCCATTATTCTGCAACAGTCTGTGTATCTCTATCTGCAGCACGTACTCTCTCACTGCTTATCGCAACCCTTCTCAAAATCACCTTTATCTCTGACAGCAATATCCAGCAGTCGCTTGACTGGCACTATGCACACACTTGCCTTCTCAGATACAATGTCACATTGAGCCATCTTTGGCACAGCATTGCTCTTTACACTCAGGCATCAGCTTCCTCCTGGTCCTTAGTGTCTGCTATTCCTCACCCCTCGCAGATTGTTACATCTTGATCCATATTAGGTGGATATATTATTCACAGTCAGAAATAAGCTCTAAGGCTGGTTTCACAATAGCGTTTTTTTGCGCAGCGCATCGTGCGCGTCCATGTGCATGCATCATGTGCACCTATGTTTAACATGGGGGGCGCATGTTCTTGTGTTTGCACGCGTTCGTATGCGTTTTTTAAGGTGTGCGCCTAGGCACGCCAGACGCAACCTGTTGCATTTTTGGGTCCGTCCAAAGGCGTTAAAAAACGCATGCGCGCACTTGTTCACGGAATGCGACAAAATAACACAATACCGTCTATGGGAACGTAGGTGTGCGCATGATTAAAACGCATGCGCCTAAAAACCGCAAACGCTTGCAAAACGCATGATGCATTTTTGCATGCGCTACTATTGCGCACGAAGTGCTGCGCTAAAAAGCGCTAATGTGAAAGTAGCCTAATAATGGTACATCTCTTGCACAGATATGCTGGTCTCCTCTTTCTTTGATAGACTTTTCACATGCTACAGCTCGCGCTAAAACATTGTATACTTCTCTGTAGTCCTATTTTAAGCCCTACTATAATATGATATTAGAAAGTATTTACCTCCACTCTTGGCTACGGAACATAATGGTGATGGAGACCAACCTCCTCTTGTGGCCTCTGTCACTAAGAAAACTTATTCTTTTAGGCTTCAGATCTCCTTTATTCTCACTTATGAGACAAACAGATCGATAATTTTGATCAAAGTGTGGTCCAATTTTCCAGATTCTTCACCTTCTCCTAGGTGACTGTCATATATCTTCTGTGTGTGGTCCAATTTTTTTCATAGACCCATAGACATGCATTGCCAATTTTAATCCTACCCTCAGATCAAGATAGGACATTTTCTCCAGACTGCTTGATGTAAAAATTCATGAACATGTGAATGGCCCCTTAGACTATTACAGGAATGAGTGCTATCTGTAAAAAAAACAAAAATTAGACATCTAAATGAGCCCTTTTGTTTATTGAGACACTGAAACGGGAAATGAGTCATTTCACCTGCAGCGCCAATACATAGTGATGAGCAAGTACCGTAATATTCGTAATCGCTATGCTCGTAACGAGTACTTTGTAAAAATCATGCATTCGATCCGAATAGAAACAAAGAATATCCCTTTTAGCGCTTGTTCACATGTACTGCTGTGTTTTTTTTCTGCCTTTTACAATAGGGAGGGCCATGACTTATACATTTTGCAGGTCCCTCTGTCACATATAATTTTTAGTTAGCTATTCCCCAGCACTAGAGATGAGCGACTTTGCCTTTTTAAGGGTCGAGTCGGGTTTTGGACTCCACTTAGTAGTGACAGGGACAGTCACACTAGTTTGTTAGGCACCTCGCCACTGCAGGGCCTGTGGACTTAACGGATAACACTAATTCAATATATCCTTTCCTACGGCTTTATATCTATTTGACTCCCCTGATGAATCCCCACCATTGGGGAAGAAACGAGTAGGGAGCTTCTGTCTATTTTTCCACTTATCAGTGGGGGTGTCCACTACAGGATCCACTTGGGGCCTGTCCTTGTTAGGACCAGAGTAACACTGGGGCACGACAGGGAGTGTAGGGGAATACTTTAAATTAAGGCTGTGTGCCCACGTTGCTTTTTTAAGCATTTCCGCAGCGTTTGTGCCGGCTCAGACGCTGCAGAAACGCTTAAAAGAAGCTTCAAATTAATTTGCATGCATTTTTGGCTATTTGTGCCAATGCATGCGTTTTTAAACGCTCAGGAATCGCTTATCGGCTAAAAACGCAGCATGCTCATTAATTTCCGCATTGCTGAGCATTTTTAGCCTTCCCCAATGCTCCCAGAAAACGCGCGTCAGAAAACGCATCAAAAACGCGCGTCTTTTGTGCAAAAAACACGCAAGAAACGCGCGGAAAAAAGATGCGCGTTTTCTGGGAAGGGGATCAGTTTCTTGAGCGGTTAAAAACGCTAACGTGGGCACATAGCCTAACACTGGTTTTCCCATGTCTCAGCTTCCCATGAGTGGATCGTCTCTCTAGCAGGATACGCCCAGATGCTGGAATGCTATATCTAATACCAATGGTGAGACTAAGCCATTTTTTATTGAGCACTGGTTCACATGAGCACTTTTTTGTAATGTTTTTGTGTGTTATGTCCTTTTAATGGTTCATTAAAGGTTATGTTTTAATTGACTTTATGTGGGATACTCTCTAGGCTGTGTGCAACATCGAGTCGGGTTTCATGAAACCGACTTTCTCAAAAAGTCGAGTCGAACGAAATTGGCCGACTATATGGAAAAATCGGTGGTCCGACTGAAACACGAAACCCAATACAAGTCAATGGGGAAGCAAAGTCGGCAGGGAGTGGAGGAGAGTAAACACACCTACAGTGCCCATTTTAATGTCAACAACAACAATTCATATTACTTAAGCTTGTCAACCTTAATTTACTTTATAACAATAGTTACACATTAAAAACTGGGGTTTAAAGTTGTGGGGGGGGTAGGGCTGGCTCCAGGTTTTCGTGTGCCCCCGGGCCAAAGAGTGTCAGTGCGCTCCTTTAACACATACCACAATTCATGATGCACCGATACAGCACAGAAATATAGGTATAGTACAATGAAAAATACTTCACTTCTTACATGAGTGATAACTATTTTAAATTCTACAATAGCTCAAAAACCGGACAGTATATTACTCCATACAGTATTATGGCCACCACATAGTGTGCCATACAAAATAATGAGGCCCATATATTTCTGCATACAGAATAATTGGTCCCAAATAATGTTCCATACAGTATATGATGAGCTCCACATAATGCTACAGTATATGATGGGCCCCATGGATGATGCTCCAGTGTCTTATGGGCCCAAATAATGCTCCATATATAATGGGCCCCATTTCTAATGCTCCAGTGTATAAAGGGCCCTATTAGAGATGAGCGACTTTGCCTTTTTTCGGGTCAAGTCGGGATTCATGAAACCCGACTTTCTTAAAAGTCGAGTCGAACGAAATTGGCCGATTATCGTGAAAAGTCAAAGGCCGACTGAAACACGAAACCCAATGCAAGTCAATGGGGAAGCAAAGTCGGCAGGGAGTGGAGGACATTAAACACACCTACAGTGCCCATTTGAATGGCAAAAACATCAATTTTTATTACTGAAGCTTGTCAACCTAATTTACTTAATAATAATAGTTACGCACTGAAAACTGGGGGTTATTTGGCTAAAGTTGTGGGGGGTAGGGATGGCTCCAGGTTTTCATGTGCCCTGGGCCAAAGAGCGCCCTTTTAACACATACCACAACTCATGATGCTCCGATACGGCAGAGAAATAGCGGTATAGTACAATGAAAAATACTTCACTTTTTACATCTCATGACTGATATCCATTTTAAATTCTCCAATAGCTCCAAAAACGGACAGTATATAACTCCATACAGTATTATTGGCACCGCATAGTGCGCTATACAGAGTAATGAGGCCCATATATTTCTCCATACGGAATCATTGGTCCCACATAATGTTTGAAACAGTATATGATGAGCTCCACATAATGCTACAGTATATGTTGGTCCCCATGGATGAAGCTCCACTGTCGTATGGGCCCAAATAATGCTCCATATATAATGGGCCCCATTTCTAATGCTCTAGTGTATAATGGGCCCTGTAAATGCTGCTCCAGTGTCTGATGTCCACCTTTGGAATGCTGCAGTGTATGGTGGGCCCCAGATATCATTCTCCAGAGTATAGTGCTCCCCAAAAATTGCTGTCCCAACATTGAAAACAATTAAATAAGTCTCCTCGCTAGGGAATCCCTGTACTAGTCTGGACTCCTTGCCCTCCCCATCTTCCATCTCACTGCATTTGGCTGTTTAAGCAGAGGGCGTACAGACGTGATGTGATTGCGCTCTCTGATTAGAATATCACTGTCAGGACACGCGGAAGACGTCATGGTGGTGGAGCAGGGAGAGGTAAGTATTTCAACTTTGCAAGTGCTGTGATCCGGAGCAAGCAGGGGGGCCCACTAGTTAGCGACGGCACTGGCACAGGGCCCCTCATAGTATGGCGGTGTGTGGCGGTGTGTCTGACGGCGGGTAGAGGGCCCTCCCACCAGCAGAGACACTTTTGCGTACTATGAGGGGCCCTGTGCCAGTGCCGTCGCCCATGAGTATGCCCCCCCACCTGCTCAAGGAACCTGCACTTTCATCTGCACCTTCCTCTTTGTCACCGTGTAAGGTGGTATAGTATGCGGGAAGGGGAACATGAGTTTCCTCAGGGTCAGATTCTGGCTGTGTAGAGTGAGAGTGTGAGGGGAATGTAGTGGTCTGGGTCAATGTACCAGCAGTTTCATCTAGCAGTGGCTGGGCATCAGTGCACTTGTGGCGTTCCCAGCAGTACGGTCGCCACAGTGGCATTACCTTCCTCCTAGGGAGTGTGATGTCATGCTTGAGAGCAACGAAGGATCTCTCTAGCAGTTAAACCAACACACAACACATTTCCCACTCCAGGCAAGCAGGGAGACCTCTGAATCTGACTGCTGAGGAGCTGCTCTCTGTGGTCAGGAGAAGGCAAGTTAGGGCACTCTGTGCAGGGAAGGGGAAGTGTGTGGAGGTGAGAAGGGGAGCTGGAGGATGAGCAGAGTTAAGGCTCACTCCTAGCTGGAGCACATGGTCCAGATTCCGGTCTCCGAGTTTGTAGGGACACTGACGTCCCTGCAGCAGAAACCGGAGGAAGTAGCAGCTGTAAATGCTCTGTACCCAACTAAGGCTCGGAGGCCCTAGCATCGACATGTGTGAGCCAGAAGCAAAAGGCTACGGCTGCCTGTCATACGAGAAAGTTCCAAAAGAGAGTCAACAGTGGGAACTTCATTGAACTCAGCACTACGAGTACCTCAGATAAGCGCTAGAACGGAGGCCACACTACCTATCTGCAGAGAGAGAATTCGAAATTTGCTTCCAGGCTGACCAACTCCTTCTCCATCTGTACTCTGGGTCCTGGACGGCACTTACCAAGTACAGGTAAAGGAACTGCACGATTGTGTCTGTCATATTTCTCCTGCGCCTGGTGCACGGCTCTGCTACATCCTGCACTGCACACCATCTACCAACTCTTTCATCTGCCCTGCGACTACGGCCCTACCTGGGCAGGGCTTCTACATCTTAGCTGCACCACAACATCTGTCCCAGAGAAGCGACACTGCAGCGCTGGTCAATCTAATCAGAAACCACTGGTGGCGTCAAGTATCATTCACCTATAAATGTAATTCACCCCTTTGCATGGACGCCCAGGGCCACGGATCGGGTCACCACCACTGTGACACATCCCTGTGAGACACCGGCCCGGTACCGATTAACCCCACTGCCCTGGCTGGCCACCCACACTCCTTGTCAGATTCATCTTGGGCTTGGGAATTCACGATTTGACTTGATAACCCAGGCATGGTATGATAGAAAGAGCTACATGGACTAATGTGAAGTGTGGCCTGCTGCATCATTCACTTTTGGTGGGGGTGAAGGACACAAGGAAACGGGTTCTTCCTGACCAGGAGCCAGCACTTGACAACTCAGTGCTTTCATTATTTGAAACTTCAGAAGAGGAGGGCATATTTGCTGGAGTCTGTTTCAGCAATGTAACCCAAAACCAGTTCCTCATGCTCTGGCTTTAAAAGCGGTTAACCTACTCCCAGAAAAGGTAGCCTTCCAGGCGTTCCGGGGCCAGACCATGACGCAGGCTCAACACCTCCTGCCTTAGCTGCTATTGTGCTTTTGCCACTACCAGCAGATGCACCACCACCATCAGCACCAGCTGCCCCCACCACGCCCACGTCCGCGGCCTCTTACACCAAACTTCAAAATTTTGCAGAAAATAGACCCAAAATAACAGCAGATATATGGCACTGTATCCGCAGCGTACAGCTCTATTCAGTCAAAGCATAATTGTCAATCTTCCAATATATTCCATCAGTCACACAGAGACGCTCACAGGCTCAGTATGGACAGTATCATCAGATAGCCTGTATATATAGTATAGTTTAAACATTCTAAATCTCCGTAGATATTTGAGGAGGCACACATAGACACTCTCAGGCTCAGTATTGAATTACAACACAATCTAAAAAGCCGTAAAATGGTAATGGATCTCAAGAGTACAGCTGTACACAGTGTAGGTGTCATTGTTGTCAATCTCAGTATTTATTTCCACAGTCAGAAAATAACTCTCACTTGGTCAGTTTGGATTAGACCAGAATATAACAAGCAGTAAATGGGTAATGTATCACAAGCGTAGAGCTGTATACAGTGTTGGGGTAATTTTTAAATGTACATCTAAATTGCAGGAGTAACCCATAGACACTCACACGCTCAGGATGGATCACACCACAATATAACAAGAAGATCGACAAGAAATAATCACACATGTGGGACAATGTTACAGGTGTCAATGATACACTTAGAGTGTTGGTTGGAGGAGGACTTCCTGGTAGAAAGGGTACAGTATCAACAGATACCAGGTATATATAATTAAACATTAACAATGTACGTCTATATATCAGGAGTAGTGTTGAGCCACTCCGCAAGTGTTTTGGTTCGTCGCACAGGAGGCAAGTTCGTCGAATGCTCGTCGAACGTTTGAAGAACACCGAAAACAATGGCAGGCAAACACAAACACATACAAACACATAGAAAACAATTACAAAACACCTTTAAAGGTGTCCCAAAGCAGACAAAATGCTCAGAAGACAAAAATAACATATGGAAAAGGGCAACTACATTTAGAAAAGTGGTGGAGGAGTAAAAGGAGGAGGTGGAGGAGACACAGATCTAGGCTTGTCATGCCCTTATGAAGTCCAGAAAGGCTGGAATAAAAATGTAAAATACAAACCAAAAAAAAAAAATTCTGAAATCGAACACGATCATATACCGTTGGACTTCCCACCAATAAATTATGCCAACTGCCGATGGGGCGGCGTTATTCCCACGTACCTCCAAACAGCGTCCATGAAGGCAAAGTGTTTGGTTTCTGGGGGCTGTATGATTGCAAAGCTGAACCTTAAAGGAATGTCCAAAAGGGCACCACCAGGAGTGGCGCCTGTGGCTTAATTGGATTCCACCTGGGAAACCACAACCATACAAGCTACAGAAAAGATGGACAGATTGCAAGCTTTGTCGATTCTGTGTGTGGTGTGGTATGTCCGTTTGTAGTTGTGCTAGCGATTTCTCAGCTTTATTCTGTTAACGACCGAGACGCCGGCATGCCCCCGCGGTACGCGTCAAGCTTACTAGAGGGATACGCGAGGCTCTGGCACGCAAGATCGAGCTATAACAGGTCTATCGTGCCCTTACATGTCCGGGGCTGAATGCGCGCTACACTGAAAGGACCAGCTTTTGTTGCTTACAGGTGCTGATAACCCGCTGAACACCGTTAGTGATGGGGATCTGGGATTCCACATATTCCCTGCGAAAGATGATTTCCCAGTAAGTGCAGGTCAACCGCAATTATGGAATTAGGCCTAACCGGCATTCCTGAAAAAAAGAAAAAATTACGTGTCCAAACCACAGGTGCTGTAGCTTGCTTAACAGCTCGGCAGCCGTTCTCAGGCCCAGTATGGATTTGACCAGATTGTACAAAGTTGAGAAAGGGTACATTATCACTAGTGTTGAGCGATACCACCCAATACTGAAAAATATCGGATCGGAATGGATCGGCCGATCTAAAAAAAGTATCGGGTATCGCCGATTCCGATCCCGGAAGTCCCATTAAAGTCAATGGAACAGAAATATCGGAATTAAAAAAAACCCTTTCTTTCCCTGTCGGTTAATTCTACATGAAGAAAAACAACTAATAATAATGTAGAATGTATTGTGGGAGGTGTAGGAGACATTAAAGCCTTAGAGGTTTAGCCAAATCAAATGGAATAGCAGGAATTTGTTGTTTTTTTTAAAGATGTTCGTAGTTACAAAGATATTGACTATGTTAAAGTCTTTAATTTTTTGTCAGATATGTATGTTTCACTACTTCCATGCTCTTCACCTTCTTTTTTACTTCTCCCACACTTTCTCCTTCATCATCTTCAGCAGCAGCAGTATCTTCTTCTTCTTCTTCCTATTCTTCTTCTTCCTATTCTTCTTCTTCCTATTCTTCTTCTTCTTCCTATTCTTCTTCTTCTTCCTATTCTTCTTCTTCCTATTCCTCTTCTTCCTATTCTTCTTCTTCTTCCTATTCTTCTTCTTCTTCCTAGTCTTCTTCTTCTTCCTATTCCTCGTCATCATATTCTTATTTGTGTCAGGCATTCCTGTAGTTGTTATATATAAAAGTTTGAAGATTACAACTTCCGTTCAGCCTGTCACAAAAGATTTACAACAGGATTTGTCCGCGTTCAGTTTGGCCTGCAGCAGCAGGCTTTTTCCAGGGGCACCACGAGGAGGAACGGACTCACCCATACACTGCTTAGTCTTCTGCTTATACATTTTGTAATCTCATTTGCTCAGATTTTTAGTCTTATGCTTAATGTTCTTCTGCTTTTGGTTTTTATGCTTCTTGGTCTTCTGTCTCTTGTGGTTCTGCATCTTGGTGGTTGTCTTCCTGTTCTTTGTCCTCTTGGTCATCTTCTTCAGGGTCATCTTTTAGGTATTCTTCTGTGTGGTCTTCAGGGTCGTCGTCTTCAGGGTCATTGTCAGGGAGATCCAGAGTGAGAATCAAAAACCATTTCCACAAGCTTGAACTTTGAAAAGTAGCAGAAGTTACAAGAAGGCTGAGGAACTGGCGAGAACCAGCTGATGGTACTGGAACCCGGAGTGGCAGCAGAATGAACAAGAGCCAATGGCACAACCGTGGACCAGCTGACGGTGCTGGAACACGGTTACTAAGCAGGAGGTAACTGTGCTCCAAAGAACTACCAAGGACCAGCAGACGTTGGTGGAACTCGGATACCGACAAGGAGGCACCTAGGCCAAAGACTCTGCCGAGAACCAGCTGACGGTGCAGGAACCCGGATGGGTAGCAGAAGCTGCAAGAGCAAATGAAACTAGCGAGGACCAGCTGACGGTGCTGGAACCCGGAGGGGCAGCAGAAGGAACAAGTGCCAATGGGACAACCGTGGAACAGCTGACGGTGCTGGAACACGGTTACTAAGCAGGAGGTACCTGTGCTCCAAAGCACTACCAAGGACCAGCAGACATTGCTGGAACTCGGATACCGACAAGGAGGCACCTAGGCAAAGGCTCTGCCGAGAGCCAGCTGACGGTGCTGGAACCCAGATGGGTAGCACAAGGTACCCAGGAAAAAAAACAAAGTTGCAAGGCCGTGAGCCGGCCGCAGTTACCGAAACCCAAAGTACTACAGGGGGTGCTTGTCCTATTGGCACTACGGAACCAGCCTTTATTACCAGAACCCGCAGCCCACATAGGAAGCACCGAAACTGCAGGCACCATAGACTCGGCTAACCCGACCGCAACACGACAGGACAAAGTATCAGTGGCAAAGTGACGTTGACACTACCCAGAAACAGCAGGCGTGCAGGAACCAGGCTGGGCAGGAGGGAGTGCCCGTGCCAAAGACACTTCCGAGAACCAGCTGACGGTGCTGGAACCGGGAGAAGCAGCAAAAGGAACAAGAGCCAATGGCACAACCGTGGACCAGCTGACGGTGCTGGAACACGGTTTCAAAGCAGGAGTTACCTGTGCTCCAAAGCACTACCAAGAACCAGCAGACGTTGCTGGAACTCGGATACCAAGAAGGAGGCACCTAGGTCAAAGGCTCTGCTGAGAAACAGCTGACGGTGCTGGAACCCGGCTGGGCAGGAGGGAGTACCCGTGGCAAAAAACACTTCTGAGCAGCAACATGCGATGTTGATGCCCAGGGGTCAATCATGCAGCAGGCTGAGCCCAACTCTGAGCGAGTTTTATACTGGTTGTACACAACTACTGATTGTAACCCTGCTCCACTTTTGCCTCTGGCTCTACTGTCTCTAGTATTTCACCTGGCCTCCAACCACGCCAGTTGCTGCTCTGCAGTGTTGTCTGCACAATCCACACTTGTTCCTGAGTTACTGGGGCTCAGTCACGTCCGTTGATCCCCTGATGTGTGTCCGGCAAGGTGTCCTGCTCTGTCCACATTCCCACAACTATTAATGGGAATGGGGACAGAGTAGGAGACATTTCCGGACACACATCAGGGGATCAACTGACGTGACTGAGCCCCAGTAACACAGGAACAAGTGTGGATTGTGCAGACGGCACATCAGAGCAGCGACTGGCGGGCTTGGAGGCCAGGGGAAATACTAGAGACAGTACAGCCAAAGGCCTAAGTGGACCACGGTTAAAAGTCAGTAGTAGTGTGATGTTGGAGGCAGCAGTAGACTTTGCCATCCGCACAGCAGGGGAACAGCTGGCGTTACTGAACCCCACAGACACAGGAGCGAGTGATTCTATCTGTGCGGACGGCACTTCCAAGCTACAACTGGCTGTGTTGAAGCCCAGGATCAATGCTCCGAGCAGGCTGAGGCCTACTTGGAGCGAGGAGAAAAAGTGTTGTAGTGTGAGTTTGGAGGCAGCAGGAGACTTTGCCATCCATACAGCAGGGGAACAGCTGGCGTTACTGAACCCCACTAACACAGGAGCGAGTGTTTATATCTGTGCGGATGGCACTTCCAGGCTACAACTGGCTGTGTTGTAGCCCAGGATCAATGCTCCGAGCAGGCTGAGGCCTACTTGGAGCGAGGAGAGAAAGTGTTGTAGTGTGAGTTTGGAGGCAGCAGGACATTTTGCCATCCACACAGCAGGGGAACAGCTGGTGTTACTGAACCCCACTGACACAGGAGCTAGTGTGTGTTTCTCTGCGAAGACGGCACTTCTGAACACCAACTGGCGTTGTTGGAGCCCAGGATGAGGCATGGAGCAGGCTGAGGCCTGATGGTGTTGGCATGTGGAGGCAGCAGGAGACTTTGTCGTCTACACAGCAGGGGAACAGCTGGCATTACTGAACCCCACAGACACAGTAGCGAGTGTGTTTTTCTCTGTGAAGACGGCACTTCTGAACACCAACTGGCGTTGTTGGAGCCCAGGATGAGGCATGGAGAAGGCTGAGGCCTGATGGTGTTGGCATGTGGAGGCAGCAGGAGACTTTGCCGTCTACACAGCAGGGGAACAGCTGGCATTACTGAACCCCACCGACACAGTAGCGAGTGTGTTTTTCTCTGCGAAGACGGCACTTCTGAACACCAACTGACGTTGTTGGAGCCCAGGATGAGGCATGGAGCTGGCTGAGGCCAACTTGCAGCACGTTTTATAGAGGTAGTAGACTACTACTGATTGTAACCGTGCTCCACTATGGCCTCCGACTCCACTGTCTCTAGTATTTCCCCTGGCCTCCAACCCTTCCCGGTTCAACGTTGGTATGAGGGTTTGCAAGTTGTCCTGGTAGCGAGGATCTAGGAGGGTGTACACCCAATAATCAGCCGTGTAGAGAATGTGGGCGATGCGGCGGTTGTTTCTCAGGCACTGCAGCATGAAGTCAACCATGTGCTGCAGACTCCCAACTGCCAAAGAACCGCTGTCCCCTGCTTGAGGCGTGATCTCTGCCTGCTCTGCATCACCCCACCCTCGCTGTACATACTGACTAGAGCTTTGTGTACCTCCCTCCTCTGGAGAGATGTCTTCCTCCTCCATCGACTCCTCCTCATCCTCCTCACAAAGTGTCCCCTGCCTAGGCCTTTGTGAGGAAGCATGTAGCGCAGACTGTCCAGAAGCAGATGGCATTTGGGACTCCTCATCCTCCACCTCTTCCAAAACCTCATCCCTTAGTGCTTGCAGTGTTTTTTGAAGCAGGCAGAGAAGGGGGACAGTCATGCTGACTAGTGCATCATCTGCACTCGCCATCCGTGTGGAATCATCGAAGGCACGCAAAACAAGGCAGATGTCCATCATAGAGGCCCACTCAGGGGTGCTGAAGTGTGACCGGCGCACAGTTCGACTTGTTTGCGCCTGATGCAGCTGGTACTCCATGACTGCTGCCTGCTGCTCACACAACCGTTCCAACATATGTAACGTTGAATTCCACCTGGTGGGTAGGTCACATATTATGCGATGTTCCGGAAGGCGTAATCGGCGCTGCAGAGCAGCAAGGCGCGATCTTGCCGTGCTGGAACAACGCAAGTGAGCGCACTCTATGCGGACCTTGTGCAGCAGTGCATCAAGATCCGGATAGTCCCTCAGAAAGCTCTGCACGACCAAGTTCAGCACATGTGCCAGACATGGGATGTGAGTGAGGTTGCCTAGGCTAAGAGCTGCCACCAGATTTCGGCCATTGTCACACACTACCAAGCCCGGCTGGAGATTCGCTGGCACAAACCACACGTCGCTCTCCTGCTTGATGGCATTCTAGAGTTCCTGCGCTGTGTGGCTTCGATTCCCCAAAGAAATTAATTTCAGTACGGCCTGTTGACGTTTGGCCCCGGCTGTACTCATATCGATCGTAACAGGCTCCTGCTGCGCTGTTTCAGAGGAACTTGAGTAGGAGTAGGAGTCAATATGACAGACTGGATTCCTGCAATCCGTGGAGTTGGCAGAACACGTAGAGCGCCACTCCCCAGATCTGTACCCGGCTCCACAACATTGACCCAATGGGCAGTGAGGGAAAGGTATCGTCCCTGTCCATGGTTACTGGTCCACGCATCAGTGGTCAGGTGAACCTTGCTACTGACGGCGTTTAGTAGCGCATGTTTTATGTTTGCCTCCACATATTTCTGCAGGGCAGGGACGGCTCGCCTGCTGAAATAAAAGCGGCTGGGCACTGTGTTTTGTGGGACTGCCAATGCCATGAAGTCCCGGAAGGTGTCAGTCTCCACCAGCCTGAATGACAGCATTTCAAGGGCCAGTAGTTTGGCAATGCCAGCATTCAGAGCCTGTGCTTGAGGATGGTTTGCCGAGTATGGCTGCCTTTTCTCCCATGCCTGTGCTACCGATGGCTGCCGAGTGGCCTGGGAGTGTGAGGATGACTTGGAACGTGGTGATGTGGGTGGAATGTCACAGGGTCTCCAGACAACAGTGCCAGAGGTTCTTCCTTGGCGATCCTGTGAGGAAGCCGAACCAGCTGTGTGTGAGCTGGAGGAAGAGGCCCCAACACGAGCTGAAGAGTTGGTAGGTGGTGCTGTATGTTGGCCTACGTCTTCAGTGTGTCTGTGTAACTCCAGCTCGTGCTTGGTCCGCACGTTTCCACATATTAGTGGTATTGAGGTTGCTGACATTTCCCTCTTTTGACTCTCTGATGACACAGCTTGCATTTGACAAAGCAAATGTCATCTGCAACTGTGTCAAAAAAGGACCACGCACTGCAAGTCTTGGGAGCGCCCGTTTTGCCTTTTGAAAGTGGAATGCTCCTAACGGGTGCCGAAGTGGAGGCTACAGGCAACCAAGTCTGCCCCCTCCCTCTCCCTCCGGTTTTGGCCGTTTGGGGAATCTCTTCCTCAGAGCTGCTCCCACCACCTTCCTGTTCCTCACGCCATGATGGGTCAAGGACCTCATCATCTACATTCCCCTTATCAAACAACTGCTTCTCCCGGGTTGTCTCGCCAGCACCGTACGCACCAGAAAGTGGTAACTGAGTCTCGTCATCATCTGATGCGTACTGAGGTGTGATGACCATAGGCACTGGCCCACCCGCCTCTTCAGATTCAGAGGGACAAAGAAGTTGCACATCACTGCATACTCCCTCTTCTTCACATTCTGGAATGCTGCTTGGATGGCCCCCTCTTTCCAAACAAACAGATTCCGAGAACAGAAGTAGAGACTGTGATGGCTCCTGTCCAGGGGTCTCTGACTGCCTGGGCACTTTGGCAGGTGGTGAAGAGACAGATGGTTGCTCTTTGGTGCGCTGGCCCTGAGAGGATGTGGAAGTAATTGAAGTCGATGCGTTAGCTGCCATCCATCCGACAACGGCTTCAATTTGTTCCTCCCGCAGCAGTGGGGTACGGTGAGGTCCTGCAAAGCTGCGCATAAAGGACTGTTGCCTGCTAAAACTGGGGGATGCTGACTCACTGGTGCCAACAGCAGGCACAGAATCCCACATCCTCTCCCTGCAGAATCCCCACATCCTCTCCCTGCAGAATCCCCACGTCCTCTCCCTGCTGAAACTCCACGCCCACGGCCACGTGCCTTACTCCCTGCCTTCTTCATCTTGCGAGACTGAGAAAGATAGGCAGAAAAGTACAAAGGGGGGCCTTAGTGTGCTTATTCCTGAACAGCTGGTTACAGGTATAAGAAACACTAATTTTATGAAGTGTGTGTGTCGACTAGACTTTAATGGGAGCTAATGTGGCCTACACAACTTTCAAATGTAGTGTTTGGTGAACTTTGTTGTTTTTTTTTTGGGGGGGGGAAACTAAAAGGATGTGACCAAAGATTTGAAAGTCAGAGTATCACCAACTTTCTGGAGCTATTACAATGCAGGAAGGTAACCTACAATGCAAAACATGAGGCTCCAAAAAAATTGGGTAATACTAATCTGACTGCAGCTGAAGGGCACAAGCCAGAAAAAAGGCTCCTCTATCTACTCCTATATAGTGTTTGCAACCAACCAATGTAGATGGATATGGATGGATGCACACTAATAGGAGAAGAAAAAATGAGCTGCAATTAAAGAAAAATATGTGTGAGGCAGTGATGCATGCTGAGCGGCCTACAACCAGACGTAGCTGCAGGACACACTACTCAGCGTGAGCTGCACTCACACACAGTCAGAGACCTGTCAGACAGCCGTGAACAGTGCAGCTAAGTGGGCACTAGCACTGACAGGCTGCAGAAAGGCTCCGCTGTGTACTCCTAGAGTGTTTGCAACCACCATATATGGATACGGATGGATGCACACTAATAGGAGAAAAAATGAGCTGCAATAAAAGAAAAATGTGTGAGGCAGTGACACGCTGAGCGGCCTACAACCAGACGTAGCTGCAGGACAAACTACTCAGCGTGAGCTGCACTCACACACAGTCAGTGACCTCTCAGACAGCCGTGAACAGTGCAGCTAAGTGGGCACTAGCACTGAAAGGCTGCAGAAAGGCTCCGCTGTCTACTACTAGTGTTTGCAACCAACTTATATGGATATGGATGGAAGCACACGAGATAGAATTTTTTAAAAATAAGCAGCTCAAAAAGAAAAATATGTATGAGGCAGCAGTGAGGTACGCTGGGCGGCCTACAACCAGACGTGGCTGAAGGACCCACTCCACAGCGTGAGCTGCACTCACACAGCCCTTGCAGACAGCTGTGAACACTGCTGCTAGGGAAAAGCAAGCTACAGTGGTGGTTTATGTAGCCTGGGTAAAGCACAATATTGTTTTGAGAATCGCTATTTCTAACTGTCCCTCACAGTCTTCAACAGCAGCCTGTCCCTAACTGAATTCACAGCAGAGTGACCAGAAATGGCGGCGGTGGTGGCTTTTATAGTGCATTATGACATCATTTCAGCAGCCAATCACAGCCATGCCAATAGTTAACATGCCTACATGCCTAACAGGATGTGCCCACACTTCTGAGGATTCCCATTGGCTGAATCAAAGCGAGCGGGCTGATAGCATTATGGGAACTTCCGATTCCGGTATCCGATATGAAAAAAGTATCGGAAGTCAGTATCGGAATTCCGATACAGCTAATATCGGCCGATACCCGATACTTGCGGTATCGGAAACCTCAACACTAATTATCACTGGATAGCAGATATATATATAGCATAGTTTAAACATTAAAAACCTATGTCTATAGATCAGGAGGCAGGCTCAGACGGTCTCAGGCCCAGTATGGATTAGACATGATTGGACAAAGGTGAGAAAGGGTAACGTATCACCGGATTACAGGTATGTATAGCATAGTTTACACATTAAAAACCTATGTCTATAGATCAGGAGGCAGGCTCAGACGGTCTCAGGCCCAGTATAGATTTGACCAGGTAGTACAAAGTTAAGAAAGGGTACATTATCACAGGATAGCAGGTATATATAGCATAGTTTAAACATTTAAAAGCGCCGTGTTCTCAGTATGGATTAGACAACAATCTAAAAAGTAGAAAAAAAGGAAATGTATTTGAAGCGTACACCAGTATACACTTTTGGTGGTATTTTTAAATATTCATATATATTTTTGTCTCAGTAAGACAGTCCAGCCTCTCCGCAATAGGAAATGAGATGCATACAATTACTGACATAAAGTCTAGTGATTGCAGAAATCTAGGAATTAAGAATCACAAGAAAAACTTCCGTCACAATTCTCAGAGGTGATGCTGACCCTCAATTTATTTGTGTGTGGAGACAGCGAAAACATTTCTTTGTGAAGAAAGTGTTGCTGTATCGCAGTACCGTTGATCCCATCAGCGTTACTCATCTCCATCAAATTTTTATCACAGGGAGAGATGTAAACATGGTGCTCACTGCCTATCATGATCTGTCACGTAACTTTGGAGTGCAAAAGACAGAAGCCACAGGCCGTAGGCGATTCTATGGGATTGGCATGAGAGGGCACATTTAAAAATGTGCACTGGAATGTCATACGTCTGTGAGTAGGAAAACTGTGAAAGCTGATGATAAACCACCACTGCATGTCACTGTGTCGTTGTCCATAAGAAATGGAAGACATTGATCATCTGAAGCTAGAGCCCGGCCAGCGAGACAGGGCATAGCTATGTCTTAACCATCATCTATCAGTTCAACAAATTTGTAGTAACAGTCCCAGGGAAGGATTTCACAGCCCAGAATACACAGCGGAGGAGCAGGGAGAGGTAAATATTGCAAATGCTGGGGCCCTGCCAAAGCAAGGGGGGCCCACTCGTGGGCGTCGGTACTGGCACTGGGCCCCTCATAGTACGCCGGTGTGTCTGACGGCGGGTGTGCACCCTCACATCAGAGACACTTGATTGCACTATAAGGGACCCTGTGCCAGTGCCGGCGCCCAAGAATCAGCCCACCCACCTGTCCAGGGCAATGGCACTCGCACGGTTGCGTGTGCTAGGTGGTTACCCCGGCCATGGGGGGGGGCAGCCCAGTTAGGGAGGTTTAAAAAATGGCATATGTTGAAGTTGGACATTCAGCAGCTGAAAATGGAGGAATTGGAGAAGTCCGAGGAAGAGGAGGACAAAGGCGAGCCATTTTTCTGGCAACCTATGTGTCATCAGGGGAAGGTGGGACAAAATCCTTTGAAACCCATGCATGGTTCATTTTAATGAAGGTTAGATCATCAACATTTTGGGTCGACAGACGGGTCCTTTTTTCTGTCAGGATAGAGCCAGCAGCACTGAAGACACTTTCCGATAGCACAATAGCAGCAGGCCAAGCTCCTGTAAGGCATATTGTGCCAATTTAGGCCAGGCGTCCAGTTTAGAGGCCCAATAGTCAAAGGGGAATGACCTGTGAGGGAGAACATCGATATGGGATGAGAAGTAGTTTGTAACCATAGTTGAAAACTGCTGTCTCCTGTCACTTTCAACCGATGCAGTATTACCAGTCGTGTGAGTGGGACTTGAAAAATCAGTCCACAACATGGTCATGAAACCCCTGTCTACAACGCCACTTCTGATGTGTGCACCACGAACACCTCTTCCATATTGCCCCCCACGGCTCGTTGGAGAACCATCACCGCTGCTGTGTGCTGGGAATGCCTCAAACAAATGGTTTACCAGAGTTGCTTGTTCGTTTGCCAATATTAGGTCAAGGTTCTCCTGTGGCATGATGTTTTGGAATTTGCCTTTATAGCATGGATCCAGGATGCTGGCCAACCAGTAGTCATCATCATTCATCATTTTGGCATTGCGGGGTCCCTTTTTAGGATCTACAAGGCATAATCTGACATGTGGGCCAATGTTCCAGGTGTCAATGATGCACTGCGAGTGCTGGGTGGAGGAGCACTTTCTGGCAAATCCACATCCCTTCAGTCACGCACAAACCCTGTACCAGACCTTGCCATGCCAACATTTTCTCTTGCCCCACGAGAAGCATCCTCCTCCCCTAAATAATTGTCCCCATCATCATCCTCCTCCTCCTCTTCTTCCTCCACCTCATCCAGGAGAGGTCCCGGAGCAAAAAATGGCTGACTGTCATCAAGGCTTCCCTCCTCCTCTTCCTCATACTAATCAGCTGCAGACGCCTAATCCTTAATGTACATCAAAGAAGATGCAAAAGTGGGATGCTCATGCTTATGATGGCGTCGTCTACGCTTACCAGTCGTGTGCATTCCTTAAAACACTGAAGGACTTTACAGAGGTCTTTAAGCATCGACCACTGCACACCTGACAACTCCATGTCTGCCCTCAAAGTGCTTGGCCGTGTATCCTCCCACAAATGCCTGCCTCTGTTCGCACAGCCTATTAACCCAGTGCGCAGTGATGGACACGTAACTGCCCTGGCCATGCCTACTGGACCATGCATCTATTGTGAGGTGCACCTTTCCACTCACTGATTGCTTGAGTGCATGGACAATGCGGTCTTTCACATGAAGGTGGAGGGCTGGGATGGCTTTGTGAGAAAAGAAGTGCCGACTGGGTAGGTCATAGCGTGGTACTGCGTAGGCCATGAGTTCGCGGAAAGCTTCGCTTTCAACCAGCCGGTAAGGCATCATCTCTAACAAGATTAGTTTGGCAATGTGGGCGTTCAAACCCAGTGTACCCAGTGTACGCGAATGAGAGGATGAGTACTTTCTTGTCCTACTCATAGTCTCTGGTAGGGTGAGCTGGACTTGAGAGCTGCATATGGTGGAACTAGCGGTGGACATGGTGGACTGAGAGAGGGTTGATGATGGTGAAGGAGTTGGTGTTCTTTCTGATGGCCTAGATTCAGTCTTTCATAGCAATAACATTATGATTCCCTGACTGCTTTGGCCTTGCGACGACACCTCAGCATTTGCTGCTGGTGGTGTGCTAACCAGTGAGGTAACAGTGGGGGAAACGATGTAGCATTGCTGACTACCTTCATTGGGAGCAGTTGCACATGTGGTATGTGAAGTTTGGTAGTCCGTCCACGCTTGCAAGTGCATGGTGGTTAAATGTCTAAGCATGCAACGTGGAATTCAAATTTCTCAGATTTTTCCCTCGCCTAAAGGTCTTTGCGCACTTCTTACAGATAACCTTGGCCTGATCAGTAGGATTTTGTTCAAAAAAGTGCCACACTGCACTCTTCCTACTATGGAAGACATTTTGAGGCCTTGCACGCTGTGCTAATTTGACCGTCTGGCCTAACTGTCCTGCAACTCTTTTGGTTTTTGTAACCCGTTTTTGGACTGCTCCGGGCCTGCCAGATAACAGCTGTTGTGATGTCGATGCCTGCTGCGGATCCTCCTCCTCCTCTTCTGAGCAATTGGCAGCGGCACCCTCATCCCCCAATGGATGCCAATCTGGGTCAACAACTGGGTCATCCATCACCTCCTCTTCAATGTCATGTGCACCTTCCTCTGTGTCACCATGTAAGGTGGTATAGTATGAGGGAAGGCGCACCTGAGTTTCATTAGGGTCAGATTCTGGCTCAGTACACTGCGAGGACAATGTAGTGCTCTGAATGAATGTACCAGCAGATAAATCTAGCAGTGGCTGTGCATCAGTGCACTCCATGTCAGATTCTTCTTGGACTGGGTAATTCACGATTTGACTTGATTACCCAGGCATGGTATGTGAAAAGAGCTCCATGCAGTAATCTGTAGTGTGGCCTGCCGCATCCTTTACTTTTGGTAGGGGTTAAGGACACAAGGAAAGGTGTGGTTCCTGACCATGAGCCTCCAATGACGACTCAGTGCTTTTATTTTTTGAAAGTTCAGAAGAGGAGGCGATAGAGCTGGAGGCTGTGTCAGCAATGTAAGCCAAAACTTGTTCCTGAAGCTCCGGCTTTAAAATCGGTTTACCTACTCCCAGAAAAGGGAGCCTTCGAGGCCTTGTGGAGCCAGACGATGACGCAGGCTCAACACCTCCTGAATTAGGTGCTATTGTGCTTTTGCCACAACCAGCAGATCCACCACCACCACCAACACCATCATTACCAGCTGGCAACCCATGCCCACTTCCACGGCCTCTTCCAACACACTTCCTCATTTTTGGGAAAATGTACCCAAAATACCACCAGCAATATGGTACTGTAAAACAAGGTGCAAGGTGTTTATAGTATTGGGGAGAATTTGAATCTCCCTACAGACTTGGGGACACTGAACTATTATCTCAGGCCCAGTGTAGATTACACCTCAATATAACAGGCTGAAATTGGATGGTGTATAAAATGTCTATATAGGACTGGGGAGAATTTGAATCTCCCTACAGACTTGAGGACACTAAACTACTATCTCAGGCCCAGTGTAGATTACACCTCAATATAACAGGCTGAAATTGGATGGTGTATAAAATATCTATATAGGACTCGGGAGAATTTGAATCTCCATAGAGATTTTAGCAAGCTGACAATGATGCTCTCAGTCCCAAGTATGGCAGCAGGCAGCCTAATAAGCAGGACTGCTGCACACAAAAGGGTGGAAAAAATGAACGCTTGGTAACTGGGCAAAAAAGAGGATGAAAAGTATTTTTGCTTTAAAAAAAGCAGTTTGCACAGCAGTGTGAAAACAGCAATGCAGCTATCAGGGAGCCTTATAAGGCAGCCTAAAAACCAACAGAGCTGATGCACCAAAATATAGCCTCCCCTTGCACTGCACACTACAGTAACTGGTGTGTTGTACAGGCAAAATCGCTAGCAGCAGAAGCAGTTTTTTGTATCTTCTTCCCTGCCTAACGCTCTCCCTACAGAATCAGCAGCAGCTCTCCCTATTCTGAGATCAGCAGAAGTAAGATCACGGTCAGCGTGCATGCCCTTTTATAGCCCCTGTGACTCCACACAAAGCAAGCCAATCACTTGCATGCATCTCAAAGATGGTGGTGACCGCTGCCTATGTCATCGCGTTGCCCACAGTGTGCGTCCTCCATCATTGGCTGAAAAAGGGCGCTGAAGCATCATTTCAAACACGACTTTGATGTCATGGTCGCCGAACTCGTGGCCGACCTCACGCTATGGTCGGGTTTCGTTTCATGAAATCCGACTTTTGCGAAAGTCGGCGACTTTTGAAATTGACCGACCTGTTTCACTCAACTCTAGCGTGGATCACATCACCATTACTCATCTCCATCAAATTGTGATCACAGGGAGAGATGTACACATGGTCGTCACTGCCTATCATGATCTGTCTGTTCATTTTGAAGTGCAAAAGACAGAAGCCACAGGCCGTAGGTGATTCTATTGGATTGCCATGAGAGGAGACATTGAAAAATGGTGGCAGGAATGTCACACGTCTGTGACTAGGAAAACTGTGAAAGCTGATCATAAAGCACCCCTGTATCTGATTGTGAGTCGACGTCCATTACAAATGGTAGCCATTGATCATCTGAAGGTAGAGCCCAGCAGGACTGGCCATAGCTACGTTTTAACCATCATCGATCAGTTCAGCAAAGTTGTAGTGCCCATCCCTGTGAAGGATTTAACTGCCCAGACTACACAGCGGTGGAGCAGGAAGAGGTAAGTCTTGCAAGTGCTTGGGCCCTGAGCAAGCAGGGGGGGCACACTCGTGGGTGGCGGTACTGGCACAGGGACCCTCATAGTACGCCGGTGTGTCTGACGGCGAGTGGGCCCCCCCACCATCAGAGACACTTTATTGTACTACGAGGGGTCCTGTGCCAGTGCCGCCGCTCAAGAGTGGGCCCACCCACCAGTTCAGGGCAACGGCACATGCCTGGGTGCGCCAGGTGGTGACCCCGGCCATGTGGAGGGGCAGCCCAGTTAGGGAGATTGAAAAAATGCCATATGTTGATGTTTAGGCTGTACATTCAGCAGCTGCAAATGGAGGAAGTTTAGAAGTACGAGGAAGAGGAGGACAAAAGCGAGCCATTTTTAATGCCACCTATGTGTCATCAGGGGAAGGTGGGACAAAATCCTTTGAAATCCATGCATGGCTTATTTTAATGAAGGTTAGATCATCAACATTTTGGGTCTACAGATGGGTCCTTTTTTCTGTCAGGATTGATCCAGCAGCACTTAAGACTCTTTCAGATAACACACTAGCAGCAGGCCAAGCGAGCTCCTGTAAGGCATATTGTGCCAATTAAGGCCAGGTGTCCACTTTACAGGCCCAATAGTCAAAGAGGAATGACCGGTGAGAGAGAACATCGATATGGGAGGAGAAGTAGTTTGTAACCATAGTTGACAACTGCTGTCTCCTGTCACTTGCAATCGATTCAGTATTAGCAGTCGTGTGAGCGGTACTTGAAAAATCAGTCCACAACTTGGTCATGAAGCCTCTGTCTCCAACGCCACTTCGGTTGTGTGCACCATGAACACCTCTTCCATTTTGACCTCTACAACTCGTGGGAGAACCAGCACCGCTGCTGTGTGCTGGGAATGCCTCCAACAAACGGTTTACCAGAGTTGCTTGTTTGTTCGCCAATATTATCTATAGGTTCTCCTGTGGCATGATATTCTGTTATTTGCCTTTATAGCGTGGATCCAGGATGCTGGCCAACCAGTAGTCATCTTCCTTCATCATTTTGGCAATGCGGGGGTCCCTTTTTAGGATCCACAAGGCATAATTACAAATGTGGTCCAATGTTCCAGGTGTTAACCATGCACTGCCAGTGGTGGGTGGAGGAGCACTTTCTTGGAAATCCACATCCCTCCAGTCACGCACAAACCCTGGACCTGACCTTGGCACGCCAACATTATCTCTTGCCCACTGAGAAGCATCCTCCTTCACAAAATAATCGTCCCCCTCACCCTCATCCTCTTCTTCCTCCACTTCGTCCAGGACAGTTCCCTGAGCAGACAATGGCTGACTGCCATCATGGCTTCCTTCCTCCTCTTCCTCCTCCTCTGCTGCAGACACCTGATCCTTAATGTGCGTCAAAGTTTGCATGAGCAGACGTATAAGTGGGATGCTCATGCTTATGATGGCATCGTCTGCGCTTACCAGCCGTGTGCATTCCTCAAAACACTGAAGTACTTTACAGAGGTCTTTCAGCTTTGACCACTGCACACCCGAAAATTCCATGTCTTCCCGCAAACTGCCTGCCCGTGTATCCTTCCACAAATGCATTACAGCCTGCCTCTATTCGCACAGCCTCTCAACCATGTGCAGGGTGGAGTTCCACCTTGTTGAAAAGTCTATGATTAGGCGGTGCTTGGGGAGTCGGAGCGATCGCTGCAGCTTCTGCATACGGCTGGAGTGTACGGGCGAGCCACGGATGTGCGAGCACAGTCTTCACACCTTATTGAGCAGGGCTGTTAACTCCTGATAATTATTGAGGAAGCACTGCACCACCAGGCTCAAGGTGTGAGCCAGGCAAGGTATGTGTCTGAGTTTTGCAAGGGCTACGGCTGCCACAAAATTCCGGCCGTTATCACTGACTTGCTTGCCTGGCTCAAGATGTAGACTGCCCAGCCATGACTCAGTTTGTCGATGCAAGTAGTTGGCCAGTACCTCCGCAGTGTGTCTTTTGTCGCCCAAAGACATCATCTTTAAAACAGCCTGCTGCCGCTTACCACAAGCTGTTCGATAGTCGGACAACTCGTGTGCAACACTGGCAGCTGCGGATGGAGTGCTCGTGTGACAGTGCACTGCGGATGAGATTTCGCTTCTGGAGGAGGAGGAGGAGGGTCGAACGCCTACAGCCAACTGTTTCCTATACCGTGGGCTAGGCAACACTGTTGCACCGCCGCTGTCCCCTGTGGACCCTGCATCTACAACATTAACCCAGTGCGTAGTGATGGACACGTAACGGCCCTGGCCATGCCTACTGGCCCATGCTTCTGTTGTGAGGAGCACCTTTCCACTCACTGATTGTTTGAGTGCATGGACAATGCGGTCTTTCTCATGCAGGTGCAGGGCAGGGATGGCATTTCGAGAAAAGAAGTGCCGACTGGGTAGGTCATAGCGTGGGACAGCGTAGGCCATGAGCTCTCGGAACGCTTCGCTTTCAACCAAACGGAAGGGCATCATCTCTAATGAGATCAGTTTGGCAATATAGCCGTTCAAAGCCAGTGTACGCGGATGAGATGATGAGTACTTTCTTGTCCTACTCAGAGTGTTTGGTAGGGTGAGCTGGACTTGAGAGCTGCATAGGGGGGAACTAGCGGTGGACATTAAGGACTGAGAGGGGGTTGGTGATGGTGATGGTGGTGTTGGCGATGGCACAGATTCCGTAATGTCACAGGTGACTGGATACTCTGTCTCCAGCAGAGCGAATTTAAAGAGATAAGGGAAACACCAGGGAAACCGATACAATGGAGGGCCCTGCAATAGGGAACGGGGACGTAGAGACCTCTGACACTCCCCTGAGTCAGTGTGTCTACTCTCCTGACGGTCCCTAGGCACAGTCCCTAGGTCCCTGACAGTTCCACACCTGGCGACAAGCAGGATACCTAAAAACCCTGGCTCGCCCTGCACCTATCACTTTCTAATGAATTGGATGGTGCAGAAACTAATCCCACCACTGCACTAAAACACACATAAGGAAAGTTACAAACAGGGAAAAAGCACTTAGCTTTGCTCTGTTGCTATTGCTCCCAGCAACAGAGTCCAGCACCTGACTGCAGCTTTTCTCCTGAATAGCTGCTACTTCACAAAAGCTTTGTCAGAGCTGCAAGGAACTCCTCACTGTTGCTCCTTCCACACCAGGGCTCTGACTGAGCTGCAAGGAACTCCTCTCTAGCTCCTTCCTCCACCAAGGATGGTTGGAAATGACCAATATCACCAGCAGTGAGTGAGACCACTTGACTCTCCTTTATAGGCAAGAGCCAAAGCCCTCACACCAGCTAATGATTCCCGTGTAATAATTCTAGCCACCACCGGGGGCAAAACTAAAACTAAAGACACCACTGTGTAATGACCCTAATGGCTACCGGGGACAAAGGTAACTTTAAGTAAACAGCTTAAAGGAAAAAAAGGTTATATGTGCTTTTATCTGTCACAATCCAGCATGGATCATGACAGTACCCTTCCTCAATGAGGGGCCTCTGGACCCTCAAGACCGCTCCTCATCAGGGAACCACCTACAGAGGGGACACCCAGATACAGAGTTCAACCCAGCCACTACCTGAACTTCAGGTTCATGACAAACGAGCACCGCTGGTATTGGCAATGTATGTTCTGGAGGCACCACACATCTCCAAAGCGCCGACCTGTTGAACGAGTTGTGTATGTGCATGTTTGGGAGTAACTCAAGCTGGCAAGACTCCCCAACACTCTTCCACTGGATGTTTTCTGGTGGCCACCCATACATGCTTGTTCACACACAGGTGAACACACACACACCTGAACGTTTATTGCCACACATTAGTTTGTCACAATTCGGTGAACTCTTATTGGAACTGACAACAGAGGCGTCCCCCTGTGTCACCACACTCACACCCCTGCAATTCACCAAGGGGCTCACCACCCTCCAACCCCTTCCACCACGAGGTCTGCGCCTCCCAGGGTTGGCTAATGGCGAGGGTTGAGACTTGCCCCTACTCTCCTGCAGTGCATCTGCTGCTCCCACGGGAGAGGAAAGTGCCAGTTGCAGAGAGACGGCAGAGACAGTAGCCCCTAGGCAGCAGCCCTCACACGACTGGCCCCAGCTGACTACTTCTCTAGCCCGCCAATCTATTACCGGGTTATGTTTTTTCAGCCAAGGGAGGCCTAAAACGATAGGCACCGGCATTCCCTCCAAGACGTAGCATGCCAAGGACTCCTCATGATGTCCTATCCGCAGACGGATATTTTCTACGACTTGAGTCAAGCTCCCCTGGCTCAGTGGAACAGAGTTAATGGCATGGACACTTAAAGGGTTGAGCTAGTGTCCTACACCTCAGGCCATGAGTCTCGACAAAGTGAGCATCAACGAGACTGACTCCGGCTCCGCTGTCCACAAGCACCGGTATCACCTCCGGTACCCCGCCAGCCAAAACCTCCACTGACATAGTACCTTGGAAGGGTAAAATGGAGGAAATATACACTCCCTGGTCGCCTCACTCCAAGCAACCAGGGGAATGCGGCTTCTGAGATGGCATAGATAATTTGGCGCACGTAGGGCAAGCCTTAAGGACATGACTAGTCTGCCCGCAGTAGAAACATGCCGACACCACTCCCTGAACCGTAGACAGCCCTGTACACAAACTAGCTCCTCCTACTTGCATGGGTTCGTCTGGAGACTTGGCACGCACTGGGCAGGCTCCCATGAAATGGCCCTGCTTCCCACAGGAAAAGCATACCCCCCACCACGGCGAGCCGCAGACAACCCCTTTTTTGTACCAACAACACCGGGCTGCCTGGGTTCCTCCGTCCACACTGGTGGGTCCTCCTCCCTAGAGAGGACAGCAGGGGGCACATTTTGTGTATGTCTCTCCCTAAGGCGTCTATCCACCCGGATGGCAAGGGACATGGTGGCCTTCAGCGACCTGGGGGCAATGTACTGCACCAGAGTATCCTGCAACTTTGGAGACAGACCCTGCACAAATTGACTCCTAAGTGCAGGGTCATTCCACTGAGTGTCAGTGGCCCACCTCCTAAACTCTGAGCAGTACTCCTCAGCAACCCGGGCTCCCTGCTTACACCTACGGAGTCAGGATTCTGCCAGGGAGGCGCCATCAGGATCCCCATACACTAGCGCCAAAGCTGCAAAAAACTCGTCCACGGACTCTAATGATGATGGATCGTCTGGCAGGGAGAAGGCCCAGGATTGGGGATCCCCCTTAAGAAGGGACATAATGATTCCCACCTGTTGCTCTTCACTCCCTGATGAACGAGGGCGCAGCCTGAAGTATAATTTTCAGGCTTGCTGAAAAACCAAGAATTGATCTCTCCCTCCAGAAAACCTGTCAGGGAGGGATATCTTGGGTTCTGGCTGAGCCTGTTCCTGAACCAAGCCCCCAAAGCCCACCAACAGCTGCAGTTGCTGCACCAACTCACTGCACAGCCCCCTAATCTCATCAGTAAATATCTGCAGCATTTGGGCAAAGATCTGCATTGGGTCCATGGCTCAGCAGAAAAAAAATGTACGGTTGGTGATAATGTAATGTCACAGGATACTCTGCCTCCAGCAGGGCGAATTTCTATGACATCCGTGACCCTGGATGCACCACCTCCAACAGGGCAAATTTAAAGAGATAAGGGAAACACCAGGGAAACCGATACAATGGAGTGCCCTGCAATAGGGAACGGGGACGTGGAGACCTCCTGCACTCCCCTGAGTCAGTGTCTCTACACTCCTGATGGTCCCTAGGCAGGTTCCGCACCTGGCGTCGAGCAGGATACCTAAAAACCCTGGCTCGCCCTGCACCTATCCCTTTCTAATGAATTGGACGGTGCAGAAACGAATCCCACCACTGCATTAAAACACACATAAGGAAAGTTACAAACAGGGAAAAACCACTTAGCTTTGCTCTGTTGCTATTGCTCCTAGCAACTGAGTCCAGCACCTGAGTGCAGCTTTCCTCCTGAATAGCTGCTACTTCACCAAAGCTTTGCCAGAGCTGCAAGGAACTCCTCTCTGTTGCTCCTTCCACCCCAGGGCTCTGACTGAGCTGCAACGAACTCCTCTCTAGCTCCTTCCTCCACTAAGGATGGTTGGAAATGACCAATATCACCAACAGTGAGTGAGACCACTTGACTCTCCTTTATAGTCAAGAGCCAAAGCCATCAAACCTGCTAGTGATTCCCGTGTAATAATACTAGCCACCACCGGAGGCAAAACTAGAACTAAAGACACCACTGTGTAATAACCCTAATGGCCACCGGGGGCAAAACTAACTTTAAGCAAACAGCTTAAAGGGAAAAAAAAGGTTACATGTGCTTTTATCTGTCACAATCCAGCATGGATCGTGACAGATTCATTGTGATTCCCTGACTGCTTTGGCCTTGCGATGACACCTCAACATGTCTTGCTGGTGGTGTCCTTATCGGTGGACTTTCAGTGGGGGAAGCAATGTAGCTTTGCTGGCTACCTTTAGTCGGAGCAGGTGCACATGTGTTACCTGAGGTTTTGAATTCCGTCCACGCTTGCAAGTGCATGGTGGTTAAATGTCTAAGCATGCAACTGGTGTTTAAATTTCAGAGATTTTTACCTCGGCTGAAGGTCCTTCCTCACTTCTTTCAGATAACCTTTGCCTCATCACTAGGATTTTGGTCAAAAAAGTGCCACACTGCACTCTTCCTACTATGGTATAAATTTTCAGAGCTTGCACGGTGTGCAAATTTGACCGTCTGGCCAAGCTGTCCTGAAACTCGTTTTGTTTTTTGAACAAGTTTTGGTACAGCTATGGGCCTGCCAGGTAACCGCTGCTGCAATGTCGATGCCTGCTGCCGATCCTTCTCCTATTCTGAGTTATTGCCAGCGGCAACCTCTTCCAGTGGCGTAGCAACTGTTTGTGGCGCCCGGGGCGGTCGAAAAATTTGCCACCCCTTTGGGCGTTGATAATCCGGAAGCATCCGAAGAGCCCACACTACACTCAAAGATCTAATTTTTAGTCTGCTACTAACTCTGCTGTTATTATTTCTAGACTTTCATCTTCTTGCAGTTCTCTATATATGTATGTATTAGCTTGATGATGCTGGATGAAGACCTAATGTCTTTTTTAATAATAATTTTTAATAATGTGACAGACCTTACATATTGGATTATATAGAGCCCCGTTTTTTATTACATACCGTCCTGTCTTGTTAAGCTGTATAATGCAATGATGGCTGATGAAGCATGGGAAAGCTTCCTTTCTAATGGAGGAGCTGATGGACTGGTAGTTTGGTCACCTGCTCCTCGATCAGCAGTCATTTTATATCTAAAAAGAGAGGGGACTATGTAATAAAAGAGGGCACTGTAAATAACAAAATTAACAAGAATACACTATGTAAGAGATAGCACTTTACATAACAGCAGAGGAAGCTATATAATAAGGGACGGCATCATATATAACTAGAGAGGATGGTACGTAATAAGGGATGGTGTTATACATAATAAAAGAGGAAACTATGTAACTAAGGATGGTGTTATACAGAATTAGTGAGTACACTATATACTAAGGGACTGTGTTAGACATAGTTAGTACCCTATATACTAAGGGACTGTGTTAGACATAGTGAGTACACTATATACTAAGGGACTGTGTTGGACATAATAAACGATAATGTCTTCCTCCACCTCCCCCTGTTCCTAAGGCCATTATAAGTCCCCCTTCCTCCCATCCCAATCCTCCACACCCCTCATTGTCCTCCTCCCCTCGTATCCCATTATTGTCCTCTCCCCCACCCCATCATTGTCCTCTTCACCACCTCCATCTTTGCTTTCTCCCCCACCACTCCCATCATTGCCCATTCCACCACCTCCATCATTTCCTCCTCCTCCACCACCCCCATTTATTGCCCTTTCCACCACCACCATCATTGCATTCTCCCCCACCACCCCATCATCATTTATTTTTCCCCCACCACCCCATCATTGCCCTCTCCATCACCCCATCATTGTCTTCTCCCCATCACCTCCACCCTTGCCTTCTCCCCATCATTGCCTTCTCCCCATCATTGCCTTCTCCTTCACCCCATCACTGCCTTCTCCCCATCACTCCCATCATTGCCTGCTCCATCACCCCATCACTCCCATCATTGCCTGCACCATCACTCCCATCATTGCCTTCTCCTTCACCCCATCACTGCCTTCTCCCCATCACTCCCATCATTGCCTGCTCCATCACCCCATCATTGTCTTCTCCCCATCACTCCCATCATTGCCTTCTCCATTACCCCATCACTGCCTTCTCCCCATCACTCCCATCATTGTCTTCTCCCCATCACTCCCATCATTGCCTTCTCCATCACCCCATCACTGCCTTCTCCCCATCACTCCCATCACTGCCTGCTCCATCACCCCATCACTCCCATCATTGTCGGCTCCATCACCCCCATCATTGCCTGCTCCATCACTTCATCATTGCCTTCTCCTTCACCCCATCACTGCCTTCTCCCCATCACTCCCATCATTGCTTGCTCCATCACCCCATCATTGTCTTCTCCCCATCATTGCCTTCTCCATCACCCCATCACTGCCTTCTCCCCATCACTCCCATCATTGCCTGCTCCATCACCCAATCACTCCCATCATTGTCTTCTCTGCATCACCCCCATCATGGCCTTCTCCCATTACCCCCTCATGGCCTTCTCCCATCAACCCAGGCATTATGGCCTTCTCTCCCCATCACGGTCTTCTCATGTCCCTATCTCCTCCAGGACCAGGCTAACCTACACACACAGACACACACACAGACACACACACAGACACACACAAAGACATACACACAGACATACACACACACATACATACAGACAGACATACACACACACACACACACACAGACATACATACATACACACATACACAGACAGACATACACACATACATATACATACACACAGACATACATACACACAGACACCACCTCTCTCCTCTCACCTGTCCGCAGCATCGCCCGCGCTTCCTCGCTCACACAGCAGCGGCCGCTGAATGATGACGTCATTCAGTGGTGCTTCTCTGTGTCAAACAGGAAGCACAGCGTCCGGGCAGGAAGCAGGATGTACCCTTGCAGCTCCGCTCCTGCTATTCCCGCTAGCAGGCAGCGGAGCTGCTGTGATTGCTCCCTGCCCGCCGCTGCACTGCACTGTGCCTCACTGCCTCCGCGCTTCTCCCACAGAGAGGAATAGCTGCTGCTGCCGCACCGCCCCCACACATGTGCCGCCTGGAGCGGACCGCCCGCCCCCCCACGCTACGCCACTGACGACTTCCCCCAATGAATGCCAATCCGGGTCAACAACTGGGTCATCCATCACCTCCTCTTCAATTTCATCTGCACTTTCCTCTTTGTCACCTGTCAAAGAAATGGTTAATCCTAGTTCTCTAAACTCTAGAAAAATAACTGAAAATTTGTTGAGGCCAAATCCAGTTTCTGGCCAAAAAGTACTAACAGATGTGGTTCCACGAATTGTTAAATTGACATAAGGGAAATGCCATAAAACCCACGTACTCCTTTTACCCTCAATTAAATATATCTTATAACACATGATATACTTTGACATTTCTGCTATATAACTATTGTTCTTGCCAAGCTATCCACCATTTTTGAATTGTTACACAACATTATGGAAGTATCCATATTTGTTCATTTCCTCTTTCTGGTTTACTATAAAAGATCTACCCTGACCCTCCCAATAAAGGAGATTAACTTGAAAAACAAGCAACCTGTGTCTCTCTTTTAATTCCTCCACTCCTAGGATCCTAGGTAAGAGAAGCTCTAAGTGAGCTTTACCCGAGGTTGGTGACTGGAAAAGAAATCCCGATGATGACAACCGTGTAAGGTGGTATAGTATGCGGGAAGGGGCACCTGAGTTTCATCAGGGTCTGATTCAGGCTCACTAGACTGCGAGGCAAATGTATTGCTCTGGGTCAATGTACCAGCCGAATCATCTAGCAGTGGCTGTGCATCAGTGCACTCCATGTCAGATTCATCTTCGACTGGGGAATTCAGGATTTGACTTGATAACCCTGGCATGGTATGTGAAAAGAGCTCCATGGAGTAATCTGAAGTGTGTGCTGCGGCATCCTTCACTTTTGGTGTGGGCGAAGGACACAAGGAAAGTGTCATGATCTGACAGTTTTAAATTTGACAAAGTGAATTTTTTTTACTTTGTCAAGTGCAAAGTGTGACGCGGTTGCCCCCGGTGGCCATTGGAATTATCACACGTGGTGTCTTTCATTCTAAGTTGCCCGGTGGTGGGGAGTGGTATCGCACCTTAGTGGTAGGTTTAATTTGTAATTATAAATCAGGTGTGAGGCTCTATAAATGAGTCTCAGGGTATTCAATCATTGTTGGTGATAGTTGTTCATTTGCAACCAACCTTGGTGGTGGAAGGAGCTGGAGAGATTACTCAGCTCAATCTGAGTCCTGGTGTGGAAGGAGTCACTGAAGGGAGTTCTTTGCAGCACTTACTGAACTTGGTGGCAGCTATTCAGGAGGAAGGCTGCAGTCGGTTGCTGGACTCTGTGCTGGAGCATTTGCACAGAGAGAGCTAAGTTTTCTATTTCCCCTGTTTGTGACTTTCCTTATGTGTAATCTAGTGCAGTGGTGGGATTAGTTTCCGCACCGGCCAATGCCCTAGCGAGGGACTAGGTTCAGGGCGAGTCAGGGCATAAGGTTTGCGTGCGGCGACAGGTGCGGAGCCTGTATAGGGAACGTAAGGAGTGCAGGGACGCTTCCTCAGGGGAGCTTAGGAGGTCTCCACGTCCCTATTTCCTATTACAGGGCCCACCACTGTAATTGTTCCTGTGTTTCCCCTTATTATTTAAATTCGCCAGCTGGAGGCGGGTTATCCAGTTTTACGTGTACTTTTTTAAATTCGCCAGCTGGAGGCGGTGTATCCGGCTGCACGTCCCGGTATTATTTAAATTCGCCCCACTGGAGGCGCTGTATCCAGGGTCACGTGTGTCATAAATTCGCCCTGCTGGAGGCGCTGTGTCCAGTCACACGTTGACCGTGACAGAAAGGTGTTGTTCCTGACCAGAACTCTGCACTGACGACTCTGTGCTTTCAGTTTTTGTAACTTTAGAAGAGGAGGCATTAATGCTGGAGGCTGTTTCGGCAATGTAAGCCAAAACCTGTTCCTGATGCTCCGGCTTTAAAAGTGGTTTACCTACTCCCAGAAAAGGAAACCTTAAAGGCCTTTTTGTGCCAGACGATGACGCAGGCTCAACACCTCCTGCCTTAGCTGCTATTGTGCTTTTGCCATAACCAGCAGATGCACCACCACCATCAGTACCAGCTGCGCCCCCCCGCCCACGTACATGGCCTCTTCCACCAATACTTCCTCATGTTTGGGAAAATGTAACAAAAATACCAGCAGAGATATAGTACTGTATGAGAAGCGGACAGCTCTATACGGTGTATGGAAAAATAGAAATGTCCGTCTATGTATTTACGGACTGACACACACACGTGCTGTCTCTGTATTGATTGGACCGTAATCAAACAGCAGATATAGGATACTGTTTGACAAGCAGACATCTCTATACGGTGTATGGAAAAATTGAAATGTCCATGTATGTATTTACGGACTCACACACACACGTGCTGTCTCTGTATAGATTGGACCATAATCAAACAGCAGATATAGGATACTGTTTGACAAGCGGACAGCTCTGCATGGTGTATGGAAAAATGGAAATGTCCGTCTATGTATTTACGTACTCACACACACGTGCTGTCTCTGTATAGATTGGACCATAATGAAACAGCAGATATAGGATACTGTTTGACAAGCGGACAGCTCTATATGGTGAATGGAAAAATGGAAATGTCCATCTATTTTTTAACGGAGTCACACACACGTGATATCTCTGTATAGATTTGACTGCAATCAAACAGCAGATATAGGATACTGTCTGACAAGTGGACAGCTCTATACAGTGTATGGAAAAATGGAAATGTCCATCTATGTATTTACGGACTCGCACACAGGTGCTGTCTCTATATAGATTGGACCGTAATCAAACAGCAGATATAGGATACTGTTTGACAAGCAGACAGCTCTATACGGTGTGTGAAAAAATGAACGCTCGCTAACTGTGCAGAAAAAAGGAATAAAAGTATTTTTGCTTTGAAAAAAGCAGTCTGCACAGCAGTGTGCACACAGCACTGCAGCTATCAGGTAGCCTTATAAGGCAACGTAATAACCACCAGAGCTGATGCACACAAACATATTCTCCCCTGTCACTGCACACTAACGTACAGTGAAAATCGCTATCAGCAGAAGCAGTTTTTTTTTTCCTGCCTAAACACTCTCCCTATTGAGAACGAGCAGCAGCAACCTCTCCCTATGCTAACATCGGCAGAAGTAAGATGGTGGTCGGCGTTCAGGGCTTTTATAGCCACTGCGACGCCACACAAAGCCAGCCAATCACTGCAATGCCCTTCTATAACATGGTGGTGGCGGCTGCCTATGCCATCGCGTTGCCCACAGTGTGCATCCTTGATCATTGGCTGAGAAAAGGCGCTGGAAGCATTATGGGAAATGTGACTTTGGCGCTCGAGTCGGCGACCTCATGGCCGACCTCACGCTGTGGTCCAGTTTCAATCGGCGAAACCCGACTTTAGCGAAAGTTGGCGACTTTTGAATTTGACCGACCCGTTTCGCTCAACTCTACCCAGCACTTTACAAGGCCAGCTACAACGTACCAGTAGATATGTTGAACTTTGACCTGAGAAGCCTTAGGTGGCCCTGTAACATTCGTTTTGGAAAATACACTGGTGCTTTAAAAAAAGGCAGCAAAAAATGCTAGTACTCTGTGTGCTGGAAAAATATTGCTTTGCCTCTAACAAGAGCTGTTTTAAGATGGACACAGGAAGAAAACTTCAACCTCTTCCTACCTAATACACAATCTCTCCCTCCCAGTACTCTGACTTTGTTGTGTGTCTTTAGCTCTGAAAAGAGCTATTTTTTGGTGGTATTATGGAGCTAGTGACCGGCTCCTTTAAACTGTCCTTGCTTGAGTATTTCTCTCCAACTACTCTACACTGACCTAGTATACACTGCAGGTAGCCATGAAAATGGCTTTTGTGCTATCAAGAGGCCTAAAGGTTTTCCCTAGCAGCTGAGCGATCTCTCCTTATGCTTGTAGAACGCAGGCTCCAGATGCATTGTGCACAAAATGGCGGCAGCAGGGCTAAAATAGAACCTATGCCGCTGGGTGGCCAGCCAATCACAGTAATGCCACAATCAAGAATTCTGCGGCATTACTGTGATTGGTTAAGAAGCCAGGCTGGTTTAGTGGCTGCTAAGGAGGCGCCAAAACTGCAAGGCGGGACATCCAAACATAGCGAGGCGAGTACACAAATACTCGCAATGTAACGAGTAACCAAATACCGTACTATTTGTGTGAATAGCGAATAGTAATAAATACACTCGCTCATCACTACCAATGCACATTAAATTCAAGGACTGTGAAAAAGGAGAACAGCCTACCTGCATTAAGGTACTGCCAACAGAGGTAGTGGAGGAGAAGATGTATTTATTTTACTCACTTATACGGTGCCATCATACTCCACATTAATTAACAGACATCATCATCATTGTCCCCATTTAAGCTCACAATCTAAATTCTCTATCAGTATGTCTTTGATATTTGGGAGGAAATCGGAGAACCCGGAGGAAAGTCACGCAAATATGGGTTGAACATGCAAACTATTTGTAGATGCTGTCCTTGGTGGGATTTGATCCCAGTACTGCACAACAACAGTGCTAACCACTCAGCCACCATACTGTCACATTGATTGAGAGAGCAATTGACAGACTGCCACCACTTAGAGCATGGCAGCATTTTCCTGTGAATGAAGCGCTCACCTGCAGAGAGGGCAAAGAAATAGACATCAAATAGGGTGCATATTCAAATCAGTGGGGTATTTGTGTAAAACAGGACAAGACAAGTACTACGGAGCAAAACACACTTTCTTCAACAGCTTTCCACTCTGACCAGCATATGAGTTTATGGAGCAGAAGAACCTCTATAAACTCAAAATTACCTAAAAGAGTTTGGACTTGAGAGTCCTCAGTGGTTGATACCTTTTAATGGCTAACTGAAAAGATGGTAATAAATTCCAAGCTTTCGAGACTACCCAGGTCTCTTCATCATGCATAGACTAATACAAAATCTGAGGAATCACATATTTATGCATAACAGGGCACATAAATAAGGCAATAGATAAGACAAGTGACGTGAAGCAGAACTATCATTATGGGAGATTGATAAAAGGTCGTGGCCGTAAATATTAGAACTAGAGTTGAATGAAACGGGTCGAAAAAATTCAAAAGTCGCCGACTTTTGGCAAAGTCGGGTTTCATGAAACGAAACCCGACCCTAGGATGAGGTCGGCCACGAGGTCGGCGACTTACGCGCCAAAGTCGCGTTTCAAAAGTTTGTTTTGCGCTCTTTTTCTGCCAATCAGGATCCACGGACACTGTGGGCAACGTGATGACATAGGCACGGGTCACCACCATCTTTCAGAAGGGCATGCAAGTGATTGGCTTGCTTTGGTGGGCGTCACAGGGGGTATAAAAGGGCGTGCACGCCGACCGCCATCTTACTTCTGCCGATCTCAGTATAGGGAGAAGTTGCTGCTGATTCTGTAGGGAGAGCGTTAGGCAGAGAAGAAGACCAAAAAACTGCTTCTGCTGCTAGCGATTTGGCCTGCACAACACACCAGTCACTGTGTGTGCAGTGCAAGGGGAGGCTATATAGTGGTGTATCAGTGGTGTTGGTTGTTGGGCTGCCTTCTAAAGCTTCCTGACAGGCTGGCATTGCTGTTTACCCACTGCTCCGCAAACTGCTTTTTTAAAAGCAATCCAATCTCCCTTATCCTCTAGTCACTTTGGTCACAGCTGTGCCATCGAGCCTGTCACATAGCGCTCAGATATTCATTGGGCCTCAAACTGCTTTTTTAAAAGCAATCCCAATTTTTTTTTTTTGTCCTACTGAGAAGAAAAAAAAACTGCTTCTGCTGCTGATAGCAATTTGGCCTGCACAACACACCAGTCACTGTGTGCAGTGCAAGGGGAGGCTATATAGTGGTGTATCAGTGGTGTTGGTTGTTGGGCTGCCTTTTAAGGCTTCCTGACAGGCTGGCATTGCTGTTTACCCACTGCTCCGCAAACTGCTTTTTTAAAAGCAATCCAATCTCCCTTATCCTCTAGTCACTTAGGTCACAGCTGTGCCATCGAGCTTGTCACATAGCGCTCAGATATTCATTGGGCCTCACACAATCCAAAAGTGTCCAGTGTCCAAAAGTGTGTGCAGAGATTCAAACTCTCACTTATCCTCTAGTCACTTAGGTCACAGCTGTGCCATCGAGCTTGTCACATAGCGCTCAGATATTCATTGGGCCTCACACAATCCAAAAGTGTCCAGTGTCCAAAAGTGTGTGCAGAGATTCAAAATCTCACTTATTCTCTAGTCACTTAGGTCACAGCTGTGCCATCGAGCTTGTCACATAGCGCTCAGATATTCATTGGGCCTCACACAATCCAAAAGTTTCCAGTGTCCAAAAGTGTGTGCAGAGATTCAAACTCTCACTTATCCTCTAGTCACTTAGGTCACAGCTGTGCCATCGAGCTTGTCACATAGCGCTCAGATATTCATTGGGCCTCACACAATCCAAAAGTGTCCAGTGTCCAAAAGTGTGTGCAGAGATTCAAACTCTCACTTATCCTCTAGTCACTTAGGTCACAGCTGTGCCATCGAGCTTGTCACATAGCGCTCAGATATTCATTGGGCCTCACACAATCCAAAAGTGTCCAGTGTCCAAAAGTGTGTGCAGAGATTCAAACTATCACTTATCCTCTAGTCACTTAGGTCACAGCTGTGCCATCGAGCTTGTCACATAGCGCTCAGATATTCATTGGGCCTCACACAATCCAAAAGTGTCCAGTGTCCAAAAGTGTGTGCAGAGATTCAAACTCTCACTTATCCTCTAGTCACTTAGGTCACAGCTGTGCCATCGAGCTTGTCACATAGCGCTCAGATATTCATTGGGCCTCACACAATCCAAAAATGTCCAGTGTCCAAAAGTGTGTGCAGAGATTCAAACTCTCACTTATCCTCTAGTCACTTAGGTCACAGCTGTGCCATCGAGCTTGTCACATAGCGCTCACATATTCATTGGGCCTCACACAATCCAAAAGTGTCCAGTGTCCAAAAGTGTGTGCAGAGATTCAAACTCTCACTTATTCTCTAGTCACTTAGGTCACAGCTGTGCCATCGAGCTTGTCACATAGCGCTCAGATATTCATTGGGCCTCACACAATCCAAAAGTGTCCAGTGTCCAAAAGTGTGTGCAGAGATTCAAACTCTCACTTATCCTCTAGTCACTTAGGTCACAGCTGTGCCATCGAGCTTGTCACATAGCGCTCAGATATTCATTGGGCCTCACACAATCCAAAAGTGTCCAGTGTCCAAAAGTGTGTGCAGAGATTCAAAATCTCACTTATTCTCTAGTCACTTAGGTCACAGCTGTGCCATCGAGCCTGTCACATAGCGCTCAGATATTCATTGGGCCTCACACAATCCAAAAGTGTCCAGTGTCCAAAAGTGTGTGCAGAGATTCAAAATCTCACTTATTCTCTAGTCACTTAGGTCACAGCTGTGCCATCGAGCTTGTCACATAGCGCTCAGATATTCATTGGGCCTCACACAATCCAAAAGTGTCCAGTGTCCAAAAGTGTGTGCAGAGATTCAAAATCTCACTTATTCTCTAGTCACTTAAGTCACAGCTGTGCCATCGAGCCTGTCACATAGCGCTCAGATATTCATTGGGCCTCACACAATCCAAAAGTGTCCAGTGTCCAAAAGTGTGTGCAGAGATTCAAAATCTCGCTTATTCTCTAGTCACTTAGGTCACAGCTGTGCCATCGAGCTTGTCACGTAGCGCTCAGATATTCATTGGGCCTCACACAATCCAAAAGTGTCCAGTGTCCAAAAGTGTGTGCAGAGATTCAAACTCTCACTTATCCTCTAGTCACTTAGGTCACAGCTGTGCCATCGAGCTTGTCACATAGCGCTCAGATATTCATTGGGCCTCACACAATCCAAAAGTGTCCAGTGTCCAAAAGTGTGTGCAGAGATTCAAACTCTCACTTATCCTCTAGTCACTTAGGTCACAGCTGTGCCATCGAGCTTGTCACATAGCGCTCAGATATTCATTGGGCCTCACACAATCCAAAAGTGTCCAGTGTCCAAAAGTGTGTGCAGAGATTCAAACTCTCACTTATCCTCTAGTCACTTAGGTCACAGCTGTGCCATCGAGCTTGTCACATAGCGCTCAGATATTCATTGGGCCTCACACAATCCAAAAGTGTCCAGTGTCCAAAAGTGTGTGCAGAGATTCAAACTCTCACTTATCCTCTAGTCACTTAGGTCACAGCTGTGCCATCGAGCCTGTCACATAGCACTCAGATATCAGTGGGCCTCACACAATCCAAAAGTGTCCAGTGTCCAAAAGTGTGTGCAGAAATTCAAAATCTCCCCTGTCCTATAGACACCTTGTTTTACATACTATATAGTTTGTTGGATTTTGTCTACATTTCTACCAAAAATGAGGAAGGCTGGTGGAAGAGGCCGTGGAATTGGGCGGGGGTTGGCAGCTGGTAATGATGGTGTTGGTGGTGGATCTGATGGTAGTGGCAAGAGCAAAATAGGACCGAATGCAGGAGGTGTTGAGCCTGCGTCATCGTCTGGCTACATAAGGCCTCGAACGCTTAGTTTTCTAGGAGTTGGCAAACCGCTTTTAAAGCCAGAGCATCAGGAAAAAGTTTTGTCTTACATTGCTGACTCAGCCTCCAGCTCTATCGCCTCCTCTTCTTCAGTTGTAAAAAGTAAAAGCACTGAGTCGTCATTGGAGGCTCATGTTCATGAACCACACCTTTCCTTGTGTCCTTCACCCCAACCAAGATTGAAGGATGACGCAGGCCATACTACTGATTACTCCATGGAGCTGTTTTCACATACCATGCCTGGATTATCAAGTCAAATGGTGAATTACCCAGGCCAAGATGAATCTGACATGGAGTGCACTGATGCACAGCCGCTGATGGATGATTCTGCTGGTACATTCACTCAGAGCACTACATTGTCCTCGCAGTGTACAGAGCCAGATTCTGACCCTGATGAGACTCAGGTGCCCCTTCCCGCACACTATACCACCATACACGGTGACACATAGGAAGGTGCACATGACATAGAAGAGGAGGTGATGGATGACCCAGTTGTTGACCCAGATTGGCATCCATTGGGGGAAGAGGGTGCTGCTTCCAATAGCTCAGATGAGGAGCATCCACAGCAGACATCGACATCGCAACAGCTGTTATCTGGTAGGCCCGGAGCACTCCAAAGACAGGTTCCAAACATCAAAAGAGATGCTGGACAGCTTGTCCAGAGGGTCAAAAGATCACAGCGTGCTAGGCCGCAAAATGTCTGCCAAAGTAGGAAGAGTGCAGTGTGGCACTTTTTTGAACAAAATCCTCATGATCAGGCCAAGGTTATCTGTAAGAAGTGCGCAAAGACCTTTAGCCGAGGGAAAAATCTGAAAAATTTGAATACCAGTTGCATGCTTAGACATTTAACCAGCATGCACTTGCAAGCGTGGACACAACACCAAACCTCAAGTGCCACATGTGCAACTGATCACAACAAAGGTAGTCAGCAACGCTACATTGTTTCCCCCACTGCAAGCCCACCGGTTAGCACAGCAGCAAATGTTGATGTGTCGTTGCAAGGCCACAGCAGTCAGGGAATCCCACTGTTATATCAACGAAAGACTGATTCTAGGCCATCAGAAAGAACACCAACTCCATCACCATCATCAACCCTCTCTCAGTCCGCCCTGTCCACCTCTACTTCCACCATATGCAGCTCTCAAGTCCAGCTCACCCTCCCAGACACTATGAGTAGGTCAAGAAAGTACTCAGTCTCTCATCCGCGTACACTGGGTTTGAACGCCCACATTGCCAAACTAATCTCGTTTGAGATGATGCCCTTTCGGTTGGTGGAAAGCACAGCTTTCCGCGAACTCATGGCCTATGCAGTACCACGCTATGACCTACCCAGTCGCCACTTCTTCTCTCGCAAAGCCATCCTAGCCCTCCACCATCATGTGAAAGACCGCATTGTCCATGCACTCAAGCAGTCAGTGAGCGGAAAGGTGCACCTCACAACTGATGCATGGTCCAGTCGGCATGGCCAGGGCCGTTACGTGTCCATCACTGCGCACTGGGTTAATGTGGTGGATGCAGGGTCCACAGGGGACAGCGGTGGTGGGACAGTGCTGCCTAGCCCACGGTATAGGAAACATTTGGCTGTAGGCGTTCGACCCTCCTCCTCCTCCACCTCCTCCAGAAGCGAAAGCTCGTCCACAGAGCGCAGTCGTACGAGCACTCCATCTGCAGCGGCCACTGTTGCACACGATGTGTCCCCCTATCGAGCAGCTAGTGGAAAGCGTCAGCAGGCTGTGTTGCAGATGATGTGTTTGGGCGACAGACACACCGCCGAGGTGCTGGCCGAGTACTTGAAGCTACAAACTGAGTCATGGCTGGGCAGTGTACATCTTGAGGCAGACAAGGTAGTTAGTGATAACGACTGTAATTTTGTGGCAGCCATAGCCCTTTCAAAACTCAGCCACATACCTTGCTTGGCTCACACCTTGAACATGGTGGTGCAGTGCTTCCTCAAAAATTATCTGGAGTTAACAGCCCTGCTCCAGAAGGTGCGAAGACTGTGCGCGCACATCCGCCGGTCGCCTGTACACTTTGTTCGTATGCAGAAGCTGCAGCGATTGCTCCACCTTCCCAACCACCGCCTCATTATCGACATTGCAACAAGGTGGAACTCCACCCTGCACATGGTGGAGCGGCTGTGCGAGCAGAGGCAGGCCATAATGCATTTGTGGGAGGATACACGGCCAGGCACTTTGAGAGCAGACATGGAGTTGACAGGTGTGCAGTGGTCGAAGCTGAAAGACCTCTGTAAAGTCCTTCAGTGTTTTGAGGAATGCACACGGCTGGTAAGCGCAGACGACGCCATCCTAAGCATGAGCATCCCACTTATGCGTCTGCTCATGCAAACTTTGACGCACCTTAAGGAGCAGGCGTCTGCAGCCAATGTTGATGAGGAGGAAGAGGAGGAGGGAATCCTTGATGACATTCAGCCATTGCCTGCTCAGGGACCTCTCCTGGACGAGGTGGAGGAAGAAGAGGAGGAGGAGGAGGATGATGGGGATGATTAGTTAGGGGAGGAGGATGCATCTCATGGGGCAAGTGAAAATGTTGGCGTGGCAAGGTCTGGTACAGGGTTTGTGCGTGACTGGAGGGATGTGGATTTGCCAGAAAGTGCTCCTCCACCCAGCACTCGCAGTGCATCATTGACACCGGGAACATTGGCCCACATGTCAGATTATGCCTTGCAGATCCTAAAAAGGGACCCCCGCATTGCCAAAATGATGAACGATGACGACTACTGGTTGGCCAGCATCCTGGATCCACGCTATAAAGGCAAATTACAAAACATCATGCCACAGGAGAACCTTGACCTAATATTGGCTAATAAACAAGCAACTCTGGTAAATCGGTTGCTTGAGGCATTCCCAGCACACAGCAGCGGTGATGGTTCTCACACGAGCCGTACGGGCCGGGGGCAGCTTGGCAGAGATGTTCGTGGTGCACACAGCAGAAGTGGCGTTGGAGACAGGGGTTTCATGACAATGTTGTGGACTGATTTTTCAAATACCGCTCACACAACTGGTAATACTGCATCGATGGAAAGTGACAGGAGACAGCAGTTGTCAACTATGGTAACAAACTACTTTTCCTCCCATATCGATGTTCTCCCACACAGGTCATTCCCCTTTTACTATTGGGCCGCTAAACTGGACATCTGGCCTGAATTGGCCCAATATGCCTTACAGGAGCTCGCTTGCCCAGCTGCAAGTGTGCTATCGGAAAGAGTCTTCAGTGCAGCTGGATCAATCCTGACAGAAAAAAGGACCCGTCTGTCAACCCAAAATGTGGATGATCTAACCTTCATTAAAATGAACCACGCGTGGGTTTCCAAGGATTTTGTCCCACCTTCCCCTGATGACACATAGTGTGACAGAAAAATGGCTTGCTTTGGTCCACCTCTTCCTGGTACTTCACCTATTTCGCCTTTTGCATCAGCTGAATGTCCAACATCAACATATGCCACTTTCTAAAACTCCCTAACTGTGCTGCCTCCCCCCCCATGGCCGGGGTCACCACCTACCGCACGACACCGTGCGAGTGCCGTTGCCCTGGACAGGTGGGTAGGCCGACTCTTGGGCGCGGGCACTGGCACAGGGTCCCTCATAGTGCAATCAAGTGTCTCTGACGGTGGTGGTGCACACCCGCCGTCAGGCACACCGCTGTACTATGAGGGGCCCAGTGCCAGTACCGACGCCCACGAGTGGGCCCCCCCTTGCTTGGGCAGGGCCCCAGCATTTGCAATCTTTACCTCTCCCTGCTCCTCCGCTGTGTAATCTGGGCCGTCAAATCCATACTGTGCCTGACACCGTCTGAGCCTGCCTCCTGAGACATATATTTTGAATGTGTACGCTATCCATACATGTTATCCAGGGATACGGTACCCTTTCTAACCTTTGTGCAATCACATGCAATCCATACTGGGCCTAACACCGTCTGAGCCTGCCTCATGCTGTATAGACATATATTTTGAATGTGTACGCTATCCATACATGTTATCCAGGGATACGGTACCCTTTCTAACCTTTGTGCAATCACGTGCAATCCATACTGGGCCTAACACCATCTGAGCCTGCCTCATGCTGTATATACATATATTTTGAATGTGTACGCTATCCATACATGTTATCCAGGTATACGGTACCCTTTCTAACCTTTGTGCAATCACGTGCAATCCATACTAGGCCTAACACCGTCTGAGCCTGCCTCATGCTGTATAGACATATATTTTGAATGTGTACGCTATCCATACATGTTATCCGGGGATACGGTACCCTTTCTAACCTTTGTGCAATCACGTGCAATCCATACTGGGCCTAACACCGTCTGAGCCTGCCTCATGCTGTATAGACATATATTTTGAATGTTTACGCTATCCATACATGTTATCCGGGGATACGGTACCCTTTCTAACCTTTGTGCAATCACGTGCAATCCATACTGGGCCTAACATCGTCTGAGCCTGCCTCCTGAGACATATATTTTGAATGTGTACGCTATCCATACATGTTATCTGGGGATACGGTACCCTTTCTCACCTTTGTGCAATCACGTGTAATCCATACTGGGCGTGAGAACGGCTGGTGAGCTGTCAAGCAAGCTACAGCACCTGTCCAGACAAGTACAGGGATTCCCTAGCGAGGAGACTTATTTGATTGTTTTCAATGTTGGGACAGCAATTTTTGGGGAGCACTATACTCTGGAGAATGATAGATGGGGCCCACCATACACTGGAACATTCCAAAGGTGGACATCAGACACTGGAGCAGCATTTACAGGGCCCATTATACACTAGAGCATTAGAAATGGGGCCCATTATGTTTGGAGCATTATTTGGGCCCATAAGACAGTGGAGCTTCATCCATGGGGACCAACATATACTGTAGCATTATGTGGAGCTCATCATATACTGTTTCAAACATTATATGGGACCAATGATTCTGTATGGAGAAATAGATGGGCCTCGTCATGAGATGTAAAAAGTGAGGTATTTTTCATTGTACTATACCGCTATTTCTCTGCCGTATCGGAGCATGATGAGTTGTGGTATGTGTTAAAGGGGCGCTCTTTCGCCCAGGGCACATGAAAACCTGGAGCCAGCCCTCCCCCCCCACAGTTTGTAGCCAAATAACCCCCATTTTTCAGTGCGTAACTTGTATTATGAAGTTAATTAAGGTTGACAAGCTTAAGAAAGAAGAATTGATGCTTTTGGCATTCAAATGGGCACTGTAGGTGTGTTTCCTGTCCTCCTCTCACTGCCGACTTTTATTCCCCATTGACTTACATTGGGTTTCGTGTTTCGGGACGACCCCGACTTTTCCCTATAATCGGACGATCTTGCTCGACCCGACTTTTGGAAAAGTCGGGTTTCACGAAACGAAACGCGACCCTAAAAAACCAAAAGTCGCTCAACTCTAATTAGAACAGTTCATAGATAAGGAGTGTGAAAGTTTTATTGTCCTCTGATTGGAGTCCATATTTCCAGACCCCCACTACTGTGCTTTAGGCAGCTCCCAAATCTAAGAAGCATCATTGTCAGAAGCTCCCTGTCCTCTGTCAGCTACAGAAACCTTTCCCTGCAACCAGGACTAAAGTAAAACCTGTCCAATTATAAAGACCACGATCCCCAGCTCACATCAGGACTACAAGATCCCAGGTACTATTAGCTGCATCACATCTAATGTGGTGTACTTAATTATTTGTACTATATGTCCAACTGGGGGTCTGTATGTGGGGGAGACAGGGCAAAAGCTTAAAACAATGATAAATTCTCATTGCCACAAAATAAAAGAAAAAAATATAAATCTGCCTGTGGCGAAATATTTTTGTATCCCTGATCACAGCACCATGGACATGAAATTACTTGCATTAAAAGGTAATAACAAATCTCAGAGAGATAGGAGGGTATGGGAGTATAAACTTATGAAAAACTGTGACACGCTCAGTGCAGGAATCAATGTGTCTCATGGATTTATGTTTTTCTACATCAACTAAGGAATTTGCTCTTCAGACCTTGTAAGGACATCACAACACAGAACCAGACCCCAATCAGAAGGCAATAAAACTTTTACACTCTGTATCTATGAACTGTTCCAATATTTATGGCCACAGTATTTTATCTCTCCCATACTAGGTTTGCTTCATGTCACTTGTCTTATCTATTGCATTATTTCTGTGCCTTGTTGTGTATAAATATTCTTCATATTTTGTATTGGTCTACGCCTGATGAAGAGACCTGAGTAGTCTCGAAAGCTTGCAAGTTATTACCATCTTTTCAGTTAACAAAAGGTATCAACCACTGAGGACTCTCAATTCCAAATATTTTTCTATCTACTGGCTAACACGGTACAAAGATACATATTTTTTCTGTGTCTAAAAGAGTTTGTTAATTTATGCTACATGGGGCAGCTGTATATATGCTAAGCTAGGAAAGTGCCTTTCATTTTCCATAAAATAAACTCAGAGCTTGGATTTACCATGGCCACGACTGACCTCATGGTCATCTTTCTGTGATATCTCTCCCAAAGACCCCGATGCTGTACATTACTTTAAAGGGCATACAAGAACTTAATAACCCAGTATATAAGGAAATAATCGATTCCTCTAGTCATAGCTTTCCAACAATGTTGAGTGCTTTTGTCCTTTGTGATGGTTATATGGCAGGAAGGTAATGAGGAAATTAAAGGATTTTTTTTCAGAGTTATATGCTCCTCACAGAAATCTGAATTTTGTTCCTCAGGGTCTTTTTAATCAAAACAAACATTAAGTGTTATAGCTGTTTGCTATATTAAAAGATCATTAGCCTTCCATGCTCAAAGTCGTTAATTGTTTTAACTCCTTTGGACCTGCAGGTCCTTATTAGTAATGCTTATTTCTCTTTGCCTGTAGACTGAAATGGGTTAAGTCTGATCCATTTAGGTATCACTGAGCATTAACACATTGTACCCAGCATGGCCTCCAGATCCCCCAGAGTTATCTGCTAGGGTATTACTCTTAAATTAGCAAAGGGATATTCTCCTTGTTGTAGCTGGACAGAAAACAGCAGTGCTCATTACAAAAAGGAGAAACGGCTAAGTGGTTGTGTAATTAACACCAAGCAATTAACGGAGGATTTTAACAGTACTATAGATTTTTTTTTTTGCTGAAAAGTGATACTTGTTGTTGCATAGTACGTTAATTTATGCTGTCTGTCTTTCTGTTAATATCTATTTACTGTAATATTTACATGCCTACCTATTTCTTTAATATCTATCAATCTAACTATCCATCTCTCTATTTCCATCTGTCTATCAAGCAATAAATGAGGCAGGACATTGATTCAAAAAGTTGGCTAAAAGGCAGACTTTCTTCACCTTTTTTCACGGACCCATAGTGGCAACGTTTTGATTCATAGTGTTTAGTGAGGTGGTGAGACTCTGTTCCATGGTTTGCCCTAGTATGTTCTGATTAGTTGATAATCCCTATTAGATTGCTGGTAGAAGACCATGTCTTTAATTACATATGTACCTCCCTAGAAATCTCAGTGTTTTGAATTAGCCAGCCCCAACTTTTGGGGGACTTTCTGTCATGACCCTCGATTCTGTCTGAATAGAGCAGCAATTGGTTATACTTTACGAGTTCTCTCATAAATAACTCATATGAAGTATATACTTTGGAGACTTATAATGAATAAAACATAGATCGAGTATATACTCTACAAAGAGATGCCCCACCTTATAAAAAAATTGAAATACATAACTTACTAAATTACTAAACATAATAAATATAAGTTTATTGATTCAAGGAAAATAGGGGTTACGAGGAGATCAGGATGTGTTGGTTGTATTACATAATAAAAGAAACATTGTATTTAAAAAAAAAAAATTGCAGTTTCTTAGAGAATTCTCATGACCATTGATATCTGTTATGATATTTACCATAATGTTTTTATTTCTCTGCTTATTCACTGACACACTTATACATTATGTGTTTGTAATGTTCACATTTTCATAATGACTTAAAATTATTCATTGCTTGGTGCAACTTTAAGTATGCTGCACATGCGCTTGTTGAACTGCTTGAGAAACGTTCACACTGAATCAAAACATTGCTACAAACGTCTGTTAAAAAAATTTTTTTAGCAATTTTTTTAGGTGTTGTCTCCATTACTGTATCAGGATCCTGTCAGCGCCGGCGAACTACCACGGCTCAGCTGGGGGACTCACCCACACTGCGGGAGTGCCCAGGGTCAGATACTGCAGGGAAAGTTCAGACAGACGGGACCTGCGACGCTGAAGGTAGTAAGAAGTACAAGGACCTATGATCAAGTGACCACAGGGGGCGGGCTTAGCGTCCCACTGCTGGAGATGATTGTAGGATTCTACTACAGGAATCCTGGAGTAGAGGCGAGGGGAACTCAGGTCAGACAAACAGGGGGGTCATACATGGAAAGGGCGGCGCGGTACCAGAGGGGCGAGCAGAGAATAGTCAGAATGTAAGCAAAGACTCATACACGGAGATAGCAGCACAGTACAAGAGGGTCAATCAGAGAATAGTCAGGTCATAGGCAATGAGTCATACACGGAGAGGGCAGCGCAGTACAAGAGGGACAGGCAGAACTCGTAACAGGGACAGAACCGGATCAAAACCAAACAAGCATAAAGTATCACAGTCACAAAGCACACCAGGGTCACACACACTCGGCCCAGGGTCTGAGTATAAGCGACGAGGAATGAGCCCACAATGAGGTTATAAAAAGCCTCCCAGAATTTCAGAGTGAGGCCATCAAGATTAACCTCTGAACTACCTAATCCCACAAACTAAGCAGACCATGACATACTGCTCTTATACTTGAAAATTTTTGCTCTTGTCAGGGAGGCTTGGCACCCATAACTAGAGTTGAGCGAAACGGGTCGGTCAAATTCATAAGTCACCGACTTTTGCTGAAGTCGGGTTTCATGAAACGAAACCCGACCATAGCGTGACGTCGGCCACGAGGTCGGCGAACCGAGCGCCAAAGTCGCGTTTCAAATGATGCTTCCAGCGCCCTTTTTCAGCCAATGATGGAGGACGCACGCTGTGGACAACGCGATGACATGGGCATCGGTCACCACCATCTTTGAGAAGGGCATGCAAGTGATTGGCTTCCTTTGTGTGGCGTCACAGGGGCTATAAAAGGGCGTGCACGCCGACCACCATCTTACTTCTGCCGATATTACTGTAGCATTAGGGAGAGGTTGCAGCTGCTGATTCTGAATAAGGGAGAGCATTAGGCAGGAAAGAAAAACAAAAAACTGCTTCTGCTGTTAGAGATTTCCACTGTACAGCACAACAGTTTGTGTGCAGTGACAGGGGAGGCTATATTTTTTGTGCATCAGCTCTGTTGGTTATTAGGCTGCCTTATAAGGCTCCCTGATAGCTGCATTACTGTTTGCACACTGCTGTGCTAACTGCTTTTTTAGAAGCAAAAATACTTTTCTTACTCTTTTCTGCGCGGTTACCAAATGTTCATTTTTCCACACTTTTGTGTGCAGCAGTCCTGCATATTAGGCTGCCTGCTGCCATACTTGGACTGAGAGCATCATTGTCAGTGTCCTACAATCTCTAGGGAGAGTCCATTTCTCCCCAATACTATACACACCTTGTACTTTGTCATACACCAGCCAATTTCAGCCTGTTAAATTGAGGTGTAATCTACAGTGGGCCTGAGATAATAGTTCAGCCTCCTAAAATCTCTAGGGAGATTCAAATTCTCCCCAATACTATATATACACCTTGTACTTTGTCATACACCAGCCAATTTCAGCCAGTTAAATTGAGGTGTAATCTATAGTGGGCCTGAGATAATAGTTCAGTCTCCTAAAATCTCTAGGAAGCTTCCAATTCTCCCCAATACTATATACACACCTTGTAATTTGTCATACACCAGCCAATTTCAGCCTGTTAAATTGAGGTGTAATCTATAGTGGGCCTGAGATAATAGTTCAGCCTCCTAAAATCTCTAGGGAGATTCAAATTCTCCCCAATACTATATACACCTTGTACCTTTTTTTAAAGTACCATATAGCTGGTTGTATTTTGGGTACATTTTTCCAAAAAATGAGCAAGTATGGTGGAAGAGGCCGTGGAAGTGGGCGGGGGTTGCCAGCTGGTACTGATGGTGGTGGGGGTGCATCTGCTGGTAGTGGCAAAAGCACATTAGCACTTAAGGCAGGAGGTGTTGAGCCTGCGTCATCATCTGGCTCCACAAGGCCTCGAAGGCTCCCTTTTCTGGGAGTAGGTAAACCGTTTTTAAAGCCGGAGCTTCAGGAACAAGTTTTGGCTTACATTGCTGACACAGACTCCAGCTCTATCGCCTCCTCTTCTGATGATTCAAAAAATAAAAGCACTGAGTCATCAGTGGAGGCTCCTGGTCAGGAGCAACACCTTTCCTTGTGTCCTTCACCCCTTCCAAAAGTGAAGGATGTGGCAGGCCACACTACAGATTACTCCATGAAGCTCTTTCTATCATACCATGCCTGGGTTATCAAGTCAAATCGTGAATTCCCCAGTCCAAGATGAATCTGTCATGGAGTGTGGGTGGCCAGCCAGGGCAGTGGGATTAATCGGTACTGGGCCGGTGTCTCAGAGGGATGTGTCACTTTGGTGGTGACGACCCATTCCGTGGCCCTGGGCGTCCATGCAAAGGGGTGAATAACGTTTATAGGTGAATGATACGTGATGCCACCTGTGGTTTCTGATCAGATTGACCCGCGCTGCAGTGCCGTGATGCAGCCAAGATGTAGAAGCCCTGCACAGGTAGGGCCGTAGTCGCAGGGCAGATGAAAGAGTTGGTAGATGGTGTGCAGTGCAGGATGTAGCAGAGCCGTGCGCCAGGCGCAGGAGAAAGATGACAGACAAAGTCATGCAGTTCCTTTACCTGTACTTGGTAAGTGTCGTCCAGGACCCAGAGTACAAATGGAGAAGGAGTTGGTCAGCCTGGAAGCAAATTTGGAATTCTCTCACTGCAGATAGGTAGTGTGGCCTCCGTTCTAGTGCTTATCTGAGGCACTCGCAGTACTGAGTTCACTGAAGTTCCCCCTGTTGACTCTATTTTGGAACTTTCTCGTATGGCAGGCAGCCATAGCCTTTTCCTTCTGGCTCACACACGTCGCTACTGGGGCCTCCGAGCCTTAGTTGGGAACAGAGCATTTACAGCTTCTACTTCCTCTGGTTTCTGCTGCAGGATCATCAGTGTCCCTACAAACTCGGAGACCGGAATCCGGACCATGCGCTTCAGCTAGGAATGAGCCTTAACTCTGCTCATCCTCCAGCTCACCTTCTCACGTCCACACACTTCCCCTTCAGTTCATAGACTGCCGTCACTTACCTCCTCCTGGCCACAGAGAGCAGCTCCTCAGCAGTCAGGTTCAGAGCTCTCCCTGCTGGCCTGGGGTGGGAACTGTGTTGTGTGTTGGTTTAACTGCTAGAGAGATCCTTCATTACTCCCAAGCATGACATCACACTCCCTAGGAGGAAGGTAATGCCACTGTGGCGACCGTACTCCTGGGGGTGCCACAAGTGCACTGATGCCCAGCCACTGCTAGATGATTCTATTGGTACATTGACCCAGACCACTACATTCCCCTCGCACTCTACACAGCCAGAATCTGACCCTGATGAAACTCAGGTTCCCCTTCCCGCATACTCTACCACCTTACACGGTGACAAAGAGGAAGGTGCAGTTGAAAGTGCAGGTTCCTTGAGGAGGTGGGGGGGCATACTCATGGGCGACGGCACTGGCACAGGGCCCTTCATAGTAAGCAAAAGTGTCTCTGCCGCTGGGAGGGCCCTCTACCCGCCGTCAGACACACCGCCATACTATGAGGGGCCCTGTGCCAGTGCCGTCGCCAACGAGTGGGCCCCCCCTGCTTGCTCAGGATCACAGCACTTGCAAAGTTTAAATACTTACCTCTCCCTGCTCCACCGCCGTGACGTCTTCCGCGTTTCCTGAAAGTGACATTCTGGTCAGAGAGCGTGATGATATCACGTCTGTATGCCCTCTGTCTAAACAGTCCAAGTGTACTGAGATGGAAGATGGGGACGACGAGGAGTCCAGACTAGTACAGGGATTCCCTAGCGAGGAGACTTATTTAATTGTTTTCAATGTTGGGACAGCAATTTTTGGGGAGCACTATACTCTGGAGAATGATATATGAGGCCCACCATACACTGGAGCATTCCAAAGGTGGACATCAGACACTGGAGCAGCATTTACAGGGCCCATTATACACTAGAGCATTAGAAATGGGGCCTATTATATATGGAGCATTATTTGGGCCCATAAGACAGTGGAGCTTCATCCATGGGGACCAACATATACTGTAGCATTATGTGAAGCTCATCATATACTGCATGGAACATTATATGGGACCAATGATTCTGTATGGAGAAATATATGGGCCTCATTACTCTGTAAAGTGCACTATGCGGTGGCCATAATACTGTATGGAGTAATATAATGTCCATTTTTGGAGCTATTGGAGAATTTAAAATGGATATCAGTCATGAGATGTAAGAAGTGAAGTATTTTTCATTGTACTGTACCGCTATTTCTCTGCCATATCAGAGGATCATGAATTGTGGTATGTGTTAAAGGATCCCAGTGACACTCTTTGGCCCAGGGCCCATGAAAATCTGGAGCCAGCCCTACCCCCCCACTACTTAGGCAAATATCCCCCTGTTTTCAATGCCTAACTATTATCATAAAGTAAATTAAGGTTGACAAGCTTAAGTAATAAGAATTGATGCTTTTGACATTAAAATGGGCACTGTAGGTGTGTTTCCTGTCCTCCACTCCCTGCCGACCTTGGTTCCCCATTGACTTACATTGGGTTTCGTGTTTCAGTCGGCCTTCGATTTTAACAATAATCGGCCGATTGCGTTTGACCAGACTTTTGAGAAAGTCAGGTTTCATGAAACCCGACTCGACCCGAAAAAAGGCAAAGTCACTCATCCCTACTTCTGAGATGTGATTTCTGCAGGACATGAAATGTCAACCTTGTTTGAGGCTTGGTAACCAAAGGGAAAACTGCAGAATTTCAAGACTGGATTTTTATTATTGATAATGACTTGGAAAAGTAGAAATGAGAGCTTCTATATCTATCTATCTGTCTATCTATCTATCATTTAAACTAAGTCAATATGATACTGAAATGAGTGATCTTTAATGAAAACTCACCATTGTGATACTTTTATGTTATTTTACTTTTATTCCTGATTAGTGAATGTATATGGCAGTGTAAGGCCTCTTTCACACATCAGGTTTTCGCCGTCAGGCGCGATCCGGCGCTTTTGACAGAAACCGGATCAGGCGAAATGCAATGCCGGATCCGGTTTCCCCCCCATTGACTTGCATTTGCGCCGTATCGTGCCGGATGGCCATGTGTTTCATCCGGTTTTCGCCGGATCCGGCAATGTGTCGCAATGTGTCGCGATCCGGCGTCTGGAAAAAACGTCTACTGTAACGTTTTTTGTCTCCGGCGAAAAAGCCGTACCCGCCGGATCCGGCGCGTCCGGCTTTTTCACACAATGAAAGCCTATGAGCGCCGCAATGCGCCGGATCCGGTTTTTTGGTCTGAGCATGCTCAGTAGCTCTGCCCACAAGACATATATAAAAGCAAGACAGTGGGACCCACAGCCACACCCAACATGCCACCCAAGAAAGCAACCAAGCGAAGCAGGAGAAGGCAGGAGACCACTGCAGCACCATCAGCACCACCACCACCCCAAATGGAGCAGCAAATAGAACATGCTGAGGAGGGGAGGCCAGCAGCAGATGAGAGACGGTAATTATCAAATCCCCCATTCCTCCAAACTAGGGCCATGGAATATCAAGATATTCATTGGCCCTTTGTTTCTCTTTATTCAACAGCCGCCAAAGAGATGCAGCAGCAGCAGCAGCAGAAATGGCATCACTGGCAGCAGCAATACCCACAGCCATGGAGTCTGGCCATCAACAGGACAGCACATCTTCTTCTGGGAGCCCTCCCTCGCATCGTCAGCGTTTGACGGTAAGTTTTTATTTCCAAAAATCCATCATCTCTGTAATATATGTCTATTCATTGCCTTTTATTTCAAAACAGGAATCACAAGATGAAGAGGAGCTCCCAGAAGAAGAAGGAAGGGGTGGACAGACACCTGGAGTGGGCTCACAATTGGTAAGTTTTTTGCATCAAACGCAGAAACACAACATCACACTACACACAACACATAGAAAACAATGTTCTGCAGACCACACACAGCAAACAAATGCCTACATCCAAAGACATAACATTTTTTGTTTTCTTCTCTAGTCTTCCCAATCTGGTGCTCGGCCAAGAGGTCCTCGCAGTGCCTCCCAGGGTCGTCGGCGACAGCAACGCGGCGGTCACCAGCGTGTAAGTATAAATATTTTTGCTTTTTTTTTGCACTTTTTATTTCATTTCTTTTGTGGAGGCTAATTATGTTATTTTTGTCTTTTTCTTTAACAGCCTTCACAGCGTGCTCCCGACTCTGACGGTGAGGATGGAGGACTCGATGTGGACCACCTCATCGATCTCGTCAGAGAAAGGGAGCCGCTCTGGAATATGGCTGACCACCGCCACGCTGACCTTATCGTTACCCGACGACTCTGGGAGGAAATCTGTTCTCTCCTTGTGGGCCGCTGGGAGGACCTCGAAGCTCGGGCCCAGATTAAAGAGCGTAAGTATATACAGTACCGGTTGCTTGATGTAAACCAGTGTTTCCCGAACTCCAGTCCTCGTGGTCCCCACGGATCATGTGTTCAGGATTTCTATTTACTATGGAAATCCTGAAAACATGACCCCTGGGGACCATGAGGACTGGAGTTTGTGAAACACTGATGTTGTATACTAACCACTCCTTTCTCGTTTCAGGGAACAGAATTGTGAATCGGTGGCGGTCTGTGAGGGATCGTTTCAAGAAGGAGTTCAATAAAGAGATGCGGGCCCCGAGTGGATCTGGAGGACGCAGGAGCAAGTACAAGTACGCAGAAGCCCTGTCGTTCCTCCGGGAAACAATGCTCACCAGAAGGTGAATATTACACACCACATGTGAAAAAAATGTTAGATGTAACTTTTTTTTTTTCAGCCAGGGCCATACCATGTCAGTATTTTAATTGTTTTTTTTTCTCTTTATTCCACAGCACGGTGAGCAGCACTCGGGAGCCTGCACGATTGGACCCTTCTGAGGCGATCCCTGAGGAGACCGGCACCGAGGGACACTTCGACTGCCCCGGTACATCTGCACCTTCCCAGCCTTCCCACACATTCGACCCATCTGTCCCATCCACCAGCACAGGAGCATCGTGGCCGCCTACATTACATGAAGCTGCTGGTGAGGAGATCGCTTTCCCTTTACCCCACCCTTCTGCCCCTGCCACCTCTAGTACACCTGCGGGTACTGGGCGGCTGCGGCAGAGGGGTCAGGAAAAGAGTTATGCGCAAGAGTTCTTGCATCTGAATGCATCTTTCCAGAACTGTCTCAAAGTCTTGTCAGAGCAAATCTCCGCAGGCTTTCAGCAGATCAACTCCAGCATTCTGGAGGTGAAGACACTTCTGCAAACCATGCATTCAGAAGCAAGATCTTCGCCAAACCGCACCTTTTTCAGGTCTGTTGTGGAGCGCATGGCAACACTATCTCCTACCCAGCAGATGCATGTAATGCATTCGTGCCACAGTGCTCTACAGCAGGTTACCTCCCAACCTCCACCTCCCACCACTGTAGTTCCTCCACCTGCACCCCCTCCAGCCACTTTCCATCCTCCCCCTCCTATTACATCTGCACCCCCTCCAGCCACTTTCCATCCTCCCCCTCCTATTACATCTGCACCCCCTCCAGCCACTTTCCATCCTCCCCCTCCTATTACATACCAGCAACCTCACCAGTACCAGACATCTCCCCACTTCCAGCAACCTGCCCCGTACCAAACTCCTTCCCCATACCAAACTCCTTCCCCGTACCAAACTCCTTCCCCATACAACTTTCCATCAACATCATCTGCTCCTACAGTCTCTGCCCAACCCTCCACTCCACCGCCCACCACCTCTTCTGCCTCCCACATGTCCACCCATTCTGTAGCTTTTTCCACACCTTCACCTCTAACTGTTCCTTCCCCACCACGATCCCAGTCCTCTCTCCACACACCCAGTGTCGAAGTGTCCCGCAGCCCCTCCAGCAGTATTTCCACCCCACAGTACACAGAGTTGTAATGTTTTTTTTTTGTAATAAAAATGCCTATTGGGTTTAAAACCTTTATTAAAAAAGTTTTTTGCACTTTAAAAACATAAAAAAAAAAAAATTTAAATAAAAGTTAAATTATCGTTTCACAATGGTTGTCTGTCATTTCTTTCTGCGGCGAACTATGTTTTAAAAAAAGGTTAAATACAGGGTATTTCAAAGGTAAAAAGGTATTCAAAACCAGGTATATAACTGTGGGTAAATTTTAGCTTTTTGCCACAGTTGTGTTCCTGGTTGTGTTTGAAGCAAAGTATTTCACCTAAAAAGTTGTGTTTATTGTTGGTGATTTCCTAGCAATGTACACAACTTTTGTTAAAAGGTGAAATACTTTGCATAAAACACAACCAGGTACACAGCTGTGGCCTAAAGGTAAAAATAGTAAGACCATGACAAGATAGCCAACTTTGGTTGGCAAAGGTATATACTGTTGGTCCAGAAGGTACACAAGTTTAGGGCACAAATCTTTCACACTCTGTCATCCCAGTGTACTCTGCCTTGAGGTGACATAAAGTATAGTGGAAAATTGTCCCTGAAACCGTCACAGAACTTCTAGTGGTAATATTTCCAATGACAACATCCATCTTCGCCAGTAACTTGCTCTTCTCTCCAACCTGCACTTTCTTCTCTACAACCTGTCAAAGAAGGGCTGTAGGAACATGCTATATCTAGTTTTCCAGTAGCCAATCCCGTTCGGAAGGCCACAAGGGTCAATTTTAAAAACCGGATCCGGCGTAATCCGTCGAAAAACGGATAGAAAAACGGATAGAAAAACGGATGAACCGGATGAGACGGATCCGGTTTTGTCTGTCAAGAACAAGACGGATCCGGCAGAAAACCGGATCCGGCACTTCAGGTTTTACAAAACATTTGCCGGATCCGGCATTCCGGCACGACGCCGGATCGCGCCTGACGCCGAAAACCTGATGTGTGAAAGTAGCCTAAGGGTTCACTCACATCAGTACATTAAAAATCGCTTTGATGTTCAAGCTGGACGAGTGGAATTGGGATGATTTACCTTTTGTAATGCGAGTGCTATGTGAGTGTGTATTTTTGTTCTTGTCTTGCATCCACATGATATCTGCATGACATGCTTATGCAATACGTATGTAATGCGTTTTTAACATCATCTTTTTCATACAATAATACTCTAGGTAAACTTAGAACTACAGTAGTTGGAAAAAGTGATAAATATTACATAAATATATAGAAAAACCAAAATAAGAAACGCAATGAAAAAGTCCAGGGAAATAATTTTGTATCAAAAAGTGAAAAACTTTATTAGATAAAGCAAGTAGGCAGCACATGGGATAAAAAGTGACAGACTGAATCCGCATGCAATAGGCGGTAGGACAGTGAAAGGTACCTCAAATGTAAATCTATCAGTTTGATCCCAATTGTAAAGGGGGCCCTATACATATGGTAAGCATATTGTGATAAAACACTCCGGGATCGCCTTTGCTGGGGTCAAAGGTCACATGCGTTCAGCATGAAACTCAGGCGCAGAGCTGGGATTCGGGTATAACTGACACTGGGTCAGGTTTATTAATGGTGACAGCAATGCATAAAGAAATAAAACATAAAACAAATCCTTGCCTGTCCGGCACTAACTAAACAATGGACAACCTAACTACCAACTGGCGGGCTTCTCCCGTCCAGCCAAACCACAGTTGCAGTGGGCACTGCTTTCACTCACGTGTCTCTCACACAGACAGGCTCTCTGTGTTCCCAGGCTGAGACACTCACCCAACCACCTGGCATCCTTTTATATCCACCTCCCATTATTCATTAGTAAGCAGGTGCGATACTGACCAGACTAGGCCACATAGGAAAGGAATCTGGGCGAGATATACCTGCCCTCATCCACTATTCCCACATGATTCTCACATATCCCTCCCCTCTGCTCAGACCACTCCGGTCGAGCAATGACACCCGCCAAACAGTGCACTCGGGACAGGGCATCTGCATTTCCCATCTGTACCCCTGGGCGGTCCTCCACCGTAAAAGTGTAGGCCTGCAGGGCAAGGAACCACCGGGTCACCCGGCTATTCCGTTCCTTGTTCAAGTGCATCCACTTGAGAGGGGCATGGTCAGTGATCAGCCTGAACTTTTGGCCCACCAGGTAATATTTGAGGGCCTCTAGAGCCCACTTAATGGCGAGGCACTCTTTTTCTATGACTGCATACCTTTGCTCGTGTTTATTCAGCTTCCTGCTGAGATAGAGGACTGGGTGTTCCACTCCGTCCCTCACTTGTGAGAGTACGGCCCCGATACCGGTATCAGAGGCATCCGTTTGTACCACAAACTCGCTGCGGAAGTCCGGAGTCACCAGTACGGGCTGAGAGCAAAGTGCCCGTTTTAGGCCATGGAAGGCTTCTTCAGCCGCTAAACTCCATTTAATCATGACGGAGTCTTTCCCTTTTGTAAGATCCGTCAGGGGGGTAGCGATGGCTGCAAAATTGGGTATGAACCGGCGATAATAGCCGGCGATCCCCAGGAAGGCTTGCACCTGCTTCTTGTTGACAGGTTGTGGCCAGTCCTGAACCGCCTGAATCTTATCAACCTGGTGTTTAACAACACCCCTCCCAATTACATACCCCAAATACCGGGCTTCTTCTAGCCCGATGTGACATTTCTTGGGGTTCGCGGTTAGACCTGCCTCCCACAGGTCGTCAATCACAGCTTGTACTTTCTGGAGATGAGTCTCCCAGTCCAAGCTGTAAATGACAATGTCGTCCAAATAGGCCGAAGCGTACTGCCTATGTGGCCTCAGGACTCGATCCATCAGTCTCTGGAAGGTCGTCGGTGCTCCGTGCAGTCCAAACGGCATATACACATACTGAAATAGACCTTCTGGGGTAGCAAATGCCATCTTTTCTCTGGCAGCCTCCGCCAGAGGGATCTGCCAATACCCCTTTGTTAGGTCTAGGGTCATAATATACCGGGCTTTTCCTAACCGATCTATTAACTCGTCGACCCGGGGCATAGGGTAGGCATCAAATTTTGAGACCGCATTCAGTTTCCTGAAGTCATTGCAGAACCGGATGGTGCCGTCCGGTTTAGGAATTAGCACAATCGGGCTGGACCAAGCACTGTGCGATTCCTCAATGACACCTAACTCTAACATTGCCTTCACTTCTCGGGAAACGGCTTCACGGCGCGCTTCCGGGATTCGGTAGGGCTTTACGTGAACTGTGACACCAGGTTCCGTTACGATGTCATGTTTCATTAGCGTAGTCTGCCTGGGTTTTTCTGAGAAAAACTTTTGTTTGTGAAGTAGAAACTGCCTGACCTCAGTCTTTTGCCGCTCCGAGAGAGTCTCTGCAACCCGTACCTCCGGTACGGTATGCGAGCAGGCTGGACGGGCCAGCTCCGCTGACAAGGCAGACCGATCTTTCCAGGGTTTTATCAGATTTACATGATAAATCTGTTCAGGTTTCCGTTTACCTGCCTGGTATACCTTGTAGTTTACTTCACCAACTCTTTCCTTAATCTCAAAGGGGCCCTGCCACTTTGCCAGGAACTTACTGTCCACCGTGGGGACCAGGATCAACACCCTATCTCCGGGTGCAAACATACGGATCTTGGCGCCCCTATCATAGATTCTTTTTTGGGCTCCTTGAGCCTGTATCATGTGTTCTTTGATGATAGGCATAACAGCCGCAATACGGTCCTGCATTTGTGTGACGTGATCTATCACTGTTTTAAACGGAGTGACCTGACCCTCCCAGGTTTCTTTTGCAATGTCTAACAGTCCGCGAGGACGTCGGGCGTACAATAACTCGAAAGGCGAGAATCCCGTGGAAGACTGGGGTACTTCCCTGATGGCAAAAAGCAAATACGGAAGTAAATAGTCCCAGTTCTTCCCATCCCTGTCTATCACCTTTCTCAGCATCTGCTTCAGAGTTTTATTGAACCGTTCGACCAACCTGTCTGTTTGAGGGTGATACACGGATGTGCGTAACGGTTCGATTTGTAACAATCGGCAGAGCTCCTTCATTACCCTGGACATAAAGGGGGTCCCCTGGTCGGTGAGTATCTGTTTTGGTATACCGACCTGACTAAACACATGCACCAGTTCCTTGGCAATCGTCTTGGTGGCCGTGTTACGCAAAGGGATGGCCTCCGGGTAACGAGTGGCAAAATCCAAGATGACCAGGATATGTTGGTGTCCACGTGCAGACCGTGGAAGGGGCCCAACTAAATCCATACCAATCCTCTCAAACGGGACTTCAATAATAGGTAGGGGTACCAAAGGGCTACATAACCGGGGCTTAGGTGCAGAGGCTTGGCAGTCAGGACAAGACTCACAATATACACGAATATCGTGATGCATGCCTGGCCAAACAAAACAGTGTAATATCCTTTCGGTGGTTTTCTGGACTCCCAGGTGACCTCCCATCACATGTCCGTGGGCCAGGTCCAGCACCTGCCGCCGGTAGGGTTTTGGCACGACTAATAGTTGCACCGTATCTTCCCCCTTTTTCTCTATCTGATAGAGTAAATCATTCTCCAGAACCATGTAAGGATATGCCAGCCTAGAGCCAGGTTCTACGGGTACCCCATTTATCACTTTTACATTTGTCCTAGCCTGAGAAAGCGTAGGATCCTTTATTTGCTCGCTTTGGAAGTCATCTTTCTGAACTTCTAAATCCGGCAAACGGGGAGGTGGACGGCTGTCGGCCTCCTCCTCTTCCCCGGTCTCCTCCGTATCACCCGCCATGACTGAAAACGGGAACTGCAGGTCATTTCCTGCAGACTCTTCCCCCGAGTCTTCCAGGGAGACCTCTTCCAGGGGTTCGGGACCCACACGCGCCCTGGGAGAAGAATCATGTACACTATTACCCAAGGGCATCAACTGATTCTCCCACAATTGCCAGAAGTGGGGAAAATCCCGGCCCAGGATAACATCATGCAATAACGCCGGGACGAGTCCCACTTTATGTTGCACAGACCCATAGGAAGTAGTAATGCATATGACTGTGGTGAGGTACGAACAGGTGTCTCCATGCACACACGTTACAGAAAATTTGTCTGATGGTCCAGTCGGGGCTGACACCAGACTGGCCTTCACCAGAGTCACCACACTTCCCGAGTCTAACAATGTCACCACATTTTTGCCATCAACAGTTAAATCACACAAGTGTTTTTCCACATCCTTTTGACCGGCATTCACACTCACTACCCGTGCAACCATAGACATGCGGTTTTTAGAGTCTGTGACGTCGCACTGCATGGGTTCAGTAGTGACCGGACAGTTCGCAGCAATATGTCCCATCTCTTGGCAGCGGAAACACCTAACGGGCCCCTTGCTTAGACCATAGTTCGTTACTCTCGGCCTCGCAGTGCGGGCAGTCCCGTTTTCCTCCCCCACTGTCTTAGGGATTTTTCCATCTCCCCTACTCCCTGGAACAGTCTTACCAGTTCCACGTGGAGATGATAAAGAACAAGGTGGGGTAGCGTCGTCTCGGAGTCCTTCCGCCACGGAGTAACGTTCAACCAGATCCACCAGTTGATCTGCCGTCGTAGGATTTCCATGGCTTACCCACTTCCTCAGAGCTGGCGGTAGAGCTCTCAGGTACATGTCCATGATGACTCTCTGGATTATCTCTGGCGCTGTCAAGACCTCGGGTTGTAGCCACTTCTTCGTCACATGGATCAGGTCGAACATCTGTGACCGCGGTGGTTTATCCGGCTGATAAGTCCATTGATGCACTCTCTGTGCACGGACAGCGGTCGTCACTCCCAGCCGGGCCAAGATCTCGGCTTTCAATTTGTCAAAGTCCTGCGCAGCTTCAGGTTCCAAGTCATAATACGCCTTTTGGGCCTCACCGGAAAGAAACGGGGCAATCAGGCCGGCCCATCGTGCCTTCGGCCATTTTTCTCGCACCGCCGTCCGTTCAAACGTGGTCAGGTATGCCTCGACGTCATCTTCGGTCGTCATCTTCTGCCAGTACCGACTCACGTGAATCACTCTCGACTTCCAGGTTAACCTCATGTAGGCTTGCCAGGCGCTGCGCCACCTGCTGGAGAAGCAAACGATCGGTAGCTGTCATGTCCACCAACTCCTTCAGCTGGGCCATCATCACCCGATTAGCTTCTTGCTGGACAGCGGTGGACTGTACCAGCGCTTTCACCACGTCCTCCATGCTCCTGCTTGCAACGTGATGCCCGCATTCTCCACCACAATGTGATAAAACACTCCGGGATCGCCTTTGCTGGGGTCAAAGGTCACGTGCGTTCAGCATGAAACTCAGGCGCAGAGCTGGGATTCGGGTATAACTGACACTGGGTCAGGTTTATTAATGGTGACAGCAATGCATAAAGAAATAAAGCATAAAATAAATCCTTGCCTGTCCGGCACTAACTAAACAATGGACAACCTAACTACCAACTGGCGGGCTTCTCCCGTCCAGCCAAACCACAGTTGCAGTGGGCACTGCTTTCACTCACAGGTGTCTCTCACACAGACAGGCTCTCTGTGTTCCCAGGCTGAGACACTCACACAACCACCTGGCATCCTTTTATATCCACCTCCCATTATTCATTAGTAAGCAGGTGCGATACTGACCAGACTAGGCCACATAGGAAAGGAATCTGGGCGAGATATACCTGCCCTCATCCACTATTCCCACATGATTCTCACAATATAATATATGTCCGGAGAATCTATAAAGTGCATAAAGTAATGTCAGGACTGACTTTCACAATTACAGCATATATACTAATTGCAACCACATGAAACAGGCACTAAAAAGGGAAGAACATACCAGGAGTGTAGATAGATGCACCACGTTGTCCACCACCCACCCCAATGCGCGTTTTGGAGATTTCCTTCCTCAGGGGGCGTAAAATATATATAAATCTATATAAATATATAGATAGAAATATATTAAATATCAAATAGATAATAAACAGATAGATATTATACAGATAGAAAGCTAGAATTCAGATAGATAGATTGATATTCTGTAGATATATAATTTCACAATCCCCCTACATATTATAAACTTGCACCCTTTAGTGCTTTTCATGTGGAGTTTATTGTTGAGCTTTCTAGGCTTGCTTAATCTAATAATTAAATAAATAAATGAAAAAAATGATGTGGCTTCCCCTATTTTATCAAACTAGCAAAGGTAAAGCAGGCAGCTCTGAGCTGATATTACCAGGCTGGGAAGGTCTATGGTTATTGGGACCTTCCCAGTCTATAAATACCAGTCATCAGTTGCCCAAAAGTGGAGTTTCCCATTAGATGCTCCAATTCTGGCAATTTGCCTTCACTCTTCCTAATTGCCCTGGTCTGTTGGTGTAGGGAAGTTGGACTGACGGACAGATCTGCCTGTAGTGAGAGAAAGGGTGCCATATTATAGTTTGACCATTAGAGGGCAGTGGAGAGTGTAAGAGTGGGACTGAATAACTGTCATTGGTCAGAGAAACTGTCAGGTGATAGTGGGCAGAGCTACCTGGACTGGGAGTATAAAAAGGCTGAGGGAAGGTTCTGGAAGGTCCAGTAAGTGTTGGGAGCACACTTGTGAGGAGTTTCTGCTGCAGAGATAGAGACAGTAGAAAGGCTCCAGAGAGGACTGACAGTTGAGGCGGTCACGGGGGGTGACCCAGAGGATGGTAGCCGCAGACGAAGACGGTCTGTTGGTATTGGACGGATGGTGTACTCAGATGGGTGAAGTGCTGTGGTGGATGGGCCTAGGGCAGCCACAGTGAAAAAAGCCACAGAGGACGCCATGAGTATAAAAACAAAGGAAGTGAAGGTACCCGGGCCTTTAAACAGAGAAGTGTAAACTGCTGTGATGAGCTGCGGTGGTCATCAGAAGGACCGCCAATAAAACGGACCTGTTGAATACAAACTCTGTCTCGTGTCTGTCTGCGGCAAGAAGCGGGTGACCCCCCATCCCTGTTGGTTAAACTTTTTCCTCCATCCTACTTTGGCACCATGGGTAATGGGGCTTGGGGATGATGTCTGATGTGATTTGACAAAAATTCCAGCTGGCATCAAACATTTGGTGTTAGTATACATAGCTAGTATGGATAAAAATAAAAACAAGGCATGGTCCCTCATTTACCATTTTATTAGAAAATAAGGGTCTCACTCATATCCGACATAGTCCAGTGCTCAACTCAACGTTCCAAAATTCTGTTGATAAAAGCCTATGGAGGCTCTTGCTGAGTCTCCATAATTTTCTAGCAGCAGCCACTTCTGGCAAACTCTGCGCTTTACGAGACCCGGTGGCTCTGAACGGTGGTGATGTCAGTAACAATAACACTCATCAGATTTCCCAAGTCAAAGTGCCCTCTGTAAGACTTGGTGAATCTGATGAGCATTATGATTACTGATGTTACTGCAGTTCAGGGCCATCGAGTGTCTCTGAGCACCACGTAAGCCAGGAGTGGCTGCTCCTAAAAGCCAATGGGGACTCAGAACATAGTTCAAAGAAACAATGATTGTAGGAATTCATAATACAAAGTGTGAACATATAATCCCTATAAGAACAAATTTTAATTCATACAATATATAAAACCACCAGTTCCCAGTGAAAAAATGGCAGATGCCACAATAAAAAGACCTCTGCTATGATGCTGCAAGCCCTACAATAAACTAATCTGATACCTTCCTATCCATCGAGGTTGGCACCCTAAGGATCCCGATTTTTTGGCGCCCCCACTCAGCAAGGACTATCCCTTGCTGCCCTGCTGGTCCCTGATATCACAGGTATGAGAACAATGACCGATAGTACAGAGATGAATAGTAAAAATGCCCTAGAGCTATTGCAAAAATCCCAGACAATTTCAGCAAAAATTACCACATCATGATATCAAGGTCCACCATAATGCAAAAACCATGCCCTAACAATGAGGCATATAAGAGAGATATATAAGATAAGACAGTGGCCACTTATCATTCGTGGAGTCACCCCAACGCGTTTCCCCGCACCAGCGGTTCATCAGGAGGCATAGCAGATGTATAAAGTGTCCATCATAGCAGATATCTAGATAAGATGGTGAACGCTGCGCTTTACGAGACCCGGTGGCTCTGAACGGTGGTGATGTCAGTAACAATAATGCTCATCAGATTTCCCAAGTCAAAGTGCCCTCTGTAAGACTTGGTGAATCTGATGAGCTTTATGATTACTGATGTTACTGCAGTTCAGGGCCATCGGGTGTCTCTGAGCACCACGTAAGCCAGGAGTGGCTGCTCCTAAAAGCCAATGGAGACTCAGAACATAGGCTTTAATTACGGAATTGGGGAACGTTGAAGGAAACGCTGGACTACGTTAAACCTGCTTGGGACCCTTATTTTCTAATAAATTGGTGAATGAGGGAGAGTGTCTTGCTGTTTCTATCTTGTTATGTTTTTCAGGTTTCTATTTGCATGCTTCCTCAGATTGGATGGACTACAATGGATTCCCTGGACTACGTCGGACTTGCATGTTTGCTTGTTATTTTTAAATAAATTGGTGAATGAGGGAAAATCACTGGGAGTGTTAATATAATGCATAGCTTAAAAAATTACCAAACCTAAAGTGTCACCAAATAGTGATTAAAATGAGATGCCCATACATTGGGTGATCCCCAAGGGATAATTGAATACACCCAAAAGCATCAAATAGGAATATAGAATGCAGCTAGTATAACATCCAAACAGCAATCTATATATATATTGGATACAGCATAAAAAATAGCAGCAAAATGCCATAGCCAATTGCACTCATATGTTTATATACTGGCTAGACCAAAAAAAGGGGAGGGGGTTCATAGCCACCAATAGATGAGAATAATAAAAGGAACAATCTCACCAATATTTTGCAGACGGTCAGGAGTCTCCAGGGATACTCATCGTACATGTGGGAAGGCAGCAGTGGGAGTACAATACCCTGTCACATCCCTCATAAGCTGACCATTACCTGATCCCCAGACTCCTGCCCTGACAAGGGCAGTCCACAACTAGTGGGTCTAAATACTGAAAATTGGTTATCAGAGGCTAAGGAGGTTTTCTCTGAAAACACCTTTACTCAAAAGAAATATCTTCCTACATTTAACGTTGCCTTTAAAGAGCTGCAGCAGGTATATAGGGATCAAATTACTTCCTGGTGGGAAGTACAAAGCCTAGAAAGCTATCTTAAGGCTAAGATCGTCCCTCGGCATTTAAGAATTAACCTATTGGCTGGTAATAGACATAAGAATCCAGCCTTTGTACTTAAATGGGAACGTGAAGCCACTGAGAGCTCTTTACGCTTTATGCAATTGCTGCTAGATGAAGAGAAGGCTACCCTGAGTTTATTGAATGAAAAGCTTAAAGAACATATTGAGGTTACCAAGAAATTTTCCACAGAAACAGACTTTGGATTAAAAGAAACAAAGCTTCAGACACATATTGAACGTTTTCAGTATCATCTTAAGGAGAGAAAGCACAAGCAGTATTTGCGAGACGTTCAAGATTTCAAAGATAATAAAGCCTATCTAGTTCTAACCCCACGTATAGGTGGCCCCGATAGAGATACTGAACTCTCTTCAACAGATACGGACTTTTCCAAATCAGAAAGTAGAAGTCGTGCCAATAGAGGGAGAAACAGAGGGCGGGGCAGGGGTCGAGGCTCACGGGGATCTTCTGATAGATCTGATACATCTAGTGGACATTTTTTAGACCAAGTTTATGCCCTAAGGAACAGACCACCACAACCCAAGAAGTGATGAGTTGTGCATCTAATGATTTGTCCCTTTCTCAGGATATTCAGATTATTAACCTCTCAGAGAGGTTGATTGATGGTGCTGAAAGATCTGTATTGAGTAAGGGTCTTTCATTTGTCCCTAATACGGATTTTGATCTTTTCAGGACAGTGAAGGATCTTAATTTGTTCTTACGTAAAGTTAGGTGGAAGAAGTTCTACCAGAAACAATATTCTCGTGTAAGTTTAGAGTTGGGCATTCCGGAAGACATGTTACCTGATGTCAGGTTGCTCAACTCTCTCTCAGAGACTGATCCTAACACTTTGGGTCAAGGTCCTTTTACTAAATTGAGAAATAGAAGTACGAAAATGCCACCATTGACTGGTGATCTGTCCGCGATTGATGTTTTTTCTAATCTAGTCACTGATGATTTAATTAAGCTTTCACAGGATCGGCTCTATTGCCATTATAATTGCTCTAAGGAGGAAATGGATGCGATTGCGCGTCTGGAACGGGACGACAGCATTGTGATTAAACCCTCAGATAAGGGTGGCAATGTTGTCGTCCTGGGAGTCGATCATTACCAGCAGATGTGTGATGCTAACCTTTCTGATGGTGACACATATGAGGTGTTGACATACAATCCCATGAATGTGTATCGAGAAGAATTGCAACAGATCCTGTTAGAGGCTATGAGTAAAAAGCTCATTAATAAAACTGAATTCATGCTCCCGAAACATCCAATTACTGCCACCTTTTATTGCCTACCCAAGGTTCATAAGGGACTTAGTCCCCTTAAAGGTAGACCAATTGTCTCAGGAGTGGGTAGTCTTTGCCAGAATGTAGGAATCTATTTAGATCAGATTTTGTCTCCCTTTGTTTCCTCATTACAATCTTTTGTTAAAGATACACCAGATTTCCTCTGTCGATTGGATGGGCTTAGTGATGACCCTAAGGCTCATCTTGCTAGTATTGATGTTGAGGCACTGTATTCATCCATTCCGCATGTATATGGTCTGGAAGCGGTGTCATATTTTCTGAACATGAGAGGGTGTCAATATCGAGAACATAATCTCCTTGTCTTGCAGCTCCTTCGGTTCTGCCTTACTAGGAATTTTTTTGTCTTCAATCACAAGGTCTACCACCAGCTGAGGGGGACCGCTATGGGGAGTCCCTGTGCACCGGCTTATGCTAATCTCCTCCTCGGCTGGTGGGAGGAGACCTTGGTTTTTGGTGGTGATGAAGATGAGGGGTCGTCTATGTGCCGTGTCCCTGAGCTACGGACGCGGTACATAGACGACATTTTCGTTGTATGGAGGGGCTCTGTTGAGGAATTTAAGGAATTTGTTGTCGCTCTTAATCATAATGATATAGGCCTGTTTTTCACTTCAGTTATTGAGACATCGAGACTGCCCTTTCTTGATATTCTGATTGAAAAGAATGAGAAAGGGGAAATAGTGACTTCGACATATAGGAAACCGACATCAACAAACTCTTTATTGCATTGGGGTAGCCATCATCCCCAACATTTGAAAAAAGCCATCCCTAAGGGACAATATCTCAGTGTTCGGAGGAATTGCTCTGATATGTTGAGTTTTGAATCCCAAGCGAGGGATTTGAGTGATAGATTTTTAAATAGCGGTTACCCCAAATATGTGTTGAAGCAGGCCTAACAAGGAGCTAAGGACAGCAGACGATCTGAATTGTTGAGTACTGGCAGCGTAAAGCCTCCGGATAATGATACCCTCAGATTCATAACTACATATGATAATGGTGCGGTTCCTGTGAGGAACATCATTAAGAAGCATTGGTCCATCTTACAGATGGACAATGATGTTTCTCCATACTTGAGTGCCTCCCCTATGATTACATATAGGAAAGCACGCTCTTTGAAGGATAGATTGGTGCGGAGTCATTTTTCATCTCCAGTGAACAAAACATGGCTCCATAGTAGAGTTGAGCGACTTTTGCTTTTTTAGGGTCGCGTTTCGTTTCGTGAAACCCGACTTTTCCAAAAGTCGGGTCGAGCAAGATTGTCAGATTATAGGGAAAAGTCGGGGTCGTCCCGAAACACGAAACCCAATGTAAGTCAATGGGGAATAAAAGTCGGCAGTGAGAGGAGGACAGGAAACACACCTACAGTGCCCATTTGAATGCCAAAAGCATCAATTCTTCTTACTTAAGCTTGTCAACCTTAATTAACTTCATAATACAAGTTACGCCCTGAAAAATGGGGGTTATTTGGCTAAATTTGTGGGGGGGGAGGGCTGGCTGCAGGTTTTCATATGCCCTGGGCGAAAGAGCGCCCCTTTAACACAAACCACAACTCATCATGCTCCGATACGGCAGAGAAATAGCGGTATAGTACAATGAAAAATACCTCACTTTTTACATCTCATGACGAGGCCCATCTATTTCTCCATACAAAATCATTGGTCCCATATAATGTTTGAAACAGTATATGATGAGCTCCACATAATGCTACAGTATATGTTGGTCCCCATGGATGAAGCTCCACTGTCTTATGGGCCCAAATAATGCTCCAAACATAATGGGCCCCATTTCTACTGCTCTAGTGTATAATGGGCCCTGTAAATGCTGCTCCAGTGTCTGATGTCCACCTTTGGAATGTTCCAGTGTATGGTGGGCCCCATCTATCATTCTCCAGAGTATAGTGCTCCCCAAAAATTGCTGTCCCAACATAGAAAACAATCAAATAAGTCTCCTCGCTAGGGAATCCCTGTACTTGTCTGGACAGGTGCTGTAGCTTGCTTAACAGCTCGCCAGCCGTTCTCACGCCCAGTATGGATTGCACGTGATTGCACAAAGGTTAGAAAGGGTACCGTATCCCTGGATAACATGTATGGATAGCGTACACATTCAAAATATATGTCTATACAGCATGAGGCAGGCTCAGACGGTGTTAGGCCCAGTATGGATTGCACGTCATTGCACAAAGGTTAGAAAGGGTACCGTATCCCTGGATAACATGTATGGATAGCGTACACATTCAAAATATATGTCTATACAGCATGAGGCAGGCTCAGACGGTGTTAGGCCCAGTATGGATTGCACGTCATTGCACAAAGGTTAGAAGGGGTACCGTATCCCCGGATAACATGTATGGATAGCGTACACATAAAAAATATATGTCTATACAGCATGAGGCAGGCTCAGACGGTGTTAGGCCCAGTATGGATTGCACGTCATTGCACAAAGGTTAGAAGGGGTACCGTATCCCCGGATAACATGTATGGATAGCGTACACATAAAAAATATATGTCTATACAGCATGAGGCAGGCTCAGACGGTGTTAGGCCCAGTATGGATTGCACGTCATTGCACAAAGGTTAGAAGGGGTACCGTATCCCCGGATAACATGTATGGATAGCGTACACATTCAAAATATATGTCTATACAGCATGAGGCAGGCTCAGACGGTGTTAGGCCCAGTATGGATTGCACGTCATTGCACAAAGGTTAGAAAGGGTACCGTATCCCTGGATAACATGTATGGATAGCGTACACATTCAAAATATATGTCTATACAGCATGAGGCAGGCTCAGACGGTGTTAGGCCCAGTATGGATTGCACGTCATTGCACAAAGGTTAGAAGGGGTACCGTATCCCCGGATAACATGTATGGATAGCGTACACATTCAAAATATATGTCTATACAGCATGAGGCAGGCTCAGACGGTGTTAGGCCCAGTATGGATTGCACGTCATTGCACAAAGGTTAGAAGGGGTACCGTATCCCCGGATAACATGTATGGATAGCGTACACATTCAAAATATATGTCTATACAGCATGAGGCAGGCTCAGACAGTGTTAGGCCCAGTATGGATTGCACGTCATTGCACAAAGGTTAGAAAGGGTACCGTATCCCCGGATAACATGTATGGATAGCGTACACATTCAAAATATATGTCTATACAGCATGAGGCAGGCTCAGACGGTGTTAGGCCCAGTATGGATTGCACGTCATTGCACAAAGGTTAGAAAGGGTACCGTATCCCTGGATAACATGTATGGATAGCGTACACATTCAAAATATATGTCTATACAGCATGAGGCAGGCTCAGACGGTGTTAGGCCCAGTATGGATTGCACGTCATTGCACAAAGGTTAGAAGGGGTACCGTATCCCCGGATAACATGGATAGCGTACACATTCAAAATATATGTCTCAGGAGGCAGGCTCAGACGGTGTCAGGCACAGTATGGATTTGACGGCCCAGATTACACAGCGGAGGAGCAGGGAGAGGTAAAGATTGCAAATGCTGGGGCCCTGGCCAAGCAAGGGGGGTCCACTCGTGGGCGTCGGTACTGGCACTGGGCCCCTCATAGTACAGCGGTGTGTCTGACGGCGGGTGTGCACCACCGCCGTCAGAGACACTTGATTGCACTATGAGGGACCCTGTGCCAGTGCCCGCGCCCAAGAGTCGGCCTACCCACCTGTCCAGGGCAACGGAACTCGCACGGTGTCGTGCGCTAGGTGGTGACCCCGGCCATGGGGGGGGAGGCAGCACAGTTACGGAGTTTTAGAAAGTGGCATATGTTGATGTTGGACATTCAACTGATGCAAAAGGCGAAATAGGTGAAGTACCAGGAAGAGGTGGACCAAAGCAAGCCATTTTTCTGTCACCCTATGTGTCATCAGGGGAAGGTGGGACAAAATCCTTGGAAACCCATGCGTGGTTCATTTTAATGAAGGTTAGATCATCCACATTTTGGGTTGACAGACGGGTCCTTTTTTCTGTCAGGATTGATCCAGCTGCACTGAAGACTCTTTCCGATAGCACACTTGCAGCTGGGCAAGCGAGCTCCTGTAAGGCATATTGGGCCAATTCAGGCCAGGTGTCCAGTTTAGCGGCCCAATAGTCAAAGGGGAATGACCTGTGTGGGAGAACATCGATATGGGAGGAAAAGTAGTTTGTAACCATAGTTGACAATTACTGTCTCCTGTCACTTTCCATCGATGCAGTATTACCAGTTGTGTGAGCGGTATTTGAAAAATCAGTCCACAACATTGTCATGAAACCCCTGTCTCCAACGCCACTTCTGCTGTGTGCACCACGAACACCTCTGCCAAGCTGCCCCCGGCCCGTACGGCTCGTTTGAGAACCATCACCGCTGCTGTGTGCTGGGAATGCCTCAAGCAACCGATTTACCAGAGTTGCTTGTTTATTAGCCAATATTATGTCAAGGTTCTCCTGTGGCATGATGTTTTGTAATTTGCCTTTATAGCGTGGATCCAGGATGCTGGCCAACCAGTAGTCGTCATCGTTCATCATTTTGGCAATGCGGGGGTCCCTTTTTAGGATCCGCAAGGCATAATCTGACATGTGGGCCAATGTTCCCGGTGTCAATGATACACTGCGAGTGCTGGGTGGAGGAGCACTTTCTGGCAAATCCACATCCCTCCAGTCACGCACAAACCCTGTACCAGACCTTGCCACGCCAACATTTTCACTTGCCCCACGAGATGCATCCTCCTCCCCTAAGTAATCATCCCCATCATCCTCCTCCTCCTCCTCCTCTTCTTCCTCCACCTCGTCCAGGAGAGGTCCCTGAGCAGACAATGGCTGAATGTCATCAAGGATTCCCTCCTCCTCTTCCTCCTCATCAACATTGGCTGCAGACGCCTGCTCCTTAAGGTGCGTCAAAGTTTGCATGAGCAGACGCATAAGTGGGATGCTCATGCTTAGTATGGCGTCGTCTGCGCTTACCAGCCGTGTGCATTCCTCAAAACACTGAAGGACTTTACAAAGGTCTTTCAGCTTCAACCACTGCACGCCTGTCAACTCCATGTCTGCTCTCAAAGTGCCTGGCCGTGTATCCTCCCACAAATGCATTATGGCCTGCCTCTGCTCGCACAGCCGCTCCACCATGTGCAGGGTGGAGTTCCACCTTGTTGCAATGTCGATAATGAGGCGGTGGTTGGGAAGGTGGAGCAATCGCTGCAGCTTCTGCATACGAACGGAGTGTACAGGCGACCGGCGGATGTGCGCGCACAGTCTTCGCACCTTCTGGAGCAGGGCTGTTAACTCCGGATAATTTTTGAGGAAGCACTGCACCACCAGGTTCAAGGTGTGAGCCAAGCAAGGTATGTGGCTGAGTTTTGAAAGGGCTATGGCTGCCACAAAATTACGGCCGTTATCACTAACTACCTTGCCTGCCTCAAGATGTACACTGCCCAGCCATGACTCAGTTTGTCGCTTCAAGTACTCGGCCAGCACCTCGGCGGTGTGTCTGTCGCCCAAACACATCATCTGCAACACAGCCTGCTGACGCTTTCCACTAGCTGCTCGATAGGGGGACACATCGTGTGCAACAGTGGCAGCTGCAGATGGAGTGCTCGTACGACTGCGCTCTGTGGACGAGCTGTCGCTTCTTTAGGAGGAGGAGGAGGAGGAGGGTCGAACGCCTACAGCCAACTGTTTCCTATACCGTGGGCTAGGCAGCACTGTCCCACCACCGCTGTCCCCTGTGGACCCTGCATCCACCACATTAACCCAGTGCGCAGTGATGGACACGTAACAGCCCTGGCCATGCCGACTGGACCATGCATCAGTTGTGAGGTGCACCTTTCCGCTCACTGACTGCTTGAGTGCATAGACAATGCGGTCTTTCACATGATGGTGGAGGGCTGGGATGGCTTTGCGAGAGAAGAAGTGGCGACTGGGTAGGTCATAGCATGGTACTGCATAGGCCATGAGTTCGCGGAAAGCTGTGCTTTCCACCAACCGAAAGGGCATCATCTCAAACGAGATTAGTTTGGCAATGTGGGCGTTCAAACCCAGTGTACGCGGATAAGAGACTGAGTACTTTCTTGACCTACTCATAGTGTCTGGGAGGGTGAGCTGGACTTGAGAGCTGCATATGGTGGAAGTAGCGGTGGACAGGGCGGACTGAGAGAGGGTTGATGATGGTGATGGAGTTGGTGTTCTTTCTGATGGCCTAGAATCAGTCTTTCATTGATATAACAGTGGGATTCCCTGACTGCTGTGGCCTTGCAACCACACCTCAACATTTGCTGCTGTGCTAACCGGTGGGCTTACAGTGGGGGAAACAATGTAGCGTTGCTGACTACCTTCGTTGTGATCAGTTGCACATGTGGCACTTGAGGTTTGGTGTTGTGTCCACGCTTGCAAGTGCATGCTGGTTAAATGTCTAAGCATGCAACTGGTATTCAAATTTTTCAGATTTTTCCCTCGGCTAAAGGTCTTTGCGCACTTCTTACGGATAAACTTGGCCTGATCATGAGGATTTTGTTCAAAAAAGTGCCACACTGCACTCTTCCTACTTTGGCAGACATTTTGCGGCCTAGCACGCTGTGATCTTTTGACCCTCTGGACAAGCTGTCCAGCAACTCTTTTGATGTTTGGAACCTGTCTTTGGAGTGCTCCGGGCCTGCCAGATAACAGCTGTTGCGATGTCGATGTCTGCTGTGGATGCTCCTCATCTGAGCTATTGGAAGCAGCACCCTCTTCCCCCAATGGATGCCAATCTGGGTCAACAACTGGGTCATCCATCACCTCCTCTTCTATGCCATGTGCACCTTTCTCTGTGTCACCGTGTATGGTGGTATAGTGTGCGGGAAGGGGCACCTGAGTCTCATCAGGGTCAAAATCTGGCTCTGTACACTGCGAGGACAATGTAGTGCTCTGAGTGAATGTACCAGCAGAATCATCCATCAGCGGCTGTGCATCAGTGCACTCCATGTCAGATTCATCTTGGCCTGGGTAATTCACCATTTGACTTGATAATCCAGGCATGGTATGTGAAAACAGCTCCATGTAGTAATCAGTAGTATGGCCTGCGTCATCCTTCAATCTTGGTTGGGGTGAAGGACACAAGGAAAGGTGTGGTTCATGAACATGAGCCTCCAATGACGACTCAGTGCTTTTACTTTTTACAACTGAAGAAGAGGAGGCGATAGAGCTGGAGGCTGAGTCAGCAATGTAAGACAAAACTTTTTCCTGATGCTCTGGCTTTAAAAGCGGTTTGCCAACTCCTAGAAAACTAAGCGTTCGAGGCCTTATGTAGCCAGACGATGACGCAGGGTCAGCACCTCCTGCATTCGGTCCTATTTTGCTCTTGCCACTACCATCAGATCCACCACCAACACCATCATTACCAGCTGCCAACCCCCGCCCAATTCCACTGCCTCTTCCACCAGCCTTCCTCATTTTTGGTAGAAATGTAGACAAAATCCAACAAACTATATAGTAATGTAAAACAAGGTACAAGGTGTCTATAGGACAGGGGAGTTTTAGAATTTTTGCACACACTTGTCGACAGTGGACACTTGTGGATTGTGTGCGGCCCACTGATATCTGAGCGCTATGTGACACGCTCGATGGCACAGCTGCCTGTGACCAAAGTGACGAGAGGATAATGGAGATTTTGAATCTCTGCGTACACTTGTGGACAGTGGACACTTGTGGATTGTGTGCGGCCCACTGATATCTGAGCGCTATGTGACACGCTCGATGGCACAGCTGCCTGTGACCAAAGTGACGAGAGGATAATGGAGATTTTGAATCTCTGCGTACACTTTTGGACACTGGACACTTGTGGATTGTGTGCGGCCCACTGATATCTGAGCGCTATGTGACACGCTCGATGGCACAGCTGCCTGTGACCAAAGTGACGAGAGGATAATGGAGATTTTGAATCTCTGCGTACACTTTTGGACAGTGGACACTTGTGGATTGTGTGCGGCCCACTGATATCTGAGCGCTATGTGACACGCTCGATGTCACAGCTGCCTGTGACCAAAGTGACGAGAGGATAATGGAGATTTTGAATCTCTGCGTACACTTGTGGACTGTGGACACTTGTGGATTGTGTGCGGCCCACTGATATCTGAGCGCTATGTGACACGCTCGATGGCACAGCTGCCTGTGACCAAAGTGACGAGAGGATAATGGAGATTTTGAATCTCTGCGTACACTTTTGGACACTGGACACTTGTGGATTGTGTGCGGCCCACTGATATCTGAGCGCTATGTGACACGCTCGATGGCACAGCTGCCTGTGACCAAAGTGACGAGAGGATAATGGAGATTTTGAATCTCTGCGTACACTTTTGGACACTGGACACTTGTGGATTGTGTGCGGCCCACTGATATCTGAGCGCTATGTGACACGCTCGATGGCACAGCTGCCTGTGACCAAAGTGACGAGAGGATAATGGAGATTTTGAATCTCTGCGTACACTTTTGGACACTGGACACTTGTGGATTGTGTGCGGCCCACTGATATCTGAGCGCTATGTGACACGCTCGATGGCACAGCTGCCTGTGACCAAAGTGACGAGAGGATAATGGAGATTTTGAATCTCTGCGTACACTTTTGGACAGTGGACACTTGTGGATTGTGTGCGGCCCACTGATATCTGAGCGCTATGTGACACGCTCGATGGCACAGCTGCCTGTGACCAAAGTGACGAGAGGATAATGGAGATTTTGAATCTCTGCGTACACTTGTGGACAGTGGACACTTGTGGATTGTGTGCGGCCCACTGATATCTGAGCGCTATGTGACACGCTCGATGGCACAGCTGCCTGTGACCAAAGTGACGAGAGGATAATGGAGATTTTGAATCTCTGCGTACACTTTTGGACACTGGACACTTGTGGATTGTGTGCGGCCCACTGATATCTGAGCGCTATGTGACACGCTCGATGGCACAGCTGCCTGTGACCAAAGTGACGAGAGGATAATGGAGATTTTGAATCTCTGCGTACACTTTTGGACACTGGACACTTGTGGATTGTGTGCGGCCCACTGATATCTGAGCGCTATGTGACACGCTCGATGGCACAGCTGCCTGTGACCAAAGTGACGAGAGAATAATGGAGATTTTGAATCTCTGCGTACACTTTTGGACACTGGACACTTGTGGATTGTGTGCGGCCCACTGATATCTGAGCGCTATGTGACACGCTCGATGGCACAGCTGCCTGTGACCAAAGTGACGAGAGGATAATGGAGATTTTGAATCTCTGCGTACACTTGTGGACAGTGGACACTTGTGGATTGTGTGCGGCCCACTGATATCTGAGCGCTATGTGACACGCTCGATGGCACAGCTGCCTGTGACCAAAGTGACGAGAGGATAAGGGAGATTGGATTACTTTTAAAAAAGCAGTTTGCGGAGCAGTGGGTAAACATCAATGCCAGCGTGTCAGGAAGCCTTAAAAGGCAGCCCAACAACCAACACCACTGATACACCACAATATAGCTTCCCTTGCACTGCACACACAGTGACTTGTGTGTTGTGCAGGCCAAATCGCTAGCAGCAGAAGCAGTTTTTTTGTCTTCTTCCCTGCCTAACGCTCTCCCTACAGAATCAGCAGCAACCTCTCCCTATACTAAGATCGGCAGAAGTAAGATGGCGGTCGGCGTGCACGCCCTTTTATACCCCCTGTGACGCCCACCAAAGCAAGCCAATCACTTGCATGCCCTTCTGAAAGATGGTGGTGACCCGTGCCTATGTCATCACGTTGCCCACAGTGTCCGTGGATCCTGATTGGCTGAAAAAGAGCGCAAAACAAACTTTTGAAACGCGACTTTGGCGCGTAAGTCGCCGACCTCGTGGCCGACCTCATCCTAGGGTCGGGTTTCGTTTCATGAAACCCGACTTTGCCAAAAGTCGGCGACTTTTGAATTTTTTCGACCCGTTTCGCTCAACTCTACTCCATAGTGATGTCACGGGCTGCTTTAAGTGTGGCCATTGTGTGGCTTGTTCACACATTGGTGTAAGTAAGACCTTTGCTAGCAACGTGACTGGTAAGAAATATACCATCAAACACTTTATGAATTGTAGCACCAAGGGCGTCATTTATAAAGTCACTTGTAAGTGTGGGTCAGAATATGTTGGAAAGACAATTCGTGAATTCAGGAGAAGGATCGGTGAACATGTGGGAGATATAACACATAAAAGAGACACTTCTATCTCAAGGCATATTCATGGTATGCATGATGGACAGATTACGTGCCTTACTTTCACTGCGATTGATAGGGTCTTTAAACCACAGAGAGGCGACTGGGATCAGTTGTTGTTACAATGTGAGGCTAAGTGGATCTTCTATTTGGATACGGTAACACCTAAAGGCCTCAATGAGCAAATTAATTTCAATTGTTTCATTTGAATTCCTTCTTTTTCTCTCCCCTCCCAATTTTTTATCCACTGATAAGATTGGTCTATAAGCCTAAATCACTATTCTTGTCACCAACTACTAGGATTTGCATTGTACGTTTGTATATATCCTTTTCCTATTGGTACTTTACATTGTCCATCATTATTCCCCTTTTGATATTTGTGAGGAGGGCTTTTGTCTTTCCCTCCCCCCCTCCCTTCATATATTTCACCATATTGGTGAGGTGTATTTTGGTCCCCTAAAGACCCCTTGAAATGATATCTATTTAGGTGGTGTTGCTGTATGCTCTTTATATGTGATCAATCGTTGTTTCTGATTTATCACTGAATTATCACTATATCTGGATGTTATTTAAATTTATCTCTGCTCCGTTGGACCGGAGGTGAATTGTGTGAATTGCGTGCTATTTCCCCTTTGCCAGCGTTGCTTTTGTGCTGTTGCTGTGGGCGGCACTGCTGTATGTTTTTACCAGGAGGTGTGGCATGATGCGGTTCCACTTATTGGAAGTGGGGCGGCACCACTGTATGTGCTTCCCCGGAAGTGGGGCTTGATGCGGTTCCGCTCACCGGAAGTGTGGCGGCACCGCTGTATGTGCTTCTGCGAAAGTGGGGCATGATGCGGGCCCACTTATGAGAAGTTTGTGAGTTTATAATATGTAGATGGTTATGAAATTATGTATCTCAGTCTATTTATCTATTATTATTATTATTTATTATTATAGCACCACTTATTCCATGGTGCTTTACATGTGAGGAGGAGTATGCATAATAAAAAAACAAGTACAGTAATCTTAAACAATACAAGTTTGTGGCTGGTGCAGGAGGAGAGAGGACCCTGTCCACGAGGGCTCACAGTCTGCAAATTATGGGTGAGGATACAGTTAGTGAGGGTAGAGTCGGTCATGGAGTGGTTTGGTGGTTAATGTAGGTTTTAAGCTTATTGGAAGAGGTTCTTTCAGGTTCCTTTTTTAGGTTTCCACAGTATGCTAGAGTCTGATATGTTGGGGTAGAGAGTTCTATCTATCTGTCTAATAAAAATAAAAAACAAAAAACAGGACAAAATTACAATAGGGTGCAAAGGCCTTCCAGGCATGTACCAAAACTTGACAATAAATCCAGGCAAAATGAAGGCAGCATTCCAAAAATTAGAAAAAAAGTGTGCAGTTTATTGGCCCATGTGCAACGTTTCGTTCCCAAGTGTGGACCTTTCTCACGCTAATTTTTGGTGTGCTGCCTTCCTTTTTCCTGGATTTATCTATCTATCTATCTATAGTGAAGGTTCTGACTGTGAACGTCCTGCACTTGGCTAGTGCAATTTCTTGGTTCCTTTGAGATGTATGCATAAAATTCCAACAGCATACGCATGGCCCGTGTGCCGTCGGTTTTTTTGGCTCACCCATTTACTTATATTGGTGAGACTCTTCTGATATAGGTGACCATTCACAGCATGCTGCAATTTTTTCCTCAGCTCAATCACATCTGAGGAAAAAGATCAGTACTGACTGACGAAATAATATTGATAAGAGCGCACTCCGCCGATTTTTACGCTAATGCGGGTGAATCCTAATAGTGAGCTCATTCTTGGTAGTCCTCCTGCCCCAACCATTGATCTTGGCCTAGACAAGATGAAGGCAGCTAAAGACAACTTGATTAAATACTGTGTACCGCTGTTACTCCAATGTTTCAAACAATGAAGCTGTGGGATTAAGCATGCAGTTCATAACATATTTGCCATCACTACACCTTTCCTACGTTATTAAAATGTTCAGCCGCTAAGAGACTTGATGTGCATTAGCCATTCATTGTGCACAATTTCCCGAAGCCCAGAATCGTCCCGGGCTGATGCAGATGTCAAACAGCAGGATTGATTTTCTGTTTATGCATTTTCGGTTCACTTCTTGAAAGATAATTCAGGTCGAGGGAGAGGTACAGGAAAACATTGACAAAAATATAAGAAGGCTTAAGCTTTAGAGGAGATGTCAGCTTTTAAAAAGGAGCACATAATGTCAGCTCAATTATAAAAGAGACATCCAAGTTGGTAACAGAAGGGCTGGTAGTTATATATAGAAGCGCTTCATGAGAGGCGGCTAAAATCAATGCAATTTATTGAATTATAACATATTTGCAGAACTACCATAAACTACTGAAAAAAAAGAGTTTATTCTAGAAATTCAAATTTTAAGAACTTTACCACTTGTTATAGCTTGTTAGAACTAATCACTGAACCCTGAAATTAAAATTTGGTTTTGTAAATGTCTTAAAACTTTTTAATTAACAGATGAGTTTAATTAGGATAAAATAAGCATAGATGGTCTACAAATGCATATCACAGTCCACAAGCCAATATGTTCTCAAATGACCTATGTGAAAATCCAAAAAGTTGATGGAACTGTGGAAAATTCTATGGGTAAGTGCACACGTTGCGGATTGTGCTGTGGATTTTTCCGCGCGGATTTTGCAAAATCGGCAGGTAAATCCTCTGCGGATTAGCCTGCGGTTTTCCCCTGTGGTTTGACACCTGTACAATGGAGCAAAGAATTGACATGCTGAGGATTAGAAACCGCAGCAAATCCACGCGGAAAAATCTGCAGCATGTGCACAGCGTTTTTTGTTTTTCAATGATTTAAATGGTACTGTAACTGAAACTGCAGCGGATCCACAGGGCCAAAACCGCTGCTGATCCGCAGCAGAATCCACAGCGTGTGCACATACCCTTAAGGTTAAAAGGTATATACCCGCTTATAAAAGGTTGAGGATAAAAATTACAGTATTCTCCAACAGATGGTCATATTGAGAAAATTCTGTTCAGTTCGGTGTAAATGCCACAGGAGTACATAAAGTAAGCTGTGGGCTCCATGTCGAATTTTTGTGCCAGTTGCTTTTAGTTGCTTAGAGGTTACATTGGGTTCCTTTGCGACCTCATATACTATTATATACCTAAGGGCTCACTCACACTTTCGAATAACACGGCCGAGTGCCATCCGTTGTTTTATCAGATAACACTCTCTCAATGTTATACTATTGTGCAGTGCAGTTCTGTGATTATTTTCTCATGACGATTTTTCAAGAGAAAACAATTGCATCACGCTGCGAGTGGCTGCAATATTCGAATTACACTCATTCATATAAGTTTATGGGTGTGTATGACACATCAGACTGCCCACAGATGTCATCAAGGTACAGTCTGATGTACGCTCACAGAGACAATAGATAAGATGGAGTAATTTCCTTCTCCATCTTCCCCCCCCGCTGTAACAACCCTGCCGCCATCGCTGCATGGCCTCCCATCCCCCACCTGCCTTACTCACTACTCTGGGCCATGTTGTGAGTTCTGTCTGCTGCCGGTTCCATGCCATATACCTCTTGCCTCCAGCCTGCTCTCTGCATACTTCCTGGCTGTGTGCATAGGGGGGTGGCACCAGTACTCTCTGGTTCTTATAGAATCAGTGTGCACCTGCCTATGGTGATCCCAGCCAATTACCAAGAGGCCTCAGATATTTAAGACAGCTCCACTCGGTGGAAGCTGCCTGACTAATGCCTTTACTCAGTCAGTGTCTGGCTGCTGGGTTGCCAGGTCCTGTCTTTGCCTGCCCTGGGGGCATCATAACCAGATCTGTTTCCGTGTGCTTTGTGTCATGTTTTCTGCCCACCAGAAGGCAGAATATCCTGGTCTCTGTATCCCTGTCTCAGTGCCTTATGCATTTCTCGTTCCACCCACCAGGAGGCAGAATATCCTGGTCTGTGTCCTTGTTCCTGAGCATTAACTCATACCTTGCCTTGTCTGAACTCAGTCCTAGCCTATTTCTGTTGGTCTCATTGTCTGTGGCTCCTTTCCCTGCTGTTTCCTTGTGTCCTCTCCATCTGCCTGTGCTCCACACTCTTGGAGCTCTGCCTGTGCTTCGCACTCTTGCGGTTCTGCCTGTGCCCCGCACACTTGCGGTTCTGCCTGTGCTCCGCTTTGGCTGATGCAGAACCTCTTGCTGCAACTTCTCTCTGCATACCTTGCAGTTCCGCGCTATTTCCCTTCTGTAGCTCCTGCTGCTGCAGAACCTTTTGCTGCAAACTGCAGCGCCTCTCCGCAGCCTTGCGGTTCTACTCTGCTCCACAACCCTGCGGTTCTGCTTTGCTTCCATTCCGTATCTTGCGGAACCTTGTTCTACCCATCGGTATTGGTTCCTAGTCAGTACCGGCTTCTCCTGTGTGAACAGCTCTCTACCTGTTTCCTCATACCCTTCATACCTGTCTATGTTCCTGTCCTTCTTGAACCAGTTCCTGCATCTTCTCTGTGAACAGCTTTCTACCTGTTCCCCCATACCCTTCATACTTGTCTATGTTCCTGTCCTTCCCAAACCAGTTCCTGCGGCACCAATGTGAACAGCCCCCTACCTGTTCACATATTCTACTCGTCCCAGTCTGAGTCTTTGTCCTGTCACTACTGAGTCAGTTCCTGTCCCTTCTGCCTCAGCCGTGCCCGCCTGCCTGGCAGTGCCTCAGCCGTGAGTGCCTGCCTGCCAGTGCCTCAGCCATGCCCACCTGCCTGCCAGTGCCTCAACCATGCCTGCCCACCTCCTATTGTCTCAGATGTGCCGACCTGCCTGCCAGTATCTCAAGCCATGCCCACTAGTGTACCCATGGTGTCTGTTTGAACTATCCCGCACCTGCTCGCAGTATCCAGTCCTTCAGTGGGATCAGCAGCCACAGCCAGACACCATCCTGGAGTGGTACCTGACAGCTACCTGCCGCACAAGCCTGACCTCACCATCAGAAGCTGCAATGAATACAAAAGTAGCTGCTTAGTAACACCGCTTCCAGGGTAGTCTGGTTTGTGGTCCAGTGGGGCCACACACCCCACACTCGTGCCAACCAGTTAGGGTGCGAGTGTTACACCTGCACCTGTCCTGCAATTCTTGGATCACACTCAGATGACACTCATTAGCATAATCGGCCTGATTGCATGAGAGTACATAAGTCAGTGTGAACGTGTCCTTAAGGCCCTTTTACATTTAGCGATGCACCAGCGATCCAACCAGCGATCCGACCCGGTCAGGATCGCTGGTGCATCGCTAAATGATCGCTAGTGAGCTTTCATACAGAAAGATCTCACAGCGATGCAGCAGCGACGCAGCGCACGATACTTACCATTCACACACAGCGATCCTGCGTCCTCCCGCCCGCGTCCAGCGTCGCTCGTCGTCACAGCAGGAAGTCTCAGCAGGAAGCGCCCGACGAGAAATGGAGCCGGACATTCTCGCGCGATCAGCGATGGACAGCGGGGGAGCCGGTCGCTGGTAAGTATCACACATAGCAATATCGCTAGCAATATCGCTGCTGCGTCACAAAACCAGTGACGTTTTAGCGATATTGCTAGCGATATCGCTTAGTGTAAAACCCCCTTTACTCTTGAAATAATCTTTCTAGATCATCACACCTAGTGAGGGTAATAATTAGAGATGAGAGAATTTGTTTGGATTTTGTCCCTGAATCTGATTTTGACATATTCGAGCCATATTCAAACATTATTCGTGCTGAATGTATGTCTTATGATCGTTTCCGAACATAATCGGTAATTTCTACTCCCATTAATTCTATTGAAGTTCGGCTGTGTTCGACGAATATTGCAAAAACAATATTCGAATTTGATCATATTCGGAACCGAATCCGAACAAATTCGCTCATCTCTAGTAATATTGGTCTTACATTTCTGATATTTCTACACAATTTGTCTGACAGTGGATTATTGAAATCCAAACTCTTTACATATGTTTTTTTTAACCTTTTCCAACCCGTTGAGCACCAGCAACGCTTTTTCTGAAGTCCTCTGAAATCTCCATTGTCTGTGCTATGATACACAAACAAATGTGCAGTGTGAAGACTAGAATTTGATACATCCCCGTTCTTTAAATAAAACAGGTTACCCAGTCAGACTTGAATGTCATCTCATTGATTGAAAATACCAGCCTCTAATTTCACTCACAAATTATCTGTCAATACTAAAGGTTCACTTACTTTTACCTCTCATAGACATGGGATATTGAGTCATTTTCTTCAATAAAGAATGACACAGTCTAAAATTTCTAATACTTTTGTTTGATTTGGTTTATCTATACATTCAGTTGGAACCAGTGTGAAAATCAGATTTGGGGTAAGTTTAAGCTGTGCAGAAAAATAGAGAATTCTGAAATTCATCAATTTTAAAGCACCTCTGTATGTAGAAATTTATTTACAATGACACTTCCTTTAATTATCTATTCTCTTCTATTCCTAGATTGGTTTATGCCAATATTCTAGAACAGCACCAGAAATCAGCTGATATGTACAGCATTACAGCGCTAAGCTGATAAGTAGAGTCCTGTGCTACATGGCGGGACCAAGTTCTCCTCAGTTGGATTCTTATGCCTCTCTATTTTGCTGAACAGTAAAACTTCAGCTTTTTGGGATTTATAATTAGTAAGTAAATTGTCTGGATTAGGTGGCAAGAGGTTGCCTACATGAGACCTTTTTGCTGTTCATTGAGGCTCTTGGGGAAATGATATGTAGGGAATTTGGAACCCAGCTCAAGTAAATAAGGTTGTCTTGCAATTCTATGCACAGTAGGTGCCTGAGAAGGAACATTGCTGAGTAGAGGATCATGGTGAAGAAGCTTCTTCATTTTAAGGAGTAATGGGGAGATATGGGAGGTTTTCAGATCCGTTTAATTAGTCTTCCTTCAAATAGGCTTCCTTCAGACAGAGTTTTTGCATCTTTTTTTCAGCTGTAAAAAATACCATAGTTAACATGCATTTTACAAGCATATTATTTCCATTCCCATGTGTGTTTTTTCAAAGATGCATTTGGGAAAAAAAAACACAAATCACCCCAAAATCATACCAGAAGTGGGAAAAAAACAAATATCCAAACTGGGTGTAGTCTTTTTATCATTGCTGAAGCACATGGAAGGGTGTGGCGCATTTTGTGTGTGTTCATATCCCCGTGTGTGGTGAGTATCCCATGTCAGGGCCCCACCTTAGCAACTGTACGGTATATACTCTTTGGCGCCATTGCTCTCATTCTTTCAGTCCCCCTTGTTTACATCTGGCAGCTGTCAATTTGCCTCCAACACTTTTCCTTTCACTTTTCCCCATTATGTAGATAGGGGCAAAATTGTTTGGTGAATTGGAACATGTGGGGTTAAAATTTCACCTCACAACACAGCCTATGACGCTCTCGGGGTCCAGACGTGTGACTGTGCAAAATTTTGTGGCTGCAGCTACGACGGTACAGATGCCTATACATCCATACACTATTTCCCCATTATGTAGATAGGGGCAAAATTGTTTGGTGAATTGGAACGCGCAGGGTTAAAATTTTGCCTCACAACATAGCCTATGATGCTCTCGGGGTCTAGACGTGTGACTGTGCCAAATTTTGTGGCTGTAGCTGCGACAGTGCGGATGCCAATCCCGGACATACACACACACATACCTGCACATCCACATTGAGCTTTATATATTAGAAAATAAACTTCCCCAAATAACTGCTTAACCCCTTAACGACCAGGGGTATTTTTGGTTATGCATTTTCATTTTTCCCTCCCCTTCTTTCCAGAGCCATAACTTTTTTACTTTTCATTAATATGGCCATGTGAGGGCTTGTATTTTGCGGGACGAGTTGTACTTTTGAACAATACCATTGGTTTTACCATGTCGTGTACTACAGAACGGGAGAAAAATTGCGGTGAAATTGCAAAAAAAATGCAATCCCACACTTGTTTTTTGCTCGGCTTTTTTGCTAGGTTCACTAAATGCTAAAAGTGACCTGCCATTATGATTCTCCAGGTCATTACGAGTTCATAGGCATGAAACATGTCTATGTCCTCTTTTATCTAAGTGGTGAAAAAAAATTCCACAGATTGTTAAAAAAAAATTGTGCCATTTTCCGAGACCCGTAGCGTCTCCACTTTTTGTGATCTGGGGTTGGGTGAGGGCTTATTTTTTGTGCACCGAGCAGACGTTTTTAAAGATACCACATTTGTGCAGCTGCGTTCTTTTGATTGCCCGTTATTGCATTTTAATGCAATGTCACAGTGACCAAAAAAACGCAATTCTGGTGTTTTGATTTTTTTTCCAGCTATGCCGTTTAGCAATCAGGTTAATCATTTTTTTTATTTATAGATCGGGCAGTTCTGAAAGCGAAAATACCTAATTTGTGTATGTGTGATTTTTCTTAATTGTTTTATTTTGAATAGGGCAAAAGGGAGTTGATTTAAACTTTGTTTTTTTATTTTTTCCATATTTTTTAAAACATTTTTTTTAAATTTTGGCATGCTTCAATAGCCTCCATGGGAGGCTAGAAGCATCCCATACTTGATTGGCTCTGCCACATATAGGCGATGAGCAGATCGCCTATATATAGCTGAATTATTGCATTGCTATGAGCGCTGACCACTGGGTGGCGCTCATAGCAATGTGGCATCAACAACCATAGAGGTCTCCAGGAGACCTCTGGTTTTCATGCCAAAGCATCGCTGACCCTCGATCACGTACTGAAGGAGATAGCAGAAGAAATTTTTGAACCCCTCTCTATAATCTTTGAAAATTCTTGGAGAACAGGAGAAGTGCCAGAAGACTGGAGAAGAGCAAATGTTGTTCCTATCTTCAAAAAGGGGAAGAAGGTGGACCCAGGTAACTATAGGCCGGTGAGTCTGACTTCTATACCAGGAAAGATCTTTGAACAAATTATTAAACAACATGTATGTCAATACCTGGATAAGAATGAAGTGATTAAACAGAGTCAGCATGGGTTTGTAACTAATAAGTCATGTCAGACTAACTTAATTTCCTTCTATGACGGTATCACTGATTGGGTGGATCAAGGAAATGCTGTAGATATAGTATATCTTGACTTCAGCAAAGCATTTGACAAAGTCTCTCATACAATCCTTATTGAAAAAATGATTAAGTATGGAATGGACAAGGCAACTGTTAGGTGGATTCATAACTGGCTTAGTGATCGGACCCAAAGAGTGGTCGTAAATGGCTGCACATCCAGTTGGAAGAATGTCTCAAGTGGGGTACCACAGGGCTCTGTCCTGGGCCCTGTATTGTTCAACATCTTTATCAACGATTTAGATGAAGGAATTGAGGGTAAACTGATTAAATTTGCTGATGACACAAAGCTAGGAGGGATAGCTAATACTAGAGAAGAGAGAGAGAGGATTCAAAAAGATTTAAATAAACTGGAGAAGTGGGCAGCAACTAACAGAATGGTTTTTAACAGGGAGAAATGCAAAGTACTACATCTGGGCAATAAAAATGGAAAAAGCATATATAGAATGGGAGGAATAGGGCTAAGTGACAGCACATGTGAAAAAGACTTGGGTATACTAATAGATCACAGACTGAATATGAGTCAACAGTGTGATGCAGCAGCAAAAAAGGCAAATGCAATTCTAGGATGTATTAACAGAAGCATACAGTCTAGATCACGTGAAGTCATTATTTCCCTCTACTCCTCTTTGGTCAGACCTCATCTGGAATATTGTGTCCAGTTTTGGGCACCACATTTTAAAAAAGACATCAACAAACTGGAGCAAGTTCAGAAAAGAGCGACCAGAATGGTGACCGGTCTGCAAACCCTGTCTTATGAGGAAAGGTTGCAGGATTTGGGAATGTTTAGTTTGCAAAAGAGAAGACTGAGAGGAGACTTAATAGCTGTCTACAAATATCTAAAGGGCTGTCACATTGTAGAAGGATCAACTTTATTCTCATTTGCACAAGGAAAGACTAGAAGCAATGGGATGAAACTGAATGGGAGGAGACACAGATTAGATATTAGAAAAAACTTTTTGACAGTTAGAGTGATCAATGAGTGGAACAGGCTGCCACGAGAAGTGGTGAGTTCTCCTTCAATGGAAGTCTTCAAACAGAGGCTGGACAGACATCTGACTGGGATGATTTAGCGAATCCTGCTTTGAGCAGGGGGTTGGACCAGATGGCCCAGGAGGTCCCTTCCAACTCTACGATTCTATGATTCTATGATTCTATGATTCTACGTGATGGGGTCAGCGATGCGCATCTATCCGGCTCGGAGGCCGGAAGCGCCGGTTAAATGCCGTTGTCAGCGTTTGACAGCAGCATTTAACTAGTTAATAGGCGTGGGTGGATCATAATTCCACCTGCACCTATTGCTGGCACATGTCAGCTGTTCAAAACAGCTGACGTGTCCTGGCTTTGATGTGGCCTCACCGCCGGAGCCCTCATCAAAGCGGGGAAGACGTCCAATGTCGGGCCATGCCCGTCATTGGACGTTAAGGGGTTAAATTGGTATTTCCTTAATTATAATGATCAAAATGAACGTTAAGAGAACCTGTGATAAGATTTTCCTTTATTAAACTACTACCAACACAATATGTCTTCTCTAAGGCCACGTTCACACATTCAGTGTTTGGTCAGTATTTTAGATCAGTATTTGCATGTCAAAACCAGGAGTGTGTGAAAATAAAGAAGTGGTGACATGTTTCTATTTCACTTTTCACCTGGTTGTTCCAGTCCTGATTTGGGCTTGCAAATAGTGAAGTAGAATGCTGATCAAATAGTTAATGTGTGCACGTGGCCTAGTTAAGATCCTAATGATTCGCCCCTTCATCAAGACATACCTTTATAAATCATGTTTATTCACTGCTCTCCTGCATGATACTCTGCACCATGCAGTCTGATGGGTGTGCACAGAATAACATTGGCGCCTGCTGTAAGCTCAGTAACCAAGTCCCATTCAATTCAGAGGGGATGGATTATTGGGCTCACAGCAGGTGCCGAGTTTGGTCCGTACACACCCATCAGACCTCTAGGTGCTGAGGAGGACCATGAAGAAGAGCAATTAGTTAAAAATAATTTTTAGGGTTTGCGCACATAACGTGTTTTTCAGGAAGATATGCCCTCTATACCCCCATAAAAAGCATTTAGCAATGTAAAAAAGATTGCATACATGAGCTGCAATGTAAAAATGACTTGCTGTTCATAAATTTGGCCTTTTGAGCTTTTTTAACCACTTTATCTTTCTAAAGGCGAAAAATGGTTAAAAGTCGTGAATGACTTGTGCTACAAGCAAAAAAAAAAAACAAGATCGGCAGCAGAGATCCCAAAGAAAATTCTCTCAAAGATAACAAATAGGACATTTCTGGAAAAAACATGACCTGAGTTTTCTGGAAGTGTTTTCTGCTTGAAAAATTCAGCAGGCATGCCTGAAAGGTATGCAGGTGCAGAGACACACAGAGAGGATCAATAGGACCCTAACTACAGTAGGAATGACAAAGTGGTTGTGCTGCAGTTCAGTAATAGAAATCTGAGGACAGGTACCAGTTAACATGCTTGTACACAGGTTTAATCCCGCTCACCTTAGCTAGGGCTTTCAGTAATTCTCTTCACAGAAATTCCAATAATCCTGCTCTTGTGGCCAAAGAATGCATAACAAATAGAAGATTTTCCAGCTGATTCTTGATTAAAATATTTAAAAAACTTTTCTTCCATATAGTAAAAATTGGAATTCACATTAAAGCCAAGCATTACGTAATTTCCTCCGTATTTCAGACAACTCTGGGGACATCAAGTTCATTGCAATAAGCAAATACTTACTAGTCAGTCCCAGTTCATCAGTGGTAACATGTAGGATAGGCCACAGCAAGTCATATTACTTACTTCGCACAACACATCTTCAGCCCTACCATTCATTCCTCCTTGCCCTCTGGCTCTGTTAGCCCCATGGATCTCCCTTCCCGTTCGGCAGTGCACCCAAGATTCATTACCTTCCATCTTGGCATTCCCCTATCTATCTTCCCTTGTGCGCCAAAGGACACGGTGTGCCCAGAAGCCCCTATGTCAGACTTTGGGCTACAGGCGTGACAGTAGTGTACGCTCAAGACTCCAGTATTGGCGACCCACCGTCACAAATGGTAGACACATGCTGACCCTAGCAGCCCACTGGACTTTGACTTGTCACGGCACTCTTTATCTCCCTTAGCACCAGGAGATGCCCACCTCTTGTTAACACTAGTCCCCATCCACTGAGCTAGATCTATTATTAACTATATCCTATCCTACAGACTAAATCTATTGCACTTATTCTATGCCCTACACCTTTGATAAACCACTTACTATATAGCTCACTACTCACATTAAACATTAACACTTTACATTACTTAGGCTAGTTTCAAGCTAACATTTTTTGCCAGCAGCGCACGCCGTCGCTAAGCCTCACCCCCTGCCCGCCCCTTACCGTGCGCTGACCGTGCACTAGTAGAATTTTGCGTGCACTGTGCCCTTGCGCAACATGGTGCATTCGGCGCGCACAGTCAAAAGGCCGCAGCGCACGCAAAATTCTACTAGCACATGGTCAGCGCACAGTCTGCACACCCTATGCTAAAGAGAGGGTGTGCAGATCGCATGCAACCGTGTGCGAAACTAGGCAGAGATGACCGGAGGGGGTGGGCAGGGGACGGGGCTTAGCGGCGACGTGCGCTTCTGGCTAAAAACGCTAGTCTGAAACTAGCCTAAGATCACTATACACATTGCATGTAAAACCGCATAATACTGTACATGTTCCGTGATTGTTGTCTTCAGGGCAGGAACTGGGTAAGGCAGTCCATATCCCTACCTTAGGAGACAAAAAAAAAAATACCTGATTGCACTGGGAAGGGGTTAAATTGGTAATATTTATAAATGGTGGATCTAAAACAATCAGATAAAGTGGGAACAGATGCAGTCATGCTCTACGGTACGTGAGACTTGACAGCAACAATGAAATAACAATTAGTTTTGTTCTTATTCTTTCCATGATCTAAGAAAGACGAGTAAAGACCATGTGTAGAATTGTGATATCTCCTAAACATGCCGAATCACTTGTACCGGGTCTCCTAATTATGGTATTACTTCAATTTGTAGAAGCATCTGTTGCATCTGTTCCCTCTAATTGTCAGGGAGCAGCTGCCTCGGAACAGAAAATATCATACATCCTTTAGCAAATTTACAGCCCTGAAAACTTTGCATCCATTAATTGATGGTAAAGGTTCTACATCACTGTATCAGATTTACTATCAATTAGGAACAATTTTGAATGGAGTGAAAGGTAAACCGAGAAAATAATTATTTTCACCTGGTGCCCTGCAATTTGCGCAGAATGTATACCAAATTCTAAACTATTTATTGCAATGTAGGGTTCACAACCATTAAAAAACATTCCTTTTACAGGCTCTGATAATTAGACTTATGCGCATGGCCATACTATGGTTCTGGCACAGATGATGCCATCGACCTTCTACTTAATTAAAGAGAACCTCTGCTGTATAAAACCAACAGAAAAAATATGTGATTTCCTATTAACGCATTGCATCAAGAAGTTAGTATCTCCTCCAGCCTCTCCACACTGCAGTATAGGCTCCTCGCTCTTGGGCATAAGCCCTAACTGTATAGCAATGTGGCAAATTAGGTGGTGGTGGTGGTGCTGCTGCTGCTGATAGGCAGGGAAGGTGTGCTGTGCTTAGGTGGTGCAGATCCAACAGGCTGGGGGGGTGACCCACTTCTTGACACAGACAGACTGGAGACTGAGACAGGAAAGCGTATTCAACAGGTCCGTATTTTATTCACTAACTCCTTTAACTACCTCCCCAGACCATGACAGGACTCTTGGGAATTGCTTCTCACACAAACTCAGGTACCTTTACTTGTTCTGTGTGTCACCGTCGTGGTGTCCCCTGTGGTTCTCTTCGCTGTGGCTGCGCTAGGCACCATCACCACAGCGCTTCACCACCCAGAGTACACCGTTTTCCTCATCCTCAGGGTGTCACTGTCTGCTGCCACGATCTATTGGGTTACCCCCCATGACGATCTTCAATGTCAGGCTCTCTCTGAGGGCTCTCTGCTGCCTCTCTCCTAACAGCAGACCCTCCTTTCTTGTGAGCTCCCCTGGCTGACTGAAGCTTCTAGAAGCTTACCTCAGTCTTTATACTCACAGCCTAGGTGTTAGGAATCTGTGTTCTTTGCAGAGGTCCAGTTCCTCACATTTATCTCCAGAGGCTAAGTCCTTTGGACCAGCTTCTGAGCATGCTCACAGGACGAGCTCCTATTGGAGTTCAGGTGTCAGGTGCTCAGGTCCTGCTCTGAATCCTATTGGCTCCTCTGGGAGTTCTGGAGATTTCCGGCATGTCCCGTTCGCTATAAAAAGTGCACATGGCTGTTCTGCCATGTGCTAGTATAGTCATACTTGCTGCTGTATGTTTGCTGATGGATGCATGGACTGGTGAATGACTCATTTGAAACCCCCATTCCTTGGTTATTATGAATGTGTGTGTGGTTGAGTTAGAGCCAGTATTAGCGCCAGCGCGCCATTGCTCCAGCGCTCAGCAGCCTAGCATCTACATCGCGCCTGCCTCTTTGCGGTGTGTTATCTGCGGCTCAGTTGTCGCCGTGCTGCAGTAGCAGCTCCTGGTGCGTCTGCGGTTGCGATGCCCTTCTCGCTATCCACCACGGTAGGTCCAGACGAGTTAGTACCGTCAGCTTGGACTGCTCCTGTGACCACATACCGCGTGGGTAGCGCTGAGGTCTGTGGCTAATACAGACTCAGTGTTTTGTGTTTGTTATACACTTTTTCAGCACTGTGATTACAAAAGAGACTGCACTGTGCACTGGGGTGCTGTTAACCCTGTGTACACTTATACATTTGTGCAGCTCTGTGAATACAACAGAGTCTGCTCTGTGCTCTTGGGTGCTGTTAAACCCTGTGCACACTACCGCCTGATAGTTCTGCCACCACCTAGCAGCGGTCTTACCAACTACCGCACGGTGGACCCCGAGCGGTGAACGCACTTTATTTATAATTTTATTTAGTGTGTTCCACCGCTCCTAACATTATACTAGCGCCAGGGTCTGACTAGCCATGGCAGAACAGCAGCAATTACTGCAGTGCAATAAACAGCTCGGCAACTGGGTGGCTGCTCTTGAGAAGTCCCTCTCAGCTGCTCAAGCTACTGATGCTGCTGTACACGCCTTAACTGATGCGGTAGCGTGTTTGTCCATGTTCACCCTTGCTCCGACTGTTACCCGCCTCCCATTGCCCGATAAGTTTTTCGGGGATGGCGCCTCTTGTAGGGGCTTTATCAGCCAGTGCTCGATTCACCTGGAGCTGCTGGCTGCGCAATTCCCTACGGAACGGGCCAAGGTGGCATTTATCATATCCCTACTGTCGAGCAAGGCTCTGGAATGGGCTATGCCTTTATGCGAGCGTGGTGATCCGGACATTCGGTCCGCAGCCCACCTGCTAACTGCTATTAAGCAGGTGTTTCTTGATCCGCGGGTCACACACGACACTTCGCTACAACTTCTTGCTCTGTCCCAGGGATCCCTCTCGGTCAGCCAGTATGCCATCCGTTTCCGGACACTGGCGTCCGAGTTGGAGTGGTCCGATAAGGCCCTTATCCCAGTTTTTTGGAGAGGATTAGTGGAGCATGTCAAGGATGCTCCCTCTACGAGAGAGATCCCCACCAGCCTGGAGGAGTTAATATCAGTCTCCTCACGCATTGATCTCCGCTTCTCTGAGCGTGGTTTGGAGCGTGCCCACTCCAAACGGAGAGGTACTAGAGCTCCCGATTTTTTTTACCTCTGGAGCCACCTGAACTAGAGGCCTTACCCCCACAGCCCATGGAGGTGTCTCGTGCCAGTTTTGATACACCTTCGGCTCAGGATCCCATGTGCGATTGTTATCATGTGCACGCTGCTTCTCTGGAAGCTAGCACCCCGCAAGGGTCGGGTTCCGAGCTGGTCGACGAGACCTTTGTCCCTCCTCATCTCAGGCCTAAAGTCCTCACGTGGGCACGTGGATGAATGGACTGGTGAATGACTCATTTGAAATCCCCATTCCTTGGTTATTACGAATGTGTGTGTGGTTGAGTTAGAGCCAGTATTAGCGCCAGCACGCCATTGCTCCAGCGCTTAACAGGTTAGCGTCTACATCGCGCCTGCCTCTTTGCGGTGTGTTATCTGCGGCTCAGTTGTCGCCGTGCTGCAGTAGCAGCTCCTGGTGCGTCTGCGGTTGCGATGCCCTTCTCGCTATCCACCACGGTAGGTCTAGACGAGTTAGTACCATCAGCTTGGACTGCTCCTGTGACCACATACCGCGTGGGTAGCGCTGAGGTCTGTGGCTAAAACAGACTCAGTGTTTTGTGTTTGTTATACACTTTTTCAGCACTGTGATTACTAAAGTGACTGCACTGTGCACTGGGGTGCTGTTAACCCTGTGTACACTTATACATTTGTGCAGCTCTGTGAATACAACAGAGTCTGCTCTGTGCTCTTGGGTACTGTTAATCCCTGTGCACATTACCGCCTGATAGTTCTGCCACCTAGCAGTGGTCTTACCAACTACCGCACGGTGGACCCCGAGCAGTGAACGCACTTTATTTATAATTTTATTTAGTGCGTTCCACCGCTCCTAACACTAGGTAGCCCCGCCCACTGTCACCTGACAGTCACCTCTGACCAATGAGAGTGACCTCTACCTCTGGCAGTTACATAACCTCTCTCATGGCAGTTATATAACTACCCTTTACAAGCTCCCCACTGCCCTCTAATGGTCACTCTCAATATGGCACCCTCTTTCTTGATCTGAGTACCTCTCTCAGGTCAACCTCCTCACATTCTCCCTTCCTTTAACCATTGTCATCCTTGACAATCTCGTCCTGGGGTGAAAGTGGTGTCAGAGACCTGGCACTGTCATGGTCGGCGTCTAGGTCACACAGACCCTCTGTCACAAAGACCCTCGGTCACACAGACCCCTTTGTCACACAGACTCTTGGTCACACTGGCCTTTGGTCACACAGACCCCTCTTTGTCACACAGACTCCTGGTCACACAGACTCCTGGTCACACAGACCCCTTTGTCACACAGACTCCTGGTCACACAGACCCTTGGTCACACAGACCCCTTCGTCACACAGACTTCTGGTCACACAGACCCCTTACACATGTACCCAGTCTGTCTGTCCCCTTCTTGTCCCGTCGTCCTTTCAACCTGGAAAAGTCGTGGTCGTCATACTCTTTGTACCCGGGACCTGCTGAACATACAATTTCTTTTTACAATAAATAATACTTTAACATTTCAAATGCACTACACACTTTTCATATTTGTCGCAATATGTTTTTATCAAAACAGAGCTCTCTTTTTTTTTCTTTCTTTTTTTTTTTTTTAAACACAACAACACACTAAAAACATGTCAACCAGATGAGGCCAGGGTTGCCCCCCTTCCTGTAAATAGAACACTCTCATTAGGCATCCCTGATGCACCAGGAGGATATGTTTCCTATGGGAACGCGGAACAGTCCCCTCATTGTGCAACGGTGCACTACACTCCCGGCAGTTCAGTGCAGTAGACGCTCCGGGCCACCTCCTGGCGGCTAATGTCTTGCCATAACAGGGGGACTCCACAGCCGCGGAGTCTCTGGGATGCCAAAAATACCTCTGGGCCTCGATTGTCCCTGATGCCCGAGACCCAGGAGTTCTTGTCCTTTTATGGAGGCTTGTACCCCTCAGGGTAGGCAGTGACGGCTAGAGATGAACTACTTTGACTTTTTTCGGGTTGAGTCGGGTTTCATGAAACCTGACTTTCTCAAAAGTCAGGTCGAACGAAATCGGCCGATTATCGTAAAAAGTCGAAGGCCGGCTGAAACACAAAACCCAAAGCAAGTCAATGGGGAACCAAGGTCGGCAGGGAGTGGAGGACAGGAAACACACCTACAGTGCCCATTTTAATGACAAAAACATAAATTCTTATTACTTAGGCTTGTCAACTTTAATTTACTTTATAATAGTTATGCATTGAAAACTGGGGGTTATTTGGCTAAAGTTGTGTGTGGGGGTAGGGCTGGCTCCAGATTTTCGTGGGCCCTGGGCCAAAGAGTGTCACTGGGCTCTTTTAACACATGCCACAATTCATGATCCTCTGATACGGCAGAGAAATAGAGGTATAGTACAATGAAAAATACTTCACTTCTTACATCTCATGACTGATATCGATTTAAAATTCTCCAATAGCTCAAAAAATGGACAGTATATTACTCCATACAGTATTATGGCCACCGCATAGTGCGCTATACAGAGTAATGAGGCCCATATATTTCTCCATACAGAATCATTGGTCCCATATAATGTTCCATACAGTATATGATGAGCTCCACATAATGCTACAGTATATGTTGGTCCCCATGGATGAAGCTCCACTGTCTTATGAGCCCAAATAGTGCTCCATATATAATGGGCCCCATTTCTAATGCTCCAGTGCATAATGGGCCCTGTAAATGCTGCTCAAGTGTCTGATGTCGACTTTCGGCATGCTCCAGTGTATGGTGGGCCTCATATATCATTCTCCAGAGTATAGTGCTCCCCAAAAATAGCTGTCCCAAGTACCCAACATTGAAAACAATTAAATAAGTCTCCTCGCTAGGGAATCCCTGTACTAGTCTGGACTCCTCGACGTCCCCATCTTCCATCTCACTGCACTTGGACTGTTTAGGCAGAGGGAGTATAGACGTGATGTCATCGTGCTCTCTGACCAGAATGTCACTGTCAGGAAACGCGGAAGACATCACAGCGGTGGAGCAGGGAGAGGTAAATATTTCCACTTTGCAAGTGCTGTGATCCTGAGCAAGCAGGGGGGGCCCACTCATTGGCGACAGCACTGGTACAGGGCCCCTCATAGTACGGCAGTATGTCTGACGGCGGCAGAGACACTTTTACATACTATGAGGGGCCCTGTGCCAGTGCCGTCGCCCATGAGTATGCCCCCCCACCTGCTCAAGGAACCTGCACTTTCATCTGCACCTTCCTCTTTGTCACCGTGTAAGGTGGAATAGTATGCAGGAAGGGGAACCTGAGTTTCATCAGGGTCAGATTCTGGCTGTGTAGAGTGCGAGGGGAATGTAGTGGTCTGGGTCAATGTACCAGCAGAACCATCTAGCAGTGGCTGGGCATCAGTGTACTTGTGGCGCCCCCAAGAGTACGGTCGCCACAATGGCATTACCTTCCTCCTAGGGAGTGTGATGTCATGCTTGGGAGCAACGAAGGATCTCTCTAGCAGTTAAACCAACACACAACACAGTTCCCACTCCAGGCCAGCTGGGAGACCTCTGAACCTGACTGCTGAGGAGCTGCTCTCCGTGGTCGGGAGAAGGTAAGTTAGAGCAATCTGTGAACGGAAGGGGAAGTGTGTGGACGTGAGAAGGGGAGCTGGAGGATGAGCAGAGGTAAGGCTCACTCCTAGCTGTAGCGCATGGTCGGGATTCCAGTCTCCGAGTTTGTAGGGACACTGCAGCAGAAACCGGAGGAAGTAGCAGCTGGAAATGCTCTATTCCCAACTAATGCTCTGAGGCCCCTGCAGCGAAGTGTGTGAGCCAGAAGGAAAAGGCTATGGCTGCCTGCCATACGAGAAAGTTCCAAAAGAGAGTCAACAGTGGGAACGTCAGTGAACTCAGCACTGGGAGTACCTCAGATAAGCGCTAGAACAGAGGCCACACTACCTATCTGCAGATAGATAATTCAAAATTTGCTTCCAGGCTGACCAATTCCTTCTCCATCTGTACTCTGGGTCCTGGACGGCACTTACCAAGTACAGGTAAAGGAACTGCATGACTGTCTGTCATCTTTCTCCTGCGCCTGGCGCACGGCTCTGCTACATCCTGCGATGCACACCATCTACCAACTCTTTCATCTGCCCTACGACTACGGCCTTACCTGTGCAGGGCTTCTACAGCTTAGGTGCACCACAACATCTGTCCCAGAGAAGCGACACTGCAGCGCGGGTCAATGTTATCAGAAACCACAGGTGGTGTCACATATCATTCAAATATAAATGTTATTCACCCTTTGCATGGACGCCCAGGGCCACGGAACAAGTCACCACCACCAATGTGACACAGCCCTCTGAGACAATGGCCCGGTACCGATTAACTCCACTGCCCTGGCTGGCCACCCACACTCCATGTCAGATTCATCTTGGACTGGGGAATTCACAATTTGACTTGATAACCCAGGCAAGGTATGATAGAAAGAGCTACATGGACTAATGTGAAGTGTGGCCTGCTGCACCATTCACTTTTGGTGGGGGTGAAGGACACAAGGAAAGGGGTTCTTCCCGACCAGGAGCCAGCACTTGATGACTCAGTGCTTGCATTTTTTGAAACTTCAGAAGAGGAGGGCATATTTGCTGGAGTCTGTTTTGGCAATGTAAACCAAAACCAGTTCCTGATGCTCCGGCTTTAAAAGCGATTAACCTACTCCCAGAAAAGGTAGCCTTCCAGGCATTCCGGAGCCAGACCATGATGCAGGCTTAACACCTCCTGCCTTAGCTGCTATTGTGCTTTTGCCACTACCAGCAGATGCACCACCACCATCAGCACCAGCTGGCCCCCCCACGCCCACATCCGCGGCCTCTTCCACCAAACTTCAAATGTTGCAGAACATGAACCCAAAATAACATTAGATATATGGTACTGTATCAGAAGTGTACAGCTCTTTCCAGTCAAAGGATGATTGTCAATCTCCCTATATATACCATCAGTCACACAGAGACGCTCACAGTCTCAGTATGGATTAGACAAGAATATAAAAAGTAGAAAAAGTGTACAGTATCATCAGATAGCAGGTATATATAATATAGATTAAACATTTTAAATCTCCGTAGATATTTCAGGAGGCAGACACAGACGCTCTCAGGCTCAGTATGGATTACAACACAATATAAAAAGCCATAAAACGGTAATGGATCTAAAGAGTACAGCTGTACACAGTGTAGGGGTCATTGTTGTCAATCTCAGTATTTATTTTCACAGTCAGAAAATAACTCTCACTTGGTTAGTTTGGATTAGACCAGAATATAAAAAGCAGTAAATGGGTAATGTATCACAAGCGTAGAGCTGTATACACTAGAGTTGGGGTAATTTTTAAATGTATATCTAAATTGCAGGAGTAACCCACAGACTGTCATACGCTCAGGATGGATCACACTACAATATAACAAGAAGATCGGCAAGAAATAATCACACATGTGGGACAATTTTCCTGGTGTCACTGATACACTTAGAGTGGTGGGTGGAGGAGGACTTCCTGGCAGAAAGGGTACAGTATCACCAGATACCAGGTATATGTAGCATAGTTTTAACATTAAAAATGTACGTCTATATATTCAGTAGTAGTGTTGAGCCACCCCGCTAGTGTTCCAGTTTGTTTTGGTTCGTAGAACACGAGGCAAGTTCGTTGAATGTTTGTCGTTTTGGTTCGTCGAACACGAGGCAAGTTCGTCGAATGTTTGCCGAACGTTCAACTAACAACATAGAACACCATTGAAAACAATGGCAGGCAAACACAAACACATACAAACACATAGAAAACAATTACAAAACACCTTAAAAGGTGTCCCAAAGCAGACAAAATGCTCAGAATACAAAAATAACATATGGAAAATGGCAACTACATATAGAAAAGAGGTAGAGGAGTAAAATGAGGAGGAGGAGACACAGATATAGGCATGTCATGCCCTTATGAATTCAAGAAAGGCTGGAATAAAAATGTAAAATACCAAAAAACAGTAAAAATCTGAAATCGAAGACGATCATATACCGTCGGACTTCCCACCATAAAATAGGCCAACTGCTGATCGGGCGGCGTTATTACCACGAACCTCCGAACAGCGTCCATGAAGGCAAAGTGTTTGGTTTCCAGGGGCAGTATGGTTGCAAAGCTGAGCCTTAAAGGGATGTCCAGAAGGGCACCACCAGGAGTGGAGCCTGCGGTTTAATTCGACTCCACCCAGGAAACCTCATCCATGCCAGCTACAGAAAAGATTGACAGTTAGCAAGCTTTGTTGATTCTGTGGGTGGTGGTGGATGTCCGTTTTTAGTTTTGCTAGCGATTTGTCAGCTTAATTCCGTTAACGAACGAGACTCCGGCATGCCCCCGCGGTACGCGTCAAGCTTACTAGAGGGACACGCGATGCTCTGGCACACGAGATCGATCAATAACAGGTCTGTCATGCCCTTACATGTCCGGGGCTGCATGCGCGCTACACTGAAAGGTCCAGCGTGTGTCGCTTACAGGTGCAGATAACCCGCTGAACCCCATTAGTGATGGGGATCTGGGATTCCAATTCTTCCCCGTGAACGAGGATTTCCCAGTAATTGCAGGTCAACCGGAATTCCGGAATTAGGCCTAACTGGCATTCCAGAAAAAATGAAAAAATTAAGTGTCCAAATTACAGGTTCTGTAGCTTGTTTAACAGCTTGGCTCCTATGCTGAGTAGCACGTAGTTCTTACTAACCGTTCTCGAACGGAACCTCGAACAGCCGAATTTTAAGCAAAGTGTTCGAGTTCGACGAACGGCTCGAACACCACCCAAAACAGCTGCAATTTTAACTTGGCGAACAGGTCGACTCGAACACCGCTCATCTCTAATCAGGAGGCAGACTCAGATGTTCTCAGGCCCAGTATGGATTCGACAAGATTGTAGAAAGTTGAGAAAGGGTACAGTATCACCCGATAACAGGTATATATGTAGCATAGTTTACACATGAAAAACCTATGTCTATATTTCAGGAGGCAGACTCAGAGGGTCTCAGGCCCAGTATGGATTTGACATGATTGTACAAAGTTGAGAAAGGGTACAGTATCACCGGATAACAGGAATATATAGCATAGTTTAAACATTAAAAACCTATGTATATATATCAGGAGGCAGACTCAGACGGTCTCAGGCCCAGTATGGATTCGACATGATTGTAGAAAGTTGAGAAAGGGTACAGTATCACTGAATAGCAGGTATATATAGCATAGTTTAAACATTAAAAATATGCGTGTATATTTCTGGAGTCCGATAAAGACACTCACAGCCTCAGTATGGATTAGACAAGAATCTAAAAAGTAGAAAAATGGTTATGTATTCGAAGCGTACGTATTCACTGTTGGGGTATTTTTCAATCTTCATATATATTTCAGTCACAGTAAGACAGTCCAGACTCTCCGCAAGAGGAAACGAGATGGAGACAAGTACAGACGGAAAGTCGAGTGATTGCAGAAATTTTAGAATTACTAATCACGGTAAAAACTCCCAGGAGAATTCTCAGAGGCGAACCTGACCCTCAATTACTTAGTCTGTGGAGACAGCGAAAACAGTTCTTGTGAAGAAAGGTTTGCCGTATCGCAGTACCGTGGAACCCATCACCGTTACTCATCTCCATCAAATTGTGATCACAGGGACAGATGTAGACATTGTCCTCACTGCCTATCATGATCTGTCAGGTAATTTTGGAGTGCAAAAGACTCAAGCCACAGGCCGTAGGCGATTCTATTGGATTGGCATGAGAGGACACATTTAAAAATGTGGGCAGGACTGTCACACATCTGTGAGTCGGAAAACCATGAAAGCTGATGACAATCCACCACTGCATCTCATTGTGAGTCGACGTCCTTAACAAATGGAAGCCATTGATCATCTGAAGATAGAGCCCAGCAGGACAGGGCATAGCTACGTCTTAACCATCATCTATAATTTCACCAAATTTGTATTGGCAGTCCCAGTGAAGTATTTAACAGGCCAGACTACACAGTGGTGGAGCAGGGAGAGGTAAGTATTGCAAGTGCTGGTGCACTGAGCAAGCAGGGGGGCCCACTCGTGGGCGACGGTACTGGCACAGGGCCCCTCATAGTATGCCGGTGTGTCTGACGGTGGGTGTGCACCCCCACCATCAGAGACACTTGATTCTACTATGAGGGATCTTGTGCCAGTGTCGTTGCCAAAAAGTGTGCCCACCCACCTGTCCAGGGCAATGGCACTCGCACAGGTCCGTGCGCCAGGTGGTGACCCCGGCCCTGTGGGGGAGGCAGCCAGTTAGGGAGGTGGAAAAATTGGCATATGTTGATGTTGGACATTCAGCAGCTGCAAATGGAGTAATTGGAGAAGTCCGCGGAAGAGGAGGACAAAAGCAAGCCATTTTTCTTGCAACCTACGTGTCAGCAGAGGAGGGTGGGACAAAATCCTTTGAAACCCATGCATGGATCATTTTAATGAAGGTTAGATCATCAACACTTTGGGTTGACAGACGGGTCCTTTTTTCTGTCAGGATTGATCCAGCAGCACTGTAGACTCGTTCAGATAACACACTAGCAGCAGGGCAAGCAAGCTCCTGTAAGGCATATTGTGCCAATTCAGGCCAGGTGTCAAGTTTACTGGCCCAATAGTCAACGGGGAATGACCGGTGAGGGCAGTGGCGTAGCAACTGTTTGTGGCGCCCGGGGCGGTCGAAAAATTTGCCGCCCCTTTGGTCGTTGATATTTCGGAAGCATCCGAAGAGCCCACACTACACTCAAAGATCTAATTTTTAGTCTGCTACTAACTCTGCTATTATTTCTAAATTTCTAGACTTTCAACTTCTTGCAGTTCTCTCTATATATATATGTATTAGCTTGATGATGCTGGATGAAGACCTAATGGCTTTTTTTAATAATAATTTTTAATAATGTGACAGAAAAAAAAACAGAAAGTACAAATTATTTTGGCGGACAGGGGGCGGACACTGACAGCTTGGGGTCCCTGTGCAAGAAATGTGTCCGGGCCCCCCTCCTTTTATGGCGTCAAAGCTACGTGTGTGTGTATATATATATATAGATAGATTATTGATATTATATAGCCACACACACACATACAGGTATATATTACATAGTCTCCTTTATTATGTATATTGCTGTCCCATACACAGTGCCTTCTCTTGTTATGTACAGTTCCGTCCCTTACATATTGGATTATATAGAGCCCTGTTTTTTATTACATACCGTCCTGTCTTGTTAGCTGTATAATGCAATGATGGCTGATGGAGCATGGGAAAGCTTCCTTTCTAATGGAGGAGCTGATGGACTGGTCGTCTGGTCACCGGCTCCTCGATCAGCAGTCATTTTATATCTAACAAGAGAGGGGACCATGTAATAAAAGAGGGCGCTGTGAATAACAAAAATAACAAAAATACACTATGTAAGAGACAGCACTATACATAACAGCAGAGGAAGCTATATAATAAGGGACGGCACCATATATAACTAGAGAGGATGGTAGGTAATAAGGGGCGGTGTTATACATAATAAAAGAGGAAACTATGTAACTAAGGATGGTGTTATACAGAATTAGTGAGTACACTATATACTAAGGGACTGTGTTAGACATAATAAACGATAATGTCTTCCTCCACCTCCCCCTGTTCCTAAGGCCATTATAAGTCCCCCTTCCTCCCATCCCAATCCCCCACACCCCTCATTGTCCTCCTCCCCTCGCATCCCATTATTGTCCTCTCCCCCACCTCCATCATTTTCTTCTCCACCACTATCTTTGCTTTCTCCCCCACCACTCCCATCATTGCCCATTCCACCACCTCCATCATTTCCTCCTCTTCCACCACCCCCATTTATTGCCCTTTCCACCACCACCATCATTGCATTCTCACCCACCACCCCATCATTGCTCTCTCGACCATCACCCCATCATTGTCTTCTCCCCATCACTGCCTTCTCCATCACCCCATCACTGTGCCTTCTCCCCATCACTCCCATCATTGCCTGCTCCATCACCCCATCACTCCCATCATTGTCTGCTCCATCACCCCATCATTGCCTGCTCCATCACCCCCATCATTGCCTGCTCCATCACCCTATCATTGCCTGCTCCATCACTGCCTGCTCCATCACCCCATCATTGCCTGCTCCATCACCCCATCATTGCCTGCTCCATCACCCCATCATTGTCTGCTCCATCACCCCATCATTGCCTTCTAGACCATCACTCCCATCATTGCCTGCTCCATCATACACACAGACATACACACACACAGACATACATACAAACATACACACAAGACACCACCTCTCTCCTCTCACCTGTCCGCAGCATCGCCCGCGCTTCCTCCCTCACACAGCAGCGGCCGCTAAATGATGACGTCATTCAGCGGTGCTCCTCTGTGTGAAACAGGAAGCGCGGCCTCCGGGCAGGAAGCAGGACGGACCCTTGCCGCTCCGCTCCTGCTATTCACTCTTGCAGGCAGCGGAGCTGCCATGATCGCATCGCTCCCTGCCCGCCGCTGCACTACACTGCAGGGTGGAATTGCTGCTGCCGCGCCGCCCCCACACACATGCCGCCTGGGGCGGACCGCCCCCCCGCCCCCCCACGCTACGCCAGTGGGTGAGGGAGAACATTGAAATGGGAGGAGAAGTAGTTTGTTACCATAGTTGACAACTGCTGTCTCCTGTCACTTTCGATCGATGCAGTATTAGCAGTCGTTTGAGCGGTACTTGAAAAATCAGTCCACAACATGGTCATGAAACCCCTGTGTCCAACGCCACTTCAGCTGTGTGCACCACGAACACCTCTTCCATGTTGCCCCCTACGGCTCGTTGCAAAAACATCACCACCGCTGTGTGCTGGGAATGCCTCAAACAAACGGTTTACCAGAGTTGCTTGTTTGTTAGCCAATATTAGCTCTAGGTTCTCCTGTGGCATGATGTTTTGTAATTTGCCTTTGTGGCGTGGATCCAGGATGCTGGCCAACCAGTAGTCATCATCCTTCATAATTTTGGCATTGCGGGGGTCCCTTTTTAGGATCTGCAAGGCATAATCAGACATGTGGGCCAATGTTCCAGGTGTCAATGATGCACTGCGAGTGCGAGGTGGAGGAGCAAATCAGCATCCCTCCAGTCACGCACAAACCCTGTACCTGACCTTGCCATGCCAACATTTTTTCTTGCCCCCTGAGAAGCATCCTCCTCCCCAAAGTAATCATCCCCATCATTTTCCTCCTCCTCCTCTTCCTCTTCTTCCTCCACCTCGTCCACGAGACTTCCCTGAGCAGACAATGGCTGACTGTCATCAAGGCTTCCCTCCTTCTCTTCCTCCTCGGCTGCAGACGCCTGCTCCTTAATGTGCGTCAAAGTTTGCATGAGCAGACACATAAGTGGGATGCTCATGCTTATGATGGCGTCCTCTGCGCTTACCAGCCGTGTGTATTCCTCAAAACACTGAAGGACTTTACAGAGGTCTTTCAGCTTCGACCACTGCACACCAGACAACTCCATGTCTGCCTGCAAACTGCCTGCCTGTGTATCCTCCCACAAATGAATTACAGCATGCCTCTGTTCGCACAGCTTCTGAACCATGTGCAGGGTGGAGTTCCACCTTGTTGAAACGTCGATAATTAGGCGGTGCTTGGGAAGGTGGAGCAATCGCTGCAGCTTCTGCATACAACTGGAGTGTACGGGTGACCGGCGGATGTGCGAGCACAGTCTTCGCACCTTATGGAGCAGGGCTGTTAACTCCTGATAATTATTGAGGAAGCACTGCACCACCAGGTTCAAGGTGTGAGTCAGGCAAGGTATGTGTCTGAGTTTTGAAAGGGCTATGGCTGCCACAAAATTCCGGCCGTTATCACTAACTACCTTGCCTGCCTCAAGATGTAGACTGCCCAGCCATGACTCAGTTTGTCGCTGCAAGTAGGCGGCCGGTACCTCAGCGGTGTGTCTGTTGTCCCCTAAACATATCATCTTCAACACAGCCTGCTGATGCTTACCACTAGCTGTTCGATAGTGGGAGAACTCGTGTGCAACACTGGCAGCTGTGGATGGAGTGCCCATGCAACTGCGCTCTGTGGACGAGCTTTTGCTTCTGGAGGAGGAGGAGGAGGGTCGAACGCCTACAGCCAACTGATTCCTATACCGTGGGCTAGGCAGCACTGTCCCACTGACGCTGTCCCCTGTGGACCCTGCATCCACCACATAACCCAGTGCGCAGTGATGGACACGTAACGGCCCTTGCCATGCCTACTGGACCATGCATCTGTTGTGAGGTGCACCTTTCCACTCACTGATTGCTTGAGTGCATGGACAGTGCGGTCTTTCACATGTACGTGGAGGGCTGGGATGGCTTTTCGCGAAAAGAAGTGCCGACTGGGTAGGTCATAGCGTGGTACTGCATAGGTCATGAGCTCGCGGAAAGCTTTGCTTTTAACCATCCGGTAGGGCATCATCTCGACCGAGATTAGTTTGGCAATGTGGGCGTTCAAAGCCAGTGTACGCGGATGAGAGGATGAGTACTTTCTTGTCCTACTCAGAGTCTAGGGTAGGGTGAGCTGGACTTGAGAGCTGCATATGGTGTAACTAGGGGTGGACATGACGGACTGAGAGAGGGCTGGTGATGTTGATGGTGTTGGTGGTGTTGCTGATGGCCTAGATTCATTCTTTCGTAGCAATAGCATTGTGATTCCATGACTGCTTTGCCCTTGCGACGACACCTCAACATTTGCTGCTGGTGGTTTGCTAACCGGTGGGCTTACAGTGGGGAAAGCGATGTAGCATTGCTGACTACCTTCATTCGGAGCAGGTGGACATGTGGTACGTGAGGTTTGGTAGTCCGTCCACGCTTGCAAGTGCATGGTGGTTAAATGTCTAAGCATGCAACTGGTATTCAAATCTCTCAGATTTTTCCCTCGGCTAAAGGTCTTTGCACACTTCTTACAGATAACTTTTGCCTGATCATTAGGATTTTGGTCAAAAAAGTGCCACACTGCACTCTTCCTACTATGGAAGACATTTTGAGACCTTGCACGCTGTGCTAATTTGACCGTCTGGCCAAGCTGTCCTGCAACTCTTTTTGTTTTTGTAACACATTTTTGGACTGCTACGGTCATGTCAGATAACAGCTGTTGCAATGTCGTTGCCTGCTGCGGATCCTCCTCCTCCTCTTCTGAGCTATTGGCAGTGGCACCCTCTTCCCCCAATGGATGCCAATCTGGGTCAACAACTGGGCCATCCATCACCTCCTCTTCAATTTCATGTGCACCTTCCTCTGTGTCACCGTGTAAGGTGGTATATTATGCAGGACGGGGCACCTGAGTTTTATCAGGGTCTGATTCTTCCTCAGTACACTGCGAGGACAATGTAGTGCTCTGAGTGAATGTACCAGCAGAAAAATCTAGCAGTGGCTGTGCATCAGTGCACTCCATGTCAGATTCATCTTGGACTGGGGAATTCACGATTTGACTTGCTAACCCAGGCATGGCATGTGAAAGGAGCTCCATGGAGTAATCAGTAGTGTGGCCTGCCACATCCTTCACTTTTGGTAGGGGTGAAGGACACGAGGAAAGGTGTTGTTCCTGACCAGGAGCCTCCACTGATGACTCAGTGGTTTTATTTTTTGAAACTGCAGAAGAGGAGGTGAGAGAGCTGGAGGCTGTGTCAGCAATGTAAGCCAAAACTTGCTCCTGAAGCTCTGGCTTTAAAAGTGGTTTACCTGCTCCCAGAAAAGAGCCTTCGAGGCCTTGAGGAGCCATATGATGACGCAGGCTCAACACCTCCTGCCTTAGATGCTATTGTGCTTTTGCCACTACCAACAGATGCAACATCACCATCACCATCGGGACCAGCTGGCAACCCCCGCCCACTTCCATGGCATCATTCACCATACTTCCTCATTTTTGTGAAAATGTACCCAAAATACAACCAGCTATATGGTACTGTAAAACAAGGTAGAAGGTGTATCTACTATTGGTGAGAATGTGAATCTCACTATAGATTTGAGGACGCAGAACTATTGTCTTAGGCCCAGGAGAGATTACACCACAATCTAACAGGCTGAAATTGGATGGTGTATGACAAGGTGGAGGGTGTCTATAGGATTGGTGAGTATTTGAATCTCACTATAGATTTGAGGACGCTGAACTACTGTCTCAGGCCCAGGAGAGATTACACCTCAATGTAACAGGCTGAAATTGGATGGTGTTTGACAAGGTGGAGGGTGTCTATAGGATTGGTGAGAATTTGGATCTCAGAGATTTGAGGACGCTGAACTATTGTCTCAGGCCCAGGAGAAATTACACCTCAATGTAACAGGCTGAAATTGGATGGTGTATGACAAGGTGGAGGGTGTCTATAGGATTGGTGAGAATTTGGATCTCATTAGAGATTTGAGGACGCTGACAATGATGCTCTCAGTCCAAGTATGGATGCAGGCAGCCTAATAAGCATCACTGCTGCACAGACAAAAGGGTGGAAAAATGAACGCTTGGTAACTATGCAGAAAAAGAGGAAGAAAAGTATTTTTCCTTTTAAAAAAGCAGTTTGCACAGCAGTGTGCAAACAGCAATGCAGCTATCAGGGAGCCTTTTAAAGCAGCCTAATAACCAACAGAGCTGATGCACAAAAATAGAGCCTCCCCTGTCACTGCACACAAAGTGTTGTGTTGTAAGTGGAAATCGCTAACAGCAGAAGCAGTTTTTTGGTTCTTCTTCCCTGCCTAACGCTCTCCCTTATTCTGAATCAGCAGCCAGCAACCTCTCCCTAATGCTAAGATCGGCAGAAGTAAGATGGTGGCTGGCGTTCACGCCCTTTTATAGCCCCTGTGATGCCACACCAAGCCAGCCAATCACTTGCATGCCCTTCTCAAAGATGGTGGTGACCGATGCCTATGTCATCGCGTTGCCCACAGTGTGCATCCTCCATCATTGGCTGTAAAAGGGCGCTGGAAGCATCTTTTGAAATGCAACTTTGGCGCTCTGGTCGCCGACCTCGTGGCCGACCTCAAGCTATGGTCGGGTTTTGTTTCGTGAAACCCGACTTCAGCAAAAGTCGCCGACTTTTGAATATGACCGACCCGTTTCGCTCAACTCTAGTGATGGCCACGGGGGCAATACTCCTTGTAGTAGGAGACTAAATTTCCCGGTTGAGGAACCCAGCCGTGTCTGATGGAGGCCACTTTTAGATAAACTTTGTAGCTGGTGTTGTCTCTAATAAAGCCATAGCCCTTGTCAGTGTCCATATATACCAGCTGCCCGCATGATCGTGGAACAGACATGCCAGCCTCTCCTTTCTCATGCAGCAGCCCCCAGATCTCCCGCTCTCTGGCCTTTTTTCCTTCAGTGTCCTCCGCAACCCAGGCGGAGGGTCCGGTATAGGCCACAGAGTCCGGTGGGCGGGTTGCGGTCGAGGTTGAGGGCGGAACAGAAGCGGCCACAGGCTCCGATAGTGAGTAAGCCGCAGCCAGCTTTGACAGTGATGTCGGTGCGGCTGCAGGGGAGGCCGCAGCTGGTACCAAGGATTCCATGGGCTCCGTCAAAGCATTCTCAGGTAGGGCCGCAGATGAAGCAGCGGCCGCACTTTCCGGTAAGTCAGACACTCCAGCTGATGGCCCGATTTCAGTAGTGGTCGGGAGTGGGACCGATGCGTTGGAAGTCAGCTTGACGGGGGCCACGCCGTCGCTCAGAGTGAGAGGCACCACAGCATAAAGAGATGGGCAGGGAGGCCGAGGATCGGTGTCAAGGCCCCGTGGCCTGTCTGCTGCATGGTGCTTGGGGACGGGGTTGGCCTGGGGTGTCGCCGGCGGGGCCGGGGGCATGCTCACCTGCCCAGCCGCCGCGGCTTCTAGCAGACTCTCCCACCTCTCCTTCGTCGGCCGTTGATTTTCACCTCGCCGTCCGACAGGGCTGGCCTCCAGGCACAACAGCTCCGCGGGGAGGCTCCCTGAGCAGGTCTACCGACGAGTCTCCAATTCTTGGCGCCATCGCCATTCCTGGCATCCGATACCCTGACAGCTACAGCGTCATATGCCGTCCGAGGTCCAGTAGCTGAATGGCGCCAAACAACCTCTCCACCCGGGCCACTCCCGTTCTTGGGGGATGCGGCGGTGGGCTTCACCACCCATCTTCCAGGGTCCAACATAAGGGAACAGTTCTCTTCAGGCAAACACCACTCCCCCCAGGGGCGGATTTGACAAATCCCCGGATCATCTAGCACAATAAGCAATGTCTGTTTCTCTTTCTTTGGGCGCCAAATCACCACAGCCATTTTATTGGCAGCCAGCAATCCACAGTCCAGTTTTTTTTTTTATTTGTGATCCACAGGGTACAGCAACCAAACAATTCTTCACCCCACACAGCTTGGGGGCCTTTGCTACTTGGTGGCAGGCCTGCCGCTGAAGATGTTGTATTGGCGGCAATGATCCTGCCGACTACGCCAAATATAGGGGTGGCGAGGAGTGCAACAGGGCCCAGGCAAATTAGGTGGTGGTGCTGCTGATGCTGATAGGCGGGGAAGTTGTGCTGTGCTTAGGTGGTGCTGATCCAACAGGCTGGGGGGGTGATCCAACAGGCTGGGGGGGTGACCCACCTCTTGACGCAGACAGACTGGAGACTGAACCAGGAAAGCGTATTGAACAGGTCTGTATTTTATTCACCAACTCCTTTAACAACCTCCACAGACCATGACAGGACTTTTGGGAATTGCTTCTCACACAAACTCAGGTACCTTTACTTGTTCTGTGTGTCACCGTCGTGGTGTCCCCTGTGGATCTCTTCACTGTGGCTGCCCTAGGCACCTTCACCACAGCGCTTCACCACCCAAAGTACACTGTTGTCCTCACCCTCAGGGTGTCACCCCCATGAACGTCTTCACTGTCAGGCTCCCTCTGAGGGCTCTCTGCTGCCTCTCTCCTAACAGCAGACCCTCCTTTATTGTGAGCTCCCTTGGCTGACTGAAGCTTCTTGAAGCTTACCTCAGTCTTTATACTCACAGCCTAGGTAGCCCCGCCCACTGTCACCTGATAGTCACCTCTGACCAATGAGAGTGCCCTCGACCTCTGGCAGTTACATAACCTCTCTCATGGCTGTTATATAACTACCCTTTACAAGCTCCTCACTGCCCTCTAATGGTCACTCTCAATATGGCACCCTCTTTCTTGATCTGAGTGCCTCTGTCAGGTCAACCTCCCCACAGCTGGTCCTGAGAAAGAATACACAATTCCAACCAAAGATGCATGATGTGTAAATGAGTTGACAAGTTCCTACAGTGTTATGTTTCCTTAAAGGTAATTAGGATCCCAAGGGAAGGTTGTATTGCAGAACTTCTGCATATCACTGCAGAAATCCAGTAGTATTTCTACATATTTTACCTTTTTCCATTGCAAAGAGTGAAATCCACAATTGATATTCAGCAGATTTTAAATATACAGCACTGGTTAGTCTAAGCTGTGGTCAAATAATATTTGCCCATAAGTTCAGTGGTGCCATCTGGGCTTATGTTCAAACACCCACAAAACAGGATTAGGCCATATGTCCTGATAGGGTCATCGACCATAATTATGTAGATCAATTCACAATGTGCTCTGTCACCCATCATTTCAGCCAAACGCACCTATTGGAGGCTGACAGCAACATGTAGGTGACTATGTCTTGCTGTCTGCTTCAACTAGACATGTGCAGCTGAAAATGATGAACAGTAGACCACAAAGTGAGTCCATCTACACTAATACAGTCAATAGCCTTATCAAAACATACGGAAGGATCCTGTTTTGTGGGAGTTTGAACCTAAAGCTGGAGTCACACAAAGCGACTTACCAGCGATCTCGAAAACGATATCAACGTGTCAGGATCGCTGGTAAGTCGCTATGTGATCGCTGGTGAGCTGTCAAACAGACAGCTTCACCAGCGATCAGCACAGTGATGCCGAGCGCCCGGCATCGCTGTGTTCGTTAGCGTTGATGTCATATCCCTGTAAAAAAATAGAATTAAAATAAAATATATTGTTATTCTCACCTTCCGACGTCCCGCGCAGCCATCCTGCCTCTCTCCACGCTCCGGTCCCAGTAATCCTTTGCGAGAATGACCGCGAGAATGTCACGGTCTCGCGGCAGCGCGACGTCTCGCGGTCATTCATGCAAAGGATCACTGGGACCGGGAGCGTGGAGAGAGGAGGGATGGCTGCGCGGGATGTCGGAAGGTGAGAATAACAATTTTTGTTATTTTTTTTACTATTTGTTACAGCTGATCGCTGGTCTCCCGCCTGTCACACGCAGCGATGCGTGCTGGCCAGCGGGAGACCAGCGACGAAAAATATGTCCAGAGGTTTCTTGCAGCAATCAGCGATACCAGCAGGGGGGCCGGTCGCTGATCGCTGTCACACACAGCGATCTCGCTGGTTAGATCGCTGTTGTGTCACAAAAGTTGTGACTCAGCAGCGATCTCGCTAGCGACATTGCTATGTGTGACTCCTGCTTAAGCCCCAATGGAGCCACTGACCAAAGTGGCAATCACGGTGTGAACCCTGCCTTCGACTTCCTCAACATATCCGTATAATACAAGTATGTGAAAAAACGGAACCTATATCAACAGTGTTTTGGATCAGTGTGCCATTTTTGTCATCAGTGTGTAATTTATGTGTCCATTTTTACCATTAGTGTTGTCAAGAGTGTTTTCCCAGTACAGATAAACAAAAAAAGAAATTTCATAGCTTCTCATATACTTTGAAATGGTAAATATGGATGTGGCGCCCCTGAGGCTCAGTCGCCACAGAGGTACTGCACTCCTCCTGAGGTGTGGAGCCCCACCATCCAGGTAAGTTGGAGGCTCCTGACCACGCTCCAACACCTGCATCCCACACAACACGGTAGTTCAGCAAAGCCACATTGTGGCTCCCTGCTTGGAGTGTAGCAGAGCACCTTTGGTGGCTCCCTGCTTGGAACACGAAACGTGCTGGTTGGCGGGTGGAGTTAAAATACATAAAAGAGCGGGAAGGTTTAGGATTTGAGGTCAGTCAGTCAGAGAGTCACTCAGTGAGGAGTGAGGAAAGAAAATCCCTGAGATAGGGATGGAGGAAGGAGGTGCTGCAGCAGATCTCAGTGACCTGGGTCTGCTGGCACAGGAAAGGAAAGAAGGAGATAGTCATTGAACGGAAACCTGATCTTCCATACGAAGGATAGACTAGTACGGAACGAAGGAGTAAAAGCGAACTGAGGACGTGGGTTAGGAAAGAACCCTGCCTAGAAGTTCTAAGCGCAAGGCCGGAGCCGGTCCCCGAGGTTGTATGGACACTAATGGTTCTACAGCAGACAGCGGTGGAGTAGTGAGCTGTAAATGCACTACTCCCATCTAAGACTTGGGGGCACAACAGCAACTTGGATAGTGAGCTGGGACTCAGGAGTAAGGAGTCCCCGAAGCAGGCTACAGCTGTCTGCCGTACAAGTAGAGTTCTTGGGAACATCTGTCAGGAGGCACTCCAGTGTAACTCAGTACTGGGAGTACTTCACACTTAAAGGCGCTATAAGAGGAGACGTTCAGAAAGGCACATGTTGGTGGAGCGTAAAGCTTTGGAACTACAAGCCTGGTGTCCTCCATTGATTCTTGTGCCAACACACCCAGCACCGCTACATCTGGGTACCAGCTTCCACACCGCTTGTGCCTCTCCTCTACCCCTACATCTACACTGCCCTGGGGCTACAGCTCCACCTGTGGGGAGCTTCACCCTCTTGGCTGCAACACACCACCAGCCCCAGAGGATTTGCACGCAGTGTCGGCTCAACATCTCACTTGCCGAACACCAAAGATGGCGTCACAAACTATTCCATTAATTACATTCCACCATTCAAACTTCCCCTGTTAATTGAGCGCCCAGGGCCACGGACCGGGTCACAGCTGCTGTGACACATCCCGCCGATGCCGGCCCGGTACCGAGTACCCCACGGCCCTGGGAGGGCGTCACGAACAGGATGACGAGACCCGATGCCATCGGGTCCTGTGTGCCTAAGACTTAAAGTTTTTGAAGATGTGCCGAAGACCTAATTTAATAGACTGTAAAATGAACATTAAAAATGGCCGCTGGCGTGGTGAAGAAGGGCGTGACAACATGGGAGGTCCCAAGAAAAGACCGCGAACTGTCCTGGGCCTCCCCTGCCTGAATTACTATACAACGGCAACATGGCCCACCCTCCGAGGGGTTCGTATACTGGCTTGGTATGGAGGAGCTGGAAGAAGATGCCGCCCCAAGAAGGAGGAGCGGAAGCCAGTGGCCGGAAAAGAGATGAGACAGGAAGAAGAATGCCAGAACGCCATCTTGGAAGGAGAAGGGAGGAGGCCTGCAGAGTGCGAGGAGGTTAAGCTGGACCTCCCAGGCGCCATGGATGAAGGCTCCAACCCAGTGTCCGCGATGAACCACCAGCAGCTAGAGGACGAAATAGCCCAGCTGACACGCCGCCTGCAACTGAGGCAGGAAGCGCTATGGACCTTAAAGCTGCAGAGTGCCCAGGAGGGGCCTACACCTGCGGTACCCGCACCACCGGTACCCACCGCTGCTGCACTGGAATCTTTCCATGCAGACCTTGTGGAGCCTGCAACCGCTGCCATACCACCAGTAGCGCATAGTGTTTCCTCTCTGCCGCTACCACCGGAGGAGTTGTACATGGCTCTGGGAGCAGAAGCGGAGGAAGAGAAGCCCCCGTCCAGACCTGACGCGGCCGCACAGGTCCCTCCAGAGACCCCTGCAGACCCGGAGCCGCCATTAGCTCCACCGCCGTCCCTTGCATCCCAGTGAACGGCATCCACCGCCACTATGCCTGCACCGGAGCAGAGACCACACCACCAGGAGGCCCCAGGTATGTCTGAAGCCCCTACACTTGGGAAGGCCCTAGGGTGTACTGCGGTCGCAGCGGCCGGCCAGGTTGTGCTAGATCTGGTCTGGGACCGGGATATCTGTCCCTGGGGGGAACCATCTGAACCCCTGATGGTGGTGCAGCGGTACACCACGAGCCGGGATCAGTCTCGGGAGGAACGAGACGAAGATGAGAACTGGGCTGGCTGCAAAGTGACCATCCGACAACTGGCAGCTGAACACCAAGAGAGGGCGTAGCGGAGGTTAGCTGTACTGGGCCCTGATTTGGACCGGAAGGAGCAGGTCTGTGCCGGTCGCTATGGTCCCCGGGACGCAGCAGGTTGGGGCACGTTCTAAATGTAAATCATGAGAGGGGGTTCAGCTTCATCCATGACCCCAGACGAATTTCCGATCTGTTCTTCAATCGGAGGGACATTGAACCCCACTTGAGAAAAGGGCACCCTGCCAGAAACTTGCATCCAGGAGATCATGTAACGTTTACCAGACTTGAAGGATTGAGAGGCTGGTATGCAATGAACATCAGACGGGTCCCGGAGGATCTCATCAAGTCCTGCAGGCAGAAGCTGCCTACTGCCCCTTCATCCCCAGTGACCACTCCAACAGTGTTTGTGCCTACCCCCACGTGCTGAGCTGGATCAACACCAGTCCCGCAGCCAAGCGTGCAGAAAACCACAAGTTTGACTCCGATGGAGAAGGAGTACCTGCGGACTGCCAATGCATTTTTCTCCCCTAGAAGCAGTTCCATTTCAGAAACCCCAGGAGGGGACAACAATTAGTGAAGATGCTTCTTTAAAATAACTCTCGTTACCCAGCAGGGTATTTGCACCGTTGTGCCTTTTGTTTCTTATTTTGACCATCATGGTTTTGTTTTGTTTTCTCCAGTTGTTGCCGAGTTGTATTGGTAGCTTCCCCACTTGAACTGCAGAGATCATGAATGCTGAATGGTCCAGAACTGTTATTGTGTATAGTTTGCACCTCTTTAGGTGCTCTCTCTTGGTTTTACATAGAACTCTCTCTTCTTGATGGAAGAATTACCTCAGCATAAAGACATTTCCAGAAATGTTGGCAGGACCCGTGTCTATTATTTGCACTTATTGATAATGGTTAATATATTTTTGAAACAGAAAGCTAGAAAGTGATAATGCTTAATGACAGATTTTATAGTGAATGTTTTACAAATGTCAAAATTTAGTAAACGGTATACTAAAGAAATTTTGAAGCCCAAATGCCTTGAATGTGAATAAGGAATTGAAGTTACAGGTGATGAACCAGGCAGTTGTCATATAAGAAAGTAAGAGAATGTGTAGAGTAACAGAACAGAGATGTGTTGCTAGAAAAAGGTGAATTGATATTGAGTTGCATCCATAGCACTTTAAATTAGGTAGCATAATTTTGAATTTAGATTAGCTAGTTAAAACATGATTTTAGACAGCTAGTTAAAACTGTTTGCAACGTTCAAAAAACCGTGGCTCCCACATTGGGAAGTTTAGTATAAGAAATGTTTATTCAGCATTACAAAAAAAAATGTGTATGTTTCTGTATTGTCAACTTTGTTTGCCTTGCAGCCCGCGGACATGCTGTGTTTAATGGGGGGGTATGTGGCGCCCCTGAGGCTCAGTCGCCACAGAGGTACTGCACATCCTCCTGAGGTGTGGTGCCCCACCATCCAGGTAAGGCGGAGTGTTATGATGAGTCACTGAAGGATGAAAAAACAAAATACCAGCTAAGTCCAGAAAAACCAGAGAGGTTGGCAGCTATCAGATTGCAGACCCCTGAACCTATCCACAACAACTAGCAGTAGCCGTGGGGGGTTCCTACGGTGCCCTAGACCCCTCGATCACAGCCGGAGAGCTACATAGCCTAAAGACAGAAAGGGGAAAAACTAAACTGCCCCAGAGCAGACCCCAAAGCAATAGGCAGCCCCCAACATATAATGACGGTGAAGCAAGATGAAAACACTAACACAGATAGAAAGATAGATTGAGCAAATGATGGGGCCCAAGGTAACTATATAGGACAGGATAGGAAAGCTGCTGTCTGCCATTCGCAAAAACCCTATCAAAATGAGCCAACCGACTGATAGGAAAAACTGGCCCTGAAGTCGCTAGGCTTCAAAAGACTATATCAGCACTCAGGTATATTCTAAAGACAGAGCAAAAGATCAACAGATCAGAGACAAAAATGGAATTCAGCACACCCCCGGCCGGGGATGGCAGAACTCCCAAAAAACAAGCCAAAACAAAAACAAAACTGAAGAGTACAATGCAGAGCAGAAAAACTTAGCTTTAAGATGCAGGAATCAGACTGGTCTCCAAGAATCCAGCAGGAAAATCACCAGCCAGGAAGAAGGGCGTCGGAAGCCTTATATCCAGTCCTCAATTCCAGCCACCCAGTTATCATCTAGCTGCCCAGGTGTTTGGTAATCAGTCTCACTACCTTCCTTCACCAGAGGAGGGAGTTCATCAGACCTCAATGATGAAGGGAAAAATGAACTCACAACATTGGACGCTCCTGACCACGCTCCAACACCTGCATCCCACACAACACGGTAGTTCAGCAAAGCAACATTGCGGCTCCCTGCTTGGATTGTAGCAGAGCACCTTTGGTGGCTTCCTGCTTGGAACACGAAACGTGCTGGGAGGCAGGGGGAGTTAGAATACATAAAAGAGCGGGAAGGTTTAGGATTTGAGGTCAGTCAGTCAGAGAGTCACTCGGTGAGGAGTGAGGAAAGAAGATCCCTGAGAGAGGGATGGAGGAGGGAGGTGCTGCAGCAGATCTCAGTGACCTGGGTCTGCTGGCACGGGAAAGGAAAGAAGGAGAAAGACATTGAACGGAAACCTGATCTTCCATAAGAAGGCTAGACTAATATGGAACGAAGTAGTAAAAGCGAACAGAGGACGTGGGTTAGGAGAGAACCCTGCCTAGAAATTCTAAGCGCAAGGCCGGAGCCCGGTCCCTGAGGTTGTATGGACACTAATGGTTCTACAGCAGACACCGGTGGAGTAGTGCGCTGTAAATGCACTACTCCCATCTAAGACTTGGGGGCACAACAGCAACTTGGATAGTGAGCCGGGACTCAGGAGTAAGGAGTCCCCGAAGCAGGCTACAGCTGTCTGCCGTACAAGTAGAGTTCTTGGGAACATCTGTCAGGAGGCACTTCAGTGTAACTCAGTACTGGGAGTACGTCACATTTAAAGGCGCTATAAGAGGAGACGTTCAGAAAGGCACATGTTGGCGGAGCTTTGGAAGGGAGCATTCCATCTGGCCTGGAGGTTGATTGAGTCCCTGACCCGGAGGACACGGCACGGAGACAGGCACCTGTGTGTACTACAGACTGTGAGTAAAGCTTTGGAACTACAAGCCTGGTGTCCTCCATTGATTCTTGCGCCAACACACCCAGCACCGCTACGAATGGGTGCCAGCTTCTAGACTGCTTGTGCCTCTCCTCTACCCCTACATCTACACTGCCCTGGGGCTACAGCTCCACCTGTGGGGAGCTTCACCTTCTTGGCTGCAACACACCACCAGCCCCAGAGGATCTGCACGCAGCGTCAGCTCAACATCTCACTTGCCGTACACCACAGGTGGCGTCACAAACTATTCCATTAATTACATTCCACCATTCAAACTTCCCCTGTTAATTGAGCGCCCAGGGCCACGGACCGGGTCACCACTGCTATGACACATCCCGCCGACGCTGGCCCGGTACCGAGTACCCCTCAGCCCTGGGAGGGCAACCCATGGACAGCACACTTGCAGCATGTAGACAGTACACGGATGTCACACTGATGCCATAAGTGTGTTGTACATGTTTTTCACAGACCTACAGACATGTATTGGCCCTTGTCACCCATGCTGCTGGCAAAACACGAACATGTGCATAGCACCATAGACTGCAATAGATAGGTGTGGTATCTGGGAAAGAAACAGATATCACATGTACTAGAAACAAGGATGTGTGAAAATCACATGTACTAGAAACAAGGATGTGTGAAAGACGCCTAAGGTTACTTCAGCACATCTGTATGTGATGTCAGGGTGCTCTCTGTCTGGATTGATCCATACTCACTTCTGTTTTAAAAATGGATCCATTTCTCCAATGTCCTGTTTCCATCTGTTTGTCAGATCAGACTCATCCATTGCAAGTCTACAGTTATCTGTATGAAATGAATGAAGCAGAGAAGACTTAGGCCTCTTTCACACATCAGGTTTTCTGCTTCAGGCGCGATCCGGCGCTTTTGACTAAAACCGGATCCGTCGAAATGCAATGCCGGATCCGGTTTCCCCCCCATTGACTTGCATTAGAGCCGGATCGAGCCGGATGGCCATGCGTTTCATCCGATTTTCGCCGGATCCGGCAATGTGACACGATCCGACGTCTGGAAAAAACGGTGACTGTAACGTTTTTTGTATCCGTCGAAAAAGCCGGACACGCCGGATCCGGCGTGTCCGGCTTTTTCATACAATGAAAGCCTATGAGCGCCGCAATGCGCCGGATCCGGCGACAGCCGGATCCGGCGGGCGGATCCGGTTTCTTTGGTCTGAGCATGCTCAGTAGCTCTGCCCACAGGACATATATAAAAGCAAGACAATGGGACCCTCAGCCACACCCAACATGCCACCCAAGCCAAGAACCAGGAGCAGGAGAAGGCAGCAGACATCTGCAGCAGCAGCACCATCAGCACCACCCCAAATGGAGCAGCATGCTGAACAACGGGAGGGGAGTCCAGCAGCAGATGAGAGACGGTAATTATCAAATCCCCCATTCCTCCAAACTAGGGCTATGGAATATCAAGATATTCATTGGCCCTTTGTTTCTCTTTATTCAACAGCCGCCCAATAGATGCAGCAGCAGCAGCAATGGCAGCAGCAGAAACACCACCCACAGCCATGGAGTCTGGCCATGAGGAAGACAGCACATCTTCTGGGAGCCCTCCCTCGCACGTCAGCGTTTAACGGTAAGTTTTTATTTCCAAAATCCATCATCTCTGTAATATATGTGTAATCATTGCCTTTTATTTCAAAACAGGAATCACAAGATGAAGAGGAGCTCCCAGAAGAAGAAGGAAGCGGTGGACAGACACTTGGAGTGGGCTCACAATTGGTAAGTTTTTTGCATCAAACGCAGAAACACATCACACTACACACAACACATAGAAAACAATGTTCTGCAGACCACACACAGCAAACAAATGCCTACATCCAAAGACATAACATTTTTTGTTTTCTTCTCTAGTCTTCCCAATCTGGTGCTCGGCCAAGAGGTCCTCGCAGTGCCTCCCAGGGTCGTCGGCGACAGCAACGCGGCGGTCACCAGCGTGTAAGAATAAATATTTTTGCTTTGTTTTTTTTGCACTTTTTATTTCATTTCTTTTGTGGAGGCTAATGATGTTATTTTTGTCTTTTTCTTTAACAGCCTTCACAGCGTGCTCCCGACTCTGACGGTGAGGATGGAGGGATTGATGTGGACCGCCTCATCGATCTCGTCAGAGAAAGGGAGCTGCTCTGGAATATGGCTGACCGACGCCACGCTGACCTGATCGTTACCCGACGACTCTGGGAGGAAATCTGTTCGCTCCTTGTGGACCGCTGGGAGGACCTCGAAGCTCGGGCCCAGATTAAAGAGCGTAAGTATATACAGTACCGGTTGCTTGATTTAAACCAGTGTTTCCCGAACTCCTGTCCTCGTGGTCCCCACGGATCATGTGTTCAGGATTTCTATTTACTTTGGAAATCCTGAAAACATGACCCCTGGGGACCATGAGGACTGGAGTTTGGGAAACACTGATGTTGTATACTAACCACTTTGTCCTTTCTCGTTTCAGGGGAGAGAATTGTGAAGCGGTGGCGGTCTGTGAGGGATCGTTTCAAGAAGGAGTTCAATAAAGAGATGCGGGCCCCGAGTGGATCTGGAGGACGCAGGAGCAAGTACAAGTACGCACGAGCCCTGTCGTTCCTCCGGGAGACAATGCTCACCAGAAGGTAAATATTACACACCACATGTGACAAAAAAATGTTTAGATGTAACTTTTTTTTTTCAGCCAGGGCCATACCATGTCACTATTTTAATTGTTTTTTTTTCTCTTTATTCCACAGCACGGTGAGCAGCACTCGGGAGCCTGCACGATTGGACCCTTCTGAGGCGATCCCTGAGGAGACCGGCACCGAGGGACACTTCGACCGCCCCGGTACATCTGCACCTTCCCAGCCTTCCCACACATTCGACCCATCTGTCCCATCCACCAGCACAGGAGCATCGTGGCCGCCTACATTACATGAAGCTGCTGGTGAGGAGATCGCTTTCCCTTTACCCCACCCTTCTGCCCCTGCCACCTCTAGTACACCTGCGGGTACTGGGCGGCAGCGGCAGAGGGGTCAGGAAAAGAGTTATGCGCCAGAGTTCTTGCATCTGAATGCATCTTTCCAGAACTGTCTAAAAGTCTTGTCAGAGCAAATCTCCGCAGGCTATCAGCAGATCAACTCCAGCATTCTGGAGGTGAAGACACTTCTGCAAACCATGCATTCAGAAGCAAGATCTTCGCCAAACCACACCTTTTTCAGGTCTGTTGTGGAGCGCATGGAAACGCTCTCTCCTGCCCAGCAGATGCATGTAATGCATTCATGCCACGCTGCTCTCCAGCAAGTTACCTCCCAACCTCCTCCTCCCACCACAGTAGTTCCTCCACCTGCACCCCCTCCAGCCACTTTCCATCCTCCCCCTCCTATTACATCTACACCCCCTCCAGCCACTTTCCATCCTCCCCCTCCTATTACATCTACACCCCCTCCAGCCACTTTCCATCCTCCCCCTCCTATTACATACCATCCACCTCCCCAGCACCATCCACCTCCCCAGCACCATCCACCTCCCCAGCACCAGCAACCTCCCCAGCACCAGCAACCTCCCCAGTACCAGCAACCTCCCCAGTACAAGCAACCTCCCCAGTACCAGCAACCTCCCCAGTACCTGCAAACTCCCCAGTACCAGCAACCTCCCCAGTACCAGACATCTCCCCACTTCCAGCAACCTGCCCCGTACCAGACATCTCCCCACTTCCAGCAACCTGCCCCGTACCAGACATCTCTCCACTTCCAGCAACCTGCCCCGTACCAGACATCTCCCCACTTCCAGCAACCTGCCCCGTACCAGACATCTCCCCACTTCCAGCAACCTGCCCCGTACCAAACTCCTTCCCCATACAACTTGCCATCAACATCATCTGCTCCTACAGTCCCTGCCCAACCCTCCACTCCACCACCCACCACCTCTTCTGCTTCCCACATGTCCACCCATTCTGTAGTTTTTTCCACACCTTCACCTCTAACTGTTCCTTCCCCACCACGATCCCAGTCCTCTCTCCACACTCCCAGTGTCGAAGTGTCCCGCAGCCCCTCCAGCAGTATTTCCACCACACACTACACAGATTTATAATGTGTGTATTTAAATAAAAATGACCAGTTTTATGGTTTCAAAGCTTTATTAAACAAGTTTATTAAAATTTTAAAAAAGTTTACTAAAAAAAACATTTTTCAATAAAAGTTAAATTATTTTACACTGGTTGTCTGTCATTTCTTTCTGCGGCGAAAAAGGTTAAATACAGGGTATTTAAAAGGTGAAATGGTATTCAAAACTAGGTATATAACTGTGGGTAAATTTTAGCTTTTTGCCACAGTTGTGTTCCTGGTTGTGTTTGAAGCAAAGTATTTCACCTAAAAAGTTGTGTTTATTGTTGGTGATTTCATAACAATGTATACAACTTTTGTTAAAAGGTGAAATACTTTGCATAAAACACAACCAGGTACACACCTGTGGCCTAAAGCTAAAAATAGAGACCATGACAAGATAGCCAACTTTGGTTGGCAAAGGTATATACTGTTGGTACAGAAGGTACACAAGTTTGGTTGGGCACAAATCTTTCACACTCTGTCATCCTGCCAGTGTACTCTGCCTTGAGGTGACATAAAGTATAGTGCAAAATTGTCCCTCATTACTGAAACCGTCACAGAACTTCTAGTGGTAATGTCATGGTAATCTTGCAAGGTGGTTTCTTCAGAGGTGTCCTCAATGGAAATGGGTTCCTTGCAGATAACAAAATTGTGGAGTACCACGCACGCTTTGATCACCTCGTCCACAGTTTCTGTCTTGAGGTTGATCGCAGTCAATAGGACCCGCCATTTGGCTGTCAGAATACCAAAGGTACATTCAACCATTCTTCTTGCTCTTGTGAGGCGGTAATTAAAAATGCGTTTTGGTCTTGTCAATCCTCTGCTAGAGTACGGTTTCAAAAGGTGTTCTGACAGCTGGAAGGCTTCATCCCCTACACAGACAAATGGCATATGTGGACCAGATGTTTGCGGCAGCGGTCTAGGTGGTGGGAACTGGAAGGTGTTTCCATACAGTTTACGCCCCATGGCAGACAGTTTGAAAACTTGAGAGTCATTGGAGCGGCCATAGGCCCCAATATCAACCGCAATAAATTTGTATTCCGCGTCAGCGATGGCCATGAGGACAATTGAAAAATATTTCTTGTAATTGAAATATTCCGATCCCGATCCAGCTGGCTTTACAATGCGGATATGTTTCCCGTCCACAGCGCCCAAGCAGTTGGGAAACTGACATATCTGTTGAAACTTGTCAGCAATTTCAATCCACCTCTCTGTTGTGGGCTCTGGTAAAAACTCTTCAGCTAAGGAGTCCCACAGTGCACGGCATGTGTACTTCACAATTCCAGATATGGTGGAAATCCCGAGTCTGTACTGGAAATGCAGTGACGAAAGGGATTCTCCAGTTGCAAGAAATCTGTGGGGAATTAAAAAACAATAAATTAGTTTTAAATCACAGCATTACATACCAAAACTGAGCTATAACACTTGGAGATACAAACTACCACCAACAAGATTGCAGTGAAAGTGTGCTCTGATGCGATCACATCCAATAAATGTGGCTTACCTTAAAGTCACCATCAGACGCTCTGTGGGTGAAACAGAGAAGCGGCAATAGGTGTCCGCTTTTCTTATGAGGTGTGCAATGCGCTCCACCAAGTAATCAAAATTCTCCATTTTCATCCTAACATATCCAAAAAATTTATCCGGGTTTCGTCGAAGGTCCATGCAGAGTGTAGAATAGACCCCACGCGTCATTCTCTTGGCTGTGATGGGGTGGATCCACAAACGTCGTCTACAATGCCTGATGCGCTGCTGTCTCGCTCTCTCCTTCTCCAGAACAATCACCCTCAAACGATTCGCCTCCGCTATAAAATCCGCCAAATTCTTCAAAATATTTCCAATGACAACATCCATCTTCGCCAGTAACTTGCTCTTCTCTCCAACCTGCACTTTCTCCTCTACAACCTGTCAAAGAAGGGCTGTAGGAACATGCTATATATAGTTTTCCAGTAGCCAATCCCGTTCAGAAGGCCACAAGGGTCAATTTTAAAAACCGGATCCGGCGTAATCCGTCGAAAAACGGATAGAAAAACGGATGAACCGGATGAGACGGATCCGGTTTTGTCTGTCAAGAAAAAGACGGATCCGGCAGAAAACCGGATCCGTCACATCCGGTTTTACTAAACATTTGCCGGATCCGGCGTTCCGGCACGACGCCGGATCGCGCCTGACGCCGAAAACCTGAAGTGTGAAAGTAGCCTAACTCTATGCTTCGGTTTTCCATCCGTATTTCATTCATTTTTAACTAATCCATTGCTTAAAATCAATAGATAAAAAAAGTTCAGAAAGTCTACCTGCTTCAGTAAAAAAAGAATGAGAAAAAAAAACACAAGCACCTGGGATGACACCTGAGAAAAAAGTCTGTCAGCAACAAAGCTGCTATAAAAGTAGTCGGAAATGTAGAAATAAGTGAATCAGGAGGCAAAATTCAAATTTGCCAGTTCGCTAGTATTTTTTTTGGAAATTAACTGAGAACTGAATGTCCCTTATTTAACTCTGGAGTCCTTACTGCTCACCTTTCCAGTTCTGCCACTCCTCACCGTCAACTGTCCGATCATTAGCACATCTATAATTCATTGCCACTCGCACTATGATTTGATCAAGGCAGAGAGGCTTTTGAGTACAAGGTGGAGGATAGAACAGGTGCTGCAGAGTGTCAGGAGATGTGAGTATAAAGATTTTTTGAAACTTATTCATGGCCTTTTTTGGTTCTGAAAAATGGTGGCCAGAGCTATGGTTAAAGTTGGGTTAGGCTCAGGGTTAGTGCTACGGTTAGCTTTAGGGTTAGAATTAGGTCTATGGTTAAGAATAGGACTAGGGGCGTAAAACTGTTGCTTAAAAGAAGTAATAAAAAAGGGAAAACTACCAATGTATACATTTTTAATTTTTAAAATTTTAGTAGAAAAAAAACAGAGGAAAAGTAGGAAATCAAAGCGCAAACTATAATCACATCAATATTTTCCTTAAATTACAATACACATGTTTGAGGGATAAGAATAAGGGAGATAGCAAATCACAATACACCTCTCATTTGTATCTTTTATTTGTTGGTAACTTGTTTTCTGCTAGCATTTGTAAATAGTCCTACTCGTGCAAACTAAAAATGAGTGAATCTTCAAAAATTAATTTTACACAGAATTTTTATGATTTGGCCATGAGATTTTATGCAATCTGAATGAAATCAGTTTTAATTTAAAGTGGCATAATTGCCACAAAAATGATGTGCGTTGCTTGACACATGAACTGCGGGCAGGTGACTGGCTTCAGCGCTAGAAGGGAGCAGCGGAAACGATGAAAATTCAGAGGACTAGTGAGTTGCAGTGGCAGCAAAAGAGCAAGTGAGGGCCTAGAACAAGTAAGTATAATGTATCCCATTATTTCAACCCCTTCACAGTGCTTGGCTAATCTAAAGAAAAAAAATGGATTTCCCAGAACCAAAAATTTTTTTGAAAGTTTATAATGAATTTGATTAGTGATGAATCAATTTGCCCACCTCTAGTTCAGGCATATGAATACTTTGAGTTGCTACTTAAACTAATAATAAGATGGTTGAGACACAATATGGAATCATTGTGAGCAGATACTTACATAGATGTCACCAAAATTACCAATTTTACTCGTGATAACCAGGAGAAAACTCAAGAGAATGAAAAACAAAGAGGACCATAAAATGGAGAAAGTTTTGTGCCTCACGTAGCAGAATGGTGACTTTTATTGCTGTATATTAGATGGGTCATTGTGTGAAGCACTATCATTTCCCCACACTTTACAAGCCCCACTTGCTTGTTCACTTACAGAAGGAAAATATCACTGTTTGTCTCTTTAGAAACTGCTTACGGGAAGTTTCGATTTTAGCTGAAACAATTTAGAACACAATGAAATTTTATCTGGGATCGTAAAATTGCCATTTCTGTTGAAGAGGCTGTGAGTCCTGGGAATAAAGAATTAAAAGGAATAGAACATTTGTTAACTGCTTGACCTGTGATCTGTGATGAAAAATAGACCTCCTTTCTCCTTATGTAAGGACCTTCAACACCAGGAGTGAAGAAAGACAACGTCTTGTGACTGTTTTATCAATCTGATTCTGTTCTAAGTAGTCTTTGCTCTGAAATGTAAAAGATTTTCTTTGTTTGTAATGGAAATAAAGATTATATAGAGGTTGAAAAAGATGAAAATGAAAGCTATAAAACATGCAGAAATGATGTAAGAGCTCATAAACCATGATGTAATGGTCTCATAATATGATGTCATTTAAATAAAATATTGGAGTGTAGTTCATTGATGTTCATTTTTTTTAAAAGGTACAATGTAAAAAATGCGTGTAAATCTGTAGAAGCAAATAACCAAAAAATCCAATGTGCCCATCTCAGCCATGAGATCTAAGATGAAGAATGTGCAAAGAGCATCTTACTGTTTTGCATTTTAACCTTCAAATTCATCTACAGTGTGTATGGAAAGTATTCAGACCTCTTTAAATTTTTTACTCTTGGTTTCATTGCAGCCATTTGATAAATTCAAAAAAGTTCATTTTTGTTCTCATTAATGTACACTCTACACCCCATCTTGACTGAAAAAAAACAGAAATGTAGAGATTTTTGCATATTTATTAAAAAAGAAAAACTGAAATAACACATGGTCATAAGTATTCAGACCCTTTGCTCAGACTCTCATATTTAAGTCACACGCTGTCCATTTCCTTGTGATCCTCCTTGAGTTGGTTCTACTCCTTCATTGGAGTCCATCTGTGTTTAACTAAACTGATAAGACTTGATTTGTAAAGGCACACACTTGTCTATATAAGACCTCACAGCTCACAGTGCATGTCAGACCAAAGGAGAATCATGAGGTCAAACGAACTGGCCAAGGAGCTCAGAGACAGAAGTGTGGCAAGGCACACATCTGGCCAATGCTCCAAAAGAATTTCTTCAGTACAAGGTTCCTAAGCGCACAGTGGCCTCCATAATCCTTAAATGAAAGAAACTTTGGACCATCAGAAGTTTTCCTACCTGGCGTTACAGCCAAACTGCAATCATAGGAGAAGAGCCTTGGTGAGAGAGGTATAGAAGAACCCCAAGATCACTGTTGCTGAGCTCCACAGTTGCAGTAATGAGATGGGAGAAAGTTCCACAGAGTCCCAAATAAGCGAGTGGGAGGTGTGTGTTTATATGGAACTTCATCCTTAAAACCCATTCTGCGTGATAATATGTGTGAATCTAATGAAAATGTAGAGTCCCTGTGGGTAGAGATAAGCGGAGGGGGAAAAAATAATAAATTACTGATAGAGGTTTGTTATAAGTCTCCAAAAATAATGGAAGCAATGGAGAATATCCTCATAAAGCAAATAGATGAAACGGCGACTCAAGGAGAAGTCATTATTATGGGGGACTTCAACTACCCTGAAATACATTGGGGAACCGAAACCTGCAGTTCCAGCAAAGGTAATGGGTTTTTGACAACTATGAGAGACAATTAAATTTCACAACTGGTTCAGGACCCAACAAGAGGGGGGGCATTGCTAGACCTAGTATTAACCAACCGACCAAACCGCATATCAAATGTAAGGGTTGAGGGTCACTTGGGTAATAGTGATCACAAATTAATACGTTTTCATGTATCCTTTAATAAGATGTGTAGTAGAGGGGTTACAAGGACACTAAACTTCAGGAAGGCAAATTTCCAACGGATGAGAGATGATCTTGGTGCAATTAACTGGGACGATATCCTGAGACATAAAAATACACAAAGAAAATGGGAGACATTTATTAGCATCCTGAACAGGACCTGTGCACAATATATACCATATGGGAATAAACATGCGAGAAATAGGAGGAAACCACTATGGTTAAATAGAGCTGTAAGGGGTGCAATAAGTGACAAAAATAAAGCATTTAGAGAATTAGAGCAAGTAGGTAGTGATGAGGCATTAAATAAATACAGAAGATTAAATAAATTCTGTAAAAAGCAAATCAAGGCAGCAAAGATTGAGACATAGAGACTCATTGCCAGAGAAAGTAAAAATAATCCCAAAATATTCTTTAACTACATAAATAGTAAGAAACTAAGAAATGATAGTGTTGGCCCCCTTAAAAATAGTCTGGGTGAAATGGTGGATGAGGATGAGGAAAAAGCCAATATGTTAAATGACTTATTTTCAACAGTATTTACCCCAGAATATCCCATGACGGATAACATGATCAGTGATAAAAATTCTCCATTAAATGTCACCTGCTTAACCCAGCAGGAAGTACGGCGGCGCCTAAAAATCACTAAAATTGACAAATGGGACACACCCCTGAATGCTGCAGGAATTAAGTACATTCATAGATAGACCATTATTTTTAATCTTTACAGATTCCATAATAACAGGGTCTGTACCACAGGACTGGCGTATAGCAAATGTGGTGCCAATATTCAAAAAGGGGACAAAAACTGAACTTGGAAATTATGGACCAGTAAGCTTAAGCTCAACTGTGCGTAAAATCCTGGAGGATTTTGTAAGAGATACTATACTGGAGTATCTGAAGAAGAATAACCTCATGACCCAATATCAACATGGGTTTACGAGGGACCGTTCCTGTCAGACTAATCTGATATGCTTTTATGAAGAGATAAGTTCTGGACTGGACCAAGGGAATGCAGTGGACGTGGTGTGCATGGACTTTTCAAAAGCTTTTGATACGGTGCCACACAAAAGGTTGATACATAAAATGAGAACAATGGGGATAGGGGAAAATATGTGTAAGTGGGTTAATAGCTGGCTCAGGGATAGGAAACAAAGGGTGGTTATTAATGGAGCACACTCAGACTGGGTCACGGTTAGCAATGAGGTACCACAGGGGTCAGTATTGCCCCCGCTTCTTTTTAACATATTTATTAATGACCGTGTAGGGGGCATAGAGAGTAGAATTTCAATATTTGCAGATGACACTAAACTCTGCAGGGTAATCAATACAGAGGAGGACAATTTTATATTACAGGAGGATTTATGTAAACTAGAAACTTGGGCTGATAAATGGCAAATGAGCTTTAATGGGGATAAATGTAAGGTCATGCACTTGGGTAGAATGAACAAGATGTATAATTATGTGCTTAATTGTAAAACACTGGGCAAAACTGTCACTGAAAAAGACCTGGGTGTATGGGTGGACGACAAACTCACATTTAGTGGCCAGTGTCAGGCAGCTGCTGCAAAGGCAAAATAAATAATGGGATGCATTAAAAGAGGCATAGATGCTCATGAGGAGAACATAATTTTACCTCTATATAAGTCACTAGTGTGACCACACTTAGAATACTGCGTACAGTTCTGGTCTCCGGTGTATAAGAAAGACATAGCTGAACTGGAGCGGGTGAAGAGAAGAGCGACCAAGGTTATTAGGGAACTAGGGGGTCTGCAATACCAAGACAGGTTATTACACTTGGGGTTATTTAGTTTGGAAAATCGAAGGCTTAGGGGTGATCTTATTACAATGTATAAATATATGCGGGGACAGTACCAAGACCTTTCTAATGATCCTTTTACTCTTAGACCTGTGACGGGGACAAGGGGGCATCCTCTACGTCTGGAGGAAAGAAGGTTTAAGCATAATCACAGACACGGATTCTTTACTGTAAGAGCAGTGAGACTATGGAACTCTCTGCCATATGATGTTGTAAAGAGTGATTCCCTACTAAAATTTAAGAAGGTACTGGATGCCTTTCTTGAAAAGTATAATATTGCAGGGTATATACAATACTTTCCTTAATATTGCATTGATCCAGGGAGCTAGTCTGATTGCCGTATGTGGAGGCTGGAAGCTAAGCTTGGGTTACCCCCCAGCTGTTTCTATAATTTTTTTTTTTTTTTGGCAATAGGTATCATCCATTGCCTTCTATGGGAACCAATATGGATATAATTCTGATGTTCCTTTATTGAACCACGCTATTTTTTACCTCTTGTCTGTGCTTGTCTGATTTTACTGCAGAGAGGTTTTTTTTGGCTTTATTTGATAATGCATATGGAATCTATGTTTTCTGTAGTGTATTAACACCCAAAAAGACAACACTTGCTACTATCTATTGGTTATACAAGAGGTTTCTCTATGTTTACATGTAATAGCCTGTCTTTTATATATTGTACATTAATAGCCTGTGTATTATATTAAGCACTATCTTTCATCTCTTTTGTTTGCTTATTGTTTTCCCACCTGTAGTTTATAAGGGTCATTTAGGGCGAGTCTGGGACAGCCGCCGCGGAGTGGGGGCGCCAAATCGTATCTTTTAGGGTGCCAACCTCCACTGTCAGGAAGGGATAGCAGGCTAGTGTAGGGCTATTGTAGGTTATTATGGTATAGAGTTTGTTAATTGTGTTATTGCACTAGGGAGGTGTTTTTTATCTCAATTTATTGAAGTTTCATATTTTTAAAGGGATTATATGATTGCACTTTTAATATTTCTTCCCTGGTCCTGTGGACACTTTTTTTGATTAACCGTATGTGGAGTCTGAAAGGAATTTTTTTCCCCAATGTGAAGCTTACTGTTTGCCACATGGGATTTTTTTTTTCCTTCCTCTGTATCAACATGTTGGGGCAAGTTAGGATAGGATATGGGTTGAACTAGATGGACTTAAAGTCTTCCTTCAACCTTAATAACTATGTTACCATGTTACTATGTTACTGCAGCCCTCCACTAGTCGGGCCTTTCTGGCAGAGTGGCCAGACGGAAGCTTCTCCTTATTGCCAGACATATGAAAGCCCGCATAGAGTTTGCTAAAAAACACATGAAGGACTCCCAGACTATGAGAAACAAGATTCTCTGGTCTGTTGAGACGAAGATAGAACTTTTTGGTGATAATTCTAAGCAGTATGTGTGGAGAAAACCAGGCACTGCTCATCACCTGCCCAATACAATCCCAACAGTGAAACATGGTGGTGGCAACATTATGCTATGGGTTTTTTTTCTGCTGCAGGGACAGGACGACTGGTTTCAATTGAAAGAAACATGAATGTGGCCAAGTACAGAGATATCCTGGATGAAAACCTCTTCCAGACAAAAAAGACAATGTTTGTTTTTTACCTTGAAAACGCATTAGTCTTGCACAAAACACGATGGTATAATAAAAACCTTTATTTTATACAATTGAGCAATCTTAATCTCTATTCGCAGCACAGGTACTGTGATTTCTCCACTAAAGCAAATTTGTATTATAGCATAGCGTACTTTATACCATGACATGCAGCCTCATGTAAACAAAATAGACATTCCAATTATTGTTATTTAGTGAGGAAGAACAAATTCTAATAATTTATGGCAATTAAATAGTATAAAGAGATTGTACACTGCTCCTGACTTTAGTAATGCAAATCCCTAAAACATATGGATGCTGCAGTTTGCCAGAGGAAACAATTCTTTTGAATATGGCATCACACAGGTTTCCTGTAGGTTGTATGATGCCATTTGACTTTTAAAAAGTTATAAGCTCTAAATGTAAACACATTAAACTATTCAAATCCTGATGCTAATGCAGCCATGGACTAGAATTCAGCCTGATATCCTGAAAAAAGTTTTGCTTAGAAATTGTATAGCCAGATGAATGAGTCAGATCATTTGCAAAAACCCAAGTCTTACAAAGTATTCCTATTATGCCGTGCTTAACACCTACCAAAAGTGTACTAAAATTAATAAGATGCTTAAAGAGAATCTGGCAGCAGGATAAGACATACTAAGCCATCCATATGGGCACGTACGTCAAAGGAAGGTGAATAAAATGATACATTGAAATTTGCAATCCAATGTCTTATTCCAGAGAAATACATGTTTTTCTTAATATACAAATTAGCTGTTAAGATCTATGGGCAGGACAGGATCTCTCTGAGATCTTTTCCCAGAGCTTATTTTGAATTAATTGGGGCATTACCAGTGTGAGACATTTAATTACTGAGAGTTATAATGACTCTCAGCAGAACTGAGCATTGTCTAATTACAAACAATTCTACAGCTGCAGTAGTAATCTCATACTGCTCTCAGCTCTATTCTAGATCTGTGCCTAATTACAATTAACACTTCTTCAGATTCTATCTCATAGGCAGACAACTTGAGGAGAGGGGCATTACAGCTGAGCTCAAAGCAGGAGAGGTGCAGCTGCAGATTTGTTTGTAAGGAGGCAAAGTTCAGCTTTGCTGTACAGTGTTAGGGCTCTTTCACACGTTAGTGTCTCTGGCACGTGTGGTGACAGTTTTCACACTTAGCAGAGACAATTACACATGTAGACCCAAGTGAATGGATCTGTGCCCATGTCAGTGTGTTTCCATGGACCCTGTGTCTGTGGGCAAAACACGCTAACATGTTGGTGTTTTAGCAGCAGCACCCAAAACATCCTGCACACATGTACACTGACACACAGATGACATCCGTTTGTCATCAGTGTGACACATACAGGTGCATGAGAATCAGTGGTACTGGGTCATGAAGGCAGCTCACATCATTGTCTCCTTCTCTGCCTGCAATCCCCGTGAGCAGTGGACAATGTTAAGAATTACAATCAAGTGTAAAATTAATAATTAAATAAAAAAATCACATTATACTCACTTTAAAATCACCTTATCCCCTAAGGAATTTTATCCCCTGTAAACAAAAAAAAACAATATCCCTAACCATTCCTAAGTTGAAATGTTACCTCCGGTCACAGGCGTAGGCTGATGGAACTACTACTCCCATCAGTCTACGCCTGCTGTCGCTGATAACAGGGAGATCAGGAGGCAGCTGATGTGAGTAAAATCAAAATAATACTTAAAAAAAAGCTTGCGTCCCACTGTATTTTTGTCATAGGTGTGACAGACAGTCATCCTGGATATGGCTATAGAAGGTCTCTACAATTAGTTCAAGCACCTTCATGATTTTGTATCTATGTTGTGGAGTAAAGTCTCTCTTCCTTTAGGATCCTACCTTCTGCTGCTAATTAGATACCTGTGATGAAAATTTATATTCATTGTATGGCTGCACTAGGTTGATGGTGTTAGCTCTAACATGTTTCTGTCTAGTTGGATGTACTAACCGTTTGTTAATTCCTTCTTAGAGGACTCTTGAAGGATTGCTGTTGTGACACCTCGGTTGTCTTCTCAAGCTAAGTATTCCCTTGCTTGTCTATCCTCTTTGTCTTTAGTTGTATTGGGGACTTACTAGTACACCCCATCCTTTCCCTAACCAGGGCCTATCGCTTGGGTTAGGCAGGGATTAGGTTCCTGATTGGTGATAAGTGCAGAACCTGTATAGGAATGGTTAGGAAAATAGGGTGATTTTAGGTTGGCCTAGGGGTCTCCACTCCCCATTCCCCTAGTGTTTGGGATCCCCCTCCCTTATCCCTTTATTGTTTACTTAATTATCCATCACCTAGCATGACAATTTTTTATATCTAGCCAGGCAAAACTGATAGCTGCAGGCTGCAACCCCCAACTGCCAGCTTTATCATGGCTGTTTTTTAACATTATTTAAATAAATAATTTTTTTTAAAAATCAGCATTCAGTCCCCTACATTTTTAACAACAAGCCAAGCTAAAGCAGACAGTTGGGGGCTGGTATTTTCAGGCTGTTAAGGGGCCATTGAACTTGACCCTCCTCAGCCTAAAAATAGCAGCCGATAGCCACCCCAGAAAATGCACATCTATTAGATGCACCAATTCTGGTGCTATGACCTGCTCTTTTCACTTGCTCTGTGGTGGCAGAAACTGAGGTTCATATTTGAGGGGTTGATATCACCTTTGTATTGTCCGGTGACATCAAGCCCATGGATTAGTAATGGAGAGGCATCTATAAGACGCCTCTCTATTACTATTTCTATACTTATATTGTTAGAAAAAACACATAGCCAGTATAAACTCCTTTATTTGCAACTAAAACAAAACATACTTTTTTTATTTAAAAACAACAAAAACATGTATACTCACCTTACATCCATTTCATTGAAGCCATTGTCTCCTGTTAAAATTGCAGAAAATAACAAACAAAATTACTCACCTACCACCCACTCCATTAAAGCCCTGGTCTCCTTTAATAAAACAGAAATAAAAAACAACCATATCCCTCACCTGTACGATGATCTGTCCCATGCCGTAATCCATGTCTGCAATAGATAGCTTTCAACGTGGATGGTGCAAAGATTTGACCGTCCAGGTTGAAAATCACAGGACAATGAGCTTATGCAAGATCAGCATCAGTGAGTAGCGGTTACCTCATCAAGGTTACCGCAGGTCACAGAGGCTGCGTTTCCAGTCAGTCCGATGAACTGCGGTGATGTCAGTGAGATCACTGATAACATTGTGAGGAAGTCACAAGGTGCAGTGCTGCGCTCTTTGAGTCACCGCGGTTCAACGTGAGGCCAGCTCTCGCTGCAGCAAGTCATTCTCCCCATCACTTCAGCATGTGCGGTCACCTCTAAGTACCACTCATGATGATGAACAAATGCCACACATAAGGGTTATGGCGTGGGACACTGTGGGTTCTTTCAACTTTGGAAAGGTGAGTATAATATGATTTTTTATTTCATTCTTAACTTTACACTTGAATACAACTCTCAACATTGTCCCTTGCTTGCTCTGATTGCACGCAGAGCTGGGGACAATGATGTAAGCTATCTTCAGCACCAGGCACCAGTGAACAGCGCAAAATGTGACGGCTTTTCTCAGGTGTAAGTCCATAAGATGCTGATGAGGTACATGGGTGGCACGCATGTACACACAAACAAGGATATCTCCTGTACTGGTTTTTCTGTACCAGAAATCTCAGGATGTATGAAAGAGCCCTTAGTTATAGTCACACACAGTGTGATGCAGAGAGCAGTGATTATGTGTCTCAAACTAGTAACATATCATTTTATTAAAAAAAAAAAAAAGCTCTGGAGAATGATTCTCAGGAAGATGGAAACAAGCTATGTACATTGAAACAAACATGTAATAGCAGGAGAAAGATACTAATTAGGAACATGATGTCAATTGCAAAGTTGCAAATTTTCACTTATTCTAACTATGACAAGGTCATAATATGAGACTAACCATTTAAATGTTTACTGTGGTTTCAAAAACTTTGCATAATTTAATAGTATAAGGCTATTTAGAAAACTTCCTTATATACCTTATCAAGTAAATACTACACGTATAAGCCAGTTTTTTTTATATTGCCTGTTTCCAGAGTTCCCTTTACTCTGTGGATAGAAGAGGTGAGAAGAGCTGAGCTGGAGAAACAAAAAGACACACACAAACATAGCACCTTCTAGTAAATGTTTTGTCTCACCCCAGTGCTGAATTCACAGTTACACTGCTCAATACAGCTGAAATGTCCTTCATGTTGCTGCTAATTTATACAGTATGTACTGAACAGAGAGAGAGAGAAAATCAAGAATCCCTCATATCTATTTGAACTAGCCTTCATCCACAAGCTCAGCGACAAACGAAACTTTGAGGTGGAGGGGAGAACTTGAAAAAAATACATAATACAAATCATATGATGGCCAGAAATAGTGGTATCCGTACCACTCATACCATAGGAACCAGAGATATAGCTAGGGCTTCAGCTTAGACAGGCAGGGCCACCATCAGGGAATTACTGCCCTGACTGGCGTATGGGGCCCGATCAGCAGAGGGGGTCCGCTTCGGGCCCCATCTCTTCTGCTGATCGGGCCCCAGCAGCAGGATGCTCCGATGCAGTAGCTGAAACCTGCATCCGAGACGCAGGTTAATCTTCTCTATTGTTTTGGGAGGAGTCTGGCAGTGACGTCAGCGCGCATGTCACCGGCGTATGACATTGTCATTCGCCAGCAAGTGCGCACTTGAAATGCCGGGAGAGATCGTTGCAAGAGTACGGCGAGGCAAGGAGAAAGGGTTTTTTTTATATTATTTTTTATTACAAGCAGCAACTGCACTATGTTTCACAGACAGGATGGAGACACATGGACCATGTGTCTCCATCCTTCCCGGGGCAGAATGGAGACACGGGGGCAGAATGGAGATACAGGGGCAGGATTGGAGACACGGGGGCAAAATTGAAACCCGGAGGCAGAGTGGAGACAAGGGGCAGAATGGAGACATGGGGGCAGGATTGGAGACAAGGAGCAGAATGGAGACATGGGTCAGGATTGTAGACAAGAGGGCAGAATGGAGACAAAGGGCAGAATGGAAGCACAGCGGCAGAATGGAGACTGCAGTGATGTATTTATTTTATTTTTTGAAGATACTGGTTTAAATGGGTGGGTGGTCCTGTTACTGTGCAGAGCAACACTGTCACCTTTTTTTCTTCATCTGGTGTAGTTTAAAATTTGGGAAAAAAATAAGTAATGTGTTCTTAACTAATGTGTTCTGTAAGCGATGCTCTAGATAACTGTGTTATTTCCTGCAGAGACGAGCCCAGGCTGGAAGACGTGATGGCAGTCTGTGGTGGATGAAGAGTAAAAGCGAAAATGAAGGACTTCAACTAGAGACATCACTGGTGAGTCATTGTGTTAACTGTACACTTATACATCTTAGTATACAGATATACACCGGCGCTACCAATAGAAAAGGAGGGCTGCTGGTGCCTAGACAGAAGCTGTGCTTGTTCTGCCAAAAAAGGGTTAAATAAGTAAATAGAGAAAGGCACTGCGCTCACAGGATGATTCAAAGATAATAACGTAAAAGTGAAAGTGAAAGTCCTGCCTTTCACACATAAGTCGGATAGTCAAAGCGTGCAGGAGATAAAAATCTACCACAGCAAGATGCACTGATGAACGGTAAAGGACTTATACAAACTTACCCTAGCTCTGCTGAATGAAGGTGCTGTGCTGATCACAGTGAATGATCCACAGAAATGCTGGATAAGCAGGTGAGAAGCTGGGAGGATGAAGTGAATGAGCTGGCTGACTGGGGTGCAAGTAATGAAGAGAGCTGGGCAGAGCCAGGATAGCTCCGGCCGGTAGCGTCCTGGATGCACAGCTGAGGGTGGCCGACACTGTCCTGCACTGACAGCGTGTGACGTCACAGGCTAAGGCTACGGAGCCTAGCTGGGGCCAAAAACCTACGCGTTTCAAAGCAAAACGTGCTTCTTCATCAGGGTTACTGCCCACCCAGTATAGCTGTCATATATAGTGTGTATATGTTCAAACACTTGTTTAACCCCTTACCTACAATTGACGTAATATTCCGTCCATGTGACCATGGACCTAATTACCATGGACGGAATATTACGTCATCGCGATCAGCGGCGCCCACGTGGTGAGCGCCGCTGATCGCGGCCGAGTGTCAGCTAATTATCATAGCTGACACCCGGCACAATGTGTCAGGGGCGGTCACGGACCGCCCCCGACACGTTAACCCCTTGCACACCGCGATCAAACGCGATCGAGGTGTACCGGGGGTTAAAGGGAAGCATCGGCAGGGAGGGGGCTCCCTCCGTGCTTCCCTGAGCCCCCCACGGCAGCGCAATGTGCAGCGCTGCTGCGGGGGACTCCCTTCCTCCAGGCCCCCGAATCCAAGATGGCGACGGGGGCCTTCGGGGGCCTGAGGAAGCTGGCTTCCTCAGTGCCTGCAAAGCGCAGGCATGAGGAAGTCTGCAGCAGTGCCTGTGACAGATCGCTGATCTGTCACAGTGATCTGTGATGTGACAGATCAGCGATCTGTCACAGGACAGTGATGTCCCACCTGGGACAAGGTAATAAAGTAAAAAAAAAAAAAAAAAAAGTGTTAAAAATAATTTAAAAAAAATCGCTAAATAAATTAGTTAAAAAAAAAAAATATTCCCCAATAAATCCATTTTTTGAAAATAAAAAAAAAACAAAACAATAAAAGTACACATATTAGGTATCGCCGCGTCCGTAATGACCCGCCCTATAAAACTGTCCCATTAGTTAACCCCTTTAGCGAACCCCTTAAAAAATAAAAATAAAAAACGAAGCAAAAAATAATGATTTATTATCATACCACCGAACAAAAAGTGCAATAACGCGCGATCAAAAAGACGCATATAAATATCCATGGTACCGCTGAAAACGTCATCTTGTCCCGCAAAAAACGAGCCACCATACAGCATCATCCGCAAAAAAATAAAAAAGTTATAGCTCGCAGAATAAAGCGATGCAAAAATAATTATTTTTTACATAAAATTGTTTTCATTGCAAAAAAACGACAAAACATAAAAAAACGACCTAAATGAGGTATCGCTGTAACCGTGCTGACCCGAAGAATAAAAACGCTTTATCAATTTTACCGCACGCGGAACGGTGTAAACGCACCCCCCAAAAGAAATTCATGAAAAGCTGGTTTTTGTTCATTCTGCATCCCAAAAATCGGAATAAAAAGCGATCAAAAAATGTCACGTGCCCGAAAATGGTACCAATAAAAACGTCAACTCGTCCCGCAAAAAATAAGACCTCACATGACTCGGTGGGTCAAAATATGGAAAAATTATAGCTCACAATATGTGGTGATGCAAAAACTATTTTTACAATAAAAAGCGTCTTTTAGCGTGCGACAGCCGCCAAACATAAAAACCGCCATAAATCGTAAATCAAACCCCCCGTTATCACCCCCTTAGTTAGAGAAAAATAATAAAACTAAAAGAAAATGTATTTATTTCCATTTTCCCGCTAGGGTTAGGGTTAGGGTAGGGTTAGGGCTAGGGTTAGGGCTAGGGTTAGGGCTAGGGTTAGGGTTAGGGCTCAGATTAGGGTTAGGGGTGTGTTGAGGTTAGGGTTGGAGTTATAATTAGGGGTTTCCACTGTTTGGGCACATCAGGTGCTCTCCAAAGGCAACATGGCGTCTGATCTCAATTCCAGCCAATTCTGCGTTGAAAAAGTCAAATGGTGCTCCTTCCCTTCCAAGCTCTGCCATGTGCCCAAACAGTGTTTTACCCCCACATGTAGGGTATCAGCCTACTCAGGACAAATTACAAAACAACTTTTGGGGTCCAATTTCTCCTGTTACCCTTAGGAAAATAAAAAACTGGGGGCAAAAATATAATTTTGCGGAAAAAAATGTTTTTTTTATTTTCACGCCCAGGCGTTATAAACTTCTGTGAAGCACTTGGGGGTTCAAAGTGCTCTCCACACATCTAGATAAGCTCCGTGGGGGGTCTAGTTTCCAAAATGGGGTCACTTGTGGGGAGTTTCAATAGTTTAGGTACATCAGGGGCTCTCCAAACGCACATGACACCCGCATACCAATCCATCAAAGTCTGCATTCCAAAACGTCACTACTTCCCTTCCGAGCCCCGACGTGTGCCCATACAGTAGTTTTCTCCCACATATGAGATATCAGCGTACTCAGGACAAATTGGACAACAACTTTTGGGGTCCAATTTCTCCTGTTACCCTTGGGAAAATAAAAAAAATGGGGACTAAAAGATGATGTTTGTTGAAAAAATACGATATTTTTATTTTCACGCCCGGTCGTTATAAACTTCTGTGAAGCACTGGGGGGTTCAAAGTGCTCACCACACATCTAGATAAGTTCATTAGGGGGTCTAGTTTCCAAAATGGGGTCACTTGTGGGGGGTTTCCACTGTTTAGGTACATCAGGGGCTCTCCAAACGCAACATGACACCCGCAGACCATTCCATCAAAGTCTGCATTCCAAAACGTCACTACTTCCCTTCCGAGCCCCGACGTGTGCCCATACAGTAGTTTTCTCCCACATATGAGATATCAGCGTACTCAGGACAAATTGGACAACAACTTTTGGGGTCCAATTTCTCCTGTTACCCTTGGGAAAATAAAAAAATGGGGACTAAAAGATCATGTTTGTGGAAAAAATACGATTTTTTTATTTTCACGCCCGGTCGTTATAAACTTCTGTGAAGCACTGGGGGGGTTCAAAGTGCTCACCACACATCTAGATAAGTTCATTAGGGGATCTAGTTTCCAAAATGGGGTCACTTGTGGGGGGTTTCCACTGTTTAGGTACATCAGGGGCTCTCCAAACGCAACATGACACCCGCAGACCATTCCATCAAAGTCTGCATTCCAAAACGTCACTACTTCCCTTCCGAGCCCCGACGTGTGCCCATACAGTAGTTTTCTCCCACATATGAGGTATCAGCGTACTCAGGACAAATTGGACAACAACTTTTGGGGTCCAATTTCTCCTGTTACCCTTGGGAAAATAAAAAAATGGGGACTAAAAGATCATGTTTGTGGAAAAAATACGATTTTTTTATTTTCACGCCCGGACGTTATAAACTTCAGTGAAGCACTGGGGGGTTCAAAGTGCTCACCACACATCTAGATAAGTTCCTTGGGGGGTCTAGTTTCCAAAATGGTGTCATTTGTGGGGGGTTTCTACTGTTTTGGTACATCAGGGGCTTTCCTAATGCGACATGGTGTCCGATCTCAATTCCAGCCAAAAACGTCAAATGGCGCTGCTTCCCTTCCGAGCTCTGCCATACGCCCAAATAGTGGTTTACACCCACATGTGGGGTATCAGCGTACTTAGGATAAATTGCACAATATCTTTTAGGGTCCTGTTACTTTTGGAAAAATAAGAATTGAGGGTGAAAAGATCATTTTTGTGGAAAAAATATGATTTTTTAATTGTACTGCTGTACGTTATAAACTTCTGTGAAGCCCTTGGGGGTTCAAAGTTCTCACCACACATCTAGATAAGTTCCTTGGGGGGTCTAGATTCCAAAATGGTGTCATTTGTGGGGGGTTTCCACTGTTTTGGTACATCAGGGGTTTTCCAATCGCGACATGGTGTCCGATCTCAATTCTAGCCAAAAACGTCAAATGGCGCTGCTTCCCTTCCGAGCTCTGCTATGCGCCCAAATAGTCATTTACACCCACATATGGGGTATCAGCGTACTCAGGACAAATTGCACAAAAACTTTTAGGGTCCTGTTACCCTTGGAAAAATAAAAATTGTGGGTGAAAAGATCATTTTTGTGGAAAAAATATGATTTTTTAATTGTACCGCTGTACGTTATAAACTTCTGTGAAGCCCTTGTGGGTTCAAAGTTCTCACCACATATCTAGATAAGTTCCTTGGGGGGTCTAGTTTCCAAAATGGGGTCACTTGGGGGGGTTTCCACTGTTTAGGTACATCAGGGGCTCGCCAAACGTGACATGGCGTCCGATCTGAATTCCAGCCAATTTTGCATTGAAAAAGTCAAACGGCGCTCCTTCCATTCTGAGCTCTGCCATGCGCCGAAACAGTGGTTCCCCCCCACATATCAGGTATCAGCGTAGTCAGGACAAATTGCACAATAACTTTTGCAGTCCAATTTCTCCTGTTACCCTTGGTAAAATAAAGAAAATTGAACCTGAAGTATTTTTTTGTGAAAAAAAGTTAAATGTTCATTTTTTTTTTAATATTCAAAAAATTCCTGTGACGCACCTAAAGGGTTAATAAACTTCTTGAATGTGGTTTTAAGCACCTTGAGGGGTGCAGTTTTTAGAATGGTGTCACTTTTGGGTATTTTCTATCATATAGACCCCTCAAAGTGGCTTCAAATGTGAAGTGGTCCCTAAAAATAAAATGGTGTTGCAAAAATGAGAAATCGCTGGTCAAATTTTAACCCTTATAACTTCCTAGCAAAAAAAAATTTTGGTTGCAAAATTGTGCTGATGTAAAGTAAACATGTGGGAAATGTTGCTTATTAAGTTTTTTGTGTGCCGTATCGCTGTGATTTAAGGGCATAAAAATTCAAAGTTGGAAAATTGCGAAATTTTCAAAATTTTCGCCAAATTTCCGTTTTTTTCACAAATAAACGCAAGTTATTTGAATGCAATTTTACCACGAACATGAAGTACAATATGTCACGAGAAAACAATGTCATAATCACCAGGATCCATGAAAGCGTTCCAGAGTTATGACCTCATAAAGGTACAGTGGTCAGAATTGTAAAAATTGGCCCGGTAGTTAACGTGCAAACCACCCTTGGTAGTGAAGGGGTTAACTCTTGGATTGAACACTAACCTCCACCCTCCCAGTAGAAGGCTAATTATCAAAATAATATCATACATTTAAAAAGAAAGAGAAAAGAATAGCCATAGCGTATACCTCACAAAAATGGGTTGTAATATTGAGAATAATAAGGAATGTTAAAAACTATAACTTTATTATGCTTATAATTTTTTTAACATTTTAATATGAATGAAATCGAATACAAATATAAATATAAAGAAAAACTATGCGCGTAAAAATAAAATATGCTCCACCTACCGCGAATACTCATACAAAAAGCAGACATCGAAAATATGAATATAGAGAATATGGTAGGGGAAGACAAATGCATCTATATAAAAAAAAAAAAAAAACACATAATGTATATATGGCTAATAAAAATAATCATAAACAGCCTCTATGTATGCATTTCACAATACTAATATTGGTTATAAACGCTGTTCCATTGCATACCAAATATTAGTATAACTAGTGAGGATAATGATTAAAATTACTTGTATATAAATACCCCTTGTAGATAAAGTAAAAATCCAGTTTGAATATTAATAAAAATAGAATAAATGTGAAAGAACTGGTTAAAAATAGTTAATAGGTACATGAAACCTCTAATGCAAGCATCCATATGTATTCATTTGTCTACAATCATATTAGAAGGCATATAATTCCAGTTCATGATTCAGGCCTTTTGGGGCCAAACTGTCCAAGGAGAATATCCAATAGGACTCTGCTCTAGACATTGCCTTGAGGAAATCACCCCCTCTCTGGTTATGATGGACCACCTGAATGCCGCAAAAGTGAACGCCTTTCAAAGATTGGCTATGTTTGTCTTTAAAATGGCGTGAGAGAGGGTGTCCTATAAAGCCTTTACGAATGTTAGAAAAGTGTTCTTTGATGCGATCCATCAAACGACGTTTGGTGCGGCCCACATACAATTTGTTACATGGGCACCTAATGCAATATATAACCCCCCTGGAAAAACAGGATATGTTCTCTGTGATATTAAACTCCATCGTACCACTTGAGTTAGAAAAGGTCAATTGGCGTATCTTTTTAAAAGAGGTGTTCATACACCCAAAACACCCTCCACATGGTAAAAAGCCTGTATTGCCTTGATTGAGGGCCTTCCAGGGACCTAAAGGGCTCCTGAAAGCCATCTTTGTAGTTGGGGCCACAAGGTTCCCTAACGTTTGTGACTTGCTATATACAAATCTAGGGTTGCTAGGGAGGAATTCCCCAATCACTTTATCCTTCTGAAGGATTGGCGCCAATATGGCATTAGGTGCCCATGTAACAAATTGTATGTGGGCCGCACCAAACGTCGTTTGATGGATCGCATCCAAGAACACTTTTCTAACATTCGTAAAGGCTTTATAGGACACCCTCTCTCACGCCATTTTAAAGACAAACATAGCCAATCTTTGAAAGGCGTTCACTTTTGCGGCATTCAGGTGGTCCATCATAACCAGAGAGGGGGTGATTTCCTCAAGGCAATGTCTAGAGCAGAGTCCTATTAGATATTTTCCTTGGACAGTTTGGCCCCAAAAGGCCTGAATCATGAACTGGAATTATATGCCTTCTAATATGATTGTAGACAAATGAATACATATGGATGCTTGCACTAGAGGTTTCATGTACCTATTAACTATTTTTAACCAGTTCTTTCACATTTATTCTATTTTTATTAATATTCAAACTGGATTTTTACTTTATCTATAAGGGGTATTTATATACAAGTAATTTTAATCATTATCCTCACTAGTTATACTAATATTTGGTATGCAATGGAACAGCATTTAAAACCAATATTAGTATTGTGAAATGCATGCATAGAGGCTGTTTATGACTATTTTTATTAGCCATATATACATTATGTGGTTTTATAAATATTTTTTTTTTTTTTTAAGATAGATGCATTTGTCTTCCCCTACCATATACTCTATATTCATATTTTCGATGTCTGCTTTCTGTATGAGTATTCGCGGTAGGTGGAGCATATTTTATTTTTACGCGCATAGTTTTTCTTTATATTTATATTTGTATTCGATTTTATTCATATTAAAATGTAAAAAAATTTATCAGCATAATAAAGTTATAGTTTTTAACATTCCTTATTATTCTCAATATTACAACCCATTTTTGTGAGGTATACACTATGGCTATTCTTTTCTCTTTCTTTTTAAATGTATGATATTATTTTGATAATTAACCCTCCGTCAGGCGCAATATAGATTCTCCTCAGTTCATGCGCAATGTGCCTGACAAGCACAGGTCAGAAAACCACCTATAGTAGCTACATATTTCAATTTCAGGACTATAGAAGTAGTCAGTGACCTTCAAAGGAATGTATTAAAAGAGATTACACCAAATCAGATGCAAAAAAAAACATTTATTAACCATAAACTTATTAAAACTAAAAGTACCACTTTTCGGTAGTACCGCCAAATAGGCTCCAGTTATCTTTACTTAACTATTGCTTAAATATAAAATTATGGAAAAAAACTTAAAGGATATTGCACTTAGATGTTACTTAATTATTTTCTACTCATCTTCAGTGGTTTCAATTGCAGCAGAAGCAGCACAGGTACACTTAGAAAAGCAAGGCTGGCAGACGAAAGTTGCATGGGAAAGGCAGATTGATTCTTTACATATTTTGCAGTCATATTTGGAAAGCCTTCTGAAACCAGATACAAATGAGCAGGTAGTACAACTGCGTCTTTTAGAAGGTGGTAGAGTCGGTGTTTGTTCTGGAACGTCCTTGGGACGTCCTTTGTATTTTTATCTTTGCCCAAATAATAAGCTAGATCTGTGTCTGTTTCCTCTGTATCAGTGTCATCACCATCCTGCTCTGTTCCAGAATCAGTGTTACATTCTGCTACCTCATCTTCAGATGAAATGTCACTAGATTCCTCTAAAACCTCAGTTACTGCTGGTTCTTCCTCATCATCTTCTAACAAAAAAATCTTCATTTCTTCTAAATGAAGGGGTTTAGATGAATCATACTGTTTTCTGGCCATTGCAGCAGAAAATCTGAAGCAAGAGAGAAAGAGTATGTGTTAGGCTGGTTTCACATTTGCGTTTTTTAGCGCTGGAAAAAAACGCACACCTGCGCATGCGTTTTTTCCCCTATATTTAACATGGGTGCGCATACCTGCGCGCTCGTAAGCGCATGCATGCGATTTTCATGCGCTGCGTTTTTTTGGGGTGTGCGTTGGGATTTTCCAGACGCAGCATGTTGCATTTTTTGGCCCTGCAAAAAAGCGCATGCGCACATATGCGCACGTTTTGCGCTAAAAATGGCCATTATAGCCTATGGATGTGCATATGTGCGCACTGGCATGCTCATGTATGCGTTTTTTTGCATATGCGTTTTTTTTTTAAACCATGGAATTTAGGGGTTTGGGTTAGAGTTAGGGTTAGTTAAGGGGGTTTAGGGTTAGGGTTATGGTCAGGGTCAGGGTTAGGGTTGGGGTTTGGGTCAGGGTTAGGGTTAAGTATGGTTTTGTTAAGGATTAGGGTCATGGTTAGGGTCAGGATTAGGGTTAAGTATGGTTTTGTTAAGGGTTAGGGTCAGGGTTAGGGTTAGGGTTAGGGTCAGGGTTAGGGTTAGGGTTAGGGTCAGGGTTAGGGTCAGGATTAGGGTTAAGTATGGTTTTGTTAAGGATTAGGGTCATGGTTAGGGTCAGGATTAGGGTTAAGTATGGTTTTGTTAAGGGTTAGGGTCAGGGTTAGGGTTAGGGTTAGGGTTAGGGTTAGGGTCAGGGTTAGGGTTAGGGTCAGGGTTAGGGTCAGGATTAGGGTTAAGTATGGTTTTGTTAAGGATTAGGGTCAGGGTTAGGGTCAGGATTAGGGTTAGTATGGTTTTGTTAAGGGTTAGGGTCAGGGTTAGGGTTAGGGTTAGGGTCAGGGTTAGGGTCAGGATTAGGGTTAAGTATGGTTTGGTTAAGGGTTAGGGTCAGGGTCAGGGTTAGGGTTAGGGTTAGGGTTAGGGTCAGGGTTAGGGTTAAGTATGGTTTTGTTAAGGGTTAGGGTCAGGGTTAGGGTTAGGGTTAGGGTCAGGGTTAGGGTTAGGGTTAGGGTTAGGGTCAGGGTTAGGGTTAGGGTTAGGGTTAGTTAGGGTTTAGGGTTTGGGTTAGGGTTAAGTATGATTTGGTTAAGGGTTAGGGTCAGGGTTAGGGTTAGGGTCAGGGTTAGGGTTAGGGTTAGGGTCAGGGTTAGGGTTAGTAAAGTCATGGTTTGGGTAGTGTGAGGGGCCACCTAAAAATGTTGGAAAAAAACGCAAACGCGGTAAAAACGCGCTAAAAACGCATACAAACGCATAAAAACGCTGCGTTTTTTTCATGCATGCTCATAAAAATGCTTGAAAAAAACGCAGCAGTTGTATGCTTATGTATGCGTTTTTTCAATGCGTTTTTTTGCGGGAAAAACGCGCTGCAAAAAAAAGCAAGTGTGAAACTAGCCTTAGGGCGCAATGTGCCTTAGAAGCCACCCTCCTTTTGTCTAAGAAAACAGTACTTATGCACACTAACTTAGCATTAATCCTTCATAAAACAAGCTAAATACACAATCGTGATGAATAAAAAAAGAAAATACTAACCTTTCAATTTGTGTTGAAATCAGGCGCAATGTGCCTGAGAAGCCAAAGTGTTGATATCTGCTCACTAGAAGGTCTGCTGAGTCACTGTGATATCAGGTTTCACAGAGCCTGTAGAGTCAGGAGATAACTAGGAGGGGTGGGGTTTTCTGATAAGTGGGCAAGGAGAGAGAAGTGAAACTAATTACTGTGTGCCTGTCAGATCTATTGCGCCTGATGGAGGGTTAATTAGCCTTCTACTGGGAGGGTGGAGGTTAGTGTTCAATCCAAGAGTTAAACAAGTGTTTGAACATATACACACTATATATGATAGCTATACTGGGTGGGCAGTAACCCTGATGAAGAAGCACGTTTTGCTTTGAAACGCCTAGGTTTTTGGCCCCAGCTAGGCTACGTAGCCTTAGCCTGTGACATCACACGCTGTCAGTGCAGGACAGTGTCGGCCCCCCTCAGCTGTGCATCCAGGACGCTACCGGCCGGAGCTATCCTGGCTCTGCCCAGCTCTCTTCATTACTTGCACCCCAGTCAGCCAGCTGATTCACGTCATCCTCCCAGAGCTAGGGTAAGTTTGTATAAGTCCTTTACCATTCATCAGTGTATCTTGCTGTGGTAGATTTTAATCTCCTGCACGCTTTGACTATCCGACTTATGTGTGAAAGGCAGGACTTTCACTTTCACTTTTACGTTATTATCTTTGAATCGTCCTGTGAGCGCAGTGCCTTTCTCTATTTACTTATACATCTTACCTGTATACTGACACTATACACTGTATACTATATACAGCGGTCCTGTGTACAATGTTACCAGTGATCACTGTATTACCTTTACATTATACACTATATACAGAGCTCCTGTGTATAAAGTCACCGTGATCACTGTATTACCTGTACACAGACACTGCATACTAAGTACAGATCTCGTGTGTATGAAGGCACTTATGGTGACTTTAGTATTTTGTTTTTTATTACTGATCAGTATTGTAGTATTCAGTCACTAGGTGAGGTAATATGTTGTCCGGCCATGGTGTGGCGGCATTTGTTCCTTGTATGTGCTATTATTTGGTCACTATATGGTGGTAATATGTGATCTGGTCATGGTGTGGTGGTATTGTTCCTAGAATAAGGTATTATTGGTCATCATGTGGTGGTAATATGTGGTCTGGACATGGTGAGGTGGTATTTGTTCCTTGTATGTGGTGTTATAGGTGACTATGTGGTGGTGGTATGGTGTCTGGTCATGGTGCGGTGGTATTTGTCCCATGTATATGATATTATTGGTCATTTTAAAAATTGAAAAATAAATAAAAATGTACCTACATTGTATTGGATATTTAAAAAAAATGTTTAATAGGTTAGAGTAGAGTAGGGCCCCGCCAAAAGAATCTACCTTGTCGTGGTGGCAGCTTAAAAAATCTTTTGACTGTGGATAGTTCAAGGGTTGGAGGCAGGGCTGGGGTGCAGCCTGGGTGGAGTCTTAAGGGGGCCCAGAGAATATTGCCAGTATGAGGCCCCGAAATTCCTAGTGGCAGCCCTGTAGACAGGGCTTGAAACAATGTAAATATGATTACAACTTTACTAGCTCCCCTATCCACAGTACAGTGTAATGGGTACACTGCTCCCTTATACTGTACATAGTAAGGGTATGGGCGCACGTTGCGGATTTGCCTTTGTAAAAGTCTGCGCGGATTCTTCCTCTCTTGGCAGAAAACGTAGTTGAAAATCTAAGCGATTTTGAGTCGGATTTGATGCAGATTTTGATGCGGTTTTCTCTGCGGATTTGCAAGCTAAATAAAGATATATTATTTAATAAAAACAAAAAAAAGAATTGTGATGTAATTTCCTTGTCAAACCTCTTCTTTTACATTCTCCATTGAAAACAAAAATATCATTACATACCATGTTGACATATAATGTTAATGCACAAAACAAAGTGAATATAATAAACAGCTGTGGCCAAAAGTATTGACACCCCTGCAATTTTGTCAGATAATACTCAGTTTCTTCCTGAAAATGATTGCAAACACAAATTCTTTTGTATTATTATCTTCATTTAATTTGTCTTAAATGAAAAAACACAAAAGAGAATGAAGCAAAATGCAAAACATTGATCATTTCACACAAAACTCCAAAAAATGGGCCAGACAAAAGTATTGGCACCCTCAGCCTAATACTTGGTTGAACAACCTTTAGCCAAAATAACTGCGACCAACCGCTTCCGGTAACCATCAATGAGTTTCTTACAATGCTCTGCTGGAATTTTAAACCATTCTTCTTTGGCAAACTGCTCCAGGTCCCTGATATTAGAAGGGTGCCTTCTCCAAACTGCTATTTTTAGATCTCTCCACAGGTGTTCTATGGGATTCAGGTCTGGACTCATTGCTGGCCACCTTAGAAGTCTCCAGTGCTTTCTCTCAAACCATTTTCTAGTGCTTTTTGAAGTGTGTTTTGGGTCATTGTCCTGCTGGAAGACCCATGACCTCTGAGGGAGACCCAGCTTTCTCACACTGGGCCCTACATTATGCTGCAAAATTTGTTGGTAGTCTTCAGACTTCATAATGCCATGCACACGGTCAAGCAGTCCAGTGCCAGAGGCAGCAAAGCAACCCCCAAACATCAGGGAACCTCCTCCATGTTTGACTGTAGGGACCGTGTTTTTTCTTTGAATGCCTCTTTTTTTCTCCTGTAAACTCTATGTTGATGCCTTTGCCCAAAAAGCTCTACTTTTGTCTCATCTAACCAGAGATCATTCTTCCAAAACGTTTTAGGCTTTTTTCAGGTAAGTTTTGGTAAACTCCAGCCTGGCTTTTTTATGTCTCAGGGTAAGAAGTGGGGTCTTCCTGGGTCTCCTACCATACAGTCCCTTTTCATTCAGACGCCGATGGATAGTACGGGTCGACACTGTTGTACCCTCGGACTGCAGGGCAACTTGAACTTGTTTGGATGTTAGCCGAGGTTCTTTATCTAACATCCGCACAATCTTGCATTGAAACCTTGTCAATTTTTCTTTTCCGTCCACATCTAGGGAGGTTAGCCACAGTGCCATGGGCTTTAAACTTCTTGATGACACTGCGCACGGTAGACACAGGAACATTCAGGTCTTTGGAGATGGACTTGTAGCCTTGAGATTGCTCATGCTTCTTCACAATTTGGTTTCTCAAGTCCTCAGGCAGTTCTTTGGTCTTCTTTCCTTTCTCCATGCTCAATGTGGTACACACAAGGACACAGGACAGAGGTTGAGTCAACTTTAATCCATGTCAACTGGCTGCAAGTGTGATTTAGTTATTGCCAACACCTGTTAGGTGCCACAGGTAAGTTACAGGTGCTGTTAATTACACAAATTAGAGAAGCATCACATGATTTTTCGAACAGTGCCAATACTTTTGTCCACCCACTTTTTTATGTTTGGTGTGGAATTATATCCAATTTGGCTTTAGGACAATTCTTTTTGTGTTTTTTCATTTAAGAGAAATTAAATGAAAATAATAATACGAAAGAATTTGTGTTTGCAATCATTTTCAGGAAGAAACTGAGTATTATCTGACAAAATTGCAGGGGTGTCAATACTTTTGGCCACAACTGTATAGAAAAATTTTATATACTATATATACATATATATATACACACACGTGGTCAAAATTGTTTGTACCTCTCATTAAATGACAGAAAAACCCACAAAGGTGTCAGAAATTGAATTTAACAAAAGTAATAATAAATTAAAAGTCTATGAAACTGAACAAATGAAAGTTAGACATTGCTCTTTTCAACCATGCTTCCACAGAATTTTTTAAAAAATAAAACTCATGAAATAGGCCTGGAGAGAAATGATGGTACCCTTAACTTAATGTTTTGTTGCACCACCTTTTGAGTCAATCACTGCAATCAAATGATTCCTGTAACTTGCAATGAGACTTCTGCACCCCTCTACATGTATTTTGGCCCACTCCTCAAGAGCAAACTGCCCCAGTTGTCTCATGTTTGAAGGTTGCCTTTTCTAGACGTCATGTTTCAGCTCTTTCCAAAGATGCTCAATAGGATTTACGTCAGGGCTCATGGAAGGCCACTTCAGAATTGTCCAATGTTTTCCTCTTAGCCATTCTTGGGTGTTGTTATCCGTGTGTTTTGGATAATTAGCCTGTTACAAGACCCATGACCTGCGACTGACACCAAGATTTCTGGCATTGGGCAGCACATTTCTCTCATGAATCCCTTGATAGTCTTGAGATTTCATTGTACCCTGCACAGGTTGTAGACACCCTGTGTCAGATGCAGCAAAGCAGCCCCTGAACATAACAGAGGCTCCTCCATGTTTCACAGTAGGGACAATGTTCTGTCTTGATATGCTTCATTTTTCCATCTGTGAACATAGAGCTGATGTGCCTTGTCAAAAAGTTCCATTTTTGTCTTATCTGTCCATAGGTCATTCTCCCAGAAGCTTTGTGGCTTGTCAACATGTAGTTTGGCAAATTCCAGTCTGGCTTTTTTTATTTTTTTTCAACAATGGTTTACTCCTTGGTCGTCTCCCATGAAGTCCACTTTGCCTCATACAACGACAGATGGTACGATCTGACACTGATTTTCCTTGAGCTTGAAGTTCACCTTTAATCTGTTCAGAAATTTTTCTGGGCTCTTTTGTTACAATTCATATTATCCGTCTCTTTAATTTGTCATCAATTTTCCTCCTGCATCCATGGAGGTTGGCTATAGTCCCATGGAACTTAAATTTCTGAATAATATGTGCAACTATAGTCACAGGAACAAGCTGCTTGGAGATAGTCTTATAATTTTTACTTTTAACATGCTTGTCTATAATTTTCTATCTAATCTCCTGGAACAACTCTTTCCTTTGCTTCTTCTGGTCCATGTTGAGTGTGATGAACACCATGTCCCAAACAGCTAAATGAGTATCTGTAGCCCTCTATACAGGACCACTCACTGATTCCAAGATTGTAGACACTTGTGATGCTAATTAGTGGACACACCTTGATTTAACATGTCACTTTTGTCACATGAAGGTATTTTCAAGGGTACTATCATTTTTGTCCAGGCCTATTTCATGAGTTTTATTTTTTTTTTTAAATTCTGTGAAAACATTGTTGAAAAGCAATGTCTGATATTCACTTGTTCAGCTTCAAAGATTTTTAAATTATTATTTCTTTTATCAGATGCAAGTTATTTCTGTGACCATTGTGGGTTTTTCTGTCATTAAACGAGGGGTATCAACAATTTTGACAATGTGTGCATGTGTCAGCCAGATAGCCTCATTAATAAAATGATAAAATGACTGTGGCTTAGCTTGTTTTTGTTTTTCCTCCTCGGTGACTCATTCATAACACAGAGGCCTAATTGGAGCAAGTTTTATATCTGATGTAGTTTGACTGTGGAGGCAACAGGAGAATTTGCCGGACACACAGCAGGGGAGAAGCTGGCGTTACTGAACCCCACTAACACTGGAGCATGTGTTTTTCTTTTTTCTCTGTATAGACGGTACTTCAGAGCAACAACTGGCGGTGTTGAAGCCCAGGTTCAATCAGGGTTTAGGCTGAGGCCTAATTGGAGCAATTTTTTTTATCTGATGTAGCTTGAATGTGGAGGCAGCAGGAGACTTTGCCGGACACACAGCAGGGGAGCAGCTGGCGTTACTGAACCCCACTAACACTGGAGCATGTGTTTTTCTCTGTGCAGACGGCACTTCTGAGCAACAACTAGCGGTGTTGTAGCCCAGGTTCAATCAGGGTTTAGGCTGAGGCCTAATTGGAGCAAGTTTTATATCTGATGTAGTTTGAATGTGGAGGCAGCAGGAGACTTTGCCGGACACACAGCAGGGGAGCAGCTGGCGTTACTGAACCCCACTAACACTGAAGCATGTTTTTTTCTCTGTGCAGACGGCACTTCTGAGCAACAACTGGCAGTGTTGGAGCTCAGGTTCAATCAGGGTTTAGGCTGAGGCCTAATTGGAGCAAGTTTAATATCTGATGTAGTTTGAATGTGGAGGCAACAGGAGAATTTGCCGGACACACAGCAGGGGAGCAGCTGGTGTTACTGAACCCCACTAGTACTGGAGCATGTGTTTTTCTCTGTGCAGACGGCACTCCTGAGCAACAACTGGCGGTGTTGGAGCCCAGGGTCATTCATGGAGTAGGCTGAGGCGTACTTGGAGCAAGTGTAAAATCTGATGTAGTTTGAATGTGGAGGCAGCAGGAGACTTTGCCAGACACACAGCAGGGGAGCAGCTGGCGTTATTGAACCCCACTAACACTGGAGCATGTGTTTTTCTCTGTGCAGACGGCACTTCTGAGCAACAACTGGCGGTGTTGTAGCCAAGGTTCAATCAGGGTTTAGGCTGAGGCCTAATTGGAGCAAGTTTTATACCTGATGTAGTTTGAATGTGGAGGCAGCAGTAGACTTTGCCGGACACACAGCAGGGGAGTAGTTGGCGTTACTGAACCCCACTAGTACTGGAGCATGTGTTTTTCTCTGTGCAGACGGCACTTATGAGCAACAACTGGCAGTGTTGGAGCCCAGGTTCAATCAGGGTTTAGGCTGAGGCCTAATTGGAGCAAGTTTTATATCTGATGTAGTTTGAATGTTGAGGCAACAGGAGAATTTGCCGGACACACAGCAGGGGAGCAGCTGGCGTTGCTGAACCCCACTAGTACTGGAGCATGTGCTTTTCTCTGTGCAGACAGCACTTCTGAGCAACAACTGGCGGTGTTGGAGCCCAGGGTCAATCAGGGTTTAGGCTGAGGCCTAATTGGAGCAAGTTTTATATCTGATGTTGTGTGAATGTGGAGGGAGCAGGAGATATTGCCGGACACACAGCAGGGGAGCAGCTGGCGTTACTGAACTCCACTAACACAGGAGCTAGTGCTTTTTTCTGTGCAGAGGGCACTTCCGAGCAACAACTGGCGGTGTTGGAGCCCAGGGTCAATCAAGGAGTAGGCTGAGGCCTAATTGGAGCAAGTTTAATATCTGATGTTGTGTGAATGTGGACAGAGCAGGAGATATTGCCGGACACACAGCAGGGGAGCAGCTGACATTGCTGAACCCCACTAACATTGTTAACGGAGATACAGCACTATACAGTCTGAGTGCGGCTGAACACGTGTTATCAGCGTTGCGCCAGGTCCTGGTTTCATCTCATAGAACGGAGACGCCGCACATAACAGAGCCGCAATTACAGATCATAGGTACTGCAGTTGCTTGCTAATAGCTGGCTTTAGTTCTCGGACTTCTTTTGGGACTTTAAAGGTACTTTTAACATAGAAAGTTCTTTTGAATTATTTGGTAGGAGATGTTGCCACCGGCCGGGGCAATCTCCATGTGATTGCAATCAATCTGCCATTTTCTCCGCAACCATTATTCGTTTACGTTTAGGAATTTATTCATGGTTGGATGACATTTTAGTAATAGTATTTTCTATTCACCTGAGGTGGTGTGATATACATACATTTTTTTGATCTCTTTTTAAATTTATTGAATACAGTATATTGTTAACGTTTCTGAGATATAGCTTTATATCTATTTTATATGCTTATTAATTGTTTTTTTTCTAATGAGATTTTTTAGGCATACATGTATGTTGAGTAAATTGCAATAGTTTCTACCTGAATTTTTATCAGCATTACAGTGAGCTTGGTTTCTTTGATCTTGTTTTAATAAATTTCTGAATATAGTGAGGTTTTTGTGAGCAAAATTATTTTAATTTTATTTTGAGATTAATCAAATTGACAAAATAGTGTTTTTTTTGTCCAATTTTGCAGCACTATACACTCTGAGCGCCACTGAAAGTATTCTCTTTATTAATATCTGATGTAGTTTGAATGTGGAGGGAGCAGGAGACATTGCCATACACACAGAAGGGGAGCAGCTGGCGTTACTGAACCCCACTAACAAAGGATCTAGTGTTTTTTTCTGTGCAGACGGCGCTTCTGAGCAACAACTGGCGGTGTTGGAGCCCAGGATCAATCATGGTGTAGGCTGAGGCCTACTTGGAGCAAGTTTAATATCTGATGTAGATTGAATGTGGAGGGAGCAGGAGATATTGCCGTACACACAGCAGGGGAGCAGCTGGCGTTACTGAACCCCACTAACACAGAAGCTAGTGTTTTTTTTTGTGCAGACGGCAATTCTGAGCAACAACTGGCGATGTTGGAGCCCAGGATCAATCATGGTGTAGGCTGAGGCCTACTTGGAGCAAGTTTAATATCTGATGTAGTTTGAATGTGGAGGGAGCAGGAGATATTGCCGTACACACAGCAGGGGAGCCGCTGGTGTTACTGAACCCCACTAACACAGGAGCTAGTGTTCTTTTCTGTGCAGACTCCACTTCTGAGCAGCAACTGGTCGTGTTGGAGCCCAGGGATTACAGTTCAGGTGGTAGAAACATGAGCACAACAGGAGACCTGAATACTGTTGCCAACCAATTATTTATTCTGGAAGAGGACTGGCAAATTCCGGCGAGATACAGGCCTTGTTCATTTTCAAAAAAGTAAGCCGGTCAACGTTATCGGAGGATAGTCGCGTGCGACGGTCTGTTAGTACACCACCTGCGGCACTAAAGACGCGTTCTGATAATACACTAGCAGCAGGGCAAGCCAGCACTTCCAATGCATACTGGCTAAGCTCTGGCCATGTATCCAGCTTAGAGACCCAAATCTTGAAGGGGGAAGAGCCATCTGGGAGTACACTCACAGGGCAAGACATGTAGTCTGTCACCATCTGACGGAAACGTTGCCTCCTGCTCAATGGAGTCGTCTGTGATGGTGTAGACATTTGTGGCGGGCACACAAAACTTTGCCACATTTGGGACATACTGGTCTTGCCTTGTGCTGAGGCGCTGTGTTATGAATGAGTCACCGTAGGAGGCAAAAACAGAAATACTAGCTAAGTCCAGAAAACCAGAGAAGTTGGCAGCTATCGGATTGCAGACCCTGAACCTATCAACAACAACTAGCAGTAGCCGTGGGGGGTTCCTACGGTGCCCTAGACCCCTCGATCACAGCCGGAGAACTAAATAGCCTAAAGACAGAAAGGGAAATCTAAACTGCCCCAGAGCAGACCCCAAAGCAATAGGCAGCCCCCAACATATAATGACGGTGAAGCAAGATGAAAAAACACTCACACAGATAGAAAGATAGGCTGAGCAAATGATGGGGCCCAAGCTAACTAAATAGGACAGAATAGAAAAGCTGCTGTCTGCAATCCGCCAAAACCCTATCAAAACAAGGCCAACAGGCTGATAGGGAAAAAAGCCCTGAAGACGCTAGGCTTCAAAAACACTATATCAGTACTCAGGTATTTTCTGAAGACAGAGCAAAAAGGAATTCAGCTCACCCCAACAGGGAATGGCAGAAATCCAGAAAAACAAGGCAAAACAAAACCAAAACACAAATGCAAAAAGAAGAGCAGAAAACTTAGCTTTAGAGGAGCAGGAATCAGACTGGTCTCCTAGAATCCCTCAGAGAGATCACCAGCAAGGCAGAAGGGCGTCGGCTGCCTTATTTCCAGTAAGCAATTCCCGTCACCCAGTCATCATCATCCAGCTCAGGTGCTTGGTAATCAGCCTCACTACCTTCCTTCACCAGAAGAGGGAGTTCATCAGACCTCAATGGTGAAGGGGAAAATGAACTCACAACAGTACCTCCCCCTTGAGGAGGGGTCACCGAACCCTCATCCACGCCACCAGGGCGATCAGGGTGAGCCCAATGAAAGGCACGCACCAATCTTTTGGCATGAATATCAGAGGCAGAGACCCAGGAATTATCCTCCTGACCATAACCCTTCCACTTAACCAAATACTGGAGTCTCCGTCTAGCCAGACGGGAATCCAGTATCTTCTCTACCTCATATTCCATGTTACCTTCAACCAATACAGGGTCCAGAGGTGCCACCCCAGGAACTACTGGTTCAACAAACCTCTTCAACAAGGACTTATGAAACACATTATGGATTTTAAATGAGACAGGAAGAGCCAAACGAAAAGAGACCGGATTAATAATCTCCAAAATCTTGTAAGGTCCAATAAATCTAGGCTTAAACTTAGGAGAAGCCAGCTTCATAGCGATATTTTTTGATGATAACCAAACCATATCACCAACCTTAAACTGGGGACCAATGGTCCTATGTGGGTTGGAAAACCGCTGGGCCTTTTCCTGGGAGAGAGATAACTTATCCACCACTTGGTCCCAGATCTGGTGCATTCTCTCCACCACAGTGTCAACACCTGGGCAGGCAGAAGGCTCCACCTGCCCTGAAGAAAATCGAGGATGAAACCCAAAGTTACAAAAAAAAGGTGACATCAAAGTGGCAGAACTAGCTCTATTATTTAAAGCAAATTCGGCCAAGGGCAAAAATGAAACCTAATCATCCTGATCAGTGGAAATAAAACATCTCAAATACGACTCCAAGGTCTGGTTAGTTCTTTCCGTCTGCCCATTGGTCTGAGGGTGAAACGCAGAGGAGAAGGACAACTGAATTCCCAGCTTGGAACAGAAGGTCCTCCAAAATCTAGACACAAACTGAACTCCTCTGTCAGATACAATGCTCTCAGGAATCCCGTGCAAGCGAACCACCTGTTGCAAAAACAGGGGCACCAACTCAGAGGAAGATGGCAACTTAGGGAGTGGTACAAGATGAACCATCTTAGAGAACCTATCACAAATCACCCAAATAACAGTCATTTTCTGAGAGACAGGCATATCAGAGATGAAATCCATTGAAATATGGGTCCATGGCCTCCTGGGGACTGGCAAAGGCATCAACAACCCACTAGAGCGAGAACAAGGTTTAGACCGGGAGCAAGTCCCACAGGACTGCACAAAATTCCTGACATCACGAGACAAGGCGGGCCACCAAAAAGACCGACTCACCAGATCTCTAGTACCAAAAATACCTGGATGACCAGCCAATGCAGAGCAATGAGCTTCAGACATCACTCTCTTCTTCCACTGGTCAGGAACATACAACTTTCCACTGGGACAACGCTCAGGTTTGTCCTCCTGGAACTCTTCCAGAGCACGTCTCAAATCGGGCGAGATGGCAGAAAGAACTACCCCTTCGCCTAAGATGGTAGCAGGCTTGGTCACCACAGGAGAATCAGCAAAGAAGCTCCTAGAGAGAGCGTCAGCCTTGACATTCTTAGTGCCAGGAAGAAAAGAGAGCACAAAATCAAAACGTGTAAAAAACAAGGCCCACCTAGCCTGTCTAGGGTTCAAGCGTTTGGCCGACTCCAGGTAAATCAAATTCTTGTGGTCAGTGAGGACCACGACTTGATGTTTAGCTCCCTCCAACCAATGTCTCCACTCCTCAAATGCCCATTTCATGGCTAACAGTTCCCAATTCCCCACATCATAGTTACGTTCAGATGGAGAGAACTTTCGGGAAAAGAAAGCACAGGGATTCATTTTAGATGTTACAGGATCCTTTTGGGACAAAACAGCTCCTGCACAAATCTCAGAAGCGTCCACCTCTACCTGGAACGGGAGTGAGACATCAGGTTGCCGCAAAACCGGGGCAGAAGTGAATCTTCGCTTCAGCTCCTGAAAGGAAGAAACAGCCTCCGGAGACCAATTCAACACATCAGCACCCTTCTTAGTCAGATCAGTCAATGGCTTGGCAATACTAGAAAATTTTGCTATAAATTTCTGATAAAACAGCAAAACCCAAAGACTTCTGGAGGGCCTTCAAAGAAGTGGGCTGAACCCAATCATAAATGGCCTGTACCTTGGCCGAGTCCATTTCAATAGTTGACGGAGACAAAATAAATCCCAAAAATGAAATCCTCTGTACCCCAAAAAGGCATTTTGATCCTTTGACATACAGGGAATTCTCCCTCAAGATCCGGAACACAGTCCGAACATGTTCCACATGAGAATCCCAATCCTCGGAGAAGATCAAAATATCATCCAGATAGATAATCAAAAATGTATCCACAAAGTCTCGGAAAATGTCGTTCATGAAGCACTGGAAGACAGAAGAGGCATTAGTGAGCCCAAAAGGCATCACCAGGTACTCAAAATGTCCCTCCGGAGTATTAAACGCCATCTTCCATTCATCCCCATGCTTAATGCGGATAAGATTATACGCCCCCCTGAGGTCAAGCTTGGTAAACCAGCAAGCAACTTTAACTCTGGAGAATAGATCCGAAACCAGGGGTAACGGATACTGATATTTAATAGTAATTTTGTTGAGGGCACGATAATCAATACAAGGCCTTAATGAACCATCCTTTTTGGCCACGAAAAAAAACCCAGCACCTAAGGGTGAAGAGGATGGTCTAATATGACCCTTCTCCAACGCCTCCTTAATATAGGATCGCATAGCCTCGTGCTCGGGTACAGATAAATTGAAGAGCCGACCCTTGGGAAATTTACACCCCGGGCTCAGTTCAATTGCACAATCATAACTCCTATGAGGAGGCAAAGACGCAGACTCATTCTCACTAAATACATCATAAAAGTCCGCCAAATAGTCAGGAACATCATGTGACTGAGAAGAGGTGGAAAAAAACGGAGCCTCACTAAGGGCACACCGACAACCCCAACTCACCACAGCCACAGATTTCCAATCCAAAACTGGATTATGAATTTGCAACCAGGGAAACCCCAGAACAATGGTATCATGCAAATTATGCAACACCAAAAATCTGCAATTTTCTTGATGGTCTGGGGCAACCCGCATTACCACCTGGGTCCAAAACTGAGGGTTTTTTTTGCCAAAGGAGTAGCATCAATCCCCCTCAAAGGGATAAGCGTCCGCAGAGGTGTCATCGGAAATCCACAACGTTTAGCAAAATCCTAGTCCATTAGGTTCAGGGCTGCTCCCGAATCCACAAAAGCCTTGGCGGAAAATGTGGACAGGGAGCAGTTCAGAGTAATAGCCAGAAGAAACTTAGGTTGAACACCACCCACAGAAAACATGTGTGCAAAACGTTTCTCTCATTTAGGACAGACAGACAGAAATAATATGTGAGGCATCTCCACAAAAAAAACACAGCTTATTACGCCTTCTGAACTCCTGACGTTGCTCCCTGGACAAAACTCTATCACATTGCATAGGTTCAGACTCTTGTTCAACAGGTGGCAACACCTCTCGTGCAGTCCTGCGTTCAAGTAAACGCCGATCAACCTGAATGGCTAATGACTAGTGTTGAGCTTTCCGATACCGCAAGTATCGGGTATCGGCCAATATTTGCCGTATCGGAATTCCGATACCGAGTACCGATACTTTTTTCGTATCGGATACCGGAATCGGAAGTCCAAAATGCAATGAGCCACTTTTGTGGCTCTGATTGGCTGCCGAAATGACGTCATCATGATGCGCTGTCTGTGCGCATCATGATGCGCCGTCAGTTCGGGCCTTCGGGCGGTCTGTACCGGCCTGCCGGTGGTCTGTGCAGGCTCCGGTGGTCTGTGCCGGCCTGCCGGGGGGGCTGTGCCGGCCTGCCGATGGTCTGTGCAGGCTCCGGTGGTCTGTGCCGGCCTGCCGGGGGGCTGTGCCAGCCTGCCGGTGGTCTGTGCAGGCTCCGGGGGTCTGTGCCGGCCTGCCGGTGGTCTGTGCAGGCTCCGGTGGTCTGTGCCGGCCTGCCGGTGGTCTGTGCCGGCCTGCCGGGGGGCTGTGCCGGCCTGCCGGTGGTCTGTGCAGGCTCCGGTGGTCTGTGCCAGCCTGCCGGGGGGCTGTGTCGGCCTGCCGGTTGTCTGTGCAGGCTCCGGGGGTCTGTGCAGGCATCGTCCGATGGGACTACAAGTCCCATCGGGCGATGCCTGCTACCATGACAGTGATTGACACATTAGCCAATGATGGGACAGTAGTAGTCCCATCATCCGGCTAATGTGTTGAATGTAAAAAGAAAAAGAAAAAAAAAAAATTACATGCTACATACATGCTACATACATACAACATGCATACTACATATATACTACATGTAACATACATACTACATACATGCTACATACATACTACATACATAATACATATATACTACATGCATGCAACATACATACAACATATATACTACATGCATGCAACATGCATACTACATATATACTATATATACTACATGTAACATACATACTACATGCTACATACTTGCAACATACACACTACATGCTACATACATGCAATATACTGCATGCATACTACATACATACTACATACTACATACATGCTACATACATACTACATACATACACTACATGCATGCAACATACATACTACATATATACCACATGCATGCAACATGCATACTACATATATACTGCATATATACTACATGCATGCAACATACATATATACTACATACAATACATACATATAGACATACAGTACATATAACATAGAGTACATACTCACCGTCACTTGTCACTTTGATCCCCGAAGCCATTGTCGCCTGAGGAATAAATATCAAAATAAAAAAACACCAATATACTTACCCCGATCCGCAGAAGTCCACGAGGGTCCCACGTCCATCTTGCGTGGAGAACAGCAGCATCAGCTGATGCTACCGTTCTCTACCAGCTCCAGGAATACAATGACGGAAGGTAGGTATCCTTCCGCACTGTATTCCTCCACCACTTTAAAAAAAAAAAGTCCCTAGTCTCACTTTATGCCATTGCTGCGTGGGAAATTCCCACGCAGCAATGGCATAAAGTGAGACTAGGGACTTATTTTTTACAATGGTGGACGTGGGACCCTCGTGTACTTCTGCGGATCGGGGTAAGTATATTGGTGTTTTTTTATTTTGGTATATATGTAGTATGTATGTTGCATGCATGTAGTGTATGTATGTAGTATGTATGTAGCATGTATGTAGTATGTATGTAGTATGCATGTAGTATATATGTAGTATGTATGTTACATGTAGTATATATAGTATATATGTAGTATGCATGTTGCATGCATGTAGTATATATGTTGTATGTATGTTGCATGCATGTAGTATGTAGCATGTATGTAGTATGTATGTTACATGTAGTATATATGTAATATGCATGTTGTATGTATGTAGCATGTATGTAGCATGTAATTTTTTTTTTTTTTTTACATTCAACACATTAGCCGGATGATGGGACTACTACTGTCCCATCATTGGCTAATGTGTCAATCACTGTCATGGTAGCAGGCATCGCCCGATGGGACTTGTAGTCCCATCGGACGATGCCTGCACAGACTACCGGAGCCTGCACAGACCACCGGCAGGCCGGCACAGCCCCCCGGCAGGCCGGCACAGCCCCCCGGAGCCTGCACAGACCACCGGCAGGCCGGCACAGCCCCCCGGCAGGCCGGCACAGACCACCGGAGCCTGCACAGACCACCGGCAGGCCGGCACAGCCCCCCGGCAGGCCGGCACAGCCCCCCGGAGCCTGCACAGACCCCCCGGCAGGCCGGCACAGCCCTCCGGCAGGCCGGCACAGACCACCGGAGCCTGCACAGACCACCGGCAGGCCGGCACAGCCCCCCGGCAGGCCGGCACAGACCACCGGAGCCTGCACAGACCCCCCGGCAGGCTGGCACAGCCCCCCGAAAGGCCCGTACAGACCCCAGAGAGGCTGTACAAGGCAAAAATATGTTTTTTCTTATTCCGATACCGGAAGTCCCATAGACTTGAATGGGACTTCCGGTATCGGAATCGGCGATACCCGATTTTTTTTTAGATCGGCCGATACCATCCGATCCGATACTTTTAAGTATCGGACGGTATCGCTCAACACTACTAATGACATAGAATCGTTAAGACCAGAGGGAACAGGAAATCCCACCATAGTATCTTTTACGGCTTCTGACAAACCCTTCCAAAAGAGAGCTGCCAAGGCATTATCATTCCAGGTAGTAAGGACCGCCCACTTTCGGAATTTTTGACAGTACAATTCTGCAGAATCTCTACCCTGCCTCAATGCCAACAGGGTCTTTTCAGCTTGATCAATAGCATTAGGTTCATCATACAACAACCCCAAGGCTTGAAAAAATGCGTTCACATTAGTCAGAATAGGATCATCTGGTTTCAAAGAAAACGCCCAATCCTGGGGATCGCCACGCAGCAAAGAGATGACAATTTTAACCTGCTACGCGGAGCTCCCTGACGAGTTAGGCTTCAAGGCAAAAAATAATTTACAGGTATTTTTGAAATTCAAAAATTTAGACCGATCCCCCAAAAACACATCAGGAGTAGGGTTCTTTGGTTCAGCAGCATATGAATGAGCAAGGTAGGCAGAAATTCCCCGCACTTCCGCAGTGAGCTTCTCCACACGATCAGAGAATTGCTTTATCTCCATTGAGAGAAAAAAAATTCCCCCTACGGCCTCAGAGATATAGAGGAAAAAATAAAATATACACACTTTTTTTTTTTTTTTTACAATTCTTTCCTGCTATTGAGTACCCTAGGATCTGCGGTGTGGCTGGTGATTCTGTTAAGAATGAGTCACCGTAGGAGGCAAAAACAGAAATACTAGCTAAGTCCAGAAAACCAGAGAAGTTGGCAGCTATCGGATTGCAGAACCCTGAACCTATCAACAACAACTAGCAGTAGCCGTGGGGGGTTCCTACGGTGCCCTAGACCCCTCGATCACAGCCGGAGAACTAAATAGCCTAAAGACAGAAAGGGAAATCTAAACTGCCCCAGAGCAGACCCCAAAGCAATAGGCAGCCCCCAACATATAATGACGGTGAAGCAAGATGAAAAAACACACAGATAGAAAGATAGGCTGAGCAAATGATGGGGCCCAAGCTAACTAAATAGGACAGAACAGAAAAGCTGCTGTCTGCAATCCGCCAAAACCCTATCAAAGCAAGGCCAACAGGCTGATAGGGAAAAAAGCCCTGAAGACGCTAGGCTTCAAAAACACTATATCAGTATAAGGTATTTTCTGAAGACAGAGCAAAAAGGAATTCAGCTCACGCCAACAGGGAATGGCAGAAATCCAGAAAAACAAGGCAAAACAAAACCAAAACACAAATGCAAAAAGAAGAGCAGAAAACTTAGCTTTTGAGGAGCAGGAATCTGACTGGTCTCCTAGAATCCCTCAGAGAGATCACCAGCAAGGCAGAAGGGCATTGGCTGCCTTATATCAAGTGAGCAATTCCCGTCACCCAGTCATCATCATCCAGCTCAGGTGCTTGGTAATCAGCCTCACTACCTTCCTTCACCAGAAGAGGGAGTTCATCAGACCTCAATGGTGAAGGGGAAAATGAACTCACAACAGCGCTGCCTCTGTTCCCTCTTTGTGCAGAGCTTCCTCCACTGCCTCGACGCTCAGAGCTGCTTTGTAAAGCGCTAGCAGCACTGCTCTCAGATGGAATGGAGAACATGATGAAATGCACCAGTGTATCTTGGTACTCCTGCATTTTAAGCTCCCAATTCAACAGTGTTATGAGGCTTTGTAAGTTGTCCTGGTAGCGAGGATCTCGGAGGGTGTACACCCAATAATCAGCCGTGTTGAGAATGTGGGTGATGCAGCGGTTGCTTCTCAGGCACTGCAGCATGAAATCAACCATGTGCTGCAGACTCCCAACTGCCCAAGAAACGCTGTCCCCTGCTTGAGGCGTCATCTCTGCCTGATCTGCATCACCCCACCCTCGCTGTACATAATGACTACTAGAGCATTGTGTACCTCCCTCCTCTGGAGAGATGTCTTCCTCCTCCATTGACTCCTCATCCTCCTCACAAAGTGTCCCCTGCCTAGGCCTTTGTAAGGAACCACGTTGCGCCGACTGTCCAGAAGCAGATGGCATTTGTGACTCCTCATCCTCCACCTCTTCTAAAACCTCCTCCCTTAGTGCTTGCAAAGTTTTTTGAAGCAGGCAGATAAGGGGGACAGTCTTGCTGACTAGTGCATCATCTGCACTCGCCATCCGCGTGGAATCATCGAAGGCACGCAAAACATGGCAGATGTCCTTCATAGAGGCCCACTCAGTGGTGCTGAAGTGTGACCGGCGCACAGTGTGACTTGTTTGCGCCTGATGCAGCTGGTACTCCATTACTGCTGCCTGCTGCTCACACAACCGCTCCAACATCTGTAACGTTGAATTCCACCTGGTGGGTAGGTCTCATATGATGCGATGTTCCGGAAGGCGGAATCGGTGCTGCAGAGCTGCAAAGCACGATCTTGCCATGCTGGAACGCCGCAAGTGAGCACACTCTATGCGGACCTTGTGCAGCAGTGCATCAAGATCCGGATAGTCCCTCAGAAAGCTCTGCACAACCAAGTTGAGAACATGTGCCAGACACAGGATGTGAGTGAGGTTGCCTAGGCCCAGCGCTGTCACCAGATTTCGGCCATTGTCACACACTACCAAGCCTGGCTGGAGATTCGCTGGCACAAACCACAAGTTGCTCTCCTGCTTGATGGCATTCCAGAGCTCCTGCGCTGTGTGGCTTCGATTCCCCAAAGAAATTAATTTCAGTACGGCCTGTTGATGTTTGGCCACGGCTGTGCTCATATCAGGTAAGCGTTCACGGGTCTATGTGGAGGTAGACCGTGACGGCTCCTGCAGCGCTGATTCTGAGGATCTTGAGTATAAGGAGGACTCAATGTGTACAGACTGGATTCCTGCAATCCTTGGAGTTGGCAGAACACGTACAGCGCCACTCTCAAGATCTGTACCCGGCTCCACAACATTAACCCAATGGGCAGTGAGGGAAAGGTATCGTCCCTGTCCATGGTTACTGGTCCATGCATCGGTGGTCAGGTGGACCTTGCAACTGATGGCTTTTAGTAGCGCATGTTTAATTTTTCCCTCCACATTCTTTTGCAGGGCAGGCACGGCTTGCCTGCTGAAATAAAAGTGGCTGGGCACGGTGTATTGTGGGACTGCCAATGCCATGAAGTTATAAAAGGTGTCGGTCTTCACCAGCCTGAATGAGAGCATTTCAAGGGCCAGTAGTGTTGCAATGCCAGCATTCAGAGCCTGTGCTCGGGGATAGTTTGCCGAGTATGGCCACCTTTTCTCCCATGCCTGTGCTACCGATGGCTGTAGAGTGGCCTGGGAGTGTGAGAAAGACAGGGAACGCGGTGCTGTGGGTGGAATGTCACTGGGTCTCTGGACAACAGTGCCAGAGGTTCTTCCATGGCGATTCTGTGAGGAACCCGAACCAGCTGTGTGTGAGCTGGAGGAAGAGGCTACAACACGAGCTGAAGAGGTGGTAGGTGGTGCTGAAGGTTGGCCTACGTCTTCAGTGTGCCTTTGTAACTCCACCACGTGCTTGGTCCGCACATGTTTCCACATATTTGTGGTATTGAGGTTGCTGACACTTTTCCCTTTTTTGACTTTATGATTACACAGCTTATATTTGACAAAGCAAATGTCATCTGCAACTGTGTCAAAAAAGGACCATGCACTGCAAGTCCTGGGAGCGCCCGTTAGGGTTTTGGAAGAGGAATGCTCCTAACGGGTGCCGAAGTGGAGGCTACAGGCAGCCAAGTCTGCCTCCTCCCTCTCCCTCCTGTTTTGGCCGTTCGGGGAATCTCTTCCTCAGAGCTGCTCCCACCATCCTTCTGTTCCTCATGCCATGATGGGTCAAGGACCTCATCATCTACACTCCCCTCTTCAAACACCTGCTTCTCCTGGGTAGTCTCGCCAGCACAGTACGCACCAGGAAGTGGCACCTGAGTCTCATCATCTGATGCATACTGAGGTGTGCTGACCATAGTCACTGGCCCACCCACCTCTTCAGATTCAGAGGGCCAAAGCAGTAGAGCATCACTGCATACTCCCTCTTCTTCACATTCTAGAATGCTTGGCTGTCCCCCTGTTTCCAAGCCAAGAGATTCAGAGAACACAAGTAGAGATGGCTCCTGTCCAGGGCTCTCTGACTGCCTGGGCAATTTGGCAGGTGGTGACCAGACAGATGGTTGCTCTTCAGTGCTCTGCCCCTGATAGAATGTGGAAGTAATTGAAGTCGATGCATTAGCTGCCATCGATCCGACAACGGCTTCAATTTGTTCATCCCGCAGCAGTGGGGTACGGCGAGGTCCTACAAAGCTGCGCATAAAGGACTGTTGCCTAGTAAAACTGGGGGATGCTGAGTCACTGGTGCCCGCAGCAGGCACAGAATCCCCACGTCCTCTCCCTGCTGAAACTCCACGCACGCCCACAACCATGTGCCTTACTCCCTGCCTTCTTCATCTTGGTAGACTGATAAAGATAGACAGAAAAGTACAAAGGGGGGCTTAGTGTGCTTATTCCTGAACAGCTGCTAACAGGAATAAGAAACACTAATTTTATAAAGTGTGTGGACTACACTTTAATATGAGCTAATGTAGCCTACACAACTGTCAAGTGGAGTGTTTGGTGAACTTTATTTACGTGTTTTTTTTCAAAAAAAACAAAAAGGATGTGACCAAAGATATGAAAGCGATAGTATCACAAACTTTTTGGAGCTATTACAATGCAGGAAGGTAACCTACAATGCAATAGATGAGGCTCTAAAAAATAGGATAATACTAATCTGGCTGCGGCTGAAGGGCATAAGCCAGAAAAAAGGCTCCTCTATCTACTCCTATATAGTGTTTGCAAGCAACCAATGTAGATGGATACGGATGGAAGCACACTAATAGGAAAAAAAATCAGGAAAAATGAGCTACAATAAAACAAAAAAAGAACTATGTATGAGGCAGTGACGCACGCTGAGCGGACTACAACCAGAAGTGGCTGCAGAACACACTACAACGTGAGCTGCACTCACACACAGAGACCTCACAGACAGCCGTGAACAGTGCAGAGAACTGGGCACTAGCACTGAAAGGCTGCAGAAAGGCTCCGCTGTCTACTCCTATAGTGTTTGCAACCAATGTAGATGGATACGGATGGATGCACAATAATAGGAGAATTAATGAAAAATGAGCAGCAATAAAACAAAAATAAATATGTATGAGGCAGTGACGCACGCTTAGCGTCCTACAACCAGAGGTGGCTGCAGGACACACTACAGCATGAGCTGCACTCACACAGACCTTGCAGACAGCTGTGAACAGCGCTGCAATGCAAAAGAAAGCTACAGTGATTGATAATGTAGCCTGGGTAAAGCACAATATTATATAGCAAATCGCTATCTCTAACTGTCCCTCAGAGTCTTGAACAGCAGCCTGTCCCTAACTGAATTCACAGCAGAGTGAACCCTAAATGGCGGCGGCGACTTTTATAGTGCATCATTACATCATTTCGGCAGCCAATCACAGCTATGCCATTAGTTAACATTCCTACATGCCTAACAGGATGTGCCCACACTTCTGAGGATTCCTCATTGGCTGAATCAAATCAAACTGGCTCATAGCATAATGGGAACTTCCGATTCCCGTATTCGATATGCAAAAATTATCGGAACTCAGTATCGGAATTCCGATATTTGCGGTATCGGAATGCTCAACACTACCTGTAGGCACAAAACTTATAACAGTTACTTATTTACATACATTTTAACAGTTGCAGTGCTTTAGCTTATTTTATACACGAAATCTACTTGGTGGTATACCTTGAGTGGTATGGGTGGATCTGCGTAACACTGGTGTTGTTATGGACTGAACTGTTTGTCTGGTTCTAACTACTGGTGTTGTGTGTGAACTGGGTAGTATACGTCTACTAGATCTTAGAGTCACTGTGGGCATGTCAGATTCACTACTGGCAGGGCGAGGGTTCTCTGACTCCACTGCTGGTGTAGCATCTGCTGCCTGATTTTCTAAATCTTCAGTATTTTCTTTAGTCACGTCTTCCTGTGCTACCAATTGGGGAAATGTCAACACTGGCACCACTATAGCATCATTTACTTTAGTCCAATTTGCAGGGAATTCTCCAAGTATGGTGCTGACCTTCTCTCCTTCTTCTATTTGTTGGATGTTATCTTGTTCTTCCATTCTTTCTCTTAACAGGTCAGGGCATAATTTCAAATGATCCCTTGATATTGCTGCTGAAGTTTCTCCTCCATCTTTACTAATAAGGCATACTTTGATGTTGTCAAAGTTTGAGGGTAGAATGGTGTAAGGTTCAGCTTCCAATTGGTCATCCAATTTATGCAATCTTCTTTTCCTTTTTAAGACTTGTTCTCCTGGTGACAAGGGAACGGCCGGTGCATTTTGATTGTAAAGCTTCTCCTGCTTTTGTCTTGCCAGAGCTAGACTCTTTTCCACACACTCTTGAACTCTTCTGTACCATTGTTGTCTTTCTGTATCCCTGTCAGCATCTGGTGACATTACTTCAGGTGTCAGGACTCCCATGTCCAAATCAATAGGCAGCTTACCAGGTCTTGCTCTCATTAGGTAGGCTGGGGTACAGTTGGTGGAATTCACCGGAATATGGTTGCAGAGGTCTACCAGATCTGGTAACTTTTCTGGCCACAGATTCCTCTCCTCCAAAGGCAATGTCTTCAGTAGGTCAATCACTACCTGGTTCATCTTCTCACACATGCCACTGGTCTGTGGATGATAAGGGGATGTCCTGATCTTCTTGCAACCATACAAGTTACAGAATTCCTGGAACACTTCTGCCTCAAAAGCGGGACCTTGATCTGTAAGTACTCGCTCAGGATATCCATGTGGTCTACAAAAGTGCTGTTGGAATGCTCTGACTGCTGTCCTGGCTTTTTGATCTTTGACAGGCACAACTACCAGGAATCTTGAGTAGTGGTCCATGATGGTAAGAGCATAGATGTAGCCCGACTGGCTTGGAACCAGCTTCACATGGTCAAGGGCTACCAACTCAAGTGGCTGTTTGGTGATTATTGGCTGTAGAGGAGCTCTCTGGCTGTTTTGATCCTTTCTGCGCAGGCTCCATTGTCCACACTCCCGGCACCACTTTTCAATGGCTTTCCTCATACCAGCCCAGTAGAATCTCTCCCGGAGCAAGGCTTCCAACTTCTTACATCCGAAGTGTCCAGATCCATTGTGGTATGCTTCCAAGACCATTGATGCCTCTCTCTTTGGGACCACCACCTGCCAGACCAGCTCATGAGTGCGGGCATTGATACTCCTCCGACACAGTTTTCCTTCATAGATGAACAGCCGGCCTCTTTCCTTCCACAACTGCTGTGTTTCTTCAGGAGCTTCCGACTCTGGGCGTGAGTCAGCTTGTGACAGTAGCTCCTTCACCAGGAGGATGGCAGGGTCACTATCCTGTGTTTCTGCCCAGTCATGATGAGGCAAGGGGTTTAAGGTGACCTCTTTCAAGCCAGACTGTTGTGAGTTCATTTTCCCCTTCACTACTGAGGCCCGAGGAACTCCCTCTTCTGGTGAAGAAAGGTAGTGAGCCTGATTGTCAAACACCTGGGGCTGATGATGATGACTGGCTGAGTGGAGTTAATGACTGGATATAAGGCTGCCGACGCCCTTCTGGCCTGCGGGTGATTTCTCTGTGGACTTCTAGGAAACCAGTCTGATTCCTGCTCATCTAAAGCTAAGATTTCTGCTTTGCCTTTTTGCATTAGTGTTTTGTTTTCCTTGCTTTTCTGGATTCTGCCATTCCCTGCTGGGGTGAGCTGAATCTCCTTTTGCCTGTTGCTCTGTCTTCAGAATATTCCTGAGTACTGACATAGCTTTTTTGAAGCCTAGCGTCTTCAGGGCCTTTTTACTGTCAGTTTGTTGGCTCTTATTTTCATAGGGTTTTTCACGGATTGCAGACAGCAGCCTTCCTGTCCTTTCCTATCTAAGCTAGCGTGGGCCCCATCTTTGCTCAGTCTATCTTTCTGTCTGTGTTTTGTTCTTTCTTCTTGCTTCACCGTCATTATATGTGGGGGGCTACCTTTTGCTTTGGGGTCTGCTCTGGGGCAGTTTAGATTTCCCTTTCTGTCTTTAGGCTATGTAGTCCTCCGGCTGTGATCGAGGGGCCTAGGGCATCGTAGGAGCCCCCCACGGCTACTGCTAGTTGTGTTGATAGGTTCAGGGGTCTGCAATCCGATAGCTGCCAACTTCTCTGGTTTTCTGGACTTAGCTATCATTTCTATTTTTGCCTCCTACGGTGACTCAATCATAACACCAGACCGTCTGTTTCTCACTCCTTGAGCACATTGGGCCGCAAGTGGCCAGTGGAAGGGAGGTAACTCTATTTCTTCAAGAGCCTCAAGGTCTTCTCCTGCATCTGGCAGATTAGGCATTCTGGACAGTGCATCACCATTGGCATTCTTATGTACTTGATGTTAAATTCATAGTTACACCACCGAGCCATCCATCGCTGCTCCAGTGCACCCAGTCTTGCAGTTTCCAGGTGAGTCAACGGGTTGTTGTCCGTGAAGATGGTAAACCTGGCTGAAGCTAGGTAATGCTTGAATCTTTCAGTCACAGCCCAAACTATGGCAAGGAACTCCAGCTTGAAGGAACTGTAGTTGTCAGGGTTCCTTTCAGTGGGACGCAGCTTCCTGCTGGCGTAGGAGATCACTCTTTCTTTTCCATTCTGTACCTGTGACAGTACCGCTCCAAGTCCCACGTTTCTGGCATCAGTGTACAACACAAATGGTTTGTCATAATCTGGGTAGGCCAGAACTTCATCAACTGTGAGAGCCATCTTCAGTCGAGTGAAGGATCTCTCCAACTCCTCAGTCCATTCAAAGGTGGAATTTTCTGTTTAGTCTTCTTGGACTGCCCCACCAGAAGATTTTGCATAGGGGTGGCTATTTCAGTAAAGCCTTTGATGAATCTTCGGTAGTAGCCCACCAGTCTGAGGAATTGGCGTACTTCATGGAGGTTGCTGGGTTTCGGCCAGTCCCGGATGACTGTGACCTGGTCAGGATCTGGGGCCACACCTTCTGCACTCACCACATGACCGAGGTACTGTACCTTGGGCTTCAGGAGGTGGCATTTGGAAGGCTTCACCTTCAGGCCAAAGTTGGACAAGGCTTCAAACACCTCAGCCAGGTGCTCCAGATGGTCCTCATACGTCTTGGAGAAAACAATGACATCATCAAGGTACAACAGGACGGTTTCAAAGTTCATGTGTCCCAGGAAGCACTCCATCAGCCGTTGAAATGTTCCTGGAGTGATGCAGAGCCCGAATGGCATATAGTTGAACTCACAGAGACCCATTGGAGTGGTAAATGCTGTTTTCTCCTTGTCTGCCTCTGCCACGGGAACCTGCCAATACCCACTAGTGAGATCCAAGGTGGAAAAGTAGTTAGTAGTCTTAAGTGCAGCTAGTGATTCCTCAATTCTAGGTAATGGGTAGGCATCATTATGTGTAATGCTGTTAATTTTCATGTAATCAACACACATTCTCATGGTACCATCCTTTTTCTTTACAAAAACAATGGGAACTGCCCATGGGCTACAACTGTCTCTGATAACCCCAGCCTCCTTCATCTCTCTCAACATACTCTTAGCACATTGGTATTGTGTTGGGGGTAAAGGCCGGTACCTTTCTTTAATGGGTGGATGATCTCCAGTGGGGATATGATGTTGAACCCCTTTTGTCTGCCAAAAATCTAGTGAGTGTTTACTGAATACCCGCTCATACTCTTGTGTCACTCTGTAAACTTCATTTTTCTGGTATGAAGGTATAGAGTCAGTCCCCACCTGCAGTTGCTGGCACCACTCCTCCAGCTGCTTCACAGAGCCGTTGTCCTCCACCTGATTGGATGAGACAAAGGGCTCTGCTGCCTGCAATGAGTTGTTATTAACAGTGAGCAGCTTAGCAACTGTGGCATACCGAGGTATTGTGGCCTCCTCCTCCCCACAATTCAAGAGGTGTACAGGCACTCTCCTTCTACGTACATCAACCACCCCTCTGGCTGTCAGGACAGTGGGCCTGCTATCAGAGTATACTGGCTCTACCAATGCCTGGTAGTCTTTTCCTCTGAGACCTATAGCTGCCCGACACCAAATCAACATTTCACATCTGGGGAGTATTGCAATGGGGAAAGGATCACTCACTCTGACACTGCCAATTTCTCCACCAGAGAGTTCTACCTGTTGTCTTTGCATCATGGCTCTGATCTCCTTCTGCAGGACTCATTGATCACTGGAACCAGCTGTCTCAGCCACCTGTTGCAACAAGACAATAACCTCGGAAAGACAGTTTTCAATTACATTGGTACCAAGAGTCATCATGGGATTACATTCACATCGATCAATATCCACAACTATCAGACCCTGAGATTTTAATTCTACTTTACCCACTTTAACAGTAATTTCTTTACATCCTAATTGGGGTAAAGACTGGCCATTACTGGCAACTACTGTCAGTTCATCAGTTTGGCCATGGGTGAGTTCAGAGTCAGACCAATACCGCTTGTAGAGGATATAGGGCATAGTGGTCACCTGCGAGCCAGTGTCCAGCAAAGCATTCATGGGGATGCCGTCAATCACCACTGGAAGGATTGGTCTCCCTCCAACATACTTAGCTCTCCAGTTCTTTGGGCCTGGGGATCCTATTCCTGGGGGTTGGCCCTCTGCCCCAGGGGTTGCTCGTTTAAATGACAGTACCTGGCGATGTGGCCTGTCCTGCGGCAGTTACGACAGATGGGACGTCTGTCCGGGTCATAGCAATCGTTGGTTCTCCCTCGGAGTGGCGGAATCCTCTTCCGGAGCCAAGGGACATCCTCTAGACTGGAGGCAAGCTGGATCTTCTCCTTGGAGGACACCTGCAGGGACTGCACAGTTTTAGTAAGTGCAGCCATTCCTTTGGTCAACTCCTGGACCCAAGACGCAGCTCTTCAGTTGGATCTTTATCCAGAGTCTGTGCATCAGCCTCCACAGGGATGGAAAGATGTTGCTTCCTGGTGGTAGGTGATCACTGGGCGCCTTGGGGGTGCTGGGCGGCTGTCAGTTGGCTCCTGCAGTACCCGAATAGCGCTGTCCTTGAAGTCAGCAAAGTCCAGATCAGGGTTTTGCAGGGTTATGATGCGCAACTGTCCTCTGTGGGTACTGGATAGGAGTCCTTCACTGAACTGCTCCTTTAACAGTTTATCTTCCTCCTTCACACTATCAGGATCAACTTGCTTAACTGTTCGCAGCGCCTTCTGCAGGTTAAGAGCATAGTCCCTTATACTGTCCTTCACCATCTCATCTTGATTTCAGCTGCAGGCGGGTGTCAAAGGTGCTCCTTAGTTTGGCCAGAATCTTTTTAACAGTCTCTTTGTCAGTGTCCTGCCAGGCTTTCACTTCTCTCTGTGTTGCACCTGTTAGCTGCCCAATCAGGATGTTCACTTTCTGGCTTTCAGATAGAGGGTTTACTTCAAACAAGCTACACAGTCTCTCTTTAAATTCACTCAGGGTATGTGACTCCCCTGAATACTGCGGTAGCCAGGCGGCTCCCGGTAGGTAAGGCATAGACAGTGGCATTATGGGGACCGCTGCGGCGGGCGCTACTCCTTGCGGCGCTGAGGGGTTAGCAGCGGCGTCCGCCGCTGCATTGCTGCGTGGCGCAGACATCCTCTCCCCCCCCAGTTAACGTTAGCCAGGGCCGGGGGGTTATGTGAGCTTACCGGCGGCCGCTTCGCAGGCCCGATGCTCCGGGCTGTAGGCCTCAGCTCCTCCCACCTCTCGCGCGCTTTTTCCACTTCCCGCGCGGGACTTCACTGCTTCGTGCTCTCCGAGGTGCTCTGCCCATGAAGGCCCGCCTCTTTGGTTTACCGCGCACGCCAAGCAGCGCGGCAATGGCGACAATGGCGCCAACACAGTCTTTCACACAAACACAGTCTATGGCACACAGGACTTGGGGATACCGGGCTCCGTAATCCTGTTCATGACGCCAAGTTTGGGTTGCCCTCCCAGGGCTGTGGGATACTCGGTACCGGGCCGGTATCAGCGGGATTTGTCACAGCAGCGGTGACCCGGTCCGTGGCCCTTGGCGCCCAAGTAAAAGGGGAATTGCAATGGTGAAAATGTAGTTAATTGAATGAATAGTTCGTGACGCCACCTGTGGTGTTCGGCAAGGGAGGTGTTAAGCCGACGCTGCATGCAGATCCGCTGGGACTGATGGTATGGTGGAGCACAGATGTAAAAGCTCCCCACAGGTGAAGCTGTGGTGCCAGGGCAGTGTAGATGTGGTTGGTATGGGGATGTAGCGGTGCTGGAAGGGTAGGAAGCAGACAAAGACACAGCGGGGTGCAATTTCTGTACCTTTACTTGATAAATGCAGTCCAGGGTCCTGATTACAGACGGTACCGGAGCAGGCTAGCCTGGAAGCAACTCAGGGATTCTCTCTCAGCAGATGGGCTGTGCAGTCTCCTTCCTAGCGCTTACATGAGGGATCTCCAGTACCGAGTTACACTGAAGTTCCTCCTAATTCTCTTCTCCTAGCACTCCTCGTATGGCAGACAGCTGCAGCCGCTATTCCTCTCTTGGCTCACTCCGTGCTGCTGTGCCTCCGAGTCTTAGATGGGAGTTGTGCATTTACAGACTCCTACTCCTCTGGTGTCTGTTGCAGGACCATTAGTATCCATACAACCATGGAGACCAGGCTCCAGTTCATGCGCTCTCACTGGAGATGAGCCTTTCCTCTCTGCTCGATCTACGCGCTTCCTCTCCACGTCTGCACACTTCACCCTCCTCAGACTAACTAACCACTCCTTCCTTTTGGCCCTCAGAGAGCACTCCTCCCCCTAATTCTGGTTCAGAGTCCCCCCTTCTGGCCTGGAGTGGAACTGTGCTGCATGTATAGGTTAACTGTGAGAGAGACCCTTTATTGCTTCCAAGCCTGGCATTACCCTCCCTGGAGGAAGGCAAAGCCACTGTGGCGGCCATACTCCTGGAGGCGCCACACATATCACAGTGCAGAAATCTAATTCGACACCTACTGTAACTTAGTATGTTCAACGGCTTCGCTGCATTAAGTTTCAATACACAGCTTTGTTACCATTCTGTGAAGTGGAATTGTGTTTTGTTAAGCAAAGCTGCAGTATATCTGTAACGGGGGCCAGGATGATAGTCATGGCGAGGGTCTGCTGCTATTCTGGAACACCCTGACGCTCCGCTACAGAAACATTAAGTTCTTTCTTTTGCATGCTGTGTTTGCAAGGTGTTTCACCCATCTGTGGGTCAGAAGTCTGCTCAGAGCGCAAAGTCCCAATCCACTTCAGTGGCCCACAAATATTCTCGAAGTTCAGGTTCAATAAAATTTTACTCAACTCATTCAACTTCATTACAGACACCGTCCAACAGTCTTCATGTCATGGATGCTCCTTCTGCTAAGCTGTCCCTGGTCATAATAATAATAATAATCTTTATTTTTATATAGCGCTAACATATTCCGCAGTGCTTTACAGTTTGCTCACATTATCATCGCTGTCCCCAATGGGGCTCACAATCTAAATTCCCTATCAGTTTGTCTTTTTGTCTTCTCTAACAACGTGTAATCTGGTACCATAGTCTCCATTCCCGCAGCTTTCTGGATCACCAGTCTATCTTGTCCCTGGTGCTCCCTGTCCACTTTTCCCATCTTGGGTGAAATTATAGGATGCCACTGCCAATCCTTGTTGGACTGTAGGTCCCGGACATCACGGGAGTTACCCAAAAGCCTGACTGCTCATTCCCTCCAGCTGCCCAGTTCCACACGTACTCTGAAGACCGACATCACACGCTTTTTCAATCTCAGTTCTTCTTCTTACGCAGACTGACTACCTCAGTAGCAACTTCTCCTAACCCCTCTTCTAGCTCCTCCCACGAGCGAGCTTTCTATTGGCTCAACTTTTACTATCTTATCTAACATCTAGCTCTAAAGTGCCCCTCACTGTCCTTAATCCTAACTAACTGTTAGGCACTGGGATTCTCCCTCTGCACAAGGTAGATCCCAAGCCTTATCTCCCTCTGCGGTTCCCCATTCAGCTTCGACCGCAGTGGATGCTGCTCAGCAGAGACGTTGGTCTAAGCATCTTGCTCAGACTCGTACTGTGTGCTGTCATGCAACCTGTCATGCCGCTCTCACCTGGGGGCGGGACTCCGTGCCCGACGTCACCACTTCCGATGCCGCGGCAGCTCCGGGGTCCCATCGGGTGCGCATGCACACCTCTCGGACCTAGTCCCATGGCTGCACAGTGTTCTTGCGCACGCGTGCTCTTCTCAGCTCTGTCTCCAGTCTTGTCATCTCTATGGTCCTGGAGGACCTGACCCGGGAGTCCAAGTGCTAATGTCCTATATCAGGCTACCGCTTCCTATGAGAGGTGCCTGATTATTGCTGTGGCTTGGTCCATTTGGTCCTTGCTTGGCTGCATGCTGTACTCGGGTCCTCTGCCTGTTGTTCTGTGTCTGTACTCTGCCTTATGCTCCGTTCCTGTACTCTACCTTGTGCTTCGTGCCTGTACTCTGCCTTGTGCTCCGTACCTTTACTCTGCCTTGTGCTCCACTCCTATACTCTGTCTTGCCGTGCTTCCTAGCACATGCTCTGTACCTGTACTCTGCCTTGTGCTCCGCTCCTGTACCCTGTCTTGCAGTGATTCCTAGCACATGCTCCGTTCCTACACTCTGCTTTGTGCTCTGTCGTGCTTCTTGGCACACCCTTTGCATTGCCTTACACTCAGGTGTGCTTCCCAGCACGTGCTTGTCTAACCTTGTGCTCTAGCGTGCCCCTTGCACGCGCCCTGCTTTGCCCGCTCCTGGGCATGCTTGCCAGTGCGCGCTATACGTGATCCCATGTATCCGCCTTGTACTATCCAGTATCTAGCTCACTCCCGTTTACACACCTTGTATTGTCCTGAACTCTCCGTACTCCCATACACTCGCCCTGTATTGTCCTGTACCCTGCGTAGTCCTGTGTCCACGCTTTGCACACTCCTGTTTCCTGCACACCCCCAGTTGCATTCTGCAGATACACTCTCTTGTGTCTCCTGTGAGCCGGCCACCTGGTTCCAGCAGTTGTGGTACCTTACCCCTTGGGCTTGCCCCTGACACTCCCTGTATAGGGGTGGTCCTCACTAGGTCAGCTCGCCCTGGGTGGGTTGGTGCCATGACCCAGAGGGTCCACTCCAGGAGTCGTCACATGCACTTTGTTACTGCTTGCTCTCCAGCTTCAGCTATAGTAACTAGCAATAGGCAGCGGCAAACAGACGTTCCTGAATCTAAGTCCGGGATTCACCCTACTGGGCATACTTGTGAGGTGGCGACCTCTCATTGGTGGTCAGTCGTCAGCTGCTCCAGTGATGTGGCAGTCCCGGACTGGTCCACGAGCAAGGTCCTGTCCGACTGGACTTAAGCACAGTCTATTAAAGGGTCTTTGGGGCGCCTGTCGGCGTGCTAAGATAATTTGCGGTTGTGTGTGTGTGGGTGGGTGGAGGCTCTGCCGCTCTGTTGGTGTGTGTGAATGTCTAGCTTTCTTTAGAGAGGCAGGTTTTTCTTGGCTTGGACTAGCACCTGTCTCAGCCACATGTGTTAGCACGGGTCAGTTACAGGGCACAGTCAAACCCACGTGCTTTAACCCTTTTGTTTTGGGTATAGCACATACCCTTTTGGTACTGCTCGGTGGTTAGCTGAGCTTGGTACTTTTATTTTTGTGCCACTCAGTGGAGCTGAATTAGTTTAATTTTCGTTGCTATTTAGCAGTTAGCTGAGCTGTTATTTCTTGGCCAGTGCTCACCCCTCTGCGAAGTTATCAGAGTAAGGTAATCTGCACTCAGTACACATAGGGTGACATTTAACCCCCATGTTTTCTTGGTGATCACTCACCGCACTGCTCTGCCATTACTCGCTAGCAGCAGGATAACATCTCTGCACGGTGGATCCCAGTTTGCGATTGCACTAAATGAACTAACTAATAAAGTGCGATCCACCAACCCAGGGCCGGACTGAGACAAAAAAGCAGCCCTGGCACAAAAAAAAATTCACCAGCCCACATACAATGAATGTCCTGCCCAAATAGTAGAACACTGGCAGGTTGTGCCAACTTTTGCTTTAGCTCACACACACATGTCTGACACACACACACGTATCACACAGCTCACACAAGTAGCTCACACACATGCACAGCTCACACGTATCAGACATGCATGTATCACACAGCTCACGCTCACACACACGTATCACACAGCTCACACAAGTAGCTCACACAAAGAGCAGGAGAAGCTGTCACCATGCTGACAGGAGCTTATCTCTCCCTGGGAGCAGCCACTTATGCTGACCTTATGCTGACGTTGCATTTTTGTGTGCTCGGTGCAGCACCAAAAGGGCGCAAGCGCCGGCAAAATCATACCAGCGCACAGCCAGCGTACCCAACGCTAAATATAGGGTACGCTGGTCGCATGCAGCGTCATGCGCCCACAGGCGGAGCTAACCGGAGGAGGCACGGCCGTGGGCGGAGCTTAGCAGCAGCCCTGCGCTGCGCCTCCGAACGCAAATCTGAAAGTAGCCTAACATGGCCTACATTTTCTGAGCAGTGGCCATTGGAGGAGATATGTATAGCCAGTAATCTAGACTTGGGTTTAATATTATGTATTTTTTTCTCTTATATATTTTAATTTTGTTTGTATTCACATTTGCCTTTTCCATAAACTTATTAGATTTTTCTAAGGAGAATTGTTCATTTAAAATGAAACATTTTTACGTCAGAGGCAAAATGTTAGTGATGTACTTTTAAGTTTTCTCTCACTGCTGGATGAAGAATATTCATGTGTATTCCCTTCTGCCGGCGTTATGGTTGGTCTAAGCAGCCTATGAAAATAATTTATGAACCATGAACCTTCTGTGGCACTTACACCACTTGTACATTTATATTCACATGAGAGCTTATTAATTTCTGCAACATCCAATGAGTTATAGATGTGCAGTGGGAGTCTTTATGATGGTTAAAACTAATCCCAAGGGTCTGCTTAATATCACATGTACAGCTAAGGTAATGCAAGTGAGCTTCTATGGTAGACCATATTCTATTCAATTTCTTCTAAACTCAAAATTGTTTTATTTTAGCATTGTATAGTATTGTATATATCTGTTGTATGTTTTTTGAATGACACCAATTCCATAAACATGCGACTCACTTCTTGTTTTGGACATACTGGTCTCAAATTTTTAGTCGTAAAAATCCAAGTAGCAGATAACACATTTTGTACAGAAACATTCAGAAAACCATTACATTTTAATAATACTCATACATTTCACACCAAGAAATCTCTTCCGTACGGCCAATTTATGCATTTGCACAAAATTAATAATTATTCTAAACATTTTTCTTAGAACTAGGAAATTAACTAAATGCTAGATTCTTGAAAAAAGTTTACCCGATTCCATCTTGGAGGAAGCCCTCTGGAAAGCTACCATCAGCCAAAATCATCTTCTCTCTGCACAAAATCAGTCAAAGACAAATTAAATGAAGAGATTCATTTTTCATTTTAAATTCAGTCCCTTTGACAATATTATCAGGACAGATGTTCAAATGATCCCATATCTATTGGACACCGATAAGGATTTACGTCAAATAGGCATGCGAAGACCTTTACTTACTTATAAATATATTAATAATATAAAACAATGCTAAAAAATAGACAATTCTTCTACTGTTATGTGGCTGTATAAAATGCCCCCAAAAGGTAACTTAAAATGACGTGGACATTGTTCCTTTGGTAATATGCATTTGACAACTAATCCAATTCTAACAGGCTCCACAACACACTTTGTGTTAGGACTGGCGGAATACACCAAATAATATAAAGATGGTAATAAGGTGCGTTTGCAGCCCGGGGTCCACCGTGCAGAGATGTTAACTGCTGCTCAGCAATGGCGGTATCGCACTGGACACACGTGGGTTAGACACCACCCAGTATGTAGTAGCGATGAGCTCTGTTGCTTCACAGAGCCATGGTACCACATAACACAGAGTCCAAACCCTGTTGACTGCCACAGGGCACAGCTGAGTCAGCGCTAGTGTACAGTCACAAGACTGCCCCAAGGACGCGGGGTAAGAGCCTCTCTAGACCCACTAAGCACATGGCGTCGCACCTGCGAACGCCACTAATAGACACTGGCTACTGTGGAGGGCAGACCAAGTGCACAGAGGCGTACAGGCAAGCCACTACTTGCCGCTGAAACTAGTCCCTGACTCTGCCTCCTACCTGCACCTTCAGCCTAGGGACTAACTGGCAAGGCTGAACAACACATGCGCACCAAAGGTAGGGGTTTCATAATGAGTCATTCACCAGAGACATTCATACGTGCATACAACACTCAAACCACATGGACTATACTAGCGCACGGCCATGCGCCGTGCAGTCCTTTTATAACTGCAGCCTTCCAGGACCTTGCTGATGGCCCAATCCGAGCTGCTTGAGGACCTGAGCATGTGACCTCCGTCCACCAATGATCGGTCATCTCACGGGCATGCTCAGATGGAGAAAAGCAGGACTTAGTCCCAGGAGTGTCTGCTCGCCGCTGACTAATGCTGAATGCTATAGCTGCACCTGGGGCGGCAGCAGCAACCAGATGCCTAGAATTAGCCTGAGCAAGATGCTGGGACTGATGTCTCTGCTGAGCAGGAACCGCTGCAGAAGAATGGGAGACCGCAGAGGACATGGCTTGAGATTCCCTTTTTTGCAGTGGTGGGAACTTGACACCTACTTATTTCTTGTAAAACAAATTATGTTTCTTACATTATTTTTGCCTATGTGGATTTTTTTTCCATAAGGTAGCCATGAGACCTATGTTTCTGAGATTCAGGCAGCATTTCGGTCTGTTTACACTGGCAAGGGTACTACAAGATTGATTAATCACGTGAGGGAAAAATGCCAACATGAGGGCTCGCTCAATCAACCAAATCGTAACATGCTGAAAAGTTTTCCTTATGCTCAATACAGCTGAGAAAAAAATGCAGATCGGCACTGCCTCATTGAGTAACATTGGACCGAGTGCAGAGTGACTGCAGACTTATCAATTTAGACCGGACAACCTCTTTAAAGAAACAGGTGGTGTGTGTTAGGTTTGCTCCTGATGTGAGGTTTTTACCTGTCTCGATATATTATGCCTATGTATGCTATGTCCTTCCCTGATTTAAGGGTTTATTATGTGCATCATTGTACTTAATGAATCTCATCGCATTCATTATCCTGCAGCACACGTCACTTTACCTTATAAATAACCACTTGGTTTTCCTTTCATCACAGATTATCATGGATACTTGATTTTTATTTCCTTAGTTATATTTTACTGTATTATTCTTTATAGCACTAGTCATTTTATTAATGTGTTTATACATTGGGGCAATTTTAGGTAATTATTTGGCCACATAAAAATATGTCAGTTCTCCATTTTGATCTTTAATATATTTTTTAAATACTATTGTATTTTTCTCTACTTATGATAAACCCCTACATCATGTATTTATACTCTTTGTACAATCCCTTACCCCAAATTATTTTATCCATTCATTTTGATTTTTGATTGCATTAATGCAATAAAAAATATACATGTATTATATGCATTGTTTGTCATACTTGTATCTACAACTTTTTTATCTACAACTGTTAAACTAGTCTAAGTTGCCATACACTCACATTGCACCAATACTGCGCTGTGCTGTAGCGGCTTTTTTTGGATGTGTGCCTTGCATTTCTTGTTCATTCCTTTTTTTAGGGGGGAAAAACATTTGTGCTAAAAATTAAGATAGAGAACTGAAAAAATACAGACATATAATTAATGCTATCTACCTCAAAAAAGTATACATGTCCCAAACTACAGAATTTTTGCATACTTGTTTCATTAGTCAAAATTTACATCAGTTCAAGCCACACGAATACTGCGGCCTGTTGCCATTTCCAGATTTTTGGATGTGTAACTAGCATTTCTTATTTACCTTTTCAGGCATGGTAGAATAATTAAGATAAGAAATATATATATATATATATATATATATATATGTTTTTAAATCCAGTTATCTGTGCCCGTCCACCTCTAAAAGTGTACATACGCCAAAATACTGTTTTTTCTGCAGATCTGTCTTGTTGGTCAAATTTGAAATCTTTACATGCCACACCAGTACCGCAGTCTGTCGCTGCTGTTGTCTTTTTATGTGCCTAGCATTTGTTGTTTAGTCTTCTTTTAGATGAAGATAATTATTGGAGTTAAAAATGATGAAGAAAGTTAATGACAGTGTAGTAAAAAAATGTATGGTAAAAGAAAAAGTGGAAATAGCAATGAATTGGGTATGGAAAAAGAATAAAAAAACATATTTCAGGATCAAGCAATAGCCAGCTGTTCAGGCAGTAGTACTACAAAGCTCTAGCTTCAATAAGTGTGCTAGAGGAGAGGAAGCATTGGAAGTTATAGAATATATTCCACGTCTTTTGTTCTAGGTACATCAAGGTGATGTCACCAGTGACAGTGACACCATCAGTTTCAGTTAGTGTTCTGCACATTCCTTCTCTTTCACCTCATTATCAGTTAATCTTTTACTGTATGTTACAGACTTTCAATTTTAGTCAGAATTTGTGATCAAATGAAATTAATGGTTCTGCAGGTGGTAGTGCTAGTAGCCCTCTGAGTCTGTGACAATCTAGAGGTGGGAATGAAGGGAAGCAAAGAGAACAGGTAAATTCTCATACTGAGACAACTGTCAGCAGAGTCAGAGGTGATGGACACATGATCATCATGTGATGAGAAAAATCAAAGGAGGAGGTGAATGATGGTTTGGCCGATAAACAGGGGAGCTGACATCTGCTTGAAAGAGCTTCTGGAACAAGCTTGCTTCTTCTGCAGTCAGCTCAAGAGCAAGTCATGCCACAACTTCAGTTGGTATTGGAGTTTCAACAGCACCTGAAAGCTCTGATTGTGGTGGTGGTGGTGTTGAGTACAACATATGGGAATTTCAAGTGTGAGAATTCTTTTTTACACTGCTAGCTGACAAATCTTTGGTAGTGGACAGGTTCTGCAAGAAGAAATCTAAGCCATGGATACCATAGCAGACAAATACCAGGATATTTGGCCCTCCATAAGTACATGAAGTAGCACAACTGCTTATGTTTGAAAAGCAAGCTGGTCATTAATATCAGCAAAGCTCAAACTGTTCTCCTATCCTTTCTCTTTCTGTTACTTTTTCTGGTAGGCAGATCACATCATCAAGTAGTACCCAATTGGTGTCACCCTTTTCATCTTCTACTGCTTGTCAAACACTGACTAGGCTACTGCTCATCCTATCATACCTGATCACTGACCAGGAAACAACTATACGATCCCAGTGTTCTGCCCATGTGCTAACTCAACTCCAACTTGGTCAAGTTGCTTACGTAGTGGATTCCTCGGCATTTTGAGAAATTATAGCATGTGCTCAGTGTGGCTGGAAGATACCCAACCATCATTATTTATCACAGAAAGGAGTGACTGCTTTCTGTAATAAATAATGGATAATGTAGCTCCTTATCTACTTGTGGAGAAGAAAATATGGTCAAGGACAGAGCAATTGTCACACAATGCTTTTGGACTGTGGGCACTTATCAGGTCCTCAGAACTTGGGGCGCCCTGTTCTATTCCTGTCCCCGGATTACTCCTGAAGGAGGAAACGCTGGGTTCACATGCCTTGCTATACCCTAATCTGCTCCCCCCACGGTGGTGGGAAGCTAAAGTTTATAGGACAACACTAATCAGACAAACAAGGAAAGGCAGAGAGGCATCAATGAAAATAACAATTAAACAAAATACACTCACCACACAACAGCGTAGAACACAGGGAAGTTAAAGGAAGAGGAAACCAAATAGGATGATGATGTACACACAAACAAATCTCCAAGGAACAATCTCCTTGACAAATCTCAAGATGCCAACTGCAACCATGAACTACACCTACAGCTCCTAATCAGGCAGAAAGAACTAACACTGGCAATTCCTAAGGTCCAGAGGCAAGCATATGTAGCAAATGGGAGAGGCAAAGACTGAACAGCTGAGACAATCCAGGTAGGAAACCTTCAGGAGCTTCAACTGAATAGAATTACCCTTGCACTGCCAGCAAGGAAAGAACCTGCACTGTTTAGTAAGATGATGAAGTACTTCTTACTAGTGCAGGAGTCTATAAAACTGGATGCCTTAATCTTCTGTCCTCAATCTGTCACATTATCCTCATGAGAGCCATATAGCAGATGAGGTGCTCCTCTTGATCAAATAGCAAATATCCCGCTGGATATCTCCCTATAAGAACAAAAGAGAAAAAGACCCCTAAAACTTAACAAAGGTGTACTTAACCTCTTTCCGACGTTGGATGTAATAATACGCCGATGTTGAACACCCTTTGATGTGGCCTCCGGTAGTGAGCCCACATCTTTATTGGCACATGTCAGCTGTTTTGAACGGCTGACATGTGCCGCTAACAGCCATTGGAGGAATCGTGATCCTCCCGCGGCTGTTAACTCATTAAATGCTGCTGTCAAACTCTGACAGTGGCATTTTAACACATGCTTCCCGCAAGCATGTTGGAAATCCCACCCATCGGTGCCCATGTCACATGACCGCAGGTTGCCGATGGCTCGGCATGACAACCAGAGTTTTCCAGCAGACGTTTAGGGTTGTCACTGTCGGATTGCTATGAGTGCCGCCCGGTGGTTGGGATTCATAGCAAGTCATTAATTCTGCTACATACAGGTGATCTGATCATCACCTGTATGTAGCAGAGGCGATCGGGTTATGGCAGCTTCTTGTCTCCCATGGAGACTATTGAAGCATGCCAAAAGTAAAAAAAGTTTTTAAAAAAAATAAAACTTCAAATCACTCCCCTTTTGCCCCATTAAAAAAAAAATAGAAAAGAAATCAAACATACACATATTTGGTATCGACACATTCAGAATCGCCCGATCCATCAATATAAAAAGAATTAACCAGATATCTAAACAGCGTAGTGAGAAAAAAGTAAAAATGCCAAAATTACGTTTTTTTGGTCACAGCAACATTGCATTAAAATGCAATAATGGTCAATCAAAAGATCATATCAGCAAGACAATGGTATCATTAAAACATCAGCTTGGCGTGCAAAAAATAAGCCCTCACCAAACCCGAGATAACAAAAAATGGAGACGCTACGGGTATTGGAAAATGGCGCATTTTTTTTTTTTTTTTACAAACTTTGGAATTTATTTTCACCACTTAGATAAAAAGAACCTCGACATGTTTGGTGTCTATGAACTATTAATGACCTGGAGAATCATAATGGCAGGTTAGTTTAGCATTTACTGAACATAGTAAAAAAGCAAAACAAAAAGCAATTGTGGAAATGCACTTTCTTTGCAATTTCACAGCACTTTAAATGTTTTTCCTGTTTTCTAGTACAGTCTCTTAAGAGACACCAGATCATAATAAGGGACATTAAATTTGTGGATAACTTCTCTGCAAATCAAATTTCAAGATGAAATGTGCATGATTTGACGAATTTGAATTTTGCCTGATCTGTTTATCTTTATGCTGAGTGCAGAATTACTAGGCAAGTTGTATTTGAGAGGATTCTTTTTATTATTGAAAAGCAACTATATTTTCAATCAACCCAAAAGACTCATAAATATCAAAACTTGATATTTTTGAAATTTTGAGTGTTTTTTTTCAGATTTATTTATCTTAGAAGGATATCTGTTTGTGCAGGTAACTAGTACTGTGTAGACTTATTAGGCAACCTAATAAAAACCAAATATACGTATTTTCCGCTGTGTAAGACGCATTTTTTTCCCCCAAACTTGGGGTGAAAATGGGGGTGCGTCTTACAAAGAGGATATATATTACCGGGTGTAGGCCGCAGGGGTGTCCGGCTGTCCATCGGCGCTGTGGGTGTCTCCGGGTGCCCAGCCGTGTCTCCACGTGCCCAGCGGTGTCTCCGGTTCCAATCCCGGGGCTCTGGTGACATTTTGCGACAGGCCAGAGCCCCGGGCCCCCTCTTAGTTCCCTCTGTTTTGGCTCTGGCAATATGGCGGCCGCCGCCAGGGGCGGCGCATGCGCTGATGGTGATCTCGGGACAGATCTCGAGAGATGAGATCTCAGCACTGAAAAACAAAAAACACCTCATCTGGAGGCTTGTTTGCCCCTCTCCTATATACTGACAAGCTCATTACCTTAGAGAGATCATTCTCCTCAATGCCTAAAGCACCATCGTCCTTTCTGATAGATGCCTATAAGCTCTACACAATCTATATACCACACGTAACTGAAGAAGGTCACATTGACCGAAACGTCTTTTTTCGTGTACTATAATAAACCGCCTTACAAATACCTTTAAGTTGAGTGCTAGGTTCATATTTGTTGCTTTAATGGTTTGGGAACCTAACCTTAGCACCATCTTGAGTTGTGCTCACGGTGTTCTTTCTGCACATGAGGAAAGAGACATAGAAAACCAGAAAAAATATACTACATTTCTAATTGGAGCTATTTGCTATTATTATTATTATTATTATTATTATTATTATTATTATTATTATTATTATTATTTTTACCCCTACTACATATTGGGATAGGATCTTGGAAATGGGAATAGCCCTTTAACTTACTGAAATAAAAAATAAAATTATTTTATGATGTGAGTGCTGGGACCGCTATCGATTTTCATTATTGATGTTTCTACCTGCACCTCCTGTAGAGTGAAGCGTCAGTCCCTATGATATACTATACTCAGGGGTATGAGTGGCTTACTAGAAACATGGGAATTCTATATTTCTTCTTGCAATGAACAGAATGCAAACATTGGAGAAAACAGGTAGCTAATACTTATACCTCCTTCCTTCAATCACACCCTTCGACACTGAAGGGGTTAAGGTCAGAAAAAAAGTTGATTCCATCTACTGATCCGATTTCATTATTTTCTTATGGCTTCTTTCTTTTTTTTTTATTTTAATGAATGTGTGTTTAAATAAGGGACCGTCCTACACATCTGCTGCTCCATCCGCTTTAATTCCACAGCGAGGAGATAAAGCCAATTAAAGACTTAGGTTCGGTTGCCTTGGAAACAACGGGTGTTGTAATCCAAACGCTATCTGTGGACAGGCGGGAGGCCGGAGTGATTGAGAAGCGAGTAAGGGGCCAATAAGTACGCTTCCTAACAATCAATACATTTTTATTAATCTAGAGAAATAATAATTCTTTCAACGTTTGACGGTACAGAGCTGGAAAGCTGCACAAGTGGCAGTCACCTGCAGTACAATCAATTGACGTGACACTATTCATTAAGATGACATAAAAGAATGTTATTAATAACATGAATAATAAAAATGATAAAAGTAACCATTAAAATTATTTACCTGCTTTGACTATTATATTTTTTATTTTTGTCCCATTATTTTTTGTTTTCCTAATTTTGTTTGTAGTGGTGGAAATGATTCTAATAATAATTTTAATTAGAATGTAAATTTGCCTTTTGTGTTTCCATATGTTTATTATTATTACTAGATGGTGGCCCGATTCTAATGCATCGGGTATTATAGACTATGTATGTAGTCTCTCTCTCCTCCCAGCTGTGGTGTGCGTTGTTCGACTTCCGCGCCAATTCGCAGCCGGACTGCGCCTGTCGCTGATTGGTCGCGGCCGGTCGGGCGCGACCAATCAGCGATGTGGGATTTCCATTAAAAACAGACAGACAGACAGAATTAGACGATTATATAGTAGATTGCTATTAGTAGTAGTAATAGTATCAGATTATTAATACCAGTTCTCAGAGTTGCCAACTTGACATTTTTTTCTGCACAGCTTATTAAAAAAACATGGACAGATACAATGGAAAATCATAATAACTCATTATGAATATAAATGATACCTGTCTACAGCCCACACCTCTGATATGAAGACACCAGCTGCATTCACTATCAACTGTAAAATGATGATAATTACAGTGAAAAAAGCAATTACAGCTTTAAAAAAACACATACACCTCAAAAAAATTTACGAATGGGGCAAAAGAATGCCCTATTCTTGCCGACTGTACTGGAACTTCTGGTTGGTTGGCAATCCTGACAGTTCTCTCTGTGCAGAATCAATCTAAGTAGGGATGAGTGATTTCATCTGCGGAAAATTGACTTTGAGTAGAATGTGCTGAAATTCGCTGGTACACGCCAGTTCTATGAATTTGCGAATTGATTCTCAATGATTGCATAAAAAATGCCCATTAAAATTTTACACACTACAGAAGACTGCAGCAGCTAGAGAGCGGGCTAATGACATCAGGGGCTGCGTGGCCTTCCCATAATACCTCACAATTAAGACATTACATGGTCCAACGCAGCCTACCATGGGGGACTAAGTCTGGGAGCATTAAAGATAAGGGTCTACCAAATAGTGCTAGTTTAGGATTTTACCGAATAAGCATGGCAGGTCAGATCTCACAGCTCAAAGCCACGGTAGGTGAAACGTACGTTGGAGCTGGAGGCACACTGAGCCATTGATCACGGGTATTTATTATCTTGTTACATTTCTTATACACTTTATTTCAGACTTTATGTCTGTCACTATATGCACTTTATATGGTCTATGGACTCTATATTATCACTGAATTTACCTATGGCCCATGTGTTTAATATGAAATTATTGCCTTACATTATGATATAATATATTATGGTATTGCATTATGTCCATTTGTCTGATTCTCCTTCTATCTATTCTGTGTAATTGAATAAAATTTATTTTAAGTCTTTATTAACCCGGACTTTGTTTTGGTTTATTCATTTTTGTGAGACGGTTATAATTATGATCAATGAATATCCATATATGCTACATGAATATTAAGTGAGTATTTCTCACTGAGTTGTTGGTCTGCTTGTTTATCAGTTGCGTCTGTGTTTTCTGAAGTGCACCAGGTTGTCACAATTGTAGGCAAAATATCTTGGCCATCATATCAAATATACTGTTGGTGTTGCTGCTCCTGCCTCGGCTACTTGATGGAGCCCTAATGATTGCACTTGCATGTGACTCTTGTGTCAGTGTGGATCACAGGGGGTTTGCTGGTTTTCCCGTGCCTACAGCAGGTGGTCGTTCGGCAAAAGCCTTAGGCTGAGTTCACACGTGGCGGTTTTTTCGCATTTCCGCGGCGGTTTTAACCACGCGATTTTGCCATGAAAACGCGAAAAATAAGCATCCCATTTATTCCTATGGGATTCCGCAATGCTGTGCTAATGCTGCGGTTTTTATTGCGGCGGAATCACTTTGCGGTAAAAAACGCAGCATGCTCATTAATCTCGCACCCATAGGAATGCATTGTTCTGCTTACTTTCCGCATGTGGCTGTGCACACCATGCGAAAAGTAAGCAGAACATTTGCTTACCCACGGTCCAAAGGAGAGGAGACTGTCCTCCGGGCTCTAGGTACCATATCCCTGTAAAAAATAGATTTTAAAATAAAAAATATTGTTATTCTCACCTTCCGTGCGGGACGCACAGCCTTCCCACCTCTCTCCACGCTCCCGGTCCCAGTAAGCCTTTGCGAGCGATGACGTCCGTTCTCGCGAGATCGCGAAGTCTCGCGGTCATTCGCGCGATGTCATCGCGAATGACAGCGAGATGTCGCGATCCCGCGAGAACGGACGCTATCGCGGTAATTGTCGCAAAGGATTACTGGGACCGGCAGCATACGCGGCCTCAATAGTAAAAAGTTGGTCACACTCGTCAAACACTATGTTCCGCTACGTGTGAACCCAGCCTTACAGAGAAGATAACTAAGTTTATCTGGGTAATAGGCCCACATAGGGTATGTGCACACATTGCGGATTGGCCTCTGGAATTCTCTGCACAGAATCTGCATCTCTTGGCAGAAAACGCAGGCCAAAATGCTTGCGGATTTCATGCAGAATTGGTGCGGATTTCTTGCCGATTGTCATGCGTATTTTGATGTGCAGATTTGCCTTACTCAATATATAGTCAACGGGTGCAGAAACTCTGCGTTTACGCACAAAGAATTGACATGCTGCGTAAAATAAAATGCTGCGAATCCACACAGATTTTTCCTCAGCATGCGCACACCAAATCTCAAATTCCCATTGACTATCATTGGTACTTACTACACTGCGGATTTGATGCAATTCCACGGGTCCTAAAATGCTGCGGAAATGCATGAAAATCTGCAACATGTACACACAGCCTTATTAAGCTACGTTTTGGAAGAGATGGAGCACACTCGGACTGGGTCACAGTTTGCAGTGGGGTACCACAGGGGTCAATATTGGGCCCGCTTCTTTTTAACATATTTATTAATGACCTTGTAGGGGGCATAGAGAGTGGAATTTCAATATTTGCAGATGACACTAAACTCTGCAGGGCAATCAATACTGAGGAGGACAATTTTATATTACAGGAAGATTTATGTAATCTAGAAGCTTGGGCTGATAAATGGCAAATAAGCTTTAATGGGTATAAATGTAAGGTCATGCACTTGGGTAGAACGAACAAGATGTATAATTATGTGCTTAATTGTAAAACACTGGGCAAAACTATCACTGAAAAAGACCTGGGTGTATGGGTGGACGACAAACTCACATTTAGTGGCCAGTGTCAGGCAGCTGCTGCAAAGGCAAAATAAATAAAGGGATGCATTAAAAGAGGCATAGATGCTCATGAGGAGAACATAATTTTACCTCTATATAAGTCACTAGTGCAACCTCACTTAGAATACTGCGTACAGTTCTGGTCTCCGGTGTATAAGGCTACTTTCACACATCAGGTTTTCGGCGTCAGGCGCGATCCGGCGTCGTGCCGGAACGCCGGATCCGGCAAATGTTTCGTAAAACCGGATGTGACGGATCCGGTTTTCTGCCGGATCCGTCTTTTTCTTGACAGACAAAACCGGATCCGTCTCATCCGGTTCATCCGTTTTTCTATCCGTTTTTCGACGGATTACGCCGGATCCGGTTTTTAAAATTGACCCTTGTGGCCTTCCGAACGGGATTGGCTACTGGAAAACTATATATAGCATGTTCCTACAGCCCTTCTTTGACAGGTTGTAGAGGAGAAAGTGCAGGTTGGAGAGAAGAGCAAGTTACTGGCGAAGATGGATGTTGTCATTGGAAATATTTTGAAGAATTTGGCGGATTTTATAGCGGAGGCGAATCGTTTGAGGGTGATTGTTCTGGAGAAGGAGAGAGCGAGACAGCAGAGCATCAGGCATCGTAGACGACGTTTGTGGATCCACCCCATCACAGCCAAGAGAATGACGCGTGGGGTCTATTCTACACTCTGCATGGACCTTCGACGAAACCCGGATAAATTTTTTGGATATGTTAGGATGAAAATGGAGAATTTTGATTACTTGGTGGAGCGCATCGCACACCTCATAAGAAAAGCGGACACCTATTGCTGCTTCTCTGTTTCACCCGCAGAGCGTCTGATGGTGACTTTAAGGTAAGCCACATTTATTGGATATGCTCGCATCAGAGCACACTTTCACTGCAATCTTGTTGGTGGTAGTTTGTATCTCCAAGTGTTATAGGTCAGTTTTGGTATGTAATGCTGTGATTTAAAACTAATTTATTGTTTTTTAATTCCCCACAGATTTCTTGCAACTGGAGAATCCCTTTCGTCACTGCATTTCCAGTACAGACTCGGGATTTCCACCATATCTGGAATTGTGAAGTACACATGCTGTGCACTGTGGGACTCCTTAGCTGAAGAGTTTTTACCAGAGCCCACAACAGAGAGGTGGATTGAAATTGCTGACAAGTTTCAACAGATATGTCAGTTTCCAAACTGCTTGGGCGCTGTGGACGGGAAACATATCTGCATTGTAAAGCCAGCTGGATCGGGATCGGAATATTTCAATTACAAGAAATATTTTTCAATTGTCCTCATGGCCATCGCTGACGCGGAATACAAATTTATTGCGGTTGATATTGGGGCCTATGGCCGCTCCAATGACTCTCAAGTTTTCAAACTGTCTGCCATGGGGCGTAAACTGTATGGAAACACCTTCCAGTTCCCACCACCTAGACCGCTGCCGCAAACATCTGGTCCACCTATGCCATTTGTCTGTGTAGGGGATGAAGCCTTCCAGCTGTCAGAACACCTTTTGAAACCGTACTCTAGCAGAGGATTGACAAGACCAAAATGCATTTTTAATTACCGCCTCACAAGAGCAAGAAGAATGGTTGAATGTACCTTTGGTATTCTGACAGCCAAATGGCGGGTCCTATTGACTGCGATCAACCTCAAGACAGAAACTGTGGACGAGGTGATCAAAGCGTGCGTGGTACTCCACAATTTTGTTATCTGCAAGGAACCCATTTCCATTGAGGACACCTCTGAAGAAACCACCTTGCAAGATTACCATGACATTACCACTAGAAGTTCTGTGACGGTTTCAGTAATGAGGGACAATTTTGCAATATACTTTATGTCACCTCAAGGCAGAGTACACTGGCAGGATGACAGAGTGTGAAAGATTTGTGCCCTAACCAAACTTGTGTACCTTCTGGACCAACAGTATATACCTTTGCCAACCAAAGTTGGCTATCTTGTCATGGTCTTACTATTTTTAGCTTTAGGCCACAGGTGTGTACCTGGTTGTGTTTTATGCAAAGTATTTCACCTTTTAACAAAAGTTGTGTACATTGTTAGGAAATCACCAACAATAAACACAACTTTTTAGGTGAAATACTTTGCTTCAAACACAACCAGGAACACAACTGTGGCAAAAAGCTAAAATTTACCCACAGTTATATACCTAGTTTTGAATACCATTTCACCTTTTAAATACCCTGTATTTAACCTTTTTCGCCGCAGAAAGAAATGACAGACAACCAGTGTAAAATAATTTAACTTTTATTGAAAAATGTTTTTTTTAGTAAACTTTTTTAAAATTTTAATAAACTTGTTTAATAAAGCTTTGAAACCATAAAACTGGTCATTTTTATTTAAATACACACATTATAAATCTGTGTAGTGTGTGGTGGAAATACTGCTGGAGGGGCTGCGGGACACTTCGACACTGGGAGTGTGGAGAGAGGACTGGGATCGTGGTGGGGAAGGAACAGTTAGAGGTGAAGGTGTGGAAAAAACTACAGAATGGGTGGACATGTGGGAAGCAGAAGAGGTGGTGGGTGGTGGAGTGGAGGGTTGGGCAGGGACTGTAGGAGCAGATGATGTTGATGGCAAGTTGTATGGGGAAGGAGTTTGGTACGGGGCAGGTTGCTGGAAGTGGGGAGATGTCTGGTACGGGGCAGGTTGCTGGAAGTGGGGAGATGTCTGGTACGGGGCAGGTTGCTGGAAGTGGGGAGATGTCTGGTACTGGGGAGGTTGCTGGTACTGGGGAGTTTGCAGGTACTGGGGAGGTTGCTGGTACTGGGGAGGTTGCTGGTACTGGGGAGGTTGCTGGTGCTGGGGAGGTTGCTGGTGCTGGGGAGGTTGCTGGTGCTGGGGAGGTTGCTGGTGCTGGGGAGGTGGATGGTGCTGGGGAGGTGGATGGTATGTAATAGGAGGGGGAGGATGGAAAGTGGCTGGAGGGGGTGTAGATGTAATAGGAGGGGGAGGATGGAAAGTGGCTGGAGGGGGTGTAGATGTAATAGGAGGGGGAGGATGGAAAGTGGCTGGAGGGGGTGCAGGTGGAGGAACTACTGTGGTGGGAGGAGGAGGTTGGGAGGTAACTTGCTGGAGAGCAGCGTGGCATGAATGCATTACATGCATCTGCTGGGCAGGAGAGAGCGTTTCCATGCGCTCCACAACAGACCTGAAAAAGGTGTGGTTTGGCGAAGATCTTGCTTCTGAATGCATGGTTTGCAGAAGTGTCTTCACCTCCAGAATGCTGGAGTTGATCTGCTGATAGCCTGTGGAGATTTGCTCTGACAAGACTTTTAGACAGTTCTGGAAAGATGCATTCAGATGCAAGAACTCTGGCGCATAAGTCTTTTCCTGACACCTCTGCCGCTGCCGCCCAGTACCCGCAGGTGTACTAGAGGTGGCAGGGGCAGAAGGGTGGGGTAAAGGGAAAGCGATCTCCTCACCAGCAGCTTCATGTAATGTAGGCGGCCACGATGCTCCTGTGCTGGTGGATGGGACAGATGGGTCGAATATGTGGGAAGGCTGGGAAGGTGCAGATGTACCGGGGCGGTCGAAGTGTCCCTCGGTGCCGGTCTCCTCAGGGATCGCCTCAGAAGGGTCCAATCGTGCAGGCTCCTGAGTGCTGCTCACCGTGCTGTGGAATAAAGAGAAAAAAAAACAATTAAAATACTGACATGGTATGGCCCTGGCTGAAAAAAAAAATTTACATCTAACATTTTTTTTCACATGTGGTGTGTAATATTTACCTTCTAGTGACCATTGTTTCCCGGAGGAACGACAGGGCTTCTGCGTACTTGTACTTGCTCCTGCGTCCTCCAGATCCACTCGGGGCCCGCATCTCTTTATTGAACTCCTTCTTGAAACGATCCCTCACAGACCGCCACCGATTCACAATTCTGTTCCCTGAAACGAGAAAGGACAAAGTGGTTAGTCTACAACATCAGTGTTTCCCAAACTCCAGTCCTCATGGTCCCCAGGGGTCATGTTTTCAGGATTTCCATAGTAAATAGAAATCCTGAACACATGATCCGTGGGGACCACGAGGACTGGAGTTCGGGAAACACTGGTTTACATCAAGCAACCGGTACTGTATATACTTACGCTCTTTAATCTGGGCCCAAACATCGAGGTCCTCCCAGCGGCCCACAAGGAGCGAACAGATTTCCTCCCAGAGTCGTCGGGTAACGATAAGGTCAGCGTGGCGGCGGTCAGCCATATTCCAGAGCGGCTCCCTTTCTCTGACGAGATCGATGAGGTGGTCCACATCGAGTCCTCCATCCTCACCGTCAGAGTCGGGAGCACGCTGTGAAGGCTGTTAAAGAAAAAGACAAAAATAACATAATTAGCCTCCACAAAAGAAATGAAATAAAAAGTGCAAAAAAACAAAGCAAAAATATTTATACTTACACGCTGGTGACCGCCGCGTTGCTGTTGCCGATGACCCTGGGAGGCACTGCGAGGACCTCTTGTCCGAGCACCACATTGGGAAGACTAGAGAAGAAAACAAAAAATGTTATGTCTTTGGATGTAGGCATTTGTTTGCTGTGTGTGGTCTGCAGAACATTGTTTTCTATGTGTTGTGTGTAGTGTGATGTTGTGTTTCTGCGTTTGATGCAAAAAACTTACCAATTGTGAGCCCACTCCAAGTGTCTGTCCACCCCTTCCTTCTTCTTCTGGGAGCTCCTCTTCATCTTGTGAATCCTGTTTTGAAATAAAAGGCAATGAATAGACATATATTACAGAGATGATGGATTTTGGAAATAAAAACTTACCGTCAAACGCTGACGATGCGAGGGAGGGCTCCCAGAAGATGATGTGCTGTCTTCCTGGTGGCCACACTCCATGCCTGTGGGTGGTGTTCCACCTGCTGCCATTGCTGCTGCTGCTGCTGCTGCATCTATTGGGCGGCTGTTGAATAAAGAGAAACAAAGGGCCAATGAATATCTTGATATTCAATAGCCCTAGTTTGGAGGAATGGGGGATTTGATAATTACCGTCTCTCATCTGCTGCTGGCCTCCCCTCCTCAGCATGTTCCATTTGCTGCTCCATTTGGGGTGGTGGTGGTGCTGATGGTGCTGCAGTGGTCTCCTGCCTTCTCCTGCTGCGCTTGGTTGCTTTCTTGGGTGGCATGTTGGGTGTGGCTGTGGGTCCCACTGTCTTGCTTTTATATATGTCTTGTGGGCAGAGCTACTGAGCATGCTCAGACCCAAAAAACCGGATCCGGCGCATTGCGGCGCTCATAGGCTTTCATTGTGTGAAAAAGCCGGACGCGCCGGATCCGGCGTGTCCGGCTTTTACGCCGGAGACAAAAAACGTTACAGTAGCCGTTTTTTCCAGACGCCGGATCGCGACACATTGCCGGATCCGGCGAAAACCGGATGAAACGCATGGCCATCCGGCGCGATCCGGCGCAAATGCAAGTCAAAGGGGGGGAAACCGGATCCGGCATTGCATTTCGCCGGATCCGGTTTCTGTCAAAAGCGCCGGATCGCGCCTGACGGTGAAAACCTGATGTGTGAAAGAGGCCTAAGAAAGACATAGCTGAACTGGAGCGGGTGCAGAGAAGAGCGACCAAGGTTATTAGGGAACTGGGGGGTCTGCAATACCAAGACAGGTTATTACACTTGGGGTTATTTAGCTTGGAAAATCAAAGGCTTAGGGGTGATCTTATTACAATGTATAAATATATGCGGGGACAGTACAAAGACCTTTCTAATGATCTTTTTACTCTTAGACCTGTGAAAGGGACAAGGGAGCATCCTCTACGTCTGGAGGAAAGAAGGGTTAAGCATAATCACAGATGCAGATTTTTTTACTGTAAGAGCAGTGAGACTATGGAACTCTCTACCATATGATGTTGTAATGAGTGATTCCCTACTAAAATTTAAGAAGGGACTGGATGTGTGGCGCCCCTGAGGATTCAGTTGCCACAGAGGTACTGCACCTCCTCCTGAGGTGTGGTACACCACCTTCCAGGTAAGTTGGAGGCTCCTGGCCATGCTCCAACACTCGCATCCCACACAATACAGTAGTTCAGCAAAGCCACATTGCGGCTCTTTGCTTGGAGTGTAGCAGAGCACCTTTGGTGGCTCCCTGCTTGGGACACAAAATGTGCTGGGAGGTGGGTGGAGTTAGAATACATAAAAGAGCGGGAAGGTTTAGGATTTGAGTCAGTCAAGTCAGTCAGTCAGCGGAGAGTGAGGAGAGAAGATCCCTAAGAGAGGGATGGAGGAAGGAGGTGCTGAAGCAGATCTCAGTGGCCTGGGTCTGCTGGCCCCGGAAAGGAAAGAAAAAGACATTGAACAGAAACCTGATCTTCTATAAGAAGGAAAGACTAGTACGGAATGAAGGAGTAAAGGGAACAGAGGATGTGGGTTAGGAGAGAACCCTGCCTAAAAGTTCTAAGCGCAAGGCCGGGGCCCGGTCCCCGAGGTTGTATGGATGCTAATGATCCTGCAGCAGACACCGGGAATTAGGAGCAAGTAGTTCCCGAAGCAGGCTACAGCTGTCTGCTGTACAAGGACAGTTCATAAGAACATCTGTCAGGAGGAACTCCAGTGTAACTCAGTACAAGGAGTACTTCACTTAAAGGCGCTATAGAGGAGACTGTTGTAAGTTCACTTTCCCCTTCACCATTGAGGTCTGATGAACTCCCTCTTCTGGTGAAGGAAGATAGTGAGGCTGATTACCAAGCACCTGGGCAGGATGATGATGACTGGGTGACGGGAATTACTGACTGGATATAAGGCAGCCGACGGCCTTCTGCCTTGCTGGTGATCTCTCTGAGGGATTCTAGGAGACCAGTCTGATTCCTGCTCCTCAAAAGCTAAGTTTTCTGCTCTACTGTTTGCATTTGTGTTTTGGTTTTGTTTTGCATTGTTTTTCCTTGATTTCTGCCATTTCCTGCTGGGGTGAGCTGAATTCCTTTTTGCTTTGTCTTCAGAAAATACCTGAGTACTGATATAGTCTTTTTGAAGCCTAGCGTCTTCAGGGCTTTTTTCCCTATCAGCTGTTGGCTCTTGTTTTGATAGGGTTTTGGCGGATTACAGACAGCAGTTTTTCTATCCTGTCCTATCTAGTTAGCTTGGGCCCCATCTTTTGCTCAGCCTATCTTTCTATCTGTGTGAGTGTTTTTTCATCTTGCTTCACCGTCATTATATGTTGGGGGCTGCCTATTGCTTTGGGGTCTGCTCTGGGGCAGTTTAGATTTCCTTTTCTGTCTTTAGGCTATGTAGTTCTCCGGCTGTGATCGAGGGGTCTAGGGCACAGTAGGAACCCCCCACCGCTACTGCTAGTTGTTGTTGTTGGGTTCAGGGGTCTGCAATCCGATAGCTGCCAACTTCTCTGGTTTTCTGGACTTAGCTAATGTTTCTGTTTTTGCCTCCTACGGTGACTCATTCCATAACAGGAGATGTTCAGAAAGGCACATGTTGGCAGAGTGTTGGAGAGGAGAATCCTATCTTGCCTGGAGGTTGACTGAGTCCCTGACCCGGAGGACACAGCACGGAGGCAGGCACCTGTGTGTACTAAAGGCTGTGAGTAAAGCTTTGGAACTACAAGCCCTGGTGTCCTCCAGTTATTTCTGCGCCAACACAGCCCGTACCACTACATCTGGGTACCAGCTTCTACACTGCCTGCACCTCTCCTCTACCCCCTACATCTACACTGCCCTGGGACTACAGCTCCACTTGTGGGGAGCTTCGCCATCTTGGCTGCAACACACCACCAGTCCCAGGGGATCTGTATGCAGCGTCGGCTTATCATCTCACTTGCCGAACACCACAGGTGGCGTCACAAACTATTCATTCAATTAACTACATTTTCACCATTGCAGTTCCCCTTTTACTTGGGTGCCCAGGCCCACGGACCGGGTCACCGCTGCTGTGACACATCCCGCTGATACCGGCCCGATACCGAGTACCCCACAGCCCTGGGAGGGTGACCTAAATGCTTTTCTTCAAAAGTATAATATTACAGGGTATATACACTAGTTTCCTTAATATTCCGTTGATCCAGAGAGCTTGCCTGATTGCCGTATGTGGAGTCGGGAAGGATTTTTTTTTCCCCAATGTGAAGCTTACTGTTTGCCACATGGGTTTTTTTTGCCTTCCTCTTGATCAACATGTTATGGCATATTAGGATAGGATATGCGTTGAACTAGATGGATTTAAAGTCTTCCTTCAGCCTTAATAACTATGTTACTATGTTACTATGTATGTAGATGAGCTGATCAGGCAAAATTTGAATTCATTTGTTCAAGAAGATTTTCCTTGGAAATTTGGTGAACTTTTTCTTCATAAATCGAATCTCCATTATTACTCTAGTCTTGGGAGATAAGCGTAAGATGAGAAAAATATAAAAATCCTTCAACCTTACCGCTCACCTATCTAACCCCTCTATTTCTCACAATCACGTCTCCGGTCCTTATAGTATCTCCTGACAGCCTCTGCCAACACTGGGGGGATGGGCTCTGATGTAAGATGTGCACATGCGCAAAACAATCCTGGTTATTTCATCCCTCAGAAATTTTATTTTTCAACCTTTTGATGGCCATTTATGTTTCAGAGAAATGGTAGCCAGTGGCCCCCATCTTGCTGAATCCATAAATTACGAAAAATCTGCATTTGATAACATTTTTGTAAAATCTGAGTAGAATACAATTTCCTTGAGTATATCCCCTTATCTGAAGTTAGTTATCACTTTACTTCATACTCATATTAATAAGATGCCTGTCTCCTCACAAGCCTTGCAACATACAACTTGCCATACTTGCCAGCATGACTTTTTTTATTATTGTAAACTCATTGTGATGGTTGGTTGTCATGGCCTGTTTCGTAGTCATTGTCATTTGTCTGCTACTTCAGCTGCCAGCACCCAGTCTATGTCCTCCTCCTCTTCCAACTCCTCCTCTTTCTTCTCTATATCCTGCAGCATGTTAGACTTGCCAACAGACATAGGGCAATGCTGAACAGGTGCAAATTGGTGTTCTTCTTCCATGCCCTCTTGCGTGCTGCTGAATGTTTTTCCGTGATAAATATTAGTGGGATTGTAAGGGGGTACAGAGACTGATTCGTTCCGTACACTTTCTGAATACATCCCTGAGGAGCTTGTACATTTGATACGTGAAATGTAATGTGCATGTGTTCATATATACAGAAAGTGTAGTAAGCAGATTAGCACACTAGATTGGGCACAATAGGATAAAATAGTAGTAAGAATAAGATAGGAATTAGTTAAGATAGGAGGAGCCAACTGGGGTAAGCTAGAAGGATTTCCTGCATTTAGTTAGTAGAGCATGAGAGCCCGGACAGGGCAGCTGTGCCGCGTAACATTTTAAAGAAAGGAGCCCAGCTCGTCCATAACCTATGAGCAACGGTCATTTGGGAGGAGAAGGAATACAGGGCAGCTTCAACATAGTGGCAGTCAGCTACGTAGGAAGACGCCTGAATGTCCGGGGTGAACTGGACCGGGAACTCCTAAAGATAGTCAGACTGGTTGGACAGATCGCTGCGGTACAAGAGGCAATGGTACAACCCTGCAAAATTCCTAAAGAAGTGAGGGACAGCACAAGGAGAGAAAATGCTATACTTTGTGAAGAATCTTGTGCTGAGCCTAAGTGTGGACCGGACAAGCTGAGAACTGAACTGAGTAAAGTTGTTTGTTTTAAATTGGAACTTGACTCTGCCTGTCTTTATATGGGACTTCAAGAGAGAGATCCCCAGCAGACCCGAGAGGATCCTGATGCCTGATGGACAAAAAGGAACGCTACGAATGCTACATAAGGGACATTGTGTGTATGTGGCGAGAGACCAGGCTGTGGCACAGCAACCACCATCAGCCATGACTACAGCCCTGGTCTCCGTTACAGGATTACATCTCTGGTTTCACACGTGCACTTACTGACAAATTTTCTTCAATGGGATTCAGTAGGCAAGGCACATCCCTCATTAGTTTCCAATGTCAGATCTCAAAGTAACCCAGGCTGCACAATATATTCCTCCACCGCTTTACACTATTCGTACAAATACTACAACATGTGAAGCATAGAATTTCAGCTGGGTGCAACGCAAACTATGCGGCACTCTGGCAGACCATGCTTTTTTTTTGCTAATCTACATAAAATCTACTGAAGTGAGCTGACATTTTTCTGCCCACCATCTTTCTCCAACATAAATATTTATGAAAGATATGTTGCACTTTTAAATTCATGACATGGGTCACTCATAGAGATTGAGTTACCATGCTTGCCTTTACGGCAGCCAGAATGTTCCAGGAATTGTCACTTGTCATTCATGACAATTCTGAGTTGCATTTCATGGTAAACCAGACAGTGGGCGAATTGCCGCCTGATGAATAACAGCAACTTGTCCACCATATAGTTTTTATCCCCCTTCAATCTAATGATCCTCCCCCTACAATTACATTGAAATGTAATTAAAAAAACCTGAAAATGCTAGGTTGTGAACTTTCTACAAGTAGGTTTACGACTGGAAATGAACATGAGGCAACAGAGGGCAGTATGGTCGTAGGTTGTACAGTTTTTAAAGTATACAATTAAAACAGAAAAACAAAATAAAAAGTGATGTTTCATACTAAAGGTGGAAAAAATAAAGCCTTTATAAGATAGGAAGGGATCAGAAAATCTAGATAGAATCATGTCCCAATAGCAAGCACCAGCAACTGCCAACTGTATTCAGTAGTCATGTGTGCACATCAAAAATTAGACTATTAAAGCAATGAATTGATCTAAAATATACATTCTTAATCACACTTTGTAAAGGAAGCAGTTCTGTTTAACCCCTTTACCCCAGAGGGTGGTTTGCACGTTAATGAACGGGACAATTTTTACAGTTTTTACAAATGTCCCCTTATGAGGTAATAACTCTGGAACACTTCAATGGTTCTCTATGATTCTGAGACTGCTTTCTCATTATATATTGTACTTCATGATAGTGGTAAAATTTCTTTGATATCACTTGTGTTTATTTGTGTAAGAAAATGGAAATTTGGTGAAAAATTTGAAAATTTTGCAATTTTACAAATTTGAATTTTCATGCCCTTTAATCACAGAGATGGTAACAGGAGAAATTGGACCCCAAAAGTTGTTGTGCAATTTGTTCTGAATAAGCTGATACCCCATATGAGTGGGGTAAATGACTGTTTGGGTGCATGGCAGAGCTCAGAAGGGAAGGAGTACCGTTTGACTTTTTCAGTGCAAAATTGTCTAGAATTGAGATTGGATGCCATGTCGCGTTTGGAGAGCCCCTGATGTGCCTAAATAGTAGAAACCCTCCCACATCTGATACCATTTTGGAAAAAAGACCCCCAAAGGAACTTATCTAGATGTGTGGTGAGCACTTTGAACCCACAAGGGCTTCATAGAAGTTTATAACGCAGAACCGTGAAAATATAAATTCATATTTTTTCCACAAATATAATATTTATACCCCCAATTTTTTAGTTTCTCAAAAAGGGTAACAGGAAAAATTGGACCCCAAAAGTTGTTGTGCTATTTGCCCTGAGTACGCTCATACCCCATATGTAGGGGAGTACAACTTTTGAGGCATAGTGCACAGCTCAGAAGGGAAGAGGCACCATATTGGAGTTCAGATTTTGCTGGAATGGTTTGAAGGTCCCAAGCCACATTGGTAGAGCCCCTGAGGTGCCAGTAAAACAGAAACCCCCTATATGTGAACTCATTTTACAAACTACACTCCCTAATAAATTCATCTAGTGGTGCAGTGATCATATTGACACCACATGTGCCTCACAGAACTTTATACCACTGAGTGGTGTGGAAAGAATAAATTAGAGTTTTACCACAAAAATGATGTTTTAGCCACAAGTTTTTAATTTCTCTTAGGGCGAATAGGAATTTTTTTTACAACAAACTGAGGTCCATTTTTTCCTGAGTATGCCAATACCTTACATGTAATCGGGAAGTATTTTTCAGTCACAATGCAAAGCTCAGAAGGCAAGGAGCAAGAGATTTTATTATTATGGCTTGCAGGTGCCATGACACACTGGGAGAGCCCATGAGGTACCAGAACAGCAGAACCCCCAATAAGTGACCCCATTTTACAAACTACACCTCTCAATGAATTCATCTAGGGGTACAGTGATCATATTGACTCCATGGGTGTGTCACAGAATTTGATACCATTGGGCGGTGAAGACAAAATAACTAGTGTTGAGCATTCCGATACTGCAAATATCGGGTATCGGCCGATATTCGCGGTATCAGAATTCCGTTGCTTTTTGCATATCGAATACCGGAATCGGAAGTTCCCATAATGCTATGAGCCAGTTTGATTTGATTCTGCCAATGAGGAATCCTCAGAAGTGTGGGCACATCCTGTTAGGCATGAAGGCATGTTAACTAATGGCATGGCTGTGACTGGCTGCTGAAATGATGTCAGGATGCACTATAAAAGCCGCCGCCGCCATTTAGGGTTCACTTTGCTGTGAATTCAGTTAGGGACAGGCTGCTGTTCAAGACTCTGAGGGACAGTTAGAGATAGCGATTTGCTATATAATATTGTCCTTTACCCAGGCTACATTATCAATCACTGTAGCTTTCTTTTGCCTTGCAGTGCTGTTCACAGCTGTCTGCAAGGTCTGTGTGAGTGCAGCTCACACTGTAGTGTGTCCTGCAGATACCTCTGATGTAGGCCGCTCAGCGTGCATCACTGCCTCATACATATTTATTTTTGTTTTATTGCTGCTCATCTTTCATTAATTCTCCTATTAGTGTGCATCCATCCGTATCCATCTACATTGGTTGCAAACACTATAGGAGTAGACAGCGGAGCCTTTCTGCAGCCTTTCAGTGCTAGTGCCCAGTTCTCTGCACTGTTCACGGCTGTCTGTGAGGTCTCTGTGTGTGAGTGCAGCTCACGTTGTAGTGTGTTCTGCAGCCACCTCTGGTTGTAGTCCGCTCAGCGTGCGTCACTGCCTCATACATAGTCCTTTTTTTGTTTTATTGCAGCTCATTTTTCCTGATTTTTTTCTCCTATTAGTGTGCTTCCATCCGTATCCATCTACATTGGTTGGTTGCAAACACTATAAAGGAGGAGCCTTTTTGCTGTCTTGTGCCCTGCAGCCGCAGCCAGATTAGTATTAGCCAATTTTTTGGAACCTCATCTAATGCATTGTAGGTTACCTTCCTGCATTGTAATAGCTCCAAAAAGTTTGTGATACTATCGCTTTCACATCTTTGGTCACATCCTTTCTGTTTTTTTGAAAAAAAACATGTAAATAAAGTTCACCAAACACTCCACTTGACAGTTGTGTAGGCCACATTAGCTCATATTAAAGTGTAGTCCACACACTTTATAAAATTTATGTTTCTTATATCTGTTAGCAGCTGTTAAGAAATAAGCACACTAAGCCCCCCTTTGTACTTTTCTGCCTATCTTTAACAGTCTACCAAGATGAAGAAGGCAGGGAGTAAGGCATGTGGTCCTGGGCGTGGAGTTTCAGCAGGGAGAGGACGTTGGGATTCTGTGCTTGCTGCAGGCACCAGTGACTGAGCATCCCCCAGTTTTACCAGGCAACAGTCCTTTATGCGCAGCTTTGTAAGACCTCGCAGTACCCCACTGCTGCGGGACGAACAAATTGAAGCCGTTGTTGGATGGATGGCAGCTAACGCATCGACTTCAATTACTTCCACATCATCTCAGGGCCAGAGCACTGAAGAGCAACCATCTGTCTCTTCACCACCTGCCAATTTGCCAAGGCAGTCAGAGAGCCCTGGAGAGGAGCCATCACATTCTCTACTTCTGTTCTCTGAATCTGTTGGCTTGGAAAGAAGGGGCCAGCCAAGCAGCATTCTAGAATGTGAAGAAGAGGGAGTATGCAGTGATGCACAACTGCTTTGTCCCTCTGAATCTGAAGAGGCGTGTGGGCCAGTGCCTATGGTCAGCACACCTCAGTACGCATCAGATGATGAGACTCAGGTGCCACTTTCTGGTGCGTACTGTGCTGGCGAGACTACCCAGGAGAAGCCGGTGTTTGAAGAGGGGAGTGTAGATGATGAGGTCCTTGACCCATCATGGCGTGAGGAACAGGAAGGTGGTGGGAGCAGCTCTGAGGAAGAGATTCCCCGAACGGCCAAAACAGGAGGGAGAGGGAAGGGGCCGACTTGGTTGCCTGTAGCCTTCACTTCGGCACCCGTTAAGAGCATTCCTCTTCCAAAACCCAAAAAGGGCGCTCCCATGACTTGCAGTGCGTGGTCCTTTTTCGACACAGTTGCAGATGACATTTGCTTTGTCAAATGCAAGCTGTGTAATCAGAAAGTCAAAAGAGGGAAAAGTGTCAGCAACCTGAATGCCACAAATATGTGGAAACATGTGCGGACCAAGCACGTGGTGGAGTTACAAAGACACACTGAAGACGTAGGCCAATCTACAGCACCACCTACCACCTCTTCAGCTCGTGTTGTAACCTCTTCCTCCAGCTCACACACAGCTGGTTTGGCTTCCTCACAGGATCGCCATGGAAGAACCTCTGGCACTGTTGTCCAGAGACCCAGTGACATTCCACCCACAGCACCACATTCCCTGTCATCCTCACACTCCCAGCCCACTCTACAGATATCGGTAGCACAGGCATGGGAGAAAAGGCGGCCATACTCGGCAAACCATCCCCAAGCACAAGCTCTGAATGCTGGCATTGCAAAACTACTGGCCCTTGAAATGCTCTCATTCAGGCTGGTGGAGACTGACACCTTCCGTAACTTCATGGCATTGGCAGTCCCACAATACACCATGCCCAGCCGCTTTTATTTCAGCAGGCAAGCCGTCCTTGCGCTACTAAACGCCATCAGTAGCAAGGTCCACCAGACCACCGATGCGTGGACCAGTAACCATGGACAGGGACGATACCATTCCCTCACTGCCCATTTGGTCAATGTTGTGGAGCCGGGTACAGATCTTGAGAGTGGCACTGTACGTGTTCTGCCATCTCCAAGGATTGCAGGAATCCAGTCTGTACACATTGACTCCTCCTCATACTCCACTTCCTCATAATCAGCGCTGCAGGAGCCTGTTACGACCAATATGAGCACAGCCGTGGCCAAACGTCAACAGGCCTTACTGAAATTAATTTCTGTGGGGAATCGAAGCCACACAGCGCAGGAGCGCTGCCATCAAGCAGGAGAGCGACGTGTGGTTTGTGCCAGCGAATCTCCAGCCAGGCTTGGTAGTGTCTGACAATGGCCGAAATCTGGTGGCAGCTCTGGGTCTAGGCAACCTCACTCACATCCCATGTCTGGCACATGTGCTCAACTTGGTCGTGCAGAGGTTTCTGAGGGACTATCCGGATCTTGACGCACTGCTGCACAAGGTCCGCATAGAGTGCGCTCACTTGCGGCGTTCCAGCATGGTAAGGTCGCGCATTGCCGCTCTGCAGCGCCGATTCCGCCTTCCGGAATATCGCATCATATGTGACCTACCCACCAGGTGGAATTCAACGTTACATATGTTGGAGCGGTTGTGTAAGCAGCAGGCAGCAGTAATGGAGTACCAGATGCATCAGGCGCAAACAAGTCGCATTGTGCGCCGGTCACACTTCAGCACCACTGAGTGGGCCTCTATGAAGGACATCTGCCACGTTTTGCGTGCCTTCGATAATTCCATGCGGATGGCGAGTGCAGATGATGCACTAGTCAGCATGACTGTCCCCCTTATCTGCCTGCTTAAAAAACACTGCAAGCACTAAGGGAGGAGGTTTTGGAAGAGGTGGCGGATGAGGAGTCACAAATGCCATCTACTTCTGGACAGTCTGCGCAGTGTGGTTCCTCACAAAGGCCTAGGCAGGGGACACTTTGTGAGGGGGATGAGGAGGAGTCAATGGAGGAGGAAGACATCTCTCCAGAGGATGGAGGTACACAATGCTCTAGTAGTCAGTATGTACAGCGAGAGTGGGGTGATGCAGAGCAGGCAGAGATGACGCCTCAAGCAGGGGACAGCGTTTCTTGGGCAGTTGGGAGTCTGCAGCACATGGTTGATTTCATGCTGCAGTGCCTGAGAAACAACCGCCGCATCGCCCACAATCTCAACACGGCTGATTATTAGGTGTACACCCTCCTAGATCCTCGCTACCGGGACAACTTACAAAGCCTCATAACACCGTTGAACCGGGAGCGTAAAATGCGGGAGTACCAAGACACACTGGTGCATTCCATCATGTTCTCAATTCCACCAGAGAGCAGTGCTGCTAGTGCTTTACCAAGCATCTCTGTGTGTCGAGGCAGTGGAGGAAGCTCTGCACAAAGAGGCAGCAGAGGCAGCGCCTCAGCACAAGGCAAGACCAGTATGGCCCAAATGTGGCAAACTTTTATGTGCCTGCCACAAATGTCTACACCATCACAGACGGCTCCAGTCAGCAGGAGGCAACGTTTCCGTCAGATGGTGACAGACTACATGTCTTGTCCTATCAGTGTACTCCCAGACGGCTCTTCCCCCTTCAAGTTTTGGGTCTCTAAGCTGGATACATGGTCAGAGCTTAGCCAGTATGCATTGGAGGTGCTGGCTTGCCCTGCTGCTAGTGTATTATCGGAACGTCTTAAGTGCAACAGGTGGTGTACTAACAGACCGTCGCACGTGACTATCCTCCGATAACGTTGACCAGCTTACTTTTCTGAAAATGAACAAGGCCTGGATCTCACCGGAATTTGCCAGTCCTCTTCCAGAATAAATAATTGGTTGGCAACAGTATCCAGGTCTCCTGTTGTGTTCATGTTTCTACCACCTGAACTGTAATCCCTGGGCTCCAACACCGCCAGTTGTTAGTGGGGTTCAGTAACACCAGCTACTCCCCTGCTGTGTGTCTGGCAAAGTCTCCTGCTGCCTCCACATTCAAACTACATCAGATTTTACACTTGCTCCAAGTAGGCCTCAGCCTACTCCATGGTTGATCCTGGGCTCCAACACTGCCAGTTGTTGCTCAGAAGTGCCGTCTGCACAGAGAAAAACACTAGCTCCTGTGTTAGTGGGGTTCAGTAACGCCAGCTGCTCCCGTGCTATGTGTATGGCAATATCTCCTGCTCCCTCCACATTCACCCCGCATCAGATATTAAACTTGCTCCAATTAGGTCTCAGTCTACTCCTTGATTGACCCTGGGCTCCAACACCGCCAGTTGTTGCTCAGAAGTGCCGTCTGCACAGAAAAAAACACTAGCTCATGTGTTAGTGTGGTTCAGTAATATCAACTGCTCCCCTGCTGTGTGTCCAGCAATGTCTCCTGCTCCCTCCACATTCAAACTACATCAGATTTTACACTTGCTCCAAGTAGGCCTCAGCCTACTCCATGATTGACCCTGGTCTCCAACATCGCCATTTGCTGCTCAGAAGTGCCGTCTGTACAGAAAAAAAACATGCTCCAGTGTTAGTGGGGTTCAGTAACGCCAGCTGCTCCCCTGCTGTGTGTCCGGCAAAGTCTCCTGCTGCCTCCACATTCAAACTACATCAGATAAAAAACTTGCTCCAAGTAGGCCTCAGCCTACTCCATGATTGACCCTGGGCTCCAACATCGCTAGTTGCTGCTCAGAAGTGCCGTCTGCACAGTCAACATATACTCCAATGTTATTGGGGTTCAGAAATGTCATCTGATCCCCAGCTGTGTGTCCGGCAATTTCTGCTGCTCTGTCCACACTCACACAACTAAAGATTTTAAACTTGCTCCAATTAGGCCTCTGTCTCCACTCTGTTTGTAGTATTTTCCCTGGGTTCCAGCACCGCCAGCTGTTTCCCGGCATTGTCTTTGGCACAGGTACTCCCTCCTGCCCAGCCTGGTTCCAGCACACCTGCTGTTTCCGGATAGCGTCAATGTCACTTTGCCACCAATACATTGTCCTGTTGTGTTGCGGTTGGGTTAGCCGAGTCTATGGTGCCTGCAGTTTATGGGCTTCCTATGTGGGCTGCAGGATCTGGCAACAAAGGCTGGTTCCGTAGTGCCAGTAGGACAAGCACCCTCTGTAGGACTGTGGGTCTCGGTAACTGCGGCCGGCTCGCGGCCTTGCAAATTTTTTTTTCATGGGTACCTTCTGCTACCCATCCGGGTTCTAGTACCGTCAGCTGGTTCTTGGCAGTGCCTTTGGCTTAGGTGCCTCCTTCTCGGTATCCGAATTCCAGCAACGTCTGCTGGTCCTTGGTAATGCTTTCTAGCACAGGTACCTCCTGCTTAGTAACCGGGTTCCAGTAACGTCAGCTGGTCCTCGGTAGTGCCATTGGCTCTTGTTCCTTCTGCTGCCCCTCCGGGTTCCATCATCGTCAGCTGGTCCTCAGTAGTTCCATTGGCTCTTGTAGCTTCTGCTACCCATCCGGGTTCCAGCACCGTCAGCTGGTTCTCGGCAGTGTCTTTGGCACGGGTACTCCCTCCTGCCCAGCCTGGTTCCAGCACGCCAGCTGTTTCCGGGTAGTGTCAACGTCACTTTGCCACCAATACGTTGTCCTGTCGTGTTGCGGTCGGGTTAGCCGACTCTATGGTTCCTGTAGTTTAGATGCTTTCTATGTCGGCTGCGGGTTCTGGCAATAAAAGCTGGTTCCGTAGTGCCAATAGGACAAGCACCCCCTGTAGGACTGTGGGTTTCGGTAACTGCGGCCCGCTTGCGGCCTTGCAACTTTGTTTTTCATGGGTACCTTCTGCTGCCCCTCCGGGTTCCAGCACCATGAGCTGGTCCTCGCTAGTTCCATTGGCTCTTGCAGCTTCTACTAACCATCCGGGTTCCAGCACCGTCAGCTGGTTCTCGGCAGTGCCTTTGGCTTAGGTGCCTCCATCTCGGTATCCGAGTTCCAGCAATGTCTGCTGGTCCTTGGTAGTGCTTTCTAGCACAGGTACCTCCTGCTTAGTAACCAGGTTCCAGCACCGTCAGCTGGTCCTCGGTAGTGCCATTGGCTCTTGTTCCTTCTGCTGCCCCTCCGGGTTCCAGCACCGACAGCTGGTCCTCGGTAGTGCCATTGGCTCTTGCTCCTTCTGCTACCCATCCGGGTTCCAGTACCGTCAGCAGGTTCTCGGCAGTTCCTCAGCCTTCTTGTACTTTCTGCTACATTTCCAAGTTCAAGCTTTTGGAAATGGTTTTTAGTTATCACTCTGGATCTCCCTGACGATGGCCCTGAAGACGATGACCCTGAAGACCACCCCGAAGAAGACGACGACCACGAAAACGATGACCCTGAAGACGATGACCTGGAAGACCATCCAGAAGAAGACCAAAAAGATAACCCTGAAGAAGATGACCAAGAGGACAAAGAACATGAAGACAACCACCAAGATACAGAACAACAAGAGACAGAAGACCAAGAAGCATAAGACCAAGAAGCAGAAGAACAAAAAGCAGAAGAACATTAAGCATAAGACTAAAAATCAGAGCAAAAGATATTATCTAAATTATAAGCAGACGAAGACTAAGCAGTGTATGGGGGTGAGTCCGTTCCTCCTCGTGGTGCCCCTGGAAAATGCCTGCTGCTGCAGGCCAAACTGAACGCTGACAAATCCTGTTGTAAATCTTTTGTGACAGGCAGAACAGAAGGTGTAATCTTCAAACTTTTATAGATAACAACTACAGGAATGCCTGTCACAAATAAGAATATGATGAAGAAGAAGAATAGGAAGCAGATGAAATCAAGTCCTATCAGTTTAATTAAGCACAGCTGGACTCCAATGAAAGCGTAGAACCATCTCAAGGAGGATCATAAGGAAATGGACATGTGACTTAAATATGAGTGTCTGAGCAAAGGGTCTGAATACTTATGACTAGTGTTGAGCATTCCGATACTGCAAATATCGGGTATCGGCCGATATTCGCTGTATCGGAAATCCGATACCGAGTACCGATATTTTTACAATATCGGATACCGGAATCGGAAGTTCCCATAATGCAATGAGCCACTGTTGTGGCTGTGATTGTCTGCTGAAATGATGTCATCATGATGCGCGGTCTGGGCGCATCATGATGTGCGGTCTGTGCGGGCCTGCCAGGGGTCTGTATGGGCCTGCCGGGGGTCTGTGCCGGCTGCCGGGGGTCTGTGTGGACTGCTGGGGGTCTGTACGGGCCTGCCGGGGGTCTGTGTCGGCTGCCCGGGGTCTGTGCGGACTGCCGGGGGTATGTGCAGGCCTGCCGGGGGTCTGTGCCGGCTGCTAGGGGTCTGTGCGGACTGCCGGGGGTCTGTGCGGGCCAGCCGGGTGTTTGTGCCGGCTGCCGGGGGGTCAGTGCGGGCCAGCCGGGGGTCTGTGCAGGCTGCCGGGGGTCTTTGTGTCTGTGTGCAGGCATCGTCCGATGGGACTACAAGTCCCATCGGGCTATGCCTGCTACAATGACAGTGGTTGACACATTAGCCAATGATGGGACAGTAGTAGTCCCATCATCCGGCTAATATGTTGAATGTAAAAAAAATATATATATATACATACTACATATATACAACATTCATACAACATACATATATACTACATATATACTTCATATATACTACATTCATGCAACATACATATACACTCACTGGCCACTTTATTAGGTACACCATGCTAGTAACGGGTTGGACCCCCTTTTGCCTTCAGAACTGCCTCAATTCTTCGTGGCAGAGATTCAACAAGGTGCTGGAAGCATTCCTCAGAGATTTTGGACCATATTGACATGATGGCATCACACAGTTGGCGCAGATTTGTCGGCTGCACATCCCTGATGCGAATCTCCCGTTCCACCACATCCCAAAGATGCTCTATTGGATTGAGATCTGGTGACTGAGGAGGCCATTTGAGTACAGTGAACTCATTGTCATGTTCAAGAAACCAATCTGAGATGATTCGAGCTTTATGACATGGCGCATTATCCTGCTGAAAGTAGCCATCAGATGTTGGGTACATTGTGGTCATAAAGGGATGGACATGGTCAGCAACAATACTCAGGTAGGCTTTTGCGTTGCAACGATGCTCAATTGGTACCAAGGGGCCCAAAGAGTGCCAAGAAAAAATTCCCCACACCATGACACCACCACCACCAGCCTGAACCGTTGATACAAGGCTGGATGGATCCATGCTTTCATGTTGTTTACGCCAAATTCAGACCCTACCATCCGAATGTCGCAGCAGAAATCGAGACTCATCAGACCAGGCAACGTTTTTCCAATCTTCTACTGTCCAATTTCGATGAGCTTGTGCAAATTGTAGCCTCAGTTTCCTGTTCTTAGCTGAGAGGAGTGGTACCCAGTGTGGTCTTCTGCTGCTGTAGCCCATCTGCCTCAAAGTTCGACGCACTGTGCGTTCAGAGATGCTCTTCTGCCTACCTTGGTTGTAACGGGTGGCAATTTGAGTCACTGTTGCCTTTCTATCAGCTCGAACCAGTATGCCCATTCTCCTCTGACCTCTGGCATCAACAAGGCATTTCCGGCCACAGAACTGCCGCTCACTGGATTTTTTTTCTTTTTCGGACCATTCTCTGTAAACCCTAGAGATGGTTGTGCGTGAAAATCCCAGGAGATCAGCAGTTTCTGAAATACTCAGACCAGCCCTTCTGGCACCAACAATCATGCCACGTTCAAAGGCACTCAAATCACCTTTCTTCCCCATACTGATGCTCGGTTTGAACTGCAGGAGATTGTCTTGACCATGTCTACATGCCTAAATGCACTGAGTTGCCGCCATGTGATTGGCTGATTAGAAATTAAGTCTTAACACACAGTTGGACAGGTGTACCTAATAAAGTGGCCAGTGAGTGTATACTACATACATACTACATATATACTACATTCATACAGCATACATACATACTACATACTACATACTGTATATACTACATTCATACAGCATACATACATACCACATATATACAACATTCATACAACATTCATACAACATATATACAAACTACATACATACTACATTCATACAACATACATACATACTACATACATACTACATTCATACAACATATATACATACATACTACATACATGCAACATACATACATAGTACATACTATATACATACAACATACATACAACATACTACAGACATACAAAATACATACTACATACATACTACATACAATACATTCATACAATACATACATATAGACATACAGTACATATAATATAGAGTACATACTCACCATCACTTGTCACTTTGTTCCCCAAAGCAAGTGTCACCTGTGAGAAAAATAAGAAAATAACAAACGATATACTCCCTGATCCGCAGACATCCACGAGTGTCGCACGACGATCTGCTGCACTGCATCACTGAGAGGTTACTATCGTTCACTGGTCTCACTTTATGGCAAAAGCTGCGTGGGAACTTTCTCACACAGCAATGCCAAAAAGTGATACTAGGGACTATTTTTTTTACAGTGGAGGAGGAATACAGTGCGGAAGGATACCTACCTCCCGTCATTGTATTCCTGGGGCCCCTAGAGAGCAGTCGCATCAGTTGATGCCGCTGTTCTCCACGGGAGATCGTCGTGGGACACTCGTGGATTTCTGCGGATCAGGGAGTATATCTCTTGTTTGTTATTTTCTAATTTTTCTCACAGATGACACTGGCTTCGGGGAACAAAGTGACAAGTAATGGTGAGTATGTACTCTATGTTATATGTACTGTATGTCTATATGTATGTATTGTATGAATGTATTGTATGTAGTATGTATGCAGTATGTCTGTAGCATGTTGTATGTATGTTGTATGTACTATGTACGTATGTATGTTGTATGAATGTAGTATATACGTAGTGTGTATGTAGTATGCATGTATGTATGTTGTATGAATGTAGTATATATGTAGTATGTATGTAGTATGTAGTATGCATGTATGTATGTTGTATGAATGTAGTTTATATGTAGTATGTATGTAGTATGCATGTTTGTATGTTGTATGAATGTAGTATATATGTAGTATGCATGTAGTATGTATGTATGTATGTATGTTGTATGAATGTAGTATATATGTAGTATGTATGTAGCATGTAGTATGCATGTATGTATGTTGTATGAATGTAGTATATATGGTATGTAGTATGTATGTAGTATGTATGTATGTTGTATGTATGTTGTATGAATGTAGTATATATGTAGTATGTATGTAGTATGTATGTATGTTGTATGAATGTAGTATATGTGAAGTATGTATGTAGTATGTATGTATGTTGTATGAATGTTGTATATGTAGTATGCACTATATGTAGTATGTATGTAGTATTTTTTTTTTACATTCATCACATTAGCCAGATGATGGGACTACTACTGTCCCATCATTGGCTAATGTGTCAATCACTGTCATTGTAGCAGGCATCGCCCGATGGGACTTGTAGTCCCATCGGACGATGCCTGCACACACAACCCCCGGCAGGCCCGCACAGACCCCTGGCAGCCCGCACAGACCCCCGGCAGGCCCGCACAGACCCCCGGCAGCCGGCACAGACCCCCGGCAGGCCCGCACAGACCCCCGGCAGTCCGCACAGACCCCCGTTAGCCGACACAAACCCCCGGCAGGCCCGTACAGACCCCCGGCAGGCCCACACAGACCCCCGGCAGGCCCGCACAGAGCCCCGGCAGCCGGCGCAGACCCCCAGCAGGCACGTACAGACCCTCGGCTGTCCGCACAGACCCCCGGCAGCTGGCACAGACCCCCGGCAGTCTGCACAGACCCTCGACAGGCCCGTACAGACCCCTGGCAGGCCCGCACAGACTCTCAGCAGGCCCGTTCAGACCCCCGGCAGGCCCGCACAGACCCCGCCTGCACACACAGACACGCAGTGTCCGCCCACGCACCACCCACACTCTTCCCCCCTCCCGAACAGGATGTGCAAGTACAGAAAGGGGTTTTTTTAATTCCGATATTTCTGTCCCATTGACTTGAATGGGACTTCCGGTAATGGAATCGGCGATACCCGATACTTTTTGGGTATCGGCCGATCCAATCCGATCCGATATTTCTCAATATCGGTTGGTATCGCTCAACACTACTTATGACCATGTATCAGTTTTTCTTTATTAATAAATTTGCAAAAATTACTACATTTCTGTTTTTTTCAGTCAAGATGGGGTGCAGAGTGTACATTAATGAGAAAAAAATTAACTTTTTTGAATTTACCAAATGGCTGCAATGAAACAAGGTGTGAAAAATTTAAAGGGGCCGGAATACTTTCCGTACCGACTGTAAACCCACAATATAAGTCAATATTACAGGCGCACATAAACAAAAGCCTGTTTTCGTGACCAGTCAGAAAGAATTGCTTAAATTCAAATGCCAACAGACAGATAATATTCTTTTGGCTTGCTAAAAATATGCATCTGGTTAATTAAGATACAATACTGTGTCTCCGCAGAGAGCCCTGATGCTCTTAAACAGTGAAAACCCCCCAAACAAGTGACCCCATTTTGAAAACTAGAACCCTCAAGAAATGTATATAGATGTGTGGAGAGCATCTTGAACCCCCAGGTGTTTCACAAAAGTTTATATTGTTGAGCTGTGAAAATAAATATAAAAAATAAAATTTTTCCTGCAAAAAATGTTCTTTTAGTCCCATTTTTTTATATTTTTACAAGGGTAACAGGAGAAATTACATCATAAAATTTGCTGAACAATTTCTCCTGAGTACACCGACACCCCATATGTGGTCAAAAACTACTTTTGAGACACAGTGTAAAGCTCAAAAGAGAAGCAGCGCTATATTGAAGTTCAGATTTTTCTTCAATGGTTTGAGACTGCCATGTCACATTGGCAGAGCCCCTGAGGTGACAGAACAGCAGAAACTCCCCATAAGTGATATCAATTTACAAACTACACCCACAGCAAATTAAACTAGGAGGGCAAACAAGTGACCCCATTTTAAAAACTACACTTCTCAATTAACTCATCCAAGGATGAAGTGATCATATTGAGATCATGGGAATTTATCTACAAGAGAAGTGATGATTTTGACACCAAAGATGTTTTCCAGAAACAAGCAGCAGTGGATATTGCTGAGTGAATATTGCAAATCTGCTATTCTAGTGCCTCTACATTGTAGCACCCAGTACTTTATGCCCTCCTCATGCTTCTGAAGACATGCACCTGTAGGGTCAGACAGGTTCGCAGGATGCAGTGACGAGACACTAGACGAATGGTGGTTTTCGAAATCACGTTTATAAAACTCTAGCCGATGGGCTAGGCTGAACAAAACAAGGTTAAAGAAACAACACCAACAGTCCACGCAGGGACTCAACAACACTTAACCAAATTTAGTTTCACTTAGCCTTCCAGGGACTGCAGGGTTCAGTAGCGTGGCCGCGTTGAGGTTGCTGAGGCGGCTGTCCTGAGGAAAGTGGCGTCGGTGTGGGCAACAGGCCCTGAAGAAAATAATACCGTTGGGGCGCAATAAGCCCTGAAGAAAACGAGGACGTTGGGGCACAACAGGCCCTGAAGGAAACGGGGACGTTGGGGCGCAACAGGCCCTGAAGATATTGCTGCCGCTGGGGCGTAACAGGCCCTGAGGGAAGCACTGCTGCTGGGGCGCAACAGGCCCTGAAGGAAACGGGGACTTTGGGGCGCTACAGGCCCTGAAGGTAATGCTGCCGCTGGGGCGCAACAGGCCCTGAAGAATACGCTGCCGCTGGGGCGCAACAGGCCCTGAAGAATACGCTGCCGCTGGGGCGCAACAGGCCCTGAAGAATACGCTGCCGCTGGGGCGCAACAGGCCCTGAAGAAAGCAGTGCCGTTGGGGCTCAACGGGCCCTGAAGTAAATGATGGAGGTGGCACGCGGTGATGACGCAGTTCCCCAGAAAGGCCTGTAGCCGTCCTTTACCAAGGAGTCTCTTCCTAAGCCAGAGTAGCGAGCTTTTTATCCCGCCTGTGACAATGTGGCGTATCTTGAGGCCGATGATGGCCGGGTCGGCGTGATGGGGGAAGGCAGGGGGGAAGGGCCCAGGTCTCTGAGGCCTGGTTACCAGTACTCACGGCCACAACCGGAGGTATAGTTCCTCTCCCTTCAAGGCGGGGGTTAGCGGGGATAATTCTCTCAGAACGGGAGCGGGGAGCAGTCTCTGGGCACAGTCTCTCACGTCTCTCTTGTCGGTCAATCGGTTGCTTTCTCCTCGCAGGCTCCTCTCAGTGCCCCTGCAAGTCTCCTTGCGTCTTGCCTTCACTCCCTCTGTTCCCCAACTGCCACTTCAGCGCGTACCCTGCTCCTTTTACCCTAGCCCCGCCCCCTGTTGCCCTGACAACCTCAGTCGCAAGTCTCCCTTTGTAATCCTCCTGATTTGATTCCTTCAATAACTCTGATGGCGGTCCCCTTGGTTCCGGCCCAATCACTATATGGGGGTCCTCCTCCCCACATTCCTCCACCCTGTAAGCTCGCCAGTCCTCGGGCGAGGGAGTTAGTCTATTGAGATTGGCCTGTAAAGGTGTCAATATTCGTTGCCATACGAACTGATCTTGTTCATACCGTTCGGGGGGTTTGCCGGCTGTTGACCGCTCGGAGCGTCTAAGTTCGACTGTGGTGGAATCTTCTGGGGTGATGGACGTCGGTGGACTGCATGATGCCGGTGGGTTAATTGTGTCAACGGGCTCATTATTGGGTGAAGGGCCTTTGGGAACTGGAGGGAAATCCTCGTCGTCCGAGTCCCAGCATATGGACTCCGGTTCGGATGTCTTCGGGACAGGTTCCAGTTGCTTCGGGTCAGTGGAAATACACGGGCGTAACATATTACGATGCACAATGCGGGTGGGCAGTGTTTCTTCCTGCTCGGGCCGTATTTCGTACACAGGTCCTTCTGGATGGATGCGGCGTAGTACCCGATAAGGATTCTCTTCCCAACGTGACTCCAGTTTATTCTGGGGGCGTTGATCTAGTACAAGCACACGGTCCCCGCTTTGGAGATGAGGAGGGGAGGTTGTATTTTTCCCTGGGTGTTCCCAGTCTTGAAGTTTGGTATGTACAATTCGGTAAAGAGTTTGCAACCTGCGGCGATGATTTCGGACCCAAGACGACACTCCGGTCCAGGGCCGAGGCTCTTAGAGGTCCAACTCTACCTCCGTGATCCCTTTACCCTCTCGTCCGAACAGCAGGAAATAAGGAGTATAGCCCGTTACTCGATGTACCCAATTATTATAAACCCACACTAATTCAGAAACATATTCAGGCCAACGAGCTTTCTTGTCACTCTCCAGAGTGCGTAGCATTTGAATCAATGTCCGATTAAATCGCTCACAAGCCCCATTTCCTTGCGGGTGAAACGGTGTGGTCCGGGATTTATCAATCCCATAAAGATGATGTAGTTCCTCCATAACTTTCCCCAAAAAGCATGCTCCCTGGTCGGAATGTATACGTTGAGGACAGCCGTACACTTGTATAAAGTTTCTGCAAATTGCGGAGGCGGCTGACTCCGCGGTCTGGTCTCGAGTAGGGGTTACCACAGCGAACTTGGTGAAATGATCCACCATGACGAGGCAGTGTTTGTATCCCTGGAATGCGGGACCAATGTGCAGATAATCCACCGTCAGGAGCTCAAAGGGTTCGGAAGTCACGATCGTCTGTGTTGCGGCCCTCTGAGCAAGCGGTTTGGCCAATTCACATAAGCGGCAGGTACGGCAGACTTCGTCCACAACAGCCAACAAGCGTGGGTGATAAACTTTCTGTTGTAACCATTGCAAAGTCTTTTTGACTCCAAAGTGGGCCCCTTTTTCGTGAGCCTCTCGAGCCAGTTCGTGTAGTTGTGCTCCGGGTGTAACCACCTGCCAAACAGTCGATGAGGTTGTTTGCGAAGTGATTTTACGGTACAGTAGTCCCTTTCGGATAATCAGTCTCTCCTATTGTCGCAGCATCAGCGACAGGTCTTGGGTCAAAGCTTGTCATTGAGTATCAGTGGGTAATTGACCAGCGGCGACCCATGTCCGGAGAAGTCCAACTTCTTCATCTTCTTGTTGCTGTTGTATCCACTTATCACGAGATTGTTCCAGGATGCCCCTGTGGGCCTCTGGGGAAGATACTTTTGCATCAACATTGGTGAGCACGGCCGCGGTAAGAGCGAACGGTATTTCCTCTCCTTCTAATTCTTCGTCTCGATTCTGTCCGGGAGTTGTATGTCGAATCCTAGAGAGAGCATCTGCATGAACATTCTCGGCCCCTCTTTTGTAAATAATCTTGTAATTGTATTTCGCCATTCGGGCCACCCATCGCTGCTCCAAAGCCCCCAACTTGGCATTTTCCAAATGAGCCAGTGGGTTGTTGTCAGTTCGCACTACCACCTCGGAGCCCGCTAGGTACTCTGCGAATCTCTCCGTCATAGCCCACACCACTGCGAGGAGGTCGAGCTTAAAAGAGCTGTAATTGTCAGGGTTTCGCTCGCTGTCATGGAGCGAACGGCTTCCATATGAGATCACCCTGTCCCGGCCATCCTGAACCTGTGACAACACAGCCCCTAGCCCGTGAAGACTCCCGTCAGTGTGCAGGATGAACGGCTGAGAAAAATCCGCATAAGCCAACACTGGGGCATCCTAGAGTGCTGCCTTGAGATCTTGGAAGGCCTCTTCCTGAGGGTGTTGCCACTGGATTTTTCGCCCATTGGCCCCAGCGGGAGCCCCCTTTAGCAGGTCATGCAGGGCTCGAGCTCGACATGCAAAATTCTTTACGAAACAACGGTAATATCCAGCTAACCCCAGAAAAGCCCGCACGTCTTTCACCGTCTCAGGGGTAGGCCATTCCTGGATAGCAGCAATCTTCTCCCGGGATGGCCTCACACCCTCTGCTGAAACGACATGACCCAGATACTCAATCTGAGAGCGAAATAGGTGGCATTTCTGAGGCTTCACCTTCAACCTGTACTTTTGCAGCCGGCTGAGTACCTGTCCCAACCGCTTCAGGTGGTCCTCGAAGGAGGCGGCATAGACAATGATGTCGTCCAGGTAGATCAACGTGGCCTCAAAATTGAGATCCCCTAAACATCGCTCCATCAATCGCTGAAATGTCCCGGGGGCGTTGGCCAGCCCGAATGGCATTCGATTAAACTCAAACAGTCCCATGGGCATTATGAACGCCGTCTTAGCTCTGTCCTCTTCTGACATGGGCACCTGCCAGTACCCACTGGCCAAGTCCAGGGTTGAAAAATATGTTGCTTTGCCCAATGCAGACCGAGATTCTTCTATGCGGGGCAGTGGGTATGAGTCTTTAATAGTGCAAGCATTCAATTTACGATAATCCACACAGAATCGTAGTGTACCATCTTTCTTCCGGACCAACACGATGGGGGCCGCCCAAGGGCTTTGACTTTCCCGTATCACCCCTTTTTGCAGCATCTGAGCCAGCAAAGTTTTCACCTCTTGATAGAGTTGTGGCGGAATCTGTCGATATCGTTCTTGGATAGGGGCCGCTCCTGCTGTGGGGATCTCATGAGTGATGGCGGTGGTACACATGCAGGGGTGGCATTTATGCACATGTAATCTAAGTACATGTATCAAAGTACTTCTGGCAGTTATAACATGGATGAATGTGACACGCATCTCTATTCTCTTCATACAGGTAACCAGCTTTTCCAATCTCTGCTCTGAATCCACTCCTGTGTCTCCATTCAATGTCAGCAAGCAGTTAATCCTGAATGCTATCTATGTGTTTTCAACTCTGCAAGCTTATATCTGGTAACCAGCTTTTCCAATCTCTGCTCTGAATCCACTCCTGTGTCTCCATTCAATGTCAGCAAGCAGTTAATCCTGAATGCTATCTATGTGTTTTCAACTCTGCAAGCTTATATCTGGTATATAGTTTTTTCAACTTACTCTGCTTGTCCCCTTATGTTGTGAGGTCAAGAAACTTTTCAAAGTGCTTTATGATCCATGTAGTGCTGGACATGTGTTTATTTGACCACAACATTTTATTGGGTCCTGGTGTCTCAATTTAGTGTGATTAACGAGCAGAGAGAGCCTCAAAAAAAAACAAAAAAAAAACTTATCCTTAACCTCCTATATATTCAGACCTAGCTAGGGGGAGCATTTATGCAGGGGTGGCATTTATGCACATGTAATCTAAGTACATGTATCAAAGTACTTCTGGCAGTTATAACATGGCAGTTAGACAGGGCAGGAGACAGGTAAGACATTTATATACATCTACTCCCTATACATTTGGAGTACAACAAATATATACCATATGCATTTGTGTAATTTTTATCCTGGCCGCTGCATTCACACACATCCACCGCCCTGGCATTAACTCTCCACAATCCATCCATATTGGCCCCTCGCTTCTTTCCTCTCCTATGTATAGCACTCATGCTCTTTTCACATTGTTAAATTGCACAGATCCAGCCAGTCCCACCATTCAACACCAGAGACGCTCTCACAAATCACTTAACCATCTGCTCACTCTTTCTATCCTCCTTCTCCTAGTTGCAGGAGACATTGCTCCCAACCCTGGTCCCCCATGTTACAGAAAGTCAAACCCCCCCACTGCTACACTCAGAAACCCCTCTAATCTTATTAATATTCCCTGCATGCCATCTGTCTCTCTTAATTGTGCACTTTGGAATTCTCGCTCAGTGTGTAACAAACTCTCCTTCATTCATGACTTCTTCCTTTCTAATTCTCTTAACCTCCTGGCTCTTACTGAAACCTGGATCCAGCAGTCAGATACTACCGCTGCTGCTGCTCTTTCATACGGGGGGCTACACTTCTCTCATACCCCAAGATCAGACAATAGAGCTGGTGGAGGCGTTGGTCTGCTCCTATCACCAAAATGTACCTTTCAGGTTATCCCTCAAGTACCCTCACTTGTCTTCCCTTCTTTTGAGGTCCATGCCGTCAGACTCTACACCCCCTTCTCCATGCGAGTGGCGGTGGTGTATCGTCCTCCCGGCCCCTCCCATCAGTTCCTGGATCATTTTGCCACTTGGCTTCCACATTTTCTCTCCTGTGACATCCCTACCCTCATCATGGGAGATTTCAACATCCCCATTGCTCTTCCCCTCTCCCCATCTGCTACTCACCTTTTATCTCTAACCTCCTCATTTGGCCTTTCGCAGTTTACTAATTCTCCAACGCATGAAGACGGAAACTCCCTCGACTTGGTCTTCTCTCGGCTTTGTGCAGTGGATGATTTTGCAAACTCCCCTCTCCCGCTCTCTGACCACAATCTTCTTTCATTCTCTATAAAGAACTGCCAGGCTGCTCAGGTCACCCCCACTGTCCAGACTTATAGAAACATACAGGCCATTAACACCCAGAAACTTATGAAGAACTTGCAGTCTTCATTGGCCCCTATCTCCTCCCTCTCATGTCCTGATTCTGCATTGAAGCATTACAATGAAACACTTCAAACTGCCCTGGATGAATTTGCACCCCCTATAAATAGAACACCACAACGCAGACGGCGACAACCCTGGCACACGGTGCAAACACGTTTCCTGCAGCGGTGCTCCAGGTGCGCCGAACGTCTGTGGAGAAAATCCAATCTACACGAAGATTTCATCCATTTTAAGTTTATGCTTAGAACATACAACACTGCCCTTCACCTCTCCAAACAAACCTATTTCAACACCCTCATCATCTCACTGTCCAATAACCCGAAACGTCTCTTTGACACTTTTCATTCTCTACTCAACCCAAGAGTACAGGCCCCAACCACGGAGCTCCGAGCTGACGATCTGGCCAATTACTTCAAAGAAAAAATTGACCAGATCCGACAGGAAATTATCTCCAAATCCCCTCATACCATGCACTGTCCTCCCTCCCCCACTGCATCTAACTCACTCTCTGATTTTGAACCAGTCACAGAAGAAGAAGTAAGCAGGCTCCTTGCATCTTCTCGCCCAACTACTTGCACCAGTGACCCATTTCCGTCACATCTCCTCCAGTCCCTTTCCCCTGCTGTCACCCCTCACCTAACTAAAATATTTAACCTCTCTCTCTCTTCTGGTATTTTTCCCTCCTCATTTAAGCATGCCATCATACATCCACTACTTAAAAAACCATCCCTCGACCAAAACTGTGCCGCTAACTATAGACCTGTCTCTAATCTTCCCTTCATCTCTAAACTCCTGGAACGCCTGGTCCACTCCCGTCTTATCCGCTATCTCTCAGAAAACTCTGTTCTCGACCCTCTCCAATCCGGTTTCCGCTCTTTACACTCCACTGAAACTGCCCTCACTAAAGTCTCTAATGATCTGCTAACAGCTATATCAAATGGTCATTACTCCATGCTAATTCTCTTGGATCTCTCTGCAGCATTCGACACTGTGGATCATCAGCTCCTCCTCACTATGCTCCATTCCATTGGCCTCAAGGACACCGTTCTCTCCTGGTTCTCCTCCTATCTCTCCGACCGCTCCTTTACTGTTTCTTTTGCCGGTTCCTCCTCCTCTCACCTTCCCCTTACTGTTGGGGTTCCTCAAGGATCGGTTCTAGGCCCCCTCCTCATCTCCTTGTACACTGCCCCTATTGGTCAAACAATCAGTAGATTTGGTTTCCAGTACCATCTCTATGCTGATGACACCCAATTATACGCTTCTTCTCCTGACATCATGCCAGCCTTTCTAGAAAACACTGGCGATTGTCTAAACGCTGTGTCTAATATCATGTCCTCACTATATCTGAAACTGAACCTGTCAAAGACTGAACTCCTTGTGTTTCCTCCCGCTACTAATGTACCTACACCCGACATTGCCATTTCCGTCTGTGGTTCCACTATTACTCCCCAGCAACATGCCCGCTGTCTTGGGGTCATACTTGATTCCGAGCTTTCCTTTGCCCCCCACATTCGATCACTGGCTCGCTCTTGTCATCTGCACCTTAAAAACATTTCTAGAATTCGACCTTTTCTTACTTTTGACTCTGCAAAAACTCTTACTGTTTCTCTTATTCATTCTCGTCTCGACTATTGTAACTCTCTTCTAATCGGTCTCCCTCTTACAAAACTCTCCCCTCTCCAATCTGTCTTGAATGCTGCAGCCAGGATCATATTCCTCACCAATCGTTACACCGATGCCTCTACCTTGTGCCAGTCATTACACTGGCTACCTATCCACTCCAGAATTCAGTATAAACTTATTACCCTCACCCACAAAGCCCTCCATGGCTCAGCACCACCCTACATCTCCTCCCTTGTTTCAGTATACCACCCTACCCGCGCCCTCCGTTCTGCTGATGACCTGAGGTTGGTATCCTCAATAGTCAGAACCTCCCACTCCCGTCTCCAAGACTTTACACGTGCCGCGCCAATTCTTTGGAATGCACTTCCCAGGTCAATACGATTAGTCCCCAATCCCCACAATTTTAAGCGTGTCCTGAAAACGCATTTATTCAGACTGGCCTATCGCCTCAACACATTAACCTAACCTATCCCTGTGTGGCAGAGCCAAAAGTTTTACCATAACCAGGTTCCCAGCATCTTGTTCCCACATGCTTTATGCATCCATTAGCCCTCTGTGTCTGTACTGTTACACACTTAACATTATGGCTGGTCCATACAATCAGGGCAACTGTTACCACCCACCTTTCGTGTCTACCTCTTTCCTCATAGACTGTAAGCTTGCGAGCAGGGCCCTCACTCCTCTTGGTATTTGTTATAATCTACTGTATGTGATTATTGTTATGCTGTAATGTCTATTGTCTGTACAAATCCCCTCTGAAATGTAAAGTGCTGCGGAATATGTCGGCGCTATAAAAATAAAATTTATTATTATTATTATTATTATTATTATTATTACACCCAAAGTCGTCCTTATGACTGGCAAATACTTCATGGTACTGTCCCAGTAATGCTTTGACTTGTGAAAGTTGGGCCGCAATTAATCCAGAAAGCTCGGCCCGCATCTGCTCCAAAATATTTTGGCCCTTCTCTTGTGTCGAGACTTCGTGGGCCTGCAAGGTTCGTATTGTTACCTCCCAAGGATCATCTGGGTGTACTCGTAATTGAACCGCAGGAGCGGGCAGCACTTCTTCTAAAGGCTTTACTAGTTTGGCCAGTACAGTCCGTGCTTTCAGAATGGTATCTCGGTCTTCAAGGTTAACGCAGCGGACCAGGACGGTTCCTTTTCGCACTGTAGCAAGGGAACGGGCCACCAGTATGCCAGGAGATAAGTGCTCTGAGGGACACGGCTTCACCTGCACCTCTACGCCCTCCAAAGGTATTGGGGCCCGAATTGGCAGGGCCACCACTGTCTGTCCAGGAGGCAGCACAAGCAGGGGTGTCGCTGACGCGATGACCTTACCCAGAGCCTCACCCTCCTGACAGTCCCGATGCACCCGCGCACCTCGCACCAGCTGCTGGAATACCTGTCCCTGAGCTGTGCGAGAACCCCACTGCTTCAGTGTCCTTTGTGTGGGATCATTAAGCAACAGGTTACCAAACTCTTTTAAAATATTCATGCCTAGGGTGACGGGGTGTCGTTGATCAGCTTCTCCTTGAGTCAGCAGCACCCCTCTGCGGCCGAGGGGTTTACCGCACAGCGTCATCTGCACCCACACTACCCCGGCAACCGGGACCGGCAGTTGGTTAGCAGCTACTAGTCTAATCATGGGTCCCCACTGAAGCCTTGCTACCTCTGGAAAGTTTCGTTGAAAGTACGCTGCAGGCATAGTGGTTACTTGTGACCCCGTGTCCACCAGACACCGGACGGCCCGGCCCTCTACTTCTGCCCAAACTACCGGACAATTTGCTATCAAATCTTCGGGACTTCCACCACCCCTAGTTGTGGTTTTCGGCTCCGAGCGGCGTCCCCCCAGCCCGGAGTCCTTTAGTTTAATGGCCGCCGGGGTGGGTATCTCCCACGCCGCGGACACTCTCGGGCGAAGTGGCCTGGTTCTCCACACTCATAACACCGGGCCGGTATAGTTTGACCACCCCGCGGAGAACGTGACCCCCAGGGACCGGGATTAACACTGGGTCGTCCGGTTTCTGGTTCGGTTCTTCTCTTCACTTCAGCCAACTCGCTCTTAATATTTTTCAATTCTCGTTTCATCTCCTCCACCCACTGGGGTTCCTCAACTGTGTTCGAGGAGGCCTCCACACCTCGGACCTTCCCCACGGGGACCGCCATCCCCTGCTCTTGCTCCCGAACCCATGCCTGACTTCCCACTTCTGAAAAATCTATTTGGGGATTCATTCTGATCTGTTCCCGTAATGCCTGTTTTATCAGTGGATCTCGCAGTCCAGTCACCATTAGGTCACGTAGGGTAATGTCAACAGGTCCTACCCCTACCCCGTCTTTTCTTTCAATAGCCGTATGCAATTCTTGGAACACATTCATATACTGAGTAATCGTCTCCCCCTCTGCCTGCATCCGACTAAACAGACGGGTCCTTAACTCTCCCACATCAGTGGGATCTCCGTGTGTCTGTTCCACTATCTGCAACACCTTTTCAAAAGTGTTGTGGTGCCCCGGAGGTTTCAACATCACTGACCTCCGCACCTCCCCATCTAGGGCCATGAGTGCCACTTCAGCTTCCAGGTCAGGGGTCGTTGGGTGCATCCGAAAGAGCCCCCGCATTCGCTCTGTCCAGCTCCATAGCATAGTATTGGAGCCGGAAAATCTAGGCAGGTTGTTCAGCATGGCCCCCAATGAAATGCTAGTACGGGGGCCCTCATTATTTACAGATTCTACAGCCTCCTCCTGACCTGCGCCACCACCGTCTATGCTCGGAGACTGCATCCTGCCGACTACGCCAAGTGTAGGGTCAGACAGGTTCGCAGGATGCAGTGACGAGACACTAGACGAATGGTGGTTTTCGAAATCACGTTTATAAAACTCTAGCCGATGGGCTAGGCTGAACAAAACAAGGTTAAAGAAACAACACCAACAGTCCACGCAGGGACTCAACAACACTTATCCAAATTTAGTTTCACTTAGCCTTCCAGGGACTGCGGGGTTCAGTAGCGTGGCCGCGTTGAGGTCGCTGAGGTGGCTGTCCTGAGGAAAGTGGCGTCGGTGGGGGCAACAGGCCCTGAAGAAAATAATACCGTTGGGGCGCTATAAGCCCTGAAGAAAACGAGGACGTTAGGGCACAACAGGCCCTGAAGGAAACGGGGACGTTGGGGCGCAACAGGCCCTGAAGATATTGCTGCCGCTGGGGCATAACAGGCCCTGAGAGAAGCACTGCCGCTGGGGCGCAACAGGCCCTGAAGGAAACGGGGACGTTGGGGCGCTACAGGCCCTGAAGGTAACGCTGCCGCTGGGGCGCAACAGGCCCTGAAGAATACGCTGCCGCTGGGGCGCAACAGGCCCTGAAGAAAACGCTGCCGCTGGGGCGCAACAGGCCCTGAAGAAAGCAGTGCCATTGGGGCTCAACGGGCCCTGAAGTAAATGATGGAGGTGGCATGCGGTGATGACGCAGTTCCCCAGAAAGGCCTGTAGCCGTCCTTTACCAAGGAGTCTCTTCCTAAGCCAGAGTAGCGAGCTTTTTATCCCGCCTGTGACAATGTGGCGTATCTTGAGGCCGATGATGGCCGGGTCGGCGTGATGGGGGAAGGCAGGGGGGAAGGGCCCAGGTCTCTGAGGCCTGGTTACCAGTACTCACGGCCACAACCAGAGGTATAGTTCCTCTCCCTTCAAGGCGGGGGTTAGCGGGGATAATTCTCTCAGAACGGGAGTGGGGAGCAGTCTCTGGGCACAGTCTCTCACGTCTCTCTTGTCGGTCAATCGGTTGCTTTCTCCTCACAGGCTCCTCTCGGTGCCCCTGCAAGTCACCTTGCGTCTTGCCTTCACTCCCTCTCTTCCCCAACTGCCACTTCAGCGCGTCCCCTGCTCCTTTTACCCTAGCCACGCCCCCTGTTGCCCTGACAACCTCAGTCGCAAGTCTCCCTTTGTAATCCTCCTGATGTGATTCCTTCAATAACTCTGATGGCGGTCCCCTTGGTTCCGGCCCAATCACTATATGGGGGTCCTCCTCCCCACACACCCATAAAGTAAGTGGGCTTTCATTGCTACAGAAGTGCCAAACAGGTGGATTATAATTAAGGTTTCGTCGCACTGTGGGGCTCAGCAGGGAAGGGGGCTTTTGAATTTGGGAGTGCATATCATTTTGAATCACATTTATCCTGCGATCTACGTGATTCAGATGAAACCCCCTTGGGATCCATTCATTAAAATGAGGCAGCAGAGTTTCTCTGTAGTCCGTCTGGCCTCTGTTTTGTGGGATCCTTCTTTCTAGAGGTGCGCAAAACTCTGAAGGGTCACGTTTTTATGCACGCCTGTATATCAGAGATTTACACTTAAAACCCCAATGCAAGAGCTCAGCGCAGAGCGCAGAATAAATATGCCCCGAGCCTTACTGCAATCTTTCGGAGGCAGAAAAAGCAAATCAACAGAAGGTCAAGAATTGGCTTTATTTATTTTTTCCATTGGTCCTTGTGCGGTATAAATGATTAGATGACTTTATTCTTCAGGTAGATGCGATTACAATGATACTAAATTTATATAGTTTTTTATGTTTGGCTATTGTGACACACGAAAAGTTGCTTTTTTGCAAAAACGAGTTTTTGCATCCCTATATTTTGAATACGATTACAGCAATAACACGTTTATATCATTTTTTTAAGTTTTGGCACTTTCACACAATAAAAACTATTTTACAGAAAATATATTTATTTTTGCATTGCTTTATTCCGACAGCTATAACTTTTTTACTCTTCCACTGATGGAGCTGTATGGCAGCTTGTGTTTTGCGACACAAGATTCTTTTTTTACAGTATTCACTGAAGTTGTTGACTAGTGAGACAGTTTTATAGACCGAATTCTTCTATGTACTTTTTTTTAACTTATTTATATGTACAGTAAATATATATTGTTTTATTATTTTGTGATTTAAAAAATATATGTACTATTTTTTTTTCAACTTTTATTACCTAGTCCCTCTATGGGACTTTTACTTTCCAAAGTGTGATAGCTTTATAAAGCATTGCAATGCTTTATAAACAGCCAGTTATGCACTGAAACAATCTTCTTAGACCATACACTGCACAGAATCACACAAAGCTTGCTAGAACTGGTGACTCAAATGTCTCATGATGACATCTGTTTACCATGGCAATGATCAGCCTTCGCGATGCTGATCGGAGGGGATAAGGAGCCCCATCCCTCTCCCTGCATTATAAATGCAGCAATCAATGTTGTTCACAGCATTTATGGGGTTAAACTGATGGGAGTGATGCTGACACTACACCCGGCAGTGAGTGTCGGGTGTCAGCTGTCATGTCAATTGAACACTCACAGCTTCTGTGGACACAAAATCACCAGGATGTAGCCATATGTCCAAGGCCAGGAAGTACTACCCAACCTGGATGTATGGATACATCTAAAGTTATCAAGAGGTTAATATTGACCCTCCTTGCTTGCATTGTGGGAAAAAAATGTAGCAGTTACAGAAGTTCTCCATAGATCACTTATATTTTTGGATTAGCAATCACAGACAAGGACTATCACTCCATTTTTCAATCTTGTTCATTAGTACTGAAGTAGCACACCATAATCATATTAGACCTTTTTCTATCCCTATGATCTGTTCTCTGAGCTCTTTTCCCTACACAGCACAAGCAAAAAATGGTGTTGCTTTGTTTCCCCTGGATACCGGATTGGCCAAGGTAGACCATGTGATCTGATTACTGGAGGACATTATGGAGAAGCCTGAAGACGGAAGCCATCAGCATGGTCACTGATTCTTCAGCAGTTTGTGAAATGATCACTAATCGAATTGCAGAGTGTTCAAATTGATGTGGAATCATGAATTTTAGGAAATTCAACATGAATTTTACACTCTTTGGATTGTGCCGTTTACCTCTAGTGTTAGCCAAAATGTGCGATGTGCCTTATCCATGATGGAATATACTATTGGACTGTACATACTGTGGTATATCGGCTCCCTCAGCTGCACACAGAGGTAGACACAGGAAGGATGCACTTGGTTTATTAAATATGGTATAAACCAAGGGTTAAACACAAAATAAACATGGCCCTCTGGGTAAAACAGCAAAATGGTAGCTCTAGGTACAGTCCTTGTAGTAGCAGGGTCAGCCCGTTCTGGGATAGCACAGCACACTTTTCTGGAGTCTTCCTCTCCAGACCTCAGCACCCAGACTGCCTCTGGAGCCCAGCCATTTAAATTCCTACAAGAAAATGTGCCACAAAGACAAAGTACTAAAAAGTGGTATAATTAATATATTATATTAAACAATAATATTTTTGTTTATAAAAACTGATATACAGCTCAATAAAAAACTTGAGCGCGAAAAATTGATTTATAAAGTAATGCTACAAGACTTGCATAAAATATCTCACACTGCACAATGCAAATATTAGATATCATAAAGCATAACCCATATGTATATAAAAAAAAAATTATATAGAAATGTAAAACTAATGAAACACAAAGTGCCATAATGCCATGTACACAGTGAATAGACAAAGTGCTATAGTGCCGAGTGTAAAAACAATTTCAAGATTCATGTGCTAAATAGTGCAACCATATGAGGCTAAGCAATGTCCGTTAAAAAATGAAGTGCCATAGTGCAAAAGGATAATGCAGGAAAGGGCATAAATTACCTAAATAAAGCGTGATGCCAGGGTCCCTACGCGCGTTTCGGCGCTAGCCTTCCTCCACTGAATGGATGTCCAGATAAAACCAACCCAATTATGCAACTTTAGCTTAAGCCTCACAACACTTTAGTGCACTGGAAGAAAATACTCTGGCTTTATATCACTGATGCCATTAAGCATAGACACATATCTCCCCTCCAGAACTTTATCAGTGACTTTGTCACAATACTTTATTTGTGAACTGTAAAGTAATATGTGCCATCACAATGAGAGGTTTTGACCAATCTACAAAAATCTTTTTGGATTGTATAACTCTTTACTACATTATTAAATGTATAAATACTGATTCCGAAATTGTTAAACCAATGCTGATCTGCAATGTCTACCTTTCTTTTCTCGCCAGTTGGGACTAGAAATGGAGGCCATGCATATAACTGTACTTCTCTAGACATGTTACTAAGTTCCCCCTTAGCCCTCTACTCAATGATATGCAATACACACATACACAGTAAGCTAGTCATTAAACCAAGGATTGTCTTAGTCAACATTTTTTTCCTTCTGTCTCACACTGATACAAATTGCAAAAGATACATCATAATGGACTCTCCTAAGATCCCACAGCCTATGGACATGTTGGAGATATGTTCTTTGTATATATTCTATGTATTGAAAACTTTGACTTTAGCCTAGCCTGAGCTGTACTACTGAACATAGTACTGAACAGATATTATAATGAGCAAACAGTTTGAACTCAAAGTTCTTCATACACTACTTGTTAATTCAAGAACCACTGTATTGAGATGCATGCCAAAAAAAATAAAATATTAAGCACACTTGTATTGATACCATGTTATGCATAACACTTCAGCGTTGAAATTATAACACACTGCCTAAAAGAATAGGTTTCAGGTTAAGAAGAGACCTAGCCTTAAGATAGTTAAAATGTATATTTTACTGAAAATGTATCAATTAAAAATTATTTTAATAAAAATAAGCAGGAACGTCCCAGTTGCAGGACGCAGAAATCCTGCAGCGCTATATATGTAAAGGCAAATAATTAGAAGTATCCACATGAATAAAATATAGGTACGAACACATTGCCGCTTCACCCCCTGGAAGAAGCGTGGCGAAACAGCATCATCGGGGGTGATAGCTGCGGGACCTGCAGGCTTTCTTTCAATACACTCTTCATAGCTATAAGAATGTACATTTTACTCTTAGTATTAACTACTGGATATTGTTTTTTACATGGTGATCTCTGGCTACATTCAGCTTTAGGTTGAAATATATTTCTGAAGTTTACGTTGGCATTTGCACTTAAATGTAATTGTTTAAATCCGTGATATTCCTTGACTATATCCAGTTACATACTGAAAACTTTGGCTTAAATAGGCACTTGTAGTACCCTTTGATGCTTTTTGTACCTATATTTATTCAAGTGCATAATTCTAATTACAGTAATCGCATATATATATATATATATATATATATATATATATATATATATATATATAGCCAATGTCTTTTCGGGTAGCTAATGGGGCTGTTTTTCCAACTCCAATTTTTCTTCAGACAGTACCCCTTACCCTCACTGTGTTTCAAAACCATCAGGAGATAATCTCTTTTCCGGTTATGCCGGAGGGTATGGAGGTACTTTTGGGAATACTGTGGCTGCGCCTCCATTCTCCCCAGATTGATTAGGCAATGGGGAGTATACAAAAATGGGGAAGCTTTTGTGAGAGCCTGTGTATACCACAGGGAGCTTGTCATGGGACAGTAGGGGGAAAACAGGTGATATGGAACCTGAGCCTCTGAACTGCCCCTCAGGCTAAGGGGGTGCCCTGACTCTCCTTTATGTGGGGGTGCACTTGATGGTAGTGAGGCCCAAGTCCCCGACCTATCCGTATCTCCTGTTTAGCCCTGAGCTAAACCCCCAACCCCCTACTGCACCAAATAACAAACAAGGAAAGATACGACAGACACCTAATGGTAAAATAAACTAAAAAACAAGACTTAGCTTTTCTCTGCTGCTAATGTTCTGAGCAGCAGAGTAAGGCATCAGAGCAAGGGGATAGCTGGAGCTCCACTGCAACACAGCCTGCTCCTGAGTCCAGCTTGGTTGGTCTCCAAATGAATAACACCAACCGTGAGTTGCAGCACCTGATGACCCTTTATAGGAAGGAGGAACTGACCCATCAGTTTTTGAGACCACCTTGATGTTGGTTGATGGGCAGGCATGATTTAGCCAAATTGTGTGCAAAGCATCTCATTTTTTCCTAATATTCAGAAGCTGTATCACGAATCATATTTCATGTATTTCACATTGACATGATAGAGTGCAACCTTTTTTTGAATATTGTATATGGAGGTAGCTGCTCCTGGTATGCACCTATTCAGATTAGCTTGGATGTGCCAGTCAGGTCAGTCTTTTATTTGTTTTTATTTGTGGGCAGAGATAGATATCATTTGTGTATTGCATCAGAACCATGATGTAACAACATGCCTACTAATTAAAAAACATATTTGGGATGCTGGCAGATAGGAAGAGATTCACATGGCTTTGCAAATCTATTTGTTCAGCTTTAATCACTAGTGGAAGATCAGAGCTGAGTGTAATCAGTATTTTTTCTTGTAGAAAAAAATGATTATTTTTTATATTTTACTTTTCTTCTAATTTCGTAGTTTTAGATAACCTTTCCTGTTTCTCTCTTGAACGGAAGAAGCAAACCTTGAGATACTCATCATCTAATCAGATTTCTTCATGTCAGTCCATGGCTGAATTTAATCAGATATTCCAAAGTTTAAAAAAAAAAAAAAATAAATAAATAAATAAAGCAAGCTTATTACATTTAATTATAATTTTAAGAAATGTGGCACTAACTAAGCTAATGATCACATGAAAAAAAAAATCACAGTAAAAAGAATCAAATTCTCCCAACATTTGACAAGTGTTAAGAACTAATCCCTTTAACGTTCTAACGGCTCGTAATTGTGTTTTAGATGTATGCGCAATATAAAGAGTCACTTTTTTGGACGTACCCACATAGGATTTTAACTAACATAAAGAAGTAAATGAGTTATGTTTATTGACCTTGTCATTGTCAGAGGTTGAACATTGATAAATGAGTTTCGTTGTACACCCAGCATCACATCTAGCTGGAGCTTGCCCATGGCTCAACTTAATTAATTTTCACTGTGTCTAAGTTTGCACATCATAAACACCTAAAAATGCATGGAAGAAAAAAAATATATTCATCAAATGTGCAATTTTCTTTTCTATTATACCTCGTCTTCAAAATAGCTTTTTATCTGTCAGATGCTTTCCTCAAATCTTTAATACTGTTAGAGCTTCATTTCTTAGAAAATCCACCAAACTAATGTAATTCTGCTGTTTCTTCGTTTATTCCCCGGAGAGTTTGTGCCAATCTACAAAATAATTAATGGCCAAATAAGATTTCACAATTCCCCTTTGCACAATTAAGAACAATGGAATCATAACCGTGTGAAAACTAAAAATATACTAAAAGAATATTTAGAAGTATCCTTTAATCTTCTCATAAGTATCACATTTCTACCAGGGGACATTTAATTGCTATTTCAGTTTTTCTCGTACTTCTGCAATGTACTCATTTGCCATAAATTGACTTAGAAGTTTAAGAAAGGAAAAGTTGTTAACTTTGATCCCGAAAGGTAAATGCATTTCTCTTCACTGCACATTACCATTAATATAACAAACTTAGATGATTAGTAAATGTTGGAATTTGCCATTCCATTAGATGTACAGATACAGAAGAACTGAGTTATGCATCAGCATGTTTTCTTCTTGTTTATCCTGTATATATATATATATATATATATATATATATATATATATATAGTGGCACATAAACTTAAACTAGTGTATCTGTTAGCTCCATATTCTGTAGCTAGATGAGGCATGTCAAAGTAACAACATTACACTAGCGGTGGACGCCGCGTCGCTGACTGACACGCTTAAACCTCTCACCTCACCGGTCCATATCAACTTACTCAAGCCCACAAATTGCGGATACGTGTCTGAAGCACACATATGTATTGTATACACACCTATTTACCTCTTCACAGCCGGCATTTAAAGAAGGCCTTGTGTGGCTGAAATGGTTTATTTTTGGCTGCATTAAAAATCATGAAAATCTACTCTTTAGTTGAGTGCCTACTTTTGTTACTATTTGGTATACGGCGTGGGAACCTACTAAGGCACCTATTCCGGTAGTGCACGTGGGATTCCTTTATATTAAAGTAACAACATTAACCCCTTTCCGCCATGGCCAGTTTTCATTTTCGCACTTTCCTTTTTCCACCCCTTTCTTCCAAGTGTCATATTTTTATTTTATTTTTCCGCAGCCATATTAAGGCTCGTTTTTTTTTTTTTGCAAGACGAGTTTTAGTTTGGCATTCATTTTACAATACAATGCGCTGGGGAAAAAGAAAAAAATTCCAATTACGTTGAAATGTAAAAATAAAATATGCAATGTCGACTTTGTTTTCGGAGTTTTGTTTTTATAATGTTAATTGTGTGGTAAATATGACCTAACGGCATGATTCTCCAGGTCAGTATGATTACAGTGATTCCAAATGTGTATAGTTATTTTTATTTTAGTAATAAAAATAAAATTAAGACATTTTTAAGATAAAATTAAAAAATTAATTGGCTTATGTCACCATTTTTGAGACCCATTTTTTTTTTTATTTATTTCCATAGCTGAAACAATGTGGGGGCTTTGTTTTTTTTTGTTTTTTTCTTGCATGGGGAGCAGATGTTTTTGTTGGTGCCAGTTTACACATTGCATATTTTGCAAGCTTTTTATTTTTTGTTTTTTGGGGTAGGAGCTGCTGCGAATTTCCTCTTACTATTTTGAAACATGAAAAAGTTGAACATTTCACCTCTTCTAAAACCTCTGTAAAAATGTCTAATGCCCTTGATTATCCATAAACATCCAAAGAAGGTAAGCGTAATAGACATAGATCGGCATCACCAGTAGATTTGCATTCTCTAACCTTAAATTTGCTTAGGCGGCCAACTGCGATAAACCACGTGCCATGTTGAAATGCGCATGGGCTCATCCACAGAGCTGGAAGTATGTCTTGCTATTGTCTTCAGATAAAGTCATTTTGGGTATGCCAAAAAGATGACATCTGTCCATTCTATCATTTTTTGTTTTCCCTTTTGGCTTTGATCGTAATTGGGTCTGTGAGACAGAAGTGACCTTTGTTTATACTGTACGTAATTGGCCAAGAAGACCAAAAATAACTCATTTTTTGTCATTTTGTTGTCAATGGAAGTCAAAGAGAGGCTATCTAATTTTTTCCACCGGCGTGAGATACAGCTCCACTCAAAACACACTCAATAACCAGACAATGAACAATCCTCTTCATATTCCGCAGTCGCCAGTTGTGGCTCCAGCTTTGAAGCTAACGCTTTCTATTTATGACACTATTGCTCTGTGTTTGATCCCAGGTTCTGTTATATTAGCTACAACCAGTAAATCTTCGTAGCCAGAAACCAAAAGACAATCTTGTCCCTTCTCTGTTGAAATATTTAGTTTGATTCTTTTTGTATATTATATTTAATTACTCAATGTGGGAATGCAAATAATTTATAGCACAAATAATACTTTAATTCTGAAGAAAAAGTTGTAAATATTTATAAACTGAGTTGAAAAAACAGCAAGAAAATAAATCAATTTTACTTAAAGGGAATGTCCAGGGAAAACAAGGATAAGTGATAGCTTGCTGATCAATTTACATGTGTTATACCACTGGGACCACTTTCAATCATTGGAATGGGGCATTTTTATAACTGACAAAGAAATTGTATCCCTGTTACAAAATGGAACGACAGATTGGATTCCTGACCGCCCCTTCATTTATTTTCTATGGTTCTGCCAGAAAAAGTCAAGTGCATCTCTCAGCAACTTCTTAGGGAACGAATGGAGCATATGTCGACTGCGCACTTCCACACTATTCTAACAAGAATTAAAGTTGCCAATTCTGCTGACTAGTGCAGGCCCCAGCAGTCAGACACCCCAAAATCAACAAGTTTTCACCTATCCTGCACATGGATATTAACTAGAGATAAGTGGATGGATCGGCAGAAGATCGAGATCAAGTAAAATTTTCTGAAATCACAATTACAAATTATTTACTTGCCAGGTATCATTTCCACACACTGCTGAAGCATCATGGAGCTGGCTGACATCATAATGAATTGCCAGACAGGTTTCCCAATAATATCCTGGAGCTATGATATCTTTCAGTTTCTCATGCCTTGTAGTGTGGTGATCAGTACCTGGGTCATCACAGATCATGTAGTCACTTTGGACTCAGTTTAGTCTGTGTTTCGGCAGTTTCCCGTCATTTTAGATGTCTTTTTAGCACGCAAGTGTGGTTGACCACAGTTTTTGAACGTCTAAACAGATGATTACCACCGGACCAGACACCAAATGGAGTCTAAAGTGTCTAACTCTGCCTCATAACAGTGTTTCCATTGGGGATTCACATTTTTGTGTGCTTTCGATGGAAACACCGACGTAAGTGCTCAGCATAAATCGCAAAAATGCGATCCCAGCCTTATGTGATTAAAAATTGTTATGTACCTTAAAATTTTGCATCTGTGGGCTCAAAATATTCACTACACCCTTAGATGAATTCCTTAAGCAGTGAACTTTCCAGTATGGGGGTCACATGTTGGGTGTTCTGATGTTCTGCCACCTCAGAGACTCTACTAATGGCACCGATAATCTGCTCAAACAGAATCTGCAATCTAAAAGCTAAATAGTGCTCCTTCATATCCGATCCGATCCCTGCTATGTGCTCAAACAGTAGTGTACAACTAATTAAGGGGAATTGCTACATTCGGTAAAAATTGCATAGCAAATTATGAGGTTCATTTTCTTCCATATCATGCCGGTATCTAGAGGACACCCAGCGTGCGACGCAAACACTAGGGGAACACCAAGGAAGTTATTCAATGAAGGCCTTGGAGATAGGGAGATGTAGGAGAGGTCAGCCCATAATGTAAAGTGGAATTAGATCCCTTCATTACCTTTCATCCCTAATCAGGTACTTCTCCCGACACGACATGGTGCCCATCATCGATTGCAGTCAAATTTGCATTCAAAAAGTCAAACTGTGCTCCATCCCTTTACAGCATAGTCATGCACCAAAACAATGGCTTTTCCCCGCATATGGGGTATTGGCATACTCAAGAGAAATTGTGCAACGAATTTTGTGGCCGTTTTTGTCCTTATACCCTTGTGAAGATAAAAAAAAGTTTGGGTCTAAAGTAATTTTTCTGTGAAAAAAGTTAACTGTTAATTTTTTCCTTCCACATTGCTTTAGTTCTCGTAAAGCACCTGAAGGGTTAATAAACTTATTAAATGTGGTTTTGAGCACATTGAGGGTTGCAGTTTTTAGAATGGTGTCACTTTTGGTTATTTTCTGTGATGTTGACCCTTCAAAGTAACTTCAAATGTGAGATGGTACCTAAAAAAATGGTTTTGTAAGTTTTATTGGAAAAATGAGAAATCGCTGGTCAACATTTAACTCTTATAACAACCTAACAAAAAAATTGTTTCCAAAATTATGCTGCTGTAAAGTAGACATGTTGTTTATGAAATATTTTGTGTGACATAACTCTTTGATTTAAGGACACAAATATAAGTTTGAAAATTGCAAAATTTTAAAATTTTTTGCCAAATTTCCATTTTGTAATAAACAAACACAAGTAATATCAAATAAATTTTACCACCATCATGAACTACTGTATGTCATGAAAAAACAATCACACAGTCAGTGGGATTCGTTCCAGAGCTATAACCTCATAAAGTGACAATTGTCAGAATTGTAAAAATTGGCTTGGTCTTTAAGGTCAAAATTGGCTATGTCAATAAGGGGTTAAATGGTGGCCTGATTCTAAAGCATCGGGTACTCTAGAATATGGCCAGCGGGGGGTTGCTGCGGGTCATCTCCGGCCACACGCATGTCAGCGGCAACGCAGCCGGGAGATGACCGGCGCTAGCCGGTACCCAGGGTCCGGAGGAGAGGAGACTCCTCCAGACCCTGGGTATCATCAACCTGTAAAAAATAGAATTAAAATAAAAAAGAGTGATATACTCACCTTCCGATGGCCTCCAGACTCTTTCTCTCCTCTCCACGCTCCCGGCATCTTCCGTTCCCAGTAATGCTTTGCGCCAAAGACCGCTAATGATGTCGTGCTCTCGCGAGAGCGTGACATCATCAGCTGTGTTTTGTGCAAAGCATTACTGGGAACGGAAGGTGCCGGGTGCATCGATAGAGGAGGGAAAGAGTCCAGGGCCCTAGGATGGTGAGTATATCACTATTTTTTATTTTAATTCTACTTTTTACATATTCTCACCTTCTGACGGCCCCCGGACTGTGTCCCTCCTCCACGTTCCCGGCATCTTCCGTTCCCAGTAATGCTTTGCGCCAAAGACCGCTGATGATGTTACTCTCGCGAGAGTGCGACGTCATCAGCGGTCTTTGGCGCAAAGCATTACTGGGAACGGTAGATGCCGGGAGCGTGGAAAGGAGAGAAAGAGTCCGGAGGCCATCGGAAGGTGAGTATATCACTCTTTTTTATTTTAATTCTATTTTTTACAGGTTGATGGTACCCAGAGTCTGGAGGAGCCTCCTCTCCTCCAGACCCTGGGTACCGGCTAGCGCCAGTCATCCCCCGGCTACATCGCCGCTGACGTGCATGTGGCCAGAGATGACCCATGGCAACCATTGGGAGATCAGCGGCAGGTGCCGCTGATCTCCTGACGGTAGTGGTGGCGTGCGTCCTTCGAATTCTGGACAGCGCCTGCGCACTGCGTCTGACGCTGATTTGCGATGCGGGATTTCGGTTACAGACAGACAGACATAATAAGATGATTATATATATAGATGTGCCAATTCTTCTCATTCCCCTACTTTCTGTATTCACCATACACTATGGAAAAACAATTAAAGTGTGTCTTGGTCAAAGTCAGATGGTCTACCAGCACGTCCGGGTGTCAGGCTACACAGTCTGTTAAAGGCTATGGAGATCAAAGAGAGAAAGGAGTAAAGTTCTAACCAGTAAAGGCTAAACAGATAGCTGTGGTCTAATATTAATGGCGAGGGAAGAGGGCATGGTTACTGTCCCCCCTCCCAGGTTAATAACATCAGCCCTCAGCGGCCCCAGAAATGGTGCATCAATAAGAAGCACCAAATCTAGTGTTTAGCCTTGTTCTTCCCACTTGCCCTGGCGCAGGAAAGGGGCAAGTAAGGGAAGAGGCTTGGGCTTGACTTCAGCTTTTTTATGGCCGCTGATATGCTAAACACATGTCGGCTGCTGACTACAACTATCATCAGTGTTGCCTGCTCTCGCTGATCACAGAGAGAAGAGGCGGTAATGATGACAGCTGTAGTTAGAGAGATACACACTCGTCGGCCGCTCACTACCGCTATAATCATAGTCACCTGCTCTAGCTTATCACAGGGAGAGCAGGAGACAATGATGAAAGCTGGCTTCAGCACTCGGCGCCTGGGAACAGCGCAAACTGTTTGGATTTTCTCAAGTGTCAGTAGGTGTTACACTGATGACACATGGATTTCATTTGTGTGTCATCAGTGTGCACGTGGGCAGCACGCATTTTGCTCATGAGGCTGGTTAAAAATGGACATATCTGCAGATTTTTCACATGGAGACACGGTCCGTGAAAAAAACCTGACATGTACGCACCACCACATGGATGTGTGATGGGGGCCTAATGGTGTTATCTATCATGTACAGGTTTTCTGCTTTGAATATCTTTTCATTAGAAGGCTTCCATATTGTTAAGTTGATTGAATGCCTTCCTGTTTGAATCATCATAGATCAGCAGTAAAATGTGCAGGAACTCTGCAGCAAGTGTTACAGTCCTCATACAGCAACACCACCACAGATAAATCAATCAGCTGTCCATGGCATGTACACAGAAATGATTGCCCCGATACTATTTAGAAAATAGCAATTTCTCAATAAAGTTGCACTATAAATTATCAAAACATAAAAGAAAGTGCAAAATACTGGCTATAATGCATTGCATTCTGTATTTAGACTGTAGACTTTACAATCTTTTTTATTTTTTTACATTCTAATAGCTGTATAATTTTGCTAATGAATATAAGAAATATCAGTGCTGAATGTTATGAAACTGGTAAATAGAAGAGAAGGGGGTGCACAGCAAAATACCAAGTGGACCTGTGGTTGTCCGGCCTTAGACTACAAGTCTGCAGTCACACCATGTGGCTGCAGACTTGTGAATCCTCACGCTGCACGCTGTGATGGTTCTCTTGTGCCGGAAATGGTAGAGGGTGGTCATGTGACTGTAAGTATGTGATTTCCATGCTTCCGGCCACATTCCAACTAGACTGTGTTTGAAATTGCTCAATGCACTTACATTATGTGAGGCCGCGCACGTCTAGTCGTCACTTGACTGCATGTATGAAAATAGGATACTTGCAGTCACACTCCTGGCAATAGCAGAGAATCCTCATAACATGCAATACATGCGATTTGGGGATTCACAAGTCTGCAGTCACATGGAGTGACTGCAGATTGTACTCCCCTTCTATGACCCCTAATTCAAACCAAACCAAAGAGTGAAAGAGTCCAGCACAGATCCATGTCACTAAGCACTAATAGGAATAGGATCAACCAGGGCTTGGCTCAATTTCTCTAAAAGGTGCTAACGCAACATGTCAACATTTTCGTGCTTCATTCTTACTTATAAACTAAAGATTTTTTTTTTATTTTTCTAGTATGTAATTGTAGATTTTTTTTAATTGAACCAGGTTGGGATACCACTGATTTAACCAAGTCCTCTAAAATTACCTTCTCAATACAAACTGAGATTAACATCAGCAGAAACAGAGGTCTCCATTGCTTTCTTCTGGCTCTTGAATCCCTGTTCTAAAATATTCATTTATACTAGTAACAAGTAAACACAAAAGAAAGGTTTCATAATAGATGAGATAAAGAAAGTCAAGAACTCAGACTGTAATTTCTGTTACATCTTGCAGTCATTTTAGCAGAATAAGCTCCCGGATGAGATGTCATCAGAACTCTGGACCTGAAGGATTATTGTGGCCAGAAGCGAGTGCCACAGTTAGGAACATAGATCTTCATGCAAATCAGCTTTACATATTGTGAGGAAGCAGCAAGATAAAAGTTTGTGAAGATGAAAGCGATAGCGTGAGGGATGGTATTAGAAGAACTTGCTCCACTCACAAAAGAGCATCCAGTTTTTAGGCAAGTTAAAAGTTTGCCCAAAGGGCCAGTGATACTCTAGTTTTATATTCACAAGAAGTTAAATAAATACAGCACTTTCCCATTTAGAAAATAATTTTTCGGAAATAATCATAATACAATTGTCGTAAAATATACAAAATGCTCCCTATTACCTACCTGGGGCATCAGCTCTTCATTTCATCTGTAGTGGCTAGTGTTGAGCGACTTTTGGTTTTTTAGGGTCGAGTTTCGTTTCATGAAACCCGACTTTTCCAAAAGTCGGGTCGAGCAAAATCGTCCGACTATAGGGAAAAGTCGGGGTCGTCCCGAAACACGAAACCCAATGTAAGTCAATGGAGAATTAAAGTCGGCAGTGAGAGGAGGACAGGAAACACATCTACAGTGCCCATTTGAATGCCAAAACCATAAATTCTTGTTACTGAAGCTTGTCAACCTTAATTAACCTCATAATACTAGTTACGCACTGAAAAATGGGGGTTATTTGGCTACAGTTGTGGGGGGGGAGGGCTGGCTCCAGGTTTTCGTGGGCCCAGGGCCAAAGAGCGCCCCTTTAACACATACCACAACTCATGATGCTCCGATACGGCAGAGAAATAGCAGTATAGTACAATGAAAAATACTTACTTACATCTCATGACTGATATCCATTTTAAATTCTCCAATACCTCCAAAAATGGACAGTATATAACTCCGTACAGTATTATGGCCACTGCATAGCGCACTATACAGAGTAATGAGGCCCATATATTTCTCCATACGGAATCATTATTCCCATATAATGTTTCAAACCGTATATGATGAGCTCCACATAATGCTACAGTATATGTTGGTCCCAATGGATGAAGCTCCACTGTCTTATGGGCCCAAATAATGCTCCATATATAATGGGCCCCATTTCTACTGCTCTAGTGTATAATGGACCCTGTAAATGCTGCTCCAGTGTCTGATGTCCACCTTTGGAATGCTTCAGTGTATGGTGGGCCCCATATATCATTCACCAGAGTATAGTGCTCCCCAAAAATTGCTGTCCCAACATTGAAAACAATTACATAAGTCTCCTTGCTAGGGAATCCCTGCACTACTCTGAACTCCTTGTCGTCCCCATCTTCCATCTCACTGCACTTGGCTGTTTAGGCTCTCCCACCGGCAGAGACACTTTTGCGTACTATGTGGTGCCCTGTGCCAGTGCCATCGCCCATGAGTATGCCCCCCACCTGCTCAAGGAACCTGCACTTTCATCTGCACCTTCCTCTTTGTCACCGTGTAAGGTGGTATAGTATGCGGGAAGGGGAACCTGAGTTTCCTCTGGGTCAGATTCTGGCTGTGTAGAGTGCGAGGGGAATGTAGTGGTCTGGGTCAATGTACCAGCAGCATCATCCAGCAGTGGCTGGGCCTCAGTGCACTTGTGGCGTCCCCAAGATTACGGTCGCCACTGTGGCATTGCCTTCCTCCTAGGGAGTGTGTTGTCAAGCTTGGGAGCAACGAAGGATCTCTCTAGCAGTGAAACCAACACACAACACATTTCCCACTCCAGGCCAGCAGGGAGACCTCTGAACCTGACTGCTGAGGAGCTGCTCTCTGTGGTCGGGAGGAGGTAAGTTAGGGCACTCTGTGCAGGGAAGGGGAAGTGTGTGGATGTGAGAAGGGGAGCTGGAGGATGAACAGAGTTAAGGCTCACTCCTAGCTGGAGCGCATGGTCTGGATTCCGGTTTCCGAGTTTGTAGAGACACTGACGTTCCTGCAGCAGAAACCGGGGGAAGTAGCAGCTATAAATGCTCTGTACCCAACTAAGGCTCGGAGGTCCCAGCATCGATGTGTGTGAGGCAGAAGGAAAAGGCTACAGCTGTCTGCCATACAAGTAAAGTCTGAGGAACATCTGTTAGAAAGGAGGCGTTTCAGTGAACCACGGTCCTGTGAGTGCTTCCCCCACAAGCGCTAGAAAGGAGACGTTCAGGAAGGTACATGTTGGCGGAGTGTTGGAAGGGAGCTTTCCATTCTGGTCCCGGAGGTTGGCAGAGGTCCTGACCCGGAGGACACAGCACGGAGGCAGGCATCTGTGTAACCTGCAGACTGTGAGTAAATCTTTGGAACTGCACGCTCTGGTGTCCTACAGTTATTCCAGCACCGCTACATCTGGGTACCAGCACCTACACCGCATGTGCCTTTCCCCCATCACTACATCTACACTTCCCGGGGACTCCAGCTCCACCTGTGGGGAGCTTCACCATCTTTGCTGCACAACACCATCAGTCCCAGAGGATCTGCATGCAGCGTCGGCCTAACATCTATGTTGCCGAACACCACAGGTGGCATCAAACTATCTATATAAACTCTTTACCATTATACCATGCCATTTACATGGGCGCCCAGGGCCACCGTCCGGGTCACCGCTGCTGTGACACATCCCACTGACACCGGCCCGGTACCGAGTACCCCACAGCCCTGGGAGGGCGACCCATATACCGACTGCTGATCGGGCGGCGTTATTCCCACGAACCTCCAAACAGCATCCCTGAAGGCAAAGTTTTTGGTTTCCGGGGGCAGTATGATTGCAAAGCTGAACCTTAAAGGAATGTCCAAAAGGGCACCACCAGGAGAGGAGCCTGTGGCTTAATTGGACTGAACCCGGGAAACCACTACCATACAAGCTACAGAAAAGATGGACAGATTGCAAGCTTTGTCGATTCTGTGTGTGGTGTGGTATGTCCGTTTGTAGTTGTGCTAGCAATTTCTCAGCTTTAGTCCGTTAACGACCGAGACTCCGGCAGGGCCCCGCGGTATGCGTCAAGCTTACTAGAGGGATACGCGAGGCTGTGGCACGTGAGATCGAGCAATAACAGGTCTAGCATTCCAGTACATGTCCGGGGCTGCATGCACGCTACACTGAAAGGACCAGCTTTTGTCGCTTACAGGTGCAGATAACTTGCTGAACTCCGTTAGTGATGGGGATTTGGGATTCAGATTATTCCCCGCGAACGATGATTTCCCAGTAAGTTCAGGTCAACCGCAATTACGGAGTTAGGCCTAACCGTCATTCCTGAAAAAATTACGTGTCCAAACCACAGGTGCTGTAGCTTGCTTAACAGCTCGGCAGCCGTTCTCAGGCCCAGTATGGATTCAATAACATTGTAGAAAGTTGATAAAGGGTACGGTACAGTTTCACCGGATAACACGTATATATGTAGCCTAGTTTACACATTAAAAATATATGTCTATAGATCAGGAGGCAGACTCAGATGTTCTCAGGCCCAGTATGGATTTGACCAGATTGTACAAAGTTGAGAAAGGGTACTTTATCACTGGATAGCAGGTATATATAGCATAGTTTAAACATGTAAAATCTCCGTGTTCTCAGTATGGATTACACAGCAATCTAAAAAGTGGAAAAAAGGAAATGCATTTGAGGCGTACACAACTATATACTTTTGGTGTTATTTTTAAATCTTCATATATATTTCTGTTTCAGTAATACAGTCCAGCCTCTCCGCAATAGCAAATGAGATGCATACAATTAGTGACATAAAGGCTATTGATTGCAGAAATCTAGGAATTATTATTCACGGGAAAAACTTCCGTCACAATTCTCATAGGCGATGCTGACCCTCAATTAATTTGTGTGTTGAGACAGTGAAAACATTTTTTTGTGAATAAAGTCTTGCTGTATCGCACTTCCGTTGATTCCATCACTGTTACTCATCTCAATCCAATTTTTATCACAGGGAGCGATGAAAACATGGTGCTCAATGGCTATCATGATCTGTCACGTAACTTTGGAGTGCAAAAGACAGAAGCCACAGGCCGTAGGCGATTCTATTTGATTGGCATGAGAGGGCACATTTTGAAATGTGCGCCGGAATGTCACACGTTTGTGAGTAGGAAAACCGTGAAAGCTGATGATAAACCACCACTGCATGTAATTGTGAGTCGACGTCCATAAGAAATGGAAGCCACTGATCATTTGGAGCTAGAGCCCGGCCAGCAGGACAGGGCATAGCTACATCTTAACCATCATCTTTCAGTTCAATCAATTTGTAGTGGCAGTCCCAGTGAAGGATTTGACAGCCCAGACTACACAGCGGAAAAGCAGGGAGAGGTAAACATTGCAAATGCTGGGGCCCTGCCCAAGCAAGGGGGGCATCGGTGGGCGTCGGTGCTGGCACTGGGCCCCTCATAGTACGGCGGTGGGTCTGACGGCGGGTGTGCACCAACACTGTCAGAGACACTTGATTGCACTATGAGGGACCCTATGCCAGTGCCCGCGCCCAAGAGTCGGCCTACCCACCTGTCCAGGGCAACGGCACTCGCACGGTTTTGTGCGCTAGATGGTGACCCCGGCCATGGGGGGGGCCGCCCACTTAGGGAATTTTACGAAGTGGCATATGTAGATGTGGGTCATTCAGCTGATGCAAAAGGCGAAATAGGTCAAGTTCGCGGAATAGGAGGAGGACCAAAGCAAGCCATTTTTCTGGCAACCTATGTGTCATCAAGGGAAGGTGGGACAAAATCCTTGGAAACCCATGCATGGTTCATTTTAATGAAGGTTAGATCATCCACATTTTGGGTTGACAGATGGGTCCTTTTTTCTGTCAGGATTGATTCAGCTGCACTGAAGACTCTTTCCGATAGCACACTTGCAGCTGGGCAAGCGAGCTCCTGTAAGGCATATTGTGCCAATTCAGGCCAGGTGTCCAGTTTAGTGGCCCAATAGTCAAAGGGGAATGACCTGTGTGGGAGAACATCGATATGGGAGGAAAAGTAGTTGTTAACCATAGTTGACAACTGCTGTGTCCTGTCACTTTCCATCGATGCAGTATTACCAGTTGTGTGAGCGGTCCGTGAAAAATCAGTCCACAACATTGTCATGAAACCCCTGTCTCCAATGCCACTTCTGCTGTGTGCACCACGAACACCTCTGCCAAGCTGCCCCCGGCCCGTACGGCTCGTGTGAGAACCATCACCGCTGCTGTGTGCTGGGAATGCCTCAACCAACCGGTTAACCAGAGTTGCTTGTTTAGTAGCCAATATTAGGTCAAGGTTCTCCTGTGGCATGATGTTTTGTAATTTGCCTTTATAGCGTGGATCCAGGATGCTGGCCAACCAGTAGTCGTCATCGTTCATCATTTTGGCAATGCATGGGTCCCTTTTTAGGATCTGCAAGGCATAATCTGACATGTGGGCCAATGTTCCCGGTGTCAATGATGCACTGCGAGTGCTGGGTGGAGGAGCACTTTCTGGCAAATCCACATCCCTCCAGTCACGCACAAACCCTGTACCAGACCTTGCCACGCCAACATTTTCACTTGCCCCACGAGATGCATCCTCCTCCCCTAAGTAATCATCCCCATCATCATCCTCTTCCTCCTCTTCTTACTCCACCTCGTCCAGGAGAGGTCCCCGAGCAGACAATTGCTGAATGTCATCAAGGATTCCCTCCACCTCTTCCTCCTCATCAACATTGGCTGCAGACGCCTGCTCCTTAAGGTGCGTCAAAGTTTGCATGAGCAGACGCATAAGTGGGATGCTCATGCTTAGGATGGCGTCGTCTGCGCTTACCAGCCGTGTGCATTCCTCAAAACACTGAAGGACTTTACAGAGGTCTTTCAGCTTCGACCACTGCACACCTGTCAACTCCATTTCTGCTCTCAAAGTGCCTGGCCGTGTATCCTCCCACAAATGCATTATGGCCTGCCTCTGCTCGCACAGCCGCTCAACCATGTGCAGGGTGGAGTTCCACCTTGTTGCAATGTCGATAATGAGGCGGTGGTTGGGAAGGTGGAGCAATCGCTGCAGCTTCTGCATACGAATGGAGTGTACAGGTGACCGGCAGATGTGCGCGCACAGTCTTCGCACCTTCTGGAGCAGGGCTGTTAACTCCGGATAATTATTGAGGAAGCACTGCACCACCAGGTTCAAGGTGTGAGCCAAGCAAGGTATGTGGCTGAGTTTTGAAAGGGCTATGGCTGCCACAAAATTACGGCCGTTATCACTAACTACCTTGCCTGCCTCAAGATGTACACTGCCCAGCCATGACTCAGTTTGTCGCTGAAAGTACTCGGCCAGCACCTCGGCGGTGTGTCTGTCGCCCAAACACATAATCTGCAACACAGCCTGCTGACGCTTTCCACTAGCTGCTCGATAGGGGGACACCTCGTGTGCAACAGTGGCGGCTGCAGATGGAGTGCTCGTATGACTGCGCTCTGTGGACGAGCTTTCGCTTCTGGAGGAGGAGGGTCGAACGCCTACAGCCAACTGTTTCCTATACCGTGGGCTAGGCAGCACTGTCCCACCACCGCTGTCCCCTGTGGACCCTGCATCCACCACATTAACCCAGTGCGCAGTGATGGACACGTAATGGCCCTGGCCATGCCGACTGGACCATGCATCAGTTGTGAGGTGCACCATTCCACTCACTGACTGCTTGAGTGCATGGACAATGCGGTCTTTCACATGATGGTGGAGGGCTGGGATGGCTTTGCGAGAGAAGAAGTGGCGACTGGGTAGGTCATAGCGTGGTACTGCATAGGCCATGAGTTCGCGGAAAGCTGCGCTTTCCACCAACCGATAGGGCATCATCTCTAACGAGATTAGTTTGGCAATGTGGGCGTTCAAAACCAGTGTACGCGGATGAGAGACTGAGTACTTTCTTGACCTACTCATAGTGTCTGGGAGGGTGAGCTGGACTTGAGATCTGCATATGGTGGAAGTAGCGGTGGACAGGGCGGACTGAGAGAGGGTTGATGATGGTGATGGAGTTGGTGTTCTTTCTGATGGCCTAGATTCAGTCTTTCGTTGATATAACAGTGGGATTCCCTGACTGCTGTGGCCTTGCAACGACACCTCAACATTTGCTGCTGTGCTAACCGGTGGGCTTACAGTGGGGGAAACAATGTAGCGTTGCTGACTACCTTCCTTGTGATCAGTTGCACATGTGGTACTTGAGGTTTGGTGTTGTGTCCACGCTTGCAAGTGCATGCTGGTTAAATGTCTAAGCATGCAACTGGTATTCAAATTTTTCAGATTTTTCCCTCGGCTAAAGGTCTTTGCGCACTTCTTACAGATAACCTTGGCCTGATCATGAGGATTTTGTTCAAAAAAGTGCCACACTGCACTCTTCCTACTTTGGCAGACATTTTGCGGCCTAGCACGCTGTGATATTTTGACCCTCTGGACAAGCTGTCCAGCAACTCTTTTGATTTTTGGAACCTGTCTTTGGAGTGCTCCGGGCCTGCCAGATAACAGCTGCTGTGATGTCGATGTCTGCTGTGGATGCTCCTCCTCCTCATCTGAGCTATTGGAAGCAGCACCCTCTTCCCCCAATGGATGCCAATCTGGGTCAACAACTGGGTCATCCATCACCTCCTCTTCAATGTCATGTGCACCTTCCTCTGTGTCACCGTGTATGGTGGTATAGTGTGCGGGAAGGGGCACCTGAGTCTCATCAGGGTCAGAATCTGGCTCTGTACACTGCGAGGACAATGTAGTGCTCTGAGTGAATGTACCAGCAGAATCATCTATCAGTGGCTGTGCATCAGTGCACTCCATGTCAGATTCATCTTGGCCTGGGTAAATCACCATTTCACTTGATAATCCAGGCATGGTATGTGAAAACAGCTCCATGGAGTAATCAGTAGTATGGCCTGCGTCATCCTTCAATCTTGGTTGGTGTGAAGGACACAAGGAAAGATGTGGTTCATGAACATGAGCCTCCAATGACGACTCAGTGTTTTTATTTTTTACAACTTCAGAAGAGGAGGCGATAGAGCTGGAGGCTGAGTCAGCAATGTAAGACAAAACTTTTTCCTGAAGCTCTGGCTTTAAAAGCGGTTTGCCAACTCCTAGAAAACTAAGCCTTCGAGGCCTTGTGGAGCCAGACGATGACACAGGCTCAACACCTCCTGCATTTGGTCCTATTTTGCTTTTGCCACTACCATCATATCCACCACCAACACCATCATTACCCGCTGCCAACCCCCGCCCAATTCCACGGCCTCTTCCACCAGCCTTCCTCATTTTTGGTAGAAATGTAGACAAAATCCAACAAACTATATAGTAATGTAAAACAAGGTACAAGGTGTCTATAGGACAGGGGAGATTTTGAATTTCTGCTCACACTTGTGGACACTGGACACTTTTGGATTGTGTGAGGCCCACTGAATATCACAGCGCTATGTCACAGGCGCAATGTCACGGGTGTGAAAAATGTCACTAGAGGATAACGGAGATTTTGAATTTCTGCACACACTTGTGGACACTGGACACTTTTGGATTGTGTGAGGCCCACTGAATATCACACTGCTATGTCACAGGCTTAATGTCGCAGGTGTGAAAAATGTGACTAGAGGATAACGGAGATTTTGAATTTCTGCACACACTTGTGGACACTGGACACTTTTGGATTGTGTGAGGCCCAGTAAATATCACAGCGCTATGTCACAGGCAGAAATTGGCTAGTGTATGACAAACTACAAGGTGTATATAGAATTGGGCAGAATAGGAATCTCCCTAGAGTGTAGGTCTGTAAGAACGGAACAAGTCCTCGACTTATCAATACAGAGCGACACACAGATAGCTTCACTGTGGCCGTGATAACAGCCGTTACACGGTACTAAGAGAGGAGCGTGCACGTACACGGCTGTCCGGTGTACGTAAAATTGTCAAGCTCCGTGTTTTTTAAGTATACGGACTGACACACGCTGTCTCTCTATAGTTTTGAATGTGATCAAACAGCAAATATATTTAACTGTTTGAAAGCTAGACAAAACTAGAAGGTGCAGGTCTGTAAGAACGGAACATGTTCTCGACTTATCCTTACAGAGTGACACACAGATAGCTTCACTGTGGCTGTGATAACAGCCGTTACACGGTACTGTGTGCGGAGTGTGCACCGCTGTATGGTGTGAAAAAATGCACGCTCAGTACCTCACCAGGACAAAAAAAAAATTGGGATTGCTTTTAAAAAAGCAGTTTGCAGAGCAGTGGGTAAACAGCAATGCAGCCGCCAGGAAGCCTTAGAAGGCAGCCTAATAACCAACACCGCTGATCCAGCAAAATACAGCCTCCACTTGCACTGCACACACAGTGACTGGTGTGTTGTACAGGCAAAATCGCTAGCAGCAGAAGCAGTTTTTGGTGTCTTCTTCCCTGCCTAACGCTCTCCCTACAAAATCATCAGCAGCAGCAGCTCTCCCTATTCTGAGATCAGCATGAGTAACATGGCAGTCAGCGTGCACGCCCTTTTATACCCCCTGTGACGCCCCCCAAAGCAAGCCAATCACTTGCATGCCCTTCTGAAATATGGTGGTGACCCCTGCCTATGTCATCACGTTGCCCACAGTGTCCGTGGATCCTGATTGGCTGAAAAAGAGCGCAAAACAAACTTTTGAAACGCGACTTTGGCGCTTAAGTCGCCGACCTCGTGGCCGACCTCATCCTAGGGTCGGGTTTCGTTTCATGAAACCCGACTTTGCCAAAAGTCGTCGACTTTTGAAATTTTTCAACCCGTTTCGCTCAACTCTAGTAGTGGCCACTATAGGCAAAATTTAAGTATTGCATTCTTTTATTCTTATAAAATACACCCACAAACTCTACAGGTTTTTACATTTAGCAAAGCTTCAAACAAGTAACAAGAAATGTTGGAAAATGTATAAAGAATAAGCCAAAATTATTCTTATATTTAAGAATTTAGAATGTATAGAATTGAAATGGAATGGTGTGATATAGTAGGTACATAGTGGTAATTTTATCCTAAAGACTATCAGTAGCCATACACATTAGACAAAGTTTAGCCAAAATTATCAAATTCGGCGGCACTGACCGAGGTACTCTACAGTAGGTGCATAGTAGGGGAGTAATAAGGGAGTAATAAATATCAGTCATTTTAAAGAGAACCTGTCATGTGAAAAAATGGGGTTAATCTGCAGGTTAATAGTGTTTTAAGGCTATGCAGCTGCTTCACAAAAAGACCAATTACTGGGAGGCAATGAACTTTATTCCTACCATCAGCCTCCGATTTTCAGTCAAAGAGGGGCAGCTTCAGTCACTGCTCAGTGTATAGTGAGCGGTGGCTGTAATCATGCGCCGGCACTGACTGACAGCCTGCTAAATACTGATGCACTCCTGAGCTTGCTGACTGTCAATAGAAGAAACTGGTGTGAAGTTTAACCAAGAATGCATATGCATGTGTAGAGCAATAAAGAACATTTGGGAGCTTAAAGCCTAAACCAAGAGGTAATTATGTGTGGGTATGGTCACAAACTAAACCTCAGCCTTGATTATACTAAAATACAAAAAACTTTATTGATAATATTCACATCAGCAGGGCATATAAATATGTTACTCCACACATTAAGCATAAACCTAGTAAAAACAGGCAACGATACAACCATGGTGCAACCACACAGGCATATCCTAATTAGACCATGGAACAACCATAATATGAAAGTGACCAGATAAATACATTACATTTATGAGAGTCCCAATGTACAAATGGATAATGAAAGTGGTAATAAATGGACAAACAGTAAACCTAATACACTGGTGGGCAATTTGCAATTAATCAAAGGCAGACAAAGGTGCAATTATACATAATTTTGGCTATAGTAACACCATAAAACACCCTGAAATGCAGCAAGTGGTAACTGTATTTGCTAAAGGGTACCTATTGGAAAATAACCAATGTTCATACAAGAAAAAAAAAGCCTTCTTACCCATTTTTAAGATGCCTGTACGGCACCCCGAGGCCCCGATACACGTTTTGCTTTCGTTTCCTCGGGGGGCAGTGTGTTCTGTGCTCTATGAGATGTTCATATATTCTGCGGCATGGACATGTAACCAATCAGGGCCGTGGGGGAGGAAAATGCATTCCAGTGTCGCGGCCATGATGCGTGTCAGGAACAAGTGTCCCGGTGATATCAATGGCACGCATCGCTCTGTTCAGACACCTTCTGGGGTGGGGGCAACCAGTAAGAGCCAGCATCATGCGCAGCTCATGGTAGGAAGACATATGCTATTAGGAAATGCATATAGTGGCCATATGTGGGCACATGTATGAATGTACAGGTGCTAGTTCCAAAGAGGCCTTTCTGAGACAGTCAAGGATGCTCTGGTCCTCCATTACGCTCCTTGTTCTCTGATAGAGGCCATGACTCAGGCCATATGAATGGACCACAGAATCCATGAGAGACAGGCAAGCACCATGTTATACTTTCCCAGAGCAAGTCCACTTACCTGAGGTTAGAGCTGCCAGTCTTCATGTTGCAGAGAAAAGATGGAGACAAGATCTCAGACTCTGTCTATACTGTGGACATTTTCTTAAGAATTGCCCAATTCGTCCTCAAGCTATCAAACCATCGTCTGAGTCTGGGGGACAGCTGAGGAGGTCACCCAGACTTCCAGGTACCTTTTTCTTCCTCTGGTAAACTACTGATAAATGCGAAAATTTCCTTTGAGAACCAGGTGTTATCAACATTGGCATTCCTTGACTGTGGGTCTGCTGCTAACTTTATTGATTTGGGACTGGTTCTGAAGGTAGGGTGAGGGACAGTTAGTTTAGGATGACCCATTCAAGTAATCGCCCTTGACAAGACACTGTTAGCTCACATTTTGGTCAAGAGAGCAACTGTGGATTTCACTCTCCAAGTGAGAGTACTCCACTCTAAAACCATCTCCTGTTTTGTGTTGGATAATTTACCTTCTGGATTAGTCCTGGGGTTTCCATAGTTGCAGATTCACAATCCAGTTATTGATTGGTGTCAGAAAGAGATTGTGAATTGGAGCCCCAACTGCTATAAGAAATGTCTTAAAAATATATATATATGCTCCACTAGTCTGTAGGGTCTTCAGGAGTGCCTGAAGGACTTTGGAGATGTGTTCTCAGAAAAAGAGGAGAAGATACTACCTCCCCCATGGTCCCTATGATTGTTCTATTGATCTTATTCCTAGCGCCAAATTGCCATAAGCTCGTCTTTACAATGTGTCGGGGCCTGAACTGACCGCCATGAAAGAATATGTTAACAAAAGTTTATGGAAGGGTCATATCTGTCCTTCCTTCTCCCCTATAGCTGCTGGATTTCTCTTTGTTAAAAAAAAATGGGTGTCTCCGTTCTTGCCTTCATTTGTGAGAACTAAATATGATCACGGTTTAAAATACTTACTCATTGTAACACATCCTCGACCTATATAATCAGCTTCTGGGGGCCAGGGTGTTTTCTAAACTTGATATTAGAGGGGCTTACAAATTGATACGCATTCAGAAGTGTGATGAGTGGAAAACTGCGTTTTTAGCATCTGAGGGTCTTTTCGAAAACCTTATCATGCCTTTTGGATTATCTAATGCACCTGCTGTGTTTCAACATTTTTTGAATTAATTTTTCTCTGATTGCATTTTTAGATATAGTGGGTACGGAAAGTATTCAGACCCCTTTAAATTTTTCACTCTTTGTTTTATTGCAGACATTTGGTAAATTCAAAAAAGTTCATTTTTTTCTCATTAATGTACACTTTTCAACCCATCTTGACTGAAAAAAACCAGAGATGTTTTAAAAAAGAAAAACTGAAATATCACATGGTCATAACTTACGTATTCAGACCCTTTGCTCAGTATTGAGTAGAAGCACTCTTTTACGCTAGTACAGCCATGAGTTTTCTTGGGAATGATGCAACAAGCTTTTCACACCTAGATTTGGGGATCTTCCTTGCAGATCCTCTCCAGTTCCATCAGGTTGGATGGTGAACGTTGGTGAACAGCCATTTTCAAGTCTCTCTGTTTAACTGTTGGGATTATATTGGGCAGGTGATGAGTAGTGCCTGGTTTTCGCCACACATACTGCTTAGAATTAACACCAAAAAGTTCCATCTTCATCTCATCAGACCAGAGAATCCTATTTCTCATAGTCTGGGTGTCCTTCGTGTGTTTTTTTAGCAAACTCTATGAGTGCATTCATATGTCTGGCACTAAGGAAAGGCTTCCGTCCGGCCACTCTGCCATAAAGGCCTAAATGGTGTAGGGCTTCAGTGATAGTTGACTTTATGGAACTTTCTCCCATCCCCCTACTGCATCTGTGGAGCTCAGCCACAGTGATCTTGGGGTTCTTCTTTAACTCTCTCATCAAGGCTCTTCTCCCACGACTGCTCAGTTTGGCTGGACAGCCAGGTCTAGGAAGGCTTCTGGTGATCCCAAACGTCTTCCATTTAAGGATTATGGAGGCCACTGTGCTCTTAGGAACCTTGAGTACTGCAGAAATTCTTTCGTAACCTTGGTCAGATCTGTGCCTTGCCACAATTCTGTCTCTTAGCTCCTTGGGCAGTTCCTTTGATCTCATGATTCTCATTTGGTCTGACATGCACTGTGATTGTTTCGTGATGTTGGTCTACTAGGCATTGCTCCCACCTAGCCAGAATCCTCCTTCACACTGATGGGGGCAACACCCCGAAACAGCTGTCTGTGGATGGATACCTGGCCTGGGTATTTCCCTTGTCATATCTGTAAACTCGTAAAGAGCTGGATATTGACTTAAAGGTCCACTTAATATGGTGGTAATGGTGGTTTCTGAAAGGAGCCACCCCTTGGCTGGGTCCTTCCCTGGAGGAAGATCTGTGTTATGATTGAGTCACCGTAGGAGGCAAAAACAGAAATGCTAGCTAAGTCCAGAAAACCAGAGAAGTTGGCAGCTATCGGATTGCAGACCCCTGAACCTATCAACACAACTAGCAGTAGCCGTGGGGGTTCCTACGATGCCCTAGACCCCTCGATCACAGCCGGAGAAATAGCTAGGCCTAAAGAAAGAAAGGGGAAAACTAAACTTCCCCAGAGCAGACCCCAAAGCAATAGGCAGCCCCCAACATATAATGACGGTGAAGCAAGATGAAAACACTAACACAGGCAGAAAGATAGACTGAGCAAAGACGGGGCCCAATCTAGCTAGATAGGAAAGGACAGGAAGGCTGCTGTCTGCAATCCGTGAAAAACCCTATGAAAATAAGAGCCAACAGACTGACAGTGAAAAAGGCCCTGAAGACGCTAGGCTTCAAAAAAGCTATGTCAGTACTCAGGAATATTCTGAAGACAGAGCTACAGGCAAAAGGAGATTCAGCTCACCCCAGCAGGGAATGGCAGAATCCAGAAAAGCAAGGAAAAAAAAAACAAAACACTAATGCAAACAGGCAAAGCAGAAAAACTTAGCTTAGAGGAGCAGGAATCAGACTGGTGTCCTAGAAGTCCACAGAGAAATCACCCGCAGGGCAGAAGGGCGTCGGCAGTCTTATATCCAGTCGGTGACTCCACTCAGCCAGTCATCCTCATCAGGTACAGGTGCCTGATAATCAGGCTCATTACCTTTCTTCACCAGAATAGGGAGTTCACCAGACCTCAGTGACGAAGGGGAAAATGAACTCACAACAGATCTGGCTAGTCCCGTGTTTGAGACTCTTAAATGAGGCTCCACGGACTTTATGCACTGTGAGCTGTGAGGTCTTTTATAGACAGGTGTGTGCCTTTACAAATCATATTCTATCAGTTAAATTATACACAGCTGGACTCCAATGAAGGAGCAGAACCATCTCAAGGAGGATCACAAGGAAATGGACAGCATGTGACTTAAATATGAGTGTCTGAGCAAAGATTCTGAATACTTATGACTAGTGTTGAGCATTCCGATACCGCAAGTATCGGGTATCGGCCGATACTTGCTGTATCGGAATTCCGATACCGACTTCCGATATTTTTTCAATATCGGAAGTCGGCATCGGAATCGGAAGTTCAAAGTTGATTGACAGCCGAAATGACGTCATCATGATGCGCGGTGTGTGCGCATCATGATGCGCCGTCATTTCGGGCCTTCCGGGGGTCTCTGCCGGCCTGCCGGGGGGCTGTGTGGACTGCCCGGGGTCTGTACCGGCCTGCCGGGGGGCTGTGCCGGCCTGCCGGTGGTCTGTGCACCCTGTGGGGGTCTGTACCGGCCTGCCGGGGGGCTGTGCCGGCCTGCCGGTGGTCTGTGCACCCTGTGGGGGTCTGTACCGGCCTGCCGGGGGGCTGTGCCGGCCTGCCGGGGGGCTGTGCTGATGTCCGGGGGTCTGTGCAAGCATCGTCCGATGGGACTACAAGTCCCATCTGGCGATGCCTGCTACCATGACAGTGATTGACACATTAGCCAATGATGGGACAGTAGTAGTCCCATCATCCGGCTAATGTGTTAAATGTTAAAAAAAAAAAAAAAAAAAAAAATACTACATACATACTACATACATACTACATGCATGCTACATACATACTACATGCTACATACATACTACATACATACTACATACATACATACTACATAACACATATATACTACATACATACTACATACATACTACATACATACTACATGCATGCTACATACATACTACATGCTACATACATACTACATATATACTACATGCATGCTACATACATACTACATGCTACATACATACTACATATATACTGCATACATACTACATACATACTACATACATACTACATGCATGCTACATATATACTACATGCTACATACATACTACATATATACTACATGCATGCTACATACATACTACATGCTACATACATACTACATATATACTACATACATACTACATACATACTACATACATACTACATGCTACATACATACTACATATATACTACATGCATGCTACATACATACTACATGCTACATACATACTACATATATACTACATACATGCTACATACATGCTACATACATGCTACATACATACTGCATGCTACATACATACTACATACATACTACATACATACTACATACATACTACATGCATGCTACATACATACCACATACATACTACATACATACTACATACATACTACATGCATGCTACATACATAACACATATATACTACATGCATGCTACATACATACTACATGCTACATACATACCACATACATACTACATACATACTACATACATACTACATGCATGCTACATGCATACTACATGCTACATACATACTACATATATACTACATGCATGCTACATACATACTACATGCTACATACATACTACATACATACTACATACATACTACATGCTACATACATACCACATACATACTACATACATACTACATGCTACATACATACTACATATATACTACATGCATGCTACATACATACTGCATGCTACATGCATGCTACATACATACTACATACATACTACATGCTACATACATACCACATATATACTACATACATACTACATACAATACATTCATACAATACATACATAGACATACAGTACATATAACATAGAGTAACATACTTACCAATACTTGTCACATTGTTCCCCGAAGCCATTGTCTTTTACGGAATAAATATTAACATAACAAACCACAAAAATACTCACCCACGATCCGAAGCAGTCCACGAGTGTGTCCCACGACAATCTTGGGTAGAGAACTGCAGCATCAGCTGTTGCTGCCGTTCTCTACCGGCTGGGAATTTCCCACACAGCAATGGCATAAAGTGAGACTAGGGACTTTTTTTTTTTAAGTGGCGGAGGAATACAGTGCGGAAGGATACCTACCTTCCGTCATTGGATTCCTGCAGCCTGTAGAGAACGGCAGCAACAGCTGATGCTGCAGTTCTCTACCCAAGATCGTCGTGGGACACACTCGTGGACTGCTTCGGATCGTGGGTGAGTATTTTTGTGGTTTGTTATGTTAATATTTATTCCGTAAAAGACAATGGCTTCGGGGAACAATGTGACAAGTATTGGTAAGTATGTTACTCTATGTTATATGTACTGTATGTCTATGTATGTATTGTATGAATGTATTGTATGTAGTATATATGTGGTATGTATGTAGCATGTAGTATGTATGTAGTATGTATGTAGCATGCATGTAGCATGCAGTATGTATGTAGCATGCATGTAGTATATATGTAGTATGTATGTAGCATGTAGTATGTATGTAGTATATATGTGGTATGTATGTAGCATGTAGTATGTATGTAGCGTGCATGTAGTATGTATGTAGCATGCATGTAGTATATATGTAGTATGTATGTAGCATGTAGTATTTATGTAGCATGCATGTAGTATATATGTAGTATGTATGTAGCATGTAGTATGTATGTAGTATGTATGTAGTATGTATGTGGTATGTATGTAGCATGTAGCATGCATGTAGTATGTATGTAGTATATATGTGGTATGTATGTAGCATGTAGTATGTATGTAGCATGCAGTATGTATGTAGCATGCATGTAGTATATATGTAGTATGTATGTAGCATATATGTAGTATGTATGTAGCATATAGTATATATGTAGTATGCATGTTGCATGCATGTAGTATATATGTAGTATGTATGTTGCATGTAGTATATATGTAGTATGTATGTAGCATGTAGTATGTATGTAGTATGTATGTAGTATGTATGTGGTATGTATGTAGCATGTAGCATGTATGTAGCATGCAGTATGTATGTAGCATGCATGTAGTATATATGTAGTATGTATGTAGCATATATGTAGTATGTATGTAGCATATATGTAGTATGTATGTAGCATATATGTAGTATGTATGTATTATGTATGTAGCATGCATGTAGTATATATGTAGTATGTATGTAGCATATATGTAGTATGTATGTATGTAGCATGTAGTATATATGTAGTATGCATGTTGCATGCATGTAGTATATATGTAGTATGTATGTTGCATGTAGTATATATGTAGTATGTATGTTGCATGTAGTATATATGTAGTATGAATGTAGCATGTATGTAGTATGTAGTATGAATGTAGCATGTATGTAGTATGCATGTTGTATGTATGTAGCATGTAATTTTTTTTATTTTTTTTTACATTCAACACATTAGCCGGATGATGGGACTACTACTGTCCCATCATTGGCTAATGTGTCAATCACTGTCATGGTAGCAGGCATCGCCCGATGGGACTTGTAGTCCCATCGGATGATGCCTGCACAGACCCCCGAAGCCTGCACAGCCCCCCGGCAGGCCGGCACAGCCCCCCGGAGCCTGCACAGCCCCCCGGCAGGCCGGCACAGACCACCGGAGCCTGCACAGACCCCCTGGCAGGCCGGCACAGCCCCCCGAAAGGCCCGTACAGACCCCAGAGAGGCTGTACAAGGGAAAAACAGGATTTTTCTTATTCCGATACCGGAAGTCCCATAGACTTGAATGGGACTTCCGGTATCGGAATCGGCGATACCGATACTTTTTTTTAAGATCAGCCGATCCATTCCGATCCGATACTTTGAAGTATCGGACGGTATCGCTCAACTCTACTTATGACCATGTGATATTTCAATTTTTATTTTTCAATAAATTTGCAAAAATGTCTACATTTCTGTTTTTTTCAGTCAAGATGGAGTGCAAAGTGTACATTAATAAGAAAAAAATTAACCTTTTTTGCATTTACTAGAGTTAAGCGAAACGGGTCGGTCAAATTAAAAAATAGCCGACTTTAGCTAAAGTTGGGTTTCTCCGATCAAAACCTGACCATAGCGTGCGGTCGGCCATGAGGTCGCTGATCAGAGCGCAAAAGTTTTGTTTCAAATAATGCTTCCAGTGCCTTTTCTCAGCCAATGATGGAGGACGCACACTGTGGGCAACGCGATGACATGCTCTGCAACCACCATCATCTTAGAGAAGGGCATTGAAGTGACTGGCTGGCTTTGTGTGACGTCACAATGGATATAAAAGGCCATGACAGCCGACCGCCATCTTACTTCGGCCGATCTTACAAAACAGCGAGGTGCTGCTGCTGATTCTGAAAAGGGAGAGCATTAGACAGGGAAGAAGAAAAAAAATTGCTTCTGCTGCTAGCGCTTTTCACTGTACAGTTAGTGTGCAGTGAAAGGGGAGGATTTTTGTTTTGTGCAGCAGCGCTGGTGGTGATTACGCTGCCTTTTAAGGCTACCAGCTAGCTGCATTGCTGTGTGCACACTGCTGTTCAAACTGCTTTTTTCAAATCACTCCAACTTTTATTATTTTGTTGTGGTGAGTTACTGAGCGTTCATTTTTTCACACACCATATAGCGGTGTGCGTCCTCACACACTACCATGTACCGGCTGGTATCACGGACAAATAGAAGCTATCTGGGTGTGACTCTAGAAAAACAAGCCAAGGAGTTTTTCCATTTTTCCAGACATACACCTTATAGAGCTGTCCGCTTTTCAAACAATTTCATATATCTGCTGTTTGATTAGGGTCAAAACTAGACAGAGACAGCATGTGTCAGTCCATATACAAATAGACGGAGATTGACAATTTTCCATACAGACACCGCATAGCGGTGTACGCTCCTCAAACACTACCATGTACCGCCTTGTATCACGGACAAATAGAAGCTGTGTGTGTGACTCTGGAAAAACAAGCCAATGAGATCTTCCATTTTTCCAGACCTACACCTTAGAGAGCTGTCCACTTTTCAAACAGTTTCGTATATCTGCTGTTTGATAACGGTCAAAACTAGACAGAGACAGTGTGTGTCAGTCCATATAAAATAGACAGATTGACAATTTTCCATACAGACACCGAATAGTGGTGTATGCTCCTCACACACTACCGTGTACCACCTTGTATCACAGACAAATAGAAGCTATCTGTGTGTGACTCTGGAAAAAGAAGCCGAGGAGATTTTCCATTTTTCCAGACCTACACCTTAGACAGCTGTCCGCTTTTTCAAACAGTTTAGTATATCTGCTCTTTGATTATGGTCAAAACTAGACAGAGACAGCGTGTCAGTCCGTATACAAATAGATGGAGATTGACAATTTTGCATACAGACACCGAATAGCGGTGCACGCTCCTCACACAGTACCGTGTACCGCCTTGTATCACGGACAAATAGAAGCTATCTGTGTGTGACTCTGGAAAAACAAGCCAAGGAGATTTTCAATTTTTCCAGACCTACACCTTAGACAGCTGTCCGCTTTTCAAACAGTTTCATATATCTGCTGTTTGATAATGGTCAAAACTAGACAGAGACAGCGTGTGTCAGTCCGCATACAAATAGACGGAGATTGACAATTTTACATACACACACCGTATAGAGCTGTCCGATTCTCAAACAGTATTGTATATCTGCCATTCGCATTACAGTCACATCTATACAGAGTCAGCGTATGTGTGTGACACTCTGTAAATACATATACGGAGATTGTTAGTTACACAAAAAACATATACAGCTGTACACTTCTGATACAGGTCCGTATATCTGCTTGTTGGATTACGATCAAATACATACTGTGAGAACGTCTGTGACTAACAAAATATATATGCAGATTTAATTTTTTTAATACATCTTGCACAGGTGGATGCTCCTCATACAGTATCATCTCTCTGCTGGTATTTTTGATACATTTTCCCAAACATGAGGAAGTATGGTGGAAGAGGCCGCAGACGTGGGCAGGGGGGCGCAGCTGGTACTGATGGTGGTGGTGCATCGCTGGTTCCCATTATCGAACAGCTAGTGGCAAGCGTCAGTAGGCTGTGTTAAAGATGATGTCTTTGGGCGACAACAGACACACCACAGAGGTACTGGCTGACTACTTGCAGCGACATACTGAGTCATGGCTGGGCAGTCTACATCTTCAGGCAGGCAAGGTAGTCAGTGATAACGGCCGTAATTTTGTGGCAGCCATAGGCCATGCAAAACTCACACTCATACCCTGCCTGGCTCACACTTTGAACCTGGTGGTGCAGTGCTTCCTTAATAATTATCCAGAGTTAACATCCCTGCTACATAAGGTGCAAAGACTGTGCTTGCACATACGTCGCTCAAAACATCCACTCCACTCGTATGCAGAAGCTGCAGCAATTGCTCCACCTCCCCAAGCACTGCCTAATCATAGACGTTGCAACAAGGTGGAACTCCACCCTGCACATGGTTGAGAGGCTGTGCGAACGGAGGCAGGCTGTAATGCATTTGTGGGAGGATACACGGGCAGGCAGTTTGAGGAAAGACATGGAATTGTCGGGTGTGCAATGGTCAAAGCTGAAAGACCTCTGTAAAGTCCTTCAGTGTTTTGAGGAATGCACAGGGCTGGTAGGCGCAGATGACGCCATCATAAGCATGAGCATCCCACTTTTGCGTCTGCTCATGCAAAGTTTGACGCACATTAAGGATCAGGCGTCTGCAGTGGAGGAGGAGGAGGGAAGCCTTGATGACAGTCAGCCATTGTCTGGTCAGGTAACTGTCCTGGATGAGGTGGAGGAAGAAGAGGAAGAGGAGGAGGATGAGGGGGATGATTATTTTGGGCAGGAGGATGCTTCTCAGGGGGTAAGAGAACATGTGGGTGTGCCAAGGTCAGGTACAGTGTTTGTGCGTGACTGTAGGGATGTGGATTTGCTCCTCCACCCACCACTGGCAGTGCATCATTGACACCTGGAACATTGGCCCACATGTGCGATTATGCCTTGCGGATCCTAAAAGGGACCCCCGCATTGCCAAAATGATGAGGGATGACAACTACTGGCTGGCCAGCATCCTCAATCCACGCTATAAAGGCAAATTACACAACATCATGCAACAGGAGAACCTAGAGCTAATACTGGCAGTGGTGCTGGTTCTCCCACGAGCCGTAGTGGGCACAATGGAAAAGGTGTTCGTGGTGCACACAGCCGAAGTGGAGAAAGGGGTTTAATGACCATGTTGTGGAATGATATCTCAAGTACCGCTCACACGACTGCTAATACTGCATCGATTAAAAGTGACAGGAGACAGCAGTTGTCAACTATGGTTACAAACTACTTCTTTCATATCGATGTTCTCCCTCACAGGTCATTCCCCTTTGACTATTGAGCCTCTAAACTTGACACCTGGCCTGAATTGGCCCTGCTGCTAGTGTGTTATCTGATAGAAAAAAGGACCCGTCTGTAGTCCCAAAATGCTGATGATCTAACCTTCATTAAAATGAACCATGCATGGGTTTCAAAGGATTTTGTCCCACCTTCCCCTGATGGCACATAGGTTTCCAGAAAACTGCCTCGCTTTTGTCCTCCTCTTCCTCGGACTTGCCCAATTCCACCCTTTGCAGCAGCTGAATGTCCAGCCAACACATCAACATATGCCATTTTTTAAACCTCCCTAACTGGGCTGCCCACCCCCCCAAAGGCTGGGGTCAACACCTCGCGCACCCGGGCAAGTGGCATTGCTCTGAACAGGTGGATGGGCCCACTGATGGCCGACGGCACTGGCACAGGGCCCCTCATAGTACAATACAATGTCTCTGATGGTGGGGGGGCCCACTCGCCGTCAGACATACCAGCGTACTATGAGGGGCCCTGCGCAAGTACCGTCGACCACGAGTGTGCCCCTCCTGCTTGGTCATGGCCACAGTTGTAAGTTGCAATACTTACCTCTCCGTGCTCCACCGCTGTGTAGTCTAGGCAGTTAAATTCTTCACAGGGACGGCCACTAGAAATTTGGGGTATTGATCGAGGATGGTTAAGATGTAGCTACGGCCTGTCCTTCTGGCCTCTACCTTCAGATGATCAATGGCTACCATTTGTAATGAACGTCAACTTACAAGCGGATGCAGTGGTTCTTTATGATTACCTTTCACAGTTGTGATAGTCACAGACGTGTGACATTCCTGCCACTGTTTTTCAATGTCTCCTCTCTCCAATCCAATAGAAACACCTATGGCCTGTGGCTTCTGTCTTTTGCACTTCAAAATGACTAGACACATCATGATAGGCAGTGAGGATCATGTCTACATCTCTCCCTGTGATCACAATTTGATGGAGACGAGTAATGGTGATGTGATCCACGCTACTGCGATAAAGCAATCTTTTTGTCAGAGACACCGCACTACACTTGCTCATAGAGCCAGTGCGCGTGTCCTGAGTACAGAAGCAGTGCTGAAAGTTACCTGGGGAGCAGGGCAGCAGAGGTGACAATGCGTGCTACAAGCTAATAGTGTCAGTGTCCAGTCAGCGCTGGAAAGTAAGGAGGCACGGGACCTGCGGACACTGACAATGAACAAGCTTGCACGGGACCTATGGTCATGTGACTGCAAGGGGGCGTGGCTTAGCGTCCTGCTTTCAGATATGACAGTACAACTCAGAGTCAGGCAAAACGGAGGTCACAACAGTACGGGCAAATGGAGTACAGGAGGGACAAACAGACGGGAGGTCAGACAAAGCCAAAGGTCATACACAGGATCACAGTACAGTACCAGGGATGAGACAGAGCGGATAATCAGGGCCAAGCAGAGATCAAAACCAAACAGACATAGGAGGTACCAGGCAGAATCCAAAGCGATATCCAGAGAGCAGACCGAGTCATACACAGAGAATCAAGTAACCAGAACACAGCACAAACACACTCAGGGGTCACCACACAATGCCAAGGGCGAAAGTATAACTGACAGGGATGGGAGCGTCCTGAAGCTATAAGAAGCCTCCCCAGAACCAGGGAGAGGCCACAATCATAGCCCCAGGTGTGCAGGTAAGCCTGCATCAGGATCACAACCTTTAACCCCAGAAATGCCAGTCAGCACTGGTTCCAAACATTAACCCCACGTGTGCGAGTCAAACCCGCACTGAGATCATGACAGTACCCCCCTCTCAACGGGGGGCCTCTGGACCCCCAGGCTTGCCCGGGTACTTAGCATGGAAAGCCCGTACCAGGCGATCAGCATGCATCAACCGGGCCGGTACCCAGGACCTGTCCTCCGGTCCATACCCCTTCCAATGAACCAGGTACTGTACCGACCGCCGTACCAACCTGGAATCTACGATATGACCAACCTTGTACTCCACCTACCCCTCGACCAAAACAGGAGAAGCAGCAGACTCTGAGTCTCCCCGGACTGCTTCAAAAGGTTTCAGTAGAGATTTGTGGAAGACGTTAGGGATCTTGAAAGAGGGTGGAAGGCACAGCCTATACGCCACTGGATTGATTTTTTCCACAATCTTGTACGGGCCAATGAATTTGGGTCCTAACTTGGCTGACGGAATCTTTAACTTAATGTTTCGCGTGGAGAGCCAAACTTTCTCTCCAACCTGAAACGTGGGACCAGGTGTTCGTTTCCTGTCCGCGAAAAACTTATACCTGCCTTGAGACCTGGATATACGCCGCTGGACTTCTGCCCATGTATCTTTTAACCGCTGAACAGAGTCCTCAGCCCCGGGGCACCCCGAATCCAGACGAGAAAACTCACCAAAATGAGGACTGAACCCATAGTTAATCAAGAAAGGGGACCTACCAGTGGATTGACTCACCCGACTATTGAAGGCAAATTCAGCCAACGGCAGTGCATCGCACCAGTCACTCTGTCTAGCAGAGGTTAGGCACCTGAGGATCTGTTCCAGGGACTGGTTAGTGCGCTCCGTCTGCCCATTGCTCTCAGGATGGTATGCAGACGAAAAGGACAGAGACATACCTAATTTTTTGCAGAAAGCACGCCAAAACTTAGCCACAAACTGCACACCACGATCAGACACCACATTCAGGGGTACCCCATGCAACCGGATCACATGCTGCACAAACAACCTGGACAAAGTCTCAGCTGACGGTAGTGCGGACAGGGGTACGAAATGAGCCTGCTTAGAAAACCTGTCCACCACTACCCATACCACTGTATTACCCTTAGATGGAGGGAGATTGGTAACAAAATCCATGGACAAGTGAGTCCATGGCCTCTCGGGCACTGCCAAGGGTATCAGCTCCCCTGCCGGCCGGCTATGAGAGCTTTTAGAACGAGCGCAGACCCCACAACCAGCAATGAATTTTTTTATGTCCGAACCAAGGGTAGGCCACCAAAAGATCCTAGCCACCGCCAGACGTGTGGCTGAAATACCAGGGCGAGCACTCAGCTTGGATTCATGGAACTCCTGCAAGAGTTTCAGGCGAAGTTGCTCTGGGACAAACAACTTCCCCTCTGGCTTGGCCGCCGAGGCCTGCGACTGGGCCTCCTGAATCTCCCGTTCCAATTCAGATGAGACCTCTGCTATCACAACCCCAGGGTGAAGAATGGAGGACGGTGGCTCAGGGGGCGACACCGGCTGAAAACTGCGTGATAAGGCGTCAGCCTTGACATTCTTAGACCCTGGACGAAATGTAATCGTAAACTGAAAACGGGAAAAAAAAAGTGACCAACGGGCTTGTCTGGGCGTTAGTCTTTTAGCAGATTCAATGTATGACAAATTTTTGTGATCCGTGATCACCGTAACCGGGTGACTGGCCCCCTCCAAAAAGTGCCTCCATTCTTCAAACGCCAATTTGACCGCAAGAAGCTCTCTATTGCCTACGTCGTAATTTCTTTCCGCAGCAGAGAACTTCTTGGAAAAGAAAGCACATGGCCTGAGGTTGGTTAGAGTGGCAGGCCCTTGGGACAACACCGCCTCCACCCCCACCTCAGAGGCGTCCACTTCCACGACGAATGGTTTGGACGGATCTGGCTGCACTATCACAGGAGCAGACATAAAACATTTTTTCAGCGTCGCAAAGGCCTCTTTTGCGAGCGAGGACCAATTTCTCACATCCGCACCTTTGCATGTTAGATCCGTGAGAGGTTTGACCACTTGCGAAAACCCCCGGATAAATTTGCGGTAATAATTGGCGAAGCGCTGAAGACCCTTAAGATCTCGGGGTTGCACCCAATCCGCAATGGCCTGCACCTTCTTGGGGTCCATGCGAAAACCCTCACCGGATACAATTAACCCCAAAAAGGACAACTCTTGTACACAGAATACACATTTTTCCAATTTGGCATACAAATGATTTTCTCTCAGCCTTTGGAGCACAGTTCGTACATGTTCCAAATGAGAATACTTGTCGGGGGAATATATCAAAATATCATCTAAGTAGATAACGACAAAACGACCAATGAGATCCGAGAATACCACGTTGATGAAATTCTGAAATATGGCAGGGGCGTTGGTAAGACCAAACGGCATGACTAAATTTTCAAATAGTCCCTCGGTCGGGAGGAACGTGGTTTTCTATTCATCCCCCTCACGGACCCTTATCAAATTATATGCCCCCCGAAGGTCCAGTTTAGAAAACCACTTTGCCCCTGATAGTTAGTTACATAAATCGGGAATCAACGGAAGGGGGTACGTATTCCGTACAGTAATTTGATTAAGCTCCCGGAAGTCGAGACAGGGACGTAACCCGCCATCTTTTTTCTTTACAAAAAAGAAACCTGCCACCACAGGTGAGACTGAAGGACGTATGTGTCCTTTGCGCAGACTTTCAGCAATGTACTCCTTCATAGCCAAGCGCTCAGGACCGGACAAATTAAACAGACGGGCTTTGGGTAATTTAGCCCCCGGGACCAGCTCAATAGCGCAGTCAAAGGGTCTATGTGGCGGTAACGTCTCGGCCTCGCTTTCGGAGAATACATCTTCGAAGTCCTTCAGGCATTCCGGAATACCTTCCAGCTCGACAGATGATGCAGACACAGATTTAACAGGTTCAACCAGCGGATTTATCATACAACTCAAAATCATTAAACCCCCATTGTACAATCTCCCCCGTTTTCCAGTTAATAACTGGGTTATGGTGTTGTAACCAGGGCATGCCCAACACCAACCCTGAAGGTAGATTGTCCAGCACAAAACAACTTATGTTTTCCACATGAGTAGTGCCCACACATCAGACATAAAACACATCAGACATAAAGCGAATTCCCTCCTTAGTGAGGGGAGATGAGTCAATGGCCATCACCTTGATCGGAACCTTGAGCCTAACTGTCCCTATCTTGCAGTGTGTGACCAATTGGGAGTCAATAAGATTAATAGATGATCCGCAGTCCACGAAGGCTGTAGAGGAAAAAGAACTACCATCCACAAGCAGTTCCACAGGCAGTACTACTTTAGAAAACGAGGAAAATGGTACCTGAGGGTCTGAGCAGCCTCCCCGTTGACTACCCAGACCTAGTCGTTTCCCGCCGACCGGGTTTGAAGACGGGCAATTCGGGCACTCCCTTTTCCAATGTCCCGTTTTACCACAGTAAAAGCATAACTGCATGTCCTTCCGGCGTTTCCTCTCCGCATGCTTCAGGGAGAGGGCGCCTACATCCATGGGCTCAGGGGCAGTCTCTTTTCCACTGGGGAATAATGGAGTATCCACCTGCATCACCCCTCTGGCCCGCAGCCTGTGGTCCATCCGGACGGCCTGGGTCATGGCGTCCTCGAGAGAGTTAGGTGGGGGATGTAACGCCAAGGCATCCTGCAGCCGCTCGGACAAGCCTCTGCGAAAGAGTCCTCGGAGTGCGGCGTCGCTCCAAGAGACCTCTGCCGCCCAGCGGCGGAACTCAGAACAAAACCACTCAGCTGAGTGTTTCCCCTGACAGACACTCATCAACATGTCCTCTGCCAATCGCACTCGGTCAGGTTCATCATAAATGTGCCCGAGGGCCTCAAAGAATGCGTTCACTGACATACGTTCAGGAGCAGAGGAAGACAGAGACAAAGTCCATGCTTGCGGAGCCCCCCGAAGTAGGGAAATAATGACCCCCACCCTCTGGAACTCATCCACGGAGGAGCGGGGCCTTAGAGAAAAAAAAAGCTTGCATCCTTCTCTGAAAGACCTGAACTCCTTTTTATCCCCTGAGAAAAGGTCTGGTAATTTGACCGGAGATTCGGGGGACGCTAATGACACATCCCTACCACCAGAACCAGAAGCCCCTGCATCGACAGCCCCCTGCACAGTAACCACCAACTGTTGCTGGGTCTGGGCCATCGTGTGTTGTTCCACATTGAGCTTATGGAACATTTGGGTCAGGTGCTTGACCTGATCAGCCAAGGCTTGTATGGGATCCATGAGGATAACACACTTTTTTTTTTTTTTTTCTTCAGAAAAAAAAAAAAAAAAACTGAAATGGTCAGTTATAATGTCAGAGACACCGCACTACACTTGCTCATAGAGCCAGTGCGCGTGTCCTGAGTACAGAAGCAGTGCTGAAAGTTAGCTGGGGAGCAGGGCAGCAGAGGTGACAATGCGTGCTACAAGCTAATAGTGTCAGGGTCCAGTCAGCGCTGGAAAGTAAGGAGGCACGGGACCTGCGGACACTGATAATGAACAAGCTTGCACGGGACCTATGGTCATGTGTAGAGTTGAGCGAAACGGGTCGAAAAAATTCAAAAGTCGCCGACTTTTGGCAAAGTCGAGTTTCATGAAACGAAACCCGACCCTAGGATGAGGTCGGCCACGAGGTCGGCGACTTACGCGCCAAAGTCGCGTTTCAAAAGTTTGTTTTGCGCTCTTTTTCAGCCAATCTGGATCCACGGACACTGTGGGCAACGTGATGACATAGGCACGGGTCACCACCATCTTTCAGAAGGGCATGCAAGTGATTGGCTTGCTTTGGTGGGCGTCACAGGGGGTATAAAAGGGCGTGCACGCCGACCGCCATTTACTTCTGCTGATCTTAGTATAGGGAGAGGTTGCTGCTGATTCTGTAGGGAGAGCGTTAGGCAGGGAAGAAGACAAAAAAACTGCTTCTGCTGCTAGCGATTTGGCCTGCACAACACACAAGTCACTGTGTGTGCAGTGCAAGGGGAGGCTATATTGTGGTGTATCAGTGGTGTTGGTTGTTGGGCTGCCTTCTAAGGCTTCCTGACACGCTGGCATTGCTGTTTACCCACTGCTCTGCAAACTGCTTTTTTAAAAGCAATCCAATCTCCATTATCCTCTCGTCACTTTGGTCACAGGCAGCTGTGCCATCGAGCGTGTCACATAGCGCTTAGATATCAGTGGGCCGCACACAATCCACAAGTGTCCAGTGTCCAAAAGTGTACGCAGAGATTCAAAATCTCCATTATCCTCTCGTCACTTTGGTCACAGGCAGCTGTGCCATCGAGCGTGTCACATAGCGCTCAGATATCAGTGGGCCGCACACAATCCACAAGTGTCCAGTGTCCAAAAGTGTACGCAGAGATTCAAAATCTACATTATCCTCTCGTCACTTTGGTCACAGGCAGCTGTGCCATCGAGCGTGTCACATAGCGCTCAGATATCAGTGGGCCGCACACAATCCACAAGTGTCCAGTGTCCAAAAGTGTACGCAGAGATTCAAAATCTCCATTATCCTCTCGTCACTTTGGTCACAGGCAGCTGTGCCATCGAGCGTGTCACATAGCGCTCAGATATCAGTGGGCCGCACACAATCCACAAGTGTCCAGTGTCCAAAAGTGTACGCAGAGATTCAAAATCTCCATTATCCTCTCGTCACTTTGGTCACAGGCAGCTGTGCCATCGAGCGTGTCACATAGCGCTCAGATATCAGTGGGCCGCACACAATCCACAAGTGTCCAGTGTCCAAAAGTGTACGCAGAGATTCAAAATCTCCATTATCCTCTCGTCACTTTGGTCACAGGCAGCTGTGCCATCGAGCGTGTCACATAGCGCTCAGATATCAGTGGGCCGCACACAATCCACAAGTGTCCAGTGTCCAAAAGTGTACGCAGAGATTCAAAATCTCCATTATCCTCTCGTCACTTTGGTCACAGGCAGCTGTGCCATCGAGCGTGTCACATAGCGCTCAGATATCAGTGGGCCGCACACAATCCACAAGTGTCCAGTGTCCAAAAGTGTACGCAGAGATTCAAAATCTCCATTATCCTCTCGTCACTTTGGTCACAGGCAGCTGTGCCATCGAGCGTGTCAGATAGCGCTCAGATATCAGTGGGCCGCACACAATCCACAAGTGTCCAGTGTCCAAAAGTGTACGCAGAGATTCAAAATCTCCATTATCCTCTCGTCACTTTGGTCACAGGCAGCTGTGCCATCGAGCGTGTCACATAGCGCTCAGATATCAGTGGGCCGCACACAATCCACAAGTGTCCACTGTCCAATAGTGTACGCAGAGATTCAAAATCTCCATTATCCTCTCGTCACTTTGGTCACAGGCAGCTGTGCCATCGAGCGTGTCACATAGCGCTCAGATATCAGTAGGCCGCACACAATCCACAAGTGTCCAGTGTCCAAAAGTGTACGCAGAGATTCAAAATCTCCATTATCCTCTCGTCACTTTGGTGACAGGCAGCTGTGCCATCGAGCGTGTCACATAGCGCTCAGATATCAGTGGGCCGCACACAATCCACAAGTGTCCAGTGTCCAAAAGTGTACGCAGAGATTCAAAATCTCCATTATCCTCTCGTCACTTTGGTCACAGGCAGCTGTGCCATCGAGCGTGTCACATAGCGCTCAGATATCAGTGGGCCGCACACAATCCACAAGTGTCCAGTGTCCAAAAGTGTACGCAGAGATTCAAAATCTCCATTATCCTCTCGTCACTTTGGTCACAGGCAGCTGTGCCATCGAGCGTGTCACATAGCGCTCAGATATCAGTGGGCCGCACACAATCCACAAGTGTCCAGTGTCCGAAAGTGTACGCAGAGATTCAAAATCTCCATTATCCTCTCGTCACTTTGGTCACAGGCAGCTGTGCTATCGAGCGTGTCACATAGCGCTCAGATATCAGTGGGCCGCACACAATCCACAAGTGTCCAGTGTCCAAAAGTGTACGCAGAGATTCAAAATCTCCATTATCCTCTCGTCACTTTGGTCATAGGCAGCTGTGCCATCGAGCGTGTCACATAGCGCTCAGATATCAGTGGGCCGCACACAATCCACAAGTGTCCACTGTCCAATAGTGTACGCAGAGATTCAAAATCTCCATTATCCTCTCGTCACTTTGGTCACAGGCAGCTGTGCCATCGAGAGTGTCACATAGCGCTCAGATATCAGTGGGCCGCACACAATCCACAAGTGTCCACTGTCCAATAGTGTACGCAGAGATTCAAAATCTCCATTATCCTCTCGTCACTTTGGTCACAGGCAGCTGTGCCATCGAGCGTGTCACATAGCGCTCAGATATCAGTGGGCCGCACACAATCCACAAGTGTCCACTGTCCAATAGTGTACGCAGAGATTCAAAATCTCCATTATCCTCTCGTCACTTTGGTCACAGGCAGCTGTGCCATCGAGCGTGTCACATAGCGCTCAGATATCAGTGGGCCGCACACAATCCACAAGTGTCCAGTGTCCAAAAGTGTACGCAGAGATTCAAAATCTCCATTATCCTCTCGTCACTTTGGTCACAGGCAGCTGTGCCATCGAGCGTGTCGCATAGCGCTCAGATATCAGTGGGCCGCACACAATCAACAAGTGTCCACTGTCCAATAGTGTACGCAGAGATTCAAAATCTCCATTATCCTCTCGTCACTTTGGTCACAGGCAGCTGTGCCATCGAGCGTGTCACATAGCGCTCAGATATCAGTGGGCCGCACACAATCCACAAGTGTCCACTGTCCAATAGTGTACGCAGAGATTCAAAATCTCCATTATCCTCTCGTCACTTTGGTCACAGGCAGCTGTGCCATCGAGCGTGTCACATAGCGCTCAGATATCAGTGGGCCGCACACAATCCACAAGTGTCCAGTGTCCAAAAGTGTACGCAGAGATTCAAAATCTCCATTATCCTCTCGTCACTTTGGTCACAGGCAGCTGTGCCATCGAGCGTGTCACATAGCGCTCAGATATCAGTGGGCCGCACTCAATCCACAAGTGTCCACTGTCCACAAGTGTACGCAGAGATTCAAAATCTCCATTATCCTCTCGTCACTTTGGTCACAGGCAGCTGTGCCATCGAGCGTGTCACATAGCGCTCAGATATCAGTGGGCCGCACACAATCCACAAGTGTCCACTGTCCAATAGTGTACGCAGAGATTCAAAATCTCCATTATCCTCTCGTCACTTTGGTCACAGGCAGCTGTGCCATCGAGCGTGTCACATAGCGCTCAGATATCAGTGGGCCGCACACAATCCACAAGTGTCCAGTGTCCAAAATTGTACGCAGAGATTCAAAATCTCCATTATCCTCTCGTCACTTTGGTCACAGGCAGCTGTGCCATCGAGCGTGTCACATAGCGCTCAGATATCAGTGGGCCGCACACAATCCACAAGTGTCCAGTGTCCAATAGTGTACGCAGAGATTCAAAATCTCCATTATCCTCTCGTCACTTTGGTCACAGGCAGCTGTGCCATCGAGCGTGTCACATAGCGCTCAGATATCAGTGGGCCGCACACAATCCACAAGTGTCCACTGTCCAATAGTGTACGCAGAGATTCAAAATCTCCATTATCCTCTCGTCACTTTGGTCACAGGCAGCTGTGCCATCGAGCGTGTCACATAGCGCTCAGATATCAGTGGGCCGCACACAATCCACAAGTGTCCAGTGTCCAAAAGTGTACGCAGAGATTCAAAATCTCCATTATCCTCTCGTCACTTTGGTCACAGGCAGCTGTGCCATCGAGCGTGTCACATAGCGCTCAGATATCAGTGGGCCGCACACAATCCACAAGTGTCCACTGTCCACAAGTGTACGCAGAGATTCAAAATCTCCATTATCCTCTCGTCACTTTGGTCACAGGCAGCTGTGCCATCGAGCGTGTCACATAGCGCTCAGATATCAGTGGGCCGCACACAATCCACAAGTGTCCACTGTCCAATAGTGTACGCAGAGATTCAAAATCTCCATTATCCTCTCGTCACTTTGGTCACAGGCAGCTGTGCCATCGAGCGTGTCACATAGCGCTCAGATATCAGTGGGCCGCACACAATCCACAAGTGTCCAGTGTCCAAAAGTGTACGCAGAGATTCAAAATCTCCATTATCCTCTCGTCACTTTGGTCACAGGCAGCTGTGCCATCGAGCGTGTCACATAGCGCTCAGATATCAGTGGGCCGCACACAATCCACAAGTGTCCACTGTCCACAAGTGTACGCAGAGATTCAAAATCTCCATTATCCTCTCGTCACTTTGGTCACAGGCAGCTGTGCCATCGAGCGTGTCACATAGCGCTCAGATATCAGTGGGCCGCACACAATCCACAAGTGTCCACTGTCCAATAGTGTACGCAGAGATTCAAAATCTCCATTATCCTCTCGTCACTTTGGTCACAGGCAGCTGTGCCATCGAGCGTGTCACATAGCGCTCAGATATCAGTGGGCCGCACACAATCCACAAGTGTCCAGTGTCCAAAATTGTACGCAGAGATTCAAAATCTCCATTATCCTCTCGTCACTTTGGTCACAGGCAGCTGTGCCATCGAGCGTGTCACATAGCGCTCAGATATCAGTGGGCCGCACACAATCCACAAGTGTCCAGTGTCCAAAATTGTACGCAGAGATTCAAAATCTCCATTATCCTCTCGTCACTTTGGTCACAGGCAGCTGTGCCATCGAGCGTGTCACATAGCGCTCAGATATCAGTGGGCCGCACACAATCCAAAAGTGTCCAGTGTCCAATAGTGTACGCAGAGATTCAAAATCTCCATTATCCTCTCGTCACTTTGGTCACAGGCAGCTGTGCCATCGAGCGTGTCACATAGCGCTCAGATATCAGTGGGCCGCACACAATCCACAAGTGTCCAGTGTCCAAAAGTGTACGCAAAGATTCAAAATCTCCATTATCCTCTCGTCACTTTGGTCACAGGCAGCTGTGCCATCGAGCGTGTCACATAGCGCTCAGATATCAGTGGGCCGCACACAATCCACAAGTGTCCACTGTCCACAAGTGTACGCAGAGATTCAAAATCTCCATTATCCTCTCGTCACTTTGGTCACAGGCAGCTGTGCCATCGAGCGTGTCACATAGCGCTCAGATATCAGTGGGCCGCACACAATCCACAAGTGTCCACTGTCCAATAGTGTACGCAGAGATTCAAAATCTCCATTATCCTCTCGTCACTTTGGTCACAGGCAGCTGTGCCATCGAGCGTGTCACATAGCGCTCAGATATCAGTGGGCCGCACACAATCCACAAGTGTCCAGTGTCCAAAAGTGTACGCAGAGATTCAAAATCTCCATTATCCTCTCTTCACTTTGGTCACAGGCAGCTGTGCCATCGAGTGTGTCACATAGCGCTCAGATATCAGTGGGCCGCACACAATCCACAAGTGTCCACTGTCCAATAGTGTACGCAGAGATTCAAAATCTCCATTATCCTCTCGTCACTTTGGTCACAGGCAGCTGTGCCATCGAGCGTGTCACATAGCGCTCAGATATCAGTGGGCCGCACACAATCCACAAGTGTCCAGTGTCCAAAAGTGTACGCAGAGATTCAAAATCTCCATTATCCTCTCGTCACTTTGGTCACAGGCAGCTGTGCCATCGAGCGTGTCACATAGCGCTCAGATATCAGTGGGCCGCACACAATCCACAAGTGTCCACTGTCCAATAGTGTACGCTGAGATTCAAAATCTCCATTATCCTCTCGTCACTTTGGTCACAGGCAGCTGTGCCATCGAGCGTGTCACATAGCGCTCAGATATCAGTGGGCCGCACACAATCCACAAGTGTCCAGTGTCCAATAGTGTACGCAGAGATTCAAAATCTCCATTATCCTCTTGTCACTTTGGTCACAGGCAGCTGTGCCATCGAGCATGTCACATAGCGCTCAGATATCAGTGGGCCGCACACAATCCACAAGTGTCCACTGTCCACAAGTGTACGCAGAGATTCAAAATCTCCATTATCCTTTTGTTACTTTGGTCACAGGCAGCTGTGCCATCGAGCGTGTCACATAGCGCTCAGATATCAGTGGGCCGCACACAATCCACAAGTTTCCACTGTCCACAAGTGTACGCAGAGATTCAAAATCTCCATTATCCTCTCGTCACTTTGGTCACAGGCAGCTGTGCCATCGAGCGTGTCACATAGCGCTCAGATATCAGTGGGCCTCACACAATCCACAAGTGTCCACTGTCCACAAGTGTGTGCAGAAATTCTAAAACTCCCCTGTCCTATAGACACCTTGTACCTTGTTTTACATTACTACTATACAGTTTGTTGGATTTTGTCTACATTTCTACCAAAAATGAGGAAGGCTGGTGGAAGAGGCCGTGGAATTGGGCGGGGGTTGGCAGCTGGTAATGATGGTGTTGGTGGTGGATCTGATGGTAGTGGCAAGAGCAAAATAGGACCAAATGCAGGAGGTGCTGACCCTGCGTCATCGTCTGTCTACATAAGGCCTCGAACGCTTAGTTTTCTAGGAGTTGGCAAACCGCTTTTAAAGGCAGAGCATCAGGAAAAAGTTTTGTCTTACATTGCTGACTCAGCCTCCAGCTCTATCGCCTCCTCTTCTTCAGTTGTAAAAAGTAAAAGCACTGAGTCGTCATTGGAGGCTCATGTTCATGAACCACACCTTTCCTTGTGTCCTTCACCCCAACCAAGATTGAAGGATGACGCAGGCCATACTACTGATTACTCCATGGAGCTGTTTTCACATACCATGCCTGGATTATCAAGTCAAATGGTGAATTACCCAGGGCAAGATGAATCTGACATGGAGTGCACTGATGCACAGCCGCTGATGGATGATTCTGCTGGTACATTCACTCAGAGCACTACATTGTCCTCACAGTGTACAGAGCCAGATTTTGACCCTGATGAGACTCAGGTGCCCCTTCCCGCACACTATACCACCATACATGGTGACACAGAGAAAGGTGCACATGACATAGAAGAGGAGGTGATGGATGACCCAGTTGTTGACCCAGATTGGCATCCATTGGGGGAAGAGGGTGCTGCTTCCAATAGCTCAGATGAGGAGCATCCACAGCAGACATCGACATCGCAACAGCTGTTATCTGGCAGGCCCGGAGCACTCCAAAGACAGGTTCCAAACATCAAAAGAGTTGCTGGACAGCTTTTGCAGAGGGTCAAAAGATCACAGCGTGCTAGGCCGCAAAATGTCTGCCAAAGTAGGAAGAGTGCAGTGTGGCAGTTTTTTGAACAAAATCCTCATGATCAGGCCAAGGTTATCTGTAAGAAGTGCGCAAAGACCTTTAGCCGAGGGAAAAATCTGAAAAATTTGAATACCAGTTGCATGCTTAGACATTTAACCAGCATGCACTTGCAAGCGTGGACACAACACCAAACCTCAAGTGCCACATGTGCAACTGATCACAACGAAGGTAGTCAGCAACGCTACATTATTTCCCCAACTGTAAGCCCACCGGTTAGCACAGCAGCAAATGTTGAGGTGTCGTTGCAAGGCCACAGCAGTCAGGAAATCCCACTGTTATATCAACGAAAGACTGATTCTAGGCCATCAGAAAGAACACCAACTCCATCACCATCATCAACCCTCTCTCAGTCCGCCCTGTCCACCGCTACTTCCACCATATGCAGCTCTCAAGTCCAGCTCACCCTCCCAGACACTATGAGTAGGTCAAGAAAGTACTCAGTCTCTCATCCGCGTACACTGGGTTTGAACGCCCACATTGCCAAACTAATCTCGTTTGAGATGATGCCCTTTCGGTTGGTGGAAAGCACAGCTTTCCGCGAACTCATGGCCTATGCAGTACCACGCTATGACCTACCCAGTCGCCACTTCTTCTCTCGCAAAGCCATCCCAGCCCTCCACCATCATGTGAAAGACCGCATTGTCCATGCACTCAAGCAGTCAGTGAGCGGAAAGGTGCACCTCACAACTGATGCATGGTCCAGTCGGCATGGCCAGGGCCGTTACGTGTCCATCACTGCGCACTGGGTTAATGTGGTGGATGCAGTTTCCACAGGGGACAGCGGTGGTGGGACAGTGCTGCCTAGCCCACGGTATAGGAAACAGTTGGCTGTAGGCGTTCGACCCTCCTCCTCCTCCTCCAGAAGCGACAGCTCGTCCACAGAGCGCAGTCGTACGAGCACTCCATCTGCAGCTGCCACTGTTGCACACGATGTGTCCCCCTATCGAGCAGCTAGTGGAAAGCGTCAGCAGGCTGTGTTGCAGATGATGTGTTTGGGCGACAGACACACCGCCGAGGTGCTGGCCGAGTACTTGAAGCGACAAACTGAGTCATGGCTGGGCAGTGTACATCTTGAGGCAGGCAAGGTAGTTAGTGATAACGGCCGTAATTTTGTGGCAGCCATAGCCCTTTCAAAACTCAGCCACATACCTTGCTTGGCTCACACCTTGAACCTGGTGGTGCAGTGCTTCCTCAAAAATTATCCGGAGTTAACAGCCCTGCTCCAGAAGGTGCGAAGACTGTGCGCGCACATCCGCCGGTCGCCTGTACACTCCGTTCGTATGCAGAAGCTGCAGCGATTGCTCCACCTTCCCAACCACCGCCTCATTATCGACATTGCAACAAGGTAGAACTCCACCCTGCACATGGTGGAGCGGCTGTGCGAGCAGAGGCAGGCCATAATGCATTTGTGGGAGGATACACGGCCAGGCACTTTGAGAGCAGACATGGAGTTGACAGGCGTGCAGTGGTCGAAGCTGAAAGACCTTTGTAAAGTCCTTCAGTGTTTTGAGGAATGCACACGGCTGGTAAGCGCAGACGACGCCATCCTAAGCATGAGCATCCCACTTATGTGTCTGATCATGCAAACTTTGACGCACCTTAAGGAGCAGGCGTCTGCAGCCAATGTTGATGAGGAGGAAGAGGAGGAGGGAATCCTTGATGACATTCAGCCATTGTCTGCTCAGGGACCTCTCCTGGACGAGGTGGAGGAAGAAGAGGAGGAGGAGGAGGAGGATGATGGGGATGATTACTTAGGGGAGGAGGATGCATCTCGTGGGGCAAGTGAAAATGTTGGCGTGGCAAGGTCTGGTACAGGGTTTGTGCGTGACTGGAGGGATGTGGATTTGCCAGAAAGTGCTCCTCCACCCAGCACTCGCAGTGCATCATTGACACCGGGAACATTGGCCCACATGTCAGATTATGCCTTGCGGATCCTAAAAAGGGACCCCCGCATTGCCAAAATGATGAACGATGACGACTACTGGTTGGCCAGCATCCTGGATCCACGCTATAAAGGCAAATTACAAAACATCATGCCACAGGAGAACCTTGACCTAATATTGGCTAATAAACAAGCAACTCTGGTAAATCGGTTGCTTGAGGCATTCCCAGCACACAGCAGCGGTGATGGTTCTCACACGAGCCGTACGGGCCGGGGGCAGCTTGGCAGAGGTGTTCGTGGTGCACACAGCAGAAGTGGTGTTGGAGACAGGGGTTTCATGACAATGTTGTGGACTGATTTTTCAAATACCGCTCACACAACTGGTAATACTGCATCGATGGAAAGTGACAGGAGACAGCAGTTGTCAACTATGGTTACAAACTACTTTTCCTCCCATATCGATGTTCTCCCACACAGGTCATTCCCCTTTGACTATTGGGCCGCTAAACTGGACACCTGGCCTGAATTGGCCCAATATGCCTTACAGGAGCTCGCTTGCCCAGCTGCAAGTGTGCTATCGGAAAGAGTCTTCAGTGCAGCTGGATCAATCCTGACAGAAAAAAGGACCCGTCTGTCAACCCAAAATGTGGATGATCTAACCTTCATTAAAATGAACCACGCATGGGTTTCCAAGGATTTTGTCCCACCTTCCCCTGATGACACATAGGGTGACAGAAAAATGGCTTGCTTTGGTCCACCTCTTCCTGGTACTTCACCTATTTCGCCTTTTGCATCAGTTGAATGTCCAACATCAACATATGCCACTTTCTAAAACTCCCTAACTGTGCTGCCTCCCCCCCATGGCCGGGGTCACCACCTAGCGCACGACACCGTGCGAGTGCCGTTGCCCTGGACAGGTGGGTAGGCCGACTCTTGGGCGCGGGCACTGGCACAGGGTCCCTCATAGTGCAATCAAGTGTCTCTGACGGTGGTGGTGCACACCCGCCGTCAGACACACCGCTGTACTATGAGGGGCCCAGTGCCAGTACCGACGCCCACGAGTGGGCCCCCCTTGCTTGGCCAGGGCCCCAGCATTTGCAATCTTTACCTCTCCCTGCTCCTCCGCTGTGTAATCTGGGCTGTCAAATCCATACTGTGCCTGACACCGTCTGAGCCTGCCTCCTGATGTATAGACATATATTTTGAATGTGTACGCTATCCATACATGTTATCCGTGGATACGGTACCCCTTCTAACCTTTGTGCAATGACGTGCAATCCATACTGGGCCTAACACCATCTGAGCCTGCCTCATGCTGTATAGACATATATTTTGAATGTGTACGCTATCCATACATGTTATCCGTGGATACGGTACCCCTTCTAACCTTTGTGCAATGACGTGCAATCCATACTGGGCCTAACACCGTCTGAGCCTGCCTCATGCTGTATAGACATATATTTTGAATGTGTACGCTATCCATACATGTTATCCAGGGATACGGTACCCTTTCTAACCTTTGTGCAATCACGTGCAATCCATACTGGGCGTGAGAACGGCTGGCGAGCTGTTAAGCAAGCTACAGCACCTGTCCAGACAAGTACAGGGATTCCCTAGCGAGGAGACTTATTTGATTGTTTTCTATGTTGGGACAGCAATTTTTGGGGAGCACTATACTCTGGAGAATGATAGATGGGGCCCACCATACACTGGAACATTCCAAAGGTGGACATCAGACACTGGAGCAGCATTTACAGGGCCCATTATACACTAGAGCATTAGAAATGGGGCCCATTATGTTTGGAGCATTATTTGGGCCCATAAGACAGTGGAGCTTCATCCATGGGGACCAACATATACTGTAGCATTATGTGGAGCTCATCATATACTGTTTCAAACATTATATGGGACCAATGATTTTGTATGGAGAAATAGATGGGCCTCGTCATGAGATGTAAAAAGTGAGGTATTTTTCATTGTACTATACCGCTATTTCTCTGCCGTATCGGAGCATGATGAGTTGTGGTATGTGTTAAAGGGGCGCTCTTTCGCCCAGGGCACATGAAAACCTGCAGCCAGCCCTCCCCCCCCCCACAACTTTAGCCAAATAACCCCCATTTTTCAGTGCGTAACTTGTATTATGAAGTTAATTAAGGTTGACAAGCTTAAGTAAGAAGAATTGATGCTTTTGGCATTCAAATGGGCACTGTAGGTGTGTTTCCTGTCCTCCTCTCACTGCCGACTTTTATTCCCCATTGACTTACATTGGGTTTCGTGTTTCGGGACGACCCCGACTTTTCCCTATAATCGGACGATCTTGCTCGACCCGACTTTTGGAAAAGTCGGGTTTCACGAAACGAAACGCGACCCTAAAAAAGCAAAAGTCGCTCAACTCTAGTGAAGGCCAATCAGGTAGTCAGGACCCTTCCATATAACATTTTCTGGGAAGCCTGGGGATCCAGTGGCCCCTCCAGAAGATGGGGCACTGTCATGGTGCAACCCCTCAGTGTGTCTGGGATGCAGTTACTGACAGCTAGAGTGTCCCATCTGGTATTGGGAGTGTGCTGAAGCTGTCAGCACTTTGATTGACAGCTTGGACATCCAATCTGGTACAGGGGCAGGCTGAGCTGTCTTGGGGTTGATTGACAGTTCAACAATCTGAGACTGTGAGGCATCGGCTGTCTCCAAGTGTTCATTATTCCAGGTAATTGCCATGCTACTTAACTGATCTGCATCTCCAAAAACTCTGCCAGATGTACATTCAGCTCATGAGGTTTGCTCTCCTGTGCCTTGAGTTCTGTATGCTGGATCTGTTGCCTGACCACCTTGGACTTTGTTCTGACCATTCGCCTGTTTAACTCTTTCAGCTCTGATCTGTTATCCTCCTGGTACTCTGACCCATGAACGCTACCTAACTACGCTTTTTTCTCTTGCTTCTGTTTATGACACACCCTCTTGGCTTCTGACCTTGGATTCCATGACCATTCTGACTCACGTCTTGGCTGTGAGAAATGACTAGTGTCACAGTGAAACAGTGCAAACAGCAGTAAACCATACGTCAGTAAACATGCAACAGAATTCACAAGACAATTTGAATAATTAGAATATCTCTCAGGGATTATACTTGTCTCCTTCTAACAAGGGTGGTGCACCCGTTCCTGAGAAGCTACTATGTTAACTCTTCCTGCAGCAGTGGCCCTAGCAAGGGTCACTGAGTTTTCCAGCTAAGCCCCAAGTCCTTCTTACAAAGTCTATCAAGAAACGTTGAGCTTCATGGGTACAACCGGCCCCCAGTCCACCTGTTGTTCTAACCCAGACCAATTTCTTTACCGTATGTTATTGCTGTAAGTGATGGCCCGGCTAACTCTTATCTTTCTTCTGTAACCACAGATACCTCAAACTAGAAATTGAAGCTCATGGGAAATAATTTGCATAGTCCTGGTGCATTCTGGGAATAGTGAAGAGTCGCCGCAAGTCTGAGGATCTTTGGGTATAGCTGGATCAATCTGCTTGTAGGAAAATGTAAAACCTGGAATGGAAGCTCATGGGAGATAATTTATGTATTCCTGGTGCATTCTGAGGCGAGTAAAGAGTCGCCTCAAGTCTGAAGATCTTTGGGTATGTCTTGTTTGAGCTGCTTGGTGGAAATCTTTTTGGCAATGCCACAGAATTTTGTTTTGTTTAACAGGGAGAATGAAAACACCCATAAAGTGTGCTTTAACACGTGCTCTATGGGCCCCATCACACAGTGACGCACCATCGATCCCGACAATGATATGACCTTGTCAGGATCGCTGGTGTGTCGCTACATGATCACTGGTGAGCTGCCAAACAGGCAGCTTCACCAGCGATCAGCACCAGCAACAGGAGGGTAACAAGCGACGCACGCCACTTAGTTACCCACTGTGTACCTTAGTTACCAGCGCCTGTTAGAGGAAAAGGTGCAAAGTCCTAGGGTACTGAAAGGGTTAGCAGAGGAAATTGCAGAACCATTAGCCAGAATTTTTGAAAAATTCTGGAGAACAAGAAAAGTCCCAGAAGATTGGAGAAGGGCAAATATTGTCCCTATCATTAAAAAATGAAAGAACTTGGAGTCAGGAAATTATAGGCTAGTGAGCCTTACTTGTATATCAGGAAATATATTTTAACAAATCATTAAACAGCATGTATGCAAGTACTTGGATAAGAATACAGTAATTAACCAGTATGGCTTTGTAGCAAAAAGTCATGCCAAACAAATCTAATTTCCTTCTATAACAGAATCACTGACTGGGTGGAGCAGGGAAATGCAGTAGATATAGTGTATCTCGACTTCAGCAAAGCATTTGATAAAGTATCTCATACTATCCTTATTGAAAAAATGACTAAGTATGGGATTGGCAAGGCCTTGATCAAGTGGATTAATAAATGGCACAATAATTGTACTCAAAGAGTGGTAAAAAATCATTGCACATTCAAATTGAAGAGCATTTCAAGTGGGGTGCAACAAGGCTCTGTCCTGGCTGCAGTGTTGTTCAACATTTTTATAAATTATCTAAATAAGGAAACTGAAGGTAATCTGATCAAATTTGCAGATGATGCAAAGCCAGGAGAAATAGCTAACATTAGATAAGGCAGAGAAAGGATTCAGAATGTTCTAGATAAGCTTGAACAATGAGCAGCGACTAATAAAATGGTATTTAACAGTCATTTGTAAGGGTCCCGTTTCACTTAGCGATGCACCAGCGATCCTGACAACGATACCATCTGGTAGGGTGCTGGTGCATTGCTAAATGATCGCTAGTAAGCTGCCAAACAGGTAGATCTCTTCAGCAATGCATCAAGGATCCAGTGATCAAACACAATGATGCGCGCTACCCAGCGGGACGCCGACAACGAAAAAATGGCCCACGACATTCCTGCATGATCAGCGATATCCAGCAGGGGGGCCGGTCTCTGCTGCGTGTCACATGTAGCGAGATTGCAGGCGAGATTACTGTTGCGTCACAAAATCGGTGACGCATTAGCGATCTCGCTATGTGAGATGGGGCCTTTAGACTCTACATCTGGACAAGAAAAGTGAAAATTACAAGAGCACATGTAAAGTGGCAAGGCTAAAGGAACAAAAAGCGCAATAGGGTCTTATCCGGGTTAATGCTGGAAAAGTAGATTAGATTATACTCACCCTTTTCAGGAGAGGTTTAGGCATGTAGGATCAGTAATCTGCTTGCTGCACGTCCAAAGGTCAGCTCTGCGGCCGCTTGCACATCAGATTTTGGAATAAATTCTTGGACTTTTGTGCGCTACCAGATGAATACACCAATCCAATATTTAGGAGAAAGATTAATCCATTTATTTCCCAACGCGTTTCAAAATGTGTACCATTTCTTCTTCAGGGGATGACATATATGATCAAACAGAGCTGTCACAGATTATATACAGCAGAATTTCAAAAAACGGCGCCAAAAAGGTCACATGTCATCTGGTGCAAATGTCAGGGTTCAAAGTATCACAGTTGAACCAATGTATTCATTAATCTCAATTAAAAACATAATATTTTTATTATTTCGTAGATAAAAAGAAGGAAAGAAAGAAAGAAAAAACGAAAAAAGAAAAAATATATGAGAAAACGGAAAACAGGGAATATATAAAAAACGAACTCATGACATCTGAGAAAATGGAAAAAAAAAATGTGTGTATCTTAGTACACCGAACCACAGTCAGGTCGTACCTGACAAGGAAGAAAAGAACTTATAGAAGAAATATATTTGTTAAAATGATATGTATAATTATTGTGACAATAAAAGAAACTTTCTCTTTTTTTTTTAAATGTATGAATCAACAATTATTCAATAAAAAAGTAAAAAAATATATATATAAAAAAATATTTATAAATATATATATATATATATATATGACCAAGAGTAATGCGATCGATTGCAAAAAACTAACAAATCACTAAGGGAGAGACGTCGATTTCATTCACAACTATTCATAGTATCAGATGGCAAATGAACAAAGACGCCGACCATGAAGAGCCTGTGCAGCGCCCGATGGAAGAAACTAACCAGGATCGCTACCCGTGATGTCCCAGCATAAAGGGGGGAGAGAAATGATGGAAACGAAAAGAGTGAGAGACCGCTCAGCTTCAATATGGCAAAAATAACATTTTTATCTTACAATCCTATAATATAAAAATATATATAAAAACAAAATGAGAGATATGTAAAATTTGTATGAAAGAATTCATCCACATTATAGAGATAAAAATATAGGAGTAAAAAGTCGCACATGAAAAGGGGGGTTAAACATGCCAGATAAAATAGAAATCATTCTGAATAACATAAGGGTACATCATTAAAAATTGTTAAAAGAGAAAATCATTGAATTTATTCCATTTTAAAGAAAAACCTCTGTAATTTCGTTTAAGCCATATGGCTTGAGTGTATTTAACCTGTAGATCCAAAATACTTCTTTTCTATTCAATTGCCCTCTCCTATCAGAAGTGTCAACAGGAATATGTTCAATTGGGCTGATTTTTAATCCACTTGGATCCTTATTATGTTTTATAGTGAAATGTCTAGAGAGACCATGTTGTAAAAAACCTTTTTTAATATTGTATCTATGCGAATTAACTCTTAGATGTAGCGGTTGGGTTGTTCTTCCAACATACTGTTTTTTACACCCACATTCAATAAGATATATCACAAATTCCGTAGTACAATTCAAGTAATTTTTTATAGGAAAAATTTCATTGGTGGTAGATGATTTTATAGATTTTTCTCTATGAGTAATAATATTACAACAGAGACAATTCCTCCTTCCACATTTATAAATCCCTTTTAAAGGGGCATGAATTGGATTTAATGTAATTTCATTTTTTTGTCGACTAGGGGCCACCAATCCCTTAATAGTTGGTGCCCTTCTAAAAGTTATTCCTGGATTGCTAGGTAAAAATTTCTGTAGAATAGGATCATTTAAAAGTATATACCAATTATCACACAGAATTTTTCGTATTCTTGTGTGTTCGGCACAATATTGAGTGATAAAATTAGTCAAAAATTTTTTGTTATCTGGTTTGACTATTTTTTGTTCATAAATGAGAGTATCTTGTGATATATTGACACACCTGTTATAGGCACTTTTGATTAAATTATTGGGGTATTTTTTATCCACAAATCTATTTTTTAAAATATCAGCTTGGTCCTTAAAGTCCTCAAAGCTAGAACAGTTTTTTCTGATCCTCCTAAACTGATTCTCTGGAATATTCCTTAGCCATTTTCCAAAATGTCCACTGTTAAAAGGAATATAACTATTAATATCCACATTTTTAAAAAAGGTTTTAGTTAAAATAATGTTGTCCTTAATAAAAATAGTTCTATCTAAAAAATTGATACTCTCCTGTTCATAAACTGAGGAAAATGATAAACCCCAGTTATTATTATTAATATCATGAATAAAATTATTAATGCTATTGTCAGAGTTATCCCAAATAAAGAAAAGGTCGTCAATGAATCTCTTATAAATGATCAAATTATTGTCACAATAATTATACATATCATTTTAACAAATATACAGTGGGGCAAAAAAGTATTTAGTCAGTCAGCAATAGTGCAAGTTCCACCACTTAAAAAGATGAGAGGCGTCTGTAATTTACATCATCGGTAGACCTCAACTATGGGAGACAAACTGAGAAAAAAAAATCCAGAAAATCACATTGTCTGTTTTTTTTTCATTTTATTTGCATATTATGGTGGAAAATAAGTATTTGGTCAGAAACAAAATTTCATCTCAATACTTTGTGATATATCCTTTGTTGGCAATGACAGAGGTCAAACGTTTTCTGTAAGTTTTTACAAGGTTGCCACACACTGTTGTTGGTATGTTGGCCCATTCCTCCATGCAGATCTCCTCTAGAGCAGTGATGTTTTTGGCTTTTCGCTTGGCAACACGGACTTTCAACTCCCTCCAAAGGTTTTCTATAGGGTTGAGATCTGGAGACTGGCTAGGCCACTCCAGGACCTTGAAATGCTTCTTACGAAGCCACTCCTTCGTTGCCCTGGCGGTGTGCTTTGGATCATTGTCATGTTGAAAGACCCAGCCACGTTTCATCATCAATGTCCTTGCTGATGGAAGGAGGTTTGCACTCAAAATCTCACGATACATGGCCCCATTCATTCTTTCATGTACCCGGATCAGTCGTCCTGGCCCCTTTGCAGAGAAACAGCCCCAAAGCATGATGTTTCCACCACCATGCTTTACAGTAGGTATGGTGTTTGATGGATGCAACTCAGTATTCTTTTTCCTCCAAACACGACAAGTTGTGTTTCTACCAAACAGTTCCAGTTTGGTTTCATCAGACCATAGGACATTCTCCCAAAACTCCTCTGGATCATCCAAATGCTCTCTAGCAAACTTCAGACGGGCCCGGACATGTACAGGCTTAAGCAGTGGGACACGTCTGGCACTGCAGGATCTGAGTCCATGGTGGCGTAGTGTGTTACTTATGGTAGGCCTTGTTACATTGGTCCCAGCTCTCTGCAGTTCATTCACTAGGTCCCCCCGCGTGGTTCTGGGATTTTTGCTCACCGTTCTTGTGATCATTCTGACTCCACGGGGTGGGATTTTGCGTGGAGCACCAGATCGAGGGAGATTATCAGTGGTCTTGTATGTCTTCCGTTTTCTAATTATTGCTCCCACAGTTGATTTCTTCACTCCAAGCTGGTTGGCTATTGCAGATTCAGTCTTCCCAGCCTGGTGCAGGGCTACAATTTTGTTTCTGGTGTCCTTTGACAGCTCTTTGGTCTTCACCATAGTGGAGTTTGGAGTCAGACTGTTTGAGGGTGTGCACAGGTGTCTTTTTATACTGATAACAAGTTTAAACAGGTGCCATTACTACAGGTAATGAGTGGAGGAAAGAGGAGACTCTTAAAGAAGAAGTTACAGGTCTGTGAGAGCCAGAAATCTTGATTGCTTGTTTCTGACCAAATACTTATTTTCCACCATAATATGCAAATAAAATGAAAAAAAAACAGACAATGTGATTTTCTGGATTTTTTTTTCTCAGTTTGTCTCCCATAGTTGAAGTCTACCTATAATGTAAATTACAGACGCCTCTCATCTTTTTAAGTGGTGGAACTTGCACTATTGCTGACTGACTAAATACTTTTTTGCCCCACTGTATTTCTTCTATAAGTTCTTTTCTTCCTTGTCAGGTACGACCTGACTGTGGTTCGGTGTACTAAGATACACACATTTTTTTTTTCCATTTTCTCAGATGTCATGAGTTCGTTTTTTATATATTCCCTGTTTTCCGTTTTCTCATATATTTTTTCTTTTTTCATTTTTTCTTTCTTTCTTTCCTTCTTTTTATCTACGAAATAATAAAAATATTATGTTTTTAATTGAGATTAATGAATACATTGGTTCAACTGTGATACTTTGAACCCTGACATTTGCACCAGATGACATGTGACCTTTTTGGCGCCGTTTTTTGAAATTCTGCTGTATATAATCTGTGACAGCTCTGTTTGATCATATATGTCATCCCCTGAAGAAGAAATGGTACACATTTCGAAACGCGTTGGGAAATAAATGGATTAATCTTTCTCCTAAATATTGGATTGGTGTATTCATCTGGTAGCGCACAAAAGTCCAAGAATTTATTCCAAAATCTGATGTGCAAGCGGCCGCAGAGCTGACCTTTGGATGTGCAGCAAGCAGATTACTGATCCTACATGCCTAAACCTCTCCTGAAAAGGGTGAGTATAATCTAATCTACTTTTCCAGCATTAACCCGGATAAGACCCTATTGCGCTTTTTGTTCCTTTAGCCTTGACACTTTGGAATTTCTCTGACGGTTTTTGGAAAGCACCGCCGGTGTATAGGAACGTTTCAGCAGCAGAGGGTCCGTTCCTGTGAGTCAGGATGGAATACTTTCAAAGCAGACTTTCTTCGAGGGAAAGACTGATCTTACAAACTATTGGCAACATTGGATTTTCGAACCACACAGAAGGAAGTACTGATTTATTCAATGATGAAGAAACTAGGACATTTCGGAAAACCTTCTTGAACTTAAAAGAAGCTATCAAGGAGGAACTGCATTTTAGCCTGGACGCTCGCTTTTTATCTATCTATCTAGAGGAGAACATTTGTCCACGTGGACTAAGGTTAGTCTTTGACTCTCCTTTCAACAATGACTCAGAATTTACACACCAATGGGACACTAATCTAAATAATTGTATGCACAGGATGATTCTACTTCTATATAAAAAACGATCTAAACTTGCAGAACTAGCAACAACTAAGGTACTAGATTTATCAAATAAATTGAGCCCTTTTTTGAAACATCCAGAATATAAAAAAATCAACTCAAATGTTATAACACATGTCATGCAAATTGAGCATGAAACAATTCTTAAAAAATCGAAAAAACTGCAGAGAGATAGTGAAGACTACAGAAAAATGAATGAAGAAAAAAATAAGAATGAGACTGTTTCTGTTAAAATGGATTCTGTTAAAATGGATACTACTATACCAGTAGAGAATAATGATAATAATAATAAAAATAAAGAAATAGTGAAACCAATAGAGATAGAAAAATCTACAAAAACAATAGAGACTGGTAATAATAAAAGAGATACTGTGGAATCAGATGGTAATGAAAGTAATATGAAAAAAATGAGTGAACATACTGTTACTAATTTTGAAGAGATAATAAATGGAGAAAAAAATATTTTTTTCAAACCACCACCTATTAAGACCACTAAAATGACGGCACCGCTTGTTGAAGCTATTAAACACCTTGACAGCATCAAGGAACAAATGAAACGATTAAATGAAAATAAAAACAACAGTAATCTTATTGACGCAATGAATCCGAACACAGATATTTGTAAAATTATTACACCCACTCCTATAGAAATTGTATCACCAGCACTTATAGAATTTCCTGAATCTACACCGATTTCACTATTGGATTTTTCTATTTATGATAATGATTTATCTAATACAATCAATAGTGATATGATTTTAATTGACAATTCCAACACAAATAATACAGCCGCTGTTCCTTTTTTGCCACGAGCACTGAAAAACACACAGATCAAAGATATAAAAAACTTTTTTTCTCCAAAAAATGGAAAAAGAAAAGGTCCTTTAGAGGAAGCAGAGGGGGGAGAAAAAAAGAAAGGGAAAGTAAAATAGGAAATAAAAATATCAATGATTATGATAATAATATCTTTAATCTATCTTCACACCTCCTAACAACGGAAGAAAAGAAAGTTCTCTCCAAAGGTCTAACTTTTTGTCCCATGCACAAAACCAATGATTTTGATCTCTTCCTAGATTTACAAATATTTATTAGGAAATTAACATTAAAACGACATTTTTTATTAAAAGAATCAAATCAGTTATCAAATTCTAAAGGTGACAACATGTCAAAAGAAAGTGATTTCTCAAATAATGAAACTATTGATACTGGATTTCATTTGGATGTACCTGTTAAGTCTAATTTCTATCCCATTGAAAATAAGGGCCATTTTTTGAATGTATTTAATGATGTTGTACAAAAGAAATTTAAAGAAATTACCTCTACAAAAGACAAATATCATTATAAAAATAATTTGAGCAGAGGTGAAAAATTAGCGCTACAAACATTAAAGACTAATACTGATATTATAATTCGGTCAGCAGATAAAGGAGGAGGGATAGTTATTCAGAATAGATCTGATTACTGTAATGAAGCAATGAGAATATTGTCCGATGACAAATATTATGGTAAAAACTCATTAGACATCATCCCAGAAATAAAACTAAATTATGATATACTAATCCAGGAGGGCAAAAAGATGAACATTTTTAACAAAAAGGAACTAAAATTCCTTACTGTCCAAAATTCACGAATTCCTTTCTTTTATCACCTACCGAAAATTCATAAGAGTCTAGTAAACCCTCCAGGGAGACCGATTATCTCAGGGATAGGCTCACTAACGAGTAACCTATCCCATTACATCGATAGAATTATGGTTACTAATGTTCCACTTCTAAAAAGCTACATTAGAGATTCCACTCATCTTATTCAATTCCTACAACAAATTCAATGGAAATCGAGTTATCTTCTACTTACTATGGATGTGTCCTCATTATATTCAAATATACCACACAACTTGGGGTTAGCCTGTTTTAATAAGATTTTAATAAGAGATGATAGATTGTCTAAAGACCAAAATAAGTTTTTACTAAAAGGCATGGATTTTATTTTGAGAAATAATTATTTTACATTTGATGGATGTTTATACCATCAGGAGCTCGGGACTGCGATGGGCTCAAAGGTCGCACCAACGTATGCAAATATTTTTATGGGGGTTTTCGAAGATTTTTATATTTTTAATACTAAATGGTGCAATAATTTGATCATTTATAAGAGATTCATTGACGACCTTTTCTTTATTTGGGATAACTCTGACAATAGCATTAATAATTGTATTCATGATATTAATAATAATAACTGGGGTTTATCATTTTCCTCAGTTTATGAACAGGAGAGTATCAATTTTTTAGATAGAACTATTTTTATTAAGGACAACATTATTTTAACTAAAACCTTTTTTAAAAATGTGGATATTAATAGTTATATTCCTTTTAACAGTGGACATTTTGGAAAATGGCTAAGGAATATTCCAGAGAATCAGTTTAGGAGGATCAGAAAAAACTGTTCTAGCTTTGAGGACTTTAAGGACCAAGCTGATATTTTAAAAAATAGATTTGTGGATAAAAAATACCCCAATAATTTAATCAAAAGTGCCTATAACAGGTGTGTCAATATATCACAAGATACTCTCATTTATGAACAAAAAATAGTCAAACCAGATAACAAAAAATTTTTGACTAATTTTATCACTCAATATTGTGCCGAACACACAAGAATACGAAAAATTCTGTGTGATAATTGGTATATACTTTTAAATGATCCTATTCTACAGAAATTTTTACCTAGCAATCCAGGAATAACTTTTAGAAGGGCACCAACTATTAAGGGATTGGTGGCCCCTAGTCGACAAAAAACTGAATTTACATTAAATCCAATTCATGCCCCTTTAAAAGGGATTTATAAATGTGGAAGGAGGAATTGTCTCTGTTGTAATATTATTACTCATAGAGAAAAATCTATAAAATCATCTACCACCAATGAAATTTTTCCTATAAAAAATTACTTGAATTGTACTACGGAATTTGTGATATATCTTATTGAATGTGGGTGTAAAAAACAGTATGTTGGAAGAACAACCCAACCGCTACATCTAAGAGTTAATTCGCATAGATACAATATTAAAAAAGGTTTTTTACAACATGGTCTCTCTAGACATTTCACTATAAAACATAATAAGGATCCAAGTGGATTAAAAATCAGCCCAATTGAACATATTCCTGTTGACACTTCTGATAGGAGAGGGCAATTGAATAGAAAAGAAGTATTTTGGATCTACAGGTTAAATACACTCAAGCCATATGGCTTAAACGAAATTACAGAGGTTTTTCTTTAAAATGGAATAAATTCAACGATTTTCTCTTTTAACAATTTTTAATGATGTACCCTTATGTTATTCAGAATGATTTCTATTTTATCTGGCATGTTTAACCCCCCTTTTCATGTGCGACTTTTTACTCCTATATTTTTATCTCTATAATGTGGATGAATTCTTTCATACAAATTTTACATATCTCTCATTTTGTTTTTATATATATTTTTATATTATAGGATTCTAAGATAATAATGTTATTTTTGCCATATTGAAGCTGAGCGGTCTCTCGTTCTTTTCGTTTCCATCATTTCTCTCCCCCCTTTATGCTGGGACATCACGGGTAGCGATCCTGGTTAGTTTCTTCCATCGGGCGCTGCACAGGCTCTTCATGGTCGGCGTCTTTGTTCATTTGCCATCTGATACTCTGAATAGTTGTGAATGAAATCGACGTCTCTCCCTTAGTGATTTGTTAGTTTTTTGCAATCGATCGCATTACTCTTGGTCATATATATATATATATATTTATAAATATTTTTTTATATATATATTTTTTTACTTTTTTATTGAATAATTGTTGATTCATACATTTTTAAAAAAAAGAGAAAGTTTCTTTTATTGTCACAATAATTATACATATCATTTTAACAAATATATTTCTTCTATAAGTTCTTTTCTTCCTTGTCAGGTACGACCTGACTGTGGTTCGGTGTACTAAGATACACACATTTTTTTTTTCCATTTTCTCAGATGTCATGAGTTCGTTTTATATATTCCCTGTTTTCCGTTTTCTCATATATTTTTTCTTTTTTCGTTTTTTCTTTCTTTCTTTCCTTCTTTTTATCTCCGAAATAATAAAAATATTATGTTTTTAATTGAGATTAATGAATACATTGGTTCAACTGTGATACTTTGAACCCTGACATTTGCACCAGATGACATGTGACCTTTTTGGCGCCGTTTTTTGAAATTCTGCTGTATATAATCTGTGACAGCTCTGTTTGATCATATATGTCATCCCCTGAAGAAGAAATGGTACACATTTCGAAACGCGTTGGGAAATAAATGGATTAATCTTTCTCCTAAATATTGGATTGGTGTATTCATCTGGTAGCGCACAAAAGTCCAAGAATTTATTCCAAAATCTGAAGAGCACATGTAAAAAAGACTTGGGTATACTAATAGATCATGTAATGAATGGAAGCGGAGGCACAGGTGGTGAAGTTCACATTTGTTAATTTTTTGAGTGGAACCTCGGGACCATGGTCCGGGGAGCTCCAAATGGGGTGTGACTAGTGAGCTCAGGTACCCGTAGTAAGACCCCTCGAACAGGATCAGAATGGAATACCTGGGGGACACAGCTGCTACCTCCAGTTAGACCCCGGACACGTGGCAGCTGTCTCAGCGGGACAGATGGGTAAACAGAATATACAGATATGGTGGAGCTGACCGGCGTGTGTCGGGTATACGGATAGAAGTTGGCACTGACTGTAACCGGCGGGTCTTGGGTATACAGGTGGAAGCTGGCTCCAGTGGAACTGGCGTAGTCCAGAGGTTCGGAAGGCTAAATAGCGGTATGAGACGGAACTGAGGCAGTCGGTACATACGTCGTCTTGGACAGCTGAATAACAGGTCACTGATATTCTGCAGAAACAGTGTAAGCAGAGTACTAGATGGAATTTTGCAGAAGCGCAGACAGAGCAGACACAGAACCGGGACTAGCAACAGTAGATACTCGTTGCTCTGGTGCCCTCCCTCTGGCGGAGGGGTCAGAAATAGCAATCAGTTCGCTGCCATTGGTTAATTGACATTTTCAAAAAATGCATGCTGTCTCTTTAAGAGACTGGGAGCACGCGCAAGCGCCCTAAGCACTCTTCCCGGAGACCTGCTGGCAGCATGCCAGGATGCAGAGGAGATAGAGGAAGCAGCAGGACAGCATGGGACAGGTAGAGAGCGGGGATCACAAAGGGGACCCCGCAGAGGTACAGCATTGGCATTGGGGAACACGGGAGCCGGAGTGGCTGCAGGACCAGACCCAGGAGTGAGGCCAGAACCAGGAACAGGACCAGATCCGGTTGTAACAGATCACAGACTGCACAACAGGGTGATGCGGCAGCAAAAAAGACACAGTTCTAGAATGCATTACGAGAGGCATAAAGTCTAGATCAGGGGTCTCAAACTCGGCAGAGTAAATGGGCTGCACATAAAATAAAAATTTGAGCTGGGGGGGGGGCCGCATTCCTTTCAAACTTAATACACCCCGTACACGCGCAGCTCCACACGCCTCGTACACATGCGGCTCCGTTCCGTTCACCTCGTACACACCTGACGGAGCCCTTACACCTCGTACATACAGGGCTCCGCTCCATAGACCTCATACACATAGGGCTCCGCTCCATACACCTCATACACACACACGGCTCCGCTCCATACACCTCATACACACACAGCTCCACTCCATACACCTTGAACACACAGGGCTCCGCTCCGTACACCTCATTCACACAGGCCTCTGTACACTTTGTACACACACACGGTTCCGCTCCATGCACCTCATACACACAGGGCTCCGCTCCATACACCTCGAACTAACAGGGATCCGCTCACCTCGTACACACAGGGTTCCGTTCCTTACACCCACAGGGCTCCGCTCCGTACACCTCGTACACACAGGGCTCCGCTCAGTACACCTCGTACCCACAGGGCTCTGCTCCGCTCACCTCATACACACAGGGCTCTGCTCCATCCACCCTGTAAACCCCTCCTGACCCCACGTATAAACTTACCTTCAACCAGCACCATGACAACCAGCACACGATCATGTGACCCCTGACTCCTCCCCCTCCTATGACCTCTTCACTGGTCTTTTGCAGTGTGTGCACACAGAACAGCCAATTTCATTGCCGCTCCTAAATGCGTGCCTTCCCCCTGCCTCAGGGAGTGAGACACGTGGTGCGGGCCGCAGATGCCTGCCTCAGGGGCCGCATGTTTGAGACCCCTGGTCTAGATCATGTTAAGTAATTATCCCCCTTTTGTTAGGCATCGGATTCCTGGCACTGCACAGCGGGAATACAGAGCAAGACATCCTGCAATCTCCCATTCTCCTCCAACCGCTCAGACTCCTGCTCAGCATTCTCAGCGAACCAGGCATTTCCCTCAGACTTGTTCTGTGAGCCTGGATGTTGCTGCCACCTCTGGTGCAGCAATGGTGGCGCAATCTGCTTTGCAGGGAACTGCTCTGGAAGCTAAGTCCTCGTGCCGTGCTACTGGGCATGCCCGCAACTTGTCTTCTCAGTGGAGAGCAGGGGTCACATGTGCAGGTCCTATGTCGGATCTGATTGGTCCTTCCTATAGTACTGGAAGGTCCCGGAAGCGCATGGCTATAAAAAGCCCGCATGGCGGCTCGGCCATGCGCTAGTGTAGCATATTATGCTGTGTGTGTATGGTGATGGATGCATGGACTGGTGGCTGACTTATTTGAAACCCCTTCCCTCGGTTATTACGAATGGTGACAGATTGTTGGGTAGTCAGCTCCAGATTGTGGCAAGCTACACGCCACTGTGCCTCCTGCACTGCACACTAGCGTCCGACGGTGCTCGGTCATTCCGGCGCCGTGGTTCAGCGGCCATAGTAATTGCCGCGCTGCAGTAGCAGCGTCCTTGGTGTCTGCGTTTGCAACGTCACTCGCTGGTTAGCCTGTGAAGTGAACAGGGCCAGCGTCCTCATAAGTCTTTTGTGTTAGCGACTCTGTGTGTGAACAGAGCCGCTCTTAGCGTTCGGGTGACGTTAACCCGAGTTCAGTACTTCACCTTTTGGTGCATTCGCCATTACTCAGCAGCGGTCTTGTCACCTACCGCACGGTGGACCCTGGGCGGCGAACGCACCCCCTATTATTTATATCTGGTGCGTTCCGCCGACCCTAACATTACACTAGCGCCAGGGTCTGGCTAGTAATGGCGGATGAACAGCGACTGCTGCAGTACATCCGGCAGCTGCAGGGCAGGTTGGCGGCTCTTGAGCGTTCAGCCTCAGCTGCGGATGTTACTGCAGTCGCTGTTCAGGCTGCCACAGAGGCTGCCTCCCGTGTGACCACAGCCATCCCTGTCCCGACTTTGTCCCACCTCCCGCTGCCCGAAAAGTTCTCGGGTGATAGTGCTGCTTGTAGGGGTTTCATAAGCCAGTGCTCTATACAGTTGGAGCTGCTGGCCGCCCGATTCCCTTCTGAGCGGGCTAAAGTGGGATTTATCATTTCCCTTCTGTCGGGCAGGGCTTTGGAGTGGGCCACACCGCTGTGGGAGCGTGGTGATCATGTGGTGCAGTGTGTCTCGCGGTTCTTAGACACGCTGAAACAGGTCTTCCTGGGACCACGAGTCACCCATGACACCGCGCTCCGGCTGCTGGCATTATCACAGTGCTCGTTCATGGTCAGTCACTTCGCCATCCAGTTCCGGACGCTGGCCTCAGAATTAGAGTGGCCAGATAAGGTCCTCATTCCGGCATTCTGGAGAGGTTTGGCTGGCCATGTGAAGGACGCTCTGGCCACCAGGGAGATTCCCGCTACACTGGAGGAGCTTATCACTGTCTCCACCCGAATAGATCTTCGCTTTACCAAGCGAGGGTTGGAGCGGGACCAATGTAGGCAGAGGTTTAGGTTGGCACCTTGTTTTTCTAAACCTCTGGAATCTTCCGATCGGGCGTCCGAGCGTCAGGGGGCTTCCCGTGAGGGATCTAGGCTCCGGTCCGCTCGAGCTCCTGTGAGCAGTCATATTTGTCGGCAGTCCGGTCACCATGCCAACCGGTGCCCACAGCAGCAGGGAGAACGCTCGCGCCTAGTGGCCGTAGGAGGCGGCGCACTAGAGTCAGCAACGTTTTCCTCCAAGCTGTCCTTTAAGGGGACTCTTGGGTTTGATTCTTCCACTCTGGCGGTGGAGGTTTGCGTGGATTCCGGGGCAGAGGGCAATTTTATGTCGTCAGCCTTCGCCCAACGGCACGCTATACCCCTGGCTATGATGTCTACACCAGTCACCGTCAGAGTGGTGAACGGCACTACCCTACCCTCACAGATAACTCACCAGACCGTTCCCTTAGTACTCTCAGTGGCCCCGTCTCATCAGGAGACGATATCCCTCCTCGTCATGCCCGAGGGTATTGACCAAGTACTTCTAGGGGTTCCCTGGCTGCGGTATCACTCCCCCCATATAGAGTGGTCCTCAGGGAGGATTATTGGGTGGAGTAAATCATGTGAGGGTAGATGTCTGAGGGAGTGCGTTCAGGTTGCCTCCACCGAGGTTCCCGCTGATCTCTCCTCGCTCCCCAATCACTATCGACAGTATGCAGACGTGTTCTCCAAAATAGCGGCGGAGACCCTTCCACCGCATCGCCCCTATGACTGTCCTATTGACCTCTTGCCTGGTGCTGAGCCACCCCGGGGTCGAGTCTATCCCCTATCTCTCCCAGAGACTGAGGTAATGTCTCAATATATCAGGGAGAATCTGGCAAGAGGATTCATTAGGAAGTCAGTGTCACCAGCGGGGGCGGGATTCTTCTTCGTCCAGAAGAAGAGTGGGGAACTACGTCCTTGCATTGATTGCAGGGGTCTTAACGCCATCACCGTTAAGAATAAGTATCCACTGCCCCTGATATCAGAACTGTTTGATAGGCTACGAGGAGCGAGGGTATTTACCAAACTTGATCTGCGGGGGGCTTACAACCTGATTCGCATCCGTGATGGGGATGAATGGAAGACGGCATTTAACACCAGAGACGGGCACTATGAATACCTGGTGATGCCCTTCGGCCTCTGCAATGCCCCGGCCGTCTTCCAAGACTTTGTAAACAATATCTTCCGGGATATGCTTACCACCTCGGTTGTAGTCTATCTGGATGATATTCTCATCTACTCTCCAGATATTGACTCCCACCGGAGAGAGGTTTGCAAAGTCTTCGATCGCCTGCGGGCGAACTCCCTCTATGCCAAGTTGGAGAAGTGTGTGTTTGAGCAGGAGTCCTTGCCTTTCCTGGGCTATATCATCTCCGCCCAGGGATTGGCCATGGATCCTGCCAAGCTACAGGCGGTGATGGATTGGCAGGAACCTCATTCTCTCAAAGCGGTGCAGCGCTTTATGGGGTTCATAAACTATTATCGCCAATTCATTCCCCACTTCTCCACTTTGGTAGCACCCTTGGTAGCCCTCACCAAGAAGGGTGCAAATCCCAAGTTGTGGTCGGAACCGGTCTCCAAGGCCTTCTCCACCATTAAGTCCCATTTCGCTACTGCTCCCATTCTACATCGCCCCGATGTAGACAAGCCCTTCATTCTGGAAGTGGATGCCTCTTCCGTCGGTGCTGGAGCGGTCCTGTTCCAGAAGGACACACAAGGTCGGAAGCATCCATGCTTCTTTTTCTCCAAGACCTTCACACCGGCGGAGAGGAATTATGCCTTCGGGGACAGGGAGTTGCTAGCGATGAAGTTGGCCTTCTCGGAGTGGAGACACCTCCTGGAGGGGGCTCGCCACCCTTTCCAGGTGTTCACCGACCACAAAAACTTGGTATATTTACAAACAGCCCAGCGGCTAAACTCTCGCCAGGCCAGATGGTCTTTGTTCTTTTCCCGGTTCCATTATACCCTCCACTTTCTCTCCAGGGAGAAGAACGTCCGGGCCGATGCTCTCTCCCGCTCCGTGGTTTCATCGGAGGAAGAGGAGGAGGAGCCTCGGCTGATCGTCCCATCTGAGAGCCTGAGGACTGTGGCTCCGGTTGCCCTTGAGTCAGTTCCTCCGGGCAAGACATTTGTCCCTGCCCGTCTGCGACCGGAGGTCCTCTCTTGGGCCCATTCGTCCAGAGTGGGTGGACATTTTGGGACAAAACGGACCTCTGAGCTTTTGGCGAGGACGTACTGGTGGCAACATATGGCCCGTGACATCAAGGACTATATTGAGGCGTGCGTCTCTTGCACCCGGAATAGGTCCTCTGGGCAGCGGCCCGCTGGGCTTCTTTTCCCTCTGCCGATAGCAGACAGGCCCTGGGAGATGGTCGGTATGGACTTTGTGGTGGGGCTACCCAAGTCCAGCGGCAGCACGGTCATTTGGGTTGTCACCGACCATTTCTCTAAGATGGTGCACTTGGTACCTCTCTCCCGGTTACCTTCAGCGCGGGGCCTGGCAGTCTTGTTCATCAAGCATGTTTTCCGCCTGCACGGCATGCCGGACAAGATTGTCAGTGACCGTGGCCCTCAGTTTGCGTCCCGTTTTTGGAGAGAGCTCTGTTCTCTACTCAGCATTGAGCTGAATCTCTCCTCGGCCTATCATCCCGAGACGAATGGGTTGGTAGAGAGAGCCAACCAGACCCTGATAACATATCTTCGGCATTTTGTCTCAGCCAGACAGGACGACTGAGCATCCTTGCTGCCGTGGGCAGAGTTCGCGTTGAACAATGCTGTGGCCGACTCCACCGGTCAAACCCCATTCCTCCTAAATTACGGTCAGCATCCGCGCATCCCTGTGCCCATGCCCGTGTCTTCCACCGACTCCAGGGTGGCAGACTGGGCGGTGGAGGCACGTGACATTTGGGATCGCACCCAGGATGCTATCCGAGCTTCCAAGGAGAGAATGAGGATCTCCGCTGACGCACACCGGCGTCCGGCTCCAAGCTTCTCCCCTGGCGACATGCTATGGCTCTCCACCCGAAACATTAAACTGCGGGTTGAGTCGCCCAAGTTCACGCCACGATACATTGGACCATTCAAGGTCCTTGAGCGACTTAGCTCGGTGGTCTACCGCCTGGCTCTTCCTCCACATTTGGCCATCTCGGACGTGTTCCATGTGTCCCTCCTCAAACCAGTTCACATGGCCCGGTTTTCCGAGCCATCTGCCGGATCATCAGACTTATCGTCTGACGAGTTTGAGGTTAACGCCATCGTGGGGCGCAGGTTTGTCCGTGGCAAAAAAATTTTTTCGGTGGACTGGAAGGGTCATGGTCCCGAGGCTCGGACCTGGGAGCCGGTGGAAAACATTCACGCACCGCTCCTGATCGCGGCTTTTGAGCACGGTGGTGCTCAGAGGGGAGGGGGCAATGTTAGGCGTCGGATTCCTGGCACTGCACAGCAGGAATCCAGAGCCAGACATCCTGCGGTCTCCCATTCTCCTCCGACCGCTCAGACTCCTGCTCAGCATTCTCAGCAAACCAGGCATTTTCCTCAGACTTGTTCTGTGAGCCTGGATGTTGCTGCCACCTCTGGTGCAGCAATAGTGGCGCAATCTGCTTTGCAGGGAACTGCTCCGGAAGCTAAGTCCTCGTGCCGTGCTACTGGGCATGCCCGCAACTTGTCTTCTCAGTGGAGAGCAGGGGTCACATGTGCAGGTCCTATGTCGGATCTGATTGGTCCTTCCTATAGTACTGGAAGGTCCCGGAAGCGCATGGCTATAAAAAGCCCGCATGGCGGCTCGGCCATGCGCTAGTGTAGCATATTATGCTGTGTGTGTATGGTGATGGATGCATGGACTGGTGGCTGACTTATTTGAAACCCCTTCCCTCGGTTATTACGAATGGTGACAGATTGTTGGGTAGTCAGCTCCAGATTGTGGCAAGCTACACGCCACTGTGCCTCCTGCACTGCACACTAGCGTCCGACGGTGCTCGGTCATTCCGGCGCCGTCGTTCAGCGGCCATAGTAATTGCCGCGCTGCAGTAGCAGCGACCTTGGCGTCTGCGTTTGCAACGTCACTCGCTGGTTAGCCTGTGAAGTGAACAGGGCCAGCGTCCTCATAAGTCTTTTGTGTTAGCGACTCTGTGTGTGAACAGAGCCGCTCTTAGCGTTCGGGTGACGTTAACCCGAGCGCAGTACTTCACCTTTTGGTGCATTCGCCATTACTCAGCAGCGGTCTTGTCACCTACCGCACGGTGGACCCCGGGCGGCGAACGCACCCCCTATTATTTATATCTGGTGCGTTCCGCCGACCCTAACACCTTTACTCTTCCTTGGTCAGGCCTTATCTAGAATACTGTGTCCAGTTCTGGGCACCACATTTAAAATAAGATATTGATAAACTGGAGCAAGTTCAAAGAAGAGCTACCAGGATGGTGAGTGGAATGCAAAGTATGTCCTATGAGGAACATTTAAAGGAACTAGGAATGTTTAGCTTGCAAAAATGAAGGCTAAGAGGATACTTAATAGCTGTCCACAAATATCTGAATGGATCGTAGTGTAGAGGGATCATCCCTATTCTCATTTGCATGTGGAAACACGTGAAGCAATGGAATGAAACTGAAAGAGAGAAGTAATAGATTAGATATTAGAAAAATATTTTTAACAGTGAGGGTGATCAATGAGTGGATTAGGCTGCCATGACAGGTGGAATTCAATGGAAGACTTCAAACAGAGGCTGGACAGACATATGTCTGAGATGGTTTAGTAAATTCTACGTTACATTGAGCAGGGGGTTGGACACAATGACCCTTGAGCTCCCTTCCAACTCTAACGTTCTTTGATTCTATGCTTCTTGACTGTCGTCATCAAGGTATGGTATCTTGACCAGCACATTTCTGGTATTCAGTCCTTGACCCATGCAGTCTGGACTTGGAGTCTTGACATGCTAAGATTGGGTCCTTGGGTCTTGACTACCATAGTCAGGGCTCTGGATCTGATTTGGTGTCATGTGGATTCTGTCCACAAGCGGCTAACACTCTGCTGGCATACGTTTTCTGCTGTGGTCTGTCACTCTGGCTCCAGCGCCTTCTCCTGTGCACATCTACAACTTCCAATTTCTTGGGACCAAAGCCCCCTGCAATTTGGCGCCCAGGGTTTTTTTTATTTAGGAACGCCATCATGCACCTGGTCCAGCAGTTGAACTCATTCATCTGGTGCCGATTAGTTCTGCATGATCCAGTCTAGTCAGTAGGTAGCAGCCTTATGCACTAATGTCACACTATGTACCATTGTCTCCTATTACACTTTTATGGGTTCTCTCTGGAACTAATCCATGGAAACTTTGATTTTATGCTGCATTTTCAAGCTGTGTCTAATTTCTATACAGGAAAGGTTCAATCATGAAAGTGTAAGGAGGAAGACCAGGCTACGGTTGCCTGCGTGATGCCGGGTCCAGAACTGTTAGGGCTGCATCCAGTGTTGCTGGGGGAAAAAATGGGGAACCGGACCTGGTGAGAGAAGATGTGGTGAGCAGGGGGAAGAGAGAGCAGGAATCGCGGGAAAAGTCAGAGGTTTCCCGCCGGCAGGGAGTGGAGACAGGTGTGCGCCATGCTCGGAAACAGAGAGGGTGCATAGCTGAGGGCCCCGCGGGAGCAGGGAGCACACAGAGCATCGGGTGCACAGCCAGACATTGTGAGGTGCTCACAGTGAAGAACGGGTGCCAGGTGCCAGATTGTGAGCTTTATTCCCCCGTGTGGACATGCATCGGGTAGAAACTACTATGGTGTTTCCCACGCTGGTGCTGCAGATTAATGGACTAGGGGCTCAACCGGCAGAACAAGAGTCCACCCGTTGCCCTCAGAAGCTTGTTCGTGTGTTGGCGGGTGACGTCTGAATACTCTATACCAGCCGTTGCTGGTACTACAGTCCTCATCGGACTGCGTGCGACTGAGGAACATAAGAGTCACGATAAATGTAATAACAGGACTATTGTGTTACATTGCAATCTCCCTTATTAATTACCTGTTTTCTCCATGAGAGGAGTTTCCCCTATTGTTAAAATTAAATTCCATTATCGTTAACCCTTGCTCTATGTTGCCTGTGTTACTGCATCCCAGGACTTGCTTACAGAAGAACAGGAAGCCGTTCGGTGAACGTTTACACTGTTAACAGTAGAGCTTTTGTAGCATAACCCTATATGAATTTATAGAATAAATATTTTACATTAGTTATTTGAGAAGCGACATTGCACTGTAAGCTCTGTCTGAGGTCTGTTCATGCATTCAATTTTTGCATTTATTTTCATGTGTGCCTAAAAATGGAATTATGCATACATTTATAAAAGAAATAGCAAAATTATGTAGAATTTAGGCATTGCGTCATGTATATATAGTCTTAGTATTTTTACAATAATAGTTCTCCCTCCCATGTTATAGTCACCTGCTTCTGGTGTGTTATAAACCCCTCTGTCCCTTGTTCCATATATGTACAGCTATTACTTATATTAAATTCTATTTTTCATAGCAGTTTATTAATCTACAGCAGCTGTCTTCTACTTGAATACACTGATACATATGTTATTATAACCCCATCATCCCCCATTGACCAACCTATGCTGGAAAAAAAGTCTACAAGTCTAGGTTTAATCTGAAGGGGATCTATTGGAGTAGATCCGCCAGCTGTCCCTGGGAGCTAAAAGAATGATATTCTGCTATGTGTGAAAATGAAATAATGTTGCCACAGATTGTCTAGAGAGGGAAAGGAAAGAGTGAAGGTGGGGGGCAAAAACAAACATTTCAAATATAAATTATCAGGACAGACAGGCTGAAAAAGAGAGAGTCAGAGCTCGTCAACATCTGCTGGAGAAAGTCAGACGGTGCCAAGTTGTAACCTCGTTAAGAAACCATAGACTGCCACTGGGGCTGATCCGTTTCATTTTAATTAGGAAGCAAAGATAGATGAGAGACGTTTTGCATCTCAAGCAGAAAACAAATCTTGTCGTATGTAAACAGTGCTATCATTTTGTCTACTTTCAGGATCAGACACATCAGTTCACTGATCTCTGTGACGTCCAAACATTGAGCACATCAGTGCGTGAGGCCAAAGTGACTCTCACTCTACCACTTTTAATTGAATATTTCACAAATTCAATTCAGAAAAAACATTATTATTACCCTGGTAAATAAATAACAAGCACTAATCTTAGGTTTCATTCACATGTCAGTGTTTGCTGAAAGAGTGTCGTTAACCCCTTTACCCCCAAGGGTGGTTTGCACGTTCATGACCGGGCCAATTTTTACAATTCTGACCACTGTCCCTTTATGAGGTCATAACTCTGAAACGCTTCCATGGATCCCACTGATTCTGACTTTGTTTTCTCATGACATATTGTACTTCATGTTAGTGGTAAAATTTTATTCAAATAACGCGTTTATTTGTGAAAAAAAGGAAATTTGGTGAAAATTTTGAAAATTTTGCAATTTTCCAAATTTGAATTTTTATGCCCTTAAATCACAGAGATACGGCACACAAAAAACTTAATAAGTAACATTTCACATATGTTTACTTTACATCAGCACAATTTTGGAACCAAAATTTTTTTTGGTAGGAAGTTATAAGGGTTAAAAGTTGACCAGTGATTTCTCATTTTTGCAACACCATTTTATTTTTAGTGACCACATCACATTTGAAGTCACTTTGAGGGGTCTATATGATAGAAAATACCCAAAAGCGACACCATTCTAAAAACTGCACCCCTCAATATGCTCAAAACCAGATTCAAGAAGTTTATTAATCCCTTCAGGTGCTTCACAGGAATTTTTTGAATGTTTTAAAAAACAATTAACATTTAACTATTTTTCACAAAAAAAATACTTCAGGTCCAATTTTTTTCATTTTATCAAGGGTAGCAGGAGAAATTAGACTGCAAAAATTATTGTCCAAATTGTCCTGAGTACGCTGATACCTGATATGTGGGGGGAACCACTGTTTCTATGCATGGCAGAGCCCAGAAGGGAAGGAGCGCCATTTGACTTTTTCAATGCAAAATTGGCTGGAATTCAGATCAGACGCCATGTCAGGTTTGGAGAGCCCCTGATGTGCCTAAACAGTGGAAACACCCACAAGTGACCCCATTTTGGAAACTAGACCCCCCAAGGAACATATCTAGATATGTGGTGAGAACTTTGAACCCACAAGGGCTTCACAGAAGTTTATAACGTTCAGCCGTACAATTAAAAAATCATATTTTTTCCACAAAAAAGATCTTTTCGCCCCCAAATTTTATTTTACCAAGGGTATCAGGACATAAAAGTTATTTTGCAATTTGTCCTGAGCATTCTGATACCCCATATGTGGGTGTAAACCACTATTTGGGCGCATGGCAGAGCTCGGAATGGAAGCAGTGCCATTTGACTTTTTTTGCTGGAATTGAGATCGGATGCCATGTTGCGTTTGGAAAGCCCCGGATGTGCCAAAACAGTGGAAACCCCAATAAATGACACCATTTTGGAAACAAGACCCCCCAAGGAACTTATCTAGATGTGTGGTGAGAACTTTGAACCTCCCAGGGCTTCACAGAAGTTTATAACAAACAGCCGTAAATTAAAAAAAATCAAATTTTTTCCACAAAAATGATCTTTTCACCCTAAATTTTTATTTTTCCTAGGTTAACAAGACCCCAAAAGTTATTGTGCAATTTGTCCTGAGTACGCTGATACCCCATATGTGGGGGTTAACCACTATTTGGGCGCATGGCAGAGCTTGGAAGGGAAGCAGCGCCATATGACTTTTATGGCTGGAATTGATATCGGATGCCATGTCGTGTTTGGAAAGCCCCTGATGTGCCAAAACAGTGGAAACCCCCCACATGTGACCCCATTTTGGAAACTAGACCCCCTAAGGAACTTTTCTAGATGTGTGGTGAGCACTTTGAACCCCTCAGTACTTCACAGAAGCTTATAACGCCCGGGCTTGAAAGAAAAAAAAAATCATATTTTTCCCACAAACATGATCTTTTAGTCTCCAATTTTTTTATATTCCAAAGGGTAACAGGAGAAATTGGACCCCAAAAGTTGTTGTCCAATTTGTCCTGAGTACGCTGAGACCCCATATGTGGGAGAAAACTATTGTATGGGCACACATCGGGGGTGGAAGGGAAGTAGTGACGTTTTGGAATGCAGATTTTGATGGAATGGTCTGCGGGTGTCATGTCGCATTTGGTGAGCCTCTGATGTGCCTAAACTGTTGAAACTCCACTCCTCCCCCTGCCAGGGACTTTTGCAGTGATTAACTCATGCAGACCTCTTGTATGTACATAGAATTTAGAAGAATTCAGCTAGTCAGTTTTCAATCACGTGATGTCGTAGACATAATGGAAAACAGAAGACTTATCTGGGTAGAAAGGCAAAATGAGCAATTGTAAGTACACAGTGCTATATAATATGATGACTGCCATTTATTAAGAGAATAAAAATTTTGATGAGAAAACTTCTTTAATGCTTTGTTGAGATGTCTTCCAAACTGGCCCACTGAAGTGGTTGTATCTGCCAAAAAAAAGTGGACAGTATATTAATGACAGCTGTGCTGCATCTCTGCACCGTTTTTCACTGACAAATGCTAGGATAATTTTGGAAAGCCATCATCAGTTTTATTTTTTTTTAAAAAATGATTACCCATGGATGTTAAAAAAGACTGTCAGCACAGAATGATTGTTCAAACCAAATCCTGCCGATCGGTGGAACATGGCAAGGCCAATCATTTAAATGCACGTTCCCACCTGCTTGGCTTCCCTCTATCTCCACCCTTCTCTGGTTTTGTCAAGCCAGAGCTGTCAGTCAAAGAAGAGGGGTGGAGGGAAAACAAGCTGTTGGGAAGGTTTATTTAAATGATTGGCCCAACCATGAAGCACTGAGCGGCGGGACTCAGTTTGAACTGTCACTCTTTGAGTTCCTTTATAACGCAAACACATAAACCAAAAACAGAAAAAAAAATGGATCCAGCACCATGAGGAAAAACAGTTTGTTTTTTGCAGATGAGTAGGGATGAGCGAGTAGTGAAGTATTCGGACTCGCTGTACTCGTTAAGAGTACCTCCTAATACTCGGGTACTCATAACGAGTAGCGAGTCCAATGTAAGTCTATGGGAAATGCGAGTAATGCGCTGTGTGTGTGCTGGGCTGGGCGGGGACTGTGCGAAGACTGTTCTGGGCTGTGCGGGACAGTGCTGGCCTGTGAGAAGACTGTGCCGGGCTGTGCGGGACTGTGCTGGCCTGTGAGAAGACTGTGCAGAGCTGTGCGGAACTGTGTTGGGCTTTGCAGGTACTGTGCGGGGACTATGCCGGGCTGTGTGGGACTGTGCTGGGCTTTGCAGTTACTGTGCGGGGACTGTGCCAGGCTGTGTGGGACTGTGCTGGCCTGGGTGGGACTGTGCTGGGCTGTGCAGGACTGTGCTGGGCTGTGCAGGTACTGTGCGGGTACTAAGCCAGGCTGTGCGAGACTGTGCTGGGCTTTGCAGGTACTGTGCAGGGACTATGCTGGGCTGTGTGGGACTGTGCTGGCCTGTACGGAACTGTGCTGGGCTATGCAGGTGCTGTGTGGAGACTGTTATAATAATTGTAATAAAGTCCTTTCTTTTGTGTGCATGGGTGTATGTGTATATATATGTGTGTGTGTGTATATATATACCCATGCGTGTATGTATGTATGAGTGTGTGTATATGTATATATATGTATGTATATATGTATCTATGCACATGACTGCATATATGCCATTTATTTTTGCTTAAGACTTTCAAACTCTTTTCAGCTGATGTAATACATGGGTGTTACTTTTGGGCATTACTTTTTGTGAACGTTAGCTGCTTTCCTTGTCTTACGTGACTTCTCTGGTAACTGTAGATAAGAATTTCTAACAAGCTCAGCATATTGTATGTACTCTTTTTTGCAAACGCAATATGTTTTAACACCCTTTGGGTTTTGCTATTTAAACTCTTAAGAATATGTATTGAGTTAGACAGAGGACGGCCCACACCTGGTGTGGCTTTCATTCTCTCTCCATGCCGGCATGTCCAATAAAGAAGCATCTTACTTATTCAGGTCTGGACGATTTCTAATTGGAAGACTGAAACTCCCTTGACATTTTGGTGCGTTGGCCGGGAATCCAACACCTTTCCCTCACCGGTGAATACTGTAAACCGTGCACGGGGGAGTCTGGAACTCCTTAAGTAAGTCCTCCGCCTTGACATTAGGCGTCACCAGGGGCATTAATCAGTTATCCCGGTCTGAGGGAAAGTGACGGATTTCGTATAGTCTAAGGATCTCTGGGAATCGTCTGTATCTGAATACAGGTAAGAACATTTTATAATTTTCATTATATTCGGTAACCTTGTTAATCCAGTATGAATGTTATTCTAGGAATTGAATGGGAACTGTGATTGTAGACTTTTACAATTGGGGTTTGTGAGAGGCTCCTGTAAGTTAGAAGTTGTTTACATGCAATTGGGGTTATAATAACTCCTGTAAGTTGCTAAGCTCCATAGATTTGGGGTTTGTTAGTTCTTGTAAGATATTCTGTAGAATGGGTACAAAGCCAGTGTGAGAAGGCTACTGTGGAATAAAAAACTCCGTGTGCACGTTAAATTCATCTAGATGGGAGAATCGAGGGAGATTCTCGTCGGATTAAGGAATCCGCTGGATTAACCTAAAATAGAACCCAGTATAAGATGAATTTTTGCCGGTATCCTGTTTTGTCTTCTGTACTTTGTTGAATGTTGTTTTCTGTTAAGTGTGCTGTTTTGTCTGTCTTTTAAAACTACATAGAACTAAAACGCCATAAATATATGTTTTATGTTACACATGAGACTCCTTGAATGTTATCTTGAGTGAATGTATGAGGATTGCCATATAAAATCCTGACTGTATTAGGGAGTCCAGTAGGCGTGGTCAACAGTCATGTGTGGACTGGAGACAAATCATAGGTTATTATAGTGGTATAAATCACCCAGGTACATGTCACCTGATCCCCATAGAGAATATTCTATGTTGTTTTGTTATATGTTTTTCTTTTAATAACACAGAGTGTCTGAACCCTCCTCGTTTAAAAAGTGGACACAAAGTCAGATTTGTGGCGGTCAAATGGGACCTTATCACGATCACTGAGGAGTTAGTAGAGTCCGCGCCGGTGGTGCTCTGAATACCTGATTTTAAGAACCGGAACGTCTCTGGATATAAAGAGGCGGTGTCATTAGACTTTATCTCAGCACTTCAGGTCTAGGAGTACGAGGGAACTTTACTCTCCTGTCTTATATGTCTCTGTGTACGTGAGTCTGTCCAATCCCTAACTGTGAAGATTGTTGTACGTTGTGTGTTTGTATTGTTACACTGGTCAGAAGTCCCTGTGAGCATATTTATCTCGTTCAGATCAGTGACCACATTTATCATCGTGACCCCATTCCTTGGGGACCTTTCACGTTTGTTACACTGTGTTGTCATACTAGGCCCCTACAGGCCATTATATTGGACAGAGGTGGCAGGTTATAGAGATATAAGCTGGTAAATATCTGGGACATAGTGTAATCAGTGAGGATTATTTAGATCCTGGATATTAGGAGCAGTAATTGAATTGTTGCTGTTGGTTTTTTTATCTTCTTGTTGACATATTAATTTCACTGATATTTGTCAAACTTCTTAAAAGTGGGTGGAAATCCATTGTGCTCCAGGGTTTATATTGTGTATAGTCCTCATCTTGTTTGTCTTTTTGTGTGTAAGAATTTTATGTAACATCATTATGGGACTTTATCCCATAGATATATATTTTATGATCTTGTCCTCATTGTAAGGCAGGATTGTTATTGACCATTTTCATCTGAAGGCTAGAAAGTTGTTAAGATTGTACAAAGGAGGTGTCTTTTGAATGAAACTGGATATAGTCCTTTTTCATCAGGTACCCAGAGAGAACAGTCTTCAGATTAAATGTGCAATGTGTTCTTTTTGCTTATAGATTGATAAGCCTAACTTTTGCACCATATAGAGAGTAAAATTGTGTGTCTTTGAAAATAGAACATTCAGATGTCCCTTTCATCTTGAATAACCAGTAGAAGGTACTATAAAATCTAAACTAACAGTTTTTGAGATTGTAAGATAAGCTGTGAGCATGGGGAACTTAATGGCTAGAGTAAGGACAAGGTACACAGGTACAGCAAATTGGACAGAAATTAATAGGACTATACAGCAGGATGACGAGGATGTCGATAGATATTATGACAGAATTAAAGAGGTATTTGACATCCATAGTGGCATAGTCCCACCTGCTAATATGATGAACAATACCCCCTATGAACAGCAATTAAAAAACGCCTTCTTAAAGGGTTGTCAGTCCCAAATAAGTGGGTATATTACCAAACACATGGTTACACACAGGACAGCCAGACTGACTGAAGTTTTAGATTACGCCAGGCATGCAGAACGGTACTTCAAAGACAAGAAAGAAGCTAAAAAGGGTCAGGTATTTTTAGTTGATGATAGGTGTGAGATCTTCTTTGCCCAAAAAGATCCAAATAAAGGACAAGGACACAGGGGTAGAGGAAGGGGGAGAGGTAAGAGAGTAGGAGACAGACTATCTTGTTGGCATTGTGGGAAAACTGGAAACCTTATCCGACAATGCCCAGATAGACAATAGGCCCCAAATATACAAAACCAATGACTAAATGCAACTGATAAAAACAACATCACATATATCAGATTCCTTTTTGCCAGAGGAAAAAAGTAAGATTCCTGAAGTAATATTTAACTTAGATGAAATAGAAATGTATATACAGAACACTGTATTTCCAGAAGTAACCGTCCTTGTGGGAAGCCATGAGGTCACTTTTCTTGTTGATTCAGGAGCCACTAGAACCTTAGTACATCCAGAAGAGATACCGACTATTGGACTGTCTGCTGCCTGCATAGTGGTAAAAGGAGCAAGTGGTAAGACACAGAGAGCCATTGTCTACGCCTGTGGAGACACCGGGCCCTCGGCACAGGTAAAAGTGCAATTACACAAATTATAATATCAGCTGTGTGGGAGGGATATGATGCAAGCCCTGAGCCTGGGAATAATTCCTACTGCTGCAGGACTATAGGTGAAATCCATGGCTGAGACAATGGTGCTCCAGGGGTATGGGGAATCCAGATACTATTATAGTCTAGATCTAATAACTGCAGGACCATCCTTTATTACTGAGTCCTTCATCAAGGAAGCAATAGATAAAGGTATACAAATGTAGATTTTCACACACCTGAAGAACTACACTGCTCCATGTACTACAGGTATTTCAGGGGTCCTGATGTAAAATATGGGAATTTTCATGCTCTAGATTGTTCTTTGCACACCATATACTGGAATTATAAAGGGAACTGTGCCGTCAGTTGTAAACTGTCAGAACAAATTAAATTGTTGTTTTTGCTTTTTAGAGGTACTGTGCCACATATTTCCCTCTCCAGATGTAAAGGTAGAACATGGAAATTCCTTGGTGATTTTGTTGGGGTGTAAGGAAAGTAACAATGGGAGGATTTGGGTGATGGCTCATTTTACAATGCCAGACCGCAGGCATATTCACAAGTACTAAAGTGGAACACCATTTCTAAACCCAGTGTCCACCTGCAGCGAGGCGGGGGAACGAGTGAGAAATGCTGATCCTTTCCTAGAATTAGAGGAAGAATTGACCACATACACAGAATCTTTGTGGTCCTCATGACCTGCAGATGTGGGATCCATAAAAGGGGTGATTATACCCTGTGCCAGCTCACCTTGTAACACAGTCTTGTTTCCAGTAGGGAGGGCGCCCCCATCTGTAAACGAGGCTGTGATAACAAGAGCCCCCACAGTGCCAGACCCCCATACTCTGCTGAATGACTGGAGGCCGGAACATAAGGTCTTTATAGTGATGTCAGTAATGTCTTCTTCAGCATCCTGGTACATCCAGATAGCCAGGTTTGGTTTGTATTCACATATAAGGGGAGCAGGTATACATTCACCAGAATCCCACAAGGGTACTGTGAATCACCTACTATTGTTTACCAGGTAAAATCGGCTAACCTAGCTCAATGTGAGTCAACAGAAGGGAGCCAGATGCTCTTATATGTGGATGACATGCTAATTGGCATTAAAATAAAAGAAAAAAAAATAAAAATTGGTAACAAAAGGGGTTATCTTTGAAGATGACCTATATGTATGAACTGCTCAGTGACCTCCTAAGATATGTCACAGTATTGAGCCATGGCATAAGCTATGTCTCAACAGGAGGGATGGTAGAGGTCATATCTTACGTATTTATGATGTATGGCTTTACTAACTATTAAAATTTTTTGTTTAATCTGCATTACTTGTGCAAAAATAATTCCTAAGGGAACCTGAGACCAGAGAGAGGACAATGTCCTCACCCTGAATACTTACTTCAACACATTTGTATGGATTTTATTGAACAAGTGTGAGGGAAAAAGTATGGCCTTGTTATTATGGATGCTTTCAGCAGGTGGATTGAAGCTGTCCACCCTGATGCATTAATGGTACCAAAGGTCCTTCTAAAGGAAATCATACCCAGATTTGGGGTTCCAGAAAATATATAGTAAACTAAGTAATGTTATTATTACCTAAAACATTGTCAATTGAGTTGGGAAACCACTGTGCCTGTCATCCTCAGTCAGCCGGACTGGTTGAGAGACACAGTGGGAGCTTGAAAAATAGGTTGACAAAGACCATGCAGGAAACAGGAAAAATTGGTTGCACTGTCTGCTATGGGTTGTACTAAATATGTATGTCACACTGACATCGGTAGTGCTGACAGCCTTTGAAGTCATATACGGGAGACCTTTTCTATTACCTCAGCTAAAACTCTTTAAAAGGATAGATGAGGAAGTTGATTGTACATTAGCAGAATATATGGCTAAGATATTAACTTACAAAGAAGTTTCTACTCGTAGGTTTGTTCCAGGAAACCCACTAACAAAACCTGAGATCGTGAAACCTGCAGACTGGGTCTTGGTGAAGGTGATAAAGAAGAGACACCAGCACCATCCTAAGTGGGAAGGTCCTTACCAAGTCCTGTGGACTTCTCCTGCTGTGGTCAAGATTCTTGGATCCATCTCTCATATTGTAAACTTGTCAGACAGGTAGGGACAGAGTAGGATCTGACTTGCTTGTCAAAGTCCAGCTACAAAGGGAGGTTTTCCACAAGGGAAAGCTTGTCTCAAACTGGTGAAGTCTCCCATTCATCCCCCTACCCGGACAAGACGGTCAGATCTAGGATGTGTACATCAGGGTTAGTCACATGTATATTCTTCGTGACCATAGTGATGGGAGATTGGAGAGTAATAGACCCAGCAGGAGAGGAAAGTCCAGGGTGGTAGAATGGTTTCAGATTTAGGACTTTAAATCCTACTTTTTAAATTTGGCAGGAGGCCGCCATGTTAGTGGACTTCTGTCTGTTGTATAAATGATACAGAGACAGGGAACAAGCTGTGAAACTAGCAGAGTCTGATAAGTATGTTTGTGTTATGAGCTCTAATGGCAGAGGGGATGTATGTGTGTGATTGGAGTAAAGCAGCATGGACAATTGTAGCCCGAGACTATAGGTATAAGCCTTATGGCTACATAGATTTAAAGCCTGATTCTCCATTGGGAAAAAGGAGATCCCCTTACACAAATAAGAATAATTGTAATCAGCTACTGAGAACTGTAAAGAAACCCTAAGATGAGGGATCAAAGGTTAGAAGAGCTGATATGTCAGGAACAGACCCAATAGGACATTTCTACATAGAAGTTCAGAATAATAGCATACATAGACCCAAGGAAGGTATGCCAGAGAGAACCATAACAGAGTCTATAGGGTTCATAGTTAGATTGTCTAACCTAACTTATGAAGATAAACTAGCTCTAGAGAGAGAGGCTGTGAGGAAAATGAATGGTTAGAATGGCTTAAATACATTGCAAAAAGGTTTAAAAAATTAAGTTATATAGTAAAACTTATGTCTCCTCAGAAAGAGAAGGAAAATGTAAAATGTTATCATTTTTATCTCCTCCACTTGAGAAACCGGATGTCCCACCACAGGTGATTGCTAATCCTGGTAACTATACTTGTTTTAGTCTTCCAGGGCATGGGTACGACTTCGGAGAGCTCCAAGGCGATTCTTGTAGAGAATGGATCATTGTCTCCCACAGGGCCAAGTACTTAGCCACATGGTCAAACCAGACTACCCTGAGATCGGATGTATGGTGGTTATGCGGTGATAAAAGCATAAGAGCCAGACTACCACATGGTTCCCGAGGGGATTGTGCGGTGGTCCAGCCAATCATGCCGTTCCACCTGTTGTCAACAGGGATATGGCCAAAGGTACGTAGTGGAAGAGACAGAAGCGTGAAACTCCGCAAGGATCCTTCGATTCTAGTATCTACATAGATGACATTGGAGTTCCCAGGGGAGTGACCAACGAGTACAAGGCTAGGAAACAGGTAGCAGCCAGGTGGGAATCCATAATTTGGTGGGTGATTATAAAAAGAATGTAGATTGGATAAACTACTTATACTATAACCAGCAGAGATTTGTTAATTATACCCGAGATGTAGTTAAAGGGATAGCTGAGTAATTAGGACCAACTCCTCTCATGGCTTGGTAGAATAGGATGGCATTAGACAAGTTAGTAGCAGAAAAGGGAGGTGTATATAAAATGTTTGGAGGATTTTGTTGCACCCTTTATCCTTAATACAGATCCTGATGCAAGTATCTCCAAAGCTCTTGATGGACTGACTGCCCTGTCTAATGAATTAGCAGAGAACTCTGGATATAATGACATATTCTTGGATTGAAGGATGGTTTGGGAAATGGTCCGGAGTATTCATTTCTGTGTTGACATCTCTTACCATCGTGGCCGGAGTGCTGATTGTTTGTGGACGCTGTGCTATTCTATGCATTAGAGGACTTGTTCAAAGACTGATTGACTCTGCCAAAACAAAACCTATGTATCAAAGAATGGAGACCTTGGAATCCAACGAAAGAATGAAAATTTTTGGACTTAATGATAAATATACTGAACATATTACTCTCCCTCTAGATTATATGAAGATCGTCTGTGAAATCTGACAAAAAGAAATCTGTCCCCAATGTGTACAGATAGATGATTTTATTACAAGATGAGGGAATGTTATAATAATTGTAATAAAGTCCTTTCTTTTGTGTGCATGGGTGTATGTGTATATATACTGTATGTGTGTGTGTATATACAGTATATACCCAGCTGATGTAATACATGGGTGTTACTTTTGGGCATTACTTTTTGTGAACGTTAGCTGCTTTCCTTGTCTTACGTGACTTCTCTGGTAACTGTAGATAAGAATTTCTAACAAGCTCAGCATATTGTATGTACTCTTTTTTGCAAACGCAATATGTTTTAACACCCTTTGGTTTTGCTATTTAAACTCTTAAGAATATGTATTGAGTTAGACAGAGGACGGCCCACACCTGGTGTGGCTGTCATTCTCTCTCCATGCCGGCATGTCCAATAAAGAAGCATCTTACTTATTCAGGTCTGGACGATTTCTAATTGGAAGACTGAAGCTCCCTTGACAGAGACTATGCCGGGCTGTGCGGGACTGTGCTGGGCTTTGCAGGTACTGTGCGGGGAATATGCTGGGCTGTGTGGGACTGTGCTGGCCTGTGAGAAGACTGTGCCGGGCTGTGCGGGACTGTGCTGGCCTCTGCGAAGACTGTGCCAGGCTGTGCGCGACTGTACTGGGCTTTGCAGGTACTGTGCGGGGACTATACCGGGCTGTGTGGGACTGTGCTGGGCTTTGCAGGTACTGTGTGGGGACTATGCCGGGCTGTGCGGGACTGTGCTGGACTGTGCCAGGCTGTGTGGGACTGTGCTGGCCTGGGCGGGACTGTGCTGGGCTGTGCAGGTACTGTGCGGGGACTATGCTGGGCTGTGCGGTACTGTGCTGGGCTTTGCAGGTACTGTGTGGGGACTATGCCGGGCTGTGTGGGACTGTGCTGGCCTGTACGGGACTGTGCTGGGCTATGCAGGTACTGTGCGGGGACTATTCTGGGCTGTGCGGGACTGTGCTGGGCTTTGCAGGTACTGTGCGGGGACTGTGCCGGGCAGTGTGGGACTGCGCTGGCCTGGGCGGGACTGTGCTGGGCTGTGCAGATACTATGCGAGGACTATGCAGGGCTGTGCCGGACTGTGCTGGGCTTTGCAGGTACTGTGCGGGGAATATGGCGGGCTGTGCGGGACTGTGCTGGCCTGTGAGAAGACTGTGCCGGGCTGTGCGGGACTGTGTTGGGCTTTGCAGGTACTGTGCGGGGAGTATGCCGGGCTGTGTGGGACTGTGCTGGGCTTTGCAGGTACAGTGCGGGGACTGTGCCGGGCTGTGTGGGACTGTGCTGGCCTGTACGGGACTGTGCTGGGCTATGCAGGTACTGTGCGGGGACTATACCGGGCTGTGTGGGACTGTGCTGGGCTTTGCAGGTACTGTGTGGGGACTATGCCGGGCTGTGTGGGACTGTGCTGGCCTGTGCAGGACTGTGCTGGGCTGTGCAGGTACTGTGTGAAGACTATGCCGGGCTGTGTGGGACTGTGCTGGCCTGTGCGGGACTGTGCTGGGCTGTGCGGGGACTGTGCGGGGACTATGCCAGGCTGTGCTGGGCTGTGCGGGGACTGTGCGGGGACTATGCCAGGCTGTACAGGACTGTGCTGGGTTGTGCGGGGACTGTGCGGGCTGTGCCGAGTATTGTGAGGAGAGTAGTGAAATACTCACCAGGACCTGGGAAACAGAGACCTGTGAAACTCATAAAGGCAACAGGTTTCTGGTAATAGCCAAGAATAATTATCTTTCACAATTGGTGCAGAATCCAACCAGAGGAGCAGCACTTTTAGACCTAATACTATCTAACAGACCTGACAGAATATCAAATCTGCAGGTTGTTGGGCATCTAGGAAATAGCGACCACAATATTGTACAGTTTCACTTGTCTTTCGCTAGGGGGACATGTCAGGGGGTCACAAAAACACTGAACTTTAGGAAGGCAAAGTTTGACCAGCTTAGAGATGCCCTTAATCTGGTTGACTGGGACAATGTCCTCAGAAATAAGAATACAGAAAATAAATGGGAAATGTTTAAGAACATCCTTAATAGGCATTGTAAGCGGTTTATACCTTGTGGGAATAAAAGGACAAGAAAAAGAAAAACCCAATGTGGCTAAACAAAGAAGTAATAGGGGCAATTAACAGTAAAAAGAAAGCATTTAAACTACTAAAGCAGGATGGCACAGTTGAAGCTCTAAAAAACTATAAGGAGAAAAATTCTTTATCCAAAAAAATAATTAAAGCTGCCATAAAGGAAACAGAGAAGCACATTGCTAAGGAGAGTAAAACTAATCCCAAGCTGTTCTTCAACTATATCAATAGTAAAAGAGTCAAAAGTGAAAGTGTAGGCCCATTAAAAAATTGTGAGGAAAGTATGGTTGTAGATGATGAGGAAAAAGCTAATATATTAAACACCTTCTTCTCCACGGTATTCACGGTGGAAAATGAAATGCTAGGTGAAATGCCGAGAGACAAAGAAAACCCTATATTAAAGGTCACCAATCTAACCCAAGAAGAGGGGCAAATCCGGCTAAATAAGATTAAAATAGATAAATCTCCGGGTCCGGATGGCATACACCCACGAGTACTAAGAGAACTAAGTAATGTAATAGACAAACCATTATTTCTTATATTTAGAGACTCTATAGCGATGGAGTCTGTTCCACAGGACTGACGCATAGCAAATGTGGTAACAATATTCAAAAAAGGCTCTAAAAGTGAACCTGGAAATTATAGGCCAGTAAGCCTAACCTCTATGTTGGTAAAATATTTGAAGAGTTTCTGAGGGATGTTATTCTGGATTATCTCAATGAGAATAACTGTTTAACGCCATATCACCATGGGTTTATGAGGAATCGCTCCTGTCAAACCAATCTAATCAGTTTTTATGAAGGGGTAAGCTATAGATTGGACCAAGGTGAGTCATTGGATGTGGTATATCTTGATTTTTCCAAAGCGTTTGATACCGTGCCACACAAGAGGATGGTACACAAAATGAGAATGCTGGGTCTGAGGGAAAATGTGTGTAAATGGGTAAGTAACTGGCTTAGTGATAGAAAACAGAGGGTGGTTATAAATGGTATATTCTCTAACTGGGTCACTGTGACCAGTGAGGTACCGCAGGGGTCGGTGTTGGGACCTATTCTCTTCAACATATTTATTAACGATCTGGTAGAAGGTTTGCACAGTAAAATATTGATATTTGCAGATGATACAAAACTATGTAAAGCAGTCAATACAAGAGAATATAGTATTCTGCTACAGATTGATCTGGATAAGTTGGGAACTTCGGCCGAAAGGTGGCAGATGTGGTTTAACAATGATAAATGTAAGGTTATACACATGGGAAGAAGGAATCAATATCACCATTACACACTGAATGGTAAACCACTGGGTAAATCTGACATGGAGAAGGACTTGGGGATCCTAGTTAATGATAAACTTACCTGGAGCAGCCAGTGCCAGGCAGCGGCTGCCAAGGCAAACAGGATTATGGGGTGCATTAAAAGAGGTCTGGATACACATGATGAGAGCATTATACTGCCTCTGTACAAATCTCTGGTTAGACTGCACATGGAGTGCTGTGTACAGTTTTGGGCAGGAAGGATATAATGGAACTAGAGCATGTACCATGGAGGGCAACAAAATTAATAAAGGGGATGGGAGAACTACAATACCCAGAGAGATTAGCAAAATTAGGATTATTTAGTCTAGAAAAAGACGACTGAGGGGCGATCTAATAACCATGTGTAAGTATATAAGGGGACAATACAAATATCTCTCCGAGGATCAGTTTATGCCAAGGAAGGTGACAGTCACAAGGGGGCATTCTCTGCGTCTGGAAGAGAAAAGGTTTTTCCACCAACATAGAAGAGGATTCTTTACTGTTAGGGCAATGAGAATCTGGAATTCTCTGCCTGAGGAGGTGGTGATGGTGAACTCAGTCGAAGGGTTCAAGAGAGGCCTGGATGTCTTCCTGGAGCGTAAAAATATTGTATCTTACAGCTATTGTTAGGTTCTTTAGCCGGCTGTCGCAGTGTTTTCTTTGACTGGTCTCCCTGAGATCAGTGATTGTTTTGTGATGTTGGTCTACTAGGCATTGCTCCCACCTAGCCAGAATTCTACTCCATACTGATGAGGGGACAACTGTTATGATTGAGTCACCGTAGGAGGCAGACACAAAAATAGAAGCTACGTCCAGAAAACCAGAGAAGTTGGCAACTATCAGGTTGCAGACCCCTGAACCTATCAACACAACCAGCAGTAGCCGTGGGGGGTTCCTACGATGCCCTAGACCCCTCGATCACAGCCAGAGAGCTAAATAGCCTAAAGACAGAAAAGGAAATCTAAACTGCCCCAGAGCAGACCCCAAAGTAAAAGGCAGCCCCCAACATATAATGACGGTGAAGCAAGATGAAAAAACACTCACACAGATAGAAAGATAGGCTGAGCAAATGATGGGGCCCAAGCTAACTAAACAGAACATGAAAGGAAGGTTGCTGTCTGCAATCTGCCAAAACCCTATCAAAGACATAAGCCAACAAGCTGATATGGAAAAAGACCCTGAAGCAGCTAGGCTTCAAAAACTAAATCAGCACTCAGGTATTTTCAGAAGACAGAGCTAAAGGAATTCAGCTCACCCCAGCAGGGAATGGCAGAAATCCAGAAAAACAAAGCAAAACAATGTCAAAGCACAAATGCAAAAAGCAGAGCAGAAAACTTAGCTTTAGAAGAGCAGGAATTCAGACTGGTCTCCAAGGATCCCACAGAAAAATCACCCGCAGGGCAGAAGGGCGTCGGCAGCCTTATATCCAGTCAGTAACTCCACTCAGCCAGTCATCATCATCAGGTTCAGGTGTTTGATAATCAGGCTCACTACCTTTCTTTACCAGAAGAGGGAGTTCCTCGGGCCTCAGTAGTGAAGGGGAAAATGAACTCACAACAGACAACACCCCGAAACAGCTGTCTGTGGATGGATACCTGGCCTTGGTATTTCCCTTGTCATATGTGTAAACTCGTAAAGAGCTGGATATTGACTTAAAGGGCCACTTAATATGGTGGTAATGGTGGTTTCCAAAAGGAGCCACTCCTTGGCTGGGTCCTTCCCTGGAGGAAGATCTGGCTAGTCCCATGTTTGAGACTCTTAAATGAGGCTCTACGGACTTTATTTGCATTTTCGTATTTCCCAGGGAGCAATGCACCTAGGATTTCACTGATTGAGCGCCTTTGCCGGCTGCCGCAGTGTTTTTTTTGACTGGTCTCCCTGAGGTCAGTGATTGTTTATAATAAAATGCAGCCTTAGTATTGTGTAATTGTGTGACACTTTACCATTTTATTCCTTTCTCACTGTGTCAGTCTATGAGATACTTTATGAGACGAGACAGTTGTTTGTTTTAGACATGGTCTTGCCCTCCAATCAATGAAAAACATTAGTAAATGGATGTGTGTGGGCTTTTGTTAATGCCCTATAATCTTAGATTACTTACAGCATTTGATTTTTTGATTGCCTGTGTGAGTATTATGAATAATGTCAGACATTGATGACACCCTTGCTAATTAATGCCAAAAAGTGCGTGGACTCTCAGCCAGTGATCAAACATCTTAAACCTCTAATGAAAATTATTCTCAATCATCTCACATTAGTCATTGACCTTTTCTGCTGCAGGACACTGTTCTGCATAATATATACCAATATTTTCAGTTAGTCAACATGATCAATTTCGTTTTGCACAAAATTAATATTAACATATTACTTTCCTAATTCAGCTTCAGGATGACTCTGAATTTTTTTATCATAATTGCGGTTCTATACAAACTGGAGCCCATCTTCTCTAGCAATTTGGTTTGCACCTGTCTTGACTTCAGGGCGCGTATCCACTCCCTTCCCCTATGATTGCTAACCTTTGCTGCACTCCACATCAACTTTCACAAGTTGCTTGGCAAAATTTAGTGACATCAACACCCAAAGTCTTTTAAGGTCAGCTCAGACACACGTGTCTAAATAATGTGTAAGCTAGTGTTCCTTACCGTATGCTTTGGTGTGTGCCACCATCCAGTTCTGAGCTGCAGTCATCTCTCCAAATTTCTGTGTTTCTACAACCTGCATCTACTTTCTGGCACAGACCGGACTATTAACTCTTATTCGGCTGTAATCATAATAAATTGTTGTCTTGACTTGTTCACAATTCAAAAACCTATGTAGTGTCATCACCTTCAGCCCGAGCATTCACCTTGACCATTTGCTTAATGATTCCACCCCAAAAGGTGAGCCATAACACAAATTTTTAATAGGAGCTGATATGCGATACCCAAAAACCAGCAGTCATTACCCTGTATGGAGCTGTGGTGTTCTGCTCTCTACACTCATTGCATTCAGCTGCCAATGGAGATGATAAGAGCAAAGAGATTGTGGTGTCAGGCATTGTATCTCCATTGATCTGCTGATCCAATATTAACCCCTTTACCCTCAAGGGTGGTTTGCACGTTAATGACCAGGCCAATTTTTACAATTATGACCACTGACCCTCTATGAGGTAATAACTCTGGATCGCTACAACGGATCTTGGCAACTTTCAGATTGTTTTTTCATGACATATTTTACTTCATGTTAGTGGTAACATTTCTTTGATATAACTTGCACTTATTTGTGTAAAAAATGGAAATTTTATGAAAATTTGGAAAATTTCACAATTTTTAAACTTTGAATTTTTATGCCCTTAAAACAGAGAAATATGTCACACAAAATAGTTAATAAATAACATTTACCACATGTCTACTTTACATTAGGACAATTTTGGAACCAAATTTTTTTTTGATAGGAAGTTATAAGGGTTAAAAGTTGACCAGCGATTTCTCATTTTTACAGCAAGATTTACAAAACCATTTTTTTAGGGACTACATCACATTTGAAGTCACTTTGAGGAGTCTATATTAGAGTTCAGCGACTTTGGTCGGATCGGGTTTCATGAAACAAAATTTGTTTCAGATGAAACTGGTCCGACTAGGGCAAAAAAAGTTGGAGTTTCGTCTGAAAGCCGACCCCAATGCAAGTCAATGGGGAATAAAAGTTGGCATTTGAAGAATGTCATCCGCTCAATGCCGACTTTTATTTCCCATTGACTTGCATTGGGGTCAGGTTTCGGACGAAACTCCGTCTTTTTTTGCCCTAGTCGGACCAGTTTAATTTGAAACGAATTTTGTTTCATGAAACCCGATCCGACCAAAGTCGCTCAACTCTAGTCTATATGATAGAAAAACCCAAACATGACACCATTCTAAAAATGGCACCCCTCAAGGTGCTCAAACCACATTCAAGAAGTTTATTATCCCTTCAGGTGCTTCACAGGAATTTTTGGAATGTTTTAAAAAATAAACATTTGACTTTTTTTTCATAAAAAGTTTACTTCAGATCCAATTTTTTTTATTTTACCAAGGGTAACAGGAGAAATTGGACCCCAAATGTTATTGTACAATTTGTCCTGAGTAATCCGATACTCCATATATGCAGATACACCACTGTTTGGGCGCATGGCAGAGATCGGAGGGGAAGGACTGACATTTGACTTTTCAGTGCAAAATTGCCTGGAATTGAGATCGAACACCATGTCGCGTTTGGAGAGCCCCTGATGTGCCTAAACAGTGTAAACCCCCCATAAGTGACACCATTTTAGGAACTAGATGTGTGGTGAGAACTTTGAACCCCCAAGTGCTTCACAGAAGTTTATAATGTAGGGCCGTAAAAATACAAAATCATATTTTTTTTCACATAAAAGATTGTTTTGCCCCCAATTTTTTATTTTTCCAAAGGTAATAGAAGATATTGGACCCAAAAGTTGTGCAATTTGTCCTGAGTATGCTGATACCCTATATGTGGGGGTAAACCACTGTTTGGGCACATGGCAGAGCTCAGAAGGGAAGGAGCGCCGTTTGACTTTTCAATGCAAAATTGGCTGGAATTGAGATCAGATGCCATGTCGTGTTTGGAGAGCCCCTAAATAGTGGAAACCCCCCATTTCTAATTCCATCTCTAACCCCAACACACCCTTAACCCTAATCCCAACCCTAACCATAACCCTAACCATAAACCTAACCATAACACACCCCTCACCCTAATCCAAACCCTAACCCTAACTTTAGCCCCAACCCCAACCCCTACCCTAACCCTAAGCCGAATGAGAAAATGAAAATAAATAAATTTTTTATTTTATTATTTTTCCCTAACTAAGGTGGTGGTAAAGGGGGGTTTGAGTTACTTTTTATAGCGGGTTTTTATGTTTGGCAGCTATCACACACTAAAAGACACTTTTTATTGCAAAAAATAGTTTTTGCATCACCAAATTTTGAGAGCTATAATTTTTCCATATTTTGGCCCACAGAGTCATGTGAGTTCTTGTTTTTTGTGGGACGAGTTGACATTTTTATTGGTACTATTTTTGGGCACATGACATTTTTTGATCGCTTTTTATTATGATTTTTGGGAGGCAGAATGAACAAAAACCAGCAATTCATAAATTTCTTTTGGGGGGCCTTTATACCTTTCCGTGTGTGGTAAAATTGATAAAGCTGTTTTATTCTTCGGGTTAGTACGGCTTGTTTTTTGCGGACGTTGATGACGTTTTAAGTGATGTGATGTTCTTTTTGATTGTGTGTTTTTCCACTTTTTGTTTGGTGGTATGATGATAAAGCATTGTTTTTTTTAATGGTATTTACTAAAGGGGTTAACTAGTGCGACAGTTTTATAGGTCGAGTCGTTACGGACACAGCGATACTTAACATGTATGCTTTTATTGTTTAGGTTTTCTATTTAAATATTTATTTATTGCTGGAATAAATATTGTTTTTTGTTATTATTTTTTATTATTTTTGAAAATATTTTTACAATTATTTAAATTTTTTTTTATTTAATTCTTACTTTTACACCGTCCCACTATGGGACACTCATTTTGTGCAGCCTGATCGCTTCGTATAGCATGCAGAGCAACACACCATAAAAGCTGTCAGCGCTGCAGCTTCTGTGCACTGACCTATGAGACTTCCTGACATGCACTGCACATGACAGGAAGTCTCTCAGGCCTGGAGACACCTTATGACGTCATGATGACTCTGGATCTCAATGGCAGGAATCGGGAACCTGCGTCATGCCACAGGGTCTCCGATCCAAAGGCAAAAGGGCTGACATAGCTGATAGCCCCTTTGCCTGCTCCCGGAACGCTGCGATCATGTTTAATTGCAGTGTTTTGGAGGTTAAAGTGCCAAGAGCAGTCTGTGACCGCTCCTGACACTAAGTCCCGGGTGTCAGCTGTGATAATCAGCTGACACCAGGCCATGATCAACTCCGTGAGGGTGGCTCATGGGGTATGACCTACTATCCCATCCATGGGCATTAAGCCCAGGGCACATGGACGGGATAGTATGTCATATGTCAGAAAGGGGTTAATGACCTATCCTGGTATCCTGGTAATAGGTCATTAAAGTTAAAGTAGTGAACCACTAACTAAAAGTGGTTTTCCCATAAAACATATTCATCACCGATTCATGGGATATTTATTATCATACTTCTGGGATTTCCACAATCACTAAAATAGTGATCTCGAGTCCACTGCCCACTTTTTAAAATCTTTGGGACCGGCAAAAGCTTTCATCACGAATTGAATTCTTTTAATAATAGATAGAGATGAGCAAATAAATTCAAGTGGATTCCTATTCTACAAAAATTTCACAAAAAATCAGATTCGCCACATTATATAGATTTTCTGTAATTCTCTTCAGCAAAAAAATCAGCAAAATGCGGAAATGATGGGACTTGTGAGGATGAGTAGTGGAGGGGCTGTAGAGAACCCAAAAAATAATAAGCAATATTGCATTTGAATAAAATAATGTTTCTATGAATCAAATATCCTAAGAAAAAATGCTTGAACAGGTGAATTTTGCATGATCTGCTCATCTATAATATATAATAATACTATCTACTGTATATACTTGTGTATAAGCCGACCCACGTATAAGCCGACCCCCCTAATTTTGCCACAAAAACTGGGAAATCTTATTGACTCATGTATAAGCCGAGGGTGGTGCTGCACAAGGGTTACTGGTGGCCCAATAAGATACTCCAAGGATAAATACCCCCCATATATTTCTACATAAGGGTTAATGGTGTCCCAAGTAGATGCTCCACATAAATAGCCCCCATATGCTGCCCAAGGGTTAAAGGTGGCCCAAGTAGATGCTCCATACATAAATACCCCACATATATTGCTGCACAAGGGTTAATGGTGGTCCAAATAGATGCTCCATACATAAATACCCCCATATGTTGCACAAGGTTTAATGGTGGCCCAAGTAGATGCTCCATACATAAATACCCCCCATATGCTGCACAAGGGTTAATAGTGGCCCAAGTAGATTCTCCATACATAAATACCCCCCATAGGCTGCACAAGGGTTAATGGTGGCCCAAGTAGATGCTCCATACATAAATACCCCCCATATGCTGCACAAAGGTTAATGGTAGCCCAAGTAGAAGCTCCATACATAAAATACCCCCCATATGCTGCTGCCATATTTAAAAAAACATACCTCTCTGTCGCTGGGGGCCAGGTGGCACTGGCTATATCTACCATTCCCCGCTCCATTGCTGTCTCCCAGGTCCTGTGCAGTGACGTTAGTAGAGGGTGCACACTGACTATGTCATTGTGCCCTCCGCTGAATATCACAGCCAGAGGACCCAGGAGACAGCAATGGAACGGGGACCGGTAGATATTGCTCTGCTCCCTGTCCTCCCCCGTCATACTCACCCCCCTCCTGGTGCACGGTCTCTTCAGCCCCTGCTTTCTGCATGATCTCGGCGTCCCAGCTGTTCCTGCATTCAGCGGTCACGTGGTACCACTCATTAAATATACGCAGCATATTCATGAGTTTAATGAGCGGTAGCATGTGACCACTGAATGCAGGAACAGCTAGGACGCTGAGATCATGGAGGAAGCAGGGGCTGAAGAGACCGTACCAGGAGGGTGTGAGTATTGTCTCTCACACCCCCCACTCCCCCTCCCCCGCCGACCCCCATATATGACTCTCTTATAAGATGAGAGGGGGACTTTCAAACACAAAAAAATGGGCTGAAAATCTTGGCTTATACACGAGTATATACAGTATAATAATATATAATAATAATAATAATCTATAGTGATGGGGAAATTGAACAGCAAAGTACAAGGTCTGTGCTGAACATCTAGTGTTTGTGCTCAGGCCCTGAACACAGACTTCTCCAGGAAGTCAGTGTTACTATTAAGGTTCGGCAGCCCAAACATGAGGTGTTTCCCACAGTCATCTGTGTGACAGCATGAGACACACCAACAGCTCAGATCGGTGGTAAGTTCAATACCACCACTCAGAATGCTACAGTTTCTATGTTATCAGATGACAGCATGCGAGCCTGCAGCCTGCAGAAGTATTGGCTGACGAGAGAATTACTCTCATCCTTATACACCTGCTTTCACTAATAGCAGCGAGAGCAGTCAAGGCTGATGAGCGTATTAATCACCCGGCGCCTGTGCAATAAAAAATTTAGATTAGCTGGTTATCAAAAATAGAGGGGTCACAAGCAGTGTTTTTTATTTATTTAAACAAATAATTTAAAAAAAGGCATGATGTCCCCCTATTTTCGACAAGCCAAGCTAAAGCAGACAGCAGGGGCTGGAGTTCTCAGACTAGGGAGGGCTATGGATATTGGCCCTCCCCAGCCTAAAAATTGACGCCTGCAGCCACCTCAGAAAAGGCTCATCTATTAGATGTGCTAATTTTGGCACTATGCCCGGCTCTTCCCACTTGCCCTGGTGCAGTGGAAAATGGGGTAATAGGTGTGGGGTTGATGTCAACTTTGTAATGTCAGTTGACATGAAGCCCACAGGTTAGTAATGGAGAGTAGAGTTGAGCGAAACAGGTTGGTCAAATTCAAAAATAGCCGACTTTAGCTAAAGTCGGGTTTCGCCGATCGAAACCCGACCATAGCGTGAGGTCAGCCATAAGGTCGCTGATCAGAGCGCCAAAGTCACGTTTCAAATAATGCTTCCAGTGCCTTTTCTCAGCCAATGATGAAGGACGCACACTGTGGGCAACGCGATGACATGGGCAGCGGCCACCACCATCTTAGAGCAGGGCATTGAAGTGATTAGCTGGCTTTGTGTGGCATCACAGTGGATATAAAAGGCTGTGACCGCCGACCGCCATCTTACTTCTGCCGATCTTAGAATAGGGAGAGGTGCTGCTGCTGATTCTGAACAGGGAGAGCGTTAGGCAGGGAAGAAGAAAAAAAAACTGCTTCTGCTGATAGCGCTTTTCACTGTACAGTTAGTGTGCAGTGAAAGGGGAGGATTTTTTTGGGGGGCAGCAGCACTGGTGGTGATTAGGCTGCCTTTTAAGGCTACCTGCTAGCTGCATTGCTGTGTGCACACTGCTGCTCAAACTGCTTTTTTCAAAGCACTCCAACTTTTATTATTTTGTCCTGGTGAGTTACTGAACGTTCATTTTTTCACACACTGTATAGCGGTGTACGCTTCTCACACACTACCGTGTAGCGGCTTGTATCACGGACAAATAGAAGCTATCTGTGTGTGACTCTGGAAAAAAAAGCAGAGGAGTTTATCCATTTTTCCAGACCTACACCTTATAGTGCTGTCCGCTTTTCAAACAGTTCCGTATATCTGCTGTTTGATCACAGTCAAAACTAGACAGAGACAGAGTGTGTCAATCCCTATACAAATAGACAGAGATTGCGAATTTTCCATACACACACCGTATAGAGCTGTCCATTTCTCAAACAGTATTGTACATCTGTGGTTCGCATTACAGTCACATCTATACAGAGTCAGGGTGTGTGTGTGACACTCCGTAAATACACATACGGAGATTGTTAGTTACACAAAAAATGTATACAGCTGTACACTTCTGATACAGTTCCGTATATCTGCTGGATTGCCGTCCAATACATACTGTGAGAGCGTCTGTGACTAACAAAATATATACGTAGATTTAATTTTTTAATACCCCTTACACAGCTGGACGCTCCTAATACAGTACCCAATCTCTCTGCTGGTATTTTTGGTACATTTTCCCAAACATGAGGAAGTATGGTGGAAGAGGCCGCGGACGTGGGCAGGGGGGCGCAGCTGTTACTGATGGTGGTGGTGCATTTGCTGGTTCTGGCAAAAGCACAACAGCAGCTAAGGCAGGAGGTGTTGAGCTTGCATCATCATCTGGCCCAAGAAGGCCTATAAGGTTGCCTTTTCTTGAAGTAGGAAAACTGCTTTTAAAGCCGGAGCATCAGGAACAGGTTTTGGCGTACATTACCGAAACAGCCACCAGCTCAATTGTCTCCTCTTCTGAACGTTCTGGTCAGGAAAAACACCTTTCCTTCTGTTCTTCACCTCCACCAAAAGTTAAGGATGCGGCAGCCCACATTTCAGATTACTCTATGGAGCTCTTTTCACATACCATGCCTGGATTATCCAGTCAAATCCAGAATTCCCCAGTCCAAGATGATTCTGACATGGAGTGCACTGATACACAGCCACTGCTAGATAATTCTGCTGGTACATCGACCAAGAGCACTACATTGCCCTCACAGTCTATTGAGCCAGAATCTGACCCTGATGAAACTCAGGTGCCCCTTCCCGCATACTATACCACCTTACATGGTGACACAGAGGAAGGTAAAGAGGAAGGTGCAGATGACTTTGAAGAGGAGGTGATAGATGACACAGTTCTTGACCCTGATTGGCATCCATTGGGGGAGGAGGGTGGCGCTGGCAATAGTTCAGATAAGGAGAAGGACCCGCAGCAGGCATTAACATCGCAGCAGCGGTTATCTGTCAGGCCCATAGCTGTCCAAAAACGTGGATCAAAAACTAAGAGTTGCAGGACAACTTGGCCAGACGGTCAACTTAGCACAGCGTGCAAGGTCAGAAAATGTATACCATAGTAGGAAGAGTGCAGTGTGGCACTTCTTGTCCAAATTCCTACTGATGAGGGAAAAGTTACCTGTAAGAAGTGTGGAAGGACCTTTAGCCGAGGTAAACAACTCAGAAATTTGAATACCAGTTGCATGCTTAGACATTTAATCAACATGCACTTGCAAGCATGGACGGACTACAAAACCTCAGGTAGCACATGTGCACCTGTTCCGACTGAAGGTAGCCAGCAATGCTCCATCGCTTTCCCCACTGTAAGACCACCACCACTGTTAAGCACACCACCAGCACTAAATGTGGATTTGTCGTCGCAAGACCAAAGCACTCAGGGAATCACAATGATTTTGCAACACAACACTGAATCTAGGCCATCACCACCAATACCATCACCAACCCCCTCTCACTCCGTCGGGTCCACCGCTACTTCCCCCATATGCAGCTCTCCAGTCCAGCTCACACTACCAGACACTCTGAGTAGGACAAGAAAGTACTCATCCTCTCATCCGCGTACACTTTGTTTGAACGCCTACATTGCCAAACTAATCTCATTAGAGATGATGCCCTACCGTTTGGTTGAAAGCGAAGCTTTCCGCGACCTCATGGCCTACGCTGTCCCACACTATAACCTACCCAGTCAGCACTTCTTTTCTAGAAAAGCCATCCCTGCCCTCCACCGGCATGTGAAAGACCGCATTGTCCATGCACTAAAGCAGTCAGTGAGTGGAAAGGTGCACCTGACAACATAACATTCCTGCTCCATAAGGTGCGAAGACTGTGCTCGCACATCGGTCGCTCAAACGTCCACTCCACTAGTATGCAGAAGCTGCACCGATTGCTCCACCTCCCCAAGCACCGCCTAATCATAGACGTTGCAACAAGGTGGAACTCCACCCTGCACATGGTTGAGACGGTGTGCGAACAGAGGCAGGCTGTAATGCTTTTGTGGGAGGATACAAGGGCAGGCAGTTTGAGGGAAGACATGGAATTTTCAGGTGTGCAGTGGTCAAAGCTGAAAGACCTCTGTAAAGTCCTTCAGTGTTTTAAGGAATGCACACGGCTGGTAAGCGCAGACGACGCCATCATAAGCATAAGCATCCCACTTATGCGTCTGCTCATGCAAAGTTTGATGCACATTAAGGATCAGGCATCTGCAGTGGAGGAGGAGGAGGGAAGCCTTGATGACAGTCAGCCATTGTCTGGTCAGGGAACTGTCCTGGACGAGGTGGAGGAAGAGGAGGAGGATGAGGGGGATGATTATTTTGGGCAGGAGGATGCATCTCAAGGGGCAAGAGAAAATTTTGGCATTCCAAGGTCAGGTACAGTGTTTGTGCATGACTGTAGGGATGTGGATTTACCAGAAAGTGCTCCTCCACCCACCACTAGCAGTGCATCATTGACACCTGGAACATTGGCCCACATGTGCGATTATGCCTTGCGGATCCTAAAAAGGGACCCCCGCATTGCCAAAATGATGAGGGATGACGACTACTGGCTGGCCAGCATCCTCTATCCATGCTACAAATGCAAATTTCACAACATCATGCCACAGGAGAACCTAGAGATAATATTGGCTAACAAACAAGCAACTCTGATAAACCGTTAGTTTGAGGCTTTCCCGGCACACTTCAGCGGTGCTGGTTCTCCCATGAGCCGTAGTGGGCAGAATGGAAGAGGTGTTCGTGGTCCACACAGCCGAAGAGGCATTGGAGACAGGGGTTTAACCCCTTCCTGCCATCCGACGTACTATCCCGTCCACGGTACCCGGGCCCGTATGACCGGGGACGGGATAGTACGTCGGCGCGATCAGCGGCGCCCACGTGGTGAGCGCCGCTGATCGCGGCCGGGTGTCAGCTGATTATCACAGCTGACACCCGGCACAATGTGTCAGGGGCGGTCACGGACCGCCCCCGACACGTTAACCCCTTGCACACCGCGATCAAACACGATCGCGGTGTACCGGGGGTTAAAGGGAAGCATCGGCAGGGAGGGGGCTCCCTCCGTGCTTCCCTGAGCCCCCCACGGCAGCGCAATGTGCAGCGCTGCTGCGGGGGACTCCCTTCCTCCAGGCCCCCGAATCCAAGATGGCGATGGGGGCCTTCGGGGGCCTGCGGAAGCTGGCTTCCTCAGTGCCTGCAAAGCGCAGGCATGAGGAAGCCTTCTGCAGTGCCTGTGTCAGATCGCTGATCTGTCACAGTGATCTGTGATGTGACAGATCAGCGATCTGTCACAGGACAGTGATGTCCCACCTGGGACTATTTAATAAAGTAAAAAAAAAAATAAAAAAAGTGTAAAAATAATTTTAAAAAAATCGCCAAATAAATTAGAAAAAAAAAAAAAATATTCCCCCAATAAATCCATTTTTTGGAAATAATAAAAAAAAAACAATAAAAGTACACATATTAGGTATCGCCGCGTCCGTAACGACCCGCCCTATAAAACTGTCCCATTAGTTAACCCCTTTAGCAAACCCCTTAAAAAATAAAAATAAAAAACGAAGCAAAAAATAATGATTTATTATCATACCGCCAAACAAAAAGTGTAATAACGCGCGATCAAAAAGACGCATATAAATAGCCATAGTACTGCTGAAAACGTCATCTTGTCCCGCAAAAAACGAGCTGCCACACAGCATCATCAGCGAAAAAATAAAAAAGTTATAGTTCGCTGAATAAAGCGATGCAAAAATAATTATTTTTTATATAAAATAGTTTTCATTGCATAAAACCGACAAAAACATAAAAAATGACCTAAATGAGGTATCGCTGTAACCGTACTGACCCGAAGAATAAAACCGCTTTGTCAATTTTACCGCACGCGGAACGGTGTAAACGCACCCCCCCCAAAAGAAATTCATGAAACGCTGGTTTTTGTTCATTCTGCGTCCCAAAAATCGGAATAAAAAGCGATCAAAAAATTTCACGTGCCCGAAAATGGTACCAATAAAAACATCAACTTGTCCCGCAAAAAATAAGACCTCACATGACTCAGTGGGTCAAAATACGGAAAAATTATAGCTCTCAATATGTGGTGATGCAAAAACTATTTTTACAATAAAAAGCGTCTTTTAGCGTGCGACAGCCGCCAAACATAAAAACCGCCATAAATAGTAAATCAAACCCCCCGTTATCACCCCCTTAGTTAGCGAAAAATAATAAAATTAAAAAAATGTATTTATTTCCATTTTTCCATTAGGGTTAGGGCTAGGGTTAGGGCTAGGGGTGTGTTGGGGTAGGGTTAGGGTAGGGTTAGGGTTAGGGCTAGGGCTAGGGTTAGGGTTAGGGCTAGGGTTAGGGTTAGGGCTAGTGTTAGGGCTAGGGTTAGGGTTAGGGGCGTGTTGGGGTTCGGGTTGGAGTTAGAATTGGGGGTTTCCACTGTTTGGGCACATCAGGGGCTTTCCAAGTGCAACATGGCGTCTGATCTCAATTCCAGCCAATTCTGAGTTGAAAAAGTCAAATGGTGCGCCTTCCCTTCCAAGCTCTGCTATGCGCCCAAACAGTGTTTTACCCCCACATGTAGGGTATCAGCCTACTCAGGACAAATTGCAAAACAATTTTTGGGGTCCAATTTCTCCTGTTACCCTTAGGAAAATAAAAAATTGGGGGCAAAAATATCATTTTTGTGGAAAAAAATGATTTTTTTATTTTCACGTCCGAGTGTTATAAACTTCTGTGAAGCACTTGGGGGTTCAAAGTGCTCACCACACATCTAGATAAGTTCCGTGGGGGGTCTAGTGTCCAAAATGGGGTCACTTGTGGGGAGTTTCAATAGTTTAGGTACATCAGGGGCTCTCCAAACGCACATGACACCCGCAGACCATTCCATCAAAGTCTGCATTCCAAAACATCACTGCTTCCCTTCCGAGCCCCGACGTGTGTCCATACAGTAGTTTTCTCCCACATATGGGGTGTCATCGTACTCAGGACAAATTGGACAACAACTTTTGGGGTCCAATTTCTCCTGTTACCCTTGGGAAAATGAAAAAATTGGGGACTAATTGATCATGTTTGTGGAAAAAATACGATTTTTTTATTTTCATGCCCTGGCATTATAAACTTCTGTGAAGCCCTTGGGGGTTCAAAGTGCTCACCTCACATGTAGATACGTTCCTTAGTGGGTCTCGTTTTCAAAATGGGGTCATTTGTGGGGGGTTTCCATTGTTTAGGTACATTAGGGGCTCTCCAAAGGCAACATGACACCCGCAGACCATTCCATCAAAGTCTGCATTCCAAAACGTCACTACTTCCCTTCCGAGCCCCGATGTGTGCCCATACAGTAGTTTTCTCCCACATATGGGGTATCAGCATACTCAGGACAAATTGGACAACAACTTTTGGGGTCCAATTTCTCCTGGTACCCTTGGGAAAATAAAAAAATGGTGACTAAAAGATCATGTTTGTGGAAAAAATACGAATTTTTTATTTTCACGCCCGGGCGTTGTAAACTTCTGTGAAGCACTGGGGGGTTCAAAGTGCTCACCACACATCTAGATAAGTTCCTTGGGGGGTCTAGTATACAAAATGGTGTCATTTGTGGGGGGTTTCCACTGTTTAGGTACATTAGGGGCTCTCCAAAGGCAACATGACACCCGCAGACCATTCCATCAAAGTCTGCATTCCAAAACGTCACTACTTCCCTTCCGAGCCCCGACGTGTGCCCATACAGTAGTTTTCTCCCACATATGGGGTATCAGCAAACTCAGGACAAATTGGACAACAACTTTTGGGGTCCAATTTCTCCTGGTACCCTTGGGAAAATAAAAAAATGGTGACTAAAAGTTCATGTTTGTGGAAAAAATACGAATTTTTTTATTTTCACGCCCGGGCGTTGTAAACTTCTGTGAAGCACTGGGGGGTTCAAAGTGCTCACCACACATCTAGATAAGTTCCTTGGGGGGTCTAGTATACAAAATGGTGTCATTTGTGGGGGATTTCCACTGTTTAGGTACATTAGGGGCTCTCCAAAGGCAACATGACACCCGCAGACCATTCCATCAAAGTCTGCATTCCAAAACATCTCTACTTCCCTTCCGAGCCCCGACGTGTGCCCATACAGTAGTTTTCTCCCACATATGGGGTATCAGCATACTCAGGACAAATTGGACAACAACTTTTGGGGTCCAATTTCTCCTGGTACCCTTGGGAAAATAAAAAAAATGGTGACTAAAAGATCATGTTTGTGGAAAAAATACGAATTTTTTTATTTTCACGCCCGGGCGTTGTAAACTTCTGTGAAGCACTGGGGGGTTCAAAGTGCTCACCACACATCTAGATAAGTTCCTTGGGGGGTCTAGTATACAAAATGGTGTCACTTGTGGGGGGTTTCCACTGTTTAGGTACATTAGGGGCTCTCCAAAGGCAACATGACACCCGCAGACCATTCCATCAAAGTCTGCATTCCAAAACGTCACTACTTCCCTTCCGAGCCCCGACGTGTGCCCATACAGTAGTTTTCTCCCACATATGGGGTATCAGCATACTCAGGACAAATTGGACAACAACTTTTGGGGTCCAATTTCTCCTGGTACCCTTGGGAAAATAAAAAAATGGTGATTAAAATATCATGTTTGTGGAAAAAATATGAATTTTTTATTTTCACGCCCGGGTGTTATGAACTTCTGTGAAGCACTGGGGGGGTCAAAGTGCTCACCACACATCTAGATAAGTTCCTTAGGGGGTCTAGTTTCCAAAATGGTGTCATTTGTGGGGGGGTTCCACTGTTTTGGTACATCAGTTTTTTCCAAACGCGACATGGTGTCCGATCTCAATTCCAGCCCAAAACGTCAAATGGCGCTGCTTCCCTTCCGAGCTCTGCCATGCGCCCAAATAGTGGTTTACCCCCACATGTGGGGTATCAGCGTACTCAGGACAAATTGCACAATAACTTTTAGGGTCCTGTTACCCTTGGAAAAATAAGAATTGAGGGTGAAAAGATCATTTTTGTGGAAAAAATATGATTTTTTAATTGTATGGCTTTAAGTTATAAACTTCTGTGAAGCCCATGGGGGTTCAAAGTTCTCACCACACATCTAGATAAGTTCCTTAGGGGGTCTAGTTTCCAAAATGGTGTCATTTGTGGGGGGTTTCCACTGTTTTGGTACATCAGGGGTTTTCCAAACGCGACATCGTGTCCGATCTCAATTCCAGCCAAAAACGTCAAATGGCGCTGCTTCCCTTCCGAGCTCTGCCATGCGCCCAAATAGTGGTTTACCCCCACATGTGGGGTATCAGCGTACTCAGGACAAATTGCACAATAACTTTTAGGGTCCTGTTACCCTTGGGAAAATAAAAATTGGGGTGAAAAGATCATTTTTGTGGAAAAAATATGATTTTTTAATTGTACCGCTGTACGTTATAAACTTCTGTAAAGCCCTTGTGGGTTCAAAGTTCTCACCACATATCTAGATAAGTTCCTTGGGGGGTCTAGTTTCCAAAATGGGGTCACTTGTAGGGGGTTTCCACTGTTTAGGTACATCAGGGACTCTCCAAACGTGACATGGCGTCCAATCTGAATTCCAGCCAATTTTGCATTGAAAAAGTCAAACGGCGCTCCTTCCATTCTGAGCTCTGCCATGCGCCGAAACAGTCGTTCCCCCCCACATATTAGGTATCTGCGTACTCAGGACAAATTGCACAATAACTTTTGCAGTTCAATTTCTCCTGTTACCCTTGGTAAAATAAAAAAAATTGAACCTGAATTATTTTTTTTATGAAAAAAAGTTAGATGTTCATTTTTTTTTAAATATTCAAAAAAATTCCTGTGACGCACCTAAAGGGTTAATAAACTTCTTGAATGTGGTTTTGAGCACCTTAAGGGGTGCAGTTTTTAGAATGGTGTCACTTTTGGGTATTTTCTATCATATAGACCCCTCAAAGTGGCTTCAAATGTGATGTGGTCCTAAAAATAAAATGGTGTTGTAAAAATGAGAAATCGCTGGTCAACTTTTAACCCTTATAACTTCCTAACAAAAAAAAATTTTGGTTCCAAAATTGTGCTGATGTAAAGTAAACATGTGGGAAATGTTAGTTATCAAGTTTTTTGTGTGCCGTATCTCTGTGATTTAAGGGCATAAAAATTCAAAGTTGGAAAATCGCGAAATTTTCAAAATTTTCGCCAAATTTCCGTTTTTCTCACAAATAAACGCAAGTTATTTGAATGAAATTTTACCACTATCATGAAGTACAATATGTCACGAGAAAACAATGTCAGAATCACCGGGATCCATGGAAGCGTTCCAGAGTTATGACCTCATAAAGGTACAGTGGTCAGAATTGTAAAAATTGGCCCGGTCATGAACGTGCAAACCACCCTTGGGGGTGAAGGGGTTAATGACCTTGTTGTAGAATGATTTCTCAAGTACCGCTCACACGACTGCTAATACTGCATCGATTAAAAGTGACAGGAGACAGCAGTTGTCAACTATGGTTGCAAACTACTTCTCCTCCCATATCGGTGTTCTCCCTCACAGGTGATTCCCCTTTGACTATTGGGCCTCCAAACTGGACGCCTGGCCTGAATTGGCACAATATGCCTTACAGGAGCTTGCTTGCCATGCTGCTAGTGTGATATTTGAAAGAGTCTTCAGTGTTGCTGGATCAATCCTGACAGAAAAAAGGACCCCTCTGTCTACCCAAAATGCTGATGATCTAACCTTCATTAAAATGAACCATGCATGGGTTTCAAAGGATTTTGTCCCACCTTCCCCTGATGACACATAGGTTTCCAGAAAACTGCCTCGCTTTTGTCCTCCTCTTCCTCGGACTTGCCCAATTCCGCCCTTTGCAGCAGCTGAATGTCCAGCCAACACATCAACATATGCCTTTTTTAAACCTCCCTAAGTGGGCTGCCCACCCCCCCAATGGCTGGGGTCAACACCTGGTGCACCCGGGCAAATGCCCTTGCTCTGAACAGGTGGATGGGCCCACAGAAGGCCGACGGCACTGGCACAGGGCCCCTCATAGTACAAAACAGTGTCTCTGACAGTGGGGGGGCCCACTCACCGTCAGACACACCAGCGTACTATGAGGGGCCCTGTGCCAGTACCGTCGTCGACCACGAGTGTGCCCCCCCTGCTTGGTCATGGCCACAGCAATTGCAAGTTGCAATATTTACCTCTCCCTGCTCCACCGCTGTGCAGTTTGGGCAGTTAAATCCTTCACAGGGACAGCCACTAGAAATTTGGTGTATTGATCGATGATGGTTAAGATGTAGCTATGGCCTGTCCTGCTGTCCTCTACCTTCAGATGATTAATGGCTACCATTTGTAATGGACGTCAACTTACAAGCGGATGCAGTGGTGCTTTATGATCACCTTTCACAGTTGTGATAGTCACAGACGTGTGACATTCCTGCAACAATTTTTCAATGTCTCCTCCCATGCCAATCCAATAGAATCGCCTACAGTCTGTAGCTTCTGTCTTTTGCACTCCAAAATGACCAGACACATCATGATAGGCAGTGAGAACCATGTTTACATCTCTCCCTGTGATCAGAATTTGATGGAGACGAGTAACGGTGATGTGATCCACGCTACTGCGATAAAGCAATCCTTTCTTCACAAAAAAACGTTTTCACTGTCTCCACAGACACAGTAATTGAGGGTCTGCATGGCCTCTGCAACATCTACCGGGAGGTTTTCACGCGATGAGTAATTCCCAAATTTCTGCTAACACTCGACTTTCCGTCTCTACTTGTATCCATGTAGTTTCCAGTAGCGGAGAGTCTGGACTGACTTACTGAGATTGAAATATATACGAAGATTTAAAAGCACCACACCACTGTATACTGTTGTACGCTTCGACTACCTTTCCCTTTTTCTACTTTTTAAATTCTGGTGTAATACATACTGAGCCTGTGAGTGTCTGTGTCTGACTCCGGAAGTATAGATGGAAATTTACAATTACCCCAGAATGGATACACCTGCTCTGTGCTGATACAGTACCTTTGTTCAAAATTTTGAATTACAGTATCATCCATAGTGAGTGAGCGTGTGTGGTTTACGCCTTCTATATATACGGTGAATCGGAGATACCAATTTTTACCCTATACTCGATACAGCTTGTATCTTATTATACAGTACCTTTGTTCGACATTTAGTATTACGGACAAATCCATACTGAGTAAGGCTATGTGCCCACATAATTTTTAGTGCTGCGGATTTCTCCCTGCGGATTTTGTAAAATCCGCAGGTCAAAAGACCTGTGGTTTACCTGCGGATTAGTCTGCGGTTTCTCACCTAACAATGGTGAATGTAGGAAACCGCAGCGGAATCCGCACAAAGAATTGACATGCTGCGTATTGTAACCCACAGCAAATCCGCGCGAAAAAATCTGCAGCATGTGCACTGCGTTTTTTATTTCCATAGGAAATAAAGGTACTGTACAATGCAGTAGAATCTGCTACGGACCAGCAGGGCCAAATCCACTGTGGATCCGCAGCAGAATCCGCAGCGGGTGCACATACCCTAAGCATCTGAGACTGACTATGGGACTATGTATACGGAGATTTCAATTGTACCCTATAATATATTTATACAGTGGGGCAAAAAAGTATTTAGTCAGTCAGCAATAGTGCAAGTTCCACCACTTAAAAAGATGAGGGGCGTCTGTAATTTACATCATAGGTAGACCTCAACTATGGGAGACAAACTGAGAAAAAAAAATCCAGAAAATCACATTGTCTGTTTTTTTTTCATTTTATTTGCATATTATGGTGGAAAATAAGTATTTGGTCAGAAACAAGCAATCAAGATTTCTGGCTCTCACAGACCTGTAACTTCTTCTTTAAGAGTCTCCTCTTTCCTCCACTCATTACCTGTAGTAATGGCACCTGTTTAAACTTGTTATCAGTTTAAAAAGACACCTGTGCACACCCTCAAACAGTCTGACTCCAAACTCCACTATGGTGAAGACCAAAGAGCTGTCAAAGGACACCAGAAACAAAATTGTAGCCCTGCACCAGGCTGGGAAGACTGAATCTGCAATAGCCAACCAGCTTGGAGTGAAGAAATCAACTGTGGGAGCAATAATTAGAAAATGGAAGACATACAAGACCACTGATAATCTCCCTCGATCTGGTGCTCCACGCTAAATCCCACCCCGTGGGGTCAGAATGATCACAAGAACGGTGAGCAAAAATCCCAGAACCACGCGGGGGGACCTAGTGAATGAACTGCAGAGAGCTGGGACCAATGTAACAAGGCCTATCATAAGTAACACACTACGCCACCATGGACTCAGATCCTGCAGTGCCAGACGTGTCCCACTGCTTAAGCCTGTACATGTCCGGGCCCGTCTGAAGTTTGCTAGAGAGCATTTGGATGATCCAGAGGAGTTTTGGGAGAATGTCCTATGGTCTGATGAAACCAAACTGGAACTGTTTGGTAGAAACACAACTTGTCGTGTTTGGAGGAAAAAGAATACTGAGTTGCATCCATCAAACACCATACCTACTCTAAAGCATGGTGGTGGAAACATCATGTTTTGGGGCTGTTTCTCTGCAAAGGGGCCAGGACGACTGATCTGGGTACATGAAAGAATGAATGGGGCCATGTATCGTGAGATTTTGAGTGCAAACCTCCTTCCATCAGCAAGGGCATTGAATATGAAACGTGGCTGGGTCTTTCAACATGACAATGATCCAAAGCACACCGCCAGGGCAACAAAGGAGTGGCTTCATAAGAAGCATTTCAAGGTCCTGGAGTGGCCTAGCCAGTCTCCAGATCTCAACCCTATAGAAAACCTTTGGAGGGAGTTGAAAGTCCGTGTTGCCAAGCGAAAAGCCTAAAACATCACTGCTCTAGAGGAGATCTGCATGGAGGAATGGGCCAACATACCAACAACAGTGTGTGGCAACCTTGTGAAGACTTACAGAAAACGTTTGACCTCTGTCATTGCCAACAAAGGATATATCACAAAGTATTGAGATGAAATGTTGTTTCTGACCAAATACTTATTTTCCACCATAATATGCAAATAAAATGAAAAAAAACAGACAATGTGATTTTCTGGATTTTTTTTTCTCAGTTTGTCTCCCATAGTTGAGGTCTATGATGTAAATTACAGACGCCTCTCATCTTTTTAAGTGGTGGAACTTGCACTATTGCTGACTGACTAAATACTTTTTTGCCCCACTGTACTTGCCATCTTGTTATCCAGTACATTTTTTGCAACATTTTTTTATTATGGTCAAACCCAGACTGAGTGAGCATCTGAGGGTGACTCTGGAAATATGTACCGATATTTCAAATTTGGCCAACACTGTATACAGTTGTATGCTTGTGTTACATTACCCATTTACAGCTTTTCATATTCTTGTGTAATCCATACTGGGCCTGAGAGCATTTGTGTCTGCCTCCTGAAATGTATACGAAGATTCAGAATGTTTACACTATACTATATATACCTTGTATCTGGTGATACTGTACCCTTTTTCACCTTTTTATTTTATTGGGTAATCCATACTGAGCCTGTGAGCGTCTATGTATAAATCATGAAATATATACGGAGATTTACTGATATCCCTAGACTGTATAGAGCTGTACGCTTCTGATACAGTACCATATATCTGCTGGTATTATTGGTCAGTTTTCTAAAACATGAGGATGTATGGTGGAAGAGGATGCGGGCGTGGGCGTGGGGGGCCACCTGGGACTTATGGTGGTGGTGGTGCATCTGCTGGTAGTGCCAAAAACACAATAGCAGCTAAGGCAGGAGGTGTTGAGCCTGTGTCATGGTGTAGCTCTGGAAGACCTGTAAGGCTACGATTTCTGGGAGTAGGTAGACTGCTTTTAAAGCCAGAGCATCAGGAACTGTTTTTGGCTTACATTGCTGAAACAGCCTCCAGCTCTATTGCCTCCTCTTCTGAAGTTTAAAAAAATGCAAGCACTGAGTCATAAGTGCAGGCTTCTGGTCAGGAGCAACCACTTTCCTTGTGTCCTTGAACAACACCAAAATTGAAGGATGCGGCAGCACACACTTCAGATAACTCCATGGAGCTCTTTTCACATACCATGCCTGGGTTAATTAAAAATGGGGCCCATCATATACTGGAGCATTCAAAATGAGGGACATCTGACACTGGAGCATCATCCATGAGGCCCATCATATACTGGAGCATTCTAAATGTGGCAGATCAGACACTGGACCAGCATCTATGGGGCATATAATACACTGGAGCATTAGAAATGGGGCCCATTATATATGGAGCATTACTATGGCCCATAAGACACTGGAGCATCATCCATGAGGCCCATCATACACTGGAGCATCATCCATGAGGCCCATCATATACTGGAGCATTCCAAATGGGGCGGATCAGACACTGGAGTAGCATCTATGGGGCATATGATACACTGGAGCATTAGAAATGGGGCCCATTATATATGGAGCATTACTATGGCCCATAAGACACTGGAGCATCATCCATGAGGCCCATCATACACTGGAGCATCATCCATGAGGCCTATCATATACTGGAGCATTCTAATTGGGGCAGATCAGACACTGGAGCAGCATCTATGGGGCACATGATTCACTGGAGCATTAGAAATGGGGCCCATTATATATGGAGCATTACTAGGGCCCATAAGACACTGGAGCATCATCCATGAGGCCCATCATATACTGGAGCATTCCAAGTGGGGGATATCAGACACTGGAGTAGCATTTACGGGGCCCATTAGACACTGGAGCATTAGAAATGGAGCCCATTATATATGGAGCATTATTAGGACCCATCATACACTGGAGCATTCCAGATGGGGGACATCAGACACTAGAGCAGCATTTACAGGGCCCATTATACACTGGAGCTTTAGAAATGTAGCCCATTATATGTGGAGCATTATTTGGGCCCATAACACACTGAAGCATCGTCCATGGGGACCATCATATACTGTAGCATTATGTGGAGCTCATCATATACTGTATGGAACATTATATGTGGCCAATTATTCTGTGTGGAGAAATATATGGGGCTCATTATTCTGCATGGCGCACAATGTGGTGGCCATAATACTGTATGGAGTAATATACTGTCCTTTTTTTGAGCTATTGTACATTTTTAAATAGATCAGTCATGTCATGTAAGCAGTGAAGTATTTGTCATTGTACTATACCTATATTTCTGTGCCGTATCGGAGCATCATGAGTTGTGGTATGTGTTAAAGGGGCGCACTGACACTCTTTGGCCCAGGGTGCACGAAAACCTGGAGCCAGCCCTACCCCCCCACAACTTTAGCCAAATAACCCCCTGTTTTCAATGCGCAACTATTATTATGAAGTAAATTAAGGTTGACAAGCTTCAGTAATAAGAATTGATGTTTTTGGCACTGAAGTGGGCACTGTAGGTGTGTTTACTGTCCTCCACTCCCTGCCGACTTTGCTTCCCCATTGACTTGCATTGGGTTTCGTGTTTCAGTCGGCCTCCGACTTTTCCCTATAGTTGGCCGCTTTCGTTCGACCCGACTTTTGAGTAAGTCGGGTTTCATGAAACCCGACTCGACCCTAAAAAAGGCAAAGTCGCTCATCTCTAATGGAGAGGCATCTATAAGACACCCCCACTACTAATCACATAGTCATATTGTAAAAAATACACAGCCAGAATATAATATTTTAATTGAAATAAAGGCAAAGCCTCTTTTATTTTAAATAAAAACTCCCAACCCCCTTTTACCCATTTATTCACAACAAAATAAAAATAAAAATCAAAGTTTTAACCTTCCATCTTTAATCCATTGATGCCCAATTCACACTGTAAAAGACAAAAAATAATAAGCTGGGGGTTGCAATCTGCTGCTGTCAGCTTTACCTGTGCTGGTTAAACAAAATAGAGGGGAGCCAATGTCATATTTTTTCTAAGTGTATTTATTCATTGTACAGGCACTGGCTGATGAATACTCTTAGGCTGTGGGCACACGTAGCATTTTAAAACGCTGACTAAAAACCGGACTCCTTCCCAGAAATCACGCGATTTTACCGCGATTTTGCCGCGATTTTCGCGTGCGATATTCAAGCACTTTCCATGCGATTTGAAGCATCGCTTGGAAAGTGATTGACAGGTTGGTCACACTCGTCAAACATAGTGTTTGACAAGTGTGACCAGATTTTACTATTGAGGCCGCCTATGCGGCATCAATAGTAAAAGATAGGATGTTAAAATGCTAAAAAAAAATAAAAAAATCGGGGTATATTTACCTTCCGGCGTCCCACGATGCATTCCCGGCCTCAGCGTTCCCAGTAATGCCTTGCGAGACCTGTGATGACGTAGTCTCGCGTTGCTATAGCGATCTCGCGAGACCGCTAGAGTCACGCGAGACTACGTCATTACAGGGCCTTGCCGCAAGGCATTACTGGGAACGCTGAGGCCGGGAATGCAGCGTGGGACATCGGAAGGTAAATATACCCCGTTTTTTTATTTTTTATTCTTTTTTTACAGGGGTATGGTACCCAGGGCCTGGAGGACAGTCTCCTCTCCTCCACACCGTGGGTACCAACCGCACATGAGACGCTTAACTTCCCGCATGGTGGGCATAGCCACATGCGGGAAGTAAGCGATTCTCATGCATTCCTATGGGTGCGGAATCGCGGCAATTCTTTGCGATTCCGCACAAAAGAATGAGCATGCTGCGATTTTTTCCGCGATGCGATTCCGCCGCGGAAAAAAGCGCAGCATTAGCACAGCATGTGCGGAATGCCATAGGAATGCATGGGGGGCGTTCTGTACACGATTTTTAAGCGTTTTTGCTGCGTTTTCGCGCCGAAAATCGCGGCAAAAACCCTTAAAAATCGCTACGTGTGCACATAGCCTTAAGTAGTATTCTTACCAGCCAATGCCTTTGACCAGTGCTTTTTACCGCCGGTCACAGCTGCTGGCTCTGACAATGTGAGAATCGCAGCACTCTGACTGGTGGTAACGATCTTACCGCCATTCAGAGCCTATGTTTCCTGTGCTGTCCCACCAATTCCAGAGTGGGAAACAGCAGATGTTCAGGCCACCCATTCATCTGAATGGGTTCGAGTTTGAGTTCTGGTACCGTTCTGGTACTCGAACCAAACTTTTCTAAATGTTCAGCCAAATGCACTGGATCCTGACATCCACGGCTTCGCCCATCGTTACTCATCTGTAGTAACACAGCTTTCCTATGATTAGAAGCACAAAAAGAATCCCACTACTCAAAGGCAAGCAGTATTTATAATTAGTTTATTAGTTAATCCATTTCTGTTGCTAAAATTAAAAAATGCAAGCGAAATGAACAAAGCACATTGTAAGAGTGAACTCGCAAAATTTGTACTGCCAAATAAATTAATTATTTGATATAATCTCTGAAATGTTGTCTTTGATTGTCACTGCATGCCACTGCTGCTTCCTCTGAAGACTAAATGAGTTTGTTGGAAACCCCTTTAAATAATGAAGATCAAATGTTTTTCTATTTACTGTATATTTCTTCTTTGGTTAAAAATTGACAATGATTGACCAAAGTCAGCAGAATAGATGAGGTTACATGCAATATTTTGTAATGACCCCCAACACATTTGCACACTGTGAAACCAGTAAGTTAGGCTTTCTGCCATTTGCTGGGTAACATCTTCTGCCAAAAGTGGACAGCACAAAATGCAGACTGTAAATGTGCTTGAGCTATAGTAAGAGGCAATTGGGATAAGCCAAAAGGAGTGAAGAACAGAAATAGGAGGTTTTAGTGCTGCAGTCTCCAATGCCACCCTTGACAATAGACCAACATTGTATGGGTGTCTAAGACCCAGTACTAGCGAGGAGCCATTTGATTCAATACAAAACAAATTCTTGTTGTGAGCTTAATTTGAACAATTTGCAATTTGTTTCATGCAAATTTTACAGGGTGCCGAATGCTGTTTCAATCAGAGAATCGCATGAGTTTTGGTCCACTTCTTCAACATGCCTTCCTGCCATTGCATCCAATGGTACAGTCATTGATGAGGGACTATCAGAGCCTGTATAACAGGAGAAAAAAGAAATGGAGTAGCCATCTTATGGCAAATCTGGAAAGTGAGAGGATGTCACAGCTCACAGATTAGCCATGGAAATAAGAAGAGAAAGCCATAAAACACTAAATAGACTGTGCAGATAAGTGTGTGACAGCACAGCTGTGAAAAATTTTAGTATATGAAGAATAGAGACTATTGTCACCCACATATTTCAGAAAAAAATTGAGGCTTTGAAGTACTTTGATTTTTGGAAATCAATTTGACGCAAATCCAATTTCCTGAGAAATTTCAAGAAATCTAGTGAATTTTCTTTTTAAAAGATTTGTAGCCAAAACCCAACATTATGACTGTATTTGTTACCCCTTTCAATCATCCTTTAGACGTAAATACTTTTATGCCCAAAAATAACAAAAGTATTTTAGGAGTGATACCTTTGCTCTTTAACCACAAATGTGAAAACTTTTAGAGCTTTAGAGCACAGATGCTCCTTCTTCAGGCAGGTTTGTAAAAAAAAATAATAAAAATATTTTTTTTTCTGGTGGTTAGCCAATTAAGGCATCAATCCTAAAATATTTTTGTCATTTTTGGACATAAAAACATTTTCATTGATTTTGTTTTCTAGCTAACACGGTGCCAAAATATAATTTCTTATTGTACATCATCAATCATCCTTCACTGAATTTGTCCCTTTTTTTACCGCACAATGATCCTCAACAGGTTATGTGCCCACGTTGCAGAAATGTTGCTGAAATATCCGCAGCATTTCCGCAACTCCTGCCGCTGGAAAAACGCATGCGAAATCGCATGCATCTTCCCTCCGAAAACAAGCGTTTTTCACGTGATTCTCGCGTGCGGAATTCAAGCGCATTCCAAGCGATTTGAAGCATCGCTTAGAATGTGATTGACAGGTTGGTCACACTTGTCAAGCATAGTGTTTGACAAGTGTGACCAAATTTTACTATTGGGGCTGCCTATATACACTCACTGGCCACTTTATTAGGTACACCATGCTAGTAAGGGGTTGGACCCCCTTTTGCCTTCAGAACTGCCTCAATTCTTCGTGGCAGAGATTCAACAAGGTGCTGGAAGCATTCCTCAGAGATTTTGGACCATATTGACATGATGGCATCACACAGTTGGCGCAGATTTGTCGGCTGCACATCCCTGATGCGAATCTCCCGTTCCACCACATCCCAAAGATGCTCTATTGGATTGAGATCTGGTGACTGAGGAGGCCATTTGAGTACAGTAAACTCATTGTCATGTTCAAGAAACCAATCTGAGATGATTCGAGCTTTATGACATGGCGCATTATCCTGCTGAAAGTAGCCATCAGATGTTGGGTACATTGTGGTCATAAAGGGATGGACATGGTCAGCAACAATACTCAGGTAGGCTGTGGCGTTGCAACGATGCTCAATTGGTACCAAGGGGCCCAAAGAGTGCCCAGAAAAAATTCCCCACACCATGACACCACCACCACCAGCCTGAACCGTTGATACAAGGCAGGATGGATCCATGCTTTCATGTTGTTTACGCCAAATTCTGACCCTACCATCCGAATGTCGCAGCAGAAATCGAGACTCATCAGACCAGGCAACGTTTTTCCAATCTTCTACTGTCCAATTTCGATGAGCTTGTGCAAATTGTAGCCTCAGTTTCCTGTTCTTAGCTGAGAGGAGTGGTACCCAGTGTGGTCTTCTGCTGCTGTAGCCCATCTGCCTCAAAGTTCGACGCACTGTGCGTTCAGAGATGCTCTTCTGCCTACCTTGGTTGTAACGGGTGGCAATTTGAGTCACTGTTGCCTTTCTATCAGCTCGAACCAGTCTGCCCATTCTCCTCTGACCTCTGGCATCAACATGGCATTTCCGGCCACAGAACTGCCACTCACTGGATTTTTTTTCTTTTTCGGACCATTCTCTGTAAACCCTAGAGATGGTTGTGCGTGAAAATCCCAGTAGATCAGCAGTTTCTGAAATTCTCAGACCAGCCCTTCTGGCACCAACAATCATGCCACGTTCAAAGGCACTCAAATCACCTTTCTTCCCCATACTGATGCTCGGTTTGAACTGCAGGAGATTGTCTTGACCATGTCTACATGCCTAAATGCACTGAGTTGCCGCCATGTGATTGGCTGATTAGAAATTAAGTCTTAACACACAGTTGGACAGGTGTACCTAATAAAGTGGCCAGTGAGTGTAGCATCAATAATAAAAGACAGAATGTAAAAAATAATTAAAAAATTTAAAAAAAAGGTTATTCTCAACTTCCGACGGCCCGATCTCCTCCGCAGCGCTCCCGGCATTTTATGGTCCCAGTAATGCTTAGTGCAAAGGACGCGAGAGCGCGACGTCATCAACGGTATTTAGCGATAAGCATTACTGGGACCAGAAGGTGTCGGGCGCATGGTGAGAGGTGGGAAAGAGTCCAGGGGCCATCAGAAGTTGACTATATGACTATTTTTAATTTTTATTCTATTTTTTACAGGATTATGGTACCCAGGGCCTGGAGGGCAGTCTCCTCTCTTCCAGACCCTGGATACATCCGCACATTGAGCGTTCACTTTATGCATGGTAGGCATAGCCACATGCATAAAATGAGCGTTTCAATGCAATCCTATGGGTGCAGAATCGCCGCGATTCCGCACAAAAAATGAGCATGCTGCGGATTTTACCGCAATGCGATTCCGCAGCAGTAAAATCCGCAGCATTAGCACAGCAACTGCGGAATCCCATAGGATTGCATGGGATGCATTTTTTTGCGTTTTCACAGGAGAAAATTGCCGCGAAAATGCAAACAAAACGCTAAGTGTGCACACAGCCTTAGTCTCGTCCGATTCTCACCACCTAATAGTAAAATGCATGGGACCAACCTATGCTGGGAATCCTTCCTCTAATAACAGTTTTTTATTCTGTATGTATATATATATATATATACACTCACTGGCCACTTTATTAGGTACACCTGTCCAACTGTGTGTTAAGACTTAATTTCTAATCAGCCAATCACATGGCGGCAACTCAGTGCATTTAGGCATGTAGACATGGTCAAGACAATCTCCTGCAGTTCAAACCGAGCATCAGTATGGGGAAGAAAGGTGATTTGAGTGCCTTTGAACGTGGCATGATTGTTGGTGCCAGAAGGGCTGGTCTGAGTATTTCAGAAACTGCTAATCTACTGGGATTTTCACGCACAACCATCTCTAGGGTTTACAGAGAATGGTCCGAAAAAGAAAAAAAATCCAGTGAGCGGCAGTTCTGTGGCCGGAAATGCCATGTTGATGCCAGAGGTCAGAGGAGAATGGGCAGACTGGTTCGAGCTGATAGAAAGGCAACAGTGACTCAAATTGCCACCCGTTACAACCAAGGTAGGCAGAAGAGCATCTCTGAACGCACAGTGCGTCGAACTTTGAGGCAGATGGGCTACAGCAGCAGAAGACCACACTGGGTACCACTCCTCTCAGCTAAGAACAGGAAACTGAGGCTACAATTTGCACAAGCTCATCGAAATTGGACAGTAGAAGATTGGAAAAACGTTGCCTGGTCTGATGAGTCTCGATTTCTGCTGCGACATTCGGATGGTAGGGTCAGAATTTGGCGTAAACAACATGAAAGCATGGATCCATCCTGCCTTGTATCAACGGTTCAGGCTGGTGGTGGTGGTGTCATGGTGTGGGGAATTTTTTCTGGGCACTCTTTGGGCCCCTTGGTACCAATTGAGCATCGTTGCAACGCCACAGCCTACCTGAGTATTGTTGCTGACCATGTCCATCCCTTTATGACCACAATGTACCCAACATCTGATGGCTACTTTCAGCAGGATAATGCGCCATGTCATAAAGCTCGAATCATCTCAGATTGGTTTCTTGAACATGACAATGAGTTTACTGTACTCAAATGGCCTCCTCAGTCACCAGATCTCAATCCAATAGAGCATCTTTGGGATGTGGTGGAACGGGAGATTCGCATCAGGGATGTGCAGCCGACAAATCTGCGCCAACTGTGTGATGCCATCATGTCAATATGGTCCAAAATCTCTGAGGAATGCTTCCAGCACCTTGTTGAATCTCTGCCATGAAGAATTGAGGCAGTTCTGAAGGCAAAAGGGGGTCCAACCCGTTACTAGCATGGTGTACCTAATAAAGTGGCCAGTGAGTGTATATATATATATATTCATCTAAGTCCGTGACAATAACAATATCACACTATATATTAATATAATTGTGATCAAAATTCAATTTACAATATTGTATCTGGAAAATATCAATGCTCCTTTTTGTACAAGAGTAAAAAAAGCACATGAAAACATATATCATATCAGTTTGACAATATTTCTCATGCCTGCATTCTAGCAGCACAACTTGCTGACCTCTAAATACCCAACCTGGGGTTATACTGGCTCACACTGCAATGAGAATGCTATATCTCATATCATGTATCATTACTCACAGCCTTACATGGCTTATGTTCTTTCACATTAGGCTTATCGCCTTTTTGCTTGGCAGACTTCAGATTCATGAATTTACTGTAAACTATGAACATGTGCCCATGTCTCCTGAGCAGCGTCAACAGCCATAAAGGCAATATCCATTCCAAGCCTTTTACAAATGGATTATACTCATTATAGATACTGCATAAATTGTTATGAAAAGGACCTAAATGTCTAATCCTTATAATAATGTTTTAAATGAATCTCCAGATAATCTATCTATCTATCTAATCTATCTATCTATCTATCTATCTATCTATCTATCTACCCATTCATCTATCTATCTATCTATCACTGATTTCTTATGATTAGTCAAACCTATAACTTCCGTCAAAAAATGATCAAATGATCTAGAACTAGACTTGCCGTCAGCACACTGGCCTTTGCTAAATATCTACATGTAGGTGATACAAGTCCGAATGTAATAATTATCAGTAAGGCTTTTAGAACCTTACGCTACCTATGGCTATGCTACATACAGTACTTCACTATTGTCTTTGAGGGCTTATCAAGTTGTTAAACTTTGGATGGGTGCCACTCCTGATTGTCATGCCAGCAAGTGATCTCAAGAGAGGAAAACATTTGTCATTAGACTTCTTCCTAAGCATTTGCACTTGGTTTTTCATTGATCTTTGAAGGGGTAGAAGTTATTTCTCAGAGTACTTCATGTTCGCTTGTCTAATATTTTTGGCCGCATATGTTATTGCATGATTCATTGTGATCACATGTAAACGTCTTGAAATTGTAAATTCTTATCATATCAAATGGCCAGAAATAGTTTGGACCTTATCGTCATGGTTGGAGAACATCTTTCTAATTCTAATCCATAATGGGGATGCGGGGTTTTACCACCTTTAATTGGACCTTTATCGTCCTCCATGTGACCAGAAGAAAAAACCTGTTAAAAGCTGATAATTGTGACAACGTTGAAGGCCACGTCTATGACAGAAGGGAAGCTGCCTGCTAATACTCATGTTTTGCAACACGCTGAAGTGTAGTCGGTACCTGAAAACAGTGAAATCATCTGCTACTTCCTTTTGGACTGTTACAGTTCAATATCTGAGATCCCCATATTTTTATTTTTTTAACTTAACTCACTTACTGTATATACTTGTGTATAATCCGACCCAAGTATAAGCAGAGCCCCCTAATTTTGCCACAAAAAACTGGGAAAACGTATTGACTCACGTACAGTTGTGGCCAAAAGTATTGACACCCCTGCAATTTTGTCAGATAATACTCAGTTTCTTCCTGAAAATGATTGCAAACACAAATTCTTTTGTATTATTATCTTCATTTAATTTGTCTTAAATGAAAAAACACAAAAGAGAATGAAGCAAAAAGCAAAACATTGATCATTTCACACAAAACTCCAAAAATGGGCCAGCCAAAAGTATTGGCACCCTCAGCAAAATACTTGGTTGCACAACCTTTAGCCAAAATAACTGCGACCAACCGCTTCCGGGAACCATCAATGAGTTTCTTACAATGCTCTGCTGGAATTTTAGACCATTCTTCTTTGGTAAACTGCTCCAGGTCCCTAATATTAGAAGGGTGCCTTCTCCAAACTGCCATTTTTAGATCTCTCCACAGGTGTTCTATGGGATTCAGGTCTGGACTCATTGCTGGCCACCTTAGAAGTCTTCAGTGCTTTCTCTCAAACCATTTTCTAGTGCTTTTTGCAGTGTGTTTTGGGTCATTGTCCTGCTGGAAGACCCATGACCTCTGAGGGAGACCCAGCTTTCTCACACTGGGCCCTACATTATGCTGCAAAATTTGTTGGTAGTCTTCAGACTTCATAATGCCATGCATACGGTCAAGCAGTCCAGTGCCAGAGGCAGCAAAGCAACCCCAAAACATCAGGGAACCTCCGCCATGTTTGACTGTAGGGACCGTGTTCTTTTCTTTGAATGCCTCTTTTTTTCTCCTGTAAACTCTATGTTGATGCCTTTGCCCAAAAAGCTCTACTTTTGTCTCATCTGACCAGAGGACATTCTTCCAAAACGTTTTAGGCTTTTTCAGGTAAGTTTTGGCAAACTCCAGCCTGGCTTTTTTATGTCTCGGGGTAAGAAGTGGGGTCTTCCTGGGTCTCCTATCATACAGTCCCTTTTCATTCAGATGCCGACGGATAGTAAGGGTTGACACTGTTGTACCCTCAGACTGCAGGGCAGCTTGAACTTGTTTGGATGTTAGTCAAGGTTCTTTATCCAACATCCGCATAATCTTGCGTTGAAATCACTTGTCAATTTTTCTTTTCCGTCCACATCTATGGAGGTTAGCCACAGTGCCATGGGCTTTAAACTTCTTGATGACACTGTGCACGGTAGACACAGGAACATTCAGGTCTTTGGAGATGGACTTGCAGCCTTGAGATTACTTATGCTTCCTCAAAATTTGGTTTCTCAAGTCCTCAGACAGTTCTTTGGTCTTCTTTCTTTTCTCCATGCTCAATGTGGTACACACAAGGACACAGGACAGAGGTTGAGTCAACTTTAATCCATGTCAACTGGCTGCAAGTGTGATTTAGTTATGCCACAGGTAAGTTACAAGTGCTGTTAATTACACAAATTAGAGAAGCATCACATGATTTTTCGAACAGTGCCAATACTTTTGTCCACCCTCTTTTTTTTGTTTGGTGTGGAATTATATCCAATTTGGCTTTAGGACAATTCTTTTTGTGTTTTTTCATTTAAGACAAATTAAATGAAGATAATAATACCAAAGAATTTGTGTTTGCAATCATTTTCAGGTGTCAATACTTTTGGCCACAACTGTATAAGCCTAGGGTGGAAAATGCAGCAGCTACTGGTAAATTTCAAAAATAAAAATAGATACTGATAAAAGTAAAATTAGTTGAGACATCAGAAGGTTAACTGTTTTTGAATATCCATATTGAATCAGGAACCCAACATAATGCTCCATACAGTTCATGATGGCCCCATAAGGTGCTCCATACAAAATATACCCTATATAATGCTGCATAAAGGTTAATAATGGCCCCATAAGATGCTCCATAGAATAATGTGCCCCATATGCTGCTCCATAAAGGTTATGGCCCCATTAGATGCTCCATAAATTATGCCCCAAATGCTGCCCCATTAAATGCCCCATAGATTATGCCCCATAAAATGCTCCATAGATTATGCCCCATAAGATGTTCCATAGATTATGCCCCATAAAATTCTCCATAGAGTATGCCCCATAAAATGCTTTGTAAATTATGTCCCATATGCTGCCCCATAAGATGCTCCATAGATTATTCCCCATAAGATGCTCCATAGAATAGACCCCATATGCTGCTGCTGCTCCAAATAAAATAAAAAAATGACATACTCACCTCTCGTCACTGGGGGCCAGGTGCCAATGTCCTGAGCAGGCAGGGACACCTGCTATATTCACCTGTCCCCATTCCACCACAGTGCGTCATCACGCCCTCTGACCTGAATGTCACAGACAGAAGACGCAGAGGACAGAGCGGCGTGCAGCAGTGGAACGGGGACAGGTGAATATTGCATATAGTTACCACCTCCTGGCGCAGTCTCTGCAGCCCCTTCTCCCATGGTCTACGGCAGGTCTTCCTTCCTTTAGCGTTCACGTGGTAAAGCTCATTAAAGTCATGAATATGCGCATCTTCATGACTTTAATGAGCGGTACCACGTGACCACTGTAGGAAGGCTCCGGAGACTGTGGGGGAAGAGGGGGGGCTGCAGAGACATGCCAGGGGGTTAAGTATGATCTGACACCCCTGCTCCCCCCTCCCCCGCTGACCCCTTGGTGTAAATGACTCACGTATAAGCTGAGAGGGGGACTTTCAGCCCGAAAAAAATCGGTTGAAATCTCGGATTATACGCGAGTATATATGGTATATAGCACCAATAATTCCACAGCGCTTTCCAGATATTATTGTCACTGTCCTCATTGAGGCTTACATTCTATTTTGCCTATCAGTGTGTCTTTGGAGTGTGGGAGGAAACTGGAGTACCCAGAGGAAACCCACGCAAACACAGGGAGAAGATACAAAGTTCATGCAGATATTGTCCTTAGTTGGATTTGAATCCAGGACCTCAGTGCGGTAAAGCTGCAGAGGTATCCACTGAGCCACCAAGCTGCCCATGTTGTACTTTTTTGATGAAAAGTTGTTATATCAAGTGTAGATGACAATTTTCATAATCTAGAACCACCATTGTCCTCAAGAATTGACCATGACTTAACACTTAGTGATCCTCTCAATCATTTCAATATACAATCATTTTTCCAAAGCATTGCCATCTCATTCATTCTCTTTCTTCCCATCTTCTTGCATACCTAAATGTGCCATGAATGAGTGTAGGTCGCCTTAGCTGCCAGTTGTTACACCAATGATTTTCTTACTTTATTTAGTCTGCTTTTTAGCACTGTTCTACCGCTCCATCTTATGCTGTTCAATGCCTTACGCACAGAAAACAGAATAGGGTGGTACCTCAGGCACAACATGTCCAGTGCCCATCACTCATCAAGCTAATCAAAACAGATCTTGTATTCATTAAATTCTCAAGAATTCACTATGTAGGATTCTGAACCTTGAATTTTGATTTTGACCAAAACTATTTTGATTGTTCTGCCTTATCTAGGGCATTTCATCTGGTTGTTTATGATCTTTAGTTTGAATTTTCTGGTCTTTTCTAATGGTTGGTGCCTTGATACCTACTATTGTAACTTTTTCCTCACTATAATTCTGTATGTCATTTTTGTAAAATGCGATCATGACTTCATTTAGATGGCTAGGTTTCTTTCCTTCACCACAACCTGATCTATATGTCTACAAACCTCCTGTTGCTTCTACTTCCACACCTGTCTTTTTTATTAAAAGTTAATAATCAAGGAATACATGTATGGAAGCTTACTGGTGTTGACGATAGTGTGGCGCCCCTGAGGGTTCAGTTGCCACAGAGGTACTGCACCTCCTCCTGAGGTGTGGTACCCTACCATCCAGGTAGGTTGGGGGCTCCTAACCACACTCCAACACCTGCACCCATCATCACAAAGTAGTGTAGCAAAGCAACATTGATCCCTGCTTGGAGTGTAGCAGAGCACCTTTGGTGGCTCCCTGCTTGGAACACGAAACGCTCTGGGAGGTGGGTGGAGTTAGAATACTTAAAAGAGCGGGAAGGTTTAGGATTTCAGTCAATCAGTCAGTGAGTCAGAGTCAGTCAGTGAGGAGTGAGGCGTGAAGATCCCTGAGAGAGGGATGGAGGAAGGAGATGCTGCAGAAGATCCCAGTGACCTGGGTCTGCTGGCACAAGAAAGGAAAGAAGGAGAAAGACATTGAACAGAAACCTGATCTTCCATAAGAAGGAAAGACTAGTACGGAATGTAGGAGTAAAAGAGAACAGAGGACGTGGGTTAGAAGAGAACCCTTCCTAGACGTTCTAAGTGCAAGGCCGGGGCCCGGTCCCCAAGGTTGTATGGATACTAAGGGTCCTACAGCAGACACCGGTGGAGTAATGAGCTGTAAATGCACTACTCCCATCTAAGACTTGAGGGCACAACAGCAACATTGATAGTGAGCCGGGACTTAGGAGTAAGGAGTCACTGAAGCAGGCTTGTCTGCCGTACAAGTATAGTTCTTGGGAACATCTGACAGGAGGAACTCCAGTGTAACTCAGTATTAGGAGTACTTCACTCAAAGGCGCTATAGAGGAGGCGTTCAGAAAGGCACATGTTGGCGGAGTGTTGGAAAGGAGCATCCTATCTTGCCTGGTGGATGACTGAGTCCCTGACCCGGAGGACACAGCACGGAGGCAGGCACCTGTGTGTACTACAGACTGCAAGTAAAGTTTTGGAACTACAAGCCCTGGTGTCCTCCACTCATGCCAACACCCTCAGCACTGCTACATTTCTGCACCATCCATGTCTCGTCCCAACTATCATCTCCATCTACACTGCCCTGGGACCACAGCTTCATCTGTGGGGAGCTTTTACATCTTTGCTGCACCATACCATCAGTCCCAGCGGATCTGCATGCAGCGTCGGCTTAACATCTCCCTTGCCGAACACCACAGGTGGCATCACGAACTATTCATTTAATTTAATCAACTACATTCCACCATTCAATCTCCCTTTTACTTGGGCACCCAGGGCCACGGACCAGGTCACCGCTGCTGTGACATTCCCTTCTGAGAGACCGGCCCGGTACCGAGTACCCCACAGTCCTGGGAGGGTGACCCAATAGCAGAGCAATGGTAGTTATACTAGAAACCAAATATAAATCTTATGATTTCTTTTATAAGTATCTGGTAGGACAAGATGAGTATTCAAATTTCTGATATAATTCCCTTATTTTTGAGTTCTAAAATGTTATCTGGAACATTAGAAAATGACCATAAAATTTCAAAATTTTACTGCTAAATGTTATGATAACAAGTGCAGATGTTACTCTGGAAACCAGTGACTACAGATGAGTGAATCAATCTGCAGATGTTTAAGTTTGAGTTGAGTTTCTGGATATTTGCAGTTTGCTGCACATTTCAGCACTCTGTTATTTGTTATCTGTTGTTATCAGATTGAAGATGGGAGTGATAGTCTCAGTCTGTAAATAGAAATTCAAGATTCAAGTGAACTACTACGCTTCTTCACCTCTTCAATAGTCCTCAACGGGAACTCTGAGTGCAGATTTTCCTGGCAATTGGAGGTTTTTTAGTTATGCAATTCAAGCAAGTTTATCCACTGCAAATACATTTTGGGGGGAAAATTCAGCAAAGCCAGCGAATTTGAAATTCAAATGATCCGCTCATCTTTACCAGTGACACCATATCATTGTGTCCACCCTTAACATTCCATGAATTTTGTTAAAGTGCCTATCTAGAAGTTTTGTTATTTTTGTGACTGGGCCTAAGAAGTAATAGAGATGTAGTTGCTAGCAACCCAATGGCTTAATACAATCAAGATAATGGAGGAGAAGGCCCTGGTAAACCTATCTAAGCTTGCACAAGATCGATTTTCCTACAGATCATTCATCCATTAGGAACACTCTGGCTCGAGATTGAAAATGTAACAGTTGCTGTGATGACACAGCATTTAATATTAATAATCCAAACATCTATATTCAGTAGGCCAGGAGACATAGGCTATTATCTTTATGTTAACTATTGAATTTATTTGTTGTTTTGGTTGGTCAAGAAACACAGACTATTGTTCATATGAGCCTGGTTGGAGCCCTCTAGTCACCTGTCCTCTATGGATATGTTTGCAGATGCCAACTTGGGACCATCCAGTTACCTGGCTCCAAGGAGACATTTGGAGAAGCCAGATTGGGACCATATGGTCACCTGGCCATGAGCCTCAATGAACTGTCAGCTTCCTAAGCTTGTCATTACCTCGTCTCTGTGCGTATCCACCAAAAGCGGTGTTCTATTGGTGGGGATAGTCGGCCCTGGAAGCACCGACTTTGACTGTTCTATATGCTATTGTCTGTTTGATGGTTTAATAAAGTATTGTCAAGCTGCTATACCCTCATCCTGTGTTGTCTGAGTAGTATTATGGCCACAGAAAAAGGAGAGAGGGCATTTAGTTGGATAAGCCCCGGTCTATGCGGTCTCGGGCCAGTGGCTCTTTCCCTTTTGCTCTTCCCTGCTGATGGCGGCACTGCAGATGTCATGCTAATTAACAGCTGGTTGACCGCTGTTATACTCGTACACTGGAGATCCGGCTTGTAATCATGACATCTGTAGAGATTGCAGGAACGCTGGATGCAGTAACGGATTGTAAGCAGAGCAAGGGTTAACATGGGGTTTAATTCTACAACGGATACTCCACGCAGGGAGAAATAGCGAAAAAGTTTCCTTAATATGAAAAGTTGTGGATTTGAATACAGAAATAAAATTGGCAATTAAACAATACATTCAGGGGTAATAGGCTTATCAATCTGGCAAAATCAGCAGCAAATCTCCTGGGGGTTAATGGCAGCGCCAAGGCTGTGGTGCGGAGGAGTTCTGATGTAGTTCTGGAGAAGATGGCGTCCTGTGTCCTGGAAGGCACAGAAGTGGTGAAGACAAAATCTCTGTCCCGTACATGGGTTTTCTCTATGCGGTGGTTGTATGCAGACTGATCAGGGCAAAGTTCCAAACGAGTGACACGCCTCTCCGGTTGATATGGGCGCATTACTACTCCCCATCCATGGACCTCCTGCATGCTGCACGTTCCCGCCGAAACTCCCTGGTCCCTGCTGTTGGCAGCGGGTGATGTTGATCAGCTTGGGGCTGGTGCTCCCGGCTGGAGCACTACCCTCTGTGGCTGCTTCAACACCCGGCTCCGCTCTGCTCTGTGGGCATGGCTCTACATGGCTCTGCTCTGCACATCTCTGCATGGCTCTCTCTCTGGATTACTGCTGGGCACACTGCTTCCCCCAGCACAGCAGTCCCTGCCCATCTGATCACCTGCAGCCTGGCCTGTCGCATTTCCAGTACTCTGTTTCAGGATGGGGAGCAGAGCCCACCATTCACCTGTCTGCGCGCGGCTCTGCCCTGGCGCCAAACTGACCTCGTTTGCACGGTTTCCTTTTTTCTTCTTCTGCCCTCCTCCGACAGCAGGAAGCCCCTCCCATCTAGAGCTTCCCCCAGGCAACAGGTGAAGGTTTGCCTCACTCAGGCTTCCCCTTGGGAACAGTGGAGGAAGCTTCTCTAGTTCCGGACACAGCACGCTGTTACCCGCTGCCTCGTCAATCCCCTTACACATCACTAGCATAATTGCTGCCAGTAGTGATCCATGGCCACTCTGAGCTGGCAGAGATTGGCACTGGGAAGAACAGAATGCTAAGCTCCTAGACCTCCAAATATGTCCCGAATATCCCCTTCAAGTACTTTAAGTTTTCCTCATTCTAATATTATATGTCATCACTACATTCTAGAGAACATATGTTTGATTCACATGACAGCCACTGAGTGGTCTCAAATATACATATAGCTGAAAGTATAAATGTCCACTGACAGAGTTTAGCAAAATCATGTTTTTTCTTCCTAAATAAGCCTGTCATCTTGCGCTACTTATCTCAATATTTGTTGAGCCTAGTGGAAAGGAAAGGACGGGCACATCTGCGCTTGACAACTCTTATAAAATTCTAGCTTTTGCTCCTTTGCTGGTATATTATGTATGTGATTAGCCCCTGAGTTGTTACAGCATGTCTCTAGTTATTAAGCAATGCTAATGCATGGTTGTCTCCTCAGAAGACCACTATTATTATGGAAAATTAGTGGTAATCTAATTTACTTGGTTTATTGGCACCACTGAAAAAGAAAGTTTGGACTATTGCATGATCTCTTGTGCATATGTTAATAATAAATTAACTAATGTCTCATTTTGAGGCAAATAACATGGATTTACAGTAAGAATGGTCTTATATGCAAACAGTTTATAAGGAAGCACAATCTCTACCTACAATACATGTACCTTAATGATGAACACTGTATTGTTTCTTTAACTCTGTGAGATCACAATGTATCTCTGGGTCCACAAACATGTTCTCTTTCTGTGCTTATGACATTGCTACAGCCCGAAGCTTTACTTGATATTGCTGAAGGACTGCTACCAATTAACCTTGTGTCATATCTTGTCACCCAATGTTCTAAAAGCTTGTGTTGACATAGTGAATAACCTGAACAGCAGGGAAGGTGGGAGACCATTGCAAATGTCAAAATTCAAAGACTCTCTCTGGACAAGGAAGAATACTTAAATAATTCAATGAAACTTTTGTTTATGTGGACAATAGCAAATAAAAGATACCTGGTGATAGAAGGACCTTCTGTGGCATGTTCTACCACATTGAAACCAGTCACGTGAAAGCCAATTAAGCAAATTTCATGCATCATTTGTGTTTCTGTTAACTGTTAAGCTGTAGATATATGACCTCACTCCCAAGAATATTGAGTAATATTTTTCTATGTACTTTAACAGAATGTTCAAATTTCTGTCACCTCATATCTGTTGACGCGTCCACCCTCAACTCTCTACGATTTTAAGGAAAGCACCACATATCTCATAATACAAATTGTTGAGGGCACACTTAGTGAGATAGATTCTCTAAGCCATAAGCAATGATGGGCAACGTGGATTGAAGGCAATGGTACAAAAGGAAGGACTTGCTGATAGCATGCGGAATGGTGTGGACCAACACAGCAGTGAAAAGCACAACAAAAGATACATGGAGAAATACACAGAAACTGAAGATGCAAAGACAGTTCAGGACCAAAGGCAGCATGTGCAGTGTGAACGAACCCTAAAATGAGTTTATAATGCATATTGTAAAGGAGACAAAGGGTTAAACATCAGAAAAACAGATAGCCACTGGCATCAGTGATGAACAAGCAAGCTTGTATATAGAGGTGACTTACTCTAATTTGTTTCTAATGCTAACAAGTCTGCAAAAAAGTTTGTAATGCTTACAGCAAACTAAAGGATAATTGTACATCTGAGCTAGGAACTAAATGCAGATTAAAGAAATAAACAGGAGTCAAAATGATTACCAGCAGAGAGAATTGGTGAGATACATTTCATGTCATGAGTAGTGTTGAGCATTCCAATACTGCAAATATCGGGTATCGGCCGATATTCGCTGTATCGGAATTCCGATACAGAGGACCGATATTTTTTCAATATCTGATACCGGAATCGGAAGTTCCCATAATGCTATGAGCCACTGTTGTGGCTGTGATTGGCTGTTGAAATGATGTCATCATGATGCGCGGTCTGTGCGCATCATGATGCGCAGTCTGTGCCGACTGCGGGGGGTCTGTGCCTGTGCCGGCTGTCGGGGGTCTGTACGGGCCTGCCGGGGGCCTGTTCCAGCTGTCAGTGGTCTGGACGGGCCTGCCGGGGGCCTGTGCCGCCTGTAGGGGGTCTGTATGGGCCTGCTGGGGGCCTGTGCCGGCTGTCGGTGGTCTTTACGGGCCTGCCGGGGGCCTGTGCCATCTGTAGGGAGTCTGTACGGGCCTGCTGGGGGCCTGTGCCGGCTGTCGGGGGTCTGTACGGGCCTGCCGGGGGCATGTGCTGGCTGCCGGTGGTCTGTTCGGGCCTGCCGGGGGTCTTGTGTGTGTGCAGGCATCGTCTGATGGGACTACAAGTCCCATCGGGCTATGCCTGCTACAATGACAGTGATTGACACATTAGCCAATGATGGGACAGTAGTAGTCCCATCATCCGGCTAATGTGTTGAATGTAAAAAAAAACATACATACTGCATACATACTACATATATACAACATTCTAACAACATACATACATACTACATACATACTACATATATACTACATTCATGCAATATATATACATACATAGTACATACTACATATATACTATATTCATACAACATAAATACATACTACATGCATACTTCATATATACTACATTCATACAACATACATACATACTACATTCATACAACATACATACTACATACTTCATATATACTACATTCATACAACATACATACATAGTACATATATACAACATTCATACAACATACATACATACTACATACACACTTGATAAATACTACATTCATACAACATACATACTACATATATACTACATTCATACAACATACATACATACTACATATATACAACATTCATAAAACATACAACATTCATACAACATACATACATACTACATACATACTTCATATATACTACATTCATACAACATACATGCTACATATATACTACATTCATACAAACAACATACATACATACTACATACATACTACATTCATGCATACTACATACATACTACATATATGCAACATTCATGCAACATACATGCATACTACATACTACATTCATACTTAATATATACTACATTCATGCAACATACATGCATACTACATATATATTACATTCATACAACATACATACTACATACATACAACATACATACAACATACATACAACATGCTACAGACATACAACAGACATACAACATACATACAACATGCTACAGACATACAACATACATACTACATACAATGCATTCATAAATTCATACAATACATACATACAGACATACAGTACATATAACATAGAGTACATACTCACCATCACTTGTCACTTTGTTCCCCGAAGCCAGTGTCATCTGTAAAAAATATTAAAATAACAAACAAGCGATATACTCTCTGATCCGCAGAAATCCACGAGGGTCCCACGCCGATTTCCCATGGAGAACAGCAGCATCAGCTGATGCGACCACTCTCTAGGGGGCTCCAGGAATCCAATGACGGGAGGTAGGTATCCTTCTGCACTGTATTCCTCCGCCACTGTAAAAAAATTGTCACTAGTCTCACTTTTGGCATTGCTGTGTGAGAAAGTTCCCACGCAGCTTTTGCCATAAAGTGAGACTAGGGACTATTTTTTTTACAGTGGCAGAGGAATACAGTGCAGAAGGATACCGACCTCCCGTCATTGGATTCCTGAAGCCCCCTAGAGAGCGGTCGCATCAGCTAAAGCTGCTGTTCTCCATGGGAAATCGGCGTGGGACCCTCGTGGATTTCTGCAGATCAGGGAGTATATTGTTTATTTGTTATTATCTAATTTTTTTCATAGATGACACTGGCTTCGGGGATCAAAGTGACAAGTAATGGTGAGTATGTACTCTATGTTATATGTACAGTATGTCTATATGTATGTATTGTATGAATGTATTGTATGCAGTATGTATGTAGTATGTATGTAGTATGTAGTATGTATGTATGTATGTTGTATGTCTGTAGCATGTTGTATGTATGTAGTATGTATGTAGTATGTACTATGTATGTATGTTGTATGAATGTAGCATATATGTAGTATGTATGTATTGTATGAATGTATGAATGTATTGTATGTAGTACATATGTTGCATGTAGTATGTATGTAGTATGTATGTTGTATGTCTGTAGCATGTTGTATGTATGTAGTATGTATGTTGTATGAATGCAGCATGTTGTATGTATGTAGTATGTATGTTGTATGAATGTAGTATGTATGTTGTATGAATGTAGTATATATGTAGTATGTATGTAGTATGCATGAATGTAGTATATATGTAGTATGTATGTAGTATATATGTATGTTGTATGTAGTATGTATGTATGTAGTATGAATGTAGTATATATGTAGCATGTATGTAGTATGTAGTATGTATGTATGTTGTATATATGTAGTATGTATGTAGTATGTATGTATGTTGTATGACTGTAGTATATATGTAGTATGTATGTAGTATATATGTATGTTGTATGAATGTAGTATATATGTAGTATGTATGTATGTAGTATGTATGTATGTTGTATGAATGTTGTATATATGTAGTATGTATGTAGTATGTATGTTTTTTTTTTAACATTCAACACATTAGCCGGATGATGGGACCCCCGGCAGGCCCGTACAGACCCCAGACAGCCGGCACAGGCCCCAGGCAGGCCCGTACAGACCCCCGACAGTCAGCACAGGCCCCCGGCAGGCCCTTACAGACCCCCGACAGCCGGCACAGACCCCCGGCAGGCCCGCATAGACCCCGCCCACACACACAGGCACACACAGTGTCCGCCCATGCACCGCCCACACTCTTCCCCCCTCCCGAACTGGATGTACAAGGAAAGAAAAGGGTTTTTTAAATTACGATATTTCTGTCCCATTGACTAGAATGGGACTTCCGGTATCGCAATCGGCGATACCCGATACTTTTTGGGTATTGGGCCGATCCAATCCGATCCGATATTTCTCTATATCGGATGGTAGCGCTCAACACTAGTCATGAGCTGTCAGAAAATAAAGCGTAATATTCAGACACACATGAGTGTAAGACTTTACCTAAAAGGTCCTTTGATTAAAACTGATGGTCTCACTGAGATATATCATAGCAAAGGGCAGGGACCATAGGAGAAGGGAGTAGAGGTCAACCCGGAAGCCAAGACAGGTGTGTAGCACAAATTCAATATATTGTATTTTTTTTTATTCAAAAGTAGCAATCTTTTAAAACTCGTCTAGATATAGGTCAAGCCAAGAAGAAACACAATATGTCATAGGAGGTCAACCACCAACAACAGAAATGGATAGATTCAGAAATCATGATTAAACAATTGAAATACCTGGAAATCCAAAATAAAGACCATAAATAAAATACTATCTGTATCTATGTGGTATGGCTGACTGACAGGGAGCACGGGTATAGTTATAGGGGACTTAAATTTAGCAACTTTTACCCAGATCCTGCTTTTAAAGAGTTCTATGTCTCCAATGCCACTAACATAAATATCAGATGACAGCATGAGATTCCTTCAAAGATTTTTCATTTTACCTCAACAACAGGAACAACACTGTATGCTTCTTGCTAGGCGTCATACCAACCTGATGTCATTTAGTAATAATTCAAATATAAGATCCCAAATTTAGTCCTTTTTATTTGATAACAGATAATTCTAATATCATTTACTTATAAAGCTTTACTCTATAGATAAAACCACTTTTCTATAATAAACACAATTTAATAATGTAATGGCATTCTGTCAGTGGTCGCCTGGCAGTAGAGAGGCACGAACTTGAACAGTAAAGTTCGGTATCTGTACCAAACATCTTGTGTTCGGGTTCAGCATCCTGAACATAGGGTGTTTCCCAAGGTGTCATCTGCATGTCAGCACGATAAACACCACCGGCTCTGATCGGTGGTAAAAAGTCTATGCAGAAATTTCTGCACTACTTCTGCAGCCCTTGGCAGGAAAAATGCAGCTGCAAGAAGGCACATTTTTGCCACGTTTTTGGTGAGCTTTTGCCCTCTATTTCTTACTAATTTTAGTGAATGGTTAAAAACACACAGAGAATTTACATGCTACAGTTATGTTCACCTTACACCCATTCCATTGAAGCCATTGTCCCCTGTAAAAAAAGAAAAATGATTGGAAACCATATCCCTCACCTGTCCACAGTGAATATTAGCAATATTGTCTCACACAATAATCAATGTCTGTGATATGTGGTTTACAACCTGAAAGGTGCCATAATGTGACCACCCAAGTTAAAAACCATGAAACACAAGAGAACACAAAATGACAAATTTGCAAAAATACTCTGTAATAAAACATGACAGTAATCAGCAAGTGCTGTACAACAAATACAGGGTAATTAATCGATATGTTTTTTGCAAAAAATATATATCAAGCTGCTTCACCACGTCACGGTAACCCTTCACGAAGCAGTCCCTATCTAATGTATTTAAAACCTGAACATGTGAACAGTGTCTAAATGAACAGGATACAGACTGGCGCCTCCCAGCATATGGGCTTGTGGTGCAAGACAGCTCATTTATGTGCTTGTCACACAGGAGAGGGGTGGGGTCTCCCAAACCATGCTGAGCACGGAAAAAACAGATTAAAAACATTTTGTGTTCTCTTGTGTTTCAGCCATTGGGTGGTGTGAGCAGTGTCTTACCGACTTGTGCATGTCACATATGTTTTTAATCCGTTTTTTCTTACCAATCAGAGCCTGGGTTTTCCATGTTGTCATACAGATGACATCGGGGCAAACAACAGATGTTCGAGCCCCCTATTCATCTGAATGGAGTCCGGATTCAGGTACTGGTACCATTTGGTAACGTTTTTTTTTATATGTTCAGCCTGCCAGACCCAAACATCCACGGGTTTGCCCATCACTACCTGGCAGCTCAAAAATGGCTACCATGGACAGGTTTAGAAAAAGCCACTCTGCTTACTGAGTTCCAGGAGTTACCAAGGCCTTCATCCTTTAACCACTGCACAGGAATCAGGGTTTAATCAGGGGCCCTTGGGCTCAGGCCACAGAAGAAGCTGCTGTTGTGTAGCAGGATGGCAGGAATGGTCAGGTAGCCAGGTCAGAATGAAGAGGGCCTGAAAGTATAAAATAGGAATCCATAAGAATAGTCAAAAATAAGCCGAGGTCAAAACAAGGAACAATAATACAAGGGGCAAAACAAACAGGAATAAGCCAGATTATATCTGGCAGCATCTAGCAGTAAGCTGTAGGCTAAAGTAGAGTGTGGTGCTCTCCAATTGGCTGGAGCAGGGAGCTGATAACTTCAGCTGGACAGCAGCCACACCTTACTTTCTGATGGCACTAGAGTCATAGCTACACTATTCTCAATGGCTGGACAGAGCCTGCGGCATCAATATCTTCTGGTTCCAACATCTCCTCTATCAAAAGCGCTGACTGAGAGAAGACATCCCAAGAGCAGTTCCTGGTGAAGATGTGACAAATAGCTAATGAATAGAGATCAGTAAGTCTTCAGACATTCGAATCACCAGTTTTGACCAAACCTCTTTTCCCCGTAAATGAATTAGCAGCAAATTGATTCACCTCAAATGAAAAAACTTTTGTCACGACAGCTGCCGCAGATGTGGCCCAGCAGGCACCTCCACGCAGATGGCGAGAGGGCAGGCATCCCCCGGGGATGCAATATGGACCCTCTATACCACAGAGGGGGACCCGGGCCTACCCGAACAAGGGAAGGGCAGCGACCGGGATTCTGTGGCAGCTGAGCATGTGGACAAGGACACGTGGGACTTGATGACACCGCACAACTTCAGGTATAAATAAAATTTACTTAAAGTAAAGTCACAGTACATAGACAAAACCAGCACACACGAGGTCATCAGGACACACGAGGTCATCAGGATACACAAAGTCATCAGGACATCAGGATACACAAGGTTATCCAGACGCAGGCAGGACATCAGGGTCACCCACAGGACATCAGAGTCATCAGCAGACGTCAGACGGGAGTTGTTTGGTTCCAGACATCCAACATGACCTACAGGCACCACTGCAGTCATCCAGCTCCAGGCAGCGGTCATCAGGTTCCAGGCTGCGGTCGTCAGGCTCCGAGCATCGGACCTAGGAAGGAACTCAAGCGTGATGGTGCTAGAACCGCAGGATTGCTGGGCCTGCATGGAGCTAGCACCGCATGGTAGTCAGAGCACAGGGTAGTAGATGCTCAGCAGGAACACCAGTTACAAGAGACTCAGAGTCACTGGGTGCGAGGCTCCAAACACAGAGGGATTCCAGGAACATAACACAGCAGACAGTTCAGACATAGGCAGGTACAGGATCAAGGATTCAAGCCTGGATACACCGCCTCCAGGCCAGGGCGAATTTAGACAGGGTCAGGTACAGGATCAAGGATTCAGGCCCAGATATACGGCCTCCGTGGCAGGGCGAGGGTACAGGACAAAGCAGGAATCAAGGCAGGGACTTCGGTACCATAACCGAGACAGATGAGGTCCACAGACACGAGACACACATGGCAAAGTCCAGGAGCTTTGTGAGTTGTGAGTAGCTCTGGCCCCGCCCATAGGGTAGGGTAAGTTTATAAAGGAGCTGCCCCTCAGCAATTGGCTGGGGACAAACACAAACCTTGATAAAAACAGGGAAGGTGTGACTGCGCACGCCCTAAGCACACACAGAAACCATTGCAGCACAATCAGTGCAGGAACTGCAGCTTATAGCACCTGGCATCTTCTGCAAGCCTAGACACACGTGGAAAGTCATGCATCAGCTGCAAATGACCTCACAACCCGCGGACAACTTCCACAGCGGCGACCAGGGACTGCACATGCGAATGGTCAAGCTGCAGAGCAAAGACCTAACACCACATGTGCAGCTACGCAGCAGAGCCGGGAACTGAGCAGGCTCCATTCAGGTAACAGCCAGCAGTATCCCAGCTCAATTAGGGGGAAAGGAGTAAGGGGTTAAAGCAAACACATGCATTGTCACGCCGACAAGCTGATACAGACAGAGCGGCGTGACATTATCCCCTCCTAAAGCCCCCTCTTCTGAAGGTCCCAAAAAAAAAAAATACACAGAAACTTTTCTTGCGATAGGCAGTAAGTCCCAGTTCCCAAGCAGCAGAGTTCATTGCTCCAGAAATCCAAACTGCTTACCAAGTGCAGGGTGGAGCAACCTAGTCCACCACCAGCTGGGATACGAGCCATCTCATCCGCTAGCCAAGCGGGACTCAGAAAAAGTCCTACCGTCCATACATGCTCAGCTGAGTCCAAGGCCAGAGCTTCTGTCACGACTGCGGCCACAGACGCGGCCCAGCAGGAGCCTCGACGCTGATGGCGAGGGGGCAGGCATCCCCCGGGGACGCAATATGGACCCTCTATACCACAGAGGGGGACCCGGGCCTACCCGAACTAGGGAAGGGCAGCGACGGGGATTCTGTGGCAGCTGAGCATGTGGACAAGGACATGTAGGACTTGATGACACAGCACAACTTCAGGTATAAATAAAGTTTACTTAAAGTAAAGTCACAGTACATAGACAAAACCAGCACACACGAGGTCATCAGGACATCAGGAAACACGAGGTCATCAGGATACCCAAGGTCATCAGGACATCAGGATACACAAGGTCATCCAGACGCAGGCAGGACATCAGGGTCACCCACAGGACATCAGAGTCACCGGAAGACTTCAGACGGGAGTTGTTTGGTTCCGGACATTCAACATGACCTACAGGCACCACTGCAGTCATCCAGCTCCAAGCAGCGGTCATCAGGTTCCAGACTGCGGTCGTCAGGCTCCGGGCATCGGACTTAGGAAGGAACTCAAGCGTGATGGCGCTAGAACCGCAGGATTGCTGGGCCTGCATGGAGCTAGCACCACATGGTAGTCAGAGCACAGGGTAGTAGATGCTCAGCAGGAACACCAGTTACAAGAGACTCAGAGTCACTGGGTGCGAGGCTCCAAACACAGAGGGATTCCAGGAACATAACACAGCAGACAGTTCAGACATAGTCAGGTACAGGATCAAGGATTCAAGCCTGGATACACCGCCTCCAGGCCAGGGCGAATTTAGACAGGGTCAGGTACAGGATCAAGGATTCAGGCCCAGATATACTGCCTCCGTGGCAGGGCGAGGGTACAGGACAAAGCAGGAATCAAGGCAGGGACTTCGGTACCATAACCTAGACAGATGAGGTCCACAGACACGAGACACACATGGCAAAGTCCAGGAGCTTTGTGAGTTGTGAGTAGCTCTGGCCCCGCCCATAGGGTAGGGTAAGTTTATAAAGGAGCTGCCCCTCAGCAATTGGCTGGGGACACACACAAACCTTGATAAAAACAGGGAAGGTGTGACTGCGCACGCCCTAAGCACACACAGAAACCATTGCAGCACAATCAGTGCAGGAACTGCAGCTTATAGCACCTGGCATCTTCTGCAAGCCTAGACACACGTGGAAAGTCATGCATCAGCTGCAAATGACCTCACAACCCGCGGACAACTTCCACAGCGGCAACCAGGGACTGCACATGCGAATGGTCAAGCTGCAGAGCAAAGACCTAACACCACATGTGCAGCTACGCAGCAGAGCCGGGAACTGAGCAGGCTCCATTCAGGTAACAGCCAGCAGTATCCCAGCTCAATAAGGGGGAAAGGAGTAAGGGGTTAAAGCAAACACATGCATTGTCACGCCGACAAGCAGATACAGACAGAGCGGCGTGACATTATCCCCTCCTAAAGCCCCCTCTTCTGAAGGTCCCCAAAAAAAAAATACACAGAAACTTTTCTTGCGATAGGCGGTAAGTCCCAGTTCCCAAGCAGCAGAGTTCATTGCTCCAGAAATCCAAACTGCTTATCAAGTGCAGGGTGGAGCAACCTAGTCCACCACCAGCTGGGATACGAGCCATCTCATCCGCTAGCCAAGCGGGACTCGGAAAAAGTCCTACCATCCATACATGCTCAACTGAGTCCAAGGCCAGAGCTTCTGTCACGACTGCGGCCACAGACGCGGCCCAGCAGGCGCCTCCACGCTGATGGCGAGGGGGCAGGCATCCCCCGGGGACGCAATATGGACCCTCTATACCACAGAGGGGGACCCGGGCCTACTCGAACTAGGGAAGGGCAGCGACCGGGATTCTGTGGCAGCTGAGCATGTGGACAAGGACACGTAGGACTTGATGACACAGCACAACTTCAGGTATAAATAAAGTTTACTTAAAGTAAAGTCACAGTACATAGACAAAACCGGCACACACGAGGTCATCAGGACACACGAGGTCATCAGGACATCAGGACACACGAGGTCATCAGGATACCCAAGGTCATCAGGACATCAGGATACACAAGGTCATCCAGACGCAGGCAGGACATCAGGGTCACCCACAGGACATCAGAGTCACCGGCAGACGTCAGACGGGAGTTGTTTGGTTCCGGACATTCAACATGACCTACAGGCACCACTGCAGTCATCCAGCTCCAAGCAGCGGTCATCAGGTTCCAGACTGCGGTTGTCAGGCTCCAGGCATCGGACCTAGGAAGGAACTCAAGCGTGATGGTGCTAGAACCGCAGGATTGCTGGGCCTGCATGGAGCTAGCACCGCATGGTAGTCAGAGCACAGGGTAGTAGATGCTCAGCAGGAAAACCAGTTACTAGAGACTCAGAGTGAATGGGTGCGAGGCTCCAAACACAGAGGGATTCCAGGAACATAAAACAGCAGACAGTTCAGGCATAGTCAGATACAGGATCATGGATTCAAGCCTGGATACACCGCCTCCAGGCCAGGGCGAATTTAGACAGGGTCAGGTACAGGATCAAGGATTCAGGCCCAGATATACCGCCTCCGTGGCAGGGCGAGGGTACAGGACAAAGCAGGAATCAAGGCAGGAACTTCGGTACCATAACCGAGACAGACGAGGTCCACAGACACGAGACACACATGGCAAAGTCCAGGAGCTTTGTGAGTTGTGAGTAGCCGTGGGACCGGCCCATAGGGCATGGTAAGTTTATAAAGGAGCTGCCCCTCAGCAATTGGCTGGGGACAGCATTTCAAGTACACACACTAGCCCTGATAAAAGCAGGGAAGGTGTGGCTGCGCACGCCCTAAGCATAAACGGAAACCATTGCGGCACAATCAGTGCAGGAACTGCAGCTTAGAGCACCTGGCATCGTCTGCAAGCCTAGACACACGTGGAAAGTCATGCACCAGCTGCAAATGACCTCATAACCCACGGACAGCTTCCACAGCGGTGACCAGGGACCGCACATGCGAATGGTGAAGCAGCAGAGCAAAGACCTAACACCACATGTGCAGCTACGCAGCAGAGCCGGGAACTGAGCAGGCTCCATTCAGGTAACAGCCAGCAGTATCCCAGCTCAATTAGGGGGAAAGGAGTAAGGAGTTAAAGCAAACACATGCATTGCCACGCCGACAAGCAGATACAGACAGAGCGGCATGACAACTTTAAATCCCTCAATTGCCTTGGAAAGATAAATTTAACATGTCTCCTAGGACTGTATCCAGCCACTTTTATGCTCTTCATGATCACTAACACAACTTTAGCAATATGAAAGTGACCTCAACATACAAACTGATAGTAACCCAGTAGTAACCAATAGTGCAATTAGTAATACAGCATTCTGATCATCTTTTTGCTTTTTTAAAATTAGAAGACAGTCCAAAAATTATCCCTATACGTAATTTTAGAACTCTCAGACAGTTCTTTCCAGGATGCCTATTCGAACTGACGATGTTTCTATAAGAGGCCTTGCTGTGAATGAAAACAGAAATAAGTCATGCATTCCATAATGCCCTCCACGTCTTCCCTACTAATTAACTTGCCAGAGGCAAAGGAGGCCTCATGTAGCCTATGAATGGTAATATTACTGCCCAGATAGCATATGTGTGATTTGGTGCTTTTGCTACTGTTAGTTTTTCCCACATTCTTACCTGAGGTATGTTTTCTTTTATTTTTACACTATCTTACACATACAGTATTTTGCACACAACTATAATCAACTTAAGATAACTGTTTCAACTTTTCAACCCTTTGCCAATTTGACTCAAAAAGGGATGCTAGATAGTTACCTAACAGTTATCTTGTCCATTCCATACTTAGTCATTTTTTTATACAAATGGTGTGAGACACTTTGGCAAATGCTTTGCTGAAGTCAAGATATACTATATCTACAACATTTCCCTGATCCAACCAGTCAGTGATTCTGCTATAGAAGGAAATTAAGTTGTCTGACATGGCCTATTAGTTATAAACCCATGCTGACTATGATTAATCACTTTGTTCTCATCCAGGTACTTAAATACATGTTGTTTAATAATTTGTTCAAAGATTTTGCCTGGTATAGGAGTCAGACTCACTGGCTTATAGTCCCCTGTGTCCACCTCCTTCCCCTTTTTGAAGATAGCAGCAACATTTGCTCTTCTCCAGTCTTCTGGGACTTCTCCGATTCTCCAATAATTGTCAAAGATTATGGAGAGTGGTTCAAAAATTTCTTCTTCTATCTCCTTCAGTACTCTGGGATGCAATACATCTGGACCTGGAGACTTGAATTCATTTATGTTAGCTAAGTGTTTCTTCACTATCTTTCTGTTTATACATATCCTGCATTCTTCTTCTATTCCTTTAGCAGGACAGTTAAGATCAGTAGATTTTATATTTACTTTCTGAGAAAAAACATGCAAAATAGGAATTTAAAAGTTGAATAAAGAATAAAGAAGCTCTGTTGTCACACGTTTTCTAGAGTATCCTGAATAATCCGCTGCCAATAATTGTCCTCCCAGCTTCTTATGGTTTTTAATGCCTCATGTGCTCATTCAAATAAAATGGGTGGTAATCCTGGTGGCAATGCTAGTAATACTGAAGTATTGAACTTCACAGGTTTAGGGCAGTTTCACACGTCCAGATAATTCCGGTACCGGAAAAACCGGTACCGGAGCTATCCATGTCCGTGTGTCCGTGTGCATACGGAGGTCATCCGTGTGACATCCATGTGCTATCCGTATGTCCGTGTGTACCATCCATGTGCTGTCCGTGTGCTGTCCGTATGCTGTCCGTGTGTCCGTGTCCGTGTTTTTGAAAAATTATTTTTAATTTTAACCCTTTAACTTTTAAAAATGGACATGGAAGTGTCTTGGAGATGGGAGTGTGAGGTTCTGACTATTGAGGATGCTAACCTCAGGTCATCAGCAGAACGGAGGGCGCGGGTAGGGTGGTATACTGAAACAAGGGAGGAGATGTAAGGTGGTGCTGAGCTATGGAGGGCTTTGTGGGTGAGGGTAATAAGTTTATACTGAATTCTGGAGTGGATGAGTAGCCAGTGTAATGACTGGCACAAGGTAGAGGCATCGGTGTAACGATTGGTGAGGAATATGATCCTGGCTGCAGCATTCAAGACAGATTGGAGAGGGGAGAGTTTGGTAAGAGGGAGACCGATTAGAAGAGAGTTACAATAGTCAAGACGAGAATGAATAAGAGAAACAGTAAGAGTTTTTGCAGAGTCAAAAGTAAGAAAAGGTTGAATTCTAGAAATGTTTTTGAGGTGCAGATGACAAGAGCTTTTTTAAATAAATGGCTTTTTTTAAATAAAAAATACACTTGTGATTTATGTTTTGGCCAATATACAGTATACTTGATGCTTCTGATATACTGGGTCTATTTTAGGACATAAATTGTCAATATACACTTTGGTCGCTAACAGTTGTTTTTGGAAATTAATTGAGCAAAGGTTATTATAACATGGATACAGCATAGTCTTGCCAAGGAGTATATCCCTTTGGTGATATAAACTAATTGGACAATATGTCCCGCACTTTAAGGCCAGAGGACTGACGACATGGATTGGCAACTTGTGTTGTAGGTCTGACATTATTTCTATAGTCTCCATCATCAGCATCATTTGATGGACTTTTATGGATCCTTGTAAAATTGTGAAGGATGGCACAGACCTTAATCCCACCATTCACATAAGCTTCACTTAATTGTATAGCTGACATCAGGACCTTCCATTTTGCACATAGGATTCCAAAGACACACTCCAACAATCGTCATGCACGGGATAATTAAATATTTCCCGCCGGTGGTCCAGGCCTTTCCATAGATATGGCCTTATTACATTGCAGCTCAATTGAAATGCCTCATCAGCAGCCATTACATAAGAAACGGCTTCCAAATGTTAACCCGCTAGAACACGTGGGGGTGGAATATCCAAATCATTTCGACTCGGCCGACCCATTATGGAAGAATTGAAGACTCTTGAGTCTCCAGCTCTTCTATAGGCCCCAATATCGACAATTATAAACCTGTATGTGCTGTCGACCAGGACCAACAGCACTACAGAAAAAAATTCCTTATAATTGTAATATTTGGACCCTGAGTTTGGCGGTTTACTAACATGGATGCACTTCTTATTCAGGGATCCTATGCAGTTGGGGAACTGAAATGTTATTTCAAAGCCACGGGCTATCTGCAGCCAGTCTTCTTTTTTGGCTCGGGCATGTTAGGGCTGGCGGAACACACCAAATAATAAAGAGGTGGTACAAGGTTGCGTTCACAGCCTGGGTTCCACCGTGCAGAGATGTAAACTGCTGCTTGGTAATGGCAGACGCTATATGGTGGTATAATAAAGAGCACATGCGGGTTAACGTCACCCGGTGTGTACAGAGGCGGACTCTGTTTCTTCACAGAACCGCTCTACCACAGAACATAAATCCGTAGCCTGTTAAAGCTCACAGAGCTTGGCAAAGTGAGTGCGAAGGCTAATTTCACACTGGCGTTTATTCCATGCAGCGCACGGCGCCACTAAGCCCCGCCCCCTGCCGGCTCCCTGCCCACCCCATTCGGTTATCGCCGCCTACTATCGCACATGGACGCATGCGATCTGCGCACCCTATCTTTAGCATAGGGTTCGCAGATCGTGCGCTGGCCATGCTCTAGTAGGATTTTAGCGTGCGCTGCACACTTTTGAAGGTGCGCCGAGCGCGCCAAAATGCAACATGCTGCGTTCGCAGATCGCATGCGTCCATGTGCGATAGTAAGCAGCGATGACCGGATGGGGCAGGGAGCCAGAAGGGGGCGGGGCTTAGCGGCGCCATGCGCTGCGTGGAATAAATGCTAGTGTGAAACTAACCTTAGTGTACAGTGACAGAATTCTGCCCCATGGACACAGGAAAAAAAAATGTTAGTGTAGTTACTGTCTCAAATGGGTACACCTTGCCGTGGTGGGACAGCTTTATACTTTTTTGATCAAAATAGTGTTTACCAAGTACCCTATGTTATTTAGTGCACTTGCTTTTTTATTTATTTATTTTCATTAGGGTATATACACACATTGTTTTTTCCTTTGGTTTCCCAAGGACATAGGGTCAGAGTCCCTCTAGACCCACTAAGCGTGTGGCATCGCACCTGCGGATGCCACTAATAGATGCTGGCTACCGTGGAGTGCAGACCAAGTGCACCGTGGCGTACAGACAAAGCCACCACTTGGCGCTGATGCCAGTCCCTTACTCTGCCTCCTACCTGCACCTCAGTCTAGGTGCTAACAAGCAATGCTGAACAACACATGCGTACCAAGGGTAGGGGTTTCTTAATGAGTCATTCACCAGAGACATTCATACGTGCATACAACACTCACTCCACATGGTCTGTAGTTTCTTATATTAGTGCATGGCCTCCTGGCCATGTGAACCTTTTATAGTTGCAGCCTTCCAGAACCTTCCCAGTGGACCAATTGGAGCAGCTATAGGACCTGAGCATGTGACCCCCGACCTCCAATGAGCCCGTGGGGGGCTCTGCTGTTCCATCCATGCCTGCGCATTGGCTTGCTTCCTGGAAAATGGCCGCCGCGCAAGCGCAGATGGAGATCTCGGCACTGAAATCTCGGGAGATGAGATTTCAGCGCTGAAATCTCATCTCTCGAGATTTCAGTGCTGAGATCTCCATCTGCGCTTGCACAGCGGCCATTTTCCAGGAAGCAAGCCAACGCGCAGGCATGGATGGAACAGCAGAGCCCCCCACGCAGCACGGGACAGAGCCCGGTGGTGGCGGCAGGCACCGGGGGTTACAGCGCGGCAGCAGCAGCACCCGAGGGACCCAGCGCAGTGGCGGCAGCGGCAGCAGCAGCACCCGAGGGACCCAGCATGGCAGCGGCAGCACCCGGAGGACCCAGCGCGGTGGCGGCAGCACCAGGTACAGAGTGGGGACAGCACCCAGGGGACAGAGTGGGCGACAGCACGCCGGGGACAGAGTGGGCGACAGCAACCCGGGGACGGACCAGTAAGCAATAAGATGCCTGGATTATAAGAAGCACCACCATTTTATTAAAAAACGTTTTTTCCTATTTTTCTCCTCAAAATTTGGGGTGCGTCTTATAATCCGGAGCATCTTATAAAGCGAAAAATGCGGTATATGGTTGCTTATTACTTTTTGTCTTTTACAGGTGACATAGGCTTCAGTGGATTAGGTGTAAAGGTGAGTATAACTTATTTTTTTGTTTTTATTTCAAATAAGGTGTCAGTGTCTTTATTTCAATTAAAGGACTTTATTCTGGTGGGTTTTTTTTTACAATCTAACTATGGGGTTAGTAATGGGGGTATCTTATAGACGCCTCTCCAATACTAATTCCTGGGCTTGACGTCAGTGGCCATAAAACAGCTGACGTCAATCTCAAACCTTTTACCCTACTTGCCACCACACCAGGGCAAGTGGGAAAGCCAGGTAAAGCACTAAAATCAGCTCATCTAATAGATGTGTCTTTTGTGGGGTGTCTGCAGACTGCTATTTTTAGGCTGATAAGTGTCAATATTCATAACCTCTTCCAAGACTGAGAATTCCAGCCCCTGGCTGTCTGCTTTAGCTTGGATGATTGTCAAAAATGAGGATGCCCCATGATATTTTTTAAACTATTTAGGTAATTTAAAAAAAAATGGCCTGGGAGCATTCTATTCTTGATAACCAACCATGATAAAGTCTACAGCTGAGGGTTGCAGCCTGCAGCTGTCAGTTTTGTCTGTGCTGGTTATCAAAAAAAGAAGAGAACCCACTTTACTTTTTTTCATTTATTCATTGCACAGGCGCCGGCTGATGAATACTTTCATCAGCCTCGCCTGCTTTTGCTTTTATCAACAACAGCAGGTGTATGCTGATGAAAGTAGTGCTCTCATCAGCCAATACCTGTTACCTGCGATAAACTTTTTGCCTTGAACTGAGTTTTTTTAAATGATTACCTAAATCCGCTGGACCCGAACATACACGCATTCGCCCACCACAACCTACCACATTATTCCCCTCAGTATGCAATTTGTCCCTAGTGCCCTAACAGAGCATCACCACTATGTGCCTTCACACCTCAGGGGCCAAGATTTTTGAGTTTTGATGGCCCTGATTTTTTAAGAAGTTTAAAAACACAAATCTCTTTAACATTTGATTTTCTTCTCCATAATAAGCAAAACCTCTTGGTAAGTTACCTTAAGATTGAGAGCACTGACAGAAAACAAATTCCAAATGGTTAATGCAACAGACTGTGATTGACAGCTGTATAATATCACCCATTATCATCATCGAAAAACTAGTCAAGAAAAATAGCAGCGTCAGAACCCTGCTCTCAACCTAATTGTGATGGCATGGAGTAATGTAAAAAGTCATAGATTTTCCCTCTAATACACTGCGGAGAGTAGTTTAGACAGCAGTAGGGATACTGACCTCACATTTTCCATTACGATTACAACATTCATAACAAAATTCTTTGCAGAAGAGTTTTTATTACAGACGTACATTTGACAGAACACAATTCAGCGAGGCAGTTTCACCCTGTGCCCTGAAACAGTGTTACAAGCAAAGAGGCATTTTTAGATCTGCGTAACCTTGTTTTCACCATCCAAACTGCTGGAGGGCCAGACGAGGTAATCCCCAATGGGATAGATTGGCCGTATATACATATTCCGCACTGCTCACAACTCATAATTCATTTCTTCAGATGTAATAGAGGAGATCTATCAAAAACTGTGAGAGTTTGCTGACCCAGGAAAACAGCTTTTTTCGTTTCTTTCTCTTTTTTTTCCCAAGACGTGCTGAGCTTATTTTTGTAACTTTTAGTTGCTAGGTTTGTGGTTTTTTGGATCAAGGAAGCTACAGTTCACAGATTTCTTTATATTTCTCAACACCTCCAGAGAATAAATCAAAGCTGGCTTATATTTGGCTGATAATATGTAATTGCTCAAAGGGATATTACCACCTGAAACATTTACGGCATATCTGCAAGAAATGACATGAAGGTTTAGTATATCTGGGTTCCTCTGCTGAGGTTGCCACCTATCCCCACAACAGAATTCCACAAAATCCCAAGTGAGATCACCATTGGTTGCAACATCCAGGTAGTGATTGAGTAATGTCTTCAGCAGCTTTCTCTGTTCTCCTATGTAGATGTTGCTGAAACAGCCGAGCATGCTAAAAATAAAGGTGTAGGACCCAAAAATGGAATCTACATAAAGTAAACATTTAAGGCATATCCATAAGATATGCCATCAAACTCTAAAGCAGAAAAACCCTTTTAATTGAGTCTGTTCTTTAAGAAAGGATGAATCTGCAGGTATTGTAAAGGACACATGTACTTGGCATGGTTGCATGCATGGTCAGTAGCTACCATGCATCTCTCCTATTCATTAGAATGCAGGTGCAGACAAATGTATTTTCGGTCTGAGTGCAATCTGTTAAAGCATTGGATCTCACTCAGAGCAATGTTAGTCTATTGGGCTGTGCACATGTTTGATTTTTTCCTCGGACAGAGACAGATCAGGGAAGAAATTGCAGCATTTCTGATTTTGATCCAATATCTGGATCGCATTTGGCTATGCAAGTCGACGAGTCTGTGGAAAATGGCTGACTGCACTCGGATGATATTCTAATTTGGTCCAATTTCCGCACACAAGCACAAAGGAGAAGATGGATCATTATTTTTCTTCATTTTCTCATCTGAGAGAATCTAATCAGACCATGGTCACACTCTGATCAAACTCTGATCAGACTTGATTCTCTCGGATGAGAAAATTTAGGGACGTCTGCATCTGCCCTAAGACTATTGTATGATACATGTGCCAATGCAATGTCATCATCGCAGCTCTATTTCTGCTGTGGAGTAAAGGCCCCGTTACACTAAACGATGCACCAGCGATACCAACAACGATACGACCTTGTCAGGATCACTGGTGCATCGCTACATGATCGCTGGTGAGCTGCCAAACAGGCAGACTCACCCGCGATCAGGACCAGCGTGGACGCTGGTCTCTAAGGTAAATATCGGGTTACTAAGCGGCGCACGTCACTTAGTTACCCGATGTGTACCTTAGAAACGAGCATGCTGGCGCCGGGAGCTGCCAGCATGCAGATTTCTAAGGTACACATCGGGTAACTAAGTGACGCTAGCCGCTTAGCAACCCGATATTTACCTTGGTTACCAGCTCCCAGCGCCTGCTTAGAGCGCTGGGAGCGTCGCTGATCGTTGGCTCCCACTGCCACACACAGCGATGCACGCTGGCCAGCGGGAGACCAGTGATCAAAAAACGGCCGTGCATGATAGTGCACGATCAGCGATAACCAGCGGGGGGGCAGTCGCTGATCCCCGTCACACACAGTGATCTCGCTGGTGAGATAACTGTGACGTCACAAAATCAGCGATCTCGCTAGCGAGATTGCTGTGTGTGATGGTGCCTTTAGAGATATTGGACAAACTTTGTAAGTGGATAAGGAAGAATTAGGAAAAAGAATATACTGTATGTGTGGCGCCCCTGAGGGTTCAGTCACCACAGAGGTACTGCACCTCCTCCTGAGGTGTGGTACCCCACCATCCAGGTAAGGTGGAGACACCTGACCACGCTCCAACACCTGCACCCCATACAACACAGTAGTGTAGCAAAGCACCCTTTGGTGGCTCCCTGCTTGGAACACGAAGCGTGCTGGGAGGCGGGTGGAGTTTAGTTAGCACCAAAAGAGCGGGAAGAGTTTAGGATTAGTCAGTCTGACAGAGTCAGAGGAAGAGAGAAGATCCCCTGAGTGGGATGGATGAAGGAAGTGCTGCAGCCAACCTCTGACCTGGGTCCGCTGGCACAGGAAAGGGACATTGATGGAAAGCCTGACTCTCTCCATAATAAAGGAGGATTAGTACGGAACGTAAGGAGAGGAGGACTAAGGATTAGGGTTAGAGCAGAACCCTTCCCAAGTTCACAGCGCAAGGCCGGGGTCTGGTCCCCGAGGTTGTATGGATACTAATGGTCCTGCAGCAGACACCTGAGGAATAGAAGTTGTCACCACTTTAGTCCCACACAAGACTTGGTGGCACAACAGCAACGTGAGTGAGCAGGGACTAGGTAGTAAGGAGTCCCCAATTCAGGCTACAGCTGTCTGCCGTACAAGTAGAGTTCATAGGAACATCTGACAGGAGGAACTCCAGTGTAACTCAGTACTGTGAGTACTTCACTATAGGCGCAAGAAGGGAGACGTTCATAAAAGGCATGTGTTGGCGGAGTGTGGGAAAGGAGTACTTCATCTTGCCTGGAAGTTGGCTGAGCTCCGGACCTGGAGGACACGGCACGGATGCGGGCACCTGTACGTACAACAGACTGTGAGTAAAGCTTTGAAACTACATGCCCTGGTGTTCTTCGTTTATTCCTGCGCCTACACACTCAGCACTGCTACATCTTTGTGCCTAACACTGCACCATCTACGTCTCTCCCCTATCTCTTTATCTACACTGCCCTGGGACTACTGCCCTACCTGTGGAGAGCCACACCATCATTGCTGCACCACACTGTCTGTCCCAGAGGATCTGTCTGCAGCGTCGGCTTAATATCTCCCTTGCCGAACACCACAGGTGGCGTCACAAATCATTCACTCATAAACTTTATTCCATCACTTAACCCCTTTTACATGGGTGCCCAGGGTCACAGACCGGGTTACCGCTGCTGTGACATTCCTCTTTGAGAGACCGACCAGGTACCCAGTACCCCACAGCCCTGGGAGGGTGGCCCATATGTATATTTTTTTCCTAACAGATCCATTGACTGTAACTTGTACTGAAATGTATTTTGTTGGAGGGAATGGGTTTTTCTTGGTTTTGTGGTAAATATTGTGGTGTTTATTCCACAATATTACATACAAGATAATACTGTGAGTAGGTGCAACTGTTCATTTTTGCTGCCTTTTATTTTACAGTAAGGTTGGTTCTTACACTATTTCTTTATTTTAATTTAAGTTCAACCCTTCATCCAAAATTGGGGTGACAAGAAATGCCAGGTAGTTACTTATCCAAAAAGCCAACACATTACTTTCTGCAGTGTTTATCCATTGTTGTTGATCTTTCTCTCTTTCTCTCTGTTGTTGATTCCCTCTCTCCCTCACCTGGCTTCATTTCATGGACATTTGAATGGTATAAGTTGAAGAGAGCAGGTCAGATATGACCTTGGTCAGATGTAATATCATTTGAAGTGTAACATCTTTAAAGTGTTACATCAGAAATATTACCAGAAATAGTCCAAAAATCGGTCAGACGGTAAGACTAACCACTGCTTTCTTCCTTTACTTGTTTTTTTCCCTCCTCTTTACCCATGCTCACATTTGCCATCACCGTTTTTGCTCCACTAATCTTCACTCTCCTTCGCTATCCCCAAACCCCTGCACCCTCGAACCAAATAACTATCTCTCCCTCTCTCTTACCCCCACCTCGCTTTTTCTGCAGACGTACTCCTTAACCTCAGACCTCTCCTACTAAGGCCTGTTTCACACATCCGTTTTCCTGGTCAGTCTAAATCCGCCAAAATAGCGGAAAACGGATCCGCAGGTGGACTGACAGGAATGGGTGTGACCGGATCGGCGGATGTACGGATCCGGCGAAGGTGAAAATTTAAAGGAACCGTGCCTGTGAATAAATACTACCGGTGATGTAGCGTTCTCCGGGAGCGGGCATGCTGACGTGGGACCTGTCATCGGGATGGCGCGGGAGCTTGTGGGCACGGCGGGATCAGCTGTGAGGTCACGGGAGCACAGATGATCTCGCGGGCACGGCGGGATCAGCTGTGAGGTCGTGGGAGCAGAGGTGATCTCGCAGGCATGGCGGGATCAGCTGTGAGGTCACGGGAGCAGAGGTGATCTCGCGGGCACGGCCGATCAGCTGTGAAGTCGCGGGAGTAGGAGAGAGAGAGAGAGAGACTCAGAGGTGCCGGGATATAGAGTTAAATCGCCAGAGAAAGTGAACATGCGGATCCGATCAAGAAAAAAACGTTGCAGGGTCCGTTCTCTGCTGTCGGTGGACGCCAAAAATTTGGCGGATCCGCACAATATCTGAGCCAACGGATCACCAACCGTCAAGATCCGCCGATAATGAAAGCCTATGGGGAAAAAACGGATCCGCCAACAAAAATGGCGGATCCGTTTTTTTTTCAAATCGGTGGATCTTGACTGATGGTGACAAATGGATGTGTGAAACAGGCCTAACATACAATACAAGATGATCACTCTCCTTCACCCACCTGCTTTCCCTTTCTCTGCTTCTTCTCACTGCTGGTGACATATCCCCCAATCCTGGCCTCCCTACCTCATACATTCCACTAATCCTCACCCCTATCTTTCTCACACTAAGAGAAACTACCGCAATCCCTTACACTTAAAACCCGTGCCACTGACCCCCTCCCCCCGGCACCCCCTTTCTGGAGCACTTTGGAATGCTCGCTCCATCTCCAACAAGCTCCACATGATCCACGACCTCTTTACCTCCCGCAACCTTTCCTTCCTGGCCCTCACTGAGATCTGGCTGACACCCCCTGACACGGCCTCCCCGGCCGCACTGAGTTATGGCGGCCTCCACTTTACCCACACTCCTTGCCCTGGCAACAGACATGGTGGAGAAGTGGGTTTCCTCCTTTATAAAAACTGCTCCTTCAACCCTATACAACCCCCACCCTCCCTTATCCTCCCTTCTTTCGAGGTTCACTCTGTCCGTATCTACTCTCCCTCTAATCTCCAAATGGCTGTCATATACCGACCACCGGGCTCAGCCACTACCTTCATCGACCAATTTTCCACCTGGCTCCTCCACTTTCTCTCTGCTGACATCCCCACCATCATCATGGGGGACTTCAACATCCCCATTGACACCCCCCAGACAGCAGCCTCCAAACTCCTGTCACTTACCTCATCCTTTGGACTTACTCAGCGGTCCTCTACAGCCACCCACACAGATGGACATACATTAGACCTCATCTTCACCCGCCTCTGTTCCCTATCTAATCTTAAAACCTCTCCCTTCCCCCTATCTGACCACTATCTACTCACCTTCTCATCCTTGTCCTTCTCACCTGCCCCCCACATCCAGCCACTAGCAAATCCTCGCAGAAACCTCGCACACCTAGACATTCATAGACTCTCAGACTCTCTTCTACCTCTGTCCTCCATATCTTCACTCCACAACACGGACAGTGCCACCGCTTTCTACAACGCCACCCTCACATCAGCCATAGACTCAGTTGCCCCTCTCATGCATGGCAAAGTGCAACAATCCAGTAGGCAACCCTGGCACAACAACCTCACCAAAAAACTTCGACAAGCATTCAGGGTCGTGGAGCGGCGTTGGAAGAAATCACGCCTGCCAGACGACTTCACTGCTTTCAAACAAGCTACACTTGCCTTTAAATCAGCCCTCACCTCTGCTAAACAGACCTATTTCACAAACCTTGTATCTTAACTATCCCACAACCCAAAACAACTGTTCTCCACATTCAACTCTCTCCTCCGCCCACCACTGCCACCTCCAACTCCCCTCATCTCTGCTGAGGACTTTGCCACCTACTTCAAAAACAAGATTGACCAAACAAGGCAAACTTTTACAGCTCCACCACCCCAACCACTTCACATACCAGACCTCTGCCCTTCCCTAATAACCTCCCTCTCCAACATCACTGAAGGAGAGCTTACTCATCTCCTTTCCAAATCACACCTCACCACCTGTGCACTTGACCCCATCCCTTCCCACCTGCTCCCCAACCTCACTAACATGATCATTCCAGCCCTAACCCATCTCTTCAACCTATCCCTAACTTCTGGTACCTTCCCCTCTGCCTTCAAACATGCCACCATAACACCCATCCTCAAAAAGTCAAACCTTGACCCAATTGCTCTGCCCAGCTATCGCCCCATATCACTGCTCCTGTTTGCTTCCAAACTCCTTGAACAGCATGTCCATGCTCAACTTTCCTCCCACCTCTCATCTAACGCCCTCCTTGACATCCTGCAATCTGGCTTCCGCCCCCACCACTCCACTGAAACTGCCCTGACCAAAATTACTAATGACTTAATCACAGCCAAAACTAAAAGACAGTTCTCCATCCTCCTCCTTCTTGACCTGTCCTCTGCCTTTGACACAGTTGACCACTGCCTACTGCTACAGATTTCCCTCGGCATAAAAGACCTCACCCTGTCCTGGATTTCCTCATACCTTTCTGACCGCACATTCAGCGTTTCCCACTCCCACACTACCTCCTCATCCCGCCCCCTCTCTATTGGAGTCCCCCAAGGCTCTGTCCTGGGGCCCCTACTTTTTTCCATCTATACTCTTGGCCTAGGACAACTCATAAAGTCCCATGGCTTCCAGTACCACTTGTTTGCAAATGACACTCAGATCTACCTCTCTGGCCCAGATGTCACCTCTCTGCTGTCCAGAATCCCAGAGTGTCTATCAGCCATATCCTCCTTTTTCACCCCTCGCTTCCTAAAACTCAACGTAGACAAAACTGAACTCATTATCTTTCCTCACGTATCTTCCCTACCCGATCTATCTATTATGGTAAATGGCATCATGCTCTCTCCCGCACCTGAAATCCGCTGCCTTGGAATAACTCTCGACTCTGCCCTGTCCTTCAAACCTCATGTCCAAACTCTCGCCACCTCCTGTCGCCTCCAACTCAAAAATATTTCCAGAATCCGTTCCTTCCTCAGTCCTCAATCAACTAAAACTCTTGTACATGCCCTCATCATCTCCCGCCTTGACTACTGCAACACTCTCCTCTGTGGCCTCCCTGCTAACTCTCTTGCACCACTCCAGTCTGTCCTCAATTCTGCTGCCCAACTAATCCACCTCTCTCCTCGCTACTCCCCTGCCTCTCCCCTCTGCAAATCCCTCCATTGGCTCCCAATTCACCAACGAATCCAGTTCAAACTACTAACACTGACCTACAAAGCCATCCACAACCTTTCCCCTCCCTATATCTCTGAACTAATTTCCAATATCTTCCCTTACGTACTCTTTGATCCTTCCAAGACTTCCTACTCTCCTCCACACTTATTCGTTCCTCACACAACCGCCTCCAAGATTTCTCCCGAATATCCCCTATCCTCTGGAATGCCACACCTCAATGCGTCCGATTATCCACCACCCTCGGATCCTTCAAACGGAACCTGAAAACCCATCTTTTCAGGAAAGTTACAGACTTCAATAACCATTCTGCCACCTCACCACCACCTGAGCTGCCGCCTCAAAACCCCCAACCTTCTGTCTTTTCCCCGCTATCCTGTAGAATGTACGTCCGCAAGGACAGGGTCCTCTCCCCTCTGTACCAGTCTGTCATTGTAAATTTGTTGTGGAAACTTGTTTACTGTCAACGATATTTATAACTTTGTGTGTAACCCCCCTTCTCATGTACAGCACCATGGAATTAATGGCGCTATATAAATAAATAATAATAATCTTTCTCTTCTCATCTCTGTTGCCTAGTTGTGAGATCTGACATCCTCTGAATATTCTAAATCACCCAAAAATGATTGCTCCATTTCCTTCCTTGGCTTTTATGCAGACCTTGCTGGTCGCTCTCGATTGGCTGTGCTATCCCCTGTAATAGCTGCAAGGTATTATGGGAAAGCCCATGCGGTAGTGAATGTAACATATCAGCCTTTCCTGGGTAGTTTAATCAAACATCTGCAATGTCTAATGTTTAAAAACTAAGCAGGCATTTTTTAGCGATTTGCGTGAATCAAACTGAAAATTATTTAGTCACAGGAACCTGAGAATTTCATAAAATTCAACATTTAAACAATTCACTCATCTCTACACAATACACATTAGAAGAATATTATCCAAACGCTCGGATTTTGGTGACAACAGATGATCATTTAATGTGTATGGGGAATCTCTAACTTTTTTCTGGCAGCCAAAGGGGAATGATTGATCGGGCATGTAGAATATTAATGTTGAATTATTTTGTTGCCAAGTGACTGCCACAGGGCAAGTGGGAAGAGCCAGGCAAAGCACCGGAACTGGCCCATCTAGAAGATGTGCATTTTCTGAGCAGCTGTGGGTTGGTATTTTAGGCTGAGGGGGCAACATCCATGACCCCTTATCAGCCTGAGAATACCAGCCCCCAGCTGTCTACTTTATCAAGGCTGGTTGCCAAAAATAGTGGGGACAACACAGCATTTTTTAAAATTGTTTTTATAAATAATTAAAAAATTCAGTGTGGGGACCCCTCTATTCTTGATAACCAGCCTTGCTGAAGCTGACAGCTGATGGTTGCAACCCACAGCTGTCAGTTATGCCTGGTTATCAAAAATACAGGGGAACCCCACGTCATTATTTTTTCATTTATAGTGCAGGCGGCAGCTAATGACTACTCCTTTCAGCCACCGCCTGCTCTCGCAGAAAACAGCTAAATACAACTCTCAACATTGTCCCCTGCCAGTGTTACTGTCAGGATCCATTTTTGGATCTGTGGCAGATCTGGCTTTTCATGTTAAAACTTTTTTCTTTCATGCCATGGGGGATTAATGTCAGTTCCCCCATGCTGGCCTGCTGGTGTAATTGCATTGCTGCTAGTTCAGCTGATGTGGGTGGTGACCACTCTCACTATCCTTAAAAGGTCACCTGATGCATCAGCTGACTGTTTGTTATACAGGTCCTGTAGGAGACCAACCGAGGTGGAGACAGGAGCTTTCTGGTGCAGTGGTGCTTCATCTGAATGCTGTGATCTGGTGCCTTACTCTGCTGTGTGGTGCATTGCAGCAAAGAAAGCTAAGTGTTGTATTTTTGTTCCCCATTCTGACGTTGCAGCGACCTGTGTCGAACGCAACATGTTGCATTTTGTTGTGGTCGCCGCTTCGTCAAAATGGCGCATGCGTACACATCCGCATACAACCGCATGGACTGCATACCCAATGTTAAAGATAGGTTCACAGGCCACATGCAGATGTAGGTGGAGCTGAGCGGAGGAGGTGCGGCAGTGGGCGGAGCTTCAAGTAGGAACTACGCAGCTCTCCTCAGCTCTGCCGAACGCTAGTGTGAAACTAGCCTTAGTGATTTCAGTCATTTACCAAACTATGGCTGACTTTTGCCAATTTTTAGGAAAATAGCTAGGGAATCCCAATCCAAATGCAAATGTATAGCATTTGAGATTGGACAACGTTTTCCAAACAAGTCTCTCATCTCTAATCATTAGACCATTATGTGACCAGGTAGCATTTTCTACATTGTTACTGTGTAATTCTCAGTCTTGAGTCTTGAAAAGGTTTTTTTTCCTCTAAAAAATGTGTTCCAAGTCATTACAAATATCCTCGGTGTGATTTTTAAGCATTATAGTGTTATTTGCTTCAGACAGGTCAGTCCTCAAGTCTGCAAGCAATTCAGTCATGAGATGTTCTAAAATTCTTCAACCACTTACTGAATATTTTGCTTTGGCACTTCTCATCAGTATCCTTGAGCTAAGCGATCGCTTTATACTAATCACTGTGTCTGCTCGGCAGCATCCTTTTAGTTGGTGTCACGTGTGTATATTGTGTAGATGTTGCCACTTGCTGTTTTTTATAAATCAGATTTGACAATCTATCTTCTCCTGGCCATCTTTCCTTACGTCTAAGATTGAAATATTACCTCCCTCTGAGAAAATACTGTAATGTAAAAGCATAAGGAACGGGTCTAATTACACAGGTTCTCTGCAATAATTGTGTGTTGTTCCGGTAATAATTACAAGTAGAGTTAAGCGATACCAGCCGATACTTGAAAATATCGGATCGGAATGGATCGGCCGATCTTAAAAAAAAGTATCGGTATCGCCGATTCCGATACCGGGAACCAATGCAAGTCAATGGGGCCAAAATATCGGAATTAAAAAAAACCCCTTTCTTTCCTTGTAGGTTAATTTTACATGAAGAAAAACAACTAAGAATAATGTAGAATGTATTGTGGGAGGTGGAGGAGACATTAAAGCCATAGAGGTTTAGCCCAATCAAATGGAATAGCAGGAATTAAACTTTTTTTTAAAGACGTTAGGAGTTACAAAGATATTGACTATGTTAGCCTCATTTATATTTTGCCAGACATGTATGTCTTCTTCTTCTTTCTTCTTTCTTCTTCTTTCTTATTCTTCTTCCTTTTTTACCTTCTTCTTCTTATTATTATTCCTTTTTTTACATTCTTCTTCTTCTTCTTCCTTTTTTTACATTTTTCTACTTCCTTTTTTTACATTCTTCTTCTTATTCCTTTTTTTACACTCTTCTTCTTCTTCCTTTTTTTAAATTCTTCTACTTCCTTTTTTTAAATTCTTCTTCTTCTTCCTTTTCTTACATTCTTCATATTCTTCTTATTCAACAATTATTATTCTACATATTCAACTTCTTCATCTTCTTCCTATTCTTCTTCATCATATTCTTATTTGTGTCAGGCATTCCTGTAGTTGTTATCTAGAAAAGTTAGAAGTTTACACCTTCCGTTCTGCCTGTCACAAAAGATTTACAACAGGATTTGTCCGCGTTCAGTTTGGCCTGCAGCAGCAGGCCTTTTCCAGGGGCACCACGAGGAGGAACGGACTCACCCCCATACACTGCTTAGTCTTCTTCTGCTTATAAATAAGATAATATCATTTGCTCACAGTATTAGTCTTATGCTTAATGTTCTTCTGCTTTTTTTTTTATGCTTCTTTGTCTTCTCTCTCTTGTTGTTCTGCATCTTGGTGGTTGTCTTCCTGTTCTTTGTCCTCTTGAACCAGCTGACGGTACTGGCACCCGTAGGGGCAGCAGAAGGAACAAGAGCCAATGGCACTACCGAGGACCAGCAGACGGTGCTGGAACCCGGTTACTAAGCAGGAGGTACCTGTGCTACAAAGCACTACCAAGGACCAGCAGACGTTGCCGGAACTCGGATACCGAGATGGAGGCACCTAGGCCAAAGGCTTTGCCGAGAACCAGCTGACGGTGCTGGAACCCAGATGGGTAGCATAAGCTGCAAGAGCAAATGGAAATAGCGAGGACCAGCTGACAGTGCTGGCACCCGGAGGGGCAGCAGAAGGAATAAGAGCCAATGGCACAACCGAGGACCAGCTGATGGTGCTGGAACCCGGTTACTAAGCAGGAGGTACCTGTGCTACAAAGCACTACCAAGGACCAGCAGATGTTGCCGGAATTCGGATAGCGAGATGGAGGCACCTAGGCCAAAGGCTCTGCCGAGAACCAGCTGACGGTGCTGGAACCCGGATGGGTAGCATAAGCTGCAAGAGCAAATGGAAATAGCGAGGACCAGCTGACAGTGCTGGCACCCGGAGGGACAGCAGAAGGAATAAGAGCCTAATGGCACAACCGAGGACCAGCTGACGGTGCTGGAACCCGGTTACTAAGCAGGAGGTACCTGTGCTACAAAGCACTACCAAGGACCAGCAGACGTTGCCGGAACTCGGATACCGAGATGGAGGCACCTAGGCCAAAGGCTCTGACGAGAACCAGCTGACGGTACTGGAACCCGGGGGGCAGCTGAAGTTACCCCTGAAAAGCAAAGTTGGCATGCCGCAAGCTGGCCGCAGTTACCGAATCACACAGTCCTACAGGGGGTGCTTGTCCTACTGGCACTACGGAACAAGCCTTTCTTACCAGAACCCGCAGTCCACATAGGAAGCACCTAAACTACTGGCACCCTAGCCTCGGCTAACCCAACCGCAACACGACATGGCAACTTGGGGTGGCAAACTGACATTGACACTTCCCGGAAACAGCAGGCAGGGCTGGAACCAAGCTGGGCAGGAGGGAGTACCCGTGCCAAAGTCAGTTATGACCAGCAACTGGCGATGTTGGAGCCCAGGGACAAGCACTTAGCAGGCTGAGGCCTGATGTGCTGTCAATTGGGAGGCAGCAGGACAGATTGCCATTAAAACAGCAGGGGAACAGCTGACGTTACTGAACCCCACAAACACAGGAGCTAGTGTTTTACTCTGTGAAGACGGCACTTCCGAGCAACAACTGGCTGTGTTGAAGCCCAGGGACAAGCACGGAGCAGGCTGAGGCTGCATTGAAGAAATTTTAAGATCGGTTGTAGACTTCTACTAATTTTAACCAAGCTCCACTTAGGCCTGTGGCTTCACTGATTTTCGTATTTCCCCTGTCCTCCAACCCCGCCAGTTACAGCTCCGAAGTGGCGTCTGCACAATCCACACTTGTTCCTGTGTTACAGGTGTTCAGTCCGGTCAGTTAATCCCCTGATGTGTGTCCGGCAATGTCGCCTGCTCTGTCCACATTCCCATAACTAGGGTTGGAGGACAGGGGAAATACGAGAGACAGTGGAGCCACAGGCCTAATTGGAGCGCGGTTAAAAATCAGTAGTAGTAGGACTGTGTAGGCAGCAGGAGACTTTGCCATCCACACAGCAGGGGATCAGCTAGCGTTACTGAACCCCACTGAGACACGGGAGCAAGTGTCTCTTTCCGTGTGGATGGCACTTCCGAGCTACAACTGGCTGTGTTGAAGCCCAGGAAATAGGAGGGTGTAGGCAGAGGCCTACTGTCTTTGGAATGCGGAGTCAGCAGGAGAGACTGCCATCCACACAGCAGGGGATCAGCTAGCGTTACTGAACCCCACTGAGACACGGGAGCAAGTGTCTCTTTCCGTGTGGACGGCACTTCCGAGCTACAACTGGCTGTGTTGAAGCCCAGGAAATAGGAGGGTGTAGGCAGAGGCCTACTGTCTTTGGAATGCGGAGACAGCAGGAGAGACTGCCATCCACACAGCAGGGGATCAGCTAGCGTTACTGAACCCCACTGAGACACGGGAGCAAGTGTCTCTTTCCGTGTGGACGGCACTTCCGAGCTACAACTGGCTGTGTTGAAGCCCAGGAAATAGGAGGGTTTAGGCAGAGGCCTACTGTCTTTGGAATGCGGAGACAGCAGGAGAGACTGCCATACACACAGCAGGGGAACAGCTGGCGTTGCTGAACCCCACTGAGACACGGGAGCAAGTGTCTCTTTCCGTGTGGACGGCACTTCCGAGCTACAACTGGCTGTGTTGAAGCCCAGGAAATAGGAGGGTGTAGGCAGAGGCCTACTGTCTTTGGAATGCGGAGACAGCAGGAGAGACTGCCATCCACACAGCAGGGGAACAGCTGGCGTTACTGAACCCCACTGAGACACGGGAGCAAGTGTCTCTTTCCGTGTGGACGGCACTTCCGAGCTACAACTGGCTGTGTTGAAGCCCAGGAAATAGGAGGGTGTAGGCAGAGGCCTACTGTCTTTGGAATGCGGAGACAGCAGGAGAGACTACCATCCACACAGCAGGGGATCAGCTAGCGTTACTGAACCCCACTGAGACACGGGAGAAAGTGTCTCTTTCCGTGTGGACGGCACTTGCGAGCTACAACTGGCTGTGTTGAAGCCCAGGAAATAGGAGGGTGTAGGCAGAGGCCTACTGTCTTTGGAATGCAGAGACAGCAGGATAGACTGCCATCCACACAGCAGGGGAACAGCTGGCGTTACTGAACCCCACTGAGACACGGCAGCAAGTGTCTCTTTCCGTGTGGACGGCACTTCCGAGCTACAACTGGCTGTGTTGAAGCCCAGGGACAAGCATGGAGCAGGCTGAGGCTGCATTGAAGAAATTTTAAGATCGGTTGTAGACTTCTACTAATTTTAACCGTGCTCCACTTAGGCATGTGGCTTCACTGATTTTCGTATTTCCCCTGTCCTCCAACCCCGCCAGTTACAGCTCCGAACTAGTTATGGGAATGTGGACAGAGCAGGCGACATTGCCGGACACACATCAGGGGATTAACTGACCGGACTGAACACCTGTAACACAGGAACAAGTGTGGATTGTGCAGACGCCACTTCGGAGCTGTAACTGGCGGGGTTGGAGGACAGGGGAAATACGAAAATCAGTGAAGCCACAGGCCTAAGTGGAGCACGGTTAAAAATCAGTAGTAGTAAGACTGTGTAGGCAGCAGGAGACTTTGCCATCCACACAGCAGGGGATCAGCTGGCAGTGCTGAACCCCACTAACACTTGAACGAATGTGTTTGGCTCTGTGGAGACGACACTTCTGAACACCAACTGACGCTGTTGGAGCCCAGGATCAGGCGTGGAGCAGGCTGGGGCCTACTGGATTTTGGCTGGTGTAGGCAGCAGGAGACTTGCCATCTCCACAGCAGGGGAACAGCTGGCAGTGCTGAACCCCACTAACACTTGAATGAATGTGTTTGGCTCTGTGGAGACGACACTTCTGAACACCAACTGACGCTGTTGGAGCCCAGGATCAGGCGTGGAGCAGGCTGGGGCCTACTGGATTGTGGCTGGTGTAGGCAGCAGGAGACTTGCCATCTCCACAGCAGGGGAACAGCTGGCAGTGCTGAACCCCACTAACACTTGAACGAATGTGTTTGGCTCTGTGGAGACGACACTTCTGAACACCAACTGACGCTGTTGGAGCCCAGGATCAGGCGTGGAGCAGGCTGGGGCCTACTGGATTTTGGCTGGTGTAGGCAGCAGGAGACTTGCCATCTCCACAGCAGGGGAACAGCTGGCAGTGCTGAACCCCACTAACACTTGAACGAATGTGTTTGGCTCTGTGGAGACGACACTTCTGAACACCAACTGACGCTGTTGGAGCCCAGGATCAGGCATGGAGCAGGCTGGGGCCTACTGGATTTTGGCTGGTGTAGGCAGCAGGAGACTTGCCATCTCCACAGCAGGGGAACAGCTGGCAGTGCTGAACCCCACTAACACGTGAACGAATGTGTTTGGCTCTGTGGAGACGACACTTCTGAACACCAACTGACGCTGTTGGAGCCCAGGAGTAGGCGAGGAGCAGGCTGGGGCCTGTTGCTTTTGGCAGGTGAAGGCAGCAGGAGACTTGCCATCTCCACAGCAGGGGAACAGCTGGCAGTGCTGAAACCCACTAACACTTGAACGAATGTGTTTGGCTCTGTGGAGACAACACTTCTGAACACCAACTGACGCTGTTGGAGCCCAGGATCAGGCGTGGAGCAGGCTGGGGCCTACTGGATTTTGGCTGGTGTAGGCAGCAGGAGACTTGCCATCTCCACAGCAGGGGAACAGCTGGCAGTGCTGAACCCCACTAACACTTGAACGAATGTGTTTGGCTCTGTGGAGACGACACTTCTGAACACCAACTGACGCTGTTGGAGCCCAGGATTACGCATGCCGCATGCAGAGGCCAATGGGCAGCGGTTTTTATGGAGGTTGTGGACTACTACTGATTCTAACCATGCTCCACTTAGGCCTCTGGCTCCACTGTCTCTACTATTTACCCTGGTCTCCAACCCCGCCAGCTACATCTCTGAAGTGGCGTCAGCACAATCTACACTTGTTCCTGTGTTACTGGTGCTCAGTCCCGTCAGTTGATCCCCTGATGTTTGTCCGGCAAGTTCGCCAGCTCTGTCCTCATTCCCACTACTGGTTATGGGAATGTGGACAGAGCAGGAGACCTTGCCGGACACACATCAGGGGATAAACTGATGGGACTGAGCCACAGGAACACAGGAACAAGTGTAGATTGTGCTGACGCCACTTCAGAGATGTAGATGGCGGGGTTGGAGGCCAGGGGAAATAGTAGAGACAGTGGAGCCAGAGACCTAAGTTGGGCACGGTTAAAAATCAGTAGTGGTTTGAATGTTGATGGAGCTGGTGACTTTGCCGTCCACACAGCAGGGGATCAGCTGGCGTTACTGAACCCCACTAACACAGGAGCTAGTGTGTTTCTCTGTGCAGACGACACATCTGAGCGACAACTGGCTGTGTTGAAGCACAGGGATTATAGTTCAGGTGGTAGAAAAATGAACACACAAGCAGACCTGGATACTGTTGCCAACCACTAATTTAGTCTGTAAGAGGAATGGCAAAGTCTTTGGAGATCCAGGCCTTGTTCATTTTCAGAAAAGTCAGCCGGTCAACATTATCGGAAGATAGTCGCGTGCGACGGTCTGTTAGTACACCACCTGCGGCACTAAAGACGCGTTCCGATAATACACTGGCAGCAGGGCAAGCCAGCACCTCCAATGCATACTACCTAAGCTCTGGCCATGTATCCAGCTTAGAGACCCAAAACTTGAAGGGGGAAGAGCCATCTGGGAGTACAGCGACAGGGCAAGACATGTAGTCTGACACCATCTGACGGAAGCGTTGCCTCCTGCTGACTCGAGGCGTCGCTGATGGTGTAGACAATTGTGGTGGACACACAAAACTTTGCCACATTTGGGCCATAGTGGTCTTGCCTTGTGCTGCGGCGCTGCCTCTGCTCCCTCTTTGTGCAGAGTTTCCTCCACTGCCTCGACGCACAGAGCTGCTTTGTAAAGCACTAGCAACAATGCTGTCGGGTGGAATGGAAAACATTATGGACTGCACCAGTGACTCTTCGTACTCCCGCAGTTTACGCTCCCGGTTCAACGTTGGTATGAGCCTTTGTACGCTGTCCCGGTAGCGAGGATCTAGGAGGGTGTACACCCAATAATCAGCCGAGATGAGAATGTGGGCGATGCGGCGGTCGTTTCTCAGGCACTGCAGCATGAAATCAACCATGTGCTGCAGACTCCCAACTGCCAAAGAACCGCTGTCCCCTGTTTGAGGCGTGACCTCGGCCTGCTCTGCATCACCCCACCCTCGCTGTACATACTGAGTAGAGGTTTGTGTACCTCCCTCCTCTGGAAAGATGTCTTCCTCCTCCATCGACTCCTCCTCATCCTCCTCACAAAGTGTCCCCTGCCTAGGCCTTTGTGAGGAAACACGTAGCGCAGACTGTCCAGAAGCAGATGGCATTTGGGACTCCTCATCCTCCACCTCTTCCGAAACCTCATCCCTTAGTGCTTGCAGTGTTTGTTGAAGCAGACAGATAAGGGGGACAGACATGCTGACTAGTGCATCATCTGCACTCGCCATCCGCGTGGATTCATCGAAGGCACGCAAAACGAGGCAGATGTCCTTCATAGAGGCCCACTCAATGGTGCTGAAGTGTGAACGACGCACAGTGCGACTTGTTTGCGCCTGATGCAGCTGGTACTCCATGACTGCTGCCTGCTGCTCACACAACCGCTCCAACATATGTAACGTTGAATTCCACCGGGTGGGTAGGTCACATATGATGCAATGTTCCGGAAGGCCAAATCGTCGCTGCAGAGCAGCGAGGCGCGATCTTGCCGTGCTGGAACGCCGCAAGTGAGCGCACTCTATGCGGACCTTGTGCAACAGTGCATCAAGATCCGGATAGTCCCTCAGAAAGCTCTGCACGACCAAGTTAAGCACATGTGCCAGACATGGGATGTGTGTGAGGTTGCCTAGGCCAAGAGCTGCCACCAGATTTCGGCCATTGTCACACACTACCAAGCCCGGCTGGAGATTCGCTGGCCCAAACCACACATCGCTCTCCTGCTTGATAGCATTCCAGAGCTCCTGCGCTGTGTGGCTTCGATTCCCCAAAGAAATTAATTTGAGTACAGCCTGTTGACGTTTGGCCACGGCTGTGCTCATATCGGTCGTAACAGGCTCCTGCTCTGCTGTTTCTGAGGAACTTGAGTAGGAGGAGGAGTCTATGTGTACAGACTGGAGTCCTGCAATCCGTGGCGTTGGAAGAACACGTACAGCGCCACTCTCCAGATCTGTACCCGGCTCCACAACATTGACCCAGTGGGCAGTGAGGGAAAGGTATCGTCCCTGTCCATGGTTACTGGTCCACGCATCGGTGGTCAGGTGGACCTTGCTACTAACGGCGTTTAGTAGCGCATGTTTTATTTTGCCCTCAACATGTTTCTGCAGGGCAGGGACGGCTCACCTGCTGAAATAAAAGCGGCTGGGCACGTTGTATTGGGGACTGCCAATGCCATTAAGTCCCGGAAGGTGTCAGTGTCCACCAGCCTGAATGACAGCATTTCAACTGCCAGAAGTTTGGCAATGCCAGCATTCAGAGACTGTGCTCGGGGATGGTTTGCCTAGTAAGGGCGCTTTTTATCCCATGCCTGTGCTACCGATGGCTGTGATGGATGGGAACGTGCTGCTATGGGTGGAATCTGACAGGGTCTCCGGACAACAGTGGCAGAGGTTCTTCCTTGGCGATCCAGTGAGGAAGCCGAACCAGCAGTGTGTGAGCTGGAGGAAGAGGCCCCAACACGAACTGAAGAGGTGGTAGGTGGTGCTGAACGTTGGCCTACGTCTTCAGGGTGTCTCTGCAACTCCAACTCGTGCTTGGTGCGCACATGTTTCCACATATTTGTGGTATTGAGGTTGCTGACATTTCTCCCTCTTTTGACTTTCTGATGACACAGCTTGCATTTGACAAAGCAAATGTCATCTGCAACTGTGTCAAAAAAGGACCACGCACTGCAAGTCTTGGGAGCGCCCGTTTTGCCTTTGGAATGAGGAATGCTCCTAACGGGTGCCGAAGTGGAGGGTACAGGCAACCAAGTCTTCCCCCTCCCTCTGCCTCCTGTTTTGGCCGGTAGGGGAATCTCTTCCTCCGAGCTGCTCCCACCACCTTCCTGTTCCTCACGCCATGATGGGTCAAGGACCTCATCATCTTCCCTCCCCTCTTCAAACAGCTGCTTCTCCGGGGTTGTCTCGCCAGCACCGTACGCACCAGAAAGTGGCAACTGAGTCTCGTCATCATCTGATGCGTACTGAGGTGTGCTGACCATAGGCACTGGCCCACTCGCCTCTTCAGATTCAGAGGGACAAAGAAGTTGCGCATCACTGCATACTCCCTCTTCTTCACATTCTGGAATGCTGCTTGGCTGGCCCCCTCTTTCCAAGCCAACAGATTCCGAGAACAGAAGTAGAGACTGTGATGGCTCCTGTCCATGTCTCTCTGACTGCCTGGGCACTTTGGCAGGTGGTGAAGAGACAGATGGTTGCTCTTCGGTGCTCTGGTCCTGAGAGGCTGTGGAAGTAATTGAAGTCGATGCGTTAGCTGCCATCCATCCGACAACGGCTTCAATTTGTTCCTCCCGCAGCAGTGGGGTACGTTGAGGTCCTACAAAGCTGCGCATAAAGGACTGTTGCCTGCTAAAACTGGGGGATGCTGATCCACTGGTGACCGCAGCAGGCCCAGAATCCCCACGTCCTCTCCCTGCAGAATCCCCACGTCCTCTCCCTGCAGAATCCCCACGTCCTCTCCCTGCTGAAACTCCACGCCCACGCCCACGCGCCTTACTCCCTGCCTTCTTCATCTTGCCAGACTGCTTAAGATAGGCAGAAAAGTACAAAGGGGGGCCTTAGTGTGCTTATTCCTGAACAGCTGGTTACAGGTACAAGAAACACTAATTTTATGAAGTGTGTGTGTGTGGACTACACTTTAATAGGAGCTGATGTGGCCTACACAAGTTCCAAATGTAGTGTTTGGTGAACTTTTTTTGTGGTTTCTTTGTTGGAAACAAACTCAAAGTATGTGAACAAAGAATTGAAACTGATAGTATCACCAACTTTTTGGAGCTATTACAATGCAGGCAGGTAACCTACAATGCAAAAGATGAGGCTCCAAAAAAATTGGGTAATACTAATCTGGCTGCGCCGGCAGGGCACAAGCCAGAAAAAAAGGCTCCTCTATCTACTCCTATATAGTGTTTGCAACCAACCAATGGATACGGATGGATACGGATGGATGCACACTAATAGGAGAAGAAAAAATGAGCAGCACTCAAAGACAAATATGTGTGAGGCAGTGACGCACGTTGAGCATCCTACAACCAGACGTAGCTGCAGGACACTCTACTCAGCGTGAGCTGCACTCACACACAGTCAGAGATCTCTCAGACAGCCGTGAACAGTGCAGCTAAGTGGGCACTGGCACTGACAGGCTGCAGAAAGGCTCCGCTGTGTACTCCTATATAGTGTTTGCAACCACCGTAGATGGAGACGGATGGATGCACACTAATAGAAGAAAAAATGAGCTGCACTCAAATACAAAAAAGTGTGAGGCACTGACGCACGCTGAGCGTCCTACAACCAGACGTAGCTGCAGGACACACTACTCAGCGTGAGCTGCACTCACACACAGTCAGAGACCTCTCAGACAGCCGTGAACAGTGCAGCAAAGTGGACACTAGCACTGAAAGGCTGCAGAAAGGCTCCGCTGTCTACTACTAGTGTTTGCAACCAACGTATATGGATACGGATGGAAGCACACTAGATTGAAATTATGTAAAAAATGCAGCTCAAAAATTAAAAGATGTATGAGGCAGCAGTGATCACACTGGGTGGCCTACAGCCTGACGTGGCTGCAGGACCCACTCCACAGCGTGAGCTGCACTCACACAGCCCTTGCAGACAGCTGTGAACACTGCTGCTAGGGCAAAGAAGGCTACAGTGGTGGTCTATGTAGCCTGGGTAAAGCACTAGATGTTTGGTGGAATCGCTATTTCTAACTGTCCCTCACAGTCTTCTACAGCAGCCTGTCCCTAACTGAATTCACAGCAGAGTGAACCAGAAATGGCGGCTGCGGTGGCTTTTATAGTGCATCATGACATCATTTCGGCAGCCAATCACAGCCATGCCAATAGTTAACATGCCTACATGCCTAACAGGATGTGCCCACACTTCGGAGGATTCCCATTGGCTTAATCAAAGCAAGCAGGCTCATAGCATGATGGGAACTTCCGATTCCGGTATCCGATATGACAAAAGTATCGGAAGTCAGTATCGGAATTCCGATACCGCTAATATCGGCCGATACCCGATACTTGCGGTATCGGAATGCTCAACACTAATTACAAGGCATAACAGCAATAATTATGGGAGGTTTGCAATTATCTCCTTCTGTAACAATGCTTTGTTACCTTCTTCCTTTCCTAGAAAAATGAAAAATATCTGCCTTTCTGCTTTTATCCTTTACTTTTGCGCAAATATTAACCCTTTGTTGCTCTGCCAGAATAAATAAATCAGATCCAAGATATTTAAACATGTTAAGGCTACAGTGCAATGACAAGTTATGTAGGTTTTAGAATGAATCTCATCACTCCTGATCCTGAAGTCCTCAATAGGACAATTTTTTTTACATTTTCCTGTGATTTCCTTTCACCACCAAAATTCATCTTATAATGAATGTATACTTACAATTTCTCTTCACAAAGACTGGTCAAAGGGTTATCTACCCCCTTTAACAAAATGTACCTTAAAAAAAATATCAACATACTCACCTATCAATCCCCCACTTTTGTTTGTTACAGTTTCAACTCTTGTTTGTTCTCTCCTATATATAGGAAGAAGCAGGTGGCGAAACGCGCGTCAGGGTGAGGGGACGCTGAGCCTACACACGACTTTTAATAGGTAATATACCATTAATTCATGAGGCACCTTTTTCATTTTTGTTGCGGTCACCTATTGTTACCGGGTACCTTTTGGGTGAGACCAGTAACTATTTACTCCTGTATTGCGGGGACCTTCAGTCATGCTTCCTAGCATTAAGGTTATTTTGCGGTACCACTTCTATGTAGCATACAAGGGTTGATGTGTGGGAATTTTCCTGGCTTTGCGGGTTATCCACACAGAATAGAAATTGGTTTGGTTCTCTATGCCTATATTATACATGACTTCATAGAGATTTATGCATATAATGACATCCTTTATATAAGACCTCTGTTGTCTCATTTATGATTGATACATATGTATATCTGTTTGGATTGGATACTATTATCCTGTAGTTATCTATTTTAGCTCGGTGTCTCCTGGACAGAATTTTGGTTTTTATAGGTTTTATGTATATTTTATTATTATTTACCAATAAAGGATTATGTTTTTATACATTGGGATCTCTTCTCTTTTCCCATAAATAATGTTCTTGTGCATATGGGAATGTTGTGTATAGTCTAGTTGAAGTGCCCTACATTATTTGGCCATTTTTTGGTTGATATACACTATATATATATATATATATATATATATATATATATACACACAGTCATTGCCGATAGTGTTGGCATCCTGGAATTTTTCCACAAAATGAAGTATTTCTCCCAGAAGATTATTACAGTTGTGCATGTTTTATTGTGCACATGTTTATCTCCTTTGTATGTAACGTTCCCCCCTGGGTGCCAACCTCCGCGGCCAGGCAGGTGTAAGCTCAGGTTTTACATCAGGGATTCCCAGGTGTCCCAGTTATGGGTTTTTGTTTGAACACGCTTTTGTTTTGAATTTGCCACGGTTTTTCTTTTGGTGTTTAAACACACTAGTGTTTTTTTAATTAATAAAGTATCAATTTTAGGGGATATACATTTATGTTAATACTCTAGATCCTTCTTGTATTAATATTTGAGACTGTTTATATTCGAATCTGGAATGGCTGGTTTTCTTGTAGGCCCTTTTAATTCAGATTTGTGGCTAGAAGATGCAAATCAGGCATTTTCTATAGGGGGGTTACCCGAGAACAGCATTGGCCCTCTGGCTCTCAAGAATTTGTTCAATGAAGTATATGGGGGATACAAGGATTTTTTGAATTCCTGGTGGGAGATAAGGACCTTGGAGAATTATTTAAAAAATTGGATTATTCCAAGGAGCCTGAGGATAAACATCAACCCTTCCCCCAGAATTGCCTCACCGGATCTGATGAATGCGTGGATTAAGGAGTCTATAGAGTCTTCTATTAGATTCATGCAAATTTTGTTGGCAGAGGAAAGTAAGGTACTTGAGAAGTCTTCTAGTGAATTGAATAAGCTGATTGAATGAGTCCTGAAATTTAAAGGGGATCCCAATTTAACAGAAGGGAGGGATTGTTACAAACCTCTGTTGAGAGGTATCAGACCCTGTTGAAAGAGCGAAACCATCTCCAGTTTCATAGGGATCTAAAGGACTTTAGCGAAAATCAGGTGTTCAATTACCAGAAAGAAAGACAATCTGAGGCCTCGTCCTCTGACATTGACACTTCTGACACAGAAAGGACAGACATAACATTGGGCGGTATACATCAGTACAGAGAGACGGTACCGAAACAAAGATGGGAAGGTGGGAGGGGCAGATCTGGGAGAAGGGGAAGAGGGCCATACAGGGGAGGAATGAGAACGCAAACCCCATTTTCAGTACCCAATTTGGCATCTGGGTCTGTTCAGCCTTCTAACTCTACTTCCTCCTCTTCTTCTTTTTTGGAACAAAGTGCGAGGACGGGTTACCAACTAAGAACCCGGTTCAACCATTAAGGGGACAGATTATAAACTTGTCCTTGCACACACTGACGAGGGATAAGCAGAGTGTCCTTTCGAGAGGCTTGAACTTTGTGCCAACCAACAGGTTCAACTGTTTCGAATGGGTAAAGGATTTAAACCTGTTTTGCATGAAACTTAATTGGAAAAAGTTTTTCAGACACAATAGTCGGGAGGCATTTAGACAGCAGGGCCTCAGTGAGGAAGATATTGAGGGATATGAGGCACTTCTTGGCCTTTTGAAGGAAAATAATAGGGCCCATAATGCTGGGAAGGGTCCTTTTACCACATTGAGAAACAAAAGTGAAAAGATGCCACCCCAGGGTGACATGGGAAATATTGATATTTTTGCCTTGTTGGTGGAGAGGGACCTCAAGAGAATAACAGTACCAGAGTGGGAGAATGGTGATAATCTGATAGCGAGTGAGCGATCAGCTCTGGAGGCCCTTAAGAAAAATGATCAAATAGTGGTGAAACCCTCCGACAAAGGGGGAAACTTGATTTTTGAATCATACCGAGTATCGCACCATGTGCAACGTTATATTGCAAGATAATTCCACTTATGAGGTGCTGACGGGTAATCCCATGACCACCTATAAGGAGGAACTTCGACTTCTCCTGGATGTGGCTCTGGCGGATGGCTTGATTTCGAAAACAGAATTTGACTTTATTTCCCCAAATTTCCATTGGTAGCTACATTCTATGCATTACCAAAGATACATAAGGGCCTGTACCCTTTAAAAAGGAGGCCGATTGTATCGGGTATCTTTGACACAAAATTGTGGTCTCTACATCGACCAGACACTGCGTCCTTTTGTGGTTTCAATTCCATCATATCTGAGGGATACATCAGATTTACTGTTAAAATTAGAGGGCGTACATCTTGAAGAGAATGCCTGGTTGGCTTCTATTGATATAGAAGCTCTTTACAGCAATATACCACATGAAGCAGGTATTAGGGGTGTGGGACACTTTTTGAGTCAGAGGTCAATAACATGCAGAGGGCACAACATCTTTTTGGCATCCCTCTTGCGGTTCACACTTACCCATAATGCATTTAGCTTTGATGGAAAATTCTACCACCAGCTCAGGGGCACCGCGATGGGGAGCCCCTGTGCCCCGTCATATGCAAATCTGTTCCTGGGCGGGTGGGAGGAGACCATTGTGTTTGGAGGGGAAGAAAGTGGTGGCACAGTTTGATATCTATGTGGTTTAGGTTCATAGACGATGTTTTTGTGATATTGACAGAGGCAAAGGATCAATTTGAAGAATTTGTGAGGGAATTGAACCAGAATGATGTGAATCTTAGGTTCACATCAGAAATCCACGAAACTGAAATACCATTTTTAGATATAAGAATCAAAAAAGATCTAATGGGAGGTGTGTCCACAAGTATATATAGCAAACCGACGAGTGCAAACAGTCTGCTGCACTGGCAGAGCCACCACCCAGTCCCTCTTAAGAGAGGCATCCCGAAGGGACAATTCCTCCGCCTGAGGAGGAATTGCTCTAGGAATGATCTCTTTCAGAAACAAGCTGGGGACATGTTTGGCTGCTTTAAGGATAAGGGGTACCCTAAACACATTCTAGACACAGCATATGATTTTGCGAGTAAAGCAAACAGACAGCAATTGTTGCAGAAACGTGAGGTTGAGGACTCGATGGAACAGTTAAGGATCATCGGGCCATTTGATGTGAGACATCAAGAGGTCAGAAGGGTCCTGTCCATGCATTGGGATGTTCTCAGGCTAGATCCAGATCTCAAGGATGTGGTTGGTGAGCGTCCCAATATCACGTTCAGAAAGGGTAAATCCATCAGAGACATGTTGGTTCACAGCCAGTATAGGAGACCAGTGGTCAGTGGCACATGGCTGGACAGGAGACCCTGTGGTTTCTTCAAGTGCGGGGATTGCAGTTTTTGCAAATTTATGAGACCTGGGAAGTCCTTTCGTAGCTTGAGTACGGGCAAGTCCTTTTACCAACGAGACTTCTCAAACTGTAAGACCACAGGGGTTATTTACATGGCCACCTGCTCCTGCCCTAGGGACTACATAGGGAAGACCAGGAGAGAATCATAGAATCATAGAATCGTAGAGTTGGAAGGGACCTCCTGGGCCATCTGGTCCAACCCCCTGCTCAAAGCAGGATTCGCTAAATCATCCCAGTCAGATGTCTGTCCAGCCTCTGTTTGAAGACTTCCATTGAAGGAGAACTCACCACTTCTCGTGGCAGCCTGTTCCACTCATTGATCACTCTAACTGTCAAAAAGTTTTTTCTAATATCTAATCTGTGTCTCCTTCCATTCAGTTTCATCCCATTGCTTCTAGTCTTTCCTTGTGCAAATGAGAATAAAGTTGATCCTTCTACAATGTGACAGGCCTTTAGATATTTGTAGACAGCTATTAAGTCTCCTCTCAGTCTTCTCTTTTGCAAACTAAACATTCCCAAATCCTGCAACCTTTCCTCATAAGACAGGGTTTGCAGACCGGTCACCATTCTGGTCGCTCTTTTCTGAACTTGCTCCAGTTTGTTGATGTCTTTTTTAAAATGTGGTGCCCAAAACTGGACACAATATTCCAGATGAGGTCTGACCAAAGAGGAGTAGAGGGAAATAATGACTTCACGTGATCTAGACTGAGAGTTTAGAAGGAGAGTGGGGGAGCATTTGGGTGATATTAGAAACAAAAGAGAGACCCCACTTGCAAAACATATGTGGCTGTGTCATAAGGGTGATCCCGGTGACATCAAATTTAGTGTAATAGAGGTTGTTAATGTGAACCCGAGAGGAGGTAATGTGGATAAAATGATCTTCAGGAGAGAATGCGAGTGGATATTCAGGATGAAGTCCCTGGAGCCGAGGGGGTTAAATGAGCAACTTTCGTTTGCCTGTTTCTTATGAGCCACAACTGAATAATGTGACCTTTTTCGTGTATATTGACCTTTTAGGTTTTGTGTTTGTTTTCCTATTTACTCTGGGATTCCCATGTATCATCATGGAATATTGTATATATGATCCTCCCCTTTACCGTATGCCTTCATGCACTCCCCATCGGATTCTGAGCAATCCTTGTGAGCTATGGTTTTTGAGACCTATCTATTGTCGTGTCTCGTTATATGATTATAAGATAAAGTATTATGTCTTACCAATGGTGGGACGATTAAAGGATTATCTTATCTTATCTTATGTATATTAAATTATAGTCACATATTGCCGCATGTTCACACTGCCAGTGTAACTGGGAGTTTCTGATGCGATTATACACTGTGACTCTCAACTACATATGAATTTTTGGTGTGGAGCGTGTGGATAGGTATCATGGTGGGCATTTTGCTGGAGCCCGGAGCATGCGCAATGTGACTGGTGTGCGTGATTTGGTCATTGACTGGGAGACCTCAATGTGATGGTCCCGGGCGCTATCAGGCACGTTGAGATAGTGGATATGACGTCAGCATCTCGAACATGCACATCCGACGGTGTGCAATATGAGACGTATTGATTTCAGTGGGTGAGAGGGGAGCATGCGTGATAGGACATGTGTGTGTGCGCTGCACGATAGACCTGGAAGTTAAGGTCGGCCTCAGTGATTGGTGAGCGTGGTGAGACTATCTGTCTGAAGGTACTGGATTGGTGATTCAGTAGTGACGTCTGAATAGGCGTCCTGAGACTGCGGGGACGCCATGTCACGTGATTGGGTGTAACATACACGCTTTTTGCGGCGGTTTTTAAAAAGAGGAGTTAAGTTAAGCATCATTTGGCTACTGCACCTTATATGGGACACATGATATTGCATTATCTGGCCTCCTGATGAGCCTAAACAGGTGAAACGCATCGAGGCATTAACTATTTGATGGTAGGTGGCGGGTGACACAGATGAGTATCGCTGTTGCAGTTCTGTGTTTATTTCTTATTGATGGGGATATTAATTGGATGCTTATTAAGTCATGCCTGACAACAATTGGGTACTAATGGGATGTAAACTATTGAGATACTAGTGAACAAAGCCACTAGTGATATGGAACTTTGATTCTTATCTGCACTAATAGATCCTTTCTGTGTGAGGCTGCGGCATCGCTGAATGAATTTTATGTGTCCGGTAATGAATCCCATTTTTATCTATGCATTATGTCCTTTGACTGAAATCTTATGTGGGGCATTGTAATGCAATCTATTACCCATATACCCATATATTACCCATATACACCACCTGATGCAATATGTGTTCTATTGTTTTTAACCTCTATGGGACACAGGGCCCTCTATAGAGCAGATTTATGTTTGTCTAGAACTAGGGGTCCCTTCAGTTATCAGGTAGAGGGTATCACTATTGGCTGCAGGGTACATCAGGGCCCCTAGGGATAGCCATCGTTGAGCGGGGGCGCCACAACGTTCCCCCCTAGGGTGCCAACCTCCGCGACCAGGCAGGTGTAAGCTCAGGTTTTACATCAGGGATTCCCAGGTGTCCCAGTTATGGGTTTTTGTTTGAACACGCTTTTGTTTTGAATTTGTCACGACTTTTCTTTTGGTGTTTAACCACACTAGTGGTTTTTTAATTAATAAAGTATCAATTTTAGGGGATATACATTTATGATAATACTCTAGATCCTTCTTGTATTAATATTTGAGACTGTATATATAGGGAAAACACAAAAAAAAAAAAAAATGATAAAAAGCCAAATTGGACATAATTTCACACAAATCCCCTAAAATATGCAGGATAAAATAGTTGCCACCCTAAACTTATTATTTGATTGCACATCCTTTGGAAGAAATGACTGGAATCAATTCCATCCTATAGTCAACAAGCTTCTAACATGTCTCAACTGGAACTGGAACTCTTATTTTGCAAATTGCGCCAGGTCTTTCATATTTGAAGGTCATCTTCTCCCATCAACAATGTTAAGATCTGTCAACAGGTGTTCAATGGGATTTAGATCTGGACTCATAGCTGGCCACTTCTGAACTCTACAGCGATTTGTTTACATCCATTTCAGGGTGCTTCTTGAAATAAGTCCTGGGTCATTGTCATGATGGAATTCGCATAACCTAGGAATCAAACCCAGATGACACTGGGCACTACAAAGCGACCAAAACTCCTTTGGAAATGTTCAGATTTCATGATGCCTTGCGCACAGTCAAGGCACACAGTGTCATGGGCAGCAAGACAACCCAAAATCATCTTTGAACTTCCATCATATTTGACTGTTGGTACCGTGTTCTATTCTTTGTAAGCCTCATTCCACTTTCAATAAACAGTAGAATTACCTGCTTTACCAAAAAGCATATTTTGGTCTCATCTGGCCATAAGATGCTTTCGCAGAAGGATTGTGCCTTACTCATGTACATTTTGGTAAACTGCAGTTTAGCTATTTTTCTCTTTGTGTCAGTAGTGGGCTCCTCCTGGGTATCCTACAACACCATTTCATTTCACTCAAATGTTGATGGACAGTTTGCTCTTACACTGCAGGACATCTTGAATTTCTTTGAAACTTGATTGGGGCTGCTTAGCCATCATCTAGAGTATCCTGAGGTGCAATTTGTCACCAATTTTTCTGTTCCATCCACATTCAGGGAGATTAGCTACACGTGTCTTCTTGAGTTTTTATTCTTGATTATTTTGTGCACCATGGATAAAGGAGCATCAAGATCTATGAAGATTCACTTGCAACTTTAACCCCTTAATCCCGAGAGCTTTTTTTTCGGTTTGGCGTCTTCGCTTTTCGCTCCCCTTCTTCCTAGAGCCATAACTTTTTTATTTTTCTGTCAATATGGCCATGTGAGGGATTTTTTTCTGCAGGAAGAGTTGTACTTTTGAACAACACCATTGGTTTTGCCATGCCATGTACTAGAAAATAAGAGAAAAATTCCAAGTGCGGTGAAATGGCAAAAAAAGTGCAATCCCACTCTTGTTTTTTGATGGATTTTTTACTAGGTTCACTACATGGAAAAACTGACCTGCCCTTATGATTCTCCAGGTCATTATGATTTCATAGACACAAAACATGTCTAGGTTCTTTTTTTATCTAAGTGGCAACAGAAAATTCCAAACTTCGTAAAAAAAAAGCGCCATTTTCCGATACCTGTAGCGTCTCCATTTTTCATGATCTTGAGTTGGGTTAGGGCTTATTTTTTGCATGCTGAGTTGACGCTTTTAACCCCTTAATCCCATATGACGTACTATCCCGTCCATGTGCCCTGGGACTTAATTCCCAGGGACGGGATAGTACGTCATAGCAATCAGCGGCGCCCACGTGGTGAGCGCTGCTGATCGCGGCCGGGTGTCAGCTGATTATCACAGTTGACACCCGGCACAATGTGTCGGGGCGGTCACGGACCGCCCCCGACACGTTAACCCCTTGCACACAGCGATTAAACATGATCACGGTGTACCGGGGGTTAAAGTGAAGCATCGGCAGGGAGGGGGCTCCCTCCGCGCATCCCTGAGCCCCCCACGGCAGCGCAATGTGCAGCGCTGCTGCGGGGGGCTCCTTCCCTGCAGGTCCCTGAATCCAAGATGGCAACAGGGACCTTCGGGGGCCTGCAGGGAGCCGGCTTCCTCAGTGCCTGCAAAGCGCCGGCACGAGGAAGCATGCTGCACTCCCTGTGACAGATAGCTGATCTGTCAAAGTGATCTGTGATGTGACAGATCAGCGATCTGTCACAGGACAGTGATGACCCACCTGGGACAATGTAATAAAGTTAACAAAAAAGTGTTAGAATAATTAAAAAAAAATTGCCAAATAAATTAGAAAAAAAAATATTCCCCCAATAAAATTCATTTTTTGGAAATAAAAAAACAAACAATAAAAGTACACATATTTGGTATCGCCGCGTCTGTAACGACCTGCCCTATAAAACTGTCCCATTAGTTAACCCCTTTAGCGAACTACTTAAAAAAATAAATAAAAAACTAAGCAAAAAATAATGATTTATTATCATACCGCCGAACAAAAAGTGCAATAACGCGCCATCAAAAAGACGCATATAAATATCCATGGTACCGCTGAAAACGTCATCTTGTCCCGCAAAAAACGAGGCACCATGCAGCATCATCAGCGAAAAAATTTAAAAGTTATAGCTCGCAGAATAAAGCAATGCAAAAATAATTATTTTTTATATAAAATAGTTTTCATTGCATAAAACCGACAAAACATAAAAAAACAACATAAATGAGTTATCACTGTAACCATACTGACCTGAAGAATAAAAGGGCTTTATCAATTTTACCACATGCAGAACGGTGTAAACGCACCCCCCAAAAGAAATTCATGAAACGCTGGTTTTTGTTCATTCTGCGTCCCAAAAATCTGAATAAAAAGCGATCAAAAAATTTCACATGCCTGAAAATGGTACCAATATAAACGTCAACTCGTCCCACAAAAAATAAGACCTCACTTTACTCGGTGGGTCAAAATACGGAAAAATTATAGCTCTCAATATGTGGTGATGGAAAAACTATTTTTACAATAAAAAGCGTCTTTTAGCGTGTGACAGCTGCCAAACATAAAAACCCGCCTTAAATAGTAGATCAAACCCCCCGTTATCACCCCTTAGTTAGGGAAAAATAATAAAATTAAAAGAAAATGTATTTATTTCCATTTTCCCATTAGGGCTAGGGTTAGGGCTAGGGTTAGGGCTAGGGCTAGGGTTAGGGCTAGGGTTAGGGTTAGGGCTAGGGTTAGGGTTAGGGCTAGGGTTAGGGCTGAGATTAGGGTTAGGGGTGTGTTGGGGTTCGGGTTGGAGTTAGAATTGGGGGGTTTCCACTGTTTGGGCACATCAGGTGCTCTCCAAATGCAACATGGTGTCTGATCTCAATTCCAGCAAATTCTGAGTTGAAAAGTCAAATGGTGGCCCTTCCCTTCCAAGCTCTGCCATGCACCCAAACAGTGTTTTACCCCCACATATGGAGTATCAGCCAACTCAGGACAAATTGCAAAACAACTTTTGGGGTCCAATTTCTCCTGTTACCCTTAGGAAAATAAAAAATTGGGGGAAAAAATATCATTTTTGTGGAAAAAAATGATTTTTTTATTTTCACGCCCGGGCGTTATAAACTTCTGTAAAGCACTTGGGCGTTCAAAATGCTCACCACACATCTAGATAAGTTCCGTGGGGGGTCTAGTTTCCAAAATGGGGTCACTTGTGGGGAGTTTCAATAGTTTAGGTACATCAGGGGCTCTCCAAACGCACATGACACCCGCAGACCATTCCATCAAAGTCTGCATTCCAAAACATCACTACTTCCCTTCCGAGACCCGACGTGTGCCCATACAGTAGTTTTCTCCCACATATGGGGTATCAGCGTACTCAGGACAAATTGGACAACAACTTTTGGGGTCCAATTTCTCCTGTTACCCTTGGGAAAATAAAAAATTGGGGACTAATTTATCATGTTTGTGGAAAAAATACTATTTTTTTATTTCATGCCCGGGCATTATAAACTTCTGTGAAGCCCTTGGGGGTTCAAAGTGCTCACCACACATCTAGATAAGTTCCTTAGGGGGTCTAGTTTCCAAAATGGGGTCATTTGTGGAGGGTTTCCACTGTTTAGGTACATTAGGGGCTCTCCAAAGGCAACATTACACCCGCAGACCAGTCCATTAAAGTCTGCATTCCAAAACGTCACTACTTCCCTTCCGAGCCCCGACGTGTGCCCATATAGTAGTTTTCTCCCACATATGGGGTGTCAGCGTACTCAGGACAAATTGGACAACAAATTTTGGATTCCAATTTCTTCTGTTACCCTTGGGAAAATAAAAAAATTGGTGACTAAAAGATCATGTTTGTGGAAAAAATACGATTTTTTTAATTTTCACGCCCGGGCGTTATAAACTTCTGTGAAACACTGGAGGGGTCAAAGTGCTCACCACACATCTAGATAAGTTCCTTGGGGGGTCTAGTTTCCAAAATGGTGTCATTTGTGGGGGGTTTCCACTGCTTTGGTACATCAGGGGCTCTCCAAACGCGACATGGTGTCCAATCTCAATTCCAGCCAAAAACGTCAAATGGCGCTTCTTCCCTTCCAAGCTCTGCCATGCGCCCAAATAGAGGTCTACCCCCACATATGGGGTATCAGCGTACTCAGGACAAATTGCACAATACCTTATAGGGTCCTGTTACCCTTGGAAAAATAAGATTTGAGAGTGAAAAGATCATTTTTGTGGAAAAAATATGATTTTTTAATTGTACGGCTGTATGTTATAAACTTCTGTGAAGCCCTTGGGGGTTCAAAGTTCTCACCACACATCTAGATAAGTTCCTTGGAGGGGTCTAGTTTCCAAAATGGTGTCATTTGTGGGGGGTTTCCACTGTTTGGTACATCAGGGGTTTTCTAATCGCGACATGGTGTCCGATCTCAATTCCAGCCAAAAACGTCAAATCGTGCTGCTTCCCTTCCGAGCTCTGCCATGCGCCCAAATAGTGGTTTACCCCCACATATGGGGTATCAGCGTACTCAGGACAAATTGCACAATAACTTTTAGGGTCCTGTTACCCTTGGGAAAATAAAAATTGTGGGTGAAAAGATAATTTTTTTGGAAAAAATATGATTTTTTAATTGTACTGTTGTACATTATAAACTTCTGTGAAGCCCTTGTGGGTTCAAAGTTCTCACCACATATCTAGATAAGTTCCTTGGGGGGGTCTAGTTTCCAAAATGGGGTCACTTGTGGGAGGTTTCCACTGTTTAGGTGCATCAGGGGCTCTCCAAACGTGACATGGCGTCCGATCTGAATTCCAGCCAATTTTGCATTGAAAAGGTCAAACGGCGCTCCTTCCCTTCTGAGCTTAGCCATGCGCCGAAACAGTGGTTCCCCCCCACATATCAGGTATCAGCATACTCAGGACATATTGCACAATAAATTTTGCAGTCAAATTTCTCCTGTTACCCTTGGTAAAATAAAAAAAATTGAACCTGAAGTATTTTTTTTGTGAAAAAAAGTTAATGTTCATTTTTTTTTCAAATATTCAAAAAATTCCTGTGTCGCACCTAAAGGGTTAATAAACTTCTTGAATGTGGTTTTGAGCACCTTAAGGGGTGCAGTTTTTAGAATGGTGTCACATTTGGGTATTTTCTATCATATAGACCCCTCAAAGTGGCTTCAAATGTGATGTGGTCTGTAAAAATAAAATGGTGTTGCAAAAATGAGAAATTGCTGGTCAATTTTTAACCCTTATAACTTCCTAACAAAATAAATTTTGGTTCCAAAATTGTGCTGATGTAAAGTAAACATGTGGGAAATGTTACTTATCAAGTTTTTTGTGTGCCCTATCTCTGTGATTTAAGGGCATAAAAATTCAAAGTTGGAAAATTGTGAAATTTTCAAGATTTTTGCCAAATTTCCATTTTTTTCACAAATAAACGCAAGTTATATGAATGAAATTTTACTACTATTATGAAGTACAATATGTCACGAGAAAACAAAGTCAGAATCACTGGGATCCATGGAAGCGTTTCAGAGTTATTACCTCATAAAAAAAAGAAAAGAGAAGCCAGCGTTGCCAAGGTCAGAACGCATAACATAAAGTGCATTTGCACATAACATCTAACTGTATTCAAAATGAGATATTTAGCAAAAAAATTGATCAATTCAATTGAGCCACCCCGCCGCGCCAAGGCAATCTCATGTGGGGGGTCCTACTCTACGTTTTTAATAAACACTGTGCCATTACGGCCTCATAGATACATTAAAAGCAAGACCACTTTAAATGCAATCTGTACCTGAGCATTTCTGGATCGCTCCCATGATGCCAGAAAAGGCAAGTGCGGATGAAGGCCAACCAGGTCTGAATGCAGACGTGTCAGGTTTAGCCTCCACACATTGCCTGACCAGCAAGCATAGATGAAGGGCAATGCAGGTTCAGATACAGGTGCACAATTAACTAAAGCTTGGGGCAGGGTGGGGCTGCTGTGTATGTGTGCACAGCAGCCTAGATCCATCACAGTGAACACAGAAAAAATGGCGAACACAACCCAGCGCGCACGGCAACAGTGGTGGTCAGCCACATACCAATGTGCAAAAAAAGAAAAGAGAAGCCAGCGTTGCCAAGGTCAGAACTCATAACATAAAGTGCATTTGCACATAACATCTAACTGTATTCAAAATGAGATATTTAGCAAAAAAATTGATCAATTCAATTGAGCCACCCCGCCGCGCCAAGGCAATCTCATGTGGGGGGTCCTACTCTACGTTTTTAATAAACACTGTGCCATTACGGCCTCATAGATACATTAAAAGCAAGACCACTTTAAATGCAATCTGTACCTGAGCATTTCTGGATCGCTCCCATGATGCCAGAAAAGGCAAGTGCGGATGAAGGCCAACTAGGTCTGAATGCAGACGTGTCAGGTTTAGCCTCCACACATTGCCTGACGAGCAAGCATAGATGAAGGGCAATGCAGGTTCAGATACAGGTGCACAATTAAATAAAGCTTGGGGCAGGGTGGGGCTGCTGTGTATGTGTGCACAGCAGCCTAGATCCATCACAGTGAACACAGAAAAAATGGCGAACACAACCCAGCGCGCACGGCAACAGTGGTGGTCAGCCACATACCAATGTACAAAAAAAGAAAAGAGAAGCCAGCGTTGCCAAGGTCAGAACGCATAACATAAAGTGCATTTGCACATAACATCTAACTGTATTCAAAATGAGATATTTAGCAAAAAAATTGATCAATTCAATTGAGCCACCCCGCCGCGCCAAGGCAATCTCATGTGGGGGGTCCTACTCTACGTTTTTAATAAACACTGTGCCATTATGGCCTCATAGATACATTAAAAGCAAGACCACTTTAAATGCAATCTGTACCTGAGCATTTCTGGATCGCTCCCATGATGCCAGAAAAGGCAAGTGTGGATGAAGGCCAACCAGGTCTGAATGCAGACGTGTCAGGTTTAGCCTCCACACATTGCCTGACCAGCAAGCATAGATGAAGGGCAATGCAGGTTCAGATACAGGTGCACAATTAAATAAAGCTTGGGGCAGGGTGGGGCTGCTGTGTATGTGTGCACAGCAGCCTAGATCCATCACAGTGAACACAGAAAAAATGGCGAACATAACCCAGCGCGCACGACAACAGTGGTGGTCAGCCACATACCAATGTATAAAAAAAGAAAAGAGAAGCCAGCGTTGCCAAGGTCAGAACGCATAACATAAAGTGCATTTGCACATAACATCTAACTGTATTCAAAATGAGATATTTAGCAAAAAAATTGATCAGTTCAATTGAGCCACCCCGCCACGCCAAGGCAATCTCATGTGGGGGGTCCTACTCTACGTTTTTAATAAACACTGTGCCATTACGGCCTCATAGATACATTAAAAGCAAGACCACTTTAAATGCAATCCGTACCTGAGCATTTCTGGATCGCTCCCATGATGCCAGAAAAGGCAAGTGCGGATGAAGGCCAACCAGGTCTGAATGCAGACGTGTCAGGTTCAACCTCCACACATTGCCTGACCAGCAAGCATAGATGAAGGGCAATGCAGGTTCAGATACAGGTGCACAATTAAATAAAGCTTGGGGCAGGGTGGGGCTGCTGTGTATATATGTTTATTAAAAATGTAGAGTAGGACCCCCCACATGAGATTGCCTTGGCGCGGCGGGGTGGCTCAATTGAACTGATCAATTTTTTTGCTAAATATCTCATTTTGAATACAGTTAGATGTTATGTGCAAATGCACTTTATGTAATGCATTCTGGCCTTGGCAACGCTGGCTTCTCTTTTCTTTTTTTATTACCTCATAAAGGGACAGTGGTCAGAATTGTAAAAATTGGCCCGGTCATGAACGTGCAAACCACCCTTGGGGCTTAAAGGGTTAATGATACCATTTTGGTGCAAATACAATCTTTTGATCGCCCATTATTGCATTTTAATGCATTGTTGCGGTGACCAAAAAAAGTAATTCTAGCGTATTGACTTTTTTCACTACTCCGTTTAGCAATCAAGTTAATCCTTATTTTTATTGATAGATTGGGTGATTCTGAATGCGGCAAAATCAAATATGTTTATGTTTGATTTTATTTTTATTGTTTTATTTTGAATGGGGCGAAAGGGGGGTTATTTGAGCTTTCATTTTTTTTCAACAGTCTCCATGGGAGAATAGAAATTGCCACAACCTGATCAGCTCTGTTACAATGATCAGATATATTTATATAGCAGATTTACTCACTTGCTGCTAGGCGCCAAGGTTCTCCCACTGCACAGGGGGAATCTCAAGCCATGTCCTCTATGGCCACAGAGGTTCCTGCTCAACAGAGACGTAGGTTCCAGTGTCTTGCCCAGGCTAATGTTAGGCATCTGGCTGCTACTCCAGGCTCAGCTATTGTATCATGCATGAGTCGGAGGCGAGCAGACGCTCCTGGGACTAAGTCCTGCTTTCTCCTACTGAGCATGCCTGTGGGATGCCCTCTCATTGTAGGTTGGCGGTCACATGCTCAAGTCCTATTGCAGCTCGAATTGGGCCATCAGGAAGGTCCTGGGAGGCTGCGTCTATAAAAGGATCGTACAACCGCATGGCCGTGCGCTAATATAGAAAAGGATTAGACCTTGTGGAGTGAGTGTTGTATGCATGTATGAATGTCTCTGGTGAATGACTCATTAGAAACCCCTACCCTTGGTATGCATGTGTTGTGCAGCCTAGCCTGTTAAGCGCCCAGGTCTAGGTGTAGGTAGAGGTAGAGTCAGAGACTGGAGTCAGTGTCCACCGGTGGCTCTACACGCCACGGTGCACTTGTTCGACACTCCACCATAGTCAGCGTCTATAGTGGCATCCACAGGTGCAACACCACGTGCTCAGAAGGTCTAGAGGGACTCTGACCTCGTGTCCTCTCTGACCTCATGTCCTTGGGGCAGAGTTCTGTGACCGCATTCTGTGCGCTCCCTTGCTGAGCTCTGTGAGTTCTAACAGACTCCGGCATTTATGTTCCACGGTAGTGCGGGTCTGTGACGTAACAGAGTCCGCTCCAGTACACGTCAAGTGACTTTTAACCTGCATGGGGTCTTTTATACCGCCATATAGCATCTGCCATTACCAAGCAGTAGTTTACCACCTCTGCACGGTGGACCCTGAGCTGCAAACGCACCTTACTATCATCACTATTTGGTGCGTTCCTCCAGCCCTAACACTTGCTATGAGCGCTGACCACCGTGTGACATTCACAGCAAGCCGGCACTGACAACCATAGAGGTCTCCAGGAGACCTCAGGTTGTCTTGCCGAAAAAGCATCGGTGACCCGCGATCACGTGACGATGGGCGTATTTCCAGCTCGATTGCTGGAAGCGCTTGTTAAATGCTGCCGTCAGCATTTGACAGTGGCGTTTAACTGGTTAATAGCCACGGGTGGATCGCGATTCTTCCTGTGGCTATTGCGGGCTGCTTTGAACAGCTGACATGTTTCGGGAAAGATGTTGGCTCACTGTCAGAGCCCACATCAAAGGGAGGGAGTCCAACATCAGACTAAATGTACGTCCGATGTCGGAATGGGGTTAAGATTGCTGATATTTTTCAACAATTTTGATTCTCAAGTACCCAGACAGTTATCTCCTCTTCTTTATGTTCTCCATGCTTAGTGTGGTACACACAGACACACAATTCAAACATTAATCCAACTTCTCCCCTTTTTATCTGGTTTCAGGTATGATTTTCATATTGCCCACACCTTTTACTTGACAGATGTGAGTTTGAACAAGCATCACATGCTTAAAGTAAAGTTGTTAACCTGAATTTTTTGAAAGGTACCAACAAGTTTGTCCTGCCCATATTTGGGGGATTGTGTGTAATTATATGCAATTTGCTTTTTTCTGTTTTTGTTTGGGTTGTTCCAATACACACAATCGAATTGCAATAATTTTCCAAGAGCAATACTTAATTTTAAGTAACAATTTCAAGGGTGTCAACACTTTTGGCCTTCACTGTGGGGGCATCATACTAAGTGAGGGACATAAAACTGAGTGGGGGGCTCTGGGAGGATGCTGCTAAGGGACTATCAGAGCATCATACTGAGGGGCCATTCTACTGAGTGAGGGCTGTAGATGCTTCATACTTAGGGGCAGTCATACTGCTGATGTAGGAGAGAGCCCCCGCTGGGTAACTGGTCCGGAACCAAAGGGGCTGTCACCAAGGTTCCTAGGGGGTTTGTTTCCAGGGGATGTGACTAGAGGACGGACCAGAAACTTTTCTAGAAAGAGTGGGGGTGGAGCGGTTATAAAAGGAGCACAAGGACCAAGCAGGGGGCACTCGACGGAGAGAGAGAGAAGGAGCAGGAAGCAGGAACCTAGGTGGCTCTGGAGAACTGGAGGAAGTCAACGTCATCCATGGAAGCAGGATGGGGTCTTGCCTGATTCAAGGAAAGGAGGGCCCCGAGCAGCGCGAGGAAGTGAAACCGACCTGACGCCCACGGCTGCGCCCCAGAGAGACCCGCGACCGCCGTAGCCCCGCTCCAGCCTGCAGCTGCAACCTGCCTGCTGCTACCCGTGGCCACCACTGCCCGACTCCTGCCTGCAGCTGCTGCCAGCCCGCTGCCACCCGTGGCCACCACTGCCCAACTCCTGCCTGCGGCTGCAGCCAGCCCGCTGCCACCCGCGGTCACCACTGCCCGACTCCAGCCTGCAGCCAGCCCGCTGCCACCCGCGGCCGCCACTGCCCCACTCCATCCCATGGCTGTGGCCTGTGCGCTGCCACCCGCGGCCGCCCCTGTCCCAGTCCACACCGCAGTTGCGGCCTATACGTTCAGGCCCACGGCTGCCACCATCTCACCTCCACATGGGGGCCCAACGCTGAGGAACTCTCCTGGGGCCTGCTGTGCCCCCTCTACACCTGGGCATAGGGATGCCATAAGCCTGCATCAGCTCCTTGTCGGCTGAGCCCAGCTGCTGAGATGCCGAACGGACACCTCCCGGACCACGACTCTGCAGGACGTCAGAGAAGGATAAGTGACACTCTGTTGTTAGCTAATCATATTTCCAGGACTCGTAGTTGGCCACATACCGCCGCCATATAGATACCGACACCGGCCGGGTAGTTGATTTCGTGTTACTTGTGTGTGTTATTGTCTAAATCCCTGCAAGGAAAACTATTGTTAGTTTACCAGTTATCCATATAACCTATACATAAAAGTTGAATTTAAGCTTGCTCTGTCTCCGTCTCATCACTGCATCCTGCGTACTTGCAAGTACCACACGGACCATGATACTGTGTAGGATGAGGTGCTGTGAGAGCAACTGATCCAAAACACTGATTAAAATGAGCCCTAGTTTGTGTACGAAAAAAATTACTGATGGCTGAAACAAGACTTACAGAGAGAAAGTGAGGTTTTACTCTGAAACATGGTCGCATTTTAAGAAAACCCAGTTATAAAACAAATAGACCCCAAGAGGGAAAGTCTAAGCATAGGGATTCAGGGAGAAAAGTCTGATAAAAGGCTTCCCTCTGGCTTGCACAGTAAATGTGTAAGGTCTTTCCTCATTTGTAGATGGAAAAAGACCAGCAGACCAGCCAATAAAGCTAAGCTGGATTGGTAGAAGCTTGAAGGAAGTTGCCTAACAGACACTTCTCATACCTGATATCTTCCCTCTCTTCCTGTCTCCATTTTTCCCTAAAAATTAGTGCTCTATACTATACTTTGTGTAATCGGCAGGCTATATTTTTTACAGGGGGATGAAGTACTATATCATAGCTGAGTCTCAGAGCAGGGCTGTTCTTTAGAGTGAGTCACAGATACTAAGAACCTCTTCCTTTATGAGGACCATATATCCTAAAAGGGCATGTAGAAAAGTGGCTGTCTTGATGAGGACATACAGTATCTACTTTAACATTCCAAAATTCTTATGCCATATAGTACACTCAGTGTTTAGATAGCAAGATGTTGTTTCTTTATTTTGACCCAATCATAACCTGCTCATTTCTGATCTGTAAATAGTGGGTTAATGCGTAAAGGGGTTATCCAGGCCTTTTTTTTTGGTTAACAACTTATTCTCCAGCAATGATAGCTGAAGGCTCAGACGATGATTCTCTTGCTTTATTTTACCTTGCATCAACATACCAGTGCCTTCTCCTCCAGGATGCTCTGTCGATGAGGCATGAATGCCGACATTATGCCAGGGCTCCCCATACTAATTATATGGGGGACACATGGTTATACAGACCCCAAGGTAATTTGACTAGTTGTTGGTTTCTTCTTCCACCCCTTTGTCACCATCTTCCTCTGGCTTGTCTCTTTCTCTTTTTTATTGGCAATTTACTTACCAAGCTAAGATCAAATCTTATGATGCTTGACAGGTTCAAACTAATTCCAACTGTTTGGCTGCACCGTCTTTTCCAGATTCCTTATTGGTTCACTTAAAAAGTGGTTGATGGACTTAAATATTCTATTCAAAGTCAGGCTCTTTGAATCAGCTGGCATCACAGCAAGCTCAAGAAAAAAGACACCTGCCCCCATATTATAGCATATACAGTAGTACCCCATGGACTGTCATGATTTTTCTTAGTGGTATAATCACCCAGCTTGGGTGCATTTGGCATATTAGTCTTGCTATTTACATTTATGATAAAGTTATAAAGTTATATGTATTTTATGAGTAACTCTTTATGTAACTCTGAATAAACAACGCAGCCTTTTTTCAATCCATACTTCGAGGTGGTGTGTATTTATTTTAGGTTACTATACATTATTTATTAAGTACTAGGTCTTGTGCTATGTCAAATAGCATGACATCGGCAGTTACACCCCATTGACAGAGCAAAGCGGAGGAGAAAAAGTTGCTCTGTCTAAGTGACGTCACGGGAAGCATGAGAATCACGACTAGGAGTGGTCCGCACCGCTATGAGCCGGCAGAGATTAAAGGGAATCTGTCACCCCGTTTTTGAGATATCATATAATGATATCATTCAATTGTCTGTCACATAAGGATTCTCTTAGTAATTTTGCTTCCCCCTGACCCCGCACCTTTCATGCATAAATACCTTTTTTATATCGGTTCAGATGTATGTAAACTGCCACGGTCCGGTCCGATGGGAGGGGCTTATTCAACTGCTCCCCCCTCCCTGTCTTGCTCTACGCATTTCTTCTTGTGCAGAGCAAGACAGGGAGGGGGGAGCAGTTGAATAAGCCCCGCCCATCAGACCGGACCGTGGCAGTTTACATACATCTGAACCGATATAAAAAAGGTATTTATGCATGAAAGGTGCGGGGTCAGGGGGAAGCAAAATTACTAAGAGAATCCTTATGTGACACACAATTGAATGATATCATTATATGATATCTCAAAAACGGGGTGACAGATTCCCTTTAACATCAAGCAAAATAAGCAGATAATTAGAAACTGCCTGTAAGTTCTTCTTATAGGAAAAATTAACCAAAGTCTTAGATAAACCCTTTAATGTGGGTATATTTAAGACTTGTAGTGACAGGTGATACTTGGCTTGTGTCTGTCAGTCCAACCATTTCCTACCGACTCTGAAGGCTACTGTTGTACAGTACCTTGATGCAATATCCATACTAGACCTAAGGATAAGAATTTATGTAACTCCACTGCTAAACACAGTTGTTCACTATCTCAGACAAGGATGTGACCATGATGTATAAGGAGGAGATAAACATTTTCTTTAAAAAAAAAATCCTTTAAACTTCTAAAAAACTAAACTGAAAAAGCAAATCTGATGAGAATTGGATATTTTAAATCTGAACTCTTAATATCATTAGTAAAAAGTACTTCTTTTGGTAAAAATATCTACATTTAATTTTGTTCATACACACATTGGGATGGTACCTTAATTAAACACTGTGTTGTTTTCATTGTTGTTTGGTTGTCTGCATTTTATAAATTCTTAGACTTTTTTACCTCTTTTTACCTTTATTTAATATCATCATCTCAGAAACAAGAAAATTAATTTAGAAAAAAGTTACATGGAACTGTACACATAGAAATATCACATAAATAGAATCTGCAATTAAAATCTATTCACAACATTTACAGTATTGGCAATGAATTATTAATGGCATGTATCTAACTCATCAACACATAATAAATTGTAATGTTTTACATGTGCTGGACTCCCATGATGCTCTGGATAAAGACAGCTGCATTATTGGTTCCTGTGGTTGAGTTTGGTACTGTCGCTCAGGTACCAATAATTTTATTTTGAAAAATAAGGACTAGGTAAAAAATGACCGTTTTTTGCTCTATTTTATTCTCACTGCTTCCGTGTATATTCCATTATTGTTTTTATTTTTTTTTAAATCTGCAATTTGGTTGCCTTATAACAAAAACTTGATTCCAGCTCACCCAGTGGCTCTATGCTCATCCACCTGGGGCTCAGACACCGGCCTCGCCCTGGTCTCCCATCAAGGACAATAGAAAAAATTGGAGTCCGGCTCAACAGGACTGGATTTTATTTTCTGACTCATGAGAAAGACTGTTTAGTTGAAGCGTGTCAACTGGGTCATGTCGACCATGAACATTTTCTTTTACATGCACTATATTTTCTTTCGAAAAATAAAAATAAAATAAAAATCCAGCCTTGTTGAGCCGGACTCCAATTTTTTCTATTGTTGTTGCCTTATATTGCTACATTTTATTGGCTTTACCAAGGGGGTGTGCCTCATGGATTAATAATGCATAATAGTCTAATAACACAACCCCAAAGAATCCGGTGAGCTAAACCCACTGGATAATAATCATAAAAAATAGACCCTTACAAATGAAAAGGCCAATATCTCTAGGACAATAAAAAATTAATTTGATGTTACTCTGAGGAGCAATGGGAATAAAATAATAACAAGAACTGGCCAACTGACCTCTTTAAGTCACAGTAACAGGTCACAATTTCATGTAAAGGCCTGTTCTGGTGTAAGTGATGAAGCAAGCATTAAGTCCCCTTCATTCAGCTGATCAAGGGTTTTGTCTTCTATTTTCTATAATATATCTATATTACAATGCTGTGCGCAGTTAAAAGTGCATCACACATGAGTCGGATCTTATTGCCTCAGGTGGTGGCCATGTCTTGGTGCCGTGTGCTTCTGAGGCAATGATGGGCACGTGGTGATGTGCTAGGGTGACACCCGCTGTTACCCTTGTTGCTGGTTGATGAAAGGGTGTTCAGCATGATGGCAAAGAAGAGAACAGGAGAGTAGTAGCAGTTGCAACAGAAACTCTCTTTGTTTCAGGTAACGAATGGTTATATATATAAGGTTAACAGTTTCACTATTGCAACATAAGATATCCAAACTACATACATGAATTCAGTAGCAGGCAACAGTGTTCAAGGAGCGGACGCAGTAAGAAGAGGGTCCATGTGCAAGAACAATTTACGAGCCCTCTGCAGTTCAATAGTTCATCAGAATACACAATTTCTCCTGCTTTAGAGGTGATAGTGGGCCCCTTATCTTTTTGGACCTCATGCAACAGCACAAGTTGCACCAATGGTACATCCGCCCATGCACTGTTCCTTCACCGTGCCCCTATCTTCTGTGATTCTGGCCTACCTGTTTCACCTATCTTTCACTTCAGAGAAGGCAATTATTTCCCAGTGGATTTGTATGCCCCAGTTACTTTGCAAGCCTTTCGTACATGTAGTGCAGCATCATTTCCATCATCTGCTTCATCATCTTCATGCTTAATTTCATAGGGCAGTATATCTTACAAAGTGAGGTGCAGCTGAGGATCAAGGCAAATTATTCACTTCCTCTTGAAGGTTAAGAAGGAACTACATTTCCTCAGATTGTCGATTAGAGCTGCTAGTGTTTCTCACGCTGTCATGCAGATGAGAGCATGGGAAACACCCAATGTCTGGGGTGCCGAACCCAAACAGCAGGTGTTTGGTACAGACCCGAAATTTTACTGTTTGGGTTTGTCCATCACTAATGGGGCTGCATGAGATGATTTACCAAATTCTAATGCTAGGCTGTGTTGCTGGCTGTACGATCTATGGTGGTAGGGGTATTGGCAGAGTTAGTAGCTATCTAAGCCAATGCAAATCTGAAGGTTAAAATCAGTCATGGGAACAAAGAGCGCAAGTATTTTCTCACATAAAGGCAACTGTCAGGTGAATCAGCGATGACAATGATGATTCTGTGGTAGACAATACCTGAGAAGTATTGAGAAGATGTCAGAAGAGCAAGTGTTGACTTTTGCAATACACAGTTACGTGTGGCTAAAAAATCTTCTAGGGCAAAACCTGGTCATTCTGTTATCAACTCTAGAACAATTGATGCTGCACATTCTGCTAGCAGAAGAGAGTCAACAGTGTCTGAAATGTCTGTTAATGGTGATAGCGAGGCATACATTTGATAGGAACAGCATGGAAAGAGAGTATAGTGGCACTTACCATAGTAATTAAAAAAAAATCTTTTTTCCAATGCATTAAAACATAAAGACATACTGGAAATATGCATGGTGCAGTCAGATGAGCACCGTTTCACATGTCCAAACACTTCTTTTGGGTCTGCATGCAGGACTGAATATTTTAATCACGGTAGACAAAGAATTTTGTAACCTTTTCAAAAGCTTAAGTAAGCAATGCCTGCTTCTAATCAATTGCCAACGGTGAATTTCAAATTAATGCACAATCCAATTTGTATGCCATATACTGTATAATCCATCTCATCACCATGTGAAGTTGCTTGCATGCTCTGTCACTGCAAATCCTTTACCAGGTAATAGCGTTGAAGTGTTCTCACACTCTTCTAGCAATGAGCCCAACTTTATTTCAGGAGTCATATCTTTTTAAAAAATGTTTCACAACTAAAGTGAGAGTGTATGCCAAGGAGTGAGCATGTGTAACTCTACATAATTGCATGGCAATATTTCTGGAATTGTCACTTACTATGTTGCTTGGTTGTGGTTGACTAGGAGTCAGCATGTGAGATAAATAATTAAATCTACAGAATAGGAGGAATAGAACTAAGCAGTAGCATGTGTAAAAAAGTCTTGAGTATCCTAATAGATCATAGACTGCACATTAGTCAACAGTGTGATGCAGCAGCAAAAAAGTCAAACACAGTTCTAGGATAAATGAACGAAAATGACAGCCTCACCATGTCCTATAGTATAATTCAGTCCGACTTGCCATGTATTGGGTCTCCAACCAATAGTCGTGACTTGTGGCTTATCATAGGAAAGAAATTTTGGTGAGTCCCAAAATAAATAAAATCCTCAATTTATTTCAATTTATATAAAAGATCATACAGGTTGGAAACACATCTCAACGCATTTCTGGCAAAAGCCCTTTTTCACTGAGATGAAATTTCTTTCCTATGATAAGCCACAGTTCTAGGATGTATTATGAGATGCATAGTCTAGATCACATGAAGTAATTATCCCCCTTTACTCCTCCTTGATCATTTAAAAGATGGAGCAATTTCAGAAAAGAGTTACCAGGATGGTGAGCGAACTGCAAATGTCCTACGAAGAATGGTTATAGGATCTGGGAATATTTAGCTTGCAAATAAAAAGGCTAAGAGGAGAATTAATAGCTGTCTACAAATATCTGAAGGGCTGTCACAGTGTAGATGAATCATGCTTATTCTCGCTTGCACATGGAAACACGGGAAGCCATGGAATGAGACTTAAAGGGAGAAGATACAGATTAGATATTAAAAAAGCTTTTGACAGTGAGAGTGATCAATGAGTGGAACAGGCTGCCAAAAGAGGTGGTGAGTTGTTCTTCAATGCAAATCTTCAAACAGAGGCTGGACAGACATCTGTCTGAGGTGGTTTAGTCAATCCTGCGCTGCACTGAGCAGGTGTTTGGACCTTTGACATTCCTTCCAACTCCATTGTTGGGGTTAGGCGCCGGATTCCTGCAGCTGCACAGCGGGAATCCAGAGCCTTGCATCCAGCGGTCTCCCATTCTCCACCGACCGCTCAGGAGTCTGCACAGCAATCTCGGCATCCCAGGCGCTCTGCTAAGACCAGCTCTGTAGGACTGGTTGTTGCTGCCACCTCTGGGTCAGCAATAGCAGCGCAGGCTGTCCTGCAGCAAGCCACTCCAGAGGCTAAGTCCTCTCATCGCGCTACTGGGCATGCTCACGAGACGGTCTCTCATTGGAGATCGGGAGTCACGTGCTCAGGTCCTTCTCCAGATTTGATTGGTCCATCTCAGAGATCTGGAAGGTCCCCGAAGTGCACGGCTATAAAAGGCCCGCATGGCCGCTCAGCCATGCGCTAGTATAGACTCTAATTGCTATCTGTGTGAATGATGATGAATGCATGTGACTGCGAATGACTCATTAAGATCCCCTCCCTCTGATATTACGTGTGTGGATAGGGACTTAGTCATAGAGTCAGCGCCAGTCAGTGGCACGCTACAAGCCACAGTTCACATCTTACAGCACTAGCGTCTGACAGTGCGCCCCCTCTTGGGCATTGTCGTGTGGCGGCTGGGTCGGTCACCGCGCTGCAGTCAGCAGCACTTGTTGGCATCCGCGGTTTACAGTATACAGGTGTTCCAGCATCTGGAAACTTCAGCAACCTTAAAATGCCACTCAAAGTTTCCCATAAAGTTTCTGGGCCTCACAGATGACCGGGAGACCTGTTACCTGTAGTACAATAATAATAATACATTTTATTTTTATAGCGCCAACATATTCCGCAGCACTTTACATTTCAGAGGGGATTTGTACAGACAATAGACATTACAGCATAACAATAATCACATACAGTAGATTATAACAAATACCAAGAGGAAAGAGGGCCCTGCTCGCAAGCTTACAGTCTATGAGGAAAGAGGTAGACACGAAAGGTGGGTGGTAACAGTTGCCCTGATTGTATGGACCAGCCATAATGTTAAGTGTGTAACAGTACAAACACAGAGGGCTAATGGATGCATAAAGTATGTGGGAACATGATGCAGGAAATCTGGTTATGGTAAAACTTTTGGCTGTGCCACACAGGGATAGATTAGGTTAATGTGTTGAGGCGATAGGCCAGTCTGAATAAATGCATTTTCAGGGCACGCTTAAAATTGTGGGGATTGGGGACTAATCGTATTGACCTGGGAAGTGCATTCCAAAGAATTGGCGTGGCACGTGTAAAGTCTTGGAGACGGGAGTGGGAGGTTCTGACTATTGAGGATGCTAACCTCAGGTCATCAGCAGAATGGAGGGCGCGAGTAGGGTGGTATACTGAAACAAGGGAGGAGATGTAAGGTGGTACTGAGCTATGGAGGGCTTTGTGGGTGAGGGTAATAAGTTTATACTGAATTCTGGAGTGGATGGGTAGCCAGTGTAATGACTGGCACAAGGTAGAGGCATCGGTGTAACGATTGGTGAGGAATATGATCCTGGCTGCAGCATTCAAGACAGATTGGAGAGGGGAGAGTTTGGTAAGAGGGAGACCGATTAGAAGAGAGTTACAATAGTCGAGATGAGAATGAATAAGAGAAACAAGTGTTAAGTGTCGGATTGATGAATGCCAGCACGCTTAGTGCTGGACTCGTGGTCATTAGTCAGTCCAATACTGGTCCTTGCAAAGCAAGAGAAACAGCTGTTATTAACTCAAGTGACTTTACTGTACTTGGTAATAAATAAAAAAATAAAAAGTAAAAAATGAGAAAAATGACATGGGGTTATTTTCATAACCATCTGAAGGAAAGTCAACTTCTGGTGGCTGATATTATCATTCTGGGAGCGGAACAATAGTCATAAAGGTTCACAGGCTATTAATATTATCTCACAGCTGTTGGCTTAGGTTTCACTGGTTATTATAAGGCTGTGTTCACACACAGCGTTTTTTTAGCGGTTTTTACCGCTGTTTTCACTATAAAACCGCTATAAAAACGCTAAAAATAAGGTGCACAGTCATTTCTATGCATTTTGCACTTTTTGTGCACATTGATGCGTTTTTTACCGCGAAAAAACCGCATCGCTGTAAAAACCGCAGCATGCACATTAATTTTGCGTTTTTTTCCGCGGTTTAGGCTTCTCCCATGCTTTTAGAAACCGCTGCGGTAAAAAACGCATCAAAAACGCATCAAAACCGCGCAAAAAACGCACAAAAACCGCCACGGAAAAATAGGTGCGGTTTCTGGGAAGGGATTCAGGTTTTTGTGCAGAAATTTTCTGCAACGTGTGCACATACCCTAAGGGTTCCCCCCAAATGGTGTGGTGTCGCCCTGTAATCAATAAACAGCAAAGGCTGAAAAGACAGCTATGGGCTGATTTTAATAGCCTAGGAAAGGGCCATGGATATTTGCCCGCTCCCAAACTAAAAACATCAACTCCCAACTGCCCCATAAATAGTACATCCAATAGCCTTGCTCTTACCACTTGCCCTGATGTGGTGGTAAGTAGGATAATATTTGTGGAGTTGATGTCAGCTTTCCAATGTCAGCTGACTTCAAACCCATAAATTAGTAAAAGAGAGGCACCCCCATTACTAACCCCATAGGCAGATTGTAATAAAGAAACAACATGAAATAAGCCCTTTATTTGAAATAAATTTCCCCACCCTCTTTTACCCATTTATTTTCAAAAATGAAAAATGCATAATAAATCATATTCCTCACCTGTCCGATGAGAAGAAATTCCATATCTGTCCCATGAAGATTTCCAGCTCTGCTATATCTGAGTGGTTTGTTGAGTGCTGGCATGATGTGACCGCTCAACAAACCAGCCAGAGCACACTGAGACAGGAGCGTGATTACGCTCATGCAGTGTGCAGTGCTGATGTGAGAAAGATCATGGGAGTTCATAGCTATTGAACCCAGGTCACCTCACTGGTGTCTAGAGTTGAGCGAAACGGGTCGAAAAAATTCAAAAGTCGCCGACTTTTGGCAAAGTCGGGTTTCATGAAACGAAACCCGACCCTAGGATGAGGTCGGCCACGAGGTCGGCGACTTACGCGCCAAAGTCGCGTTTCAAAAGTTTGTTTTGCGCTCTTTTTCAGCCAATCAGGATCCACGGACACTGTGGGCAACGTGATGACATAGGCACGGGTCACCACCATCTTTCAGAAGGGCATGCAAGTGATTGGCTTGCTTTGGTGGGCGTCACAGGGGGTATAAAAGGGCGTGCACGCCGACCGCCATCTTACTTCTGCCGATCTTAGTATAGGGAGAGGTTGCTGCTGATTCTGTAGGGAGAGCGTTAGGCAGGGAAGAAGACAAAAAAACTGCTTCTGCTGCTAGCGATTTGGCCTGCACAACACACAAGTCACTGTGTGTGCAGTGCAAGGGGAGGCTATATTGTGGTGTATCAGTGGTGTTGGTTGTTGGGCTGCCTTCTAAGGCTTCCTGACACGCTGGCATTGCTGTTTACCCACTGCTCCGCAAACTGCTTTTTTAAAAGCAATCCAATCTCCCTTATCCTCTCGTCACTTTGGTCACAGGCAGCTGTGCCATCGAGCGTGTCACATAGCGCTCAGATATCAGTGGGCCGCACACAATCCACAAGTGTCCAGTGTCCAAAAGTGTACGCAGAGATTCAAAATCTCCATTATCCTCTCGTCACTTTGGTCACAGGCAGCTGTGCCATCGAGCGTGTCACATAGCGCTCAGATATCAGTGGGCCGCACACAATCCACAAGTGTCCAGTGTCCAAAAGTGTACGCAGAGATTCAAAATCTCCATTATCCTCTCGTCACTTTGGTCACAGGCAGCTGTGCCATCAAGCGTGTCACATAGCGCTCAGATATCAGTGGGCCGCACACAATCCACAAGTGTCCAGTGTCCAAAAGTGTACGCAGAGATTCAAAATCTCCATTATCCTCTCGTCACTTTGGTCACAGGCAGCTGTGCCATCGAGCGTGTCACATAGCGCTCAGATATCAGTGGGCCGCACACAATCCACAAGTGTCCAGTGTCCAAAAGTGTACGCAGAGATTCAAAATCTCCATTATCCTCTCGTCACTTTGGTCACAGGCAGCTGTGCCATCGAGCGTGTCACATAGCGCTCAGATATCAGTGGGCCGCACACAATCCACAAGTGTCCACTGTCCACAAGTGTACGCAGAGATTCAAAATCTCCATTATCCTCTCGTCACTTTGGTCACAGGCAGCTGTGCCATCGAGCGTGTCACATAGCGCTCAGATATCAGTGGGCCGCACACAATCCACAAGTGTCCACTGTCCACAAGTGTACGCAGAGATTCAAATTCTCCATTATCCTCTCGTCACTTTGGTCACAGGCAGCTGTGCCATCGAGCGTGTCACATAGCGCTCAGATATCAGTGGGCCGCACACAATCCACAAGTGTCCAGTGTCCAAAAGTGTACGCAGAGATTCAAAATCTCCATTATCCTCTCGTCACTTTGGTCACAGGCAGCTGTGCCATCGAGCGTGTCACATAGCGCTCAGATATCAGTGGGCCGCACACAATCCACAAGTGTCCACTGTCCACAAGTGTACGCAGAGATTCAAAATCTCCATTATCCTCTCGTCACTTTGGTCACAGGCAGCTGTGCCATCGAGCGTGTCACATAGCGCTCAGATATCAGTGGGCCGCACACAATCCACAAGTGTCCAGTGTCCAAAAGTGTACGCAGAGATTCAAAATCTCCATTATCCTCTCGTCACTTTGGTCACAGGCAGCTGTGCCATCGAGCGTGTCACATAGCGCTCAGATATCAGTGGGCCGCACACAATCCACAAGTGTCCACTGTCCACAAGTGTACGCAGAGATTCAAAATCTCCATTATCCTCTCGTCACTTTGGTCACAGGCAGCTGTGCCATCGAGCGTGTCACATAGCGCTCAGATATCAGTGGGCCGCACACAATCCACAAGTGTCCACTGTCCACAAGTGTACGCAGAGATTCAAAATCTCCATTATCCTCTCGTCACTTTGGTCACAGGCAGCTGTGCCATCGAGCGTGTCACATAGCGCTCAGATATCAGTGGGCCGCACACAATCCACAAGTGTCCAGTGTCCAAAAGTGTACGCAGAGATTCAAAATCTCCATTATCCTCTCGTCACTTTGGTCACAGGCAGCTGTGCCATCGAGCGTGTCACATAGCGCTCAGATATCAGTGGGCCGCACACAATCCACAAGTGTCCACTGTCCACAAGTGTGTGCAGAAATTCTAAAACTCCCCTGTCCTATAGACACCTTGTACCTTGTTTTACATTACTATATAGTTTGTTGGATTTTGTCTACATTTCTACAAAAAATGAGGAAGGCTGGTGGAAGAGGCCGTGGAATTGGGCGGGGGTTGGCAGCTGGTAATGATGGTGTTGGTGGTGGATCTGATGGTAGTGGCAAGAGCAAAATAGGACCAAATGCAGGAGGTGCTGACCCTGCGTCATCGTCTGTCTACATAAGGCCTTGAACGCTTAGTTTTCAAGGAGTTGGCAAACCGCTTTTAAAGGCAGAGCATCAGGAAAAAGTTTTGTCTTACATTGCTGACTCAGCCTCCAGCTCTATCGCCTCCTCTTCTTCAGTTGTAAAAAGTAAAAGCACTGAGTCGTCATTGGAGGCTCATGTTCATGAACCACACCTTTCCTTGTGTCCTTCACCCCAACCAAGATTGAAGGATGACGCAGGCCATACTACTGATTACTCCATGGAGCTGTTTTCACATACCATGCCTGGATTATCAAGTCAAATGGTGAATTACCCAGGCCAAGATGAATCTGACATGGAGTGCACTGATGCACAGCCGCTGATGGATGATTCTGCTGGTACATTCACTCAGAGCACTACATTGTCCTCGCAGTGTACAGAGCCAGATTTTGACCCTGATGAGACTCAGGTGCCCCTTACCGCACACTATACCACCATACACGGTGACACAGAGAAAGGTGCACATGACATAGAAGAGGAGGTGATGGATGACCCAGTTGTTCACCCAGATTGGCATCCATTGGGGGAAGAGGGTGCTGCTTCCAATAGCTCAGATGAGGAGCATCCACAGCAGACATCGACATCGCAACAGCTGTTATCTGGCAGGCCCGGAGCACTCCAAAGACAGGTTCCAAACATCAAAAGAGTTGCTGGACAGCTTGTCCAGAGGGTCAAAAGATCACAGCGTGCTAGGCCGCAAAATGTCTGCCAAAGTAGGAAGAGTGCAGTGTGGCAGTTTTTTGAACAAAATCCTCATGATCAGGCCAAGGTTATCTGTAAGAAGTGCGCAAAGACCTTTAGCCGAGGGAAAAATCTGAAAAATTTGAATACCAGTTGCATGCTTAGACATTTAACCAGCATGCACTTGCAAGCGTGGACACAACACCAAACCTCAAGTGCCACATGTGCAACTGATCACAACGAAGGTAGTCAGCAACGCTACATTGTTTCCCCCACAGTAAGCACACCGGTTAGCACAGCAGCAAATGTTGAGGTGTCGTTGCAAGGCCACAGCAGTCAGGGAATCCCACTGTTATATCAACGAAAGACTGATTCTAGGCCATCAGAAAGAACACCAACTCCATCACCATCATCAACCCTCTCTCAGTCCGCCCTGTCCACCGCTACTTCCACCATATGCAGCTCTCAAGTCCAGCTCACCCTCCCAGACACTATGAGTAGGTCAAGAAAGTACTCAGTCTCTCATCCGCGTACACTGGGTTTGAACGCCCACATTGCCAAACTAATCTCGTTTGAGATGATGCCCTTTCGGTTGGTGGAAAGCACAGCTTTCCGCGAACTCATGGCCTATGCAGTACCACGCTATGACCTACCCAGTCGCCACTTCTTCTCTCGCGAAGCCATCCCAGCCCTCCACCATCATGTGAAAGACCGCATTGTCCATGCACTCAAGCAGTCAGTGAGCGGAAAGGTGCACCTCACAACTGATGCATGGTCCAGTCGGCATGGCCAGGGCCGTTACGTGTCCATCACTGCGCACTGGGTTAATGTGGTGGATGCAGGGTCCATAGGGGACAGCGGTGGTGGGACAGTGCTGCCTAGCCCACGGTCTTGGAAACAGTTGGCTGTAGGCGTTCGACCCTCCTCCTCCTCCAGAAGCGACAGCTCGTCCACAGAGCGCAGTCGTACGAGCACTCCATCTGCAGCTGCCACTGTTGCACACGATGTGTCCCCCTATCGAGCAGCTAGTGGAAAGCGTCAGCAGGCTGTGTTGCAGATGATGTGTTTGGGTGACAGACACACCGCCGAGGTGCTGGCCGAGTACTTGAAGCGACAAACTGAGTCATGGCTGGGCAGTGTACATCTTGAGGCAGGCAAGGTAGTTAGTGATAACGGCCGTAATTTTGTGGCAGCCATAGCCCTTTCAAAACTCAGCCACATACCTTGCTTGGCTCACACCTTGAACCTGGTGGTGCAGTGCTTCCTCAAAAATTATCCGGAGTTAACAGCCCTGCTCCAGAAGGTGCGAAGACTGTGCGCGCACATCCGCCGGTCGCCTGTACACTCTGTTCGTATGCAGAAGCTGCAGCGATTGCTCCACCTTCCCAACCACCGCCTCATTATCGACATTGCAACAAGGTGGAACTCCACCCTGCACATGGTGGAGCGGCTGTGCGAGCAGAGGCAGGCCATAATGCATTTGTGGGAGGATTCACGGCCAGGCACTTTGAGAGCAGACATGGAGTTGACAGGCGTGCAGTGGTCGAAGCTGAAAGACCTTTGTAAAGTCCTTCAGTGTTTTGAGGAATGCACACGGCTGATAAGCGCAGACGACGCCATCCTAAGCATGAGCATCCCACTTATGCGTCTGCTCATGCAAACTTTGACGCACCTTAAGGAGCAGGCGTCTGCAGCCAATGTTGATGAGGAGGAAGAGGAGGAGGGAATCCTTGATGACATTCAGCCATTGTCTGCTCAGGGACCTCTCCTGGACGAGGTGGAGGAAGAAGAGGAGGAGGAGGAGGATGATGGGGATGATTACTTAGGGGAGGAGGATGCATCTCGTGGGGCAAGTGAAAATGTTAGCGTGGCAAGGTCTGGTACAGGGTTTGTGCGTGACTGGAGGGATGTGGATTTGCCAGAAAGTGCTCCTCCACCCAGCACTCGCAGTGCATCATTGACACCAGGAACATTGGCCCACATGTCAGATTATGCCTTGCGGATCCTAAAAAGGGACCCCCGCATTGCCAAAATGATGAACGATGACGACTACTGGTTGGCCAGCATCCTGGATCCACGCTATAAAGGCAAATTACAAAACATCATGCCACAGGAGAACCTTGACCTAATATTGGCTAATAAACAATCAACTCTGGTAAATCGGTTGCTTGAGGCATTCCCAGCACACAGCAGCGGTGATGGTTCTCACACGAGCCGTACGGGCTGGGGGCAGCTTGGCAGAGGTGTTCGTGGTGCACACAGCAGAAGTGGCGTTGGAGACAAAGGTTTCATGACAATGTTGTGGACTGATTTTTCAAATACCGCTCACACAACTGGTAATACTGCATCGATGGAAAGTGACAGGAGACAGCAGTTGTCAACTATGGTTACAAACTACTTTTCCTCCCATATCGATGTTCTCCCACACAGGTCATTCCCCTTTGACTATTGGGCCGCTAAACTGGACACCTGGCCTGAATTGGCCCAATATGCCTTACAGGAGCTCGCTTGCCCAGCTGCAAGTGTGCTATCGGAAAGAGTCTTCAGTGCAGCTGGATCAATCCTGACAGAAAAAAGGACCCATCTGTCTACCCAAAATGTGGATGATCTAACCTTCATTAAAATGAACCACGCATGGGTTTCCAAGGATTTTGTCCCACCTTCCCCTGATGACACATAGGGTGACAGAAAAATGGCTTGCTTTGGTCCACCTCTTCCTGGTACTTCACCTATTTCGCCTTTTGCATCAGTTGAATGTCCAACATCAACATATGCCACTTTCTAAAACTCCCTAACTGTGCTGCTTCCCCCCCCATGGCCGGGGTCACCACCTAGCGCACGACACCGTGCGAGTGCCGTTGCCCTGGACAGGTGGGTAGGCCGACTCTTGGGCGCGGGCACTGGTACAGGGTCCCTCATAGTGCAATCAAGTGTCTCTGACGGTGGTGGTGCACACCCGCCGTCAGACACACCGCTGTACTATGAGGGGCCCAGTGCCAGTACCGACGCCCACGAGTGTGCCCCCTTGCTTGGCCAGGGCCCCAGCATTTGCAATCTTTACCTCTCCCTGCTCCTCCGCTGTGTAATCTGGGCCGTCAAATCCATACTGTGCCTGACACCGTCTGAGCCTGCCTCCTGATGTATAGACAAATATTTTGAATGTGTACGCTATCCATACATGTTATTCGGGGATACGGTACCCCTTCTAACCTTTGTGCAATGACGTGCAATCCATACTGGGCATAACACCGTCTGAGCCTGCCTCATGCTGTATAGACATATATTTTGAATGTGTACGCTATCCATACATGTTATCCAGGGATACGGTACCCTTTCTAACCTTTGTGCAATGACGTGCAATCCATACTGGGCCTAACACCGTCTGAGCCTGCCTCATGCTGTATAGACATATATTTTGAATGTGTACGCTATCCATACATGTTATCCGTGGATACGGTACCCCTTCTAACCTTTGTGCAATGACGTGCAATCCATACTGGGCCTAACACCGTCTGAGCCTGCCTCATGCTGTATAGACATATATTTTGAATGTGTACGCTATCCATACATGTTATCCAGGGATACGGTACCCTTTCTAACCTTTGTGCAATGACGTGCAATCCATACTGGGCCTAACACCGTCTGAGCCTGCCTCATGCTGTATAGACATATATTTTGAATGTGTACGCTATCCATACATGTTATCCAGGGATACGGTACCCTTTCTAACCTTTGTGCAATGACGTGCAATCCATACTGGGCCTAACACCGTCTGAGCCTGCCTCATGCTGTATAGACATATATTTTGAATGTGTACGCTATCCATACATGTTATCCGGGGATACGGTACCCCTTCTAACCTTTGTGCAATGACGTGCAATCCATACTGGGCCTAACACCGTCTAAGCCTGCCTCATGCTGTATAGACATATATTTTGAATGTGTACGCTATCCATACATGTTATCCGGGGATACGGTACCCTTTCTAACCTTTGTGCAATGACGTGCAATCCATACTGGGCCTAACACCGTCTGAGCCTGCCTCATGCTGTATAGACATATATTTTGAATGTGTACGCTATCCATACATGTTATCCGGGGATACGGTACCCCTTCTAACCTTTGTGCAATGACGTGCAATCCATACTGGGCCTAACACCGTCTGAGCCTGCCTCATGCTGTATAGACATATATTTTGAATGTGTACGCTATCCATACATGTTATCCGGGGATACGGTACCCCTTCTAACCTTTGTGCAATGACGTGCAATCCATACTGGGCCTAACACTGTCTGAGCCTGCCTCATGCTGTATAGACATATATTTTGAATGTGTACGCTATCCATACATGTTATCCAGGGATACGGTACCCTTTCTAACCTTTGTGCAATGACGTGCAATCCATACTGGGCCTAACACAGTCTGAGCCTGCCTCATGCTGTATAGACATATATTTTGAATGTGTACGCTATCCATACATGTTATCCGGGGATACGTTACCCTTTCTAACCTTTGTGCAATGACGTGCAATCCATACTGGGCCTAACACCGTCTGAGCCTGCCTCATGCTGTATAGACATATATTTTGAATGTGTACGCTATCCATACATGTTGTCCGGGGATACGGTACCCCTTCTAACCTTTGTGCAATGACGTGCAATCCATACTGGGCCTAACACCGTCTGAGCCTGCCTCATGCTGTATAGACATATATTTTGAATGTGTACGCTATCCATACATGTTATCCGGGGATACGGTACCCCTTTTAACCTTTCTGCAATGACGTGCAATCCATACTGGGCCTAACACCGTCTGAGCCTGCCTCATGCTGTATAGACATATATTTTGAATGTGTACGCTATCCATACATGTTATCCGGGGATACGGTACCCCTTCTAACCTTTGTGCAATGAAGTGCAATCCATACTGGGCCTAACACCGTCTGAGCCTGCCTCATGCTGTATAGACATATATTTTGAATGTGTACGCTATCCATACATGTTATCCAGGGATACGGTACCCTTTCTAACCTTTGTGCAATGACGTGCAATCCATACTGGGCCTAACACCGTCTGAGCCTGCCTCATGCTGTATAGACATATATTTTGAATGTGTACGCTATCCATACATGTTATCCGGGGATACGGTACCCCTTCTAACCTTTGTGCAATGATGTGCAATCCATACTGGGCCTAACACCGTCTGAGCCTGCCTCATGCTGTATAGACATATATTTTGAATGTGTACGCTATCCATACATGTTATCCAGGGATACGGTACCCTTTCTAACCTTTGTGCAATGACGTGCAATCCATACTGGGCCTAACACCGTCTGAGCCTGCCTCATGCTGTATAGACATATATTTTGAATGTGTACGCTATCCATACATGTTATCCGTGGATACGGTACCCCTTCTAACCTTTGTGCAATGACGTGCAATCCATACTGGGCCTAACACCGTCTGAGCCTGCCTCATGCTGTATAGACATATATTTTGAATGTGTACGCTATCCATACATGTTATCCGGGGATACGGTACCCCTTCTAACCTTTGTGCAATGACGTGCAATCCATACTGGGCCTAACACCGTCTGAGCCTGCCTCATGCTGTATAGACATATATTTTGAATGTGTACGCTATCCATACATGTTATCCAGGGATACGGTACCCTTTCTAACCTTTGTGCAATGACGTGCAATCCATACTGGGCCTAACACCGTCTGAGCCTGCCTCATGCTTTATAGACATATATTTTGAATGTGTACGCTATCCATACATGTTATCCGGGGATACGGTACCCTTTCTAACCTTTGTGCAATGACGTGCAATCCATACTGGGCCTAACACCGTCTGAGCCTGCCTCATGCTGTATAGACATATATTTTGAATGTGTACGCTATCCATACATGTTATCCGGGGATACGGTACCCCTTCTAACCTTTGTGCAATGACGTGCAATCCATACTGGGCCTAACACCGTCTGAGCCTGCCTCATGCTGTATAGACATATATTTTGAATGTGTACGCTATCCATACATGTTATCCAGGGACACGGTACCCTTTCTAACCTTTGTGCAATCACGTGCAATCCATACTGGACGTGAGAACGGCTGGCGAGCTGTTAAGCAAGCTACAGCACCTGTCCAGACAAGTACAGGGATTCCCTAGCGAGGAGACTTATTTGATTGTTTTCTATGTTGGGACAGCAATTTTTATGGATCACTATACTCTGGAGAATGATAGATGGGGCCCACCATACACTGGAACATTCCAAAGGTGGCCATCAGACACTGGAGCAGCATTTACAGGGCCCATTATACACTAGAGCATTAGAAATGGGGCCCATTATGTTTGGAGCATTATTTGGGCCCATAAGACAGTGGAGCTTCATCCATGGGGACCAACATATACTGTAGCATTATGTGGAGCTCATCATATACTGTTTCAAACATTATATGGGACCAATGATTTTGTATGGAGAAATAGATGGGCCTCGTCATGAGATGTAAAAAGTGAGGTATTTTTCATTGTACTATACCGCTATTTCTCTGCCGTATCGGAGCATGATGAGTTGTGGTATGTGTTAAAGGGGCGCTCTTTCGCCCAGGGCACATGAAAACCTGCAGCCAGCCCTCCCCCCCCACAAATTTAGCCAAATAACCCCCATTTTTCAGTGCGTAACTTGTATTATGAAGTTAATTAAGGTTGACAAGCTTAAGTAAGAAGAATTGATGCTTTTGGCATTCAAATGGGCACTGTAGGTGTGTTTCCTGTCCTCCTCTCACTGCCGACTTTTATTCCCCATTGACTTACATTGGGTTTCGTGTTTCGGGACGACCCCGACTTTTCCCTATAATCGGACGATCTTGCTCGACCCGACTTTTGGAAAAGTCGGGTTTCACGAAACGAAACGCGACCCTAAAAAAGCAAAAGTCGCTCAACTCTACTGGTGTCACTTCTCGCTGTCTGAAAATGTTCTCACAATGGTTGGTAGCAGTGACATCAATGAGGTGACAGGGGTTCATCACTATGAACTCTGATGACCTTTCTTACATCAGCACACGCACATTGCAGGACTGCAGACGTGCTCCTGTCTCAGTGTATTCCGACTGGCTTGTTGAGAGGTCACGTCATACCAGCGCTCTACAAACCACCCAGATGTAGCAGAGGTGGACTTCTTTGTTGGACAGATATGGATTATCTTCTCATAGGACAGGTAAGGACTATCTTTTATAATTTTTTATTTTACAGTAATAAATGAGAAAAAGAGGGGCAGGAATAATTTATTTAAAAAAGGAGTCAGTGTCTTTCTTTCATTTAAAGGACTTTATTTGGCTATGTATTTTTTACAATATGACTGTGGGGTAAGTAATGGAGGTGTCTTATAGACACCTCTCCATCACTAACCTGTAAGCTTCATGTCACCCGACATTACAAAGGTTTCCTCAACCCCAAAACTATTACCCTACCTGTCTTCACATGAAGACAAGTGGGAAGAACAGGGCAAAGCACCAGAATTACATAGTAGCATAGTAACATAGTAACATAGTTATTAAGGTTGAAGGAAGACTTTAAGTCCATCTAGTTCTACCCATATCCTATCCTAACTTGCCCTAACATGTTGATCCTGAGTAAGGAAAATTAGACCATCTAATACATGCACCTTTTTTGGGGCTGCTACAGAATGCTATTTTTAGCTTGGGGTGGCTATATCCATGGTCCCTTTCCTTTCTGAAAATATCAGGTCCCAGCAGTCTGCTTTAGATTGGCTGGTTGTCAAAAATTGGAGGGGACCCTACACTATTTATTAAAATTTATTTATTTAAGCAATTTAGAAAACAGCTTGGGCCCCTCTATATTGATAAGCAGCCAAGACCACGGAAAGGGCGAAGAGGAGTTAATCGGCACAGCTAACCATATAAAAAAATAGAATTTTTTACAAGATGATTAAAAATTGTTAAAAACAAAAACAAGACCTCGAAATCTAGCTAACACTGACAGCAGAGGGCTGCAACCCGCAGCTGTCGGCTTGGCCTTCACTGGTTGTGAAAAATAGAGGGGACTGCACGTCTTTTTTTTTTTCATTTATTTAGTGCACAGGTGGCGGCTGGTGAATATTCCCATTATTGTACACCTGCTCTTGCTGCTATCAGCAAAAGCAGGCGTACAATGGTGAGAGTAGTATTCTCATCAGCTGACACCCATGATTGGTGGTAACCTTTTCTGGTGGCTCACACGCTGTCTTCTGTATGACAGCATGGATGTGCAGCGCTCTGACTGGCGGTATCAAACTTACCGCTGATCAGAGACAGTGTTTCTCGTGCTGTCACACAGATGACAGTGTGGGAAATACTCAATGTTTGGGCTTGCAAAACTCTAACAGTAACATGAAGATGTACGTGTTCAGGGTTCATGCACAGACACTATTTATTCAGTACTGATACTGAACTTTAACGTTTGGTTGGCCCATCACTAATTGTAATGCTCATCAACACACAAAGCCATTCTCTGTGAGCATCACTACTCATGATTCGTAAGCCATCCTTTTCAAAATGCTTGGATGTGAAGAGCTGTATTATTTTGTTAGATTACCGATAAACCACAACTTCATAATTCTGGTTCTATCAAATACTAAGATTATAGAAACTGATATTTCCACCAAACCGATAGTTACTGTATATGTGTCCTGATATTCTGAAAGAGTGTAATGGGACCATCACAGATATTTTTCTTCCCTTTACACTGTAATTTTCATCTCTACTTGATGGCTTCACTTCTATTTCTCCAGAAATGGAAAAGAACTTGCCTTTGATACTTTGTATATGAATGTTCAAGCTTCAGATATAATCTTCGGAAACACAGCTCAATCTTTTTTTTCTGTGTTCGTTGCAAAAGCCACCTAAAATAATCTTATCTCAAAAAGATCCTGAGAGCTAAATTTTGGTGGCAATATTATACAGTATACCATTGAGATGATGTGTTTGCGGCATTTTTCAATTTCAAGAGAGTTATCCTTTATACTGTGGTCTTTCTGAGCAAAAGAGAGCAATTTTACATTCTGATTTTATCAGGAATTACAACCATTATAGTTATTACTTTGATCAAACAGTAATTTCGTAGCCTTCACTTTATTCAGGGCATTGAGCTTTAAAGTGCATCAGATTTCTTAGCACTAAATGCAAACAAAAAGTGATAGACGCAGAAACCTGTCCTAGAATATCTTCTCCAAACCCTTTCCTGTCATGTGACATAATAGTATGTCTTTGTGAGTGAGTTACTCCCACTAACTGCAGTACTACTATGTCATGTCAATGACAAGCAAAGGAGCTATGACCCTGCCGTCACCTAGAGGTGGCAGCTTTCACCATCACTCTATGCGGCATTATTTAATTGCTCTGAGAGTCAAACGTCAAGCTGAGTTTAAAAACAATAATAATAATCTAAAGTTGGTTTGCAAAGAAAAAAAGATTTTAAGAGTAAAAACTTTGTTTCAGCCAGGAATACACATTTTAGTTCAAAACTGGTAAATCATAAACTATAAGCAAACTGAAGTTAATAATGCTGCATTTCCAATTAAACTTATAAAAAGTTAAAATGTTGTTTTTACTACACAATGATTTCTATATAAAAACAAATGTAATAAAGCGTAGTAGAATTGCTGTTTTTTACACTAATTATCTCTAAAAAATATTTAGCTCTGCTAAAACTATATCAACACACAGATAAAATCTTGTCACCAAAATTAGGTGTAAAATTTAATGTCCATTGTCATCTCAACATAGGCTACTATCTCTTTAAAGCCCCGTCTCACATAGCGAGATTGCTGTTGCGTCACCGATTTTATGACGCAACAGCAATCTCACCTGCGATCTTGCTGCATGTGACACATAACGGCGATCGGGCCCCTGCTGCGATGTCGCTGATCGTGCTCGAATGTCCTGGGCCATTTTTTGAACGTCGGTCTCTCACTGGCCAGCATGCATTGCTGTGTTTGACAGGGACAACGACGAATGACCTCAATACTATAGGTCTGAGAGACAGGGTCCCAACGACCGTCGTATCGTTCCGTATCGTTGCTGAGTCGCTGGTGAGATCTGACTGTTTAACATCTCACCAGCGACTACGTAGCGACGCACCAGCGATCCCTACTAGGTCATATCGTTGTCGGGATCGCTGGTGCATCGCTTATTGTAACGGGACCCATAGAGAAGATATATTGTGTTGGTAGTAGTTTAATAATGGTACCCTAACACTTCAGGTTACTGCTTTTAAATGCTATAGATAGGTAAGGGTTAGATGCTATAGATAGGTGAGGGATGAGGAGCACAGTAAAAGTCCAGACAAACTGGCAGTGAGAAAGGCAAATCTTCATGCTGCTTTTTGCAAAATGACCACTTTACTGCTGGACACACAGCAACACAGCTCAATATTACTATATTTTGTTTTCAGGAGTTTACTTCTCTTGTTCTAATACAGAGAAATTAGAGCAGGGATCTCTCATGTATATCTCTCATGTATATTTTGCATCAGAGACATCATAGAAGCTAGTACCTACCCACTAAGTTAGAGAAAATTGAAAATTAGAGATGCAGACTGCAAAAGGAGAAAACTGGTGAACATTTGTTCAAAAAAATAATTTTGGGTGGCTTTTACCCAACTACACTGTTTAGAAAACTATTGTGTGACTCCTAGATCATTTGTTTAAGCTATTTTGTGTGTTAAATAAAAATGCGTTCAGATGTCAATGCAATAGCAAAACAGGTTGAGTTATTACTCATTTTAATTGGTACAGAGAATTGAGGCGCAAACATTGACCACCTATAGAGATAAATTATATCTGATTGCTGTGAATTGAATTTGTGTGAAATTATATGAAATTTGCAGGTCCCAGTGACTTCAAATTATTTTCAAATCAAGCACAGGTGTGAACATCTGGACTTTCCCATAATGCTTTGCAGTTATCACATCCTACCGTTTAGTGCAGCCAATCAAGAGGGAGTATCATAGCCAGTAGAAAGGACAAATCAGGGCATGCAGATGCAGTTTTAGAGTCACTTAGGATAGGGAGGGGATGACAGAGCTCATAGTTCATCAATAAGAAAAGAACAGAAAACCTTAAAACATTAGACAAGTACTCCAGAAAATAATGTGTGGTTAAACTGCAGCACAAATAAACTGAATGCTGTAGTTTTCATATAATACAGAGATTCAAATCATAGGGGGAGAATCAGATAGGACAGGTGCAAACAGCAGGGCTAAGCTCCTGTGAATAATCAGAGTTGTCAAGTAGTTCACATTTGACCTGCTGCATTTGAATTCCAATTACTAATTTTTCCCTTCATTTTAGTGCACTAGAAAGCAGCAAGAAGGTAGTACAATATTTTTTACTGGAAAAAAAAACTAAAATCAGAGTTAGAAACAGAAACAGTGTGTCTGGTTTTCACAACTGTCTGTACCAAGATTTTGCAATTTTTGCACATTTTTTATGAAGGGGAAATAATTGTTTTTAAAACTGCAAAATAAAAATTACCCAAATTCTGACATTTAACTACATTTTCTACCTCAGTGTGCATGTTGCAAACAATTTTTTTCATCTGTTTTACTGGTAGCATTTTTCATCTATGCATACCAAACCAATACTGTGACCTGTTACAGATGCTTTTCTTTGGATGTGCACCCACCTAAATGTTATTATTATATCAATATTATTAACTAGGGTTGAAAAGATAGAAAGATTGTAAAAAGTTATTTATAGTGTTGCACAAAACTAGTGATCGGCGAACCTGTGCATGTTCAAGTCCGGTGGGTTTGGCCAAACACTTTTAAAATGTTCAGTTCGGGAATCAGAGCAATACCCAAAATCGAACCTGAATATGGACCCCAATAAAACAGTGTCCCAAACAACAAGTGCTTCTCATGCTGTCTTCTGAGTGATGGCGCAAGAAACACCAGCTCTCATCGGAGGTAGCCTTTCAAGATAACGCCGGTCAAAGCACTGTAGTTCTCATGCTGTCATACAGTTGATGATGAATATTCATCAACCCATGCCTGTGCAAAAAAATAAATAAATGGTGTGGGCCGCTCCATTTTTAACAGCCAGCGTAGGCAAAATTGACAGTTGGGGGGCTGCAGTCCTCAGCCTTTGTGCAAGGAGGAACAGGAGGAGCACTGCCAGAGCGCTGCAAAATGACCTCAAGCAGGCCACAAATGTGCATATGTCTGCTCAAACGGTTAGAAACTGACTCCATGAGGATGGTCTCAGTGCCCGATGTCTACAGATGGGGGTTGTGCCCATAGCAAGCTTTGGCAGTACATATACTAAAATTGGAATGATACAGAGAAGATTAGCATGGCCCCTGCGCAAGGATGACTCGCACATTTATGACACGTTCCATACCTTCCACTGCAGACAACCCAGCAGATGGAGATGCATCTTGCAGTCTCCCCATCTCAAAAAATTATTGTCACACACCACTACTAAAGTGACATCAATTTCCACATTGCATAATCATTATAATGGGCCTCTGACAGCCCTTCCACAACAGGCAACCCGGTAGATTGAGACCCAGCTTGGAGTCTCCACATTACCAAAAAATATTGCCTCACACCACTAAAGTGACATCAATTTCAACAGAGTAGAAACAGTACAATGGGCTTCTTACGTATCTTCCCCAACAGGCAACACACCAGATGGAGATGCGACTTGGAGTCTCCACATTTCAAAAATTCTTTGTAATATCAGCAGCAGTAGCACCAGCAGTTACAAAAGCCATGACAAAAGTGTTAGAGACTGTAATAACATGAGATCAATGCATGACACTAAAATAGACACCATCGCTTAGTCTGCCCAGTCTGCGACTGGAGAGTAATAGTCATTGGAGTTCCATTACTTGTTCATTTTGATGAAAGTTAGGAGATCCACACTTTCAGGGGACAGCCGGATGCACTTATATTTCAAGATACCACCAGCAGTGCTGAAGGCAAGTGCTGAGAGAAAGCTGGCTGTTGAGCATGACAAAACCTCTAAAGTGTGACAGGCGATCTCAGGCCAGTATTTCATTTTTGAAGACCAAAATACAAAAGGATCAAAATTGATATCAAGCTCCAGATACTCCTGCACCATCTTCTCCAGTCATTCACAACATGTCAGACTTGTTCTCTGTTCTGCTTCTGCACAGGCTGGTATAAAATATGTGTGAAATGAATCACAGAAATTATAAAACGGATAGAGTGAAATGTACACGGGCGCTACCCAGCCACAAAATAGCTCAGATGCAGCGGATAGGGAGACAGGACTGTGTCGATTCCTGTTTGAAACCAAAGAATTGTGCAATTAAATACCTTACCGCGCTATACTGAGCAGATATAAAAAACAGAACCAGGGAATCTATAATGGACAAGGAAAAAAGGAAGGGGGGGAGGGAGAGACAGAAGGGGTTTGTAACTAATACTTACTTTTAATTGAAGGGATTTTGAGGAATATTCTTAGTGATATAGGGCGTTTGTCTGGCGGATACCTCGCCTGTGATGTTGTATTCGTGATTTCTTGTAGTAATCAGTGATACTGATAAAAGAATATATTAATAGGATTAAAATGTCAATAGTGTTAATATCCTATACTAAACCTAAATAAATTAACTGTACTCACTATGATTTACTGAATATTGCTATTTCCTACAGGTTGGTACCGTGGTGTTTACTGTGGTGCTTGCTGATAGCCCACTATCACAGTGCTGACCAAATAAAATTAAATACAATTAATATTAATAACCGTGATAAAATATCACAGCTATGGAATAGCCGCTGCACTTACTTATATTTGTATGTAAGAAGTAAGCAGGGACAGTATCTTCTCATGTAAGCATTGCAATGAGGCTTTAGCTGTAAAGAAACTTTCACTTGTAGAGTGCTTGTGATAATTCCTGCTATTTGGATAAAGCAGGAGCAAGGTTTGCTGGTTTTGTCAGGCACTAGACAGGAAAAAAACCACTTAATATAGTGATGTTATAATAATCGGTCAGTCCAAAAAGGACTTATTTCATCTGGACTTACTGTTACCGCTTGTTGAGTGCCGCAAAATTCCTGCACACGGGGAGGATGAGGCTGCACCGCACGTAGCGGGGGAGCGGGAGAACGCCAGCACCTCGTGTGCTCCGGCCGGAAGCAGCAGCGAGGACGCGGCGCGATAGGGGGGCGGAGCTTAGTGACGTCACAAGCTAGGTAAACAAGGACGGGTGCACAGAGGGCACAAACCAACGCGTTTCGAGGGTGGCTTCCCTCTTCGTCAGGGCTGACGAAGAGGGAAGCCACCCTCGAAACGCGTTGGTTTGTGCCCTCTGTGCACCCGTCCTTGTTTACCTAGCTTGTGACGTCACTAAGCTCCGCCCCCCTATCGCGCCGCGTCCTCGCTGCTGCTTCCGGCCGGAGCACACGAGGTGCTGGCGTTCTCCCGCTCCCCCGCTACGTGCGGTGCAGCCTCATCCTCCCCGTGTGCAGGAATTTTGCAGCACTCAGCAAGCGGTAACAGTAAGTCCAGATGAAATAAGTCCTTTTTGGACTGACCGATTATTATAACATCACTATATTAAGTGGTTTTTTTCCTGTCTAGTGCCTGACAAAACCAGCAAACCTTGCTCCTGCTTTATCCAAATAGCAGGAATTATCACAAGCACTCTACAAGTGAAAGTTTCTTTACAGCTAAAGCCTCATTGCAATGCTTACATGAGAAGATACTGTCCCTGCTTACTTCTTACATACAAATATAAGTAAGTGCAGCGGCTATTCCATAGCTGTGATATTTTATCATGGTTATTAATATTAATTGTATTTAATTTTATTTGGTCAGCACTGTGATAGTGGGCTATCAGCAAGCACCACAGTAAACACCACGGTACCAACCTGTAGGAAATAGCAATATTCAGTAAATCATAGTGAGTACAGTTAATTTATTTAGGTTTAGTATAGGATATTAACACTATTGACATTTTAATCCTATTAATATATTCTTTTATCAGTATCACTGATTACTACAAGAAATCACGAATACAACATCACAGGCGAGGTATCCGCCAGACAAATGCCCTATATCACTAAGAATATTCCTCAAAATCCCTTCAATTAAAAGTATTAGTTACAAACCACTTCTGTCTCTCCCTCCCCCCCTTCCTTTTTTCCTTGTCCATTATAGATTCCCTGGTTCTGTTTTTTATATCTGCTCAGTATAGCGCGGTAAGGTATTTAATTGCACGAATCACAGAAATTGCTCATACCACTTACACTGATGCTGCTGCTGCTAATACTTTTGCGTTGACACCTTGATATTCACAGGGTTGGTGTTCGGGATGGCGGAACGCACTAAATATTAAATAATGGAAAGTCTGTTCGCCACCCGGGGTCCACCGTGCAGAGGTGTTAATCTGCTGTTATATAATGGCAGACGCGCAATATGGTGGTAAATCGCATACGATTTGAACGTCACCCAGTGTGCACTGAGCGTACTATGTTAGCTTAACAGAGACACCTAAGGCATAAACATAAATGCTGAGCCTGTTGGACTCACAGGTCTCAGAGAAATGCACACACGGTATATGGTAACAGGAGCTGGGCCGAAGGCAGAGGGTCAGAGTCCATCTAAACCTACCGTGCGTGCGGCGTCACTACTGCGGATGCCCACAAGTGCTGCTGACTGCAGCACAGCGACTGACACAGCCGCTATACGACAGTGCCCAGGAGGAGCGCACTGTCGGACACTAGTTAGGTGATGATATGCACTGTGGCCTGTAGCGTGCCACTGACTGGCGCTGACTCTAAGACTAAGTCCCTATCCACACATAATATCAGAGGGAAGGGAATCTTAATGAGTCATTCACAGGTTCATGCATCCGTCATCATTCACACAGGCAGCAACTAGAGTCCATACTAGCGCACGGCCGAGCGGCCATGCGAACCTTTTATAGCCGGGACCTTCCGGAAGCTTCCAGATCCCTGAGATGGACCAATCAGATCTGGAGAAGGACCTGGGCATGTGACTCCCAATCTCCAATGGGAGATCGTCTCGTGAGCATGCTCAGTAGAGTGACGGAGGGACTTAGCCTCTGGAGTGGCTGGCTGCAGAGCAGCCTGCATTGTCATCACTGACCAAAAGGTGGCAGCAACAGCCAGACCCAAGGAGCAGGTCTGGGCAGAGCATCTGGACCGACGGGGCTGCTAAGCAATCTCCTCTGCGGTCGATAGATTATGGGATACCGCAGAATGTGAGGCTCTGGATTCCTGCTGTGCCGCTGCAGGAACCCGACGCCTAACAGTTGGAAGTCTAGAACTGCAATGCACACTGTGTGCTTCACTGCTGTTTTGGGGTTAACCACTCTTAAGATTGTCGAAAAGCATGTTTCGATACTCCAGCATGCGCGCATCCCTTTCCAGGAGGTAGGGAAACATCTGGTTAAATGTACTCTTGTACCATGGATCGAACAACAGCACTATTTCTAATCCTAACAATTCGGGAATCATGTTGCAGATAATGCAGCAAGAAGGTGTTCATGTGTTGGGCTCTTCCATGAGGTCCAAATCCATGGGGTGTTGGTGGTGGGGTAACATAAAGCTTGTTTCCTCTTCCCCTCCTGTCAACCAAGTACAACAGAGAAGGGATCAATATCCTCTTCATCTCCTGACTGTTGCCCGCTCATCATCTCTTCCTCCTTGTCCTCCTTCATTTGTTCCTTGGCTCCGGCATCTTCACTAAAACTTTGCCTGGTACCATGAGCCCCTGTTCCGTAACTGCTTGGCAATGAGACATATGTTCTAAAACCACCAGAAGGACTTTATACTCTTCAATGAACCCCAGGATGTTAACCCCATAGTGATGCTTGAGAAAGACTCAGGATTGGGTCAAAACGTTGCATGTTGCTATATTCCGAATCATCATCTAATGTTATATTTCTTAGTGTGGTGACTATTGTAAATAAAACGTACTACTATTTGCATTCACCTATGGGTACGGCTGTTTTAATCCTAATGTTACGCTGAATTAGTCTAATTCAGTGTGCACCTTTTCTACTGTCTGTCTATCAGTAACAGATGGTGTTAGTTGTCTTAGGATAGGACGAGACGATGTTTGTTCAGTAGAGCTTTCAGCAACATTAGCACCTAACCCACGTACACATTGAACACCAAGCCTATTCCCATTCCACCACTACCTCACTTTTCCCCACTCATGTTGTATGTACCCTTCCCCTCTTTTTTACAAGCTATTTCACAACCTTAGGCCCAGATCTGACAGTCACCTGTCACTAAATGAACAATCAGTATTTATTTTCTGAGATAGGACTAGTAATGTTGTGCAGGCACACTAACGATTTTAAGTAGAAAAGGTGGACTCTGGCCTGCACAACACTATTAGCCCTAACGATTTGAATTAGCAAGTGTGGCCTCCTGGCTGAACCTCAACATTAGGCCTAATGATTTTAATTAGCAAAATGGGCTTCATGAGTTCTGACTGCAACACAATATTATCCCAAAAGATTTTGAGTAGGAAATGTGGACTCTGACCTGCAGCACAACACTATTAGCCTTAACGATTTGGATTAGCAAATGGGGGCTCCTGAGTCCTGACTGCAACACAGTATTAACCCAAAGTATTTTTATTAAATGTGGACTACAGACTGCACAACATTATTAGCACATTGAGTTAGATGCGAGAAGATCGATTTCACACAGTGATAGGATCCTATCTATGTGACAAGCTAACTTGCAACAATAGTAGCCTTTCTGCATTGCTACAGTGAGAAAATGGCACCAGAAAAATAACATGTCCGCTTTTTATATCGAGAGGGACATTTGACTTCAGCAGCTAATGACAGAAACCCTTGTGTCATGACATTGTGGATGTTTCTGTGGCCTGATTGGCTGCCAGAATGTAAACACATTAAGTTATTAAAAAAAAAAATAAATTACACTCTGCCACTCCTCTGACCTATACACTCCCCCTCCCCTCATAAAGCACTTCCTCCCCAGCTCATCATATAGAACCACTATCCAAGCCAAAGCATAACAAAAGCATTAGTAGAAATGTGATCATTTGCCTATCTGTGACTGAATTTTGACAACTTTGAGGAAAAATGCTTGGGAAACCGAACACGAATCCGAATGTGCTACGTTCACGCCGACTTTGAAATTGGCGAACATTTTCCCTAACAAGTTCTCTCATCTCTACTCCTGAATGCTTTATCATGTGATGTGATACCTGCAAGACATTATGAAGAAGGCTGCCTGATCATGTCTAAAGGTACTGTCACACTTAGCGATGTACCAGCGATCCTGACCAGCGATATGACGCGGTCAGGATCGCTGGTACATCACTAAGTGGTCGCTAGTGAGCTGCCACACAGGCAGATTTCACCAGCGACATTGCTGGGGACGGGGGTCGCTACTTACCTGTCACACTAGGCGATCCTGACGTCCTCCCACCCGGCTCCACGCTCGTCGCTCGTCTCTCCACAGGAAGCGCCGCAGGAAGCTGACGACGAGAAACAGTCCAGGACGTTCTCGCGCGATCAGCAATAACCAGCGGGGGAGCAGGTCGTAGGTAAGCATCAGAGACAGCCATATCGCTAGCAATATCGCTATAACGTCACAAGTTATAGCGATATTGCTAGCGATATCGCTTAGTGTGACAGGCCCTTAAGGCCAAGTGAGTCTTCTCCGGCTGATCCAACTTCTGCAATGTGCAATTTGCATGAATCAAATCGCAAATTGTTCAAACTGGCAAAAGTCATCAATTTCGCAAACACTTTGACACAAATTTGATTTGCATTGAATTGATTTGCTCATCTCTGCTTCAAGGTCTTTTGTCACCTCATTTTATCTGTTATAGTCATAAGGACTGCTGTACTGTTCCTATTTTCTGCTACTTTTTATTTCTTCCTTGCTTAGCTCCGATTGTTAAGCTTCTAATCAGGTTATCGTAATTGACCGAGACAGGAAGGTTTGTGCCATTTCAGACTTGGCTCAATTTCTTGACACATATAAGAGGGAAATAAATGGCAAGAGGAAAAAAACCCCACAATAATACATCACATTTTAAGTACATAAAGTAACTGCATTGTAACATCCTATTTACATTAACCATGGCAGCCACTGTGCACATTGTGACAAATTTGCTCTGTAATTTATTATCTCTATATCTACTGGAGCAATAAACCTTGATACATGAGTGTTTACACACACTTATTAGTTGTGCTGCTAAAGTTTCACTGCAGAAATTCTTCTTCCAGAGTGGTTAGGGCTGATGGAGTGATGCATAACATCCAGCAAATAGCAGCTTGCTAACAGATCTGCCAAATACTGTACTTTACTACTCACAATGGAAAATGCTACATTGATTTTGCTGTTGTTCTTATTGTTTAAATAGACAACTACATTGTTTAAACTGGAAAGTTAGTAATTGGTGTGGAAGCATTTCTCTGTAACATAAAAAAAAAATCTGTAAATTAAGTTAGTGACAATTTTCCTTTTTTAGTAGGGCTGCCACTAAAGCTTCTGGAATGGTTGTCACCAAAAGACAGAAGAAAAATGGTAACACTTTCCTTGTTAAGGCTCATGCTGATGTCCATGGATCTTAGTTCAATCACTGTATACAATGCAAAGACTGCCCGCGGGTTTCCCGATCCAAGTATGACCAAGCTTTATATATTTCTATGAGGCTATTACGCTCGGATTGGAAGATCTGTGGCAAGTCCATGCAATATGGTCCACCTTTGGATAGAGATCCACATACATCTTAATCAGCCCTAACTGTGTAAAAGAACACTTTAAGCTTAATGAGGTATGAGGTTTTTTTTGTGTTTTGACATCTTAACTGTATTATGCTCTGGGGTGTAGAGAAATCCCAGAGGGTAATAGGTAACATTTAATCCATGGAGCATAAGTTCACTGCAGGGCCGTATTTAAAGTTTATGCTGCCCTAGGCACTTTTAGTGCTGCCTCCCCCCATTGGTGAGTATGACTAATGCAGACACTGTTGGCAGTGACTTAGGCTACTTTCACATCAGCGATTTTTGCTATTCGCAGCCCATCCGGTAGTTTTTCCGCATCTGCCACGTAACGGATCACTTACGTCAAAACTGAGTTCAGCCTCATTCATTCCCTATGGAACTTGCAGACATGTGCGGCACTTGCGGTTTTGCTGCGAGCCTTGTATTGGTCTTATATGAGCTTGATCCTGTCTGTTCTCTGTGTTCTTGTCCTTGTAATTGTCCCATGCTTAGCTGATCCTGTTTGTTCCATGTGAACAGTGCCCTGTCTCACCTGTCCGCATCTGCGGTTCCCTGCCCATCCACATCTGCGGTTTCCTATTTAACCATGTCTGCAGTTTCATGCTAGACCGCATCTGCAGTTTCCTGCTTCACCACATCTATGGTTCCTTGTCTGTCCAGTTTGAACTGGGTCTTACTTGTTCCTATATTCCTGTTGTACCTGCTAGTGACCCTGTCCTTCCTTAAACTCTTTCTGTCCGTCCAGTCTGAGCTAGGTCCTACCCATTTCTATATTCCAGTAGTGCCTTCTTGTTACCCAACCCTTCCTGAAACTATCCTTGTCTGTCCAGTCTGAACTGGGTCCTACCCATTTCTGTATTACAGTCGTATCTGTCATTGACCCAGTCCATCCCGAAACTGCTCCTGTTCCTCAAGTCTGAACTGGCTCCTACTACTGCCTGTATATCAGCCGTGCCCATCTGCACTTGCCTGTATATCAGCCTTTATCAGATATAGAATAAATTGTATATAAAATTGTTTTGTCAAGCACTATATCAAATAAGATCCTATAAAAAAAATTGTGCATTAAAGACAATAGAAGAAATAGTATTCAAATATTTTTATTTTTATTAATAATGACATGTATAAAAAATATACATATTAATAAAAAGTAGCTGAATAAGGCGAAGTACGTTAATTAAAAATAATATTACATCCAATAAATTAACTTAAATATCCAGGTATATAGCCCAAATATACCTGGATATTTTTCCGACCATAAGACACACTTTTTTTCCCCAAAATTTTTGGGGAAAGTGGTGGGGTGCGTCTTATGGCCGCAATATGCTAACCTCCGGGGCTCTGCGGTGCGGTGGTGGCAGTGGGTGGGGCTCTGCAGTGTGGTGGTGGCAGCGGGTGGGACTCTGCGGTGCGGTGGTGGCGGCGGGCTGTGCTCCGGTGCAAGGGCGGCGGCTCCGCCGGCATTTCCTCGCAGCCCGGAGGCTCCCGCACATCCCTTGCTGGCCGCCGCCATGTTGTGGTGGCCTCCGGGAACATGGATGCTGGGAAGATGGCCGCCGGTCCGGGGACGGCGCATGCGCAGGTTCAGATCTCGTCCCGAGATCTCGGGGGACGAGATCTTGTTGCTGAGATTTGAGATCTCGGGGGCCAGCAAGGGATGTGCGGGGGCCTCCGGGCTGCGAGGAAATTCCGGTGGAGCCGCCGCCCCTGCACTGGAGCACAGCCCGCCGCTACCCTCACCCCGCAGAGCCCACCTGCCCCAGCACAGCTGCCCCAGCCTAGCTGCCCCAGCACAGCTGCCCCTGCCCCAGCACAGCTGCCCCAGCCCCAGCACAGCTGCCCCAGCACATCCCACCTGCCCCAGCCCCAGTGCAGCTGCCCCAGCACAACCAACCTGCCCCAGCACAGAGCCGCCACCGCACGAGCCTGGACCACTGAATGACCCCTGTGAGTACTTCTCCACCTGTGCCGGATCCCTTCCCAGGTAAGCTGAATTCGGACTGTAAGATGGACCCCCATTTGACACATTATTATCTTTTTCCCTATTTTCCTTCTGAAAATTGGGGTGCGTCTTATAGTCCAAAAATACGGGAAATAAATAATTATAGCACTGTAATACAAAAATTAGCACCAAAATAAATAAATAATTAATTAACCACACTAAAAAAAATTTTTTTGTGTGTATAAAACCAAAATTTTCCTGCACAATTAAATGTGAACATAAATGTGAACAATAGTGAAGTAAAAAAACACACACCACAATTCAGGGGTTAATTTTATGTAAACATAATATAACATTATTTCATTATGTTTCCTATTGGTCAAGTGCCCATATTCACATTCACCGCTACTTCTTTTATATTTATATAAGCGAATACACTTTATTTACTTCTCTCTTTTTGTCATATTTTTTGATCTATATTCTAATTTTATGGTAAATAACATCTTTTGTTTAATTATATGTGCCAATTTCTTATATATCCTTGCGCTGTTGAGAGCGCATGCGTGGATTTCCGTCCCATCATGCTTCCCCTGTGGCGTCTTTCACTATGGAGCCGAGCTCTCGCTCTGGTCCGCTCACGTGACATACGTGGGCGGTTATTTGGGTGTTTGCACGTTGCCGTGGTGACGCCTCGGGTGATGTGAGGGTGGAGGTGTCTTCTGCGTGTGCGCCGCCGACACAGCAATGCACATGATATCCTGCCTGTCATTGGGCTCTTGCCCCTATAAATAGTTAACCATCCCTGTCTCTGATTATCTACGCCCCCGGAAGAAGGCTAAAGCGCCGAAACGCGCATCGGGACCAGGCAGCACAGTTTTATATCCAGGTAAACATGCCCATATATCAGTGATTTTATTGCCTCACTCTATTTATTTGTATTGAGCACTACTGTGCCTTTGAACATTGCAGTAAGAACCACTGTGCTTTTGAATATTGCACCACAGCACTTTCTTTTCACGTCCGCACTTTCCATATTAACATATTTCCCTGTGCTCTGACCATTGCACTGCAGCACTTTCAACAGTGCTGTGAATTTTATTAGTTATTTTTTGTGCTCCATAATTGATTGCCCTGCTGCACTTTTTTAGTTTTTAGCATTATATTTTTCTAATATATAGTATATTTATTTTGTTTCACTTTATATATAAAAAATTTTTTGTATATATCTTATTGTATTTTTGCACACATATATATTTTCTTTGGGTTGAATAATTACACTTTTAGCACTTTATATTATGTTTACATAAAATTAACCCCTGAATTGTGGTGTGTGTTTTTTGACTTCACTATTGTTCACATTTATGTACTATTAATTGTGCAGGAAAATGTTGGTTTTATGTACACAAAAAAATTTTTTTTTTAGTGAGGGTAATTAATTATTTATTTATTTTGGTGCTAATTTTTGTAGTGTAGTGCAATAATTATTTATTTGTATTGTTTTAGGTTATATACTTGGATATTTTAATTAATTTATTTGATGTAATATTATTATTAATTAACGTGCTTTGCCTTAACCAGCTACTTTTTATTAATATATATATTTTTTATACATGTCATCATTAATAAAAATAAAAATATTTGTATACTATTTCTTCTATTGTCTTTAATGCACAATTTTTTATAGGATCTTATTTGTATATCAGTCTTGCCCACCTTACTGCCAATATATTGTCACGGGGGCTTAGTTCAACTAAGGCTGAAATACCCGGGGCCCCTGTGGTGTCCCTTTACTAGGGGAAACCCTGTCTGAACCTCAACCCAGGGTTTTTGCTGAAGGTGCAAATGCCTGAGCCTCCGACCTTTCCTTATCTCCTGCTCAGCCCTGCACTTAACCCTCCACCCTCCACCCAGTGAGAAGTCACCACCAAAGCTCCCACACAAATAATGACAGACAGGGAGAACTTAAACTGCACTGCGCCGCACACACACAGGAATAAACAGTAATGTGAACAGGGCACAACTAAACACAAATATGGGAAGGAGAAAGGATAACGACGGATCATACGACACCAGATATGAATCTCTCTCTCTAGAACACCTCCACTCCAGACCGGAACCACTTGGTATGAAACACAAGCTATAATCGGCGACGCCCATAGGCCAGCATGACTATTTAAAGACCGTGGGCGTGACTAACCATCCAACCTGGTCTCCAGCAGGATTAACCCCCGAGAGCCTGAAGATCAGGCCGGCGCCACTGAGGCTATAGTGGCTGGAGGTGGAACTACCTCTGCCTGCCGGATGCTGTGGTGTGAACAGCGTCCGACATGACAGTACCCCGTCTTCTACGAGGGACCCCAGGGCCCTCAAGACTCATAGGACCCGGCTTGTCCGGATGACGACGGTGAAAAGAACTGACCAGCCGATCCGCATGTATGTCTGAGGCTGGAACCCAAGACCTCTCCTCTGGACCATACCCCCGCCAGTGCACCAAATACTGAAGAGTACGGCGTACTACTCGAGAGTCCACTACCTTGGCGACCTCGAACTCTAACTCGCCATCCACCATGACTGGAGGTGGCATCGGCGTCGTGTCCACCAAGCCTACCACCTTTTTCAATAAAGCCCTGTGAAACACGTTGTGTATCTTGTACACCGCGGGAAGTTCCAACCGATAAGCTACTGGGTTAATGATGGCAGAAATCCTAAAAGGCCCAATAAACCTTGGACCCAGTTTTAAAGAAGGGATTTTGAGTTTTATGTTCTTCGTAGCTAACCACACCCATTCACCCACACACAGGTCCGGACCTGGCACGCGTCTACTGTCAGCCACCCGTTTGTACCTGGCACTCATGCTCAACAAACGCTGTTTCACCCGCCTCCAGACTGATGACAATTGGGCTCCTAGCTGATCCTCCTCCGGGACACCCCCGGAGTCACCCTGACGTAAGGTACAAAACTGAGGATGTTGACCATACACACAAAAGAATGGAGACTCTCCTGATGACTCTTGGCGGTGATTATTTAATGCGAATTCGGCCAGAGGAAGGAAAGTAGACCACTCCTCCTGGTTGTCGGACACAAAGCATCGTAAATACTGTTCTAGATTTTGGTTCATGCGCTCAGTTTGTCCATTAGACTGTGGATGAAACGCCGATGAATGTGACAACTTGATCCCCAACCTTGAGCAAAAAGCTTTCCAAAACCTCGCCACAAATTGTGTACCCCTATCAGATACTATGTCAGACGGTACTCCGTGGAGTCTGACCACCTCCTTCACAAATACCTGAGCCAACGTCTTAGCATTGGGCAAAGAGGACAACGCCACAAAATGCGCCATCTTTGAAAAACGGTCAACCACCACCAGGATGACCGTGTTCCCTGCCGAGGCTGGCAAGTCAGTGATAAAATCCATGGAGATTTCTGTCCATGGCCTATTGGGTACCCCCAGAGGCTGTAGCGTGCCAGCAGGACGGGTTCGGGGTGACTTAGCCCTAGCGCACGTGATGCAAGCTGCCACGTACGAGACCACGTCCTGCCGGATTTTGGGCCACCAGAAACGACGCGATACCAGCTCTAAGGTGCCCTTCACCCCTGGGTGACCAGCCAATACCGAATCGTGGTGTTCCTTCAACACCTTAGGCCGAAGATGCAGGGGTACAAATGATTTGTTGGCGGGAAGTCCTGGTGGTACCTCCTCTTGGGCCTCGGCAATCTCCGCCTCTACCTCAGTCGTGAGAGCCGAGACCACTACCCCTTTCTGGAGGATGGGTACCGGCTCTTCCCGAGGTTCTCCCCCCGGAAAACACCTAGACAAAGCATCCACCTTGGTGTTTTTAGCCCCGGGACGGTACGTCACAAGAAAATTGAAACGAGTAAAAAACAATGCCCAGCGAGCCTGCCTAGGAGACAGACGCTTGGCCGACTCCAGGTAGAGCAGATTCTTATGGTCGGTGATAACTGTGACCTGGTGAGCCGCCCCCTCCAAGAAGTGTCGCCATTCCTCAAAAGCCAGTTTGATGGCCAACAACTCCCTGTTGCCGATATCATAATTCCGTTCGGCCGGCGACAACTTCTTGGAGAAGTAGGCGCATGGATGCATCTCGCTCAAGGACGAGCCTTGAGACAGTACTGCCCCCACTCCCACCTCCGACGCATCAACCTCTACCACAAAAGGTTTAGACACGTCTGGTTGCACCAGAATGGGGGCTGAAGCAAAACTATTCTTCAGACGCTCAAATGCACGTATAGCCACCTCAGGCCAGTTCGCCAGATCGGCACCCTTTTTTGTCATGTCCGTGAGCGGTTTGGCGACAGTCGAAAAGTGTTTTATAAATTTACTATAATAATTCGCAAACCCAAGGAACCGCTGGAGTGCTTTCAGACTCTCCGGCCTCTCCCATTGCAACACCGCTTGCACCTTAGCGGTGTCCATTTTAAAACCAGCTGCGGACACAATATATCCCAAAAAGGGCAACTCCTGGACAAAAAATAAACATTTTTCCAGCTTAGCATAGAGCTGGTTCTCCCGGAGCAACTGTAACACCTGCCTAACATGCTGCAAATGAGTGTCCCGATCGCTAGAATAAATGAGGATATCATCCAGGTATACAATCACAAATCTCCCCAAGACATGAGCAAAGACATCATTAATAAAATGTTGGAAAACGGCAGGCGCGGTGGTCAACCCAAACGGCATAACCAGACTCTCACAATGACCCTCAGGAGTGTTAAACGCCGTCTTCCACTCATCCCCCTGACGGACCCTTATGAGGTTATACGCCCCCCTGAGGTCCAGCTTGGAAAACCATTTTGCCCCCGCTACCTGGTTGAACAAATCCGGGATCAACGGCATTGGGTAGGGATCACGGATAGTAATCTGGTTTAACTCTCGGAAATCCAGACACGGGCGTAACCCCCCATCTTTCTTCTTAATGAAGAAAAACCCCGCGGCTACAGGCGAGGACGAAGGCCGGATGTGACCTTTGCTCAGACTCTCCGCGATGTAGTCTTTCAGAGCTTGTCTCTCCGGACCAGAAATATTAAACATCCTGGCCTTAGGTAATTTGGCCCCGGGTTTTAACCTAATAGCACAGTCATAGGCTCTATGTGGAGGCGGTTCTGAGCAACCCTTCTCAGAGAAAACATCCGCGAAATCCTGCAAAGCCTCCGGCAGGCTGGGCGTCACGGCGGACACAAATGTGGCCAAGCAATTGTCTTGGCAGAAACCACTCCATTGTACTATGTCCTGAGTTTTCCAATCAATTACCGGGTTGTGCCTGGACAGCCATGGAAAACCCAGGACCATTTGAGCTGGGAGATTACGGAGGACCCTACATGTAACCGACTCAGAATGTAGGACCCCAATGTGGAGTTTCACCTCTGCCACAAACTCAGTAATCTCCCCTTGAGGGAGGGGAACAGCATTAATGGTCACTACCTGTATGGGGTGAGGAAGTTTTTCAATCTTAAACCCGGCGGTGTGTGCAAACTCCTCATCTATGAGATTGGTGGCGGAACCGCTATCCACAAACACTGATATAGGTAGCTCTCTGCCGGCGACAATAACCTTGGCAGGGAGCATACATTGAGATACCATCATGGAGGATATGCATACGCTCAGTTGGGTCTCCTCCATACCCTCTGAGCTTAACAGTTTTCCGCCGGTGTGACCCTCTTAGGTAGTACCGGGCAAACGTTAACATAATGACCTCCTTTACCACAGTAGAAACATGCTTCGGACTTCCGGACTCCCGGAGCGCGAGGCTGAACCTGTGCCACGCCAGCAATCTGCATAGGTTCAGGGGACTCATCTACTTCAACCACACCTGCACCTCTGTTTTCCCCCAGAGGTAGCGTCTCCTGTGCCCCCTGACGAAAACGGCGATCAATACGTATCACCAAACTCATGGCAGACTCCAATGATGCCGGAGTCTCATACATCAGGAGGGCTTGTTTCACCCTCCCTGATACCCCATGAATAAACTGGCTCCGCAGTGCTGGGTCATTCCACTGTGTGTCTACAGCCCAGCGGCGAAATTCCGAACAATAGTCTTCTGCCAAGCGCTCCCCCTGGCGGAGGGCGCGGATTTTAGATTCCGCTAGAGCCAGTCGGTCAGGGTCATCGTAAATGAGCCCGAGGGCAGAAAAAACATTATCGACCGAATGAAATGTAGCAGAGTCAGGTGGTAAGGAAAATGCCCATGCTTGGGGGTCACCACTCAGTAATGACAACACCAGCCCTACTCGCTGGGCCTCATTACCTGAGGATATTGGCCGCATGCGGAAGTATAATTTGCAGGCCTCCCGAAATACGACAAATTTGCTGCGATCGCCTGAAAATCGTTCTGGCAGCGGAAACTTCGGCTCTGCACCGATACCTGCAGATGCCGTTTGCACCTTTGCTACTACCAGGCCCTGCTGCTGAACTGCCCCATTCAACTCGGAGACCTGTATGGACAGCGCCGCCAACTGGCGGGTTATGGAATCTAATGGATCCATGGACTCCTGAAAAAATGTGGGCCGATTATAATGTCACGGGGGCTTAGTTCAACTAAGGCTGAAATACCCGGGGCCCCTGTGGTGTCCCTTTACTAGGGGAAACCCTGTCTGAACCTCAACCCAGGGTTTTTGCTGAAGGTGCAAATGCCTGAGCCTCCGACCTTTCCTTATCTCCTGCTCAGCCCTGCACTTAACCCTCCACCCTCCACCCAGTGAGAAGTCACCACCAAAGCTCCCACACAAATAATGACAGACAGGGAGAACTTAAACTGCACTGCGCCGCACACACACAGGAATAAACAGTAATGTGAACAGGGCACAACTAAACACAAATATGGGAAGGAGAAAGGATAACGACGGATCATACGACACCAGATATGAATCTCTCTCTCTAGAACACCTCCACTCCAGACCGGAACCACTTGGTATGAAACACAAGCTATAATCGGCGACGCCCATAGGCCAGCATGACTATTTAAAGACCGTGGGCGTGACTAACCATCCAACCTGGTCTCCAGCAGGATTAACCCCCGAGAGCCTGAAGATCAGGCCGGCGCCACTGAGGCTATAGTGGCTGGAGGTGGAACTACCTCTGCCTGCCGGATGCTGTGGTGTGAACAGCGTCCGACATGACATATATCAGCTGTGCCTGTCTGCCTCCAAGTATATCAGCCATGCCCGCCTGCCTGCTAGGGTATCAGTCCTGAACAGCTGGCCAACAAGTACCGCCTGCACATCACCTGTAGTATCCGCCAGCGCCTGTCTACATACCAGCCGTGGCTGCTAGTACCTTCCTATCTATGAAGCAGCTGAGCCAGACAGTATACCTATAGTACCTGCCTGCACCTGTTGTTACAGTGTCCTGTCACCTTGGGGATAAGCTGCTACTGCCGGACGCTTCCCTGGAGTTTCCTGCTGCACAAGTCTGACCTCACCAAGAGAGGCTCCATCGAACACTAACATAGTTGCTTAGTCAGGTCCCTCGTGGGTAAGTCTGGCCCTTGGCACAGTGGGGCCACGATCGATGCTCGGGCTAAACAGTCTGGGTGTGAGCATAACACAGCGTCACAAAAGTTACTATCAAAATTGTGGGCACAAAGTTTAGTGGTTCTCCAACAATTAGAGTCTATTAACTACAGGAATAGCAGGAGAAGTCTCTGGAAGATACACAACTTCTCTAAAAAGTACATTAGTACAGTTCTTTGCAAGTAATCATTTCAACTAGAGGTAATTTAATTTACTTGGAATTTTAACTTTTTAGCCAAGTACATTGACTTTGAGATTGAGACTTTATAGGTTGCACATGGTAAATACCTTTTTTATTTCTGGAGGAGAGCTAGTTCCTTACTCACAGTTGATGAAAATTATTTTGGATTTGAAGTTCTAGCTCCTGTGGTACAGTAGGTAGACTCACTTAGAGGTAGACACAGAAACCATTTCTATTTCAAGTCCAACTGATTTACTGCAGTCCTCATAAACCACATCACCATAAAGCATAAATACAGCCTTTGTCCACCACAAAGTAAAACAAAAATTAACAAGTCCGTATAGGCCATATAATAGTGCTGGTTAGGACACCTGGCTTAGAGTACAGCTTCGAAGTCCTTAAAGCCAAGGTATTCAGTCCAGGTGATCTCCAACCTCCATACACAGTATGATGTGAGAGAAAACAGCTCTCAATTTGCAAATTTAACCACACCCAGGGGTGGAGATATGTTGTGTAGCAGTCTTTCCCAACTCACCAGCTGCTCACAATCAATCTGTCATGGCCGATTAACCCCTCTCAGCAATCAGTGTGCTGGAGCACTTTCATATATGTAATAAAACATTGCTTCAGGATTAATTCCCAACAGATAGGTGTCCAACAGCCACCTTACACTGCATAAATAACTAAATATTAAAAGTTATAAAACCTCCCAAATATCTTGGATATTATTTTCGCTTTTCTTCAGACATCCACAGTAACATTCATAACAATGCACATCTGACGTAAATACTAGAGATGAGCGACATTGCCTTTTTTAGGGTCGAGTCGGGTTTCATGAAACCCGACTTTCTCAAGAGTCGAGTCGAACGAAATCGGCCGACTATCAGGAAAAGTCGGGGTCCGACTGAAACACGAAACCCAATGCAAGTCAATGGGAAAGCAAAGTCGGCAGGGAGTGGAGGACAGGAAACACACCTACAGTGCCCATTTCAATGCCAAAAACATCAATTCTTATTACTGAAGCTTGTCAACCATAATTTACTTTATAATAATAGTTACGTATTGAAAACTGAGGGTTATTTGGCTAAAGTTGTGGGGGGGGTAGGGCTGGCTCCAGGTTTTTGTGTGCCCGGGCAGAAGAGTGTCAGTGGGCCCCTTTAACAAATACCACAATTCATGATGCTCCGATACGGCAGAGAAATAGCGGTATAGTGCTATGACAAATACTTCACTTCTTACATTACATGACTGATATCTATTTTAAATTCTACAATAGCTCAAAAACCAGACAGTATATTCCTCCATACAGTATTATGGCTACCACATAGTGTACCATACAGAATAATGAGCCCCATATATTGCTCCATACAGAATAATTGGTCCCATATAATGTTCCATACAGTATATGATGAGCTCCACATAATGCTACAGTATATGATGGTCCCCATATAATGTGCCATACAGTATAGGATGGTCTCCATAGAGTAGAATGAGCCCCACATACTGCTCCATACAGTATAATGAGTCACATATAAAGCTCCACACAGTATATGATGGGTCCCATATATTGCTCCATACAGAATGGGCTCCATATAATTCTCCATACAGAATAGGCCCCATATGTGCTCCATTTAATGCTCCTTACCATACATGATGCCGCATAAATAATGAACCCCATATGATGCTCCAGTATATGATGGGCTCCATGGATGATGCTCCAGTATATGATGGGCCCCATGGATGATGCTCCATTGTATGATGGGCCTATATAATGCTACATATATAATGGGTGCCATATGATGCATTAGTATATGATGGGCCCCATATGATGCTACAGTATATGATGGACCCCATGGATGATGCTCCATTGTATGATGGGCCTATATAATGATCCATATATAATGTACCCCATATGATGCTGTAGTATATGATGGGCCCCATGGATGATGCTCCAGTGTATGATGGGCCTATACACTGTGTGCAGAATTATAAGGCAAATGAGTATTTTGATCACATCATCCTTTTTATACATGTTGTCCTACTCCAAGCTGTATAGGCTTGAAAGCCAACTGCCAATTATGTAAATCAGGTGATTTGCATCTCTGTAATGAGGAGGGGTGTTGTCTAATGACATCAACACCCTATATAAGGTGTGCTTAACTGTTAGCTAACTTCCTTTTCTTTGGCAAAATGGGTCAGAAGAGAGATTTGACGGACTCTGAAAAGTCAAAAATTTTGAGCTGTCTAGCAGAGGGATGCAGCAGTCTTGAAATTGCCAAACTTTTGAAGCGTGATCACTGAACAATCAAGCGTTTCATGGCAAATAGCCAACAGGGTCATAAGAAGCATGTTGATAAAAAAAGGCTCAAAATAACTGCCCATGAATTGAGGAAAATCAAGCGTGAAGCTGCCAAGATGCCATTTGCCACCTGTTTGCCATATTTCAGAGCTGCAACATTACTGGAGTATCAAAAAGCACAAGGTGTGCCATACTCAGGGACATGATAAAACTGAGGAGAGAAAGAGCGCAATAGGGTCTTATCTGGGTAACAGATGAAATAAATTCAGGGAATCTACTCACCTTTTCCAAGATAGTTTAAAGCATGTAGATCAATGTCAGCCTGCTGCACGCCCGAGGTTCACGTCCGTGACCACAGATAAAGATCCTTTTGGATAAATTATTAGGCTTATTGTGCGCTGCTGAGACCAAGATAAAGTCACCACATGAGAAACTTTTTAACTCTTTATTTCCAACGCGTTTCAAAGTGGAATATCACTTCTTCTTCAGGGGATGACATAGAGTGAATAGATACAGCCTTCTCTGGTTAAATACATTCAAAATTTGAATTTGGGCGCCAAAAAGTCCCATGTGATGAGGGAACAGATGTCAGAGTTCAAGGGTTAATGAAATGCAAAGGCAATTTACAAAGGTTCTCATTATTTAACAATTGTACTATCTTAATTTATATATTACAGATCACATAAAGATATGCGGACAAAAAACGAAAATAATTGCAAATCCTGAAAAAAAGAAAGAAAGAAAATAATGCGAACCTATTGAAAAATGTATATATGTATCAAAGTCCAGAGCCTATACCACTTGAATGGAGAAGAATTTGTTTGAGAAAGAAGTATGACGTTAGATGCAAGAAAAAAGCTAAAATTTATTACTGAAAAAATGTTTAAAAGTATATGAATACTATTAATAAAAGGTAAAGGAGGATAGTAAAATATCTTTAATAAAAATGGGGGAAAAAAATGTATATATCTAAAAACTTATAATAAAAAATTGTTGATAAAAATTTATTATTAAAAATATGAATTTGTTAAAAATTTAATAGAGAAACTGTATATGTATATATTAATAAAATTGAGTTGGATTAATAATTGTTTGGAGAAGGTTTTTTTCTTTATAGGACTAAATAATATGATTCAAGTCAGGGAGTCAAATTGATTGATGGGTACATGACAAAAGAAGTGGACCTACAGAAATGAAGATCCAGAGGTAGGTTCGCTACCCGGGGGGGAAGCATACCTGAATGGATAAAAATTCTTGAAAGAAAAAAAGGAAATAATTAAAATTAGATTAATAAATCAGTAAGAACGCTCTAATAGAAGGAAAAATAAATATACAATAAATCCACTTTAAGAACATTCCAAAAAATTGTTAAAAGAAAAAGATATTTTTAAAAAATGTGATTATAAGAAAACTTCTGTGATTTCGTTGAGACCATTGGGCTTAAGCGTATTAAGTCTATAAATCCAAAATATTTCATTGCGGTTCAATTGTCCCAATCTGTCCGGGTGATCACTGGGTATATGTTCGATGGGACTTATTTTTAACCCATTGGAGTTTTTCCCATGCTTGAGAGCAAAATGCCTTGAAAGACCATGTTGCATAAAACCTATTTTGATATTAAGTCGATGGGAATTAACCCTTCGATGGAGGGGCTGGGTTGTTCTTCCAACATATTGTTTTCTGCAGTTGCATTCTATTACATATATCACAAATCCTACAGTACAATTTAGGAAACTTTTAATGGGAAAACATTCTTTGGTAAAAGTGGACTTAAAGATTTTTTCTTTATGGGAAATGATACCGCAACATAAGCAATTTCTTTTACCACATTTATATATCCCTATTATTGGATTCAAGGGGGAGGAAGATGGTTTTGTTCTGAGGCGGCTGGGAGCAATTAGATTTTTAATAGTAGGTGCTCTACGAAACGTGATACCAGGATTCTTCGGGATAATTTTACATAAAATGGGATCATTTAAAAGAACATGCCAGTTACGTGTCAGAATTTCTCTGATTTTAATATTCTCAGCACAAAATTGCGTGATAAAATTGCCAGCAAATCTCTCACTATCAGTTGTAGTCCTCTTGGTTCCATAAATTAAAGAATTCTGAGAGAGACTCTTACTAGTGTTATACGTATCTTTAACCAGTCCTTCGGGGTATTTCTTAGCTATAAACCTGTTTCTCAATATTTCAGCTTGATTTTCAAAATCACTTGTGTCAGTACAATTTTTTCTAATTCTTTTATATTGGTTGGCAGGTATATTTTTTAGCCATTTACTAAAATGACCGCTACTAAAAGGAATATAACTATTTTTATCAACGTGTTTAAAAAAAGTTTTCGTTAAAATTTTATTACTCTGAATGAATATGGTGATATCTAAAAAATTAATGGTAAAAGAATTATATAATGAGGAAAAAGACAGACCCCAGGAGTTACTATTTATGTCTGTGATGAATTCATCAATATCATTATTGGAGTTATCCCACACAAAAAACAAATCATCTATAAATCTCTTATAAGTAATAATATTATTATGAAATTTGGATTTAAAAATATAAAATTCCTCAAACACCCCCATGAAGATATTTGCATATGTAGGTGCGACCTGGGACCCCATTGCAGTCCCAAGTCGCTGATGATACAAGCTTTCATCGAAAGTAAAATAATTATTTTTCAAAATGAATTCCATCCCTTTCAATAAAAACTTTTTTTGCAGGGATGACAGTCTTATATCTTTCACTAAAACCTTATTGAAACAAGCCAGTCCTAGATCATGGGGAATATTGGAATATAAGGAGGACACATCCATGGTTAAAAACACATATTGCGGTTTTCAACGGATAGTTTGAAGTATTTGAATAAGGTGTGTGGAATCTCTGATATAGCTCTTTAGTAAGGGTATATGAGTCACCATGATTCTATCTATATATTGTGACAAGTTACTGGTAATGGAACCAATACTGGATATAATAGGACGACCAGGAGGGTTATCCATATTTTTGTGGATTTTAGGAAGGTGATAAAAAAATGGTATACGAGGGTTAGATATAGTTAAAAACTTGCATTCATTTTTATCAAATATATGGTGATCCCTTCCTTCCGAAATAAGTTTATCATAGTTAGTCTGGATTTTTGTTAGTGCTTCAAATGTAGTTTTCATGTAATATTTTTTATCGGATAAAATTCTCAAAGCTTCACCACAGTAATCCTTATAGTCCTGGATGACTATACCTCCTCCCTTGTCTGCTGAACGAATGACGATGTCAGTACGGGATTTTAACATTTTAAGGCTGGTTTCACATTTGCGTTTTTTAGCGCTGGAAAAAAACGCACACCTGCGCATGCGTTTTTTCCCCTATATTTAACATGGGTGCGCATACCTGTGCGCTGGTAAGCGCATGTATGCGATTTTCATGCGCTGCGTTTTTTTGGGGTGTGCGTTGGGATTTTCCAGACGCAGCATGTTGCATTTTTTGGCCCTGCAAAAAAGCGCATGCGCACATATGCGCACGTTTTGCGCTAAAAATGGCCATTATAGCCTATGGATGCGCATATGTGCGCACTGGCATGCTCATGTATGTGTTTTTTTGCATATGCGTTTTTTTTTAAACCATGGAATTTAGGGGTTTGGGTTAGAGTTAGGGTTAGTTAAGGGGGTTTAGGGTTAGGGTTATGGTCAGGGTCAGGGTTAGGGTTGGGGTTTGGGTCAGGGTTAGGGTTAAGTATGGTTTTGTTAAGGATTAGGGTCATGGTTAGGGTCAGGATTAGGGTTAAGTATGGTTTTGTTAAGGGTTAGGGTCAGGGTTAGGGTTAGGGTCAGGGTTAGGGTTAGGGTCAGGATTAGGGTTAAGTATGGTTTTGTTAAGGATTAGGGTCAGGGTTAGGGTCAGGATTAGGGTTAAGTATGGTTTTGTTAAGGGTTAGGGTCAGGGTTAGGGTTAGGGTTAGGGTCAGGGTTAGGGTTAGGGTCAGGGTTAGGGTTAGGGTCAGGGTTAGGGTTAGTAAAGTCATGGTTTGGGTAGTGTGAGGGGCCACCTAAAAATGTTGGAAAAAAACGCAAACGCGGTAAAAACGCGCTAAAAACGCATACAAACGCATAAAAACGCTGCGTTTTTTCATGCATGCTCATAAAAATGCTTGAAAAAAACGCAGCAGTTGTATGCTTATGTATGCGTTTTTTCAATGCGTTTTTTTGCGGGAAAAACGCGCTGCAAAAAAAAGCAAGTGTGAAACTAGCCTAAGTGCTATTTTCTCATTTTTTGTCATATTATTTTTATAGTTGTTTTTCTTGTTACGGAACAAATCCTTAAATTCCTCCTGTACCATATCGTTAAATACGTTCAGATGGTGTCCTTTGCTCTCAATAGGATAGAAACTTACAAAGGATCCAATTGATACAGATACCCTGGGATTTCATTTGGAAGTACCAAAGAAGCCCAAATTCTATCAAATATATGGTGATCCCTTCCTTCCGAAATAAGTTTATCATAGTTAGTCTGGTCATCTTCCTCCCCCTTGAATCCAATAATAGGGATATATAAATGTTGTAAAAGAAATTGCTTATGTTGCGGTATCATTTCCCATAAAGAAAAAATCTTTAAGTCCACTTTTACCAAAGAATGTTTTCCCATTAAAAGTTTCCTAAATTGTACTGTAGGATTTGTGATATATGTAATAGAATGCAACTGCAGAAAACAATATGTTGGAAGAACAACCCAGCCCCTCCATCGAAGGGTTAATTCCCATCAACATAATATCAAAATAGGTTTTATGCAACATGGTCTTTCAAGGCATTTTGCTCTCAAGCATGGGAAAAACTCCAATGGGTTAAAAATAAGTCCCATCGAACATATACCCAGTGATCACCCGGACAGATTGGGACAATTGAACCGCAAGGAAATATTTTGGATTTATAGACTTAATACGCTTAAGCCCAATGGTCTCAACGAAATCACAGAAGTTTTCTTATAATCACATTTTTTAAAAATATCTTTTTCTTTTAACAATCTTTCGGAATGTTCTTAAAGTGGATTTATTGTATATTTATTTTTCCTTCTATTAGAGCGTTCTTACTGATTTATTAATCTAATTTTAATTATTTCCTTTCTTTCTTTCAAGAATTTTTATCCATTCAGGTATGCTTCCCCCCCGGGTAGCGAACCTACCTCTGGATCTTCATTTCTGTAGGTCCACTTCTTTTGTCATGTACCCATCAATCAATTTGACTCCCTGACTTGAATCATATTATTTAGTCCTATAAAGAAAAAAACCTTCTCCAAACAATTATTAATCCAACTCAATTTTATTAATATATACATATAGTTTCTCTATTAAATTTTTAACAAATTCATATTTTTAATAATAAATTTTTATCAACAATTTTTTATTATAAGTTTTTAGATATATACATTTTTTTCCCCCATTTTTATTAAAGATATTTTACTATCCTCCTTTACCTTTTATTAATAGTATTCATATACTTTTAAACATTTTTTCAGTAATAAATTTTAGCTTTTTTCTTGCATCTAACGTCATACTTCTTTCTCAAACGAATTCTTCTCCATTCAAGTGGTATAGGCTCTGGACTTTGATACATATATAAATTTTTCAATAGGTTCGCATTATTTTCTTTCTTTCTTTTTTTCAGGATTTGCAATTATTTTCGTTTTTTGTCCGCATATCTTTATGTGATCTGTAAAATATAAATTAAGATAGTACAATTGTTAAATAATGAGAACCTTTGTAAATTGCCTTTGCATTTCATTAACCCTTGAACTCTGACATCTGTTCCCTCATCACATGGGACTTTTTGGCGCCCAAATTCAAATTTTGAATGTATTTAACCAGAGAAGGCTGTATCTATTCACTCTATGTCATCCCCTGAAGAAGAAGTGATATTCCACTTTGAAACGCGTTGGGAATAAAGAGTTAAAAAGTTTCTCATGTGGTGACTTTATCTTGGTCTCAGCAGCGCACAATAAGCCTAATAATTTATCCAAAAGGATCTTTATCTGTGGTCACGGACGTGAACCTCGGGCGTGCAGCAGGCTGACATTGATCTACATGCTTTAAACTATCTTGGAAAAGGTGAGTAGATTCCCTGAATTTATTTCATCTGTTACCCAGATAAGACCCTATTGCGCTCTTTCTCTCCTCAGTTTTATCTTGTCTCCTCCTCGGCTGTGCCTGGATAGTACAGCCGTTGTACAAAGGAAAACCTGAGCAGCAGAGGGTCCGGCACGTTGTGTCAGTATGGAATACTTCCAAAACAGAATATCTTCAAGAGAACGTCTTATTTTACAAACCATTGGAATCACCAAGGTTGAAATATCCAGTAATGACATCTCAGATAATTTCAGCGAAGAAGAAACCAAGACTTTCTGGAGGATTTTTACGAATTTTAAAGAAGCACTTAAAGAGGAATTGCACTACAGTTTGGACACCCGGTTTTTATCTATTTATCTGGAGGAGAACATCTGTCCTCGGGGACTAAGGTTGGTCTTTGACTCACCTTTTGATAAAGACTCAGACTTTACTAAGGAATGGGACAAGAACCTTAATAATTGCATGCATAAGATGATTTTACTTTTATATAATAAGAGATCCAAATTAGCTGAGGCAGCAGTCTCTAAAATCTTGGAACTGTCTAAAGAACTGATCCCTTTCCATAAACATCCAGAATACAAAAAAATTAATTCTAATATAATCACACATGTGATGCAAATTGAACATGAGACTGTTCTCAAAAAATCAAAAAAACTACAAAGGGATAGGGAGGATTATAGGAGAATGAATATGGACAATAAAATAGATCAAATTAATAAATGTGGACCGAAAATGACTGATAAAATACCGATAGAAAAAACTACAAAAGCACAACCATCTCAAGAAATAGTAAAAGATGGCAGTAAAAATAAAGATATTTTTCAAAAAATTGACCAAACTAATAAACCCTTGCCAAAAACAGCTGATATAATACCAATTGAAAAAATAGAAAAAATCAAATCAGTACCGCTACCTCAGGTAAAAGAAAATATTTTTTCCAAACCCCCCATAATCAGAACCACTAAAATGACTGCACCACTAATCGAAGCCATGAAACATCTAGAGAATATTAAAGAACAAATGACACGTCTCAATAACGATAAAATTATTAATTTTGATAAAGAAAAAAATCTTATGGACATGATTAACCCTACCCTTGACACTGATCAAATAATCACACCTATTCACATCGAAATTTCATCTCCAGCACTTATGGAATTTCCAGAAGGAACACAAGAATCACTGTTAGATCTTCCAATATCTGATACATCCAAAATTAACACAATTCTAATTGATAATTCTAAAACAGATAACACTACTGTCCCTTTTTTACCACGAGCACTAAAACCCTCACACATAAACAGGTTTTTCTCACCAAAAAATGGAAAAAGAAAAGGATCTTTAGAGGAACCAGAGGGGGGAGGAGAAAAAAAGAAAGGGAAAATCATATAAAAAGTAACTCTGGCATGGAAGATGATAATAATATTTTCAACCTATCCTCATATAGCCTCACACCTGATGAAATTCAAGTCCTGTCCAAAGGACTAACTTTTTGCCCCACATTTAAAACCAATGATTTTAATTTATTTTTAGATTTACAAATTTTTATAAGGAAATTGACTCTTAAACGACATTTTGCACTACAGGAAACTGGTCAAATAAAAACTAACGATAAACCTACAAAGGATCCAATTGATACAGATACCCTGGGATTTCATTTGGAAGTACCAAAGAAGTCCAAATTCTATCCTATTGAGAGCAAAGGACACCATCTGAACGTATTTAACGATATGGTACAGGAGGAATTTAAGGATTTGTTCCGTAACAAGAAAAACAACTATAAAAATAATATGACAAAAAATGAGAAAATAGCACTTAAAATGTTAAAATCCCGTACTGACATCGTCATTCGTTCAGCAGACAAGGGAGGAGGTATAGTCATCCAGGACTATAAGGATTACTGTGGTGAAGCTTTGAGAATTTTATCCGATAAAAAATATTACATGAAAACTACATTTGAAGCACTAACAAAAATCCAGACTAACTATGATAAACTTATTTCGGAAGGAAGGGATCACCATATATTTGATAAAAATGAATGCAAGTTTTTAACTATATCTAACCCTCGTATACCATTTTTTATCACCTTCCTAAAATCCACAAAAATATGGATAACCCTCTTGGTCGTCCTATTATATCCAGTATTGGTTCCATTACCAGTAACTTGTCACAATATATAGATAGAATCATGGTGACTCATATACCCTTACTAAAGAACTATATCAGAGATTCCACACACCTTATTCAAATACTTCAAACTATCCGTTGGAAACCGCAATATGTGTTTTTAACCATGGATGTGTCCTCCTTATATTCCAATATTCCCCATGATCTAGGACTGGCTTGTTTCAATAAGGTTTTAGTGAAAGATATAAGACAGTCATCCCTGCAAAAAAAAGTTTTTATTGAAAGGGATGGAATTCATTTTGAAAAATAATTATTTTACTTTCGATGAAAGCTTGTATCATCAGCGACTTGGGACTGCAATGGGGTCCCAGGTCGCACCTACATATGCAAATATCTTCATGGGGGTGTTTGAGGAATTTTATATTTTTAAATCCAAATTTCATAATAATATTATTACTTATAAGAGATTTATAGATGATTTGTTTTTTGTGTGGGATAACTCCAATAATGATATTGATGAATTCATCACAGACATAAATAGTAACTCCTGGGGTCTGTCTTTTTCCTCATTATATAATTCTTTTACCATTAATTTTTTAGATATCACCATATTCATTCAGAGTAATAAAATTTTAACGAAAACTTTTTTTAAACACGTTGATAAAGATAGTTATATTCCTTTTAGTAGCGGTCATTTTAGTAAATGGCTAAAAAATATACCTGCCAACCAATATAAAAGAATTAGAAAAAATTGTACTGACACAAGTGATTTTGAAAATCAAGCTGAAATATTGAGAAACAGGTTTATAGCTAAGAAATACCCCGAAGGACTGGTTAAAGATGCGTATAACACTAGTAAGAGTCTCTCTCAGAATTCTTTAATTTATGGAACCAAGAGGACTACAACTGATAGTGGGAGATTTGCTGGCAATTTTATCACGCAATTTTGTGCTGAGAATATTAAAATCAGAGAAATTCTGACACGTAACTGGCATGTTCTTTTAAATGATCCCATTTTATGTAAAATTATCCCGAAGAATCCTGGTATCACGTTTCGTAGAGCACCTACTATTAAAAATCTAATTGCTCCCAGCCGCCTCAGAACAAAACCATCTTCCTCCCCCTTGAATCCAATAATAGGGATATATAAATGTGGTAAAAGAAATTGCTTATGTTGCGGTATCATTTCCCATAAAGAAAAAATCTTTAAGTCCACTTTTACCAAAGAATGTTTTCCCATTAAAAGTTTCCTAAATTGTACTGTAGGATTTGTGATATATGTAATAGAATGCGACTGCAGAAAACAATATGTTGGAAGAACCCAGCCCCTGCATCGAAGGGTTAATTCCCATCGACATAATATCAAAATAGGTTTTATGCAACATGGTCTTTCAAGGCATTTTGCTCTCAAGCATGGGAAAAACTCCAATGGGTTAAAAATAAGTCCCATCGAACATATACCCAGTGATCACCCGGACAGATTGGGACAATTGAACCGCAAGGAAATATTTTGGATTTATAGACTTAATACGCTTAAGCCCAATTGTCTCAACGAAATCACAGAAGTTTTCTTATAATCACATTTTTTAAAAATATCTTTTTCTTTTAACAATTTTTTGGAATGTTCTTAAAGTGGATTTATTGTATATTTATTTTTCCTTCTATTAGAGCGTTCTTACTGATTTATTAATCTAATTTTAATTATTTCCTTTTTTTCTTTCAAGAATTTTTATCCATTCAGGTATGCTTCCCCCCCGGGTAGCAAACCTACCTCTGGATCTTCATTTCTGTAGGTCCACTTCTTTTGTCATGTACCCATCAATCAATTTGACTCCCTGACTTGAATCATATTATTTAGTCCTATAAAGAAAAAAACCTTCTCCAAACAATTATTAATCCAACTCAATTTTATTAATATATACATATACAGTTTCTCTATTAAATTTTTAACAAATTCATATTTTTAATAATACATTTTTATCAACAATTTTTTATTATAAGTTTTTAGATATATACATTTTTTTCCCCCATTTTTATTAAAGATATTTTACTATCCTCCTTTACCTTTTATTAATAGTATTCATATACTTTTAAACATTTTTTCAGTAATAAATTTTAGCTTTTTTCTTGCATCTAACGTCATACTTCTTTCTCAAACGAATTCTTCTCCATTCAAGTGGTATAGGCTCTGGACTTTGATACATATATACATTTTTCAATAGGTTCGCATTATTTTCTTTCTTTCTTTTTTTCAGGATTTGCAATTATTTTTGTTTTTTGTCCGCATATCTTTATGTGATCTGTAAAATATAAATTAAGATAGTACAATTGTTAAATAATGAGAACCTTTGTAAATTGCCTTTGCATTTCATTAACCCTTGAACTCTGACATCTGTTCCCTCATCACATGGGACCTTTTGGCGCCCAAATTCAAATTTTGAATGTATTTAACCAGAGAAGGCTGTATCTATTCACTCTATGTCATCCCCTGAAGAAGTGATATTCCACTTTGAAACGCGTTGGGAATAAAGAGTTAAAAAGTTTCTCATGTGGTGACTTTATCTTGGTCTCAGCAGCGCACAATAAGCCTAATAATTTATCCAAAAGGATCTTTATCTGTGGTCACGGACGTGAACCTCGGGCGTGCAGCAGGCTGACATTGATCTACATGCTTTAAACTATCTTGGAAAAGGTGAGTAGATTCCCTGAATTTATTTCATCTGTTACCCAGATAAGACCCTATTGCGCTCTTTCTCTCCTCAGTTTTATCTTGTCTCCTCCTCGGCTGTGCCTGGATAGTACAGCCGTTGTACAAAGGAAAACCTGAGCAGCAGAGGGTCCGGCACGTTGTGTCAGTATGGAATACTTCCAAAACAGAATATCTTCAAGAGAACGTCTTATTTTACAAACCATTGGAATCACCAAGGTTGAAATATCCAGTAATGACATCTCAGATAATTTCAGCGAAGAAGAAACCAAGACTTTCTGGAGGATTTTTACGAATTTTAAAGAAGCACTTAAAGAGGAATTGCACTACAGTTTGGACACCCGGTTTTTATCTATTTATCTGGAGGAGAACATCTGTCCTCGGGGACTAAGGTTGGTCTTTGACTCACCTTTTGATAAAGACTCAGACTTTACTAAGGAATGGGACAAGAACCTTAATAATTGCATGCATAAGATGATTTTACTTTTATATAATAAGAGATCCAAATTAGCTGAGGCAGCAGTCTCTAAAATCTTGGAACTGTCTAAAGAACTGATCCCTTTCCATAAACATCCAGAATACAAAAAAATTAATTCTAATATAATCACACATGTGATGCAAATTGAACATGAGACTGTTCTCAAAAAATCAAAAAAACTACAAAGGGATAGGGAGGATTATAGGAGAATGAATATGGACAATAAAATAGATCAAATTAATAAATGTGGACCGAAAATGACTGATAAAATACCGATAGAAAAAACTACAAAAGCACAACCATCTCAAGAAATAGTAAAAGATGGCAGTAAAAATAAAGATATTTTTCAAAAAATTGACCAAACTAATAAACCCTTGCCGAAAACAGCTGATATAATACCAATTGAAAAAATAGAAAAAATCAAATCAGTACCGCTACCTCAGGTAAAAGAAAATATTTTTTCCAAACCCCCCATAATCAGAACCACTAAAATGACTGCACCACTAATCGAAGCCATGAAACATCTAGAGAATATTAAAGAACAAATGACACGTCTCAATAACGATAAAATTATTAATTTTGATAAAGAAAAAAATCTTATGGACACGATTAACCCTACCCTTGACACTGATCAAATAATCACACCTATTCACATCGAAATTTCATCTCCAGCACTTATGGAATTTCCAGAAGGAACACAAGAATCACTGTTAGATCTTCCAATATCTGATACATCCAAAATTAACACAATTCTAATTGATAATTCTAAAACAGATAACACTACTGTCCCTTTTTTACCACGAGCACTAAAACCCTCACACATAAACAGGTTTTTCTCACCAAAAAATGGAAAAAGAAAAGGATCTTTAGAGGAACCAGAGGGGGGAGGAGAAAAAAAGAAAGGGAAAATCATATAAAAAGTAACTCTGGCATGGAAGATGATAATAATATTTTCAACCTATCCTCATATAGCCTCACACCTGATGAAATTCAAGTCCTGTCCAAAGGACTAACTTTTTGCCCCACATTTAAAACCAATGATTTTAATTTATTTTTAGATTTACAAATTTTTATAAGGAAATTGACTCTTAAACGACATTTTGCACTACAGGAAACTGGTCAAATAAAAACTAACGATAAACCTACAAAGGATCCAATTGATACAGATACCCTGGGATTTCATTTGGAAGTACCAAAGAAGTCCAAATTCTATCCTATTGAGAGCAAAGGACACCATTTGAACGTATTTAACGATATGGTACAGGAGGAATTTAAGGATTTGTTCCGTAACAAGAAAAACAACTATAAAAATAATATGACAAAAAATGAGAAAATAGCACTTAAAATGTTAAAATCCCGTACTGACATCGTCATTCGTTCAGCAGACAAGGGAGGAGGTATAGTCATCCAGGACTATAAGGATTACTGTGGTGAAGCTTTGAGAATTTTATCCGATAAAAAATATTACATGAAAACTACATTTGAAGCACTAACAAAAATCCAGACTAACTATGATAAACTTATTTCGGAAGGAAGGGATCACCATATATTTGATAAAAATTAATGCAAGTTTTTAACTATATCTAATCCTCGTATACCATTTTTTATCACCTTCCTAAAATCCACAAAAATATGGATAACCCTCTTAGTCGTCCTATTATATCCAGTATTGGTTCCATTACCAGTAACTTGTCACAATATATAGATAGAATCATGGTGACTCATATACCCTTACTAAAGAACTATATCAGAGATTCCACACACCTTATTCAAATACTTCAAACTATCCGTTGGAAACCGCAATATGTGTTTTTAACCATGGATGTGTCCTCCTTATATTCCAATATTCCCCATGATCTAGGACTGGCTTGTTTCAATAAGGTTTTATTGAAAGATATAAGACAGTCATCCCTGCAAAAAAAAGTTTTTATTGAAAGGGATGGAATTCATTTTGAAAAATAATTATTTTACTTTCGATGAAAGCTTGTATCATCAGCGACTTGGGACTGCAATGGGGTCCCAGGTCGCACCTACATATGCAAATATCTTCATGGGGGTGTTTGAGGAATTTTATATTTTTAAATCCAAATTTCATAATAATATTATTACTTATAAGAGATTTATAGATGATTTGTTTTTTGTGTGGGATAACTCCAATAATGATATTGATGAATTCATCACAGACATAAATAGTAACTCCTGGGGTCTGTCTTTTTCCTCATTATATAATTCTTTTACCATTAATTTTTTAGATATCACCATATTCATTCAGAGTAATAAAATTTTAACGAAAACTTTTTTTAAACACGTTGATAAAAATAGTTATATTCCTTTTAGTAGCGGTCATTTTAGTAAATGGCTAAAAAATATACCTGCCAACCAATATAAAAGAATTAGAAAAAATTGTACTGACACAAGTGATTTTGAAAATCAAGCTGAAATATTGAGAAACAGGTTTATAGCTAAGAAATACCCCGAAGGACTGGTTAAAGATGCGTATAACACTAGTAAGAGTCTCTCTCAGAATTCTTTAATTTATGGAACCAAGAGGACTACAACTGATAGTGAGAGATTTGCTGGCAATTTTATCACGCAATTTTGTGCTGAGAATATTAAAATCAGAGAAATTCTGACACGTAACTGGCATGTTCTTTTAAATGATCCCATTTTATGTAAAATTATCCCGAAGAATCCTGGTATCACGTTTCGTAGAGCACCTACTATTAAAAATCTAATTGCTCCCAGCCGCCTCAGAACAAAACCATCTTCCTCCCCCTTGAATCCAATAATAGGGATATATAAATGTGGTAAAAGAAATTGCTTATGTTGCGGTATCATTTCCCATAAAGAAAAAATCTTTAAGTCCACTTTTACCAAAGAATGTTTTCCCATTAAAAGTTTCCTAAATTGTACTGTAGGATTTGTGATATATGTAATAGAATGCGACTGCAGAAAACAATATGTTGGAAGAACAACCCAGCCCCTCCATCGAAGGGTTAATTCCCATCGACATATCAAAATAGGTTTTATGCAACATGGTCTTTCAAGGCATTTTGCTCTCAAGCATGGGAAAAACTCCAATGGGTTAAAAATAAGTCCCATCGAACATATACCCAGTGATCACCCGGACAGATTGGGACAATTGAACCGCAAGGAAATATTTTCATAGACTCATAGAATCGTAGAGTTGGAAGGGACCTCCTGGGCCATCTGGTCCAACCCCCTGCTCAAAGCAGGATTCGCTAAATCATCCCAGTCAGATGTCTGTCCAGCCTCTGTTTGAAGACTTCCATTGAAGGAGAACTCACCACTTCTCGTGGCAGCCTGTTCCACTCATTGATCACTCTAACTGTCAAAAAGTTTTTTCTAATATCTAATCTGTGTCTCCTCCCATTCAGTTTCATCCCATTGCTTCTAGTCTTTCCTTGTGCAAATGAGAATAAAGTTGATCCTTCTACAATGTGACAGCCCTTTAGATATTTGTAGACAGCTATTAAGTCTCCTCTCAGTCTTCTCTTTTGCAAACTAAACATTCCCAAATCCTGCAACCTTTCCTCATAAGACAGGGTTTGCAGACCGGTCACCATTCTGGTTGCTCTTTTCTGAACTTGCTCCAGTTTGTTGATGTCTTTTTTAAAATGTGGTGCCCAAAACTGGACACAATATTCCAGATGAGGTCTGACCAAAGAGGAGTAGAGGGAAATAATGACTTCACGTGATCTAGACTGTATGCTTCTGTTAATACATCCTAGAATTGCATTTGCCTTTTTTGCTGCTGCATCACACTGTTGACTCATATTCAGTCTGTATTTTGGATTTATAGACTTAATACGCTTAAGCCCAATGGTCTCAACGAAATCACAGAAGTTTTCTTATAATCACATTTTTTAAAAATATCTTTTTCTTTTAACAATTTTTTGGAATGTTCTTAAAGTGGATTTATTGTATATTTATTTTTCCTTCTATTAGAGCGTTCTTACTGATTTATTAATCTAATTTTAATTATTTCCTTTTTTTCTTTCAAGAATTTTTATCCATTCAGGTATGCTTCCCCCCCGGGTAGCGAACCTACCTCTGGATCTTCATTTCTGTAGGTCCACTTCTTTTGTCATGTACCCATCAATCAATTTGACTCCCTGACTTGAATCATATTATTTAGTCCTATAAAGAAAAAAACCTTCTCCAAACAATTATTAATCCAACTCAATTTTATTAATATATACATATACAGTTTCTCTATTAAATTTTTAACAAATTCATATTTTTAATAATACATTTTTATCAACAATTTTTTATTATAAGTTTTTAGATATATACATTTTTTTCCCCCATTTTTATTAAAGATATTTTACTATCCTCCTTTACCTTTTATTAATAGTATTCATATACTTTTAAACATTTTTTCAGTAATAAATTTTAGCTTTTTTCTTGCATCTAACGTCATACTTCTTTCTCAAACGAATTCTTCTCCATTCAAGTGGTATAGGCTCTGGACTTTGATACATATATACATTTTTCAATAGGTTCGCATTATTTTCTTTCTTTCTTTTTTTCAGGATTTGCAATTATTTTCGTTTTTTGTCCGCATATCTTTATGTGATCTGTAAAATATAAATTAAGATAGTACAATTGTTAAATAATGAGAACCTTTGTAAATTGCCTTTGCATTTCATTAACCCTTGAACTCTGACATCTGTTCCCTCATCACATGGGACTTTTTGGCGCCCAAATTCAAATTTTGAATGTATTTAACCAGAGAAGGCTGTATCTATTCACTCTATGTCATCCCCTGAAGAAGAAGTGATATTCCACTTTGAAACGCGTTGGGAATAAAGAGTTAAAAAGTTTCTCATGTGGTGACTTTATCTTGGTCTCAGCAGCGCACAATAAGCCTAATAATTTATCCAAAAGGATCTATACTCAGGGACATGGCCAAGGTAAGGAAGGCTGGAAAACGACCACCTTTGAACAAGAAACATAAGGTAAAACGTCAAGACTGGGCCAAGAAATATGTTAAGACAGATTTTTGTAAGGTTTTATGGACTGATGAAATGAGAGTGACTCTTGATGGGCCAGATGGATGGGCCTGAGGCTGGATCAGTAAAGGCCAGAGAGCTCCACTCTGACTCAGGTGCCAGCAAGGTGGAGGTGGGGTACTGGTATGGGCTAGTATCAAAGATGAACTTGTGGGACCTTTTCGGGTTGAGGATGGAGTGAAGTTCAACTCCCAGACCTAGTGCCAGTTTCTGGAAGACACCTTCTTCAAGCAGTGGTACAGGAAGAAGTCGGTATCGTTCAAGAAAAACATGATTTTCATGCAGGACAATGCTCCATCACATGCATCCAAATACTCCACAACGTGGCTGCCCAGTAAAGGTCTAAAAGAAGAAAAAATAATGACATGGCCCCCTTGTTCACCTGATCTGAACCCCATAGAGAACCTGTGGTCCCTCATAAAATGTGAGATCTACAGGGAGTGAAAACAGTACACCTCTCGGAACAGTGTCAGGGAGGCTGTGGTGGCTGCTGCACGCAATGTTGATCGTAAGCAGATCAAGCAACTGACAGAATGTATGGATGGAAGGCTTTTGAATGTCATCGTAAAGAAAGGTGGCTATGTTGGTCCCTTTTTTGGGGGGTTTTGAATGTCAGAAATGTTTATTTCTACATTTTGTGTTGTTATATTGGTTTACCTGGTGTAAATAAACAAATGAGAAGGGTATATATTTGGTTTTTATTAAGTTGCCTAATAATTTTGCACAGTAATAGTTATCTGCACAAACAGATATCCTCCTAAGATAGCCAAATCGAAAAAAAACCACTTCAACTTCCAAAATTAGTAAGCGTTGATATTTATGAGTCTTTTCGGTTGATTGAAAACATATTTGTTATTCAATAATAATAAGAATCCTCTCAAATACAACTTGCCTAATAATAATTATGCAAACATTGTGTAATGCTCCATATGTAATGGGCCCCATTTATAATGCTCCAGTGTATAATGGGCCCCGTATATGATGCTCCAGTGTTTAATGGGCCCCATTTGTATGCTCCAGTGTATGATGGGCCCCATTTATAATGCGCAGGTGTATGATGGGCCCATATAATGCTCCATATATAATGGGCCCCATATGATGCTCCAGTGTATAATGGGCCCTATCTATGATGCTCAAGTGTATGATGGGCCCCATATATAATTCTCCAGTGTATAATGCTCCCCATATATTGCTCCAAACATTAAAAAAATGAAATACCTCTCCTCGCTGGGCACTGCTCCACTCTAGACTCCTCAGCGTTGCCATATTCAAGCTCTCTGCACTTGGACTGTTCAGGCAGAGGGTGTACAGATGTGAAGTCATCGCGCTCTCTTACCTGAATTTCACTGTCAGGAAATGCAGAAGAGGTCACAGCGGTGGAGCAGGGAGAGGTAAGTATTGCAAGTGCTGGTGCCCTGAGCAAGCAGGGGGACCCACTCGTGGGCGACAGCAGTGGCACAGGGCCGCTCATAGTACAATGGTGTCTGTGACGGTGAGTGGGCCCCCCCACCGTCAGAGACACAGGCGTACTGTGAGGGGCCCTGTGAAAGTGCCGTCGCCCACGAGTGGGCCCCCCACCTGCTCAGGGCCCCAGCACTTGCCTGGGTGTGCCAGGTGCTGACGCCAGCCCAGGGGGTACAGCCCAGTTAGGGAGGTGGAAAAACTGACATATGTTGAGGTGTAGGCTGGACGTTCAGCAGCTATAAATAGAGGAATTGCATTTTGCTGGCAACCTATGTGTCATCAGGGGAAGGTGGTACAAAATCCTTTGAAACCCAGGCATGGTTCATTTTAATGAAGGTGAGATCACCAACATTTTGGGTCGACAGCCGGGTCCTTCTTTCTGTGAGGATTGATCCAGCAGCACTGAAGATTCTTTCTGATAGCACACTACCAGCAGGGCAAGCGAGCTCCTGTAAGGCATATTGTGCCAATTCAGGCCAGTTGTCCAGTTTAGAGGCCCAGTAGTCAAAGGGGAATGAACTGTGAGGGAGAACATCGATAGGGGAGGAGAGGTAATTTTGAACCATAGTTGACAACTGCTGTCTCCTGTCTGTTGCAAACGATTCAGTATTAACAGTCGTGTGAGCGGTCCTCAAGAATCACTCAACAACATGGCCATGAAACCCGTCTCCAACGCCAGTTCGGCTGTGTGCACAACGAACACCTCTTCCATTTAGCCCAGTATGGCTTGTGGTAGAACCTGCACTGCTGCTGTGTGCTGGGAATACCTATAACAAATGGTTTACCAGAGTTGCTTGTTTGTTCGCCAATATTAGCTCTAGGTTCTCCCGTGCCATGGTGTTCTGTAATTTGTCTTTATAGCGTGGATTGAGGATGCTGGCCAACCAGTAGTCGTCATCCTTCATAATTTTGACAATGCGGGGATCCCTTTTTAGGATTCGCAAGAGATAATCACACATGTGGGCCAATGCTCCAGATGTCAATGATGCACTGCCAGTGGTGGGTGGAGGAGCACTTTCTGCCAAATCCACATCCCTCCAGTCATGCACAAACCCTGTACCTGACCTTGGCAAGTCAACATTTTGTCTTGCCCCCCCGAGAAGCATCCTCCTCCACAAAATAATCATCCCCCTCCTCTTCCTCTTCTTTCTCCACCTCGTCTAGTACAGTTCCCTGGACAGACAATGGCTGACTGTCATCAAGGCTTCCCTCCTCTTCCTCCTTCTCTGCTGCAGATGCCTGATCCTTAACGTGCGTCAATGTTTGTATGAGCAGACACATAAGTGGTATGCTCATGCTTATGATGGTGTGATCTGCGCTTAACAGCCGTGTGCATTCCTCAAAACACTGAAGGACTTTACAGAGGTCTTTCAGCTTTGACCACTGCACACCCAACAACTCCATGTCTGCCCTCAAACTGCCTGCCCGTGTATCCTCCCACAAATGCATTACAGCTTGCCTCTGTTCGCACAGCCTCTCAACCATGTGAATGGTGGAGTTCCACCTTGTTGCAATGTCTATGATTAGGCGGTGCTTGGGGAGGCGGAGCGATCGCTGCAGCCTCAGCATACGACTGGAGTCTACGGGTGAGTGACGGATATGTGAGCACAGTCTTCGCACCTTATGGAGTAGGAATGTTAACTCAGGATAATTATTTAGGAAGCACTGCACCACCAGGTTCAAGGTGTGAGCCAGGCAAGGTATGTGTCTGAGTTTTGCAAGGGCTATGGCCGCCACAAAATTCCCGCCGTTATCACTGACTACCCTGCCTGGCTCAAGATGTAGACTGCCCAGCCATGACTCAGTTTCTCGCTGCAAGTAGTCGGCGGGTACCTCCGCAGAGTGTCTGTTGTCACCCAAAGACATCATCTTTAAAACAGATTCCTATATGAAAAACAAATACCAAAATAGCTTAAAAATAAATTACCAAAAACTCTGAATATCCAATCAAACTATTTACCAAGAAAGAGATATTCAACTACTCTTGAGATATCACAAAAAAGGATAAAAATATAGAATATATTCCATATAATAATAACACAATTATTGTGTAAATAAGAATTTTTATTTCAGTTTTCAGCAAATTTTCCACAAAATGCAATAAAATTTAGCATTTAAAACAAACGTAACTGACACAAATGTATGCAGGGGTACACAAGGAAACCAAACAATCGGCAAGAGAGCGCTATTGGAAATTATTTGGTGAAAAAAAATATAAAATATATAAATTAGAAAATAGTGCACCAAAAATTCAGACAAAAATGTGAATAAAATTCATGAATATAAAAATTAGTGCATTATAACAAAACAATAGGTGTCATATAATCAATAAGAATATCACCATATAAATTAGTGCAATACATATAATAAAAAAAGTGCTTTGTGCAAAAATAAATCTCCTAGAGCCCTATAATTTATACATGGGCACCCATAACAAATTAATTATTCATTGTAAGTCTATGCATATGCTAAAGTGCTAAGTGCAAAATAGAGTTTATAATCCATATAATTTATGCATAGACAATTCAAATAGTCATTGTGAGACTATGCAAATAAACACATAAAGTGCTGAGTGCTATGAAAGTCTTATAGTGCCTCACCGCTATGTTATTTAGTGACCCTTATAGATAAGTGGTAATAGCAGTAAATATAGAGATCATACCAACCCCGGTTTCCTATGGTTCCCCTGCACACATCACTCCAACGTACATTTCGCTATTGCTTCATCAGGGAGTTGATGAATAAGGTGTAGGGGAAAATTTAAATCTCCGTATATATTTCCTTAGTTACACACAGACGCTCTCCCAGTATGGATTTAACCGTTATACAAACAGCAGATATACTGTACTGTATCAGAAACGTACATCTGTATACGGTGTAGGGGAGAACTTAAATCTCCGTATATATTTCCTTAGTCACACACAGACGCTCTCCCACTATGGATTTGACCGTAATCCAAAGAGCAGATATATGGTACTGTATCAGAAACGAACAGCTGTATACGGTGCAGGGGAAAATTTAAATCTCCATATTTATTTCCGGAGTCACACACAGATAGTCAGCATGTATTTGTCCGTGATACCAGCCGGTACACGATAGTGTGTGAGGAGCATACAGCTCTATACGGTATGGGGAAAAATGAATGGTCGGTAACTGTGCATAAAAAAAGTATAAAAGTATTAGTGCTGTGTAAAAAGCAGTCTGCACAGCAGTGTACACACAGCAATGCAGCTATCAGGCAGCCTAATATCCAGCGCTGCTGTACACAAGAAAATCCTCCCCTGTCACTGCACACGAACTGTACAGCACAATTTCTATCAGCACAAGCACAGAATCACTTTTCTTTCCGGCCTAACTCTCACTACTGAGAAACAGTGGCAGCAACCTCTCCCTACGCTAAGATCAGCAGAAGTAAAATGGTGGTCGGCGGTCAGGGCTTTTATAGCCACTGTGACGCCACATAAAGCAAGCCAATCACTGCAATGCCCTTCTCTAAGATGGTGGTGGCTGCTGCCCATGTCATCTCGTTGCCCACAGTGTGCGTCCTCCATCATTGGCTAAGAAAAGGAGCCTGCAAGCATTATGGGAAACGCGACTTTGGCGCTCGGGTCGACGACTGCATGCCCGAAAGTCGCCGATTTTTTAATCTGACCGACCTGTTTCGCTCAATTCTTGTAAATACAATCAAAGTCATTTTATTCTTCAAACTCTAGAGATGAGCTTAGGATTCAGTTTGAGTTGTATTTACTGAAATTCGAGGTGTCGTGCAAATTTAAACACTTTGAGATTTGATTTGCACTTCTCAAAGAAAAAAAAAACCTTGGCAGGGATCAATTTCCACATTGCTGAATCATGAGAGCAGGATAATGCTATTTTGTGCCATTGCGCAAGCCTACCCACAATGCCTTTCAGCTATGACCTCTCACTAATTATCATACAGTGGGGAAAAAAAGTATTTAGTCAGTCAGCAATAGTGCAAGTTCCACCACTTAAAAAGATGAGAGGCGTCTGTAATTTACATCATAGGTAGACCTCAACTATGGGAGACAAACTGAGAAAAAAAAATCCAGAAAATCACATTGTCTGTTTTTTTTTTCATTTTATTTGCATATTATGGTGGAAAATAAGTATTTGGTCAGAAACAAAATTTCATCTCAATACTTTGTGATATATCCTTTGTTGGCAATGACAGAGGTCAAATGTTTTCTGTAAGTCTTCACAAGGTTGCTACACACTGTTGTTGGTATGTTGGCCCATTCCTCCATGCAGATCTCCTCTAGAGCAGTGATGTTTTTGGCTTTTCGCTTGGCAACACGGACTTTCAACTCCCTCCAAAGGTTTTCTATAGGGTTGAGATCTGGAGACTGGCTAGGCCACTCCAGGACCTTGAAATGCTTCTTACGAAGCCACTCCTTCGTTGCCCTGGCGGTGTGCTTTGGATCATTGTCATGTTGAAAGACCCAGCCACGTTTCATCTTCAATGCCCTTGCTGATGGAAGGTTTGCACTCAAAATCTCACGATACATGGCCCCATTCATTCTTTCATGTACCCGGATCAGTCGTCCTGGCCCCTTTGCAGAGAAACAGCCCCAAAGCATGATGTTTCCACCACCATGCTTTACAGTAGGTATGGTGTTTGATGGATGCAACTCAGTATTCTTTTTCCTCCAAACACGACAAGTTGTGTTTCTACCAAACAGTTCCAGTTTGGTTTCATCAGACCATAGGACATTCTCCCAAAACTCCTCTGGATCATCCAAATGCTCTCTAGCAAACTTCAGACGGGCCCGGACATGTACAGGCTTAAGCAGTGGGACACGTCTGGCACTGCAGGATCTGAGTCCATGGTGGCGTAGTGTGTTACTTATGGTAGGCCTTGTTACATTGGTCCCAGCTCTCTGCAGTTCATTCACTAGGTCCCCCCGCATGGTTCTGGGATTTTTGCTCACCGTTCTTGTGATCATTCTGACCCCACGGGGTGGGATTTTGCGTGGAGCACCAGATCGAGGGAGATTATCAGTGGTCTTGTATGTCTTCCATTTTCTAATTATTGCTCCCACAGTTGATTTCTTCACTCCAAGCTGGTTGGCTATTGCAGATTCAGTCTTCCCAGCCTGGTGCAGGGCTACAATTTTGTTTCTGGTGTCCTTTGACAGCTCTTTGGTCTTCACCATAGTGGAGTTTGGAGTCAGACTGTTTGAGGGTGTGCACAGGTGTCTTTTTATACTGATAACAAGTTTAAACAGGTGCCATTACTACAGGTAATGAGTGGAGGAAAGAGGAGACTCTTAAAGAAGAAGTTACAGGTCTGTGAGAGCCAGAAATCTTGATTGCTTGTTTCTGACCAAATACTTATTTTCCACCATAATATGCAAATAAAATGAAAAAAAAACAGACAATGTGATTTTCTGGATTTTTTTTTCTCAGTTTGTCTCCCATAGTTGAGGTCTACCTATGATGTAAATTACAGACGCCTCTCATCTTTTTAAGTGGTGGAACTTGCACTATTGCTGACTGACTAAATACTTTTTTTCCTCACTGTATCTTGTACACTGCTAGTCAGTACCTGGGTCTTCACAGATCAGCGGATCCCAGTGGAGCACAAATTGTACTGCACAATCAATTTCCATTCTCCAGAGTCACTGGTTAAGTCTCTCTCATCTGTAGAGTGTAAGCTCTTATGGTCAGAGGTATATTTTCTCTCTTTCCTTTGGAGTGTAAGCTCTTATGGTCAGCAAGGCCCTCTCTTTCCTGTAGAGAGCAAGCTCTTTTGTTCAATGAGGTCCTCTCTCTGCTATAGAGTATAAGGTCCTATGATCAGTGGGGTCCTCTTTCTCCTGTAGAGTATAAGCTCTTATGATCAGTGGGGTCCTCTCTCGCCTATAGAGTGTAAGCCATTTTGATGAGCTGAGTTCTCAATCTCTCTCTCCTATAAAATCTAAACTCTTTTGGTCAGCAGGGTTCTGAACAATTGCAAGCTTTTCAGTATTGAAATTTGAGCAAATTTATTCACCACAAGCTAAATTTTGGGCAAAAATTCAGCAAATCTAGCAAATTTAAAAAGATCCGCTCAGCTTTCAACCCAAGGTGACAATGACTTTTCCTAGTAATTAACTAAATTTCCATGTTGGTCAAACAGTTCAATTCTCTCCAAAATGTAATGTTTTTCAGCAAGGAGCCCAATTTTTTCTGACTTAGGGAGTTTTAGCTCCAAAAGTTTATGACGCTTCCCTTGTGAGCAAAGTATTCAGCTGCACAAATTGCTTCTTCCCATGCCTGCTTATTGTCTTTGTTCCTCTCGAATGCCAAACACACAATACACTTGTCTCCATGAACACAGCAATAATTGCACAGCTATGACAGAAAGCACTCAGAAGAACAAGTGATGAGCATCCATGATAATTACCAGAGACAGAATAACCTGCAAAATTAGTAATTAAAGGAGAATGGGAAAGGTGTTTCTATGTCATTTGTGAGATTTCTAGAAAAGTTTTCCACAAACATTAACTTTCAACTGTTTTTCTTCTCAATTTGCCTGTTACACTGCATAATGAATGACATGCTCTTCTATGTGTAGAAACATGCAGAGATATCGATTTCAGTCATTTCATGACAGAACACACAAAGACGAGTTCCTTCTGTGGCATTCTAGAACTCTTCTATATCATGCATCGAACAAAGGTGTTTCAATGAACTAGGCGGTTGACATTTTGGATAATGTACATCTTTTCTGCTAATTTTGCAAATATTTTCAATGACAAAAACCATAAAGAATGCATACTTAGTAGCAAATAGACATGAATGAGTAAAAATGGAGGGCTGGATTATTATTAGTCAAGATTCAGAATACACCTGTGATTTTATGGCAGAGGCTTGAAGACATATTATTCAGGTCACAGGCTACATGCAAATATGGTACCATGGTTCTTATGGGCACATAGCCAAAAAAGATACCCACAACATTTGGATCAGTTAGACCATTCTTTAAAGTATGAAATGAAAAATAAAGAGCCTGGGAAATTAACTGTATTACTGGTAATGAGCGAATGTACTCGGTGATATTAGGATATCACTCGAGTATCTGGGTGCTTGGATATGCTCGCCACTAGAGTTGAGCGACTTTGGTCAGATCGGGTTTCATGAAACAAAATTTGAGTCGGTTGAAACTGGTCCGACTTGTTAGGGCTGGCGGAACGCACCAAATAGTAAAGATGGTAATAAGGTGTGTTCGCAGCCCGAGGTCCACCATGCAGGGGTGGTAACCTGCTGCTCAGTAATGGTGGATGCTATATGGTGGTATACTATAAAGACACACGTGGGTTATTGTCACCCGGTGTGTACGGGGGCGGACTCTGTTGCTTCACAGAGCCGCACTACCGCTGAACATAAACGCCGGAGCCTGTTTGTGATTACAGAGCACGACTAAAAGAGCGCACAGTGTACGGCCACAGAACGCTACCCCAATGACATGGGGTTAGAGTCCTTCTAGGCCCACAGAGCGTGCGGCGTTGCTGCCACGAGCGCCGCTAAAGATGCTGGCAGTGGAGTGTGGAGCACGTGCACTGAGGCGTGCTGGATCACTGGTGAGGACCAATGTCTGACTCAAACCTTGACCTACCTACACCTAAGCCTGGGCGCTAGCAGGCTAGGCTGCACAACACATGCGTACAAAGGGTCGGGGTTTCATAATGAGTCAGTCACCAGATACATTCATACGTGCATACATCACTCACTCCTTATAGTCTGTAAATACAGTCTATCCTAGCGCATGGGCGAGTGGCCATGCAAACCTTTTATAGCCACGGGCGTTCGGGACCTTCCTGGCTTCTCGGATGGGCCAATCCAAATATGAGCAGGACCTGAGCACGTGATCCTCAATCTCCAATGGGAGATCACTCCACGGGCATGCTCAGTGGCCCGACATGAGGACTTAGTCCCTGGAGAATCTCGCTGCTGAGCAGCATGCATTGTCAGAGCTGTGCCAGAGGTGGCAGCAGAAAGCAAACCCACAGAGTTGGCATGGGCAGAGCGCCGGTACCGACAAATCTGCTGAGCAGGCTCCACTGTGGCCGAAGAAGAATGGGAGACCGCTGGGTGCAAAGCTCTGGATTCCTGCTGTGCAGAGGCAGGAACCCGACACCTAACAGGACTAGGGCAAAAAAAGTCAGAGTTTCGTCCAAAACCCGACCCCAATGCAAGTCAATGGGGAATAAAAGTCGGCATTGAGCGATGACATTCATCCACTCAATGCCGACTTTTATTCCCCATTGACTTGCACTGGGGTCGGGTTTCGGACAAAACTCCGACTTTTTTTGCCCTAGTCGGACCGGTTTCATCCGACTCAAATTTTGTTTCATGAAACCCGATCCGACCAGTCGCTCAACTCTACTCGCCCCTTGTCAAGCAGTGGCTGGTCCTCGAATTGAATGCTCCAATCCCTGCAGTGTGTGTTTGGTAACTGCTACAGCCAATAAATTGAAGAACAGCATCTCATCCGGGTGAAAGATATGTAAACGTTTATTGCGCCATGACAAATTACGACGTTTCGACCATCACATGGTCTTTTTCAAGCATAACATACAACAAGATATGGCTGTCTCAAATAGGCCAATATGGCCAATCAATGACAAGTATCCACCCACTATGAATGAATAGCATAAAAAATACACATAAAACATACAAAATACAGTACATTATACATACATAATAATGCAGTGCAAATACAATCATAAAATATTTTACAGGAATTATACAGCCTTACTGGCACATGGTGATGGTAAACAGAAATAAGGCTGCCAATTGGATATTTGCATCCCTATATCACCTAGCAACTTCCCACCAATAGAGTACAAACATACATAGGGTGTCAACACCCGAGCAACACAACCAATGGTAAAAGTCCCTTTAACAGGCACCAAATACCAATAGTGTGCTATGTGTCCGTTCACAAGCGTTCCATAACGACCCCTTAGAATCATCAAACGGCGTCAGCTTGCTGTCACACAGGAGATGATGTCACACAATCTCGCGATATCGTATCAAGGGATCGCTCATGTGCATTGGTGCTCCATGCAGTCAAACCGTCTACAATCGGAGGCGCCCATAATCCTCTGCACGCGGTCACGTGACACGTCACCTGATCGTACTTTCACCAACCACTACTCAGAGCGGTCACCTGATCGAGTCACATGACCGCAGTCCCCGGATCCGTAATATATGTATCCACATATCAAAAGAAATTTTTATCTAGCGGGTCCATAACGATTCATCAAAAGGGTTGATCAGCATACTCCATGGAAAACTGATAAGGAAACCAATATAGACATAGCTAAAATAATATGCAGAAAGGCGCTCACAAGATCAGTCACATGACTATAATCATAATAGCATCATAGTTGTAAAGACCAAGGACTAATACCCCCACAATTATATATACAATGCTGTAATACTATCAATCGATATTCCACAAAACCAGTGGTCTAAAAACTTTATTCTGATGATAGCAAAATCCCAAAATTGACACATAGCTAATATAGTCACATGAATGCAACCACATGAGCCCACCAGTCAATGTATCCCACATGGGGAGATCTCATAGGGGCCAATATGATGATAACCACGTCAAAAAAACGCTCAGCTACCATAATCAAATAATCAAAACCCTAAGTCTTACGTATACTTCTGCTCATGAAAAATACAAATGACTATCCAGGACCTATAAAAAACATACAGACAAATGACCAAAAAATAATAACTTTATTATAACACCCAAGTATGAAGACAAGAGGGCATGGGGAATGAACAAAAATTTCTATAGATATACAGCCACAATACTTCAGGACAATCCAGTCCCCATGTCCTCTGGTCACACCAATGCACCATTCCTGAAAAAAACAGAAAGAAATATTAAAATCAACTAATGCTATCAAAAAGCCAGAAGAATGAAGCTGTTGAGACTACTATGGACTAACTAGTACAAATTTGTAGGTTATAGTCAAGATTCAATCCCTTTGGCTGAAGTGTATCAAGAGTTGAAATCCACTTCAACTCCTTTCTTTTCAACAATAGCGTCCTATCTCCACCTCGTCTCAAGAAAGGAACCCCATCAATCACCCTAAACCGCAACTGATTCTCAGAATGTCTAAATTCGATAAAATGCTTCGGTATCGGTAAATCAAGAAGTTGTGTTCTAATTGTACTCTTATGCTTGCTGATCCGGGCCTTGACCTCCATAGTGGTCTCACCCACATAAAACAAACCACATGGGCAAGTTATCACGTAGATAACAAAGCTAGAGGTACAAGTATAGTGTTCTTTTATCAAAAATCTCTTGCCAGTATGGGGGTGATTGAAACTATCACCCTTGATCATGCTGCCACAGCACGCACAGCCAAGGCACGGGAAACTACCACACCTCAAGGGGCCTAATGTCAGTTGTCGCAACATCTTACTTGGTCCCACATCTGCTTTTACCAATTTATCTTTCAAATTAACTCCACGCCTATAGGATGAAATGGGTCTATTGGTAAATTCAAGAACCTCAGGTAACCCCTTCTGCAGTAGACCCCAATGTTTATTCAGAATTCCACTGATTTTATTACTGATAGGACAGAACGTTGATACAAAAGGAACCCGTCTATTGGCAGTTTTATCACATTTACGGTAAAGATCCCCAGCGGTCAAATTAATAGCCTTCTCCTTAAATTGTGTAACTTATCCCGCGGGATAACCCCTATTAATAAACTTGTGACACATTTCATCAAGCCTGCCAACCAGTTTGTTCTCATCCTTAACTATCCTCCGCACTCTTAACATCTGACTCCAAGGTAAAGATTCCACGATCCTCCTTGGATGGTTACTATTGTATAGCAAAAGACTATTCTTATCCGTATCCTTCACATAGAGATCTGTACTTAGCATATTCCCTTCTTTATATACCAATGTATCCAAAAATTGGACTTGAGTTAAAGATTCCGTCAGAGTAAATTTTAACTCTGGGTAAACACTGTTCAATTCTATTTGGAATTTATATAGATCTTCCACACTACCATCCCATACACAAAAGACATCATCGATGTAGCGTCACCAGGCGCGGACGAAGCCCCAGTAGATGGATTTGTACACATAACGATCCTCGAATACCGCCATATAGATGTTAGCATAAGTAGGGGCCACATTGGACCCCATGGCGGTACCACTAACCTGTAGGAAGTAATCATCCCCAAAAAGAAAATAATTCTTCCTAAGGATGAAACCCAACAGGGAAAGGATCATCTGTGCACACTCTGGGGCCAGGTCCGAGCCCGACAACACCACATCGACCGCCTCAAGACCCTTCTCATGCTGAATGGAAGTATACAATGAAGCCACATCGAAAGAGGCTAACACTGTGTTGGAATCAACCTGAATATCCTTGATCTTATCAAGGAAATAGTTCGTATCCATAATATAGGACCGTGCTGTTGTTGCAAATCGTCGTAAGATCTTATCCAAAAAATGGTTACTTTGTTGAAAAGCGAGCCCCTCCCGGATACAATAGGACGCCCGGGAGGGTTTAAAAGATCCTTGTGTATCTTCGGCAAAGTATACAGAATTGGTGTTACCGGGCTATCCTCAATTAAAAAATCAGACAACTTCTGGTCTATGAGCCCATTTGAAATGGCCTCATCCACCAGAAGTCGCAACGCTCTAAGAAAACCAGAGGTAGGATCACCAGCCAATTTCATGTAAACATCACTGTCCGATAATTGTCTCACAATCTCGGCCTTGTAACTATTAGTATCCATTATTACCACAGCACCACCCTTGTCCGCACTCTTAATTGTGATGGCTGTGTTCTCGGATAACTTCTGTAAAGCTTGCCTTTCAACAAGGCTAAGATTACCTCCGACCGTTTGACATGAGTTTTTCCACAATTTTATAATGTCCCTCTCCACAAGCTGGATATAGGACTCTACAAAACTATTCTTGACAGGTGGCTGGAATTTACTTTAGACTTTGAACGTGCCTCTCCTGGATCTAGAAGTTCCTGTCGGCCACCCTTTCTTTTATGCCTGCTACAGCCAATAAACATGTGGGGATCACCTGTGACTCACTCTAATGGCATAGTCACCTTTGTAGTAGCTCAGAGACAGTTGTGATTGGAGGGAGAGAGTAGTTGTCCAGGCCTGTGTGGGCACAGTTTCATTAATCAGAGTCTTCTAGTGGTCCTACTTGTGCTGATGCTGCACTTTGTAAAAGTGGTTCTAAGGGCTCATAGTGTTCTCTTTCTATTTCTATGCTATACATTATGCACTTAGCCTAGTGATACCTGCTGGAACAAAGAGAGTGGCTGAATAGAGCCTATAGGCATGGTTTAGGGCTTTGCAGTCCATTATTAAATTTATAGCTCCTGCATGTGACCACATTTGTTTGTTTTTTGGTGAAAAAAATGACTACACTGTCATTCATACAGTTTAAAGGGAACCTGTCTGCAAGATTGTGCACTATAACCTATAGACAGTGACATGTAGGCGATGTTATACTGATTAAAATGATACCTTAGTTGAAGAAATCCATCTTGTGGTTGTTGTTTAATCTTTATTTTCAGTTTTGAGTTAATGATATGCTCGTGGTGGTGCTGCCCTCACCTGCGCAGCAGCAGCAATCGGATCACCTCTATATACACCGATAGCTGCTACTTAGCAGGTGTGGTGGGCCTGGAATTTTTTATACTATAAAGATAATTTCAAGCACATTTATTATTAGCACAGTAAACATGCGATTATGCTATAGCGTAAGTGTCACGGCTGGCACCTGCGCTACAGAAGGTTTTTTTTTCATATATTCATTATGTAAACTAGGGGGCAGGTCACTGAGGGATTAGTGAAATGTCAGCAGTCTGCATTATGAATACCTAATCAGAGCAACGCATGAAGACCCCCCACAGGCCGCCCCGGAGCACATGCATATCATTAACTCAAAACTGAAAATAAAGATTAAACAAAAATCACAAGACGGATTTCATCACCAGGCATTGTAATCAGTATAACGGTGCCAACCTGACACTGTCTGTAGATTACTGTGCACAATCTGGATGACAGGTTCCCTTTAAGAAATATTACATCTTTAGCAACCTAAAAAATGTCCACTGCACATACGCTGGGATTTCCTGTCAAATTCCAAAAAAAATATCCTTTTGTAGAAAAAGAAAATTTGATTTGCAAGATGGTCATGATCATCATAAATTCCAGTGGTTTAAAATGTTTAAAAAACGCTTGCCGTGCTACAGTTCACAAAAATTTGTTTTTAAAACATTGACAATTGTCAAGGGTAAAGTTTAACATGCTTTGGACTGCAGCAGTTCACAAAATTTTCGTTTAAAAAATTGAATATTGTCATTCATATCATTGAGCATGTTTTTTTGTGTAAAATTATGGTGGTTTTAAATAAAAAAAAAAAAATCACTTGGCCTGCTATAGGTGACCAAATTTTTTTTAGCAAAAAAATTTAGCTTCAATTTATCAAAGAAACTTGGTTACTAGAGACCTAGAAATTGCAAAATGCGTAAGGCATAAGTTAAGGGACGGGGAAGTGGAAGTTCTGATGATGATGCTTGCAAGTAGTAAGGACGTGGGGCAGGTGCGACTGTGCTTGAGCACAAGCAACACACCAAGCCATGACACATATTTTCCTTTCCCACTTTGCATGGAGGCAAGGGACAACACTCCTGAAGCCACACCAGTGCAAACAGATGGTCAGTTTGAATGCAGATAATGCTTCGAGCATGATTACCAGCATCACCTAGCCTTTCACATAGTACAATCTCACCTCCCAAGAGTCTGGATCTCTTAATCCTTACCCTGATCCTCCTTCCTCCCATCAGACCCAGGAGACAAGTGATCTTACACTATTCTCCACGGTATTCACGGTGGAAAATGAAATGCTAGGTGAAATGCCGAGAGACAAAGAAAACCCTATATTAAGGGTCACCAATCTAACCCAAGAAGAGGTGCAAAACCAGCTAAATTAGATTAAAATAGATAAATCTCCGGGTCCGGATGGCATACACCCACGAGTACTAAGAGAACTAAGTAATGTAATAGACAAACCATTATTTCTTATATTTAGAGACTCTATAGCGACGGGATCTGCTCCATAGGACTGGCGCATAGCAAATGTGGTACCAATATTCAAAAAGGGCTCTAACAGTGAACCTGGAAATTATAGGCCAGTAAGTCTTACCTCTATTGTTAGCAAAATATTTGAAGGGTTTCTGAGGGATGTTATTCTGGATTATCTCAATGAGAATAACTGTTTAACGCCATATCAGCATGGGTTTATGAGGAATCGCCCCTGTCAAACCAATCTAATCAGTTTTTATGAAGAGGTAAGCTATAGACTGGACCAAGGTGAGTAATTGGATGTGGTATATCTTGATTTTTCCAAAGCGTTTGATACCGTGTCACACAAGAGGTTGGTACACAAAATGAGAATGCTGGGTCTGGGGGAAAATGTGTCTAAATGGGTAAGTAACTGGCTTAGTGATAGAAAACAGAGGGTGGTTATAAATGGTATATTCTCTAACTGGTTCGCTGTGACCACTGGGGTACCGCAGGGGTCGGTGTTGGGACCTATTCTCTTCAACATATTTATTAACGATCTAGTAGAAGGTTTGCACAGTAAAATATCGATATTTGCAGATGATACAAAACTATGTAAAGCAGTCAATACAAGAGAAGATAGTATTCTGCTACAGATGGGTCTGGATAAGTTGGGAACTTGTGCCGAAAGGTGGCAGATGCAGTTTAACAATGATAAATGTAAGGTTATACACATGGGGAGAAGGAATCAATATCACCATTGCACACTGAACGGTAAACCACTGGGTAAATCTGACATGGAGAAGGACTTGGGGATCCTAGTTAATGATAAACTTACCTGGAGCAGCCAGTGCCAGGCAGCGGCTGCCAAGGCAAACAGGCTCATGGGGTGCATTAAAAGAGGTCTGGATGCACATGATGAGAGCATTATACTGCCTCTGTACAAATCTCTGGTTAGACCGCACATGGAGTACTGTGTTCAATTTTGGGCACCAGTGCTCAGGAAGGATATAATGAAACTATAGCGGGTACAAAGGAGGGCAACAAAATTAATAAAGGGGATGGGGGAACTACAATACTCAGAGAGATTAGCAAAATTAGGATTATTTAGTCTAGAAAAAAGATGAATGAGGGGCGATCTAATAACCATGTATAAGTATATAAGGGGACAATACAAATATCTCTCCAAGGATCTGTTTATACCAAGGAAGGTGACAGTCACAAGGGGGCATTCTCTGCGTCTGGAGGAGAAAAGGTTTTTCCACCAACATAGAAGAGGATTCTTTACTGTTAGGGCAGTGAGAATCTGGAATTCCCTGACTGAGGAGGTGGTGATGGCGAACTCAGTCGAAGGGTTCAAGAGAGGCCTGGATGTCTTCCTGGAGCGTAACAATATTGTATCTTACAGTTATTGTTAGGTTCTTTAGAAGGACGCAGATCTGGGGATTTATTCTGACAGAATTTTATAGGCTGAACTGGATGGACTAATGTCTTTTTTCGGCCTTACTAACTACGTTACTATGCTACTACGAGTAGCTCTTTATATCACCATTTCTTGATTGTGGCCTCTCACTCCACATGTTTCAAGAGGGACAGGAGGACATGCTGCTTAGTGATGTACAAAACTTAGAGCAGACACAGTCACAATAAACTGAAGATGGGGAACAGCAAATGTTTTCTGAGGAGGAGGATGATGATGAGACACAGTTACCAATAACTCAGGTTGTTGTAACCAAGTAACCAAGTCAGGAGGATTAGTAGGCAGCAGTGAAAGATGAGGTGGTAGATGACAAAGTCTGTAAAATAGTTAGGTTTTCCCAAGCCTGTGACTTTTTAAAGAGAGTTCTGTGACAGGAAAAATGGACATTTGCAACCTGTGCCATGCCAAGATCAGCAAAAGCCTGAAAACTAAGAGCCTAACGACCACCTGCTTGATCAGGCACATGTCATCTAAGCACACAACACGGTGGGATGAATGCCTGTTTTCACAATTGGTGCCAGCAAGTGGCAACACTGCATCTTCACCTGTACTAGATATTTGCCCATCCACTGTCCATGACACTGGTGGAGATGCCTCCCGCTGTGTACTTGTCTTTCCAAATTCTGAGGCACCATCATCAGGCACTTCCAAGTCTTTGTCCCAGTTCAGAGTTCAGGTATTCCTACCAAAAGCCTTGGAACGAAAAATAAAGTTTCCAGCCCGCACCCACAGGCCCAAATGCTAAACGGGCACATTTCCAGGCTGCTTGCTGTGGAAATGTTGCCATTTAGACTTGTAGACACAGAGAATTTCATACAATTCATGGCGGCAACCATCACTAGGTAGTCAATCCCCAGCCGCTATTATTTCTCTTGGTGTGACATCCATGTCATGTACCAGCACGTGTCCAGGAACATCACCCGTACCCTTACCAATACACTAACTGGCATTGTCCACTTAGTGATCTTCACGTGGACCAGCACTTGTGGCCAAGCATGCTACATTTCCCTGACAGTACACTGGGTGAATATTGTGGAGGCTGAGGCCAAGTCTCACCCTGGCATGGCAAAGGTGCTAACGATGCAGAGGATTGATGGCCCTACTTCTATCAGGTTTTCCTACACCAGTTCCTGCATCCCTCCTGCTCCTCCTCATCCTCCATCTCCGTTGGTCTACCCTGGAGTAGCACCTGGCGTTCATCAGGTCAGGTGATCTCTTAGTCACGCCCCTCCAGGCTCTCCACAGTTCGTGGCACAGTGGTTCCACAAACCACGACCATAACACAATGCCTCAGTGAAGCGGCATCAGGCGTTGCTGAAACTAATCTGTCTAGGAAACAATCCACACACCACTGCACAGTTATTGAAAGGAATAACAAACCCGACAGATCTGTGGTTCTTGCTGCTAAACCTACAACCAGATATAGTCGTGTGTGATAATAGCCGTAACCTGGGTGTGGCTGTGAAGCTTGGCAAACTCACACATGTACAATCCTTGGCCCATGTGCTCAACTTGGCAGTTCAGTGGTTTCTGAAAAACTGCCCAGATTTGCCAGAGCTTCTGGTCAAAATATGCTGCATCAGCTCCCATTTCCACAAGTCAACTACAACTGCTGCCACTCCGGGGGTGCTGCAGCAGCGCATGCAAGTACCAAATCATGGACTGGTGCGCAACATGAGTATGCTCTGGAACTCCACACTGGACATTCTGGCAAGGCTTTGTGAGCAGCAGAGGCCAGCTGTGGAATCGTAGCTCCAACACGCCCATCAAAATAATGGTCAGTCTCCACACATGACAGCTGAAGAGTGAGCATGAAAGTCTGACATTTGAGTGGTTCTCCAAGATTTTGAAAACTTAATAAAGTTGGTGAGTGGCGATGATGCCATAATCAGCGTGATTTTCCTGCTACTGTGTCTACTTACACCATCGCTGCTCACAATTAAATATGAAGCTTTGCATGAGGACAAGGTAGGAATGGAGTATACTACCCAGTAGAGTTGAGCGACTTGTTTTTTTAGGGTCGCGTTTCGTTTTGTGAAACCCGACTTTTCCAAAAGTCGGGTCGAGCAAGATCGTCCGATTATAGGGAAAAGTCGGGGTCGTCCCGAAACACGAAACCCAATGTAAGTCAATGAGGAATAAAAGTCGGCAGTGAGAGGAGGACAGGAAACACACCTACAGTGCCCATTTGAATGCCAAAAGCATCAATTCTTCTTACTTAAGCTTGTCAACCTTAATTAACTTCATAATACAAGTTACGCACTGAAAAATGGGGGTTATTTGGCTAAAGTTGTGGGGGGGGGGGCTGGCTCCAGGTTTTCATGTGCCCTGGGCGAAAGAGCGCCCCTTTAACACATACCACAACTCATCATGCTCCGATATGGCAGAGAAATAGCGGTATAGTACAATGAAAAATACTTCACTTTTTACATCTCATGACAAGGCCCATCTATTTCTCCATACAGAATCATTGGTCCCATATAATGTTTGAAACAGTATATGATGAGCTCCACATAATGCTACAGTATATGTTGGTCCCCATGGATGAAGCTCCACTGTCTTATGGGCCCAAATAATGCTCCAAACATAATGGGCCCCATTTCTAATGCTCTAGTGTATAATGGGCCCTGTAAATGCTGCTCCAGTGTCTGATGTCCACCTTTGGAATGTTCCAGTGTATGGTGGGCCCCATCTATCATTCTCCAGAGTATAGTGCTCCCCAAAAAATGCTGTCCCAACACTGAAAACAATCAAATAAGTCTCCTCGCTAGGGAATCCCTGTACTAGTCTGGACTCCTCGTCGTCCCCATCTTCCATCTCACTGCACAGTATTTCAACCTTGCAAGTGCTGTGATCCTGAGCAAGCAGGGGGGGCACACTCGTTGGCGACGGCACTGGCACAGGGCCTCTGATAGTACGGTGGTGTGTCTGATGGCGGGTGGGCCGAACCTGCACTTTCATCTGCAGCTTCCTCTTTGTCACCGTGTAAGATGGAACTGTATATGGGAAGGGTAACCTGAGTTTCATCAGGGTCAGATTCAGGCCGTGTAGCGTGCGAGGGGAATGTAGTGGTCTGGGTCAATGTACCAGCAGATTCATCGAGCAGTGGCTGGGCATCATTGCACTTGTGTCGCCCCCAGGAGTACGGTCGCCACAGTGGCATTACCTTCTTCCTAGGGAGTGTGATGTCATGCTTGGGAGCAACGAACGATCTCTCTAGCAGGTTAACTGATTGGGCGGCGTTATTCCCACGAGTCATGACCCTCCAAACAGCGTTCATGAAGGCAAAGTGTTTGTTTTACGTGGGCAGTATGGTTGCAAAGCTGAACCTTAAAGGAATGTCCAGAAGGGCACCCCCAGGAGTGGAGCCTACGGTTAAATTCGACTCCACCTGGGAAACCTCAACCATGCCAGCTACAGAACAGATGCACACATTGCAAGCTTAATTTCGTTAACGAACGAGACTCCGTCATGCCCCGCGGTCCGAGTCCGGCTTACTAGAGGGACACGTGAGGCTCTGGCACATGAGATTGGCCAATAACTGGTGTGTCATGCCCTTACATGTCCGTGGCTGCATGTGCGCTACACTGAAAAGGCCAGCGTTTGTAGATTACAGGTGCAGATAACCCGCTGAACAACGTTAGTGATGGGGATCACTGATTACAATTATTACCCGCGAACAATGATTTCCCAGTAAGTGCAGGTCAACTGCAGTTCCGGAATTAGGCCTAACCGTCATTCCTGAAAAAATGAAAAACTTACGTGTGTAAACCACAGGTGCTGTAGCTTGCTTAACAGCTCGCCAGCCGTTCTCACGCCCAGTATGGATTACACGTGATTGCACAAAGGTTAGAAAGGGTACCGTTTCCCCGGATAACATGTATGGATAGCGTACACATTCAAAATATATGTCTCAGGAGGCAGGCTCAGACGGTGTTAGGCCCAGTATGGATTGCACGTGATTGCACAAAGGTTAGAAAGGGTACCGTTTCCCCGGATAACATGTATGGATAGCGTACACATTCAAAATATGTCTCAGGAGGCAGGCTCAGACGGTGTTAGGCCCAGTATGGATTGCACGTGATTGCACAAAGGTTAGAAAGGGTACCGTATCCCCGGATAACATGTATGGATAGCGTACACATTCAAAATATATGTCTCAGGAGGCAGGCTCAGACGGTGTTAGGCCCAGTATGGATTACACGTGATTGCACAAAGGTTAGAAAGGGTACCGTATCCCCGGATAACATGTATGCATAGCGTACACATTCAAAATATATGTCTCAGGAGGCAGGCTCAGACGGTGTTAGGCACAGTATGGATTGCACGTGATTGCACAAAGGTTAGAAAGGGTACCGTATCCCCGGATAACATGTATGGATAGCGTACACATTCAAAATATATGTCTTAGGAGGCAGGCGCAGACGGTGTTAGGCCCAGTATGGACTGCACGTGATTGCACAAAGGTTAGAAAGGGTACCGTATCCCCGGATAACATGTATGGATAGCGTACACATTCAAAATATATGTCTCAGGAGGCAGGCTCAGACGGTGTTTGGCCCAGTATGGATTGCACGTGATTGCACAAAGGTTGGAAAGGGTACCGTATCCCCGGATAACATGTATGGATAGCGTACACATTCAAAATATATGTCTCAGGAGGCAGGCTCAAGACGGTGTTAGGCCCAGTATGGATTGCACGTGATTGCACAAAGGTTAGAAAGGGTACCGTATCCCCGGATAACATGTATGGATAGCGTACACATTCAAAATATATGTCTCAGGAGGCAGGCTCAGACGGTGTTAGGCCCAGTATGGATTGCACGTGATTGCACAAAGGTTAGAAAGGGTACCGTATCCCCGGATAACAAGTATGGATAGCGTACACATTCAAAATATATGTCTCAGGAGGTAGCCTCAGACGGTGTTAGGAACAGTATGGATTGCACGTGATTGCACAAAGGTTAGAAAGGGTACCGTATCCCCGGATAACATGTATGGATAGCGTACACATTCAAAATATGTCTCAGGAGGCAGGCTCAGACGGTGTTAGGCCCAGTATGGATTGCACAAAGGTTAGAAAGGGTACCGTATCCCCGGATAACATGTATGGATAGCGTACACATTCAAAATATATGTCTCAGGAGGCAGGCTCAGACGGTGTTAGGCCCAGTATGGATTGCACGTGATTGCACAAAGGTTAGAAAGGGTACCGTATCCCCGGATAACATGTATGGATAGCGTACACATTCAAAATATATGTCTTAGGAGGCAGGCTCAGACAGTGTTAGGCCCAGTATGGATTGCACGTGATTGCACAAAGGTTAGAAAGGGTACCGTATCCCCGGATAACATGTATGGATACCGTACACATTCAAAATATATGTCTCAGGAGGCAGGCTCAGACGGTGTCAGGCACAGTATGGATTTGACGGCCCAGATTACACAGCGGAGGAGCAGGGAGAGGTAAAGATTGCAAATGCTGGGGCCCTGCCCAAGCAAGGGGGGCCCACTCGTGGGCGTCAGTACTGGCACTGGGCCCCTCATAGTACAGCGGTGTGTCGGACGGCGGGTGTGCACCACCACCATCAGAGACACTTGATTGCACTATGAGGGACCCTGTGCCAGTGCCCGCGTCCAAGAGTCGGCCTACCCACCTGTCCAGGGCAACGGCACTCGCACAGTGTCGTGCGCTAGGTGGTGACCCCGGCCATGGGGGGGAGGCAGCACAGTTAGGGAGTTTTAGAAAGTGGCATATGCTGATGTTGGACATTCAGCTGATGCAAAAGGCGAAATAGGTCAAGTCCCAGGAAGAGGTGGACCAAAGCAAGCCATTTTTCTGTCACCCTATGTGTCATCAGGGGAAGGTGGGACAAAATCCTTGGAAACCCATGCATGGTTCATTTTAATGAAGGTTAGATCATCCACATTTTGGGTTGACAGACGGGTCCTTTTTTCTGTCAGGATTGATCCAGCTGCACTGAAGACTCTTTCCGATAGCACACTTGCAGCTGGGCAAGCAAGCTCCTGTAAGGCATATTGTGCCAATTCAGGCCAGGTGTCCAGTTTAGCAGCCCAATAGTCAAAGGGGAATGACCTGTGTGGGAGAACATCGATATGGGAGGAAAAGTAGTTTGTAACCATGGTTGACAACTGCTGTCTCCTGTCACTTTCCATCGATGCAGTATTACCAGTTGTGTGAGCGGTATTTGAAAAATCAGTCCACAACATTGTCATGAAACACCTGTCTCCAACGCCACTTCTGCTGTGTGCACCACGAACACCTCTGCCAAGCTGCCCCCGGCCCGTACGGCTCGTGTGAGAACCATCACCGCTGCTGTGTGCTGGGAATGCCTCAAGCAACCGATTTACCAGAGTTGCTTGTTTATTAGCCAATATTAGGTCAAGGTTCTCCTGTGGCATGATGTTTTGTAATTTGCCTTTATAGCGTGGATCCAGGATGCTGGCCAACCAGTAGTCCTCATCGTTCATCATTTTGGCAATGCGGGGGTCCCTTTTTAGGATCCGCAAGGCATAATCTGACATGTGGGCCAATGTTCCCGGTGTCAATGATGCACTGCGAGTGCTGGTTGGAGGAGCACTTTCTGGCAAATCCACATCCCTCCAGTCACGCACAAACCCTGTACCAGACCTTGCCACGCCAACATGTTCACTTGCCCCACGAGATGCATCCTCCTCGCCTAAGTAATCACCCCCATCATCATCCTCCTCCTCTTCTTCCTCCACCTCGTCCAGGAGAGGTCCCTGAGCAGACAATGGCTGAATGTCATCAAGGATTCCCTCCTCCTCTTCCTCCTCATCAACATTGGCTGCAGACGCCTGCTCCTTAAGGTGCGTCAAAGTTTGCATGAGCAGACGCATAAGTGGGATGCTCATGCTTAGGATGGCGTCGTCTGCGCTTACCAGCCGTGTGCATTCCTCAAAACACTGAAGGACTTTACAGAGGTCTTTCAGCTTCGACCACTGCACACCTGTCAACTCCATTTCTGCTCTCAAAGTGCCTGGCTGTGTATCCTCCCACAAATGCATTATGGCCTGCCTCTGCTCGCACAGCCGCTCCACCATGTGCAGGGTGGAGTTCCACCTTGTTGCAATGTCGATAATGAGGCGGTGGTTGGGAAGGTGGAGCAATCGCTGCAGCTTCTGCATACGAACGGCGTGTACAGGCGACCGGCGGATGTGCGCGCACAGTCTTCGCACCTTCTGGAGCAAGGCTGTTAACTCCGGATAATTTTTGAGGAAGCACTGCACCACCAGGTTCAAGGTGTGAGCCAAGCAAGGTATGTGGCTGAGTTTTGAAAGGGCTATGGCTGCCACAAAATTACGGCCGTTAACACTAACTACCTTGCCTGCCTCAAGATGTACACTGCCCAGCCATGACTCAGTTTGTCGCTTCAAGTACTCGGCCAGCACCTCGGCGGTGTGTCTGTTGCCCAAACACATCTGCAACACAGCCTGCTGACGCTTTCCACTAGCTGCTCGATAGGGGGACACATCGTGTGCAACAGTGGCAGCTGCAGATGGAGTGCTCGTACGACTGCGCTCTGTGGACGAGCTTTCGCTTCTGGAGGAGGAGGAGGGTCGAACGCCTACAGCCAACTGTTTCCTATACCGTGGGCTAGGCAGCACTGTCCCACCACCGCTGTCCCCTGTGGACCCTGCATCCACCACATTAACCCAGTGCACAGTGATGGACACGTAACGGCCCTGGCCATGCCGACTGGACCATGCATCAGTTGTGAGGTGCACCTTTCCGCTCACTGACTGCTTGAGTGCATGGACAATGCGGTCTTTCACATGATGGTGGAGGGCTGGGATGGCTTTGCGAGAGAAGTGGTGACTGGGTAGGTCATAGCGTGGTACTGCATAGGCCATGAGTTCGCGGAAAGCTGTGCTTTCCACCAACCGAAAGGGCATCATCTCAAGCGAGATTAGTTTGGCAATGTGGGCGTTCAAACCCAGTGTACGCGGATGAGAGACTGAGTACTTTCTTGACCTACTCATAGTGTCTGGGAGGGTGAGCTGGACTTGAGAGCTGCATATGGTGGAAGTAGCGGTGGACTGCTGTGGCCTTGCAACGACACCTCAACATTTGCTGCTGTGCTAACCGGTGGGCTTACAGTGGGGGAAACAATGTAGCGTTGCTGACTACCTTCGTTGTGATCAGTTGCACATGTGGCACTTGAGGTTTGGTGTTGTGTCCACGCTTGCAAGTGCATGCTGGTTAAATGTCTAAGCATGCAACTGGTATTCAAATTTTTCAGATTTTTCCCTCGGCTAAAGGTCTTTGCGCACTTCTTACAGATAACCTTGGCCTGATCATGAGGATTTTGTTCAAAAAAGTGCCACACTGCACTCTTCCTACTTTGGCAGACATTTTGCGGCCTAGCACGCTGTGATCTTTTGACCCTCTGGACAAGCTGTCCAGCAACTCTTTTGATGTTTGGAACCTGTCTTTGGAGTGATCCGGGCCTGCCAGATAACAGCTGTTGCGATGTCGATGTCTGCTGTGGATGCTCCTCATCTGAGCTATTGGAAGCAGCACCCTCTTCCCTCAATGGATGCCAATCTGGGTCAACAACTGAGTCATCCATCACCTCCTCTTCTATGTCATGTGCACCTTCCTCTGCGTCACCGTGTATGGTGGTATAGTGTGCGGGAAGGGGCACCTGAGTCTCATCAGGGTCAGAATCTGGCTCTGTACACTGCGAGGACAATGTAGTGCTCTGAGTGAATGTACCAGCAGAATCATCCATCAGCGGCTGTGCATCAGTGCACTCCATGTCAGATTCATCTTGGCCTGGGTAATTCACCATTTCACTTGATAATCCAGGCATGGTATGTGAAAACAGCTCCATGGAGTAATCAGTAGTATGGCCTGCTTCATCCTTCAATCTTGGTTGGGGTGAAGGACACAAGGAAAGGTGTGGTTCATGAACATGAGCCTCCAATGACGACTCAGTGCTTTTACTTTTTACAACTGAAGAAGAGGAGGCGATAGAGCTGGAGGCTGAGTCAGCAATGTAAGACAAAACTTTTTCCTGATGCTCTGGCTTTAAAAGCGGTTTGCCAACTCCTAGAAAACTAAGCGTTCGAGGCCTTATGTAGCCAGACGATGACGCAGGCTCAACACCTCCTGCATTCGGTCCTATTTTGCTCTTGCCACTACCATCAGATCCACCACCAACACCATCATTACCAGCTGCCAACCCCCGCCCAATTCCACCAGCCTTCCTCATTTTTGGTAGAAATGTAGACAAAATCCAACAAACTATATAGTATGTAAAACAAGGTACAAGGTGTCTATAGGACAGGGGAGATTTTGAATTTCTGCACACACTTTTGGACACTGGACACTTTTGGATTGTGTGAGGCCCAATGAATATCTGAGCGCTATGTGACAGGCTCGATGGCACAGCTGTGACCTAAGTGACTAGAGGATAAGTGAGATTTTGAATCTCTGCACACACTTTTGGACACTGGACACTTTTGGATTGTGTGAGGCCCACTGATATCTGAGCGCTATGTGACAGGCTTGATGGCACAGCTGTGACCTAAGTGAGTAGAGGATAAGTGAGATTTTGAATCTCTGCACACACTTTTGGACACTGGACACTTTTGGATTGTGTGAGGCCCACTGATATCTGAGCGCTATGAGACAGGCTCGATGGCACAGCTGTGACCTAAGTGACTAGAGGATAAGTGAGATTTTGAATCTCTGCACACACTTTTGGACACTGGACACTTTTGGATTGTGTGAGGCCCACTGATATCTGAGCGCAATGTGACAGGCTTGATGGCACAGCTGTGACCTAAGTGACTAGAGGATAAGTGAGATCTTGAATCTCTGCACACACTTTTGGACACTGGACACTTTTGGATTGTGTGAGGCCCACTGATATCTGAGCGCTATGTGACAGGCTTGATGGCACAGCTGTGACCTAAGTGACTAGAGGATAAGTGAGATTTTGAATCTCTGCACACACTTTTGGACACTGGACACTTTTGGATTGTGTGAGGCCCACTGATATCTGAGCGCTATGTGACAGGCTCGATGGCACAGCTGTGACCTAAGTGACTAGAGGATAAGGGAGATTGGATTGCTTTTAAAAAAGCAGTTTGCGGAGCAGTGGGTAAACAGCAATGCCAGCCTGTCAGGAAGCCTTAAAAGGCAGCCCAACAACCAACACCACTGATACACCACAATATAGCCTCCCCTTGCACTGCACACACAGTGACTGGTGTGTTGTGCAGGCCAAATTGCTATCAGCAGCAGAAGCAGTTTTTTTTTTCTTCTCAGCAGGACAAAAAAAAAAAAAATTGGGATTGCTTTTAAAAAAGCAGTTTGAGGCCCAATGAATATCTGAGCGCTATGTGACAGGCTCGATGGCACAGCTGTGACCAAAGTGACTAGAGGATAAGGGAGATTGGATTGCTTTTAAAAAAGCAGTTTGCGGAGCAGTGGGTAAACAGCAATGCCAGCCTGTCAGGAAGCCTTAGAAGGCAGCCCAACAACCAACACCACTGATACACCACTATATAGCCTCCCCTTGCACTGCACACACAGTGACTGGTGTGTTGTGCAGGCCAAATCGCTAGCAGCAGAAGCAGTTTTTTGGTCTTCTTCCCTGCCTAACGCTCTCCCTACAGAATCAGCAGCAACCTCTCCCTATGCTAAGATCGGCAGAAGTAAGATGGCGGTCGGCGTGCACGCCCTTTTATACCCCCTGTGACGCCCACCAAAGCAAGCCAATCACTTGCATGCCCTTCTGAAAGATGGTGGTGACCCCTGCCTATGTCATCACGTTGCCCACAGTGTCCGTGGATCCTGATTGGCTGAAAAAGAGCGCAAAACAAACTTTTGAAACGCGACTTTGGCGCGTAAGTCGCCGACCTCATCCTAGGGTCGGGTTTCGTTTCATGAAACCCGACTTTGCCAAAAGTCGGCGACTTTTGAATTTTTTCGACCCGTTTCACTCAACTCTACTACCCAGCCATCTTCTTAGTGTGGATTGGGTAAAAATTAGGAGGTGAAGGCTCAGGAGGAGGAACAGGAGTTAGTTGCTAGTACAACAGAGGCTAGCAGCCATACAAGTTTTGTCTCACCTCTCCTACGTGGATGGGCTGGAAGGGGAATGATGAGGATGAGAGGGAGCAGGAGATGGAGAGTCTTCATCGTGGTGGAGACAGGAAAGTGTTGGCTGTAGGGATCTTGGCACTTATGGCCAACTTTATATACCGCTGCTTTTCGCGTGACCCTCTTGTAATCATCTTTGCCAAAAATAGGGTACTGGTTTCTCACCCTGCGAGACTCACACTACAAGAAGAACCTTGCATATTTCCTTTCTGAGGAAGAAAGGTCTACTAAAATGATGCTATACCAGAAAGCCATTGTGGAAAATATGTTGAAAAAATTCCCATCAGACAACGCTAGTGGCAGAGAGCAAGCTTTCTTGCCCAACCAAGGAGGAGAGGTGAGGGATACACAAACCAGGTACAGCAGACGTATGGGTACACTGTCTAAGGCCTGGACCAATTTCATGGCACCCTCTGAGTATAAAGTCCCTGCTAAATGGGTATTTTTAACAAGGAGTTTTTCAAGGGAACCTGTCACCTCGTTTATCAGTTATATGCTGCAGCCACTGCCTTTCGGGCTTATCTACAGCATTCTATAATGCTGTAGATAAGCCCCCGATAAAACCTGAAAGAGAGGAAAAACAAGTTTTATTATACTCACCCGGGAGAGTGGTCCGGTCCTATGGACGTCGCAGGTCTGGGTCTGGCGCCTCCCATTTTCTAGTGATGACGTTCTCTTCCTAGCTTCGTGTTGCGGCTTCTACACAGGCATACTGATCAGCCCTGTTGAGGGCAGAGCAAAGTACAGCAGTGTGCTTGCGCCGGGAAAGGTCAGAGAGGTCCAGCGCCTTAGCACCTGTCCGAAAAAAACTAGTGTACCGTATTCCTCTGCAATCTTCAACTATTGCGTTTCAAAGCTTGACACCTGGCATGAGCTGGATGTGTTTTGCTGCCCTTCCAATAGCATCTTGTCTGAGCTGGTATTTACTGCCACTGGGGGGTTATAACAGACAGGTGCTATCGCCTGTCAACAGAAAATGCAGACAGGCTCACTCTTACAAAAAAGAACAAAACCAGGATTAGTCCCAACATTTCCATGCCACCAGATGACAGCAGCACATAAACTGTTTTTAATCTTCAATATTTGAATGAGGCCCTCCAGTTGTTGTCTTTAAGGGTTGTAAGGTAGCGCTCACTGAGTGTATTGGGGGACACTCACTTGGCTGCAGATAAACCAGGTCCGGCACAGGCTTTTCACATAACATAGTCAGTACGGTTTAGTATACACGGCAAAAACCAAGGCAGCATGAAAACGGTAACAGTCTTACAGCAGACCAAAACGAATGTTCATAATGGAGCTCCGCTCCCTTAGCCCTGTGTTCACACAGGCTGTGCTTTGTCCAGCAATCAGGCTCTACAGTCTCTCAAGTTAATTCCCCCTGTCCGGGATTACCTCTTAATTGCTTCTCACTGCGGACGTCCATTCCCTGCTGGGGATTGTCCGATACACACAGGCCATTACACACAGGCCTCACCCGGTCAGCAGCCTCCACATGTGCGCTTCAGGAAGGCAGCACACCTTCTAGCACGTCGACCTTCCGGGACCTTCCACACGGACCAATCAGATCCAGGCACTCACTCATGCGACCTACCCTGGTCACCTTTTATGGTCCGTAGCCACACCCACAGCATCACATGGCTGTGACCTCATTGCAGGTCTTTCAGATTCACAACCACACACATAGACTTTACTTCAGACACACGCCCCTGGGTGGGTTTGTAGGTGACTGGTCCCACCCGTCTCACATGCCACCTGGAAGCCTTCCCTGATATATTGTAACAAAAACCTCAGCAGTACCTCTGCTGATTAACACACATGTTCAAGCTTCCATCCAAGGCCACCCACCCTGGGATACATAACGGTCATTTACCATCCTGCCGTTCATCCTATTTCCATTACCACAATGGACATGCCTGTATGCCTGTCCTGGGGCACCCACACAGCACCCCCTAGCAGACACAGTGATCACTGCACCACAGGGTCTATGGTGACCCTCTTATAATTTTTTTTCTAGCTTTGCACTGTGTGCAGAGCATTTATGAGTGTAGAAGTACCATAACCACACTTTATTATTTCATGAGGTAATCTAGTTACTGCCTTCAATGGTGAATGGATGACCCTCTTGTAATTTATTATTTCTGGCTTTGCACTGTGTGAGGAGCCTTTTTGAATGTGGAAATACCAGAACTACACTTTCTTAATTTTTTTTTTATGAGGCATTCCTGATGGTGTGTACAAGTACCACAACTACACTTTTGAAATATTTTAATGATTCCCTCCAGTTGTTGCCTTGAAAGGCATATACATGACCCTGCTTGTAATTTTTGGCAGGCTTTGCCCTGCATGTAGACCTTTTATAAGTGTGGGAGTACAACAACTACACTTTGTTCACAATATTTTAATGGGGTACTACAGTTGATACCTTCAAGAGTGTTTGGATGACCCTGCTTATAATTTTTGTCAGGTTTTGCACTGTCTGCAGAGCTTTTATGAGTGTGGGAGTACCATGACTACCTTTTCTTCACAATATTTGAATGAGGTACTACAGTTGGTTCCCTCAAGATTGTATTAATGACCCTGCTTTTAGTTTTTGATATTTGCACTTAGTGCCTAGCCTTTATGAATCTAGGAGTACCACTACAAGACAATTTGAACAGAAAGCATATGAGGCCCTCCTTTATATTTAATACAGGGTGTATCTTATTCCCTCTTCCATAAGATTTTTGAAATTTCTTGCTTCCTTCCTGAATTAATGAAATTTCCATTTTTTAATAAAGATTTCAATTTTGATTTACTTTGATTATTATTTTTTTTACATCCTTTTAAAATTTTGCCTTATATACAAGTTATTATACAAGAAAGAAATTTTCTTAACACTTTTTTTCTGCAAACTCCAATTTCTCTTTGATTTTGAATGTTTTATTGTCAGTCCTTAAAATGAAGTAAAAGTGTGAAACTATTATGGCCTTTATTGTGTCCCATCTGGATGGGGAGGCCCTGTCCTGGGTGAATCCTCTTTGGGAACGGGATGATCCCATAGTCTGTATTCTACCGGTCTTTTTAAATACTTTCCAGAGGGTCTTTGATGAACCGGGTCGGGTAGCCTCCATACCGAGTCCCTCTTTAATCCCCATCAGGGTGCCCTCATGGTCGGACAATACGGTATCCACTTTCAAACTCTATCTTCCGAGTGGGGTGGAATGTTGTGGCACTGGTGGGGGCTTTCTGGAGAGGTTTCTCGGGCAAGATTAAGGATTAGCTTGCAGGTCAGGATACCCTGACCTCTCTGGAAGATCATATTTCATTAGCCACCTGCATTGATCTACGGTTCCAGGAGCGCTCCCGGTAGTTGGCTCGGGAAAGGAGATCTTTTAGACCGTCTCCTCCAGTCAACAGGTCGCCTAATCCATGACCAACCATGACTCCCTCTGTGTCCACAGCGGAACCCATGCAGGTAGATTGAATCAAGGTGGCTGCACTGCGTTGGATGGAGAGACGGGCGTAGGGTTTATGCTTCTACTGTGGAGGGACTTCACACTTTCTCCACTCCTGTCCTGAGAGACGGAGAAACTCATTCACCTAGGCCAGGTAAGAGCCAGGTAAGAGAGGCCTCTCCAGGTGCAAGTAATTTCTCTCAACCCCTTACCATGTCCGTTCTTCTGGTCCTTGGTCAGACACGTGGGTCCGAGGTGGCCTATGTGGATTCGAGGGCAGCAGGCAACTTCATCCGGCTTAAAGAGGTGAACAAGTACCAGATTCCGGTGGTAACCATGAAGAACCCATGGCTGATTGCTTCGGTGGATGGCAAAATCCTTCAAGAGACCATCACTATGATTACCGAGGAGGTGGTGTTGCAAGTTGGAGCCTCACATCAAGAAAAGTTAGCCTTCTACGTGTTGCCTAACCTATCCCATGTGCTGCTTCTCGGACTCCCTTGGCTTAGGACACATGAGCCAGTCCTCGACTGGTGTTCGGGCAAAGTCCTTCGATGGGGCCACTTGTGTCATGTACAATGCTTGATCCCTATCCGTCCACCTGGCTCTATACGATCATCCCTCGATCTTCTGGGGCTTCCCTCCCCGTACCGGTCTTCCATGGATGTCTTTGATAAAAAGGAGGCAGAGAGTCTCCCTCTGCATCAGCCATATGACTGCCCCATCGAGCTAATCCCCGGGACCACTCCCCCTAGGGGTAGGATCTATCTGCTGTCCCCTGCAGAGACCTCAGCCATGTCCAAGTATGTCCTGGAGAAACTTACAAAGGGATTTATACGGAAGTCTTCCTCTCTGGCAGGAGCTGGCTTTTTCTTTGTCAGGAAGAAGGACGGATCCCTGTGACCGTGCATAGATTACAGAGGCCTAAATGATATCACAATCAAGAACAGGTATCCTCTGCCACTCATTCTGGAGCTGTTTGACTGTCTCAGAGGGGTTCGGATCTTTTCCTAATTGGACCTTCGAGGTGCCTATTATTTGATCTATATTCGCCCTGGAGATGAGTGGAAAACAGCCTTTAAAAATCGAAATGGACATTACGAATATCTGGTCATGCCCTTGGGTCTCTGCAACGCTCCTGCGGTGTTTCAAGAATTTGTTAATGAATTCTTCCGGGACCTCCTATATTCTTGCGTCGTGGTGTATTTGGATGATATCCTCGTGTTCTCTCCAGACCATTCCTCCCATAGAAGAAGTGTTCGCTTGGTGCTGCAGCGCCTATGGGAGAATCGCCTTTATGCCAAGATCGAGAATTGTCTTTTTGAACAGACTTCTTTACCATTCTTGGTTTACGTAATCTCCGACGCTGGATTGAAGATGAATCCTGAGAAACTGTCCGCTATTCTCAAATGGCTTCATGCCATTGGAATAAGGTCCATCCAACGGTTCCTTGGTTTCGCAAATTGCTACAGGTAGTTTATTCCTCATTTTTCTTTGGTAACTAAGCCTATCTCCACTCTTACTCGCAAGTGATCTAATCCCAATACCTGGACTCCTGAGGCCGAATAAGCCTTTCAAACTCTGAAATGTGCTTTTGCAACAGCCCCGGTGTTACACCATCCAGAGGCCAGCAGGCTCTTCATTCTCGAAGTGGAAGCTTCCTCCACAGGAATCGGGGCGGTACTTTCCCAGAAGTAGGCGTCCAGTCGCCTAGTCACCTGTGGGTTCTTCTCTAAAGCCTTTTCGCTATCGGAGTGTAACTACTCGATTGGAGACCGAGAGCTACTGGCCATAAAGTTGGCCCTGGAGGAGTGGCGTTATCTTCTGGAAGGGGCTGTTCACCCCTTTATAATTTTCACCGACCACAAGAACTTGACCTATATCCAGTCGGCCAAGAGACTTAATCCTCGGCAGGCCAGATGGTCCCTGTTTTTTGCCCGCTTTGATTTCGAGCTCCACTTTCGACCCGGTAATAAGAACACCAAGGTCGATGCATTGTCCAGGTTCCTTCAGCCAACTGAGGCAGAGGAGGAGCCTTCGCACATTATCAAACCTGCCAAGATTATCACAGGGGCTCCTGTGAGCCTTGTCACCCACCACCGGGCAAGACACTCATGTCTGAGGATGTTAGAAGAAAGGTTTAGAGGAATGCACTGGGGGCATTCCTCTAAACTTGCTGGTGATGCTGGGACTAAAAAAATGCTCACCCTCATCTCCTACTACTACTATTGGTGGCCAACTCTTCGCCAAGACATGGTTGACTTCGCTGCTTCCTGCACCTCCTGTGCCAAAAACAAAGTCCCACGACGTCCGCCGTCAGGCTTTTTACTCCCTTTGCCAGTATCCGTGGTTCCTTGGGAACACATAGCCATGGATTTTATCACTGATCTGCCTCGCTCCTCAGGTTGTACAGTTATCCTGGTGGTTGTGGACCACTACTCCAAAATGGCACATTTTGTCCCTTTGCCTGGGCTACCATCAGCTCCTGAGTTAGGCAAAATCTTTATCCATCAAATCTTCAGGCTCCATGGATTACCTCGATGCATCGTGTCTGACTGAGGGGTTCAGTTCACTTCCCGATTCTGGAGAGCACTTTGCAAACTCATGGACGTGTCGCTTGATTTCTCTTCTGCTTACCATCCGCAGACCAATGGTCAGGTGGAGTGAACTAACCAGGCTTTGACAGGTTTTCTGTGTTATTTTTCCAATGTCCACCAAGACGACTGGGTCGGCCTTTTTCCCTGGGGATGAGCGAGTATACCCGTTAGGATTCGGTACTCGGCGAGTAATGCGGTACTCGCGGTACTCGAATCCTAGCGAGTTTTTCACTACTCGCCTCGCAATATTCGGCACAGCCCGCACAGTCATCGCACAGCCCACCAAAGTGCCCATACAGTCCCCGCACAGCCCAGCACAGTCCCACACAGCCCAGCACAGTCCCGCACAGCCTGCACAGTCCCAGACAGCCTGCACAGTCCCGCACAGCCAGCACAGTCCCAGACAGCCTGCACAGTCCCGCACAGTCCAGCACAGTCCCACACAGTCCCACACAGTCACGCACAGTCCTGCACAGCCAGCACAGTCCCGCACAGCCTGCACAGTCCCAGACAGCCTGCAATGTCCCTCACAGTCCTGCAAAGTCCCGCACAGCCTGATACAGTCCCACACAGTTCAGCACAGTCCCACACAGCCCAGCACAGTCCCACACAGTCCAGCAAGTCCCGCACAGTCGAGCACAGTCCTGCACAGTCCCACATAATCCCACACAGCTAGCACAGTCCAGCACAGTCCCACACCGTTGAGCACAGTCCCGCACAGTCCTGCACAGTCCAGCACAGTCCCGCACAGCACAGTCCCGCGCAGCCCAGCACAGTCCCGAACAGCCAGCACAATCCCGCAGTCGAGCACAGTCCCGTACAGCCAGCACAGTCCCGCACAGTCCAGCGCAGTCCAGCACAGTCCAGCGCAGTCCAGCACAGTCCTGCACAGCCAGCAGTCCCACGCAGTCCAGCACAGTCCCGCACAGTCTTGCACAGCCCAGCACAGCCTGCACAGTCAAGCACAGTCCCGCACAACCCAGCACAATCCCGCACTGCCCATTATTCGCATTTCCCATAGACGTACATTGGACTCGCTACTCATTACGAGTACCCGAGGAGGTACTCGTAAAGAGTACAGCGAGTCCGAGTATTTCACTACTCGCTCTTCCCTAATACCAGCGAGTTCTCAACCAAGTCTTTGTTTTTTAATGTGCTTGGATGATCCTGGTGTACCCCTTCCAGTAATCTCAGTCTCGGGGGTACGCGCAGTCGATTCCTTATCCGCGGAGATTTCTAAAATTTGGAGTGAGACCAAGGTGGCACTCAAAAAAGCTGTTGGTCGGATGAAGAGGCAAACTGATAAAAGGCTGCTGGATCCTCCACTGTATCACACTGGTGAAAAGGTCTGGCTTTCGTCCAAGTATATCCGACTGAAGATTCCTTTGTACAAGTTGGACCCGCCAGTACATTGGTCCCTTCGAGATCCTTGGACATGTCAATGATGTTGCCTATAATTTGAGGTTGCCTGCTTCACTCCGAATCCCAAACAACTTCCATGTCTCGCTACTTAAACCAGTAGTACTAAATCGGTTCCATCACGCACCCGACTCTGCCTCTCAGCCTGTTGGTACCGACAATATCTTCGAGGTAAGAGATATTCTAGCCATGAATAGAGTTAGAGGGAGAACATTTTTCCTTATTGATTGGAAGGGTTTTGGGCCAGAGGAGAGATCTTGGGAGCCATGAGAGAACATTGACGCACTCCATATTTTAAGGAAATTTTTGACCAATCTCAGGAAGGGGCAGCGTAAGGAGGGGGGTACTGTTATGGCCGTTGTCCTGCTCCCAGATTCTTACCACCCTGCTCCAGCATCTCGGCGTCTTGCTGGTCGGGGCTCATGGCGCGTTTCTCCTGCACAGTCGGGTCCCCAGCAGGCGGTGTCACTGCACACTTTGCGCATGCGCCGTAGGCTGCGGCCACGTGCCTCATCATCTCTTTGACCCTTGGCGGTTCTCTGACCCGGAAGCACCATCAGACCAATGGGCTGCCATGACCGGGTATATCAGGCTGCACTCCTTTAGTTGAGGCGCCTGATTTTCATGTGTGCTTTGGTACCCATTGTTAGGCCCCTGTTTCTCTTGCTGTGTGGCTATTAACCCTTCCCTTGCTATTCCCTCAGCCCAGGTCTCATCTCTGGCTTCCTGTGTCTGCTCCACCCTGGTGGCTCCATGGTCCCTGTGCCTGGCTCCGCAGCTCCTGTTCCTCACCTGTCCTGGTTCCACCTCTCGGCCCTGCAGCTTCCTCGCTGTTCCTTTCTGAGTCTCCCTTGACCACTGTCCTAGCATCATATCCTCTCCATCTGCTCGGCCTTCCCTGTCCTCTGGCATTCCCTCCCGAGGCTGTCTTGGTCCAGTTGGCATCCCACTGCTTCTCTATGAGCCGCCCCTCTTGGTAGCGGCTGTTGTGGTATTTGAATCCCCTGGGCCTGCTCCTAACGATCCCACCTGGCTCACTCACCCGAGTGGAGGCTCGATATCACGACCCAGAGGGTCCACTCCTGGAAGCTCACCCCGTCGAGTCATAACAGAAACCATTGTTCAACATTTTCACTGCCCCCAAGACCTCCTTGTAGGGTCTGACTGGAAAATAGATTTCCCATTGATTCCCACTATACTCGTTACTCAAAATGAGCAACCGATCATTAGGAATTGATCGGTTCGAGTAACGACCATCTGAGCATTTTAGTGCTCACTCATCCCTATTAGTCACAGTGACATTTTATGCCCAGGGGACCAAATTGCTGCTTGACTTTAAGAACTATGGTACTTTATGCCATTTATTACATAAATATCAGGGGTGTAGTTATATGAATTGATTAATCATAAAGATTGTAGTTGTGAATGAACAAGTTTTTAGGCCATAGTATAAGTTGCCCTTAATACATAACAATCCTGAATTGAATAATTTGCCTGATTATAGAGAGAACTTGGATTTACAGATGCCTAGCTTCTCAAAGCTGAACTTTTGCATCAAAAATCTCATGGTACATGATTCGTCTAATATTATTTTATGCTACTAATATATTATTATGTGTTGCTTATATAGCGTTCTCATATTCCACAACACTTTACAGACCATCGTTGTCCCCATTGGACTCACAATCTAAATTCCCTATCAGTATGTCTTTGGATTCTGAAAGAGTCTGGAGCAATCAGAGGAAACCCACGCATACATTGGGAGAACATGCAAACTACTTGCAAATATTGTCCATGGTGGGATTTGAACCCAGGACCCTAGTTCTGCAATGCTACAGCGCTAACCACTGAGCCACCATGCTGCCTAATGTGCAGTTCATTAACAATATGAGCAAATACATTTGAGTGCAATTCAATTTTACTTGAATTTTACAAAAATCTTCATTTGCCAAATTGCGGATTGTTTTGCTATTTGCTTCTGTGCAAATCCTGAAAATTGGCGTCCGCTGGCCACCATTTTTGTAAACTGTGAGAGACACCATTCTTTAGCACCTCTGCATCTTTAATCTGCCTCAGCTCATGATGAAATCCCCAGGCCACTGATGCCAGGCTGGGAACTTCTGGGTTTGAGAGGTTGGGGAGGGTTCTGTGCATGCCCTTGCAAAGATCACAGCCTTTGCCGTCACAGCATAACTAGATGAAACGAGGACTGGATGGCTCAAAATGAGGAGTGCAGGGGTTGCATTGCTGAGCGGCGAGATGAGCAGAACGATTTTTTTTATTTTATACAAATAATGTTTGCTATGCTTTGGGATCGGGAGCTAATTGAAATTTTACAGCAAAAACTTCACAAACAGGCAAATTTTAATTTTGTCTGATCCGCCCATCTCTAGCCACAGTATCACACATATTTCTTGTGATAATTAGCAATTGACTTTATTGTGTGTTAATAAAGGATTTCATTCTCAAGGATTGTAAATATTCAAGTCTTTTTGTTGCTAAGACATTACTTATCACAGTGAGAATGGCTTTGAAATCCATTAAACATGTTTGGAATTTCACCTCAACGGAACTGACCCTCTTTATCCAAATGATAAGTATTGGTATTGGGTCATCATGTTCTTATGGCCTAATGTCATTACTAGAGTTGAGCGAAACGGGTCAAAAAAATTCAAAAGTCCCCGACTTTTGGCAAAGTCGGGTTTCATGAAACGAAACCCGACCCTAGGATGAGGTCGGCCACGAGGTCGGCGACTTACGCGCCAAAGTCGCGTTTCAAAAGTTTGTTTTGTGCTCTTTTTCAGCCAATCAGGATCCACGGACACTGTGGGCAACGTGATGACATAGGCAGGGGTCACCACCATCTTTCAGAAGGGCATGCAATTGATTGGCTTGCTTTGGTGGGCGTCACAGGGGGTATAAAAGGGCGTGCACGCCGTCCTCCATCTTACTTCTGCCGATCTCAGTATAGGGAGAGGTTGCTGATTCTGTAGGGAGAGCGTTAGGCAGGGAAGAAGACAAAAAAACTGCTTCTGCTGCTAGCGATTTGGCCTGCACAACACACCAGTCACTGTGTGTGCAGTGCAAGGGGAGGCTATATAGTGGTGTATCAGTGGTGTTGGTTGTTGGGCTGCCTTCTAAGGCTTCCTGACATTCCTGCATTGCTTTTTACCCACTGCTCCGCAAACTGCTTTTTTAAAAGCAATCCAATCTCCCTTATCCTCTAGTCACTTTGGTCACAGCTGTGCCATCGAGCCTGTCACATAGCGCTCAGATATCAGTGGGCCTCACACAATCCAAAAGTGTCCAGTGTCCAAAAGTGTGTGCAGAGATTCAAAATCTCCCTTATCCTCTAGTCACTTTGGTCACAGCTGTGCCATCGAGCCTGTCACATAGCGCTCAGATATTCATTGGGCCTCACACAATCCAAAAGTGTCCAGTGTCCAAAAGTGTGTGCAGAGATTCAAAATCTCCCTTATCCTCTAGTCACTTTGGTCACAGCTGTGCCATCGAGCCTGTCACATAGCGCTCAGATATCAGTGGGCCTCACACAATCCAAAAGTGTCCAGTGTCCACAAGTGTCTGCAGAAAATCAAAATCTCCCCTGTCCTATAGACACCTTGTACCTTGTTTTACATTACTATATAGTTTGTTGGATTTTGTCTACATTTCTACCAAAAATGAGGAAGGCTGGTGGAATTGGGCGGGGGTTGGCAGCTGGTAATGATGGTGTTGGTGGTGGATCTGATGGTAGTGGCAAGAGCAAAATAGGACCGAATGCAGGAGGTGTTGAGCCTGCGTCATCGTCTGGCTACATAAGGCCTCGAACGCTTAGTTTTCTAGGAGTTGGCAAACCGCTTTTAAAGCCAGAGCATCAGGAAAAAGTTTTGTCTTACATTGCTGACTCAGCCTCCAGCTCTATCGCCTCCTCTTCTTCAGTTGTAAAAAGTAAAAGCACTGAGTCGTCATTGGAGGCTCATGTTCATGAACCACACCTTTCCTTGTGTCCTTCACCCCAACCAAGATTGAAGGATGACGCAGGCCATACTACTGATTACTCCATGGAGCCGTTTTCACATACCATGCCTGGATTATCATGTCAAATGGTGAATTACCCAGGCCAAGATGAATCTGACATGGAGTGCACTGATGCACAGCCGCTGATGGATGATTCTGCTGGTACATTCACTCAGAGCACATTGTCCTCGCAGTGTACAGAGCCAGATTCTGACCCTGATGAGACTCAGGTGCCCCTTCCCGCACACTATACCACCATACACGGTGACACAGAGGAAGGTGCACATGACATAGAAGAGGAGGTGATGGATGACCCAGTTGTTGACCCAGATTGGCATCCATTGGGGGAAGCAGCACCCTCTTCCAATAGCTCAGATGAGGAGCATCCACAGCAGACATCGACATCGCAACAGCTGTTATCTGGCAGGCCCGTAGCACTCCAAAGACAGGTTCCAAACATCAAAAGAGTTGCTGGACAGCTTGTCCAGAGGGTCAAAAGATCACAGCGTGCTAGGCCGCAAAATGTCCGCCAAAGTAGGAAGAGTGCAGTGTGGCACTTTTTTGAACAAATTCCTCATGATCAGGCCAAGGTTATCTGTAAGAAGTGCGCAAAGACCTTTAACCGAGGGAAAAATCTGAAAAATTTGAATACCAGTTGCATGCTTAGACATTTAACCAGCATGCACTTGCAAGCATGGACACAACACCAAACCTCAAGTGCCACATGTGCAACTGATCACAACGAAGGTAGTCAGCAACGCTACATTGTTTCCCCCACTGTAAGCCCACCGGTTAGCACAGCAGCAAATGTTGAGGTGTCGTTGCAAGGCCACAGCAGTCAGGGAATCCCACTGTTATATCAACGAAAGACTGATTCTAGGCCATCAGAAAGAACACCAACTCCATCACCATCATCAACCCTCTCTCAGTCCGCCCTGTCCACCGCTACTTCCACCATATGCAGCTCTCAAGTCCAGCTCACCCTCCCAGACACTATGAGTAGGTCAAGAAAGTACTCAGTCTCTCATCCGCGTACACTGGGTTTGAACGCCCACATTGCCAAACTAATCTCGTTTGAGATGATGCCCTTTCGGTTGGTGGAAAGCACAGCTTTCCGTGAACTCATGGCCTATGCAGTACCACGCTATGACCTACCCAGTCACCACTTCTTCTCTCGCAAAGCCATCCCAGCCCTCCACCATCATGTGAAAGACCGCATTGTCCATGCACTCAAGCAGTCAGTGAGCGGAAAGGTGCACCTCACAACTGATGCATGGTCCAGTCGGCATGGCCAGGGCCGTTACGTGTCCATCACTGCGCACTGGGTTATTGTGATGGATGCAGGGTCCACAGGGGACAGCGGTGGTGGGACAGTGCTGCCTAGCCCACGGTATAGGAAACAGTTGGCTGTAGACGTTCGACCCTCCTCCTCCTCCTCCTCCAGAAGCGAAAGCTCGTCCACAGAGCGCAGTCGTACGAGCACTCCATCTGCAGCTGCCACTGTTGCACACGATGTGTCCCCCCTATCGAGCAGCTAGTGGAAAGCGTCAGCAGGCTGTGTTGCAGATGATGTGTTTGGGCAACAGACACACCGCCGAGGTGCTGGCCGAGTACTTGAAGCGACAAACTGAGTCATGGCTGGGCAGTGTACATCTTGAGGCAGGCAAGGTAGTTAGTGATAACGGCCGTAATTTTGTGGCAGCCATAGCCCTTTCAAAACTCAGCCACATACCTTGCTTGGCTCACACCTTGAACCTGGTGGTGCAGTGCTTCCTCAAAAATTATCCGGAGTTAACAGCCCTGCTCCAGAAGGTGCGAAGACTGTGCGCGCACATCCGCCGGTCGCCTGTACACTCCGTTCGTATGCAGAAGCTGCAGCGATTGCTCCACCTTCCCAACCACCGCCTCATTATCGACATTGCAACAAGGTGGAACTCCACCCTGCACATGGTGGAGCAACTGTGCGAGCAGAGGCAGGCCATAATGCATTTGTGGGAGGATACACGGCCAGGCACTTTGAGAGCAGACATGGAGTTGACAGGTGTGCAGTGGTCGAAGCTGAAAGACCTCTGTAAAGTCCTTCAGTGTTTTGAGGAATGCACACGGCTGGTAAGCGCAGACGACGCCATCCTAAGCATGAGCATCCCACTTATGCGTCTGCTCATGCAAACTTTGACGCACCTTAAGGAGCAGGCGTCTGCAGCCAATGTTGATGAGGAGGAAGAGGAGGAGGGATTCCTTGATGACATTCAGCCATTGTCTGCTCAGGGACCTCTCCTGGACGAGGTGGAGGAAGAAGAGGAGGAGGATGATGATGGGGATGATTACTTAGGGGAGGAGGATGCATCTCGTGGGGCAAGTGAAAATGTTGGCGTGGCAAGGTCTGGTACAGGGTTTGTGCGTGACTGGAGGGATGTGGATTTGCCAGAAAGTGCTCCTCCACCCAGCACTCGCAGTGCATCATTGACACCGGGAACATTGGTCCACATGTCAGATTATGCCTTGCAGATCCTAAAAAGGGACCCCCGCATTGCCAAAATGATGAACGATGAGGACTACTGGTTGGCCAGCATCCTGGATCCACGCTATAAAGGCAAATTACAAAACATCATGCCACAGGAGAACCTTGACCTAATATTGGCTAATAAACAAGCAACTCTGGTAAATCGGTTGCTTGAGGCATTCCCAGCACACAGCAGCGGTGATGGTTCTCACACGAGCCGTACGGGCCGGGGGCAGCTTGGCAGAGGTGTTCGTGGTGCACACAGCAGAAGTGGCGTTGGAGACAGGTGTTTCATGACAATGTTGTGGACTGATTTTTCAAATACCGCTCACACAACTGGTAATACTGCATCGATGGAAAGTGACAGGAGACAGCAGTTGTCAACCATGGTTACAAACTACTTTTCCTCCCATATCGATGTTCTCCCACACAGGTCATTCCCCTTTGACTATTGGGCCGCTAAACTGGACACCTGGCCTGAATTGGCCCAATATGCCTTACAGGAGCTCGCTTGCCCAGCTGCAAGTGTGCTATCGGACAGAGTCTTCAGTGCAGCTGGATCAATCCTGACAGAAAAAAGGACCCGTCTGTCAACCCAAAATGTGGATGATCTAACCTTCATTAAAATGAACCATGCATGGGTTTCCAAGGATTTTGTCCCACCTTCCCCTGATGACACATAGGGCGACAGAAAAATGGCTTGCTTTGGTCCACCTCTTCCTGGGACTTCACCTATTTCGCCTTTTGCATCAGCTGAATGTCCAACATCAACATATGCCACTTTCTAAAACTCCCTAACTGTGCTGCCTCCCCCCCCCCCCCATGGCCGGGGTCACCACCTAGCGCACGACACCGTGCGAGTGCCGTTGCCCTGGACAGGTGGGTAGGCCGACTCTTGGGCGCGGGCACTGGCACAGGGTCCCTCATAGTGATGTATATACATATATTTTGAATGTGTACGCTATCCATACATGTTATCTGGGGATACGGTACCCTTTCTAACCTTTGTGCAATCACGTGCAATCCATACTGGGCCTAACACCGTCTGAGCCTGTCTCCTGAGACATATATTTTGAATGTGTACGCTATCCATACATGTTATCCAGGGATACGGTACCCTTTCTAACCTTTGTGCAATCACGTGCAATCCATACTGGGCCTAACACCGTCTGAGCCTGCCTCCTGAGACATATTTTGAATGTGTACGCTATCCATACATGTTATCCGGGGAAACGGTACCCTTTCTTACCTTTGTGCAATCACGTGCAATCCATACTGGGCCTAACACCGTCTGAGCCTGCCTCCTGAGACATATATTTTGAATGTGTACGCTATCCATACATGTTATCCGGGGATACGGTACCCTTTCTAACCTTTGTGCAATCACGTGCAATCCATACTGGGCCTAACACCGTCTGAGCCTGCCTCCTGATGTATAGACATATATTTTGAATGTGTACGCTATCCATACATGTTATCTGGGGATACGGTACCCTTTCTAACCTTTGTGCAATCACGTGCTATCCATACTGGGCCTAACACCGTCTGAGCCTGCCTCCTGAGACATATATTTTGAATGTGTACGCTATCCATACATGTTATCCGGGGAAACGGTACCCTTTCTAACCTTTGTGCAATCACGTGCAATCCATACTGGGCCTAACACCGTCTGAGCCTGCCTCCTGCTGTATAGACATATATTTTGAATGTGTACGCTATCCATACATGTTATCCGGGGAAACGGTACCCTTTCTAACCTTTGTGCAATCACGTGCAATCCATACTGGGCCTAACACCGTCTGAGCCTGCCTCCTGATGTATAGACATATATTTTGAATGTGTACGCTATCCATACATGTTATCTGGGGATACGGTACCCTTTCTCACCTTTGTGCAATCACGTGTAATCCATACTGGGCGTGAGAACGGCTGGCGAGCTGTTAAGCAAGCTACAGCACCTGTGGTTTGCACACGTAAGTTTTTCTTTTTTTCAGGAATGACGGTTGACCTGCACTTACTGGGAAATCATTGTTCGCGGGTAATAATTGTAATCAGTGATCCCCATCACTAACGTTGTTCAGCGGGTTATCTGCAACTGTAAGCGACAAAAGCTGGCCTTTTCAGTGTAGCGCACATGCAGCCACGGACATGTAAGGGCATGACACACCAGTTATTGGCCAATCTCATGTGCCAGAGCCTCACGTGTCCCTCTAGTAAGCCGGACTCGGACCGTGGGGCATGACGGAGTCTCGTTCGTTAACGGAATTAAGCTTGCAATGTGTGCATCTGTTCTGTAGCTGGCATGGTTAAGGTTTCCCAGGTGGAGTCGAATTTAACCATAGGCTCCACTCCTGGTGGTGCCCTTCTGGACATTCCTTTAAGGTTCAGCTTCGCAACCATACTGCCCACGTAAAACAAACACTTTGCATTCATGAACGCTGTTTGGAGGGTCATGACTCGTGGGAATAACGCCGCCCAATCAGTTAACCTGCTAGAGAGATCCTTCGTTGCTCCCAAGCATGACATCACACTCCCTAGGAAGAAGGTAATGCCACTGTGGCGACCGTACTCCTGTGGGCGACACAAGTGCACTGATGCCCAGCCACTGCTCGATGAATCTGCTGGTACATTGACCCAGACCACTACATTCCCCTCGCACGCTACCCGGCCTGAATCTGACCCTGATGAAACTCAGGTTACCCTTCCCATATACAGTTCCATCTTACACGGTGACAAAGAGGAAGCTGCAGATGAAAGTGCAGGTTCGGCCCACCCGCCATCAGACACACCACCGTACTATCAAGGGCCCTGTGCCAGTGCCGTCGCCAACGAGTGGGCCCCCCTGCTTGCCCAGGATCACAGCACTTGCAAAGTTGAAATACTGTGCAGTGAGATGGAAGATGGGGACGACGAGGAGTCCAGACTAGTACAGGGATTCCCTAGCGAGGAGACTTATTTGATTGTTTTCAATGTTGGGACAGCAATTTTTGGGGAGCACTATACTCTGGAGAATGATAGATGGGGCCCACCATACACTGGAACATTCCAAAGGTGGACATCAGACACTGGAGCAGCATTTACAGGGCCCATTATACACTAGAGCATTAGAAATGGGGCCCATTATGTTTGGAGCATTATTTGGGCCCATAAGACAGTGGAGCTTCATCCATGGGGACCAACATATACTGTAGCATTATGTGGAGCTCATCATATACTGTTTCAAACATTATATGGGACTAATGATTCTGTATGGAGAAATAGATGGGCCTCATCATGAGATGTAAAAAGTGAGGTATTTTTCATTGTACTATACCGCTATTTCTCTGCCGTATCGGAGCATCATGAGTTGTGGTATGTGTTAAAGGGGCGCTCTTTCGCCCAGGGCACATGAAAACCTGCAGCCAGCCCCCCCCCACAACTTTAGCCAAATAACCCCCATTTTTCAGTGCGTAACTTGTATTATGAAGTTAATTAAGGTTGACAAGCTTAAGTAAGAAGAATTGATGCTTTTGGCATTCAAATGGGCACTGTAGGTGTGTTTCCTGTCCTCCTCTCACTGCCGACTTTTATTCCCCATTGACTTACATTGGGTTTCGTGTTTCGGGACGACCCCGACTTTTCCCTATAATCGGACGATCTTGCTCGACCCGACTTTTGGAAAAGTCGGGTTTCACGAAACGAAACTCGACCCTAAAAAACCAAAAGTCGCTCAACTCTAGTCATTACTCTATTAGTCAAGTGCTCATTTGTATAATACTTTAAAACCATTAATTGGGTCATGTAAATTTAACAGAGGCCACAGCTTCTCTCAATGGACCTCTAAGGAAACCTCCTGACAAAAAAGGCTGTTTTTTTATTGTTTTAAGTATGTGGTGAATATGTGCCTAATAAAACTAGTACAAAGCGCTCACAGAAGCTTCCTCTTATTATGAACCTGCAGTCATTTTAAATGTGCCAAAAATGTTCTTCAAATGCCAGTAGCATGGAAGTCTGGATTATTGAAGAATATTGAATGATTTAGCTTAGTGGGACTTTACAAATAAACTGTTGGCATTGGGATCTCACCATTTAAATTGCTGATTTGCCTTAAATCTATCTTTGTAGTTTTCAGCTTTATCATTACAGGAGGCACATATAACTTTTTAGGAGAGGTCGAATATCAATAGGTCATTTTCTGATTGCGTCTTACTATGTTACTTTTCTAGGAAGGAGTGCAAGAATAGGGTTGGCAATGAGACATTTCGCATGCCTCTGTGCATTCCCTCTGGCCCCCCTCCTGTGAAACGGAAATAAGAAAGCGCTGCTACTGTAACCTCTCGATTCTTCTCCCTTCCCAATTAAAATAACGGGACTGTGTTTTCTTAATAACTGCATGCTGATCACGACAGGGAAGGCTATTAGCTCCCAATGCAGAACACATCTGCCTACCTAGAATAGCCAATTATATCAACCTGAGTGGTGAAACGGGGCTACAGGATGCTGTTTCTAGAATGACAAAGTAATGCTAATTTATTCCAAAAAGATTATCATAAACGCGCTGCTGCTGAATGGGTTAATACAGAGTTTGAACATTTCTACAAGTTGACATACTTAATTCAACATTAACATAGATTTGAGTGTATACTTATCTCCTATGGATGGGATCAGCCAGTGCTGCTTCTATAACTTTTTTTGTGAAACATTCTTTTCTATTCTTTCAGTTGCAATGATATATAGATGTGTCCGCTCTCTGCTCAAATTTGGTTAGGGATTCCAATTTGTGACAAAAACTAATTCAGTGCAGTTTATACCACATACTAACTGAAAAATGTTGGAGATTTCCATCTAAAATAAAGTTATAAAGTTTATAAAGGGGGACTGACTTTTCTCCACCTCTATTGGTGTCTGATGTTAATTATTAATGTCAGCCTTGACTATTAATATACAATTTAGTAAAGCCTTAACATTATCTGTTGTTTATACGACAGTATATACCAACTAAGACAAAACTGTGTATCAATGAAGAATATTTACTGCACACAAGTCCACAGTCTATTACAGTACATACACATATATTTATACCCAAGCTGGTGGCTATATATATATATATATATATATATATATATATATATATTTTGATACTACAACACTAATACAGTATTATCACAACAATACCACACATTCAGCCCCATGATTACCTAATAATTTCCTTCCATGTTGCCAAGTCACATGCATCCAATAAGCAGCCCTCCCGCCTAACATTATCCCTATATACCGTATTTTTCAGATTATAAGACACTTCTTTCCAAGAATTTTTTGGGAAAATGTAGGTGCATCTTATAATCTGAATTGTAGCTGCAGTGGAGCTTATTGGCTGCGATGGGGAGGGGTCCCAGGGTCACTGATTCCGGAAGCTTCTGACAGAGGCAGGAGTCAGGCACTGGCTGCGGGCTCCAGGCTGGTATAACGAGGTGTTTGGTGGCGCAGTGGCTCCACCAACATTTTGTAACAGCCCGGAGTCCCACACTTTCCATACACTTCTATGCCATCGACTCCGGGAAAATTGCCACCAAAGGCAACGCATGCACAAATTTAGATCTCGGCACTGAGATCTCATCTTCCGAGATCTCGGCTCCCGAGATCCCAATTGCGCATACGCCACCTCCGGCGGCCATTTTCCCAGAGTCCCCTGCAGTAAAAAGTATGAAAGGTGCAGGGCTCCAGGCTTTCACAAAATGTCGGCGGAGCCCCCACACCACTGAACACCTTGTCGCATCAGCCTAGGGCCCACAGCCATGGCCTGACTTTTGCTGCCACTCAACACCCTGTCCTACCAGCCTGGAGCTCCACGCATCTTCTGACTCCGCCAGCAGCCACTCTGCCACCTGGGACCCGGACCCAGCTACACCACCTCTGTCCCCCAGGTAAGCTAACTCAAAAGTGGATTATAACAAGAATCATTTTATTCAAAAAATAAATTTCCTATTTACCTCCCCAAAATTTGGGGTGAGTCTTATAAACCGGTGCATCTTATAGTACCCAAAATATGGTATATAAAAAACAAGGTGTTATACAGCTCTGGCAAAAATTAAGAGACCACCACATCAAAACCCTGTCATGGGTAGCCCATTCTCCAGACCTAAACCCCATTGAAAACCTCTGGAATGAAATTAAGAGGATGATGGATAGTCACAAGCCATCAAACAAAGAACTGCTTACATTTTTGCGCCATAAGCAGTATGAAAGACTGGTGGAAAGCATGCCAAGACGCATGAAAGCTGTTTTTAAAAACCATCGTTATTCCACAAAATATTGATTTCTGAACTCTTCCTGAGTTAAAACATTAGTATTGTTGTTTCTAAATGATTACGAATTTGTTTTCTTTGCATTATTTGAGGTCTGAAGGCACTGCTTTTTTTAATTTTGACCATTTCTCCTTTTCAGAAAATTAAATTGCTTGGAAATTCAGAGACATGCTGCCAGAAGTTTGTAGACTAAAAGAACAATTTACTCAAAAATATACCTATAAAGAGAAAAATCAGACAAACTGAACATTTGGAAGTGGTCTCTTAATTTTTGCCAGAGCTGTATATCATTCTATGTACATGTACATTTTTGGGTACTTCTCTTCTAAACTAACAATACACTCAAAAATCTATAACTGAACATATAATATATAATTTACTTCACCACCACTGGATGGCCAAAACTAGACACATATTGCATATATAACTCTTGACAGAGTCCCGCAAAATACTGATTTTATTTTTTCCTGGCAATTTTGTACCACTTATCTTGGGATATGTTGAGCCAAGAACAAAAGTAAAGAAAGAGAATGTACGGAACAATACAACACTAAAGGACAGTGTGCCAACCTGCTCCTTCTTTTGGCACCTGTCCTTAGAGTATAAGCATCATGTGACATCATCATGGCAGACAATTATTGCTCAACCGTGTAAATGTAATGTAACAGAGCCTATGCAACATGTGATGTATCTGGGGGCTAACATCACAACAGGGCAGAGCAGTGCGCCTGTGCAGGAGCCACGACAGGCAGCAAAGAAGAGGACGTCACCATTAGAAGATGGTAGAGGCCGGACAGTAACACCCATCAGACCAAGACCAGACCGCCCCCCAGGTGAGTATGATCAAACTCATTTTTATTATCTTTCAGGTTACATCGGGGCTTATCTACAGCAATACAGAATGCTGTAGATAAGCACCTGATGGCGGTGCCAGATTCCCTTTAACAGTCTTGGATGGATCACTACTCTTTGCGCAGCTGTTAGAGACAGATGATGGCTGAATATTACAGGCATCATATGCCGGGAAACATGTGGGTTCAGTTCCTGAGCTCCCGTCAAAGTCAGGGATCCGGCACATGACTAACTTTATGTTATATGTTGATAAGGAGTTAGATGAGTTTTCAAAATCTGGATAGATGACAGAATTACCATCTTCCTCCTTATAAAGATGTGTCCATGCCTACCTTTTTTTTGACTTGCCATATCCGGAGAAGTGTGGTTTGAGATTGGCTGCTTTTGAAAAAAAGCAACCATGATTTTGTGATACTCTGTCAAGGAATGTTTTTGGTATATGGGCCAACGTGCAGCCGCCCAATTGTTATGATATGATTTTACGTCTGTCAAGGGTTTTACTAGGATGATACAATATTGTTTTGAATGTTATTGAGATTGGATTATTTAACTAAAATGTAGAAAAAGTAATGGTGGCACGTTTATAAACATGATTTCTATGCTTTATAAACAGAAAAAAACTTAAGAGTTTATTTTGTTTTTGACTGTAAGAATTTTTTAAATATCGCATTGTACAGTAAACGGGGTTGAAAGTTTGAAAATGTAATTTAATTAGGACACCACAGTCTTCTTTGGCTCATACTCTTCATATGAGGCCATAGTCTATGTCAGAAAGGTAATCAAATCCCTTAATATGAAACATAATGGAAAAAGTAAAAAAAAAAAACATTATGGTGGGTGTTGTCTGAATGAGAACAAGGATAAAAAAGTATAAATAAATTTTTTTTTGATAAGCATATGATTTAGCCTGAAGAAGAGATCAGATCGAATTTGAACCATATTGCTAATCCAATAAATATTCATATTATACTATTTTTTTAATCCTTGTCCTCATTCAGACAACGCCCATCACATTTTTTTTTCTACTTTTTCATTGTATTCATGAGTTTTTTCTTGCCATCAGTCTACAAGAGGAATACAACTCTCATCAGAGTTGTGCCTGCGCTGCACAACTCTATCAGGTGACCACTAGTGATGAGCAAATAGTGAAATATTCGGATTCGGGAAAATCAGCACAAATAATTTCTCATTTCCGTGTATTCGTATCAAATAATGAATCCAGTGCAAGTAAATGGGAAAGCCGAATATTTTTCTGCTGGACCCAACAGGTCTGGGGGCATGAGAAAAAAAAAAAAAATCGGAAATGGATATGAAAGAGCTAAAACTAAATGAGAACAGCATGGAGAAGACGCCTGCATGCCTCTGACTCATATATGGTATCTGGGAATCATGTTATCAGACTATTGTGCCGACTTTACAGATTTACAAAAAGACCTACCAAATCAAACCTAAATTTTCTTTTAAAGGGAAAATGCTAAGAAATATTTTTTTCCTTCATAATTACATGTATGTATTGCAAAATAAAATAAAAAACACTTATACTGCCGCTTTAGCATATGTTCACACAAAGCGTTTTGGCTTTAGTTTTTCCTTTAACATTTGTGAGCAAGATAGTGGAATACATATTCCCCATCCCTTTACAAAGCCAGTTAAAACATACCCATTTGAATTTTGGGCTTCGCCGGCCACCACCATCACCATGTCCACTGCCATGTCATTATGCGGCCCTCACTTTACATTTCAGTGGGCCAGCAGGTGCCATGAAACCTGAGTTTTGCGAGCTCCACAGTTCATTTTTAGCCATCGGACCCCAATGGAGCCACTGTCATAGCGGGTGAAATCGCTGTAAGATGAATATAATACAGGAGTTGGATGAGCTGTATTATCAATGTCAGTAAATTGGATTCTACCAGACACCAAAAGCATTAGAATTAAATTCTGAATACAGTGTATGCAAGCAAGGGCCTGTATTGTGGTCAGTCTGTCAGGCCTGAAACCCATGAAATAGTCAGAGTGAGACAGATAGATGGAGCGCCAGGCTGACAGGTCTCAGGGCGCTGGTAATAGTAATCCGATGCTGCTCCTGTCGGGTGCCTCTAGAGAGGATATAAACATGGGAAGCAGGGTAACCCAATCACAGGGGAGCGCAAAGGAAAGGGACAAGTTTGAAAGATTTTCTGCTTTATTAAGTTCCACTAGGCGTTTCAACGGATAACCTCCGTCTTTATCAGGTGGCAAGTGACAACCTGATGAAGACGGAGGTTATCCGTTGAAATGCCTAGTGGAACTTAATAAAAAAGAAAACCTTTCAAGCTTCTCCCTTTCCTTTGCGCTCCCCTGCGATCGGGTTACCCTGCTTTCCAGGCCTTAAACCCATGTCAGAAACATGTGCAAGTTTCATTTTACTTGGAAGCAGCCTCCTCAAGGGAAAGAGAAAGGGGTGCTACTGACCAATCTGCACAAGAGTAGGCAGACCTTCTGGAAACTACCTAACCAAGCAGAATGTATCTTTTGCATGGTCTTGAGCAACAATGGAGTAATTACAGGATATGTCTCAGAGAGTGTTGAGGTCTGTGGAGTGTATTACTCAGGAGACAGGCAGTACAACAGAGCTCAGGTAAAGGCCTTAGAGTGGCAATGACTATATTCTAATATGTGTAAGACTGCGGCCTGAATAGGTCTGTGCAGAGTATTAACCCAGTCTCTTAGGCTGGTTTCACACTAGTGTTTGATCACGCAGCGCATCGTGCGCTATCGGGCGCACGCGCAATGTTCCCCTATCTTTAACATGGTGGTCGCAGGGTCTTGCGAATGTATGCGCTCATCAGCATTTGGCGTGCGCTGCGCATTTTACAGGTGTTGCCCAGACGCGCCGTACGCTACATGTTGCATTTTTTGTTCCGCCGACATCGTTAAAAAATACCGCGTGCACGTGTGTGCTTGGTGTGCGCACAAGAATAGCATTACAGTCTATGTGGTCGCTGACGTGCGCTTGGCAGTGCGCACATCAGCGCCTTGTGCGCACACATGCTTTGAGTAAACAATGTCTAGACACTTGTCTAGAACTCCCCCTAAATAAGCAACATTGTTTGGGAGGAGTGTAGATAAAAGAAGGTGTCTTCAGGGACAAGTACTATACAGACAGCCTTGCAGAGAGACCAGACAAGAGCCTTTACAAGTGTGGATTCAAGCTTCAGGAGCCAAAATGTGAATATTCTTCAACATTTTGACCACCTCATCCACTGTTTCCAGTTTCAGATTTAGGCTGTGTGCCCACAATGCGATTTTTAAGCATTTTTGCCACGATTTTCGGTCGCGAAAACGTTTAAAAAACTCATACAGAACGCCCCCCATGCATTCCTATGGCATTCCGCACATGCTGTGCTAATGCTGCACTTTTTTCCGCGGCGGAATCGCATCACGGAAAAAAACGCAGCATGCTCATTCTTTTTGCGGAATCGAAAAGAATTGCCGCGATTCCGCACAAATAGGAATGCGTGAGAACCGCTTACTTCCCGCATGTGGCTATGCCCACCATGCGCAAAGTTAAGCGTCTCATGTGTGGATGGTACCCACGGTGTGGGGGAGAGGAGACTGTCCTCCAGGCCCTGGGTACCATACCCCTGTAAAAAAAAAAAAATGAAAAAAAAAAAAAAATTCGGGGTATATTTACCTTCCAGCGTCACGCGCTGCCATCCCGGGCCTCAGCGTTCCCAGTAATGCCTTGTGGCAAGGACCTGTGATGACGTAGTCTCGCGTTACTCTAGCGGTCTCGTGAGATCACTATAGCAACGCGAGACCAACGTCATCACAGGTCTCGCAAGGCATCGCTGGGAACGGGAGCGTCGCTGAGGCTGCGCGGGACGTCGGAAGGTAAATATACCCAGATTTTTTTTATTTTTTTATCATTTTTAACATTCTATCTTTTACTATTGATGCCGCATAGGCGGCCTCAATAGTAATAAGCTGGTCACACTTGTCAAACACTATGTTTGACGAGTGTGACCAACCTGTTAATCACTTTCCAAGCGATGCTTCAAATCGCTTGGAAAGTGCTTGAATATCGCACGCGAAAATCACGGCAAAAACACGAACATAATCGCGGTAAAATTGCACGGAAAAAAACGCTTGTTTTCTGGGAAGGAGTCCGGTTTTGAGTGTCCGGTTTAAAACGCTACATGGGCACATAGCTTAATAGCTGTGCCAAGAATGCACCATCTATATACAAGTATACCAAATGCACACTTTACTGTTCTCCTGGCCCTGGTGAGCCTGTAATAAAAAATTCTTTTGTTGAGGTCCAAGTCCCGGCTGGAGTAGGGTTTGAGCAGGTTTTGGCACATCTGGAATGCTTCATCACCAACCATTACAAATGGCTGTGGCGGTCCTTCGGTGTTGGGAAGAGGCCGTGGCATGGGGAAATTGAAGTTGTTGCCATACAACTTCCTGCCCATGTCTGAGTTCTTAAAAGCCTGAGAGTCATTCCCACGGCCAAATGCCCCAATGTCCACTGCAATAAACTGAAGTACAGTAGAAAAGTACTTTTTGTAGTTGAAGTACTCGGAGCCTGTTCTTTTGGGCTTGATAATCCGGATGTGTTTCCCATCCACCGCTCCCAAACAGTTAGGGAAATTGCAGACAGTCCAGAATGTTTTGGCAATTTCCAACCACTTTTCTGCGGTTGGCAGGGGCATGAATTTGGGACAAAGAACGTTCCACAAAGCCCGGCAGGTGTCCGCTACAATTCCAGATAACGTGGAGATTCCACTGGAAGTGCAGTGATGAGAGGGTCTCTCCAGTAGCCAGGAATCTGTGACACAAAGAAAACCAAAAAATTAATATTTGTGTATACATAATTTTTTTACACACGTTAAATTTAAAAAAAAAAAAAAAAAAAAAATCTGCAGGCTTTGGTTCAATACATGGCATCAAAAAATTATGGTAGCCTTTAGTTAACAACATGGCAGAACTGTAATAATGCCAGATTTGGAAGAGTACATGTCACAACCAAGAAAAATCAGCAGGCATTGGTTTAGCAAAACTACGTACTTTAATGTGACCAGGAGCCGTTCCTCAGGAGTAATCGCATGCCGGAGCTGCATGTCCTGTCTCCGGATGACTTCTTTTACCCGACCAAGCAAAAAGTGAAAGGTTTCTTTGGTCATCCGGGTATAATCCGTAAATTTCTCCGGGTTTGCCTGGAGCTCGCTGTAGAGGTTGTGGTACGCTCCACGGCTCTCCCGGAGTTCAATAATGGGATGTATCCACAAACGCCGCTGCTGCCGTCTTCGCTGCCTCTCTCTCCCTCTGTTCATGGCAAGCAACGGCATAAGCCTGAGCCATCCTCATGTCCAGATCCAAGTCAAAGCTCTTCCAGCACAGATCCATGTTCTCAAGTCAAATGCAAGCAAATGTGAAGAATTCAGCTGTAAACAGGGGCTATATAAAGATTTTCCATAAGACATGCCCACTGGTGTCCCATTGGTGGAGTGTGTTGCAAGAATTTTTCAAGGATTTTTTCTCCAGTTTATTGCACATAAAAAATGCAAACGCATGAAAACGCTGCGATTGTTTGTAGGTATGCGCACAATAATGCTACAAAAAAACGCAGCGTTTGCATGCGCTTTTAACATGCGTTTCATGTGCGTTCCAAACGCAGCGCAAAAAAATGCTTGTGTGAAACTAGCCTTAGACATGCCTAAAATGTACAGAAACTGGCAAATACACCACCACCATTTTTTGTAAGGACCCAAATTTAGAAAATGTAAGGGAAGCAACAGTTTAACCCCTTTCTGCCATCTGACGTACTATCCCGTCCATGCAACCTCTTCAATCTGAAGTTTTATTAGAGTTTGTTCCAGGGCCGGACTGGGACTGAAAATCAGCCCTGGAACACAAGCCAAAGCAGCCCACATTCAAATCAATGAAATAGGAGTGAATTTTCTATGCAGCCTTTTCTATACAGTTTGTGGGTGAGAACAGTAAGGGAGTTAAAAAGGTGAAAAATTACAGTATACATCCCTCCTTGTCTTTAAAAGGTGGGAGATATCGCATTCTATGACTGCGCATATGCCCTGTGACCCTGCTGACATTTTCGGTTTTTAAAAGAAAAAAAAATTGCAGCATGCTACGAGTGGCTCCCAAATCGGATCACGCGCACCTATACAGGTGCGCGTGACACATCAGACTACAGTCTGATTTAAGTTGACACAGAGAATGGAGAAGATGGAATAATGTAGATTCTCCATCTCCTCCGCACCTGTGATACCCTTATCTCATGTGAGAGAATCAGATCACCGTAAACTGACACTGATCAAAACTCAGATCAGAGTGTGATCAATGTCATTACCATAATCGATCCGATTCTCTGGTATCATCAATCGTGTGAACGAGCCCTTAATGATACATCACATGAAGAAAAAATTAAAGGGATTGTCCATCTACTAAAAATGGCCAATCATGCACCAGGAGCATATTTGGCCCAAAAGATCTGATTTCTATAGAGACTAATAGTCAGGTACTGATAGAAATTGGATATTCTTGGCTAAATAAGCTCCTGGTGCAAAACTGGCTGGAGGACTGGGAAAAATATAATTCTCATCAGACCCAAAAGTCAGCCACCAGCCAGTTCTGGACCATAGAATGTAAACATGAATATTAAGGGTGTGTGCACATGCTGCGGATTCTGCAGCGGATTTGTCCCTGCGGATCCGCAGCGGTTTTAGCTGCAGTGTACAGTACCATTCTATCCTATGAAAATAAAAAAACCGCAGTGCACATGGTGCGGAATTTTCTGTGCGGTTTTGCTGCGGTTTCAAAACCGCAGCATGTCACTTTTTACGGATTTCGTGTCATGATCCCAGTGCAGTGGGGTTAATGATTGTGGCCTCTCTTTGGTTCTGGGAAAGCCTCTTAAACCCCTGGGAAGCTCCAATCCCTGCCAGTTATACTTTTGCCTTTTGCCGAGTGTGCTGACCCCGTGTGCCTGTTCGTTGTTATAGCTTGTTTATATGGTTCTGACCCGGTTCTGTTCCCCGTTGTGAGTTTGCCTGTCGATTCTGTACTGTGCTACCCTCTCTGTGTATGACTCATTGCCTGTGATCTGACTACTCTCTGCTCGCCCCTCTTGTACCTTGCAGCTATCTGTGTGTATGACTCATTGACTACCTCCTGACTATCCTCCCTGTCTATGCCCCTTGAAAACTTTGTCTCGCAGTTACCCTGCTAGGAGTTCTCTTGCAGCTCTTAGCTCTCTGGAGTTTAGGCCACGCCCCCAGCAGTCACGTGCTTCAGGTCCTGCTGTTCTGAAGTACACACCTACTCGGCTGCTGCCCGCTCCACAGGTATCTTTGAGCACAGTTCGCTTTACTCAGGACACGCGCACTGGCTCAGTGAGCAAGTTTAGTGCGGTGTTCCGGACATTTCGCAGCGGTTTGGCATCTGCTCCATGACAGGTGTCAAACCGCAGGGGAAAACCGCAGACCAAACTGGTGAAAATCTTTTGCCCTGCGGATTTAGTGAAATCCGCGCAGAAAATTCCGTAGGACAATCTGCAGTGTGTGCACACACCCTTAAAGGGGTTGTCCACTACTACTGCTGGCGGGAACTGCACAGAAAGGGTGAACGCACACGTTGCAGATTTGGCTGCGGATTATTCCGCGCAGATTTTGCTAAATCCGCAGGTAAAATGACGTGCGCTTTACCTGCGGATTTAGTGCAGATTTCCTGCAGATTTTGTGTGGATTTCACCTGCGTTTTTACACCTGTGGATTCCTATAATGGAAGAGGTGTAAAAACGCTGCAGAATTCGCACAAAGAATTGACATGCTGCGGGAAATAAACTGCTGCATCTCTGTGTAGGTCCGCAAGACCAAATCTGCAATCTGTGCACATACCCTTACAGAACTGCACAGCACAGCTCAATCTACTGTAAAGTGGCCACAATCGGGTTCTGCATGTCCGCCCATTTATTTGAATAGGTACCAAATGTGCAGTATCTCAGCAGTTCCCGCCAGCACCGAGTACAGCTGATCTATGGTGGTAGCAGCAGGCGTCGCACCCACACAGATCAGACCTTGATCACCTATCCTGAGAAAAAGTCATCAATATTAAAGCAATGGACACCTCCTTAACCCCTACCTTACCGATGACGGAATAGTATGTCATCGGTAAGGATCTCCTGCTTTGAGGTGTGCTCCGGCAGTTATAAACAGCTGACATGTGCCCGCAATAGGCGCGAGCGGAACTAGTTAAATCCCACTGTCAAAGCTGACAGCGGGCATTTAAATAGCACTTCCAGCCGCCGGGCTGGAAGGGAGCTCATCGCCGACCCCTATCACGTAATCGGGGGTCGGCGACGGGTTGCCCTGACAACCAGGGGTCTCATAAAGACCTCTATGGTTGTTGCAGGCAGATCGCTTTGAGTGCCGCCCGGTGGCCGGCGCTCAAAGCACAGCAGTAAATCTGCCACATATGGGCGATCTGCTCATCGCCTATATGTAGTAGAGCCGATCGAGTTGTGCATGCTTCAAGCCTCTATGGAGGCTATTGAAGCATGCCAAAAGTAAAAGAACAAAAAAAAAAGTTTATAAAAATAAAAAAAAACCTAAAAAGTTCAAATCACCCCCCTTACACCCCAATCAAAATAAAATAAAAAAAAATCCCACATACACATATTAGGTATCGCCGAGTTCAGAATCGCCCGATCACTGAAAAAAAAAAGCATTAATCTGATCGCTAAACGGTGTAGCGAGAAAAAAAATCAAAACGCCAGAATTACGTTTTTTGGTCGCCTCGACATGGCATTGAAATGCAATAATGGGCGATCAAAAGAACATATTTGCACAAAAGTGGCATCATTGAAACATCAGCCTGGCACACAAAAAAAGCCCTCACCCGACCCCAGATGACGAAAAATGGAGAAGCTACGGGTCTCAGAAAATTGCGCTTTTTTTTTTTTTTTTTAAAGCAAACTTTGGAATTTTTTTTTCACCACTTAGATAAAAGAGAACCTATACATGTTTGGTGTCTATGAACTTGTAATGACCTGGAGAATTATAATAGCAGCTCAGTTATAGCATTTAGTGAACCTAGCAAAAAAGACAAACAAAAAACAAGTGTGGGATTGCACTTTTTTGCAATTTCACCACACGTGGAATTTTTTTCCCGTTTTCGAGTACACAACATGGTAAAACTAATGGTGTTGTTCAAAAGTACAACTCGTCCCACAAAAAATAAGCCTCCACATGGCCATATTGACAGAAAAATAAAAAAGTTATGGCTCTGGAAAGAAGGGAGTGAAAAACGGGGCAAAAAAAAAAAAAGCTCCTGTAGTTAAATTTATTACATTTGTCCCTGGGTTGAGATAGACACTAAGGCTGGCGTCACACACAAAAAAAACGGTCCCATTTTAACGGTCCGAAATCACACAAAGGTATCTTAACCATTTATCCATTTTTGATGCGATTTTTCTTAATTGATGCGATTTTAATCGCATGTAAGGATCCGTTTGACATCCGTCTGGCGAGATTTTCTCGCAGGATAGCAAAATGGACATATAATGGAGCCCAATGACAGGTTTCCCCACACAAAGAATGAATAGATCTAGACATATAAAATATATATATATATATATATATATATATATATATATATATATTATACATGTCATAGAGACACATTAATATATATATTACAAATTCATACAGTTCATCATAGCAGAGTAGCCACAGAAACATTTGTCGGCTTTTGTATAATTATTCTCCTGCCCAACATGAAATGACACATGGTTTACATATAGTTAACCATTTCATTTCATGTTTTTTTTTGTTATGTCTATCACTATTAATTAGATGAGGGCTTGTGGGTAAAATTTTGGACTTGTAGGGGTTAATTTAAGGGGTTAATTCGTTGTACGAAATTACTGGGACTCCCTGCAGCCTCAGTGACGTCAGCAGGAGTCCCTGCAATTTCATACAACGAATTAACCCCTTAAAATAACCCCTACAAGTCCAAAATTTTACCCACAAGCCCTCATCTAATTAATAGTGATAGAGATTACAAAAAAAACATGAAATGAAATGGTTAACTATATGTAAACCATGTGTCATTTCATGTCGGGCAGGAGCATAATTATACAAAAGCCGGCAAATGTTTCTGCGGCTATTCTGCTATGATGAACTGTATGAATTTGTAATATATATATTAATGTGTCTCTATGGCATGTATAACATTATATATATATTATATATATATATGTGTGTGTGTGTGTGTGTGTGTGTGTGTGTGTGTGTGTGTGTGTGTGTGTGTGTGTGTGTGTGTGTGTGTGTGTGTGTGTGTGTGTGTGTGTGTGTGTGTGTGTGTGTGTGTGTGTGTGTGTGTGTGTGTCTAGATCTATTCATTCTTTATTTAACCGGTCTCTGTGATTTTACTGTATTTGGAGAATTGCCGGCTTTTGCTAAAGGACACCCGGTGCGATTTTATCGCAAGTCACACATCTGGTCCGTTTTTAGTCCCATTTTTTCTCGCCCCCATAGACTTGTATTGTCGAATCCAATCCGAAAATCGGTGACAATCGCAGCATGCTGCGATTGTCTCGGTCCGAGGATCGGATCCGATCAAAAATCGGATGATGGAAGCTGCACCATAGAATAACATTGGGACGAATGCAATGCGATTTTTTATCCCATTGCATTCGTCCGATTTAATCGCCAGTGTGACCCCGGCCTAACTCACCCAGTGACCCAGATTGGGGCAGGAAGGACAACACACCGCGGCCAACTGCTAGACTGGAGCTAATTAGGGGAGGCCAGGGGTGTACATAGAAATCATGGGGGCCCAGAGCAAAAGTCCTAATAGCACTGCACATAATATGATGGCCCTATATACAGTCCTGTAGGTATTATAATGGCCCCACATATAAAATCCCATATACAGTATCATAGATATATATATCTCTCATCACCACCTGCCCCGCCGCCCCACTGAGCCCAGGTCCTGCACTCGCCAGCCAGCCCCACTGAGCCAAGGGCATGCACACGCCAGCCAGCCCCACTGAGCCAAGCTCCTGCACAAGCCAGCCGCCCCACTGAGCCCAGCTCCTGCACACGCCAGCCGCCCCACTGAGCCCAGGGTCTGCACACGCCAGCCAGCCCCACTGAGCCAAGCTCCTGCACAAGCCAGCCGCCCCACTGAGCCCAGGGTCTGCACACGCCAGCCTCCCCCCTGAGCCCAGCTCCTGCACACGCCAGCTGCCCCACTGAGCCCAGGGCCTGCACACGCCAGCCAGCCCCACTGAGCCCGGCTCCTGCACACGCCAGCAAGCCCCACTGAGCCAAGGGCATGCACACGCCAGCCAGCCCCACTGAGCCAAGGGCATGCACACGCCAGCCGCCCCACTGAGCCCAGGGTCTGCACACGCCAGCCAGCCCCACTGAGCCAAGCTCCTGCACAAGCCAGCCGCCCCACTGAGCCCAGGGTCTGCACACGCCAGCCAGCCCCACTGAACCCAGGTCCTGCACACGCCATCCAGCCCCACTGAACCCAGGTCCTGCACACGCCATCCAGCCCCACTGAACCCAGGTCCTGCACACGCCATCCAGCCCCACTGAACCCAGGTCCTGCACACGCCATCCAGCCCCACTGTGCCCAGCTCCTGCACACGCCAGCCAGCCCTACTGAGCCCAGGGCCTGCACACGCCAGCCAGCCCCACTGTGCCCAGCTCCTGCACACGCCAGCCAGCCCCACTGTGCCCAGCTCCTGCACACGCCAGCCAGCCCTACTGAGCCCAGGGCCTGCACACGCCATCCAGCCCACTGAGCCCAGATCCTGCACACGCCAGCCAGTCCCACTGAGCCCAGCTCCTGCACACGCCAGCCAGCCCCACTGAGCCCAGTTCCTGCACACGCCAGCCAGCCCCACTGTGCCCAGGTCCTGCACACGCCAGCCAGCCCCACTGTGCCCAGGTCCTGCACACGCCAGCCAGCCCCACTGTGCCCAGGTCCTGCACACGCCAGCCAGCCCCACTGTGCCCAGGTCCTGCACACGCCAGCCAGCCCCACTGTGCCCAGGTCCTGCACACGCCAGCCAGCCCCACTGTGCCCAGGTCCTGCACACGCCAGCCAGCCCCACTGTGCCCAGGTCCTGCACACGCCAGCCAGCCCCACTGTGCCCAGGTCCTGCACACGCCAGCCAGCCCCACTGAGCCCAGGTCCTGCACACGCCAGCCAGCCCCACTGAACCCAGGTCCTGCACACGCCAGCCAGCCCCACTGTGCCCAGCTCCTGCACACGCCATCCAGCCCTACTGAGCCCAGGGCCTGCACACGCCAGCCAGCCCACTGAGCCCAGGTCCTGCACACGCCAGCCAGTCCCACTGAGCCCAGGTCCTGCACACGCCTGCTGCCCCACTGGGCCCTGCTCCTGCACACGCCAGCCAGCCCCACTGTGCCCAGCTCCTGCACACGCCAGCCGCCCCACTGAGCCCAGGGCCTGCACACGCCAGCCAACCTTACTGAGCCAAGCTCCTGCACTTGCCAGCCGCCTCACTGAGGCCAGTGCCTGCACACACCAGCCCCACTTTGCCCAGCTCCTGCACACGCCAGCCCGCCCCACTGAGCCCTGCTCCTGCACACGCCAGCCTCACTGAGCCCTGCTCCTGCACACGCCAGCCGCCCCACTGAGTCCAGGGCATGCACACGCCAGCCGCCCCACTGAGCCCAGGGCATGCACACGCCAGCCTCACTGAGCCCTGCTCCTGCACACGCCAGCCTCACTGAGCCCTGCTCCTGCACACGCCAGCCTCACTGAGCCCTGCTCCTGCACACACCAGCCAGCCCCACTGAGCCCAGCCCCTGTATTCACTCACTCACCAGGTCCCAGACATGACTGTCACTCCAATCCTGGCAGGCTTTCAGTGCTTACAGGTGGGGGTGGGTAAGCCGGTCCTAAGCCTCTCATCTTCTCTCAGTGCTGCAGCCTGGAACAGCAGAGCGCGCTCTCTCCACCCACAAGAACGTCCTGACGTGCAATGTCAGACGTTCTTATTCTTAACACCCTCCTGTGCCACTGGTGAGTATGTGATGATGCAGCTGCATACTGTGTAAAACCGCCATGCCCGCAGATTTAAAGGGCCGGTGGCAGGAATCTAAAAGGGGCCAGTGACTTCATCGGCGGTGGCCGGATAAGCGGGCGCCGCCACTCCAGTGGCCCACAGAGGCACATATCTGGCGGCCCAGCGGGAAAATGCCTGGTTTGCCAGATTACCAATCCGGGCCTGGTTTGTTCCCTACTGGACACACTTTGTTGACCTATCTTCAAAGTATTTATATTAGAGATGAGAGAGCACTAAAATGCACAGAGGCACGTTACTCGAACTAAGCTATTTTTAATGCTCGGATGCTTGTTTCCAGTGACGAGTATAATGGGAGTCAATGGGTAATCAGATAATTTTTCCTGAAGACCCTACAAGGAGGTCTGGGGGCAGTGACGATGTTGAAATTGATGGAAAAAGTGCTGGATGGAAGGATAATAGCATAGGGAAGACCCCTGAATGCATATATGACTCCCAGATCTTGGCTGAGAACAATGGTCTCACACTTTTAGGCTAAGTGCACACGTACCGGAATTCTCGCGGAAATTACCGCGAGAATTCCGGAATTCCATTCCGCGGGAAAATCGCATTTTAAATTCCCGCGATTTTCCCGTGGAAAAACTAGCATTTTGCAAGCGTATTTAGCTTGCAAAATGCTAGCGTTTTCCAAGCGATCTGTAGCATCGCTTGGAGAACTGATTGACAGGTAGGTCACACTCGTCAAACAGTGTTTGACGAGTGTGACCAACTTTTTACTACTGAGGCTGCCTATGCAGCATCAGTAGTAAAAGATAGAATACAAAAAAAATAGTGTTATTCTCACCTTCCGGCGTCCCACGCATCCGTTCCCAGTAATCCTTTGCGAAAATGCCCACGATGACGTCCGTTCTCGCGGGATCGCGATGTCTCGCGGTAATTCGTGATGACGTCGCGCGAATGACCGCGAGACTTCGCGATCCCGCGAGACTGGACGTCATCGCTGGCATTTTCGCAAAGGATTACTGGGACCGGGAGTGTGGAGAGAGGCGGGAAGGCTGCGCGGGACGCCGGAAGGTAAGAATAACAATATTTTTTATTTTAAATTCTATTTTTTACAGGGATATGGTACCCAGAGCCCGGAGGACAGTCTCCTCTCCTCCGGACCATGGGTACCATCCGCAATTGTTCTGCTTACTTTCCGCAAGGTGTGCACAGCCACATGCGGGAAATAAGCGGAACAATGCATTCCTATGGGTGCGGGATCGCCGCAATTCCGCAAATTAATGAGCATGCTGCGTTTTTTACCGCGAAGCGATTCCGCTGCGGTAAAAACCGCAACATTAGCACAGCATTGCGGAATCCCATAGGAATGCATGGGATGCTTATTTTTCGCATTTTCGCGGCAAAATCACGCGGTTAAAACCGCCGCAGAAACGCGAAAAAAACGCCACGTGTGAACTCAGCCTTACTCCACTTTAACCCCTTTCTGCCATAAGACGTACTATCCTGTCCATGTGCCCTGGGACTTAATTCTCAAGGACGGGATAGTACGTCATAGCGATCAGCGGCACCCCCCCGGGGGAGCGCCGCTGATCGTGGCCGGGTGTCAGCTGATTATCACAGCTGACACCAGGCACTATGTGTCAGTAGCGTCACAGACGCCCCCGGCACTTTATGCCCTGGCACACTGCGATCAAACACGATTGCAGTGTACCGGGGGTTTACGGAAGCATTGGCAGGGAGGGGGCTCCCTCCGTGCTTCACTGAGCCCCCCGGAGTAGCGCGATGTGCAGCGCTGCTTCGGGGGCCTCCTTCCCTGCAGGTCCCCTGCAGGTCCCCTGCAAAGTGCCGGCATGAGGAAGCCTCCAGCACTGCCTGTGACAGGTTTCCACATCAGGGCTCTCCAAAGGAAACATGACACCCACAGACCATTCCATCAAAGTCTGCTTTCCAAAATGTCACTACTTCCCTTCCGAGCCCTGACGTGTACCCATACAGTAGTTTTCTCCCACGACAAATTGGACAACAACTATTGGGGTCCAATTTCTCCTGTTACCCTTGGGAAAATAAAAAAATTGAGGACTAAAAGATAATGTTTGTGGAAAAAATATGATTATTTTATTTTCACGTCCGGGAGTTATAAACTTCTGTGAAGCCCTTGGTGGTTCAAAGTTCTCACCACACTTCTAGATAAGTTACTTGGGGGGTCTAGTTTCCAAAATGATGTAATTTGTGGGGGGGTTTTCACTGTTTTGGCACATCAGGGGCTTTCCAAACGCGACAAGACACCCGCAGACCATTCCATCAATCCGATCTCAATTCCCGCCAAAAAAGTCAAATGGCGCTGCTTCCCTTCCGAGCTCTGCATGCACCCAAATAGTCATTTACACCCACATATGGGGTATAATCGCACTCAGAACAAATTTCACAATAAGTTTTAGGGTCCAGCTACTCTTGGGAAAATAAATATTGGAGTGAAAAGATCATTTTTGCGGAAAAAATATGATATTTTAATTGTACGGCTGTACATTATAAACTTCTGTGAAGCCCTTGTGGGTTCAAAGTTCTCACCACATATCTAGATAAGTTCCTTGGGGGGGTCTAGTTTCCAAAATGGGGTCACTTGTGGGGAGTTTCCACTGTTTAGGCACATCAGGGGCTCTCCAAACTTGACATGGCGTCCGATCTGAATTCCAATTTTGCATTGAAAAAGTCAAACGACGCTCCTTCCCTTCTGAGCTCTGCCATGTGCCGAAACAGTGGTTTCTCCCTCCACATATCAGGTATCAGCGTACTCAGGACAAACTGCACAATTACTTTTGCAGTTCAATTTCTCCTGTTACCCTTGGTAAAATAAAAAAAATTGGACCTGAAGTAATTTTTTTTGAGAAAAAACGTTAAATGTTAATTTTTTGTAAACATTCAAAAAATTCCTGTGAAGCACCTGAAGGGTTAATAAACTTCTTGTATGTGGTTTTGAGCACCTTGAGGGGTTCAGTTTTAGAATGGTGTCACTTTGGGTATTTTCTATCATATAGACCCCTCAAAGTGATTTCAAATGTGATGTGGTCCTAAAAATAAAATGGTGTAAAAATGAGAAATTGTTGGTCAACTTTTAACCCTTATAACTTCCTAACAAAAAAAATTTTGGTTCCAAAAGTGTGCTGATGTAAAGTAAACATGTGGGAAATGCTACTTATTAAGTTTTTTGTGTGCCGTATCTCTGTGATTTAAGGGCATAAAAATTCAAAGTTGGAAAATTGTGAAATTTTCAAAATTTTCGCCAAATTTCTGTTTTTTTCACAAATAAACGCAAGATATATGAATGAAATTTTACCACATGAAGTACAATATGTCACGAGAAAACATTGTCAGAATCAGTGGGATCCATGGAAGCGTTTCAGAGTTATTACCTCATAAAGCAACAGTGGTCAGAATTGTAAAAATTGGCCCGGTCATGAACGTGCAAACCACCCTTGGGGGTAAAGGGGCTAATAAAGAGGCATACATTTCATTTAGGAGCCTGGCAAAGTCAGCAATGACAAGGGACAACTGAACGCTGTGCTGGGACAACAAACTGGATGCGGTTGCTGACTGTTATGTGTTGTGAGTTCATTTTTCCCTTCACCATTGAGGTCTGATGAACTCCCTCCTCTAGTGAAGGAAGGTAGTGAGACTGATTACCAAACACCTGGGCAGCTAGATGATGACTGGGTGGCTGGAATTGAGGACTGGATATAAGGCTGCCGATGCCCTTCTTCCTGGCTGGTGATTTTCCTGCTGGATTCTTGGAGACCAGTCTGATTCCTGCATCTCAAAGCTAAGTTTTTCTACTCTGCTTTGTACTCTTCAGTTTTGTTTTTGTTTTGCCTTGTTTTTGGGGAGTTCTGCCATCCCCGGCCGGGGGTGAGCTGAATTCCATTTTTGTCTCTGATCTGTTGATATTTTGCTCTGTCTTCAGAATATACCTGAGTGCTGATATAGTCTTTTGAAGCCTAGCGACTTCAGGGCCTGTTTTTCCTATCAGTCGGTTGGCTCATTTTGATAGGGTTTTTGCGGATGGCAGACAGCAGCTTTCCTATCCTGTCCTATGTAGTTAGCTTGGGCCCCATCATTTGCTCAACCTATCTTTCTATCTGTGTTAGTGTTTTCATCTTGCTTCACCGTCATTATATGTTGGGGGCTGCCTATTGCTTTGGGGTCTGCTCTGGGGCAGTTTAGTTTTTCCCCTTTCTGTCTTTAGGCTATATAGTTCTCCGGCTGTGATCGAGGGGTCTAGGGAACCGTAGGAACCCCCCACGGCTACTGCTAGTTGTTGTGGATAGGTTCAGGGGTCTGCAATCCGATAGCTGCCAACCTCTCTGGTTTTTCTGGGCTTAGCTGGTATTTTGTTTTTTCCTCCTTCGGTGACTCATCATAACAGTTGTGTCTGTGCAACTGCAGATTTTAGACAGAAGGCCTCAGCGCCTGATTCCTGGACAGCAGATTGGGAAAGCCGTAACACAGGGGAAGGGCCAGTGGTTTCACCTTAAGACACAGATTTTGCACACAGGCGTTCCGCCCACCTACTGGTGTGTTTCGTGTATGAACAGTATATGGCATATGTTAACTGAGGTATTATGTCGAATTTCCCTTTATAAAGGGATGTGTGGGTAAGATTTTAGAAATAGCAGCATAAATATAGAGCATGCTTCATTTCTCATATTATTATTCTGTGTAAGGCTGAAATTAGTGATGAGCGAGTATACTCGTTGCTTGGGTTTTCCCGAGCATGCTCAGGTGTCTTCCGAGTATTTTGGCGTGCTCAGAGATTTAGTTTCTGTCATCTTATCTGCATGATTTGCGACTTGTAGACAGTCTGAATACATGTGGGAATTCCCTAACAAACAGGCAATCCTCACATGTATTCAAGCTGTCTAGCAGTCGCAAATCATACAGATAAGACAACGAAAACTAAATCACCGAGCACACAAAATACTGGGAGGACACCCAAGCATGCTTGGAAAAACCCGAGCAACGAGTATACACGCTCATCATTAGCTGAAACCTAAAGAATTGTGTGGAGCATTTTAATGCATTGATGTTCCAAAATGTTCAAGTGCAGACCCAAAAATCAACATCAGGCTAACAGATACACGCTTAAAGAGACAGTGGGAAGGGCAACACAATTTAAAAAAAATTATAATAAAAGAATATATAAAGATTAAGAGTAGAAATTTGACTACTGCACATGTACAAAGGTTTCCAAAAATTACTCAAAGGGGTCTGTATCATACAAGCTGAAAGAGGCCATGATGGGGTCTTCACAGTATATTTAGCAGTTATTACAGAGGTAGAGATAGGGAGTACAAGTTTCATCATTGCAAAATGTGCACATTTTTCAAAAAATTACTCAAGGAGTCTGCATCAGACCAGCTGAAAGATGCTATGATGGGGACATCACTAAATATTTTGCAGTTATTACAAGAGATAGAGCTAGGGCGTAGAAGTTTCACCATTGCACAGTGTGCAAAATTTTCAAAAAATTACCCAAGGTGTCTGTATCAGACAAGCTGAAAGAGGCCATGATGTGGACATCACAATACATTTTGCAGTACTTACAAGAGGTAGAGATAGGGAGTATAAGTTTCACCATTGGACAATGTGCAAAGTTTTCAAAAAGTAGAAAACATTACCCCCGTGGGCAAACATATATGACCACTAAGTATTTGTTGCAGAAGTAGGAGGAGTATGAGGTGATTTCCTGAACAAAATGGGTTTGGATGGTAATGGATGGACGTTAAGACAATATCCAAAAAAATTTGGGCTGCATTTACTTTATGTTGCTGTCATCTGTAGGGCTTCCAAACTCAGAAGAAATCCAGCTCTTGCTCAATTTTAGAAGAGTCAGCCTGTCTGCATTTTCCATTGACTGCCATGTGCTCCTATTCATTATGATTGCACCGGCCAAAATAAAAACCCACTCATACAACACACTTGCCACAGGGCACGGAAGCACCTCCAAGGCGTACAAGGGGTGGTCAGGCCAAGTGTGTAACTTGGACAACCAACAGCTAAAGAGCACTGAAGTTTCAGGAAGGATGCTGATATAGTCACTTAAGTAGTCCTTCACCAGCTTGTAATTCACCGTGTAGAATTCTGTACTTTTTATAAAACCTTTACTAAAGTCTTGACTTATCATGAAGTTAATAATTAAAAAGGAGACCATTATTAAAATTAAAAAGAAGATAGGACTCAGGAAGTGCATGAACCTAACCAATTTTGGGACTGTTCCTGCCTTACAGTGGAGGTTGGCACCTTAGAACCTGTGCACTGGCGCCCCCGCTCACCGACGGCTGATCCTTCTACTCCTAAATCACCCTGTTTTGGAAGGGGTGAGGAAAGAAAAGGGGTTATGTAATCAGCCTAATAGGATGGAAATGTGGCCAAAAGTTTGCCTTGTTTGTATTGCAAGTCTATTTTTCCTGAACCTTATATAGATATGGAGTGTTTCTGCAATCAATAAAGTGCATGAATACTGATTCATAGGCAATAGATTAAATACCAGTGGTGGGGGAGGGAGGACAAATTTCTCTTATCTGTACCCTGCCTATCAGTGGGGGTTGGCACCCTAAATTGGAAACGAGATTGGTGCCCCTGCTCCCGATAGCTGACCCTCCTTTCGCTGAGAAGATGCCAACAGGGACTACATGGGTCATCAGGAATGGACACACTGGGCGGTGAGGGAGGGAGGTAAGGATTAAATGGTAAGGGATGTCCAGCAATCATATATTACAAATAGAATAAAAATCATATTATTGCACCAACTCAAATGCAAAGCAATAGACAAATATAAGTTAGAAGGCTCTGAAATATCGCTCATGGAAAATTCAATACATGGTAGTAGAGACTGCATAGGATAAGTCATAAGTCATTACATCAGAAAATATAGAACTAAGAGCTCTGAGGAACACTCGACGCGTTTTCCCTTTCAAAGATTCATCATGAGTGAATAAAATGTTAAAGAGACTTCTTAGCTGGTAGATGTTCAGATTCACCCAGTGTGATGTCAGGGTTTGGGGGTCAAGCACATGAGGATCAGTCCCTCCTGATGGTGTGCTGCATGAGGCAGCGCATGCCATTCAACATCTTGGTCAACTTCTCCCTCCTCGACATAGTTACACCAACATAAAGCCCTTGCTGATGTGACGATTTCATGAAAATGGTCCAGTTGGTGGACATTTCCCCCCCCCCCGAGTTGCACCTGGTATGCGTGGCACTCCCCTGTAATCCTTGTGGGTGAAAAGAGCCAGTATCTCTGCCAGCAGCGTTGCCTGATGGTAATCTTTTTAGCAAGTCTTCCGCAATGGCCCTCTGGCATGCATGCACTGAAAATGGCACGTCTGCCTCCGACATGAGAGAAGCAAATTTCTCCTTGTAGTGTGGGTGAGGAAAGGTGCACAGCAAGTATTTTATGATGGACAAAATTTGTTTCATGTGAGGGTCTGGGGAAAGGCATCTGGACATGAACACTGCAATGTTTAGCAGACTGCAAAGAGCCAAATGTTCAGTATCCTCACCAGGAAGAACACTAACCATCCTCTCCTCCTCAAGAGGCATAGCTTCCACCTCCTCCTCTTCAGAACATCCATATTGGAAAGGCATAAAGCTGGGATTGAGAGTCCCCACTGTAGCACAGATCATAGCTCCTCTTCCTGCTCCTCGTCATCACCCTGAGAATATGGCCTGAGAATATTGTTTGAGGCTGGGCTGTGTGGTATCAGCCACTGTAAAATCTTGCTCCATAGCCACCTGCTAATCATTCAAAGCTTCCTCTTTTAGATTCTGCAGAAAACATTTTAATAGAAAGAGCAGCAGGATCGCTACGCTATTAATAGCTTCATCAGCACTCACCATCTTGGTGCAGTACTCAAAGTTTTGAAGAACCTCATGTATGTCAGCGATCCACACCCACTCGGCAGTTGTTATGTGTGGGGGCTGAGTGTTACACTGATGGGCACTTTGGCTGGTTTCACACTAGCGTTTTTTAGCGCTGCGCTTCGTGCGCGTTCATGCACATGCGTCCTGCGCCCCTATGTTTAACATGGGGATGCATGGTCTAGCGCATGCACTGTAGTATAGTAACCCCTGTGTCCGCTAGGGGGCGTTGTGTGGCAGTCCCAGGAGAAGGGATGAATGGCAGAGTGTTGAGTGGCCGCTATGTATCTCAAAGGGGGTGGCTTTGAGATGGAGACTTATGTATGTGTGATCAGCAAGGACATTGCTGAGGTGCTGTGTTAATATGTGAGGGAGAAGTCTCCAGGTAACTAGAGAGTTGGGGGGGCCTGGTTACCTACAAACCCACCCAGGGGGTGTGTTTAAAGTACGGTTGTAAAGACTGTGAAAATGCCTGAAGGACCTGTGATGAGGTCAGAGTCACGTGACCCAGTGGGCGTGGCTATGAACGATATAATGTGGCCGGGGTGAGTCGCAAGCGGTGAATGCATGGACCTGGTTGGTTCAGAGCGGAAGGTCCCGTGAGGAGAGTTGTCTCCTGGCTAACAGCCTGTGGAGTGGCTGTGTGTAATGGCTGCCAGCGACTGAGAGTCCCAGAGGAGAGAGTGAATGTCTGCAGCGTGGAGCAAGAGCCATGAGGAAACCCTGCCGTGGGTGAGATAATGATGAGGTTGAAGAGCCTGTGTATGCTGGACATTGCTAACAGAGGGAAACTCTGTAATGGACGCTATGCTGGTGAAAGGAACTGTATGTTATTGGTCACGGTTTATGCTGCATAATCATAGAATCGTAGAGTTGGAAGGGACCTCCTGGGCCATCTGGTCCAACCCCCTGCTCAAAGCAGGATTCGTTAAATCATCCCAGTCAGATGTCTGTCCAGCCTCTGTTTGAAGACTTCCATTGAAGGAGAACTCACCACTTCTCGTGGCAGCCTGTTCCACTCATTGATCACTCTATCTGTCAAAAAGTTTTTTCTAATATCTAATCTGTGTCTCCTCCCATTCAGTTTCATCCTATTGCTTTTAGTCTTTCAAATGAGAATAAAGTTGATCCTTCTACAATGTGACAGCCCTTTAGATATTTGTAGACAGCCATTAAGTCTCCTCTCAGTCTTCTCTTTTGCAAACTAAACATTCCCAAATCCTGCAACCTTTCCTCATAAGACAGGGTTTGTAGACCGGTCACCATTCTGGTCTCTCTTTTCTGAACTTTCTCCAGTTTGTTGATGTCTTTTTAAAAATGTGGTGCCCAAAATTGGACACAATATTCCAGATGAGGTCTGACCAAAGAGGAGTAGAGGGAAATAATGACTTCACGTTATCTAGACTGTATGCTTCTGTTAATACATCCTAGAATTGCATTTGCCTTTTTTGCTGCTGCATCACACTGTTGACTCATATTCAGTCTGTGATCTATTAGTATACCCAAGTCTTTTTCACATGTGCTGTCACTTAGCCCTATTCCTCCCATTCTTTATATGCTTTTTTCATTTTTATTGCCCAGATGTAGTACTTTGCATTTCTCCCTGTTAAAAACCATTCTGTTAGTTGCTGCCCACTTCTCCAGTTTATTTATATCTTTTTGAATCTTCTCTCTCTCTTCTCTAGTATTAGCTATCCCTCCTAGCTTTGTGTCATCAGCAAATTTAATCAGTTTACCCTCAATTCCTTCATCTAAATCGTTGATAAAGATGTTGAACAATACAGGGCCCAGGACAGAGCCCTGTGGTACCCCACTTGAGACATTCTTCCAACTGGATGTGCAGCCATTTACGACCACTCTTTGGGTCCGATCACTAAGCCAGTTATGAATCCACCTAACAGTTGCCTTGTCCATTCCATACTTAGTCATTTTTTCAATAAGGATTGTATGAGAGACTTTGTCAAATGCTTTGCTGAAGTCAAGATATACTATATCTACAGCATTTCCTTGATCCACCCAATCAGTGATTCCATCATAGAAGGAAATTAAGTTAGTCTGACATGACTTATTAGTTACAAACCCATGCTGACTCTGTTTAATCACTTCATTCTTATCCAGGTACTGACATACATGTTGTTTAATAATTTGTTCAAAGATCTTTCCTGGTATAGAAGTCAGACTCACCAGCCTATAGTTGCCTGGGTCCACCTTCTTCCCCATTTTGAAGATAGGAACAACATTTGCTCTTCTACAGTCTTCTGGCACTTCTCCTGTTCTCCAAGAATTTTCAAAGATTATGGAGAGGAGTTCAAAAATTTCTTCTGCTATCTCCTTCAGTACTCTGGGGTGTAATTCATCTGTACCTGGAGACTTGAATTCATTTAGGTTAGCTAAGTGTTTTCTCACTATCTTTCTGTTTATAGATATCCTGGATTCTTCTATTCCCTTAATAGGACAGTGAAGAACAGTTAATGTTACATTTCCTTTCTGAGAGAAAACAGATGCAAAATAGGAATTTAAAAGCTCAGCCTTCTCAACATCCTGTCTTACCATTTCATCATTTTCATCCTGTAAAAATCCTATAGCATCTTTGACTTTTCTTTTACTTTTGACATATCCCCAAAATCCTTTATTATTGCTTTTGACATCTCTTGCAAGCCTCAATTCATTTTCAGCTTTAGTTAATCTGATTTGTGCCGTGCAGGTTCTGCAGACAGCATTATATTCTTCTTTACATATGCCTCCCTCTTTCCATTTTATAAACATTTTTTTCTTCCTTTTTAGCATGTGCTAAAGTTCTGTGTTCATCCATCCTGGTTTCCTTAAATGCTTCCTATTCTTCCCTCTTTTCGGAATTGTTAACAACTGTGCTTTGAGAATTTCATTTTTCAAGATTTCCCATCCTTCCTGGACATTTTTGTCTTTAAGGATATCCAGCCATTGGATCCCTCCAATTCTCTTTCTGAATCCCTTAAAATCTGCCTTTCTGAACTCTAACCTTGACGTCTGAGTCTTCACAGGTCTTCCGCCTCTAGTTATCCAAAAGTTTAAAATAGCATGGTCGCTACCTCCTTGGGTCCCAGCCACTTTTACCTCCTCAACCATTTCCTCCCTGTTTATAAGGATTAGATCCAAGGTAGCAGTTCCCCTTGTTTTCTCCCTTACCTTTTGGAAGATAAAGTTGTCAGCAAGAGAGGATAAGAATTTCCTTGACCTGTTAGTTTTGCCTGAGAGAGATTCCCAACAAATGTCTGGATAGTTGAAATCTCCCATGACAACTATGTCATATTTTTTGGAGAACTTGGCCATTTGATGCATAAAGAGTTCATCCATGTCTTCAGCTTGCACAGGCGGCCTGTAGTAAATGCCTACAATGGTGTCCTTTCCATTGTTCTGTCCTTGTATTCTTACCCAAACAGTTTCCACAGAACTCCCAGTCTCTGAAGCTTCAATCTCTGTGCAGATATACGCGTTTCTAACATACAATGCAACACCTCCTCCTCGTTTATCAAGTCTGTTTCTTGCAAATAAGTTGTATCCTTCTAGTCTTGTATTCCAATCATGTGTATTGTCCCACCAAGTTTCAGTGATTCCAATGACATCATATTTCTTTTCCTGTGTTAGTAGTTCCAATTCTCCTTGTTTGTTGCCCATGCTTTGTGCATTAGTATAGAAACATTTTAGTTTGTGATAGGTTTCTCTTTCTCCAATATTTTTATTAATTAGATTCTTTTGTCTTTGTTCTTCCTTTCCACTTCTAATAGCAGAGTTCTCAATAGCATTTGTCAGGTGTATGGCTTTTTCTGGTCTTTTGCTTCCCTTCCCATGTTGTTCTAGTTTAAAGCACTCCTTACAAGTGTAGCAAGGCGACTTCCAAATACATGCTTTCCAGTCTTCGTAAGGTGCACCCCATCTCTAGCAAGTAGTCCATCGTATAAGTAATTGTCACGGGGGCTTAGTTCAACTAAGGCTGAAATACCCGGGGCCCCTGTGGTGTCCCTTTACTAGGGGAAACCCTGTCTGACCCTCAACCCAGGGTTTTTGCTGAAGGTGCAAATGCCTGAGCCTCCGACCTTTCCTTATCTCCTGCTCAGCCCTGCACTTAACCCTCCACCCTCCACCCAGTGAGAAGTCACCACCAAAGCTCCCACACAAATAATGACAGACAGGGAGAACTTAAACTGCACTGCGCCGCACACACACAGGAATAAACAGTAATGTGAACAGGGCACAACTAAACACAAATATGGGAAGGAGAAAGGATAACGACGGATCATACGACACCAGATATGAATCTCTCTCTTGAACACCTCCACTCCAGACCGGAACCACTTGGTATGAAACACAAGCTATAATCGGCGACGCCCATAGGCCAGCATGACTATTTAAAGACCGTGGGCGTGACTAACCATCCAACCTGGTCTCCAGCAGGATTAACCCCCGAGAGCCTGAAGATCAGGCCGGCGCCACCGAGGCTATAGTGGCTGGAGGTGGAACTACCTCTGCCTGCCGGACGCTGTGGTGTGAACAGCGTCCGACATGACAGTAATTCACTCCGTGATCCAGAAATCCAAATCTTTGCTGACGGCACCATCGACGTAGCCAGTTGTTCACCTGCAGAATCTTATTCCACCTCCTTGTTCCATGGCCATCCACTGGGAGGATGGAAGAGAAGACCACCTGCGCTCCCAGTTCTTTCACTTTCTTGCCTAAGTCTTCAAAGTCTCTGCAGATGGTTTCCAGGTCATTTCTTGCGGTGTCATTTGTCCCCACATGTAGTAGCAGGAATGGGTAGTCATCTGTAGGTCTGAAGAGTCCTGATATCCTGTCAGACACACCTTTAATTTTTGCACCGGGAAAACAGCACATTTCTCTTGAAGTTATATCCGGTCTGCAGATAGCGGCCTCTGTTCCTCTCAACAGGGAATCCCCCATGACCACCACTCTCCGTTTCTTCTTCACAACATTTTTCTTTCTCCATCCAGGAGGACTCTGAAGCCGTACAAGGTTGCTGTTTGTTGGCAAAGTCTTATCCTGATGTATTTCTTCATCGTTTTCCTGCGTGAGAGCCTGGTACTGGTTCCTGAGCAGTATGGGTGCTGACTGCCTCCTGATCCTCCTGCTTCTCTGGGTCACATGTCTCCAATCCTCTGTTTCTTCAGGTGCACTTCGAATTTCTTCTCTTTCTGTAACATGAAGAGATAATTCTGCTCTGTCCAAGAAATCTTCACCTTCCTTAATGATCTTCAACGTAGCTAACCTCTCTTCGAGATTTTGCAAGAAATAATAAAAAACGCATGCAATAAATAATAAACCGCATGGACTGCTATGTTTTGATGGAAACCTGTTCCGGATGTGATTTGTTCGCTGCCTAGCGAGAATCCCCTTACTAAGTGACAGCGCTACCAAACAGCACGCTTTCTTATGCGTTTTCGTGCGCATGTGTTTTTTTGTAGTGTGCGCCTAGGCACGCCGGATGCAGCCTGTTGCATTTTTGGTCCATCCGACCTGTCTCAAAAATACGTATGCGCATGCTTGCGTGCAGAATGCGCAAAAAAAAATCACATTACAATCTATGGGAACGCAGGCGTGCGCATGGACATGCGCACGCCTGCATTTAAAATTGCATGCGTTTTAAGAGTTAACATGGATAGAAACTGGTTAAAACGCATGCGCATAAAAAAGCAAACGCATGCAAAACGCATGTTGCGTTTTTTGTATGCGATTCTATTGCGCACGAAGCGCAGCGCTAAAAAACACTAGTGTGAAACTAGCCTAAGAAGCTGGAATTCAGACACTGGCCTCTGCTGCTCACTAAGCCTTTCAAACATATGAAAGGTCGAATTCCAGCATGTGGGCAGGTCACAAATCAGTCGGTGATGAGGTAAATTAATGCGCTGTTGCAGCAAAGCTAGACTGGCAAAAGCCTAAGATGACTTTCGGAAATGTTCGCTGACACGGCTTACCTTGGCAAGTAGGTCCGGCAAGTCAGAGTATGTTTTAAAAAAACGCTGTCAAACCAAGCTCAGCACATGGACCATGCATGGAATGTGTACCAGCTTGCTGAGTTTTAAAGCCGCCACCAAGTTATGTTATTATTGTACACAACCAGACCTGGTTGGAGGTTCAATGAGGAAAGTCTCTGATCAGCCTTTTCTTTTATCCCTTTCAACAGCTTGGCTGTGTTGTGAGCTTTATCGCCTTAACAGATGAGCTTCAGCAGAGTGTGCTGCCACTTCACCAAGACTGTGCTTCAGACTTCCCAGCTGGGGAGTGATGGTGAGGCTAGTTCCACTGAGGATGAGGAGGAGGAGAGACAGGAATTGGAATAGGAGGAGACCCTGATGGAAGTTGGGACCGCTACTCTTGGTGTGGGTAAGATGTATGTATGATGTCACAACCTCAGACTCTGTCCCAGATTCCAACAGGTTAACCCAATGTGCCATCAGGGAATTGTAGTGTCCCTGTGACTGCATTGGCCAGAGCACGGCTGATATTGTGTAACATGCGTTTATGTAACATGGGGATAGCACACCGGGAAAAATAGTGGCATCTGGAAATTAAGTACCGTGGGGCTGCCACCGCCAAGAGTTCATGGAAAAATTCAGTTCCCACAAGTCGAAACAGCAACATTCAGGGACAACTGACTGTTGTGTCGGCCCAACTGCAGGTTGTGGGCAGGAGGCATCAGCTCCTGCTTCATGGACAGCAGATTGGGAAGGTCGCAACACAGGGGAAGGGGCAGTGGTTAGACCCTCCGACACAGATTTTGTATGCAGGCGTTCGCCTCACCTACTTGGGTGCTTGGCTGCCATGTGCTTTTGCATGTTGGTGGTGCCCAGTTTGACAGTGTTATTGCTTCTTCTTAGCTTGTTTTGGCAGATGCTGCAAATTACAATTGTTTTATCTGAATGAATTTAAAAAAAATGACATACAGGGGAACAATGCACCCTTGGCCTGTTATCTAGCCGAGTGGGGGGATTCTGTGGAACACTTGACCGACTTCTCCCTCTGGTCAAACTACTACCTCTTTCTGCCTGTTTTCATGCTACGGATCCATTCCTCTCTGCTAGGTGTGCCACCGTGCCAGGTTGGATCAGTAGCCTCATCAATGACCACGTTATCTTCCAGTTCATTAATCTGATCCTCATTCTGAGTTGAGATTTTAGACTGACTTGATGGCAACTGTGCGCCATGATTATCCTCCACCTCTTCAGACATGAATTGACCTTCCCCAAAGTGGCTTTCTCTTGGCCGTGGGTGCACAAATGTTTAGGCATCACTGCACTCCACCTTGTCATGACCCTGTTTAATGGTTGAGAGGCCTGAAAAATTACAAGGGAACATATATAGTTCCTCAGAGTGGCCAGCCTTGGAGTCATATGTCTCCTGGGACTCTTGATGCTCTCCCTATTAAAGGGAATCTGTCACCCCTTTTTTGAGATATCATATAATGATATCATTCAATTGTGTGTCACATAAGGATTCTCTTAGTACTTTTGCTTCCCCCTGACCCCGCACCTTTCATGCATAAATACCTTTTTTATATCGGTTCCGATGTATGTAAACTGCCACTGTCCGGTCTGGGCGGGGCTTATTCACCTGCTCCACCCTCCCTGTCTTGCTCTATGCATTTCTTCTTGTGTAGAGCAAGACAGGGAGGGGGGGGATCAGTTGAATAAGCCCCGCCCAGCGGACTGGACAGCAGCAGTTTACATACATCTGAACCGATATAAAAAAGGTATTTATGCATGAAAGGTGCGGGGTCAGGGGGAAGCTAAAGTACTAAGAGAATCCTTATGTGACACACAATTGAATGATATCATTATATGATATCTCAAAAAAGGGGTGACAGATTCCCTTTAAATCTCTCCCTGTGCTATCTCTACAGAACGAATCTTCAGCTCTTAAAAGAGCTTTATGTAATTAATAACTCTCCCTATACATTCCTATCACTCTCCCTACGCTCACACTATGATCTCCCTACGCTGTTTCCGGCTGTGATGTGTACAAGATGGTGCCAGCAGCAATTAATTATCCCCTATGACACTGTAAGGCCAGCCAATCACAGTAATGCCACACCAAAGAGGGTGCCGTATTATTGTGATTGGCAAGCCAGACCAGCATGTTCATAGGCTGCAAATAAAGCATCAAACATGCTGGTTGGGTCACTCGAATATACCGAGGCGAATATCAAATTACTCGCCGAGTAACGAATAGCCCGAATAGTGTACTATTCGTGCGAGTAGTGAAGAGCGCCCAATGTATTCGCTCATCACTAGTAGCCACGTTTCACTCACTTCTTTGCTTTCCATTACATCAGGACTTAACTATGGACTTGTTTAGTTTCTTAGTTAATATGGAATATAATTCTGCAACATAGACGTTTCCCTTCCCATCGCTACAATTTTGTACTACACATTTGATATAATTTTTATTAACTGAAATAAGACTCATTTTACATTAACCGTGCGCTGTCCACATGGTTATAATAAAGCTGACAATTAATTTGCCTCTTTAATTGCAGCATCCACAACCGGCTAATCAGTAGCTAATGACTTATCTACACATATAATAAAGTACGCATCGAAACCAAGCAGTTTGTTTGGAAACTGGGTATAAGTGACCTGTAATTGCTGACAATACCTGTGTTTCCATGACAAAAATAATAAGAGACTTTTCTTGAAAAAGCTTTGTTCCACTCCCATTCCATCCTTGGAGTCATTTGTTACCCAGCAATCAACCATGTCCTTCATTACCCAGTACATTATTATGCTGATTGCATTTCTCTGAAGTGTTTGTTTGCTACAGAGGAAAGATGATAAATGGAACCGTGATGGCAATGATTGTGAATAAATGGACTAGCAGGACATGGAATTATGAAGGAAATGTTAATTGGTGTATTTATGCAGACATTTCAGATTACAATTTTAAGACATAGTCCTGGAGTGGCCTTTGATCACATGAATTTTGCCATAGAATTAAGCTATTTGTTGGCTGCTATGTTAAGGTTTTGTGTTTAAAATTAAATGAATTAAAATAAAGTTTTCTTTACTTATTTACAAAGTTGTAGTTTGTGAGGTTTGTTAAAACTTGCCTATATGTTGCTATTTGACTTAAGGGGAAATATGTTAATGAATAAATAAAAGGGTAATTGTTATTGCAGCAAACTTTGCACAAATCAATAGTAAAAGCAAATGTGAAAATCATTGTCTTATAAAATATGCTTTTTTTCTCCACTTATGAGCCACTTCTCTTTCACTCCTTTGCCTGCTCAATGCATCATTCACTTTGAAAAAAAAACTAAATTTCATCCTAAACAAGACAAGATTTTCTGCTCACTGAGGGAGCAGATTACACTTACAAAGAAGAAAGAAGGAGCAGCAAAAGGGAGAGAGACCCACATATAGAGACCATGATGCTTATGATTTTAGTGAATATTATACCTTACTTACATGGCTCAGTACTGCTGTATATTGTTGTCCATGCAGTGCCTGAATCTGACCTTAATCTACATAGAAGCATGAGAGCGGGAATCCCTCATTTCTCTCTGTGTATTGGAGACATTTATGCAGGGCAGGGATGTGACCTGTCTTACCCTGTTTCTGCCCCTGAAGACAACAATCTCGCTGTGTGTATAGTGTCATTGGTTATACATGTAATAGTGATATGCATCTTATATGATGTGTTATGGTAATGTACAGCATTTAGGTCATGTAAAGTGTTAATGTACAATGTGAGTAGTGTAAAGTTCAAGTAAGCATGGAACTAGATTTAGGATATCATAAGCACATTTTATATAGTAAGTGATTTAGCAGCAGCATAGGACATAGGATCAGAACAATAGGTTTAATCAATAGGACTAAAGTAGTGCAGTAGGTGCAGTACCACCTCTTTGCCGATGACACGCAGATCTACCTATCTGGACCCAACCTCTCCTCCTTACTGACTGAAATCCCACAATGTTTGTCTGCTATCTCAGCCTTCTTCTCTGCTCGCTTTCTCAAACTGAATATGGACAAAACAGAATTCATCATCTTTCCCCCATCTCACTCTACCCCTCCACCAGACATATCCATCAATGTCAATGGCTGCTTTCTTTCCCCAGTCCCGCACGCTCGGTGCCTTGGGGTGATCCTCGACTCTGCGCTCTCTTTCAAACCACATATCCAAGCCCTCGCCTCCTCCTGCCGCCTCAAACTCAAAAATATTTCCCGGATCCGCTCATTCCTCAACCACGAAACCACAAAAACACTAGTGCATGGTCTTATCATCTCCTGCCTCGACTACTGCAATCTCCTACTCTCTGGCCTCTCCTCCAGCACTCTGGCTCCGCTCCAGTACATCCTACACTCTGCTGCCCGACTAATCCACCTGTCTCCCCGCTATTCCCCAGCCTCCCCTCTATGCCAGGCCCTTCACTGGCTTCCTATTGCTCAGAGGCTCCAATTCAAAACCCTAACCATGACATACAAAGCCATCCACAACCTGTGTCCTCCATACATCTGTGACATGGTCTCTAGGTACCTACCTGCACACAACCTTCGATCATCTCAAGATCTCCTTCTCTACTCCCCCCTTATCTCTTCTTCCCACAACCGCATCCAAGACTTTTCCCGTGCTTCCCCCATACTCTGGAACTTTCTGACACAACGCATCAGACTCTCACCAACAACGGAAACCTTCAAGAAGAACCTGAAGACCCACCTGTTCTGACAAGCCTACAGCCTGCAATGATCCTCGGTCTACTGAACCACAGCCTGACCTGCTCTACCCTCTCCTACTGTATCCTCACCCATCCCTATAGACGGTGAGCCTTCGCGGGCAGGGTCCCCTCTCCTTATGTACTTGTGTGTCCCTTGTCTTACACATGTTTATTATACTTGTCTATATCTCCCCTCTTCACATGTAAAGTGCCATGGAATAAATGGTGCTATATAAATTCATAATTATAATAATAGTAATGATAATAATAATATGATAGGACATAGTTAATGATATAACTAGCCCACTGGGTGGGAACTAGTGTTTATAAAAGGAGGGAACTTCCTGCTAGTGAGTGGTTAAAGAAGTGCAGTGTTAAGGTCAGGATCAGGTGCAGTGGGCTGCTAGGGGCAGCATGGGCCAATCATTCGAGGCTGTGGGAGATAGTACCAATATCCGTGATGGACATTCCTGTAACATCTAAACATCATACAAGAACAAGCACCAAAAATAATCAAGTAATAAAATATAAAACTTTATTGAAAATAGAATATATAAAACCATACAACTGAAAGTAAATAGGGATATGACAGGGGTAAGCCAATGAGATGGATCCACAATAGGAGTCAGGTAAGCCAACAGGCATATGAATAACTAGCTGAAGAGCCCGGCGCTGCCCGGGCATAGTAACTAACTGTGGTTAGTTGTAACAAATTATAATTATTCTCCATCCCATAGTCCCGTGCCCATATACCCATCATACATATCCACCATCCCATAGGCCAGTGCCCATATACCCATCATACAAATTCTCCATCCCATAGTCCCTTGCCCATATACCCATCACACATATTCGCCATCCCATAGTTGAGTGCCCATATACCCATAACACATCCTTCATCTCATAGTCCCTTGCCCATATACCCATCATACATATCCTCCATCCCATAGTCCTGTGCCCATATACCCATCATACATATCTGCCATCCCATAGTCCTGTGCCCATATACCCGTCATACAGATCCTCCATCCCATAGGCCCGTGCCCATATACCCATCATACATATTCGCCATCCCATAGTCGAGTGCTCATATACCCATCACACATCCTTCATCTCATAGTCCCATGCCCATATACCCATCATACATATCCTCCAACCCATAGTCCCGTGCCCATATACCTGTCATACATATTCTCCATCCCATAGACCCGTGCCCATATACCCATCGCACATCCTCCATCCCATAGTCCCGTGCCCATATACCCATCACACCTCCTCCATCCCATAGTCCCGTGCCCATATACCCATCATATATATCCACCATCCCATAGGCCCGTGCCCTTATAGCCATCATACATATCCTCCATCCCACAGTCCAGTGCCCATATACCTACCCATCATACATATCCGCCATCCCATAGTCAACCATTATGACATCATAATGAGCGAAGGGGCTTGATGACATCAGCGTCGCCATGGCAACCATTGTGACATCATAATGAGGGGCGGGCTTGATGCACACACACTTTTTCACCATTATGTAGACAGGGGCAAAATTGTTTGGTGAATTGGAACACGCAGGGTTAAAATTTCGCCTCACAACATAGCTTAGGACGCTCTCAGGGTCCAGACGTGTGACTGTGCCAAATTTTGTGGCTGTAGCTGCGACGGTGCGGATGCCTATCCCGGACATACACACACATGCACACATACACACATACATACACACTTTGAGCTTTATATATTAGACTAGCTGAAGAGCCCAGCGCTGCCCGGGCATAGTAACTAACCGTGGTTAGTTATAACAAATTATAATTATCCTCCATCCCATAGTCCCATGCCCATATACCCATCATACATATCCACCATCCCATAGGCCCATGCCCATATACCCATCATACATATCCACCATCCCATAGGCCCGTGCCCATATACCCATCACACATCCTCCATCCCATAGTCCCATGCCCATATACCCATCATACATATCCTCCATCCCATAGTCCTGTGCCCATATACCGATCACACATCCTCCATCCCATAGTCCCATGCCCATATACCCATCATACATATTCGCCATCCCATAGTCGAGTGCCCATATACCCATCACACATCCTTCATCTCATAGTCCCATGCCCATATACCCATCATACATATCCTCCATCCCATAGTCCTGTGCCCATATACCCATCATACATATCTGCCATCCCATAGTCCTGTGCCCATTTACCCATCATACATATCCTCCATCCCATAGTCCAGTGCCCATATACCCATCACACATCCTCCATCCCATAGTCCCGTGCCCATATACCCATCATACATATCCTCCATCCCATAGGCCCGTGCCCATATACCGATCACACATCCTCCATCCCATAGGCCCGTGCCCATATACCCATCATACATATCCTCCATCCCATAGTCGAGTGCCCATATACCCATCATACATCCTCCATCCCATAGTCCCATGCTCATATACCCATCATTCATATTCTCCATCCCATAGTCCCATGCCCATATACCCATGCTGCCCGGGCATAGTAACTAACTGTGGTTAGTTATAGCAAATTATAATTATCCTCCATCCCATAGTCCCGTGCCCATATACCCATCATACATATCCTCCATCCCATAATCCAGTGCCCATATACCCAACACACATCCTCCATCCCATAGTCCTGTGCCCATATACCCATCATACATATTCTCCATCCCATAGTCCCGTGCCCATATACCCGTCATACATATCCTCCATCCCATAGACCCGTGCCCATATACCCGTCATACATATCCTCCATCCCATAGTCCTGTGCCCATATATCCATCACACACCCTCCATCCCATAGTCCCGTGCCCATATACCCGTCATACATATCCACCATCCCATAGGCTCGTGCCTATATACCAGTCATACATATCCTCCATCCCACAGTCCAGTGGCCATATACCCATCACACATCCTCCATCCCATAGTCAACCATTGTGACATCATAATGAGGGGCAGGGCTTGATACGCACACACTGTTTCCCCATTATATAGATAGGGGCAAAATTGTTTGGTGAATTGGAACGTGCGGGGTTAAAATTTCGCCTCACAACATAGCTTAGGACGCTCTCGGAGTCCAGACGTGTGACTGTGCCAAATTTTGTGGCTGTAGCTGCGACGGTGTGGATGCCTATCCAGGACATACACACACACACACATACACACTTTGAGCTTCATATATTAGATAGACAATCTTGCTCAAAGTGCATCAGTGCCATATAATATACCCAATGATATAGCCTGGAGAATAGATAAATCCAGACAAAGGGATAAAACAAACATCCAAGAACTTTGTGTACCAGGTCAAGGACATAACATACAGAGAAAGATTAAGGTGTAAACAGGTAGTACAATAATTGCCTAGGAAGTTACCTGAGACTCTGTGGTGCCACCCGCCCAGGCGCGCATTTTGGCGCTGTGACTTCTTCCTGTAATGTATGTAGCCTTGACCTTGGGCCCGGTACCAAGGAACAGGCTTGGTCTTCTTAATTCTCGAGGTCAGTAGACGTGGAATTACATGGGGACAGGTGGCCGATGTTGTGTACACTGCTGAAGTGGACAGGAAATACCTGAGGCTGATTGAGTCAGCGGTCTTAAGGGTAGATCAGAATGAACGAGTGGCAGGGCTGAAGAGGTGTTGCATTAAAGAGAAAGGAAACGTGAAATGCTGTGCCCTGTCTTATGTGTCACCACCTGATGAGCTTGAATTTACCAGTAAATGTTTGTCTGCTGTAAAGAATTTGATATCCCCTGAATCGTGTGCAGTGGCTCCTAAGTACTGAAGCCTGGAGACAACGGAGGCCTATGGCATACAAGTGACAACACACTAGGACTGGAACAGCGTTTGTCTGTAAAGTGCCAGGAGCTTTGTCTTGACTATCGCTCTTGCGCACTTTACAGCAGCTAACCTCCACCCATTAGCTCAGAAACAAGAAATTAAACATAGTGTCTGCAGAAAGGAAACTGATAAGAAATGCAGTAAGAAATATAATACCTGGAAATAGTGTTTTTCATGTACACATATGACAGATTATTCTTAAAGACACTTGGAACTACTAGTAAGTAGGGAACCTGTCACAATGGCAATGCAGTCCAATTTGTAGACATCATGTTATAAAGATGAGGGAGTTGAGTGGATTGATATACAGTTTTGTCTGACAAGTTTCAGCATAGTTTGTGATTTAGTAATTTAAATATCTGCTCTTATAGACTTAGCGGTCCACTGGGCTTACCGATCATTGATTGACTGCTATCTCAGTATGCACAATTATATAAAGAAAGCTGTCAATCATTGATAGGACCACCCACTGGACCAAAAAACCCAGAAAAAGCAAATGTTCAAATGATCAAAACACGAGTTGTGGAGTGGACTACATTCTCTGGGTGTCAGATTTCCTCTAATGAACAAATCTCCCTTGTTAATAAGTCACTAGAGGTGTGCCCGATGCTAGCGCATCGGGAGGGAAGTGTGTGTGGGGTGTGTGTGCGTGTAAGTATGTGTGTGTGTGTACATGTGTGTGTGTGTGTACGTACATGTGTGTGTGTGTGTGTGTACAGTTGTGGCCAAAAGTATTGACACCCCTGCAATTCTGTCAGATACCTGCAATTCTGTCAGATAATACTCAGTTTCTTCCTGAAAATGATTGCAAACACAAATTCTTTGGTATTATTATCTTCATTTAATTTGTCTTAAATGAAAAAACACAAAAGAGAATGAAGCAAAAAGCAAAACATTGATCATTTCACACAAAACTCAAAAAATGGGCCAGACAAAAGTATTGGCACCCTCAGCCTAATACTTGGTTGCACAACCTTTAGCCAAAATAACTGCGACCAACCGCTTCCGGGAACCATCAATGAGTTTCTTACAATGCTCTGCTGGAATTTTAGACTATTCTTCTTTGGCAAACTGCTCCAGGTCCCTGATATTAGAAGGGTGCCTTCTCCAAACTGCCATTTTTAGATCTCTCCATAGGTATTCTATGGGATTCAGGTCTGGACTCATTGCTGGCCACCTTAGAAGTCTCCAGTGCTTTCTCTCAAACCATTTTCTAGTGCTTTTTGAAGTGTGTTTTGGGTCATTGTCCTGCTGGAAGACCCATGACCTCTGAGGGAGAACCAGCTTTCTCACACTGGGCCCTACATTATGCTTCAAAATTTGTTGGTAGTCTTCTGACTTCATAATGCCATGCACACGGTCAAGCAGTCCAGTGCCAGAGGCAGCAAAGCAACCCCAAAACATCAGGGAACCTCCGCCATGTTTGACTGTAGGGACCGTGTTCTTTTCTTTGAATGCCTCTTTTTTTCTCCTGTAAACTCTATGTTGATGCCTTTGCCCAAAAAGCTCTACTTTTGTCTCATCTGACCAGAGAACATTCTTCCAAAACGTTTTAGGCTTTTTCAGGTAAGTTTTGGCAAACTCCAGCCTGGCTTTTTTATGTCTCAGAGTAAGAAGTGGGGTCTTCCTGGGTCTTCTACCATACAGTCCCTTTTCATTCAGACGCCGATGGATAGTACGGGTTGACACTGTTGTACCCTCGGACTGCAGCTTGAACTTGCTTGGATGTTAGTCGAGGTTCTTTATCCAACATCTGCGCAATCTTGCATTGAAATCTCTTGTCAATTTTTATTTTCCGTCCACATCTAGGGAGCTTAGCCACAGTGCCATGGGCTTTAAACTTCTTGATGACACTGCGTACAGTAGACACAGGAACATTCTGGTCTTTGGAGATGGACTTGTAGCCTTGAGATTGCGCATGCTTCCTCACAATTTGGTTTCTCAATTCCTCAGACAGTTCTTGGTCTTCTTTCTTTTCTCCATGCTCAATGTGGTACACATAAGGACACAGGACAGAGGTTGAGTCAACTTTAATCCATGTCAACTGGCTGCAAGTGTGATTTAGTTATTGCCAACACCCGTTAGGTGCCACAGGTAAGTTACAGGTGCTGTTAATTACACAAATTAGAGAAGCATCACATGATTTTTCAAACAGTGCCAATACTTTTGTCCACCCTCTTTTTATGTTTGGTGTGGAATTATATCCAATTTGACTTTAGGACAATTCTTTTTGTGTTTTTTTCATTTAAGACAAATTAAATGAAGATAATAATACCAAAGAATTTGTATTTGCAATCATTTTCAGGAAGAAACTGAGTATTATCTGACAGAATTGCAGGGGTGTCAATACTTTTGGCCACAACTGTATGTGTGTATGTGTGTCACAGCTGCCTGCCCATACACCTCTGTGCAGTCACAGCCGGTAGGAAAGAGGGTGGTTTGCGGCATGTGCTGGAGATGTGAGTACGTGTGTGTGTGTGTGTATGTGAGTACGTGTGTGTTTATGTGAGTACGTGTGTATGTGAGTACGTGTGTGTGTGTGTGAGTATGTGTGTTTGTATGTGAGTACGTGTATGTATGTGTGTGTGCATGTGAGTGCATGTGTGTGCATGTGAGTATGTGTGTGTATGTGAGTACGTGTGTATGTGAGTACGTGTGTGTGTGTGTGCACGTGAGTACCTGTGTGTATGTGAGTACGTGTGTGTGTGTATGTGAGTACGTGTGTGTGTATGTGAGCATGTGTGTGTGTATGTGAGTACATGTGTGTATGTGAGAATATGTGTGTGTGCATGTGAGTACGTGTGTGTATGTGAGTACGTGTTTCTGCATGTGAGTATGTGGGTGTGTATGTGAGTACGTGTGTGTGTATGTGAGTACGTGTGTGTGTATGTGAGTATGTATGTGAGTACGTGTTTGTGCATGTGAGTAAGTGTGTGTGTATGTGAGTAAGTGTGTGTATGTGAGTATGTGTGTATGTGAGTACGTATGTGTGTGTATGTGAGTACATGTGTGTTTATGTGAGTACGTGTGTGTGTATATGAGTACGTGTGTATGTGAGTACATGTGTGTGTATGTGAGTACATGTGTGTGTATGTGAGTATGTGTGTGTATGTGAGTACGTATGTGTGTGTATGTGAGTACATGTATGTTTGTGTATGTGAGTACGTCTGTGTATGTGAGTACGTGTGTGTGTATGTGAGTACGTGTGTGTGTATGTGAGTAAGTGTGTGTGTGCATGTGAGTGCGTGTGTGTGCATGTGAGTATGTGCGTGTGTATGTGAGTAGGTGTGTGTATGTGAGTACGTGTGTGCATGTGAGTACATGTGTGTATGTGAGTACGTGTGTGTGTATGTGAGTACGTGTGTGTATGTGAGCACGTGTGTGTGTATGTGAATACATATGTTTATGTGAGAACATGTGTGTGTGCATGTGAGTACGTGTGTGTGTGAGTACGTGTTTGTGCATGTGAGAATGTTTGTGTGTATGTGAGTACGTGTGTGTGTCCATGTGAGTACGTGTGTGTATGTGAGTACGTGTGTGTGTATGCGAGTACGTGTGTGTGTATGTGAGTACGTGTGTGTGTGTATGTGAGTACGCGTCTGTGTGTATGTGAGTACGTATGTGTGTGTATGTGAGTACGTGTTTGTGCATGTAAGTGTGTGTGTATGTGAGTACGTGTGTGTATGTGAGTACGTGTGTGTGTATGTGAGTATGTGTGTATGTGAGCATATGTGTGCATGTGAGTACGTGTGTGTGTATATGTGAGTACGTGTCTGTATATGTGAGTACGTGTGTGAGTATGTGAGCAGGAATGTGTGTGTATGTGAGTACGTGTGTGTGTGTATGTGAGTATGTGTGTGTGTGTGAGTTTGTGTGTGTATATGTGAGTACGTGTGTGTATGTCAGTGCGTGTGTGTATGTGTGTGTATGTGAGTACGTGTGTGTACGTGAGTACATGTTTGTGTATGTGAGTACATGTGTGTATATGTGAGTACGTTTGTGTATATGTGAGTATGTGTGTGTGCATGTGAGTATGTGTGTGTGTATGTGAGTACATGTGTGTATGTGAGTACGTGTGTGTGCATGTGAGTACGTGTGTGTATGTGAGTACATGTGTGTGTATGTAAGTGCATGTGTTTATGTGAGAACATGTGTGTGTGCATGTGAGTACGTGTGTGTATGTGAGTATGTGTTTGTGCATGTGAGTATGTGTGTGTATGTGAGTACGTGTGTGTGTGTGTGCATGTGAGTACGTGTGTGTATGTGAGTACATGTTTGTGTATGTGAGTACATGTGTGTATATGTGAGTACGTTTGTGTATATGTGAGTGTGTGTGTGCATGTGAGTGTGTGTGCATGTGAGTATGTATGTGTGTATGTGAGTACGTGTGTGTATGTGAGTACGTGTGTGTATGTGAGTACGTGTGTGTATGTGAGCACGTGTGTGTATGTGAGTACACGTCTGTGTGTATGTGAGTACGTATGTGTGTGTATGTGAGTACGTGTGTGTGTATGTGAGTACACGTCTGTGTGTATGTGAGTACGTATGTGTGTGTATGTGAGTACGTGTTTGTGCATGTGAGTAAGTGTGTGTGTGTATGTGAGTAAGTGTGTGTATGTGATAACGTGTGTGTATGTGAGTACATGTGTGTGTATGTGAGTATGTGTGTGTGTATGTGAGTATGTGAGTATGTGTGTATGTGAGTACGTGTGTGTATATGTGAGTACGTGTCTGTATATGTGAGTACGTGTGTATGTGAGAAGGAATGTGTGTGTATGTGAGTACATGTACGTGTGTATGTGAGTACGTGTTTGTGTATGTGAGTACGTGTGTATGTGTCTGTGTGTATGTGAGTACGTGTGTATGTGTCTGTGTGTATGTGAGTACGTGTGTGTGAGTTCGTGTGTGTATATGTGAGTACGTGTGTGTGTATGTCAGTGCATGTGTGTATGTGAGTGTGTGTATGTGAGTACGTGTGTGTATGTGAGTACATGTTTGTGTATGTGAGTACATGTGTGTATATGTGAGTATGTTTGTGTATATGTGAGTATGTGTGTGTGCATGTGAGTGTGTGTGCATGTGAGTATGTGTGTGTGTATGTGAGTACGTGTGTGTGCATGTGAGTACGTGTGTGTATGTGAGTACGTGTGTGTATGTGAGCACGTGTGTGTGTATGTGAGTGCATGTGTTTATGTGAGAACATGTGTGTGTGCATGTGAGTACGTGTGTGTGTATGTGAGTACGTGTTTGTGCATGTGAGTGTGTATGTGAGTACGTGTGTGTGTGTGTGCATGTGAGTACGTGTGTGTATGTGAGTACATGTTTGTGTATGTGAGTACATGTGTGTATATGTGAGTACGTTTGTGTATATGTGAGTATGTGTGTGGTGTGTGCATGTGAGTGTGTGTGTATGTGAGTATGTGTGTGTGTGCATGTGAGTACGTGTGTGTATGTGAGTACGTGTGTGTGCATGTGAGTACGTGTGTGTATGTGAGTACGTGTGTGTATGTGAGCACGTGTGTGTGTATGTGAATATATGTGTTTATGTGAGAACATGTGTGTGTGCATGTGAGTACGTGTGTGTGTATCTGAGTACGTGTTTGTGCATGTGAGTATGTGTGTGTATGTGAGTACCTGTGTGTGTGTGCATGTGAGTACGTGTGTGTATGTGAGTACATGTTTGTGTATGTGAGTACATGTGTGTATTTGTGAGTACGTTTGTGTATATGTGAGTATGTGTGTGTGCATGTGAGTGTGTTGCATGTGAGTGTGTGTGTGTATGTGAGTACGTGTGTGTATGTGAGTACGTGTGTGTATGTGAGTACGTTTGTGTGCATGTGAGTACGTGTGTGTATGTGAGTACGTGTGTATGTGAGCACGTGTGTGTGTATGTGAATACGTGTGTGTGTGTATGCGAGTACATGTGTGTGTATGTGAGTACGTTTGTGTGTGTATGTGAGTACGCGTCTGTGTGTATGTGAGTACGTATGTGTGTGTATGTGAGTACGTGTGTGTATGTGAGTACGCGTCTGTGTGTATGTGAGTACGTATGTGTGTGTATGTGAGTACGTGTGTATGTGAGTAAGTGTGTGTATGTGATAACGTGTGTGTATGTGAGTACATGTGTGTGTATGTGAGTATGTGTGTGTGTATGTGAGTATATGTGTGTATGTGAGTATGTGTGTGTATATGTGAGTACGTGTCTGTATATGTGAGTACGTGTGTGAGTTCGTGAGAAGGAATTTGTGTGTATGTGAGTACATGTACGTGTGTATGTGAGTACGTCTTTGTGTATGTGAGTACGTGTGTGTGTATGCGAGTACACGTGTGTGTATGTGAGTATGTGTGTGTGTATGTGAGTATGTGTCTGTGTGTATGTGAGTACGTGTGTGTGTGAGTTCGTGTGTGTATATGTGAGTACGTGTGTGTGTATGTCAGTGCGTGTGTGTATGTGAGTGTGTGTATGTGAGTACGTGTGTGTATGTGAGTACATGTTTGTGTATGTGAGTACATGTGTGTATATGTGAGTATGTTTGTGTATATGTGAGTATGTGTGTGTGCATGTGAGTGTGTGTGCATGTGAGTATGTGTGTGTATGTGAGTACGTGTGTGTATATGTGAGTACGTGTGTGTGCATGTGAGTACGTGTGTGTATGTGAGCACGTGTGTGTGTATGTGAGTACATGTGTTTATATGAGAACATGTGTGTGTGCATGTGAGTACGTGTGTGTGTATGTGAGTATGTGTTTGTGCATGTGAGTACGTGTGTGTGTATGTGAGTACGTGTTTGTGCATGTGAGTATGTGTGTGTGTATGTGAGTACGTGTGTGTGTGTGCATGTGAGTACGTGTGTGTATGTGAGTACATGTTTGTGTATGTGAGTACATGTGTGTATATGTGAGTACGTTTGTGTTTATGTGAGTATGTGTGTGTGCATGTGAGTGTGTGTGCATGTGAGTATGTGTGTGTGTATGTGAGTACGTGTGTGTGCATGTGAGTACGTGTGTGTATGTGAGTACGTGTGTGTATGTGAGTACATGTGTTTATGTGAGAACATGTGTGTGTGTGCATGTGAGTACGTGTGTGTGTATGTGAGTATGTGTTTGTGCATGTGAGTATGTGTGTGTGTATGTGAGTACGTGTGTGTGCATGTGAGTACGTGTGTGTATGTCAGTACGTGTGTGTATGCGAGTACGTTTGTGTGTATGTGAGTACGTGTGTGTGTATGTGAGTACGTGTCTGTGTGTTTGTACGTGTTTGTGCATGTGAGTAAGTGTGTGTATGTGAGTACATGTGTGTATGTGAGTATGTGTGTGTATGTGAGTATGTGTGTGTATGTGAGTACGTGTGTGTGTATGTATGTATGTGAGTACGTGTGTGCATATGTGAGTACGTGTCGGTATATGTGAGTACGTGTGTGAGTATGTGAGCACGAATGTGTGTATGTGAGTACATGTACGTGTGTATGTGAGTACGTGTTTGTGTATGTGAGTGCGTGTGTGTGTATGTGAGTACACGTGTGTGTATGTGAGTACGTGTGTGTATGTGAGTATGTGTCTGTGTGTATGTGAGTACGTGTGTGTGTGAGTTTGTGTGTGTATATGTGAGTGCGTGTGTGTATGTGAGTGTGTGTGTATGTGAGTACGTGTGTGTATGTGAGTACATGTCTGTGTATGTGAGTACATGTTTGTATATGTGAGTACATTTGTGTATATGTGAGTACGTGTGTATGTGTATGTGAGTACGTGTGTGTGTATATGAGTACGTGTGTTTGTGTATGTGAGTACGTGTGTGTATGAGTACGTGTGTGTGAGTACGTGTGTGTGCATGTGAGTACGTGTGTGTGCATGTGAGTACGTGTGTGTGCATGTGAGTACGTGTGTGTGTGCATGTCAGTACATGTGTGTGTATGTGAGTACATGTGTGTGTATGTGAGTACGTGTGTGTGTATGTGAGCACGTGTGTGTGTATGTGAGCACATGTCTGTATGTGAGAACATGTGTGCATGTGAGTACGTGTGTGTATGAGTACGTGTGTGTATATGTGAGTAAGTGTGTGAGTACATGAACGTGTGTGTATACGTGAGTACGTGTGTGTATATGTGAGTGCGTATGTGAGTTTGTGTGTATGTGATTGTGTGTATGTGAGAGTGTGTGTGTGAGTGTGTGAGTGTGTGTGTGTGTATGTGAGTGTGTGTGTGTGTATGTGAGGCAGCGGTGGGTCTGGAGGGGGTGTCCGGCGGCGTAGCCTGCAGCGGCTGGTCTAGTGACGGGGGGGTCCTGGCGGCGGCTAGCCGGCAGGAAAGACCGCGGCTTGCGGCCTGTGCTGGAGATGGGGTGCGGCGCCACCAGAGTGCGCCCGCACCCCATCTCCAGCACAGGCCGCAAGCCGCGGTCTTTCCTGCCGGCTGTGATGGAGGTGGGTGGGCAAGCAGCGGCGGGTCCAGCAGTGGCGGCGGCGGGGGGGTCCGGCGGCAGGGGGGGTCCCGGCGGTGCCCCGCTGGTGGTACTGTGGAAGGGCCTGGTACCACCAGCGGGAGTCATATTGGGATACCCATTACTCAGGTATTCCAATATTGCGGTCGGCGTACTTCTGGTGCGGCGTGGTGGATTGTGGGATTTGGGGACATCCAGACGGAAGTGGATGACGGACAATTTAAGGCAATTATATATATAGATACTCTCCCCAAGATGGTCAGAAACTCCTTTATCTCAATACATCACCACCAACAACAACAACACCTTTTACATAAAGTCCCAGTTAGCGAGACAGGAGTAGAAGAAGTAAAGTGGGCATCATTTTAATAGTAACTGGATAATCCCAGATCACTTCTTTACGGTGCTTTCAGACAGCAATCAGCTTTTCTTTTGCAATTTTTCAAATTTTTTGAAACATTGCAGTCAAATGATTGCTAGAAAAAAATGTGACTTTTATAACTTGGAACTTCAGTATTATTTTAGGGTTAGCAATACATTTTTAAAGACATATCAAGCTGAAAGTATTGTTCCTTTTGGCACATTGTACTCCATCGGCTTTTCAATAAAATATTAAATACACCTTAACTAAAAAACACTACTAAAATCATAAGTGTAAAATTCTACAAAAATCTAGATTTCATGTTTTCATGTAATTTAAAGAATGCTAAAAATATTCAACACAGAAAACTAAACGAAATGCCTAGTATATACATAATATTCCTTGGTTAAAGATAATTACTGCGGCAATAGATTAAAAAAGAAGACTTTTCATCACCAACATTTCACGTCTGTATTCTCTTTGTTTGCTATGATAATTAGGGCATTGACTAATTAGGGAATATTTTGTGATATCATTAAAATTTTTCTGCCTAAAAAACTGAATGGGAGATTTATGTTTTGTCCCTTAATTTTCGGTTTGTTACAACATGAATGGTAACAACTGCAAGCTAATGGGCATGGATGATTAACTTGGGCTTTTTTTAATGTTCAAGGTAATGTTTAAGTTTAAAAATGCTAAGGATGTATATTTCTAAGATGCAATTCCATTGTAAGCAACTGTACAGCCTGTTGTAATGGTATTGAAGTTCACAAAATATGGACAGGTGGGCACCTTTACTGTACAAACCTAATTAACGCCCATTGGGCATCCAGTGACTGACCTATGGCTTCAACTTAATTTACGAATGTTGTTGTTTTTTGTAATCTATTTTTTTATAACAAAGCTGTGGTTGCCCTTTACCCTGCAAACACTGGAGTATTGGTTCTGAATCAAGGAAAACCTTTAGCCAAAAGGCATGATGACCTAAATGGGTCAATAATAGAAGGTTCTCACCATGTTCCTAGGAAACTTAATATTAATTTCTATTATCAAACTAAGGAAGGGGTATAAAGTTACATTTTACGGTTTGTCCCTACTTTCTTTATTTTAACACATGTATGTAGGATATGCAGTATTTTTTGTGGCAATTACTTGTATTAAAGTATTACAGGTTCAGTGTAGATCTCAACTTTTTTGAAGTGATACCCTCAAGGTGCAACATTCATCACATCCTGTTTAGAAAATGTCTATTATTAGATTAGCATGTGACTTGAGCTGGGCAGACCCTTGGATTTTTTTTTCCAGTAGCTTCGGCTGAACAGTTAAAAAAAAGTTTGAGTTTGGGTACCATGTACAATACAAAATAATATTGTGGTACCGTGTTAGCCAGAAAAATAGATGTAAATACTTATGCTCCCCCCAAAAATTGAGAAAAGTATTCATGGAGTGATACCTTTATTATTCTCTGGTTAGCCAATAAAGGTATCACTCCTTGAATACTTTTCTCAATTTTTGGGGGGAGCATAAGTATTTACATCGAGCTTGGGTACCAGAAGAGTACCCGAACCCCATTCAATTGAATGACGGGCCCATAGATTATTATTATTATTTTTATTATTATTATTATTATTATTATTATTATACATTTATATAGCGCCATTTATTCCATGGTGCTTTACATGGAAAAGGGGAAATATAGACAAAAACAATAAACATGTGCAAGACAAGGGACACACAAGTACAGAAGGAGAGAGGACCCTGCCCGCGAGGGCTCACAGTCTACAGGGATGGGTGAGGATACACTAGTAGAGGGTAGGGTTGGTTGTGCAGTGGTTCAGTAGACAGAGGATCATTGCAGGCTGTAGGGTTGTCGGAACAGGTGGGTATTCAGGTTCTTCTTGAAGGTTTCCATTGTTGGTGAGAGTCTGATGTGTTGTGGCAGAAAGTTCCAGAGTATGGGGGAAGCACGGGAGAAGTCTTGTATGCGGTTGTGGGAAGAAGAGATGAGAGGGGAGTAGAGAAGGAGATCTTGAGAGGATCGAAGGTTGCGTCCAGGTAGGTATAGGGAGTCTATGTTACAGATGTATGGAGGAGGCAGGTTGTGGATGGCTTTGTAAGTCATGGTTAGGGTTTTGAACTGGAGCCTCTGGAAAATAGGAAGCCAGTGAAGGGCCTCGCATAGGGGGGAGGCTGGGGAATAGCAGGGAGACAGGTGGATTAGTCAGGCAGCAGAGTGTAGGATAGACTGGAGTGGTGCCAGAGTGCTGGAGGGGAGGCCAGAGAGTAGGAGATTGCAGTAGTCGAGGCGGGAGATGATAAGAACGTGCACTAGTGCGTTTGTGGCTTCATGGTTGAGGAATGCGCGTATCTGGGTAATATTTTAGAGTTTGAGGCGGCAGGAGAAGGGAAGGGCTTGGATATGTGGTTTAAAAGAGAGAGCAGAGTCGAGGATCACCCCAAGACACCGAACATGCGGGACTGGGGAAAGAGAGCAGCCATTGACATTGATGGATAGGACTGGTGGAGGGGTAGAGTGAGATGGGGGAAATATGATGAATTCTGTTTGTCCATGTTCAGTTTGTGAAAGCGAGCAGAAAAGAAGGCTGAAATAGCAGACAGACATTGTGTGATTTTGGTCAGTAAGGAGGTGAGGTCAGGTCCAGATAGGTAGATCTGCGTGTCATCGGAGTAGAGGTGGTACTGCAAGCCGTGGGATTCTATGAGCTGTCCCAGGCCAAAGGTGTAGATGGAGAAGAGTAGGGGGCCGAGGACTGAGCCTTGAGGAACACCGACAGACAGGGGGCGAGGTGAGGAGGTGGTGTGTGAGAGGGAGACACTAAATGTTTGGTCTGTTAGGTATGATGAGATCCAGGATAGGACCAAGTCTGTGATGCCAAGAGATGAGAGAATTTGCAGCAGGAGGGAATGGTCCACGGTGTCGAAGGCAGAAGACAGGTCCAGGAGAAGTAGGACAGAGTAGTGTCTCTTGCTCTTGGTGGATAGTAGGTTGTTAGTGACTTTAGTTAGGGCAGTTTCAGTTGAGTAATGCGGTCGGAAGCCAGATTGTAACTGGTCAAAGAGGGAACAGGAGGAGAGGTGGGAGGACAGTTCAAGATATACATGTTGTTCCAGTAGTTTTGAGGCGTAAGGGAGAAGAGATATCGGGCTATAGTTAGACACAGATTATGGGTCGAGCGAGGGCTTTTTGAGGATGGGTGTGATTGAGGCATGTTTGAAGGATGAGGGAAAGACACCATTTGTAAGTGAAATGTTGAAGAGGTGTGTTAGAGTTGGGATGAAGACTGTGGCAAAGTTAGGGATGAGGTGGGATGGGAGCGGGTCAAGCGCACAAGTGGTGAGGTTTGATCTTGACAGGAGGGTGGAGAGCTGATCTTCTGTCATAGTGGAGAAGCTGGTTTTGGAAGAACAGGGCTGAGCGGCTAAGGCATTGGGGGCTGTGGGCCAAAGCTTTCTCTGATCATATCGATCTTCTGCTTAAAGAAGGAGGCAAAGTCTTCAGCAGAAATGAGAGGAGATGGAGGAGGTGCTGTGGGATGGAGTAGGGAATTGAAAGTGTTGAAAAGCTGTTTAGGGTTGTGAGACAGTGAGGATATGAGGGATGCAAAGTAAGTTTGTTTTGCGTCAGAGAGTGTGTACTTAAAGCTGGCAAGGGACTGCTTGTATGCGTTGAAGTGCTCGGTAGAACGGGTTCTCTTCCATCTCCGCTCAGCGGCCCTGGAAACCAGTCCCAGTTCTTTGGTCAGGCTGGTCAGCCAGGGCTGCCTGTTGATTGTACGAGCTTTGCTCTGCATGAGGGGGGTGGCCGAATCAATTGTTGCTGTTATTGTGGTGTAATAAAAGGTGGCAGCAGAATTTGTGTCATGAAGGGAAGCTATGTCTGTGAGAGGGAGAAGGGACTCAGAGAGTGATTGTAAATTGAGGTGTTTGAGATTTCTGCAAGGGTGAGCAAGTTTGTGGAGTGGGAGGTTGCGCAGTCGGAGAGGAGAGGGAAGAGCATGTCAGTAGGTTGTTGTCGGACAGGGGGAGGGGTGAGTTAGTGAGATTATTGAGGGAACATAGACGGGTGAAGATAAGGTCCAGCATGTGACCATCTTTGTGAGTGGCCGCAGAGGACCATTGAGTGAGGCCAAAGGAGGCAGTCAGTGATAAAAGTTTAGAGGCAGCTGAGGTGGAAGTGTCAATGGAGATGTTGAAATCGCCCATGATGATGGTGGGGATGTCAGCAGAGAGGAAATGGAGTAGCCAGGTGGTGAAGTGATCGAGAAAGGTGGAGATGGCTAGTTCTGGGGGGCGGTAGATGACAGCCAGTTGGAGAGGGAATAAATGTGGATGGAGTGCACCTCGAACGAGTGAAGAGTACCAAAGGGTGGAAGTTGAATTGGGGTAAAGGAGCAGGTATCAGACAGGAGCAAGCCAACTCCTCCACCACGTTTGTTGCTAGGGCGAGGGGTGTGAGAGAGATGGAATCTGCCATAGGAAAGTGCATCTGGAGAGGCTGTGTCAGAAGGAGTGAGCCAGGTTTCAGTGATGGCAAGGAAGGAGAGTTTGTTGGTGATAAAGAGGTCATGGATAAATGACAGCTGATTGCAGACAGAGCGTGCGTTCCATAAGGCGCCAGGTAAGAGGACCGGGGGAGTGGGATCTGGATGAATAGGTATGAGGTTATCATGGTTGCAAAAACGTGTAGAGGATCGTGGCAGGATGTTAGAAATGAGTGTGGGGATGTGTTGAGGAGGGTCAGGATTTGGGGATACATCGCCAGTAATGAGTAGTAGCAGACAGAGCGTTAGAAGGTGGGAGCAGGATAGGAAATGATGTGGCCGTGTGTGTCTGGAGAAAAAGAATTGTATGTGGAGGAACAGTTCTGAGAAGGTTAGGTGGCTGGTGAGGATGTTTGCATGTGGCAGTGTTTGCCACACTGTCACATGCAAACACTGCTTCTGATCGGTGGTAAAATCATTATTGTCATGACTGTTGGTCAGAGAGCCGTGATTCCCATGCTGACAAATGACAGCGTGAGCAGCAGCTGTGATTGTAGGTAAAAAGTTTACCTCCGGTCACTAGTGTCAGTTGATGGGACTACTACTCCCATCAGCTGATGCCTGCTGCCACCAATAACAGCAAGAGCAGCTGGTGGCTGTTGGGAGTATTCATCAGCAGTTACCTGAGCAATAAATAAATAATTTAAAAAAATGGAGTAGATTTCCCTGTATTTTTGATAACCAGTTAGGCACAACTGACAACTGAGGGCTGCCACCCTCAGATGTCAGCGTTAGCGAGGTTGGTTATCAAGAATAAAGGAATTTTCAGGATGTTGTTTTTAATTATTTAAATAAATAATTAAAAAAACGTTATGGGGTCACCCCAATTTTTGACAACCAGCTTTGCAACAGCAGACACCTGGGGGCTGGTATTCTCAGGCTGGTAAGGGGCCATGGATTTTGCCCCTAGACTAAAAATAGTAGCTCTCAGCCACCCAGAAAAGGTACATCTATTAGATGTGCCAATCCTGGTGCTTTGCCCGACTCTACCCACTTGCCCTGTAGCGGTGGCAAGTGGGGTAATATTTGAGGTGTTGATGTAACTTTTGTATTGTCTGGTGAAATCAAGCCCACAGATCAGTAATGGATAGACATCTATAAGACACCTATCCATTAATAATCCTTTTGTTAAATTGTAAATAAGCGCACAGCAAAAGTAAAGTATTTTATTTGAAATAAAAACACAACACAGTTTTCCTTTTTTTATATAAGAATACCAAACACAGTTATACTCACCTAATGCCTATTCAATTTAATCCCTTTCCTGTAACAAAACAAAAATAAAAAACAACAATATCCCTTACCTGTCCGACCTTCTATCCCACACTAGAGTTGAGCGAAACGAGTCGAAAAAATTCAAAAGTCTCCGACTTATGGCAAAGTCGGGTTTCAAAAGTTTGTTTTGCGCTCTTTTTCAGCCAATCAGGATCCACGGACACTGTGGGCAACGTGATGACATAGGCACGGGTCACCACCATCTTTCAGAAGGGCATGCAAGTGATTGGCTTGCTTTGGTGGGCGTCACAGGGGGTATAAAAGGGCGTGCACGCCGACCGCCATCTTACTTCTGCCGATCTTAGTATAGGGAGAGGTTGCTGCTGATTCTGTAGGGAGAGCGTTAGGCAGGGAAGAAGACAAAAAAACTGCTTCTGCTGCTAGCGATTTGGCCTGCACAACACACCAGTCACTGTGTGTGCAGTGCAAGGGGAGGCTATATAGTGGTGTATCAGTGGTGTTGGTTGTTGGGCTGCCTTCTAAGGCTTCCTGACATTCCTGCATTGCTGTTTACCCACTGCTCCGCAAACTGCTTTTTTAAAAGCAATCCAATCTCCCTTATCCTCTAGTCACTTTTGTCACAGCTGTGCCATCGAGCCTGTCACATAGCGCTCAGATATTCATTGGGCCTCACACAATCCAAAAGTGTCCAGTGTCCAAAAGTGTGTGCAGAGATTCAAAATCTCCCTTATCCTCTAGTCACTTTGGTCACAGCTGTGCCATCGAGCCTGTCACATAGCGCTCAGATATCAGTGGGCCTCACACAATCCAAAAGTGTCCATCCAGTGTCCAAAAGTGTGTGCAGAGATTCAAAATCTCCCTTATCCTCTAGTCACTTTTGTCACAGCTGTGCCATCGAGCCTGTCACATAGCGCTCAGATATTCATTGGGCCTCACACAATCCAAAAGTGTCCAGTGCCCAAAAGTGTGTGCAGAGATTCAAAATCTCCCTTATCCTCTAGTCACTTTTGTCACAGCTGTGCCATCGAGCCTGTCACATAGCACTCAGATATTCATTGGGCCTCACACAATCCAAAAGTGTCCAGTGTCCAAAAGTGTGTGCAGAGATTCAAAATCTCCCTTATCCTCTAGTCACTTTGGTCACAGCTGTGCCATCGAGCCTGTCACATAGCGCTCAGATATCAGTGGGCCTCACACAATCCAAAAGTGTCCATCCAGTGTCCAAAAGTGTGTGCAGAGATTCAAAATCTCCCTTATCCTCTAGTCACTTTGGTCACAGCTGTGCCATCGAGCCTGTCACATAGCTCTCAGATATCAGTGGGCCTCACACAATCCAAAAGTGTCCATCCAGTGTCCAAAAGTGTGTGCAGAGATTCAAAATCTCCCTTATCCTCTAGTCACTTTTGTCACAGCTGTGCCATCGAGCCTGTCACATAGCGCTCAGATATCAGTGGGCCTCACACAATCCAAAAGTGTCCAGTGTCCACAAGTGTCTGCAGAAATTCAAAATCTCCCCTGTCCTATAGACACCTTGTACCTTGTTTTACATTACTATATGGTTTGTTGGATTTTGTCTACATTTCTACCAAAAATGAGGAAGGCTGGTGGAAGAGGCCGTGGAATTGGGCGGGGGTTGGCAGCTGGTAATGATGGTGTTGGTGGTGGATCTGATGGTAGTGGCAAGAGCAAAATAGGACCGAATGCAGGAGGTGCTGACCCTGCGTCATCGTCTGGCTACATAAGGCCTCGAACGCTTAGTTTTCTAGGAGTTGGCAAACCGCTTTTAAAGCCAGAGCATCAGGAAAAAGTTTTGTCTTACATTGCTGACTCAGCCTCCAGCTCTATCGCCTCCTCTTCTTCAGTTGTAAAAAGTAAAAGCACTGAGTCGTCATTGGAGGCTCATGTTCATGAACCACACCTTTCCTTGTGTCCTTCACCCCAACCAAGATTGAAGGATGACGCAGGCCATACTACTGATTACTCCATGGAGCTGTTTTCACATACCATGCCTGGATTATCAAGTGAAATGGTGAATTACCCAGGCCAAGATGAATCTGACATGGAGTGCACTGATGCACAGCCGCTGATGGATGATTCTGCTGGTACATTCACTCAGAGCACTACATTGTCCTCGCAGTGTACAGAGCCAGATTCTGACCCTGATGAGACTCAGGTGCCCCTTCCCGCACACTATACCACCATACACGGTGACACAGAGGAAGGTGCACATGACATAGAAGAGGAGGTGATGGATGACCCAGTTGTTGACCCAGATTGGCATCCATTGGGGAAGAGGGTGCTGCTTCCAATAGCTCAGATGAGGAGCATCCACAGCAGACATCGACATCGCAACAGCTGTTATCTGGCAGGCCCGGAGCACTCCAAAGACAGGTTACAAACATCAAAAGAGTTGCTGGACAGCTTGTCCAGAGGGTCAAAAGATCACAGCGTGCTAGGCCGCAAAATGTCTGCCAAAGTAGGAAGAGTGCAGTGTGGCACTTTTTTGAACAAAATCCTCATGATCAGGCCAAGGTTATCTGTAAGAAGTGCGCAAAGACCTTTAGCCGATGGAAAAATCTGAAAAATTTGAATACCAGTTGCATGCTTAGACATTTAACCAGCATGCACTTGCAAGCGTGGACACAACACCAAACCTCAAGTGCCACATGTGCAACTGATCACAATGAAGGTAGTCAGCAACGCTACATTGTTTCCCCCACTGTAAGCCCACCGGTTAGCACAGCAGCAAATGTTGAGGTGTCGTTGCAAGACCACAGCAGTCAGGGAATCCCACTGTTATATCAACGAAAGACTGATTCTAGGCCATCAGAAAGAACACCAACTCCATCACCATCATCAACCCTCTCTCAGTCCGCCCTGTCCACCGCTACTTCCACCATATGCAGCTCTCAAGTCCAGACACTATGAGTAGGTCAAGAAAGTACTCAGTCTCTCATCCGCGTACACTGGGTTTGAACGCCCACATTGCCAAACTAATCTCGTTTGAGATGATGCCCTTTCGGTTGGTGGAAAGCACAGCTTTCCGCGAACTCATGGCCTATGCAGTACCACGCTATGACCTACCCAGTCGCCACTTCTTCTCTCGCAAAGCCATCCCAGCCCTCCACCATCATGTGAAAGACCGCATTGTCCATGCACTCAAGCAGTCAGTGAGCGGAAAGGTGCACCTCACAACTGATGCATGGTCCAGTCGGCATGGCCAGGGCCGTTACGTGTCCATCACTGCGCACTGGGTTAATGTGGTGGATGTAGGGTCCACAGGGGACAGCGGTGGTGGGACAGTGCTGCCTAGCCCACGGTATAGGAAACAGTTGGCTGTAGGCGTTCGACCCTCCTCCTCCTCCTCCTCCAGAAGCGAAAGCTCGTCCACAGAGCGCAGTCGTACGAGCACTCCATCTGCAGCTGCCACTGTTGCACACGATGTGTCCCCCTATCGAGCAGCTAGTGGAAAGCGTCAGCAGGCTGTGTTGCAGATGATGTGTTTGGGCGACAGACACACCGCCGAGGTGCTGGCCGAGTACTTGAAGCGACAAACTGAGTCATGGCTGGGCAGTGTACATCTTGAGGCAGGCAAGGTAGTTAGTGATAACGGCCGTAATTTTGTGGCAGTCATAGCCCTTTCAAAACTCAGCCACATACCTTGCTTGGCTCACACCTTGAACCTGGTGGTGCAGTGCTTCCTCAAAAATTATCCGGAGTTAATAGCCCTGCTCCAGAAGGTGCGAAGACTGTGCGCGCACATCCGCCGGTCGCCTGTACACTCCGTTCGTATGCAGAAGCTGCAGCGATTGCTCCACCTTCCCAACCACCGCCTCATTATCGACATTGCAACAAGGTGGAACTCCACCCTGCACATGGTGGAGCGGCTGTGCGAGCAGTGGCAGGCCATAATGCATTTGTGGGAGGATACACGGCCAGGCACTTTGAGAGCAGACATGGAGTTGACAGGTGTGCAGTGGTCGAAGCTGAAAGACCTTTGTAAAGTCCTTCAGTGTTTTGAGGAATGCACACGGCTGGTAAGCACAGACGACGCCATCCTAAGCATGAGCATCCCACTTATGCGTCTGCTCATGCAAACTTTGACGCACGTTAAGGAGCAGGCGTCTGCAGCCAATGTTGATGAGGAGGAAGAGGAGGAGGGAATCCTTGATGACATTCAGCCATTGTCTGCTCAGGGACCTCTCCTGGACGAGGTGGAGGAAGAAGAGGAGGAGGAGGATCATGATGGGGATGATTACTTAGGGGAGGAGGATGCATCTCGTGGGGCAAGTGAAAATGTTGGCGTGGCAAGGTCTGGTACAGGGTTTGTGCGTGACTGGAGGGATGTGGAATTGCCAGAAAGTGCTCCTCCACCCAGCACTCGCAGTGCATCATTGACACCGGGAACATTGGCCCACATGTCAGATTATGCCTTGCGGATCCTAAAAAGGGACCCCCGCATTGCCAAAATGATGAACGATGACGACTACTGGTTGGCCAGCATCCTGGATCCACGCTATAAAGGCAAATTACAAAACATCATGCCACAGGAGAACCTTGACCTAATATTGGCTAATAAACAAGCAACTCTGGTAAATCGGTTGCTTGAGGCATTCCCAGCACACAGCAGCGGTGATGGTTCTCACACGAGCCGTACGGGCCGGGGGCAGCTTGGCAGAGGTGTTCGTGGTGCACACAGCAGAAGTGGCGTTGGAGACAGGGGTTTCATGACAATGTTGTGGACTGATTTTTCAAATACCGCTCACACAACTGGTAATACTGCATCGATGGAAAGTGACAGGAGACAGCAGTTGTCAACTATGGTTAAAAACTACTTTTCCTCCCATATCGATGTTCTCCCACACAGGTCATTCCCCTTTGACTATTGGGCCGCTAAACTGGACACCTGGCCTGAATTGGCACAATATGCCTTACAGGAGCTCGCTTGCCCAGATGCAAGTGTGCTATCGGAAAGAGTCTTCAGTGCAGCTGGATCAATCCTGACAGAAAAAAGGACCCGTCTGTCAACCCAAAATGTGGATGATCTAACCTTCATTAAAATGAACCACGCATGGGTTTCCAAGGATTTTGTCCCACCTTCCCCTGATGACACATAGGGTGACAGAAAAATGGCTTGCTTTGGTCCACCTCTTCCTGGTACTTCACCTATTTCGCCTTTTGCATCAGCTGAATGTCCAACATCAACATATGCCACTTTCTAAAACTCCCTAACTGTGCTGCCTCCCCCCCCATGGCCGGGGTCACCACCTAGCGCACGACACCGTGCGAGTGCCGTTGCCCTGGACAGGTGGGTAGGCCGACTCTTGGGCGCGGGCACTGGCACAGGGTCCCTCATAGAGTAATCAAGTGTCTCTGACGGTGGTGGTGCACACCCGCCGTCAGACACACCGATGTACTATGAGGGGCCCAGTGCCAGTACCGACGCCCACGAGTAGGCCCCCCTTGCTTGGGCAGGGCCCCAGCATTTGCAATCTTTACCTCTCCCTGCTCCTCCGCTGTGTAATCTGGGCCGTCAAATCCATACTGTGCCTGACACCGTCTGAGCCTGCCTCCTGATGTATAGACATATATTTTGAATGTGTACGCTATCCATACAAGTTATCCGTGGATACGGTACCCTTTCTAACCTTTGTGCAATCACGTGCAATCCATACTGGGCCTAACACCGTCTGAGCCTGCCTCCTGAGACATATATTTTGAATGTGTACGCTATCCATACATGTTATCCGGGGAAACGGTACCCTTTCTAACCTTTGTGCAATCACGTGCAATCCATACTGGGCCTAACACCGTCTGAGCCTGCCTCCTGATGTATAGACATATATTTTGAATGTGTACGCTATCCATACATGTTATCTGGGGATACGGTACCCTTTCTAACCTTTGTGCAATCACGTGCAATCCATACTGGGCCTAACACCGTCTGAGCCTGCCTCCTGAGACATATATTTTGAATGTGTACGCTATCCATACATGTTATCCGGGGATACGGTACCCTTTCTAACCTTTGTGCAATCACGTGCAATCCATACTGGGCCTAACACCGTCTGAGCCTGCCTCCTGAGACATATATTTTGAATGTGTACGCTATCCATACATGTTATCCGGGGATACGGTACCCTTTCTAACCTTTGTGCAATCACGTGCAATCCATACTGGGCCTAACACCGTCTGAGCCTGCCTCCTGAGACATATATTTTGAATGTGTACGCTATCCATACATGTTATCCGGGGATACGGTACCCTTTCTAACCTTTGTGCAATCACGTGCAATCCATACTAGGCCTAACACCGTCTGAGCCTGCCTCCTGAGACATATATTTTGAATGCACGCTATCCATACATGTTATCTGGGGATACGGTACCCTTTCTAACCTTTGTGCAATCACGTGCAATCCATACTGGGCCTAACACCGTCTGAGCCTGCCTCCTGAGACATATATTTTGAATGTGTACGCTATCCATACATGTTATCCGGGGATACGGTACCCTTTCTAACCTTTGTGCAATCACGTGCAATCCATACTGGGCCTAACACCGTCTGAGCCTGCCTCCTGAGACATATATTTTGAATGTGTACGCTATCCATACATGTTATCCGGGGATACGGTACCCTTTCTAACCTTTGTGCAATCACGTGCAATCCATACTGGGCCTAACACCGTCTGAGCCTGCCTCCTGAGACATATATTTTGAATGTGTACGCTATCCATACATGTTATCCGGGGATACGGTACCCTTTCTAATCTTTGTGCAATCACGTGCAATCCATACTGGGCCTAACACCGTCTGAGCCTGCCTCCTGAGACATATATTTTGAATGTGTACGCTATCCATACATGTTATCCGGGGATACGGTACCCTTTCTAACCTTTGTGCAATCACGTGCAATCCATACTGGTCCTAACACCGTCTGAGAATGATAGATGGGGCCCACCATACAATGGAACATTCCAAAGGTGGACATCAGACACTGGAGCAGCATTTACAGGGCCCATTATACACTAGAGCATTAGAAATGGGGCCCATTATGTTTGGAGCATTATTTGGGCCCATAAGACAGTAGAGCTTCATCCATGGGGACCAACATATACTGTAGCATTATGTGGAGCTCATCATATACTGTTTCAAACATTATATGGGACCAATGATTCTGTATGGAGAAATAGATGGGCCTCGTCATGAGATGTAAAAAGTGAGGTATTTTTCATTGTACTATACCGCTATTTCTCTGCCGTATCGGAGCATGATGAGTTGTGGTATGTGTTAAAGGGGCGCTCTTTCGCCCAGGGCACATGAAAACCTGGAGCCAGCCCTCCCCCCCACAGTCTGTAGCCAAATAACCCCCATTTTTCAGTGCGTAACTTGTATTATGAAGTTAATTAAGGTTGACAAGCTTAAGTAAGAAGAATTGATGCTTTTGGCATTCAAATGGGCACTGTTGGTGTGTTTCCTGTCCTCCTCTCACTGCCGACTTTTATTCCCCATTGACTTACATTGGGTTTCGTGTTTCGGGACGACCCCGACTTTTCCCTATAATCGGACGATCTTGCGCGACCCGACTTTTGGAAAAGTCGGGTTTCACGAAACGAAACGCGACCCTAAAAAACCAAAAGTCGCTCAACTCTATCCCACACAGTAATCCATGTCTGGGGATTAATAGTTTTTAACTAAGATGGTGCCAAGATGCAACCGTCCACGCTGAAAACCACTGATGAATGAGCTGTACCAATGAGCAGTGGTGACTTCATCGAGGTTACTGTAGGTCACTGAGGCTGTGTTCCCAGCCAGGCCAATGAACTGTGGTGACCTCCTTTGGGTGAGATCACCATTAGCACAGTGAGAAAAAGCCTCACAGTGAGAGGTGAGTTGACCAAAGTTCGAATTCAACGCAGTGAAATTCTCCCTGTAATCTGCTGTGAACTCGCCATAAGAATTTTTCTCATTTTGCTAGTGGTGATCTCACCGGAGGGAGGTCATCGCAGTTCAGCCAACTGGGAATGCAGACTCCTTTACCTGCGGTAGCCTCAATGAGGTCACCACTGCTCACTGATGCTGAGCTCGCAGAAGCTCATTCATCATTGTTTCTCAGCCTAGATGGTCGCATCTTTTCACAGTCCAAGTTGAAAACTATTACTTCCCAGATTTGCATTACAGCATGTTTGCACATGACAGATGATGTTCGGGTGGTCGAACCCGAACAGTAACAAGGACTTCCTGGTGAAGTCTGTGTTCGGTGTCGGGGCCTGAATATTAGGTGTTCAATATGGACAACGAACTTTACTGTTCGGGTTCGCCCATCTCTACATGTGGCCAGCCCTCTCATTTAATTAAAAAACAGTAGATATGGTTGTTATTTTTCAATTGGAGAACAGTTCTAGTCACATGCCACTCGAAAGAAGTGCAGTCTATCGGTAAGTTTTCACAAACAATTGATCATCACTTCACAAAGGTGGAGATCTATGTTGCACCTTTAAAATTTAATGAGTGCCACAAAATTATGTCCTCAATACATACTGTATCTTTAAATAAATATAAAGTGATCAACCCCTTTAATTCTTAATTTTAGGAATACTTTAATCTATTAGTTTTCTCAGACTGAAAAAGAATTTATAGAAGCTAGGGATGAGTGAATGTGCTCAGTGATACTCAGATATAACTCGAGTATCTGGGTGCTCGAATGTGCTCAGTACTCGGCAAGCATTAGCCGGAACTCGATTTCAAATTCAAATCCATGCCCTGAAGGTTTTGCACCTGTTACACAGTGTGAGGCAATGAGGGGGATCATACGAGAGGGTCGATATGAGTTTCAAGGATGTGGACTGAGTCTTATTAAACCCATTAGAGCACCTGTGTTCACCACAAAGCGCCTGTGAATCACAAGGTAAAATAAAAGAAAGAGTGGATTGGGTCCAAGTAGTGACCCAGTCAGATTTTTAGGAAACACATCAAGGGCTTTTATTTTTAGACGGATTTGCAGGTTTGGTAGTGGGGCGAATCCTTCTCTCCACTCCGGGCTTTGGAAGTGGCTCTATAACCACGATTCTATTTAAGCAAGAGTGATGTTGCTTTCAGAGTAAGAAGCTCAGTATGTCTGTGCCTGGGGGGTTACTGTGAGGAGGGTGGGGCTTATATAGAGCAGGAAATCTGTGTCTCTCCATCTTTCTTACACAGGATGAACAGGAGGAAGCATTTCCCGCCCTCCCACCCTGTTTATAATCATTGTCCTAAAACATTTTAATTATTGCTTGTATGATGAATGCTTTATTGTAATTTTGAAATTACTATTGTATATTTTGTTCCAGGTTCAATTTTATCATGGCTATAAAGAGTTAACAGCATTAACCTTCTAAGCCCAAGGGAAGGGCCATCCTTCAGCCATGGTTCCCTATAGTTTTCCTCCACAGGGGTTTTTTCCTCTCCTGAGCGCTGTAGGATGACTCTTTGTGAGTTGGAGGTTTGCCAAGTTAGTCCCTTTAATGCTATTGCGGGGACTTCTTGTTTATAAGTTTACTAAAGTGATTTATTAAAAAAAAAAAGTGTCAAATGTGAATTTATAACCCGTCACAGCTTTGCGGTTTAGGAGTCAGGTGGAAGTTGCAGGCAAGTTAAGGTGGACTCATTTTAACTAATAGAGGATGTAAAACCTCATGGTGGTGAACAGGCTTTGGTGGCCAGCCTCAAGGACGTTGTAATGGTAACGTCAATCAGGGGCGGGCACTGTGAGGATAATGGGGTCATTGGTGCCCTGAAAGTTTACTGGCTCTGCTTGAATGGCAAGCCAGTGCGTGCCGCCCCTTTATGGCTGTCTGTCCTGGTGCTGTATGTCAGACAGCTGGGGATATCACTGTACTTGTGAATCCCAATGTACTAGCACTTCACCTGACTCCTACTGTGATTGTTTTAATCCTGTGATTTAAAAAAAGCTGTGGCCATTTTGACAGCCAAAATAATGTGTTGTGTATTTATTCTAGTGCCTAGGTTTACTGTAGTTATGGTGGTTTTAAGATGGAGTGGGGGTCTGTCCCATATCCATAAATCATGAGGTTTAGGCATTAGACATGCAAAACATTTGAAGGCTAAATATCAGGTTATCCATTAAGAGGAGCTTTGTTGTTAGTGAATGTCTTTCAGGTATGCCATTTCTCAGACTTAAAAAACATATGGAATTTTTCAGACTCAAGCGTAAATACATTTATAGTTATTTTCACAAATGGGAAATAATTTTTTATCCAAATTTTATAAATAAAATAAGGCAAAATTGAAAAATTAAATGATCAATTGAAAAATAATTGACAAGAATAAGCTAAGAAACCTTATCTGAACTCTTAAATACAAATTAAAATTACACAATATGATCACAAATTTGGGTCGTATTATGGTTGTCTTCAAATCTTAAAATTCGTCATTGGATTGTTCATTGAAGCCAATCCAAATTTCTCTACTGACGCTCCAAAATGGTAATCACTGTAACTTGTTGAAAAATGTTGAAATTGGTAAGTTGATTTTAAGAGTACTGAAACTTGGATTTTTCTTCCTGTTTATTTCCTGTTTTAAAAGTACATTATATGAAAGAATTAAATCAATATCCTTTGAACTGATGGCATGGTATAACCAATAATGTAATAGACGGCCAGCAAAAATCGTCAACATCTACGCACCCAACATAGTACTTCCTACATAAAATATGGAATCAATAGTCCACAATTTATTTACAAATCCAGCAGGGAAGGGCAATACGAATAAATTAAAACTAGATGAGAACATATATTTTAGTCAGCATAAACTTCACTTCACAGCCCCCCCGAGGAAGCCCACCCAAAACGTGCGTCGGGGTTGCAGGCACGGCCGATTCTCACAGGGAGACATGGGTAAGAAGGATTTCTCAATTGATTAAGATTATCAGCATACTTTTTCATGGGTTGTATTTACTAATTTACTCCAAGTTCTGTGATCATAAGGATTAATTTTGTAGCTATAAGTGTTGGCAGTGCAGGATGTTTCTTTCATTTGGCTGGATTGATTTCATGCTATGATGTTTTTACACATTCATTCATTAGCAGTTTATCTCTTAGTTTACTTTAGTCCTTGTGATCATACAGACAATCTTCATAAATAGAAGTGGAGCTTAAGCTGAATAATATATATTTTCTCATGTAGCCATAATATACTTATGCACTAGCACTTTACAAAATTTTGTACATAGAGGATCCATTTTGCACTTCCCTGCTACATATATGTGGATCAGCAGCTGGACAAATACCTGAGTCTCTACTCTAGCCCTTATATATTATTTTTATGCATAAATTTGTTTGCCTGGTTTGTGTACAATTTAATAAGCTTTATTGAATTATGTACTAGATTGTGGACTATTCACTCCATCTTTATTATGTGAATGAATATTGTCAATCAAAACTACAACTATTTGGCCAAAAACAAACACTTATGTGGCTATGCTGATTTAAACTTCCCGACATTTGTAGTACATGTACATCATGATCGAGAAGTATTTCCTGACCGATACAGTACATGTACATCATGGAGATCGCCGGGCATAAATGGCTGTGCGCCGGCGATTGCCGCCGAGAGTCAGCTGTTCCTGACAGCTGACACCATGCTCACTTTAATCCCTTAAATGCTGTGATTGAACTCGATTGCAGAATTTAGCGAGCGGGCAGAGAGGCGCAAGGGCAATAAAGCCCCTCTGCACTTGGATCAGAGACTCCGCAACGTCATTGTGGGGTCCTGATCATTGCAATGGTGACTCGATGTCGGCATGATGACTCCCAGGTCACCAGCCGCTGGGAAGTAAGTTAGATGATGTGTAGTGCATGATCTAACTTGTGTCTGCAGTGATGACAGGCTATAAGGTATAACAATTCTTCTTCATTGTTATACCTTAAAACTGAGATGAGACTGCGGAAAGTCTAAGTCCAATAGTGGGAATAAGTAAAAAAGTTACAAAAAAAGTAGTAAAAATATATTTTTTTTAAAAATCACAAAAGAAAATAATAAAATATATTTACATATTGTACCCATAAATAAATATTATTATGAAAAAGAAACAAAAGAAAGCAATAAAATTACACATATTTGGTATCACCAAGTCCGGGAACAACCCGATCTATAAAATTGTCCCACTAGTTAACCCCTTTAGTGGAAAAAAAACCTGTCAAAAACAATGCTTTCTCATTAAACCACTGAACAAAAAGTGAAATAAAATGTGATCAAAAAGACAACTGTAAATAAAAATGGTACTGCTGAAACCATCTTCTTGTCCTTGCATAAACAAAGCCGCCATAAGGCTCCATCAGCTGAAAAATAAAAAGTTATAGCTCTCAGAATAAAGCGATGCAAAAATAATTAGTTTTTCTTTAAAATAATTTTTATTGGGTAAAAGCACGAAAACATAAAAATAATATAAATGGGGCATCGCTGTAATCATACTGACTTAAAGAATAAAGCTGCCTTGTCAAGTTTACCAAACGTGGAACGACATTAAAAAAAAAAAAAAAAACACAAAATGCAAGTCCTTCGGTGTTGGATATTGTTCATTCTGCCTCCCAAAAATCAGAATAAAAAGTGATCAAAAAATGTCATGTGACCGAAAATGCTACCAATAAAAACGTCAAATCGTCCTGCAAAAAACAAGCCCTCACATGACTCTGTCAGACAAAATATGGAAAAATTATAGCTCTCAAAATGTTGTGATGCAAAAACTAGCTTTTACAATAAAGTGTTTTTTAGTGTGTGACAGCAGCCAAACATAAAAACTAGACATAAATCTGGCATCGCAGTAATCACACCGATCCGCAGAATAAAGTTGTCTAACTGCTTATCCTGCACGAGGATCGACATAAAAAATAAATAAAGCCAATTCTTCACCTCCTGTTGATTTTTTCATTCTGCCTCCCAAAAATCTCAGCAAGGCTCAGCGATAGAGATGAGCGACTTTGCCTTTTTTATGGTCTAGTCGGGTTTCATGAAACTCGACTTTCTCGAAAGTCGGGTCGAACAAAATCAGCCAACTGTAGGTAAAAGTTGGAGGCCAACTGAAACACGAAACCCTTTGCAAGTCAATGGGGAAGCAAAGTCGGCAGGGAGTGGAGGACATTAAACACACCTACAGTGCCCATTTCAATGCCAAAAACATAACTTCTTATTACTGAAGCTTGTCAACCTTAATTTACTTCATAATAATAGCTACGTATTGAAAACTGGAGGCTATTTGGCTAAAGTTGTGGGGGGTAGGTCTGGCTCCAGGTTTTTGTGTGCCCTGGGCCAAAGAGTGTCAGTGCACCCCTTTAACACATACCACAACTCATGATGTTCCGATACGGCACAGAAATATAGGTATAGTACAATGACAAATACTTCACTGCTTACATGACATGACTGATCTATTTTAAATTGTACAATAGCTCAAAAAAAGGACAGTATATTACTCCATGCAGTATTATGGCCACCACATTGTGCGCCATACAGAATAATGAGCCCCATATATTTCTCCATACAGAATATTTGGCCACATATAATGTTCCATACAGTATATGATGAGCTCCACATAATGCTACAGTATATGATGGTCCCCATGGATGATGCTCCAGTGTGTTATGGGCCCAAATAATGCTCCACATATAATGGGCTCCATTTCTAATGCTCCAGTGTATAATGGGCCCCGTAAATGCTGCTCCAGTGTCTGATGTCCCCAATCTGGAATGCTCCAGTATATGATGGGCCTCATGGATGATGCTCCAGTGTCTTATGGGCCCTAATAATGTTCCATTTATATTGGGCCCCATTTCTAATGCTCCAGTGTATAAAGGACCCCGTAAATGCTGCTCCAGTGTCTTATGTCCCCCATTTGGAATTCCTCAGTATATGATGGGCCTCATGGACGATGCTCCAGTGTCTTATGGGTCCTAATAATGCTCCATATATAATGGGCCCCATTTCTAATGCTCCAGTGTATCATGTGCCCCATAGATGCTGTTCCAGTGTCTGATCTGCCCCATTTAGAATGCTCCAGTATATGATGGGCCTCATGGATGATGCTCCAGTGTCAGATTTCCCCCATTTTGAATGCTCCGGTATATGATTGGCCCCATTTTTAATTAACCCAGGCATGGTATGTGAAAAGAGATCCATGGAGTAATCTGAAGTGTGTGCTGCCGCATCCTTCACTTTTGATGTGGGTGAAGGGCACAAGAAAAGTGGTTGCTCCTGACCAGAAGCCCGCACTTGCAACTCAGTGCTTGCATTTTTTTTAACTTCAGAAGAGGAGGCGATAAAGCTGGAGGCTGTTTCAGCAATGTAATCCAAAAATAGTTCCTGATGCTCCGGCTTTAAAAGCAGTCTACCTACTCCCAGAAAACAGAGTCTTACAGTCCTTCCAGAGCTACACCATGACACAGGCTCAACACCTCCTGCCTTATCTGCTATTGCGTTTTTGGCACTACCAGCAGATGCACTACCACCACCATCAGTACCAGGTGGCCCCCCACGCCCACGTCTGCGTCCTCTTCCACCATACTTCCTCATGTTTTAGAAAATTGACCCAAAATACCAGCAGATATATGGTACTGTATCAGAAGCGTACAGCTCTATACAGTCTAGGGATAATAGTAAATCTCCTTATATATTTCATGAGTCATACACAGACACTCACAGGCTCAGTATGGATTACCCAATAAAATAAAAAGGTGAAAAAGGGTACAGTATCGCCATATACAAGGTATATATAGTATAGTGTAAACATTCTGAATCTCCGTATATATTTCAGGAGGCAGACACAAACGCTCTCAGACCCAATATGGATTTCACAAGAATATGAAAAGCTGTAAAAGGGTAATGTAACACAAGCGTACAGCTGTATACAGTGTTGTCCAAATTTGAAATCTCGGTATATATTTCCGAAGTCACCCTCAGACGCTCACTCAGTCTGGGTTTTACCATAATAAAAAATGTTGTAAAATCTCCGATTCACTGTGTATATAGAAGGCGTAAACCACACACGCTCACTCACAATGGATGATACCATAATACAAAATTTTGAGCAAAGGTACTGTATCAGCACATGCCAGGTGTATCCAGTCTAGGGGTAATTTTAAATTTCCATCTATACTTCCGGAGTCAGACATAGACACTTACAGGTTCAGTATGTATTACACCAGAATTTAACAAGTAGAAAAAAGGAAAAATTGGCGAAGCATACAACAGTATACAGTGTTGTGGTACTTTAAAATATTCGTATATATTTCAATCTCAGCAAGCCAGTCCAGACTCTCCGCTACTGGAAACTACATGGATACAAGTACAGACGGAATTTCGAGTGTTAGCAGAAATTTGGGAATTACTAATCACGGGAAAACCTCCCCGTAGATGTTGCAGAGGCCATGCAGACCCTCAATTACTGTGTCTGTGGAGACAGCGAAAATGGTTCTTTGTGAAGAAAGAATTGCTTTATCGCAGTAGCATGGATCACTTCACCGTTACTCATCTCCATCAAACTGTGATCACAGGGAGAGATGTAGACATGGTCCTCACTGCCTATCATGATGTGTCTGGTCATTTTGGAGTGCAAAAGACAGAAGCCACAGACCGTAGGCGATTCTATTGGATTGGCATGAGAGGAGACATTGAAAAATGGTGGCAGGAATGTCACACGTCTGACTATCACAACTGTGAAAGGTGATCACAAAGCACCACTGCATCCAGTTGTCGTCCATTACAAATGGTAGCCATTGATCATCTGAAGGTAGAGGCCAGCAGGAAAGGCCATAGCTACATCTTACCCATCATCAATCAATAAACCAAATTTTTAGTGGCCGTCCCTGTGAAGGATTTAACTGGCCAGATTACACAGCGGTGGAGCAGGAAGACGTAAGTATTGCAACTTGCAAGTGCTGTGGCCATGACCAAGCGGGGGGCACACTCGTGGTCGAAGGTACTGGCACAGGGCCCCTCATAGTACGCTGGTGTGTCTGACGGCGAGTGGGCCCCCCCACCGTCAGAGATACCGTATTGTATTATAAGGGGCCCTGTGCCAGTGCCATAGGCAATCTGTGGGCCCATCCACCTGTTCAGAGCAACGGCACTTGCCCGGGTGTGCCAGGTGTTGACCCGAGCCATTGGGGGGGTGGGCAGCCCAGTTAGGGAGGTTTAAAAAATGACATATGTTTATGTGTTGGCTGGACATTCAGCTGCTGCAAAGGGCGGAATTGGGCAAGTTCGAGGAAGACGAGGACAAAAGCGAGGCAGTTTTCTGGCAACCTATGTGTCATCAGGGGAAGGTGGGACAAAATCCTTTGAAACCCATGCATGGTTCAATTTAATGAAGGTTAGATCATCAACATTTTGGGTAGACAGACGGGTCCTTTTTTCTGTCAGGATTGATCCAGCAGCACTAAAGACTCATTCAGATAACACACTAGCAGCAGGTCAAGCGAGCTCCTGTAAGGCATATTGTGCCAATTCAGGCCAGGTGTCAAGTTTAGAGGCCCAATAGTCAAAGGGGAATGACCTGTGAGGGAAAACATCGATATGGGAGGAGAAGTAGTTTGTAACCATAGTTGACAACTGCTGTCTCCTGTCACTTTTAATCGGTGCAGTATTAGCAGTCGTGTGAGCGGTACTTGAGAAATTATTCCACAAGTGCAACACGAACACCTCTTCTATTGTGCCCACTACGGCTCGTGGGAGAACCAGCACTTCTGCTGTATGCTGGGAAAGCCTCAGACAAACGGTTTACCAGAGTTGCTTGTTTGTTATCCAATAATATCTCTAGGTTCTCCTGTAGCATGATGTTGTTTAATTTGTCTTTGTAGCGCGGATCAAGGATGCTGGCCAGCCAGTAGTCATCATCCCTCATCATTTTGGCAATGCGGAGGTCCCTTTTTAGGATCTGCAAGCCATAATCGCACATGTGGGCCAATGTTCCAGGTGTCAATGATGCACTGCCAGTGGTGAGTGGAGGAGCTCTTTCTGGCAAATCCACATCCCTATATGCACAAACACTGTACCTGACCTTGGAATGCCAACATTTTCTCTTGCCCTCTGAGAAGCATCCTCCTGCCCAAAATAATCATCCCCCTCATCCTCCTCCTCCTCCTCCTCCTCTTCCTCTTTTTCCTCTACCTCGTCCAGGACAGTTCCCTGACTAGACAATAGCTGACTGTCATCAAGGCTTCCCTCCTCCTCCGCTGCAGATGCCTGATCCTTAATGTGCATCAAACTTTGCATGAGCAGATGCATAAGTGGGATGCTCATGCTTATGATGGCGTCGTCTGCGCTTACCAGCCGTGTGCATTCCTCAAAACACTGAAAGACTTTACAGAGGTCTATCAGCTTTGACCACTGCACACCCGACAATTCCATGTCTTCCCTCAAACTGACTGCCCGTGTATCCTCCCACAAATGCATTACAGCCTGCCTCTGTTCGCCCAGCCTCTCAACTATGTGCAGGGTGGAGTTCCACCTTGTTGCAATGCCTATCATTAGGCGGTGCTTGGGGAGGTGGAGCAATCGCTGCAGCTTCTGCATACGAGTGAAGAGGATGTTTGAGCGACGGATGTGCGAGCACAGTCTTCGCACCTTATGGAGCAGGGATGTTAACTCCAGATAATTATTAAGGAAGCACTACACCACCTGCTTCAAAGTGTGAGCCAGGCAAGGTACAGTGGGGAAAAAAAGTATTTAGTCAGTCAGCAATAGTGCAAGTTCCACCACTTAAAAAGATGAGAGGCGTCTGTAATTTACATCATAGGTAGACCTCAACTATGGGAGACAAACTGAGAAAAAAAAATCCAGAAAATCACATTGTCTGTTTTTTTTTCATTTTATTTGCATATTATGGTGGAAAATAAGTATTTGGTCAGAAACAAAATTTCATCTCAATACTTTGTGATATATCCTTTGTTGGCAATGACAGAGGTCAAACGTTTTCTGTAAGTCTTCACAAGGTTGCCACACACTGTTGTTGGTATGTTGGCCCATTCCTCCATGCAGATCTCCTCTAGAACAGTGATGTTTTTGGCTTTTCGCTTGGCAACACGGACTTTCAACTCCCTCCAAAGGTTTTCTATAGGGTTGAGATCTGGAGACTGGCTAGGCCACTCCAGGACCTTGAAATGCTTCTTACGAAGCCACTCCTTCGTTGCCCTGGCGGTGTGCTTTGGATCATTGTCATGTTGAAAGACCCAGCCACGTTTCATCTTCAATGCCCTTGCTGATGGAAGGAGGTTTGCACTCAAAATCTCACGATACATGGCCCCATTCATTCTTTCATGTACCCGGATCAGTCGTCCTGGCCCCTTTGCAGAGAAACAGCCCCAAAGCATGATGTTTCCACCACCATGCTTTACAGTAGGTATGGTGTTTGATGGATGCAACTCAGTATTCTTTTTCCTCCAAACACGACAAGTTGTGTTTCTACCAAACAGTTCCAGTTTGGTTTCATCAGACCATAGGACATTCTCCCAAAACTCCTCTGGATCATCCAAATGCTCTCTAGCAAACTTCAGACGGGCCCGGACATGTACAGGCTTAAGCAGTGGGACACGTCTGGCACTGCAGGATCTGAGTCCATGGTGGCGTAGTGTGTTACTTATGGTAGGCCTTGTTACATTGGTCCCAGCTCTCTGCAGTTCATTCACTAGGTCCCCCCGCGTGGTTCTGGGATTTTTGCTCACCGTTCTTGTGATCATTCTGACCCCACGGGGTGGGATTTTGCGTGGAGCACCAGATCGAGGGAGATTATCAGTGGTCTTGTATGTCTTCCATTTTCTAATTATTGCTCCCACAGTTGATTTCTTCACTCCAAGCTGGTTGGCTATTGCAGATTCAGTCTTCCCAGCCTGGTGCAGGGCTACAATTTTGTTTCTGGTGTCCTTTGACAGCTCTTTGGTCTTCACCATAGTGGAGTTTGGAGTCAGACTGTTTGAGGGTGTGCACAGGTGTCTTTTTATACTGATAACAAGTTTAAACAGGCGCCATTACTACAGGTAATGAGTGGAGGAAAGAGGAGACTCTTAAAGAAGAAGTTACAGGTCTGTGAGAGCCAGAAATCTTGATTGCTTGTTTCTGACCAAATACTTATTTTCCACCATAATATGCAAATAAAATGAAAAAAAAACAGACAATGTGATTTTCTGGATTTTTTTTTCTCAGTTTGTCTCCCATAGTTGAGGTCTACCTATGATGTAAATTACAGACGCCTCTCATCTTTTTAAGTGGTGGAACTTGCACTATTGCTGACTGACTAAATACTTTTTTTCCCCACTGTATGTGTGTGATTTTTGCACGGGCTATGGCTGCCACAAAATTACGGCCGTTATCACTGACTATCTTGCCTGCCTCAAGATGTAGACTGCCCAACCATGACAGTTTGTCGCTGCAAGTATTCGGCCAGTACCTCCACGGTGTGTCTGTTGTCGCCCAAAGACATCATCTTTAACACAGCCTGCTGATGCTTACCACTAGCAGTTCGATAGTAGGACACCTCATGTGCAACACTGCCAGCTGCGGATGGAGTGCTCATGCGACTGCGCACTGTGGACGAGCTTTCGTTGATAGAGGAGGATCGAAAGCCTACAGCCAACTGTTTCCTATACCATGGGCTAGGCAGCACTGTTCCACTGCCGCTGTCCCCAGTGGAGCCTGCATCCACCACATTAACCCAGTGCGCAGTGATGGACATGTAATGGCCCTGGCCATGCCCATTGGTCCATGCATCTGTTGTGAGGTACACCTTTCCACTCACTGACTGTTTTTGTGCATGGACAATGCAGTCTTTCACATGCCGGTAGAGGGCAGGGATGGCTTTTCAAGAAAATAAGTGCCGACTGGGTAGGTCATAGCGTGGGACAGCGTAGGCCATGAGGTCGCCGAAAGCTTCGCTTTCAACCAAATGGTAGGGCATCATCTCTAATGAGATTAGTTTGTCAATGTAGGCGTTCAAACAAAGTGTACGCAGATGACAGGATGAGTACTTTCTTGTCCTACTCAGAGTGTCTGGTAGGGTGAGCTGGACTGGAGAGCTGCATGTGGGGGAAGTAGCGTTGGACCAGACGGAGTGAGAGGGGGTTGGTGATGGTATTGGTGGTGAAGGCCTAGATTCAGTGTTGTGTTGCAAAACCATTGTGATTCCCTGAGTGCTTTGGCCTTCCAACGACACCTCCACATTTAGTGCTGGTGGTGTGCTTAACAGTGGCAGTGGTCTTACAGTGGGGGAAGCGATGGAGGGTTGCTGGCTAGCTTCAGTTGGAGCAAGTGCACATGTGCTACCTGAGGTTTTGTAGTCCGTCCACGCTTGCAAGTGCATGTTGATTAAATGTCTAAGCATGCAACTGGTATTCAAATTTCTGAGTTGGTTACCTCGGCTAAAGGTCCTTCCGCACTTCTTACAGGTAACCTTTGCCTCATTAGTAGGATTTTGGACAAAGAAGTGCCACACTGCACTCTTCCTACTATGGTATACATTTTCTGGCCTGGCACGCTGTGCTAAGTTGACCGTCTGGCCCAGTTGTCCTGCAACTCTTTTAGCTTTTGTTCCATGTTTTTGGACAGCTACGGGCCTGGCAGATAACCGCTGCTGCGGTGACAATGCCTGCTGCGGATCCTTCTCCTTATCTGAACTATTGCCAGCACCACCCTCCTCCCCCAATGGATGCCAATCCGGGTCAAGAACTGGGTCATCCATCACCTCCTCTTCAAAGTCATCTGCACCTTTCTCTTTACCTTCCTCTGTGTCACCGTGTAAGGTGGTATAGTATGCGGGAAGGGGCACCTGAGTTTCATCAGGGTCAGATTCTGGCTCAATAGACTGCGAGGGCAATGTAGTGATCTGGGTCGACGTACCAGCAGAATCATCTAGCAGTGGCTGTGCATCAGTGCACTCCATGTCAGATTCATCTTGGACTGGGGAATTCTGGATTTGACTGGATAACCCAGGCATGGTATGTGAAAAGACCTCCATAGAGTAATCTGAAGTGTGGGCTGCCACATCCTTAACTTTTGGTGGGGGTGAAGGACACAAGGAAAGGTGATTTTCCTGACCAGAAGCCTGCACTGATGACTCCGTGCTTGCAGGTTTCGAACGTTCAGAAGAGGAGTCAATAGAGCTGGTGGCTGTTTCGGCAATGTACGCCAAAACCTGTTCCTGATGCTCCGGCTTTAAAAGTGGTTTTCCTACTCCAAGAAAAGGCAACCTTACAGGCCTTCTTGGGCCAGACGATGATGCAGGCTCAACACCTCCTGCCTTAACTGCTATTGTGCTTTTGCCAGAACCAGCCGATGCACCACCACCATCAGTACCAGCTACGCCCCCCTGCCCACATCCACGGATTCTTCCACCATACTTCCTCATGTTTGGGAAAATGTACCAAAAATACCAGCAGAGAGATGGTACTGTATGAGGAGCGTCCAGCTGTGTAAGGTATATTAAAAAAAATTAAATCTACGTATATATTTTGTTAGTCACAGACACTCTCACAGTATGCATTGGACTGTAATCCAACAAGCAGATAAATGGAACTGTATCAGAAGTGTACAGCTGTATACGTTTTTTGTGTAACTAGCAAATCTCCGTATATGTATTTACGGAGTGTCACGCACACGCTGACTCTGTATAGATGTGACTGTAATGCAAACGGCAGATATAGAATACTGTTTGAGAATCGGACAGCTCTATACAGTGTCTGTATGGAAAATTGTCAATCTCCATCTATTTGTATAGGGACTGACACACGCTGTCTGTCTAGTTTCGACTATTATCAAACAGCAAATATACGAAACTGTTTGAAAAGCAGACAGCACTCTAAGGTTAGGTTTAGGTCAGGAAAAACGGAAAAACTCCTCGGGTTTTTTTTCCAGAGTCACACACAGATAGCTTCTATTTCTCCGTGATACAAGGCGGTACACGGTAGTGTGTGAGGAGAGTTCACTGCTATACGGTGTCTGTATGGAAAATTGTCAATCTCCGTCTATTTTTATAGGGACTGACACATGCTGTCTCTGTCTAGTTTTGACCGTGATCAAACAGATATACAAAACTGTTTGAAAAAGGGACAGCACTCTAAGGTCTAGGTCTGGAAAAACGGAAAAACTCATTGGCTTTTTCTTCCAGAGTCACACCTAGATAGCTACTATTTGTCCGTGATACCAGCCGGTACACGGCGGTAATGTGTGAGAAGCGTACACCGCTATACAGTGTCTGTATGGAAAATTGTCAATCTCCGTCTATTGTATAGGGACTGACACATGCTGTCTCTGTCTAGTTTTGACCGTCCTCAAACAGCAGATATACGAAACTGTTTGAAAAGCAGACAGCACTCTAAGGTGTAGGTCTGGAAAAACTGAAAAGCTCACACCAAGATAGCTTCTATTTGTCCGTGATACCAGCCATTACACGGTAGTGTGTGAGGAGCGTACACCGCTATACGGTGTGTGAAAAAATGAACGCTCATTAACTCACCAGGATAAAATAATAAAAGTTGGAGTGCTTTGAAAAAAGCAGCTTGAACAGCAGTATGCACACAGCAATGCAGCTAACAGGTAGCCTTAAAAGGCAGCCTAATCACCACCAGCGCTGCTGCACACAACTAAAATCCTCCCCTTTCACTGCACACTACCTGTACAGTGAAAAGCGCTATCAGCAGTAGCAGTTTTTTTTCTTCCCTGCCTAACGCTCTCCCTGTTCAGAATCAGCAGCACCTCTCCCTATTCTAAGATCAGCAGAAGTAAGATGGCGGTCAGAGGTCACAGCCTTTTATACCCACTGTGACGCCACACAAAGCCAGCCAATCACTTCAATGCCCTTCTCTAAGATGGTGGTGGCCGCTGCCCATGTCATCGCGTTGCCCACTGTGTGCTTTCACCTTCATTGGCTGAGAAAAGGCGCTGGAAGCATTATTTGAAACGTGACTTTGGCACTCTGATTGGCGACCTCATAGCCGACCTCACGCTATGGTCGGGTTTCGATCGGCGAAACCCGACTTTAGCTAAAGTTGGCTATTTTTTAATTTGACCGACCCGTTTCACTCAACTCTACTCGGCGCTCATTTATCCTGCACTCTAGGCTGAGAGTTTCTATGTAAATCTTTGAAATATGTGATTCAGATGGAACCCCCGCCAGATTTCCTATAATGAGGCAGATGGAGACACTGTGGATGCTGTCTGAACTGTGATCCAGCGGTGTCCGTCTTTTTGTTAGGAGTGCATAAAAGTGCTATTGGCCACAGTTTGCTGCACCTCTGAAAAAAAGAACATCACTGACAGAAGCCAGATGGAGTCCAGAGTAAGGAGTAAGGGTACGTGCCTATGGTCAAAAATGTATAAAGTGCTCTCAGTGAGAGAAACAAAATAGGAATCTTGTGGGTATGATACCTTTTAATGGCTAACAAATAATAGTGAATGTTGTTACAAAGCAAGCTTTCGGGACTGCTTATGTCCCTTCATCAGGCTGATATGACAAAATATTTGAAGAAACCTTATTTATATACAGTTTAAAGCACAACATTTCAATAAACAAACAATGAGCTTGAAGAGAGAATCCTTAATTAGGTAAGATCAGATAGGTAGTATGAAAAGTTCTGAAGATCAAAGGGCTACTTGGAGTAGATAGCTCAGATATGGTAATGGGTCATAAAACCTTCTGACAAATTGAGTCCTGTGTGAATAGAATCAAAGATAGTAATGAATTTGTGCTCCCACACTCTCCGATGTGTCTGTGATTTAAAAGTGCCTTTTAAAATGACAACTTTCATATTGCCTATGTTGTGTCCTGGACCACAGACCACAGACCAGACCACTGCCTATGGTCAGTAATTGCTGTGTGTTTGACGTTGCGTATTTATGCAGCATCAAACCTGCAGTAGCCAGCAGTGACAGCATAGTGGATGAGGTTTCAAGAAATTTCAGGTCCACTATGCATCCACAGACATGTGTGGACCATACATGGAGACTGACATGTGGCTCGTCTTTCCAGACCACAGCATGACAATTTCTCTTGTGGATACATTAGTCTCTGCAACAGAATTTACATCAATAGAAATGTATTGAATTCGGTAAATCTGCATGGTTCATTGAAGACATGCAGATTTACCTGCATTCAATAGAAGGTAGGGCTTTGGATGCAGTGAACATATGCTGTGTCCAAAGTGCCTCTAGTTCCGAATAGTGGGCACGAAGCCTAACGCTGCTGGCTCATTATAGTGAGTGCCTCCCTCGCGGGTTTCATCTGAATTATGCCACTCAAAGATTTAAAGGGAGACTCCGATTTGAGGATTCAGCATAGAGCGCTGGATATATGTGATCCAAATTGTTATGTAGAATGTTCCCAATAAAAGCTTCAACTTAACCCACCAAAAAAAAGCAAGTCCCAACTCATGTCCATCATCTGTTAATGGAAATATAGGAGGTTTTCATGTTACTGGTAGCACAAAGGCTCTGGAAGGGTGAAATGGCCCTCGCCCCCCAAAAGAAGCTCAGCAAATTCTGTGCCCCCAAATCCAAATGCCCCCTCCCTTCTCAGCCCCAGTGTGCCTAATCCACATTTAGAGTCCATAAGTTTGGCTTTTCTATAGCGATGACAGGCCACCTAATTTACAGGTGCATGTGCTGGGCACAATGTACGGACACTATAATGTACTGGTCACTACAACGGCAGTTTGCAATTTTCACTTACCAGCATTCACTGCTGCTTTTTTCTGGAAAACCCCCATGGAGTCAAAATTGTTACTGTAATTGTAGATAAATTCCCAATGCGGTATAATTTCCAAAGTGAGGTCACTTGAGGGGGGATTCTGCTCTCCTAGCACCTAGGGGCTCTGTATATGGAGTCTGCAAACTATTCTAGTAAATTCTACCCTCATGGATGCCTCGTGTATAACTTTACTGCCGAGTCATATGGCGAGACTTGCCAATAGCGCTCTGTTCCTCCCAAGCCTCGCTGTATGGCTAAGCAGTACTGTACAGCCACATTTGGGGTATTTCTTTATTCTGTATAAATTGTGGGACAACTTTTGGTGCCATTTTTACCCATTTCCCAGTGTGTGAAAACTCTGGGGTTAAAACAAAATTATGGTGATAAAAATATAATAATTTTTTTCTTCATTGCCCAATAGTATAAAATTCTGTGACTCACCTGTGGTCTCAATATAATCACTGCACCCCTATGTGAATGCAGTGAGAGGTGTAGTTTGTAAAATGGGGTCTTTTATGGAGGTCTGCTCTTCTAGCACCTCAGGGGCTCTGCCAATGAGACATAGCACCCTCAAATCAGTCCAGCAAAATGTGAACTCCAATATGGTGATTCTTGCCTCATGAGCTTTGCACTGTTACTCAAAAGTAGTGCCAGACCACATATGGCATATCGGGTACTCAGGAGAAATTGCACAACAAATTTTGGAGGCCATTTTCTTCTGCTATCCTTGTGAAAATAAAAAAATTGGGGCCAAAATAGAGGGAAAATTGTGATTTTTTTTCACTGCTTTATGTTAACTTCTGTGAAGCACTTGGGTGTTCAAGGTACTGACCACATATCTACATACATTCCTTTAGGGGTCTAGTTCCCAAAATGGTGTCACTTGTGGGGTTTTGCACTGTTTAGACACATCATGGGCACTCAAAATGAGACATGACACCGGCAGTCCATCAAAGTATACATTCCAAAATGTCACTACTTTTTTGAGCCCTGCCATGGGCCTAAAATGTATTTTACAGCCACATATGGTGTATCTGCATTCTCAGAACAAATTGCAAAACAAATTGTATGGTGCAATTTCTCCTGTTACCCTTGTGAAAATGCAAAATTTGGGGATAAAAACTTTTTTTATGGGGAAAATTTGATTTTTTTTATTTTCATGGTTCAATGATATAACTTTCTGTGCAGCACCTAGGGATTCAAGGTGCACAACACACATCTAGGTAAATTTCTTGAGAGTTCTAGTTTCCTAAATGATGACAATTGTAGGGGTTTTTCACTCTTTATGCACATCAAGGTCAGGGTCTCTCCAACCATGACATGATGTTACCTAATTATTTCAGAATATTTTGCATTCCAAAAGTCAAATGGCACTCCTTCCCCTCCAAGTCCTGCTGTGTGCCCAAACAGTAGTTTTCTCCAACATATTGGGCATCAGCATACTTAGATGAAATTGCTTAACAAATTGCATGGCGCAATTTTTCCTGATACCCTTGTGAAAATACAAAATTTTGGGCTAAAATTAATTTTTGTGAGTAAAATGTGTTTTTCATATTTTCTCAGCTCAATGTTATAAACTGTGAAGCACCTGTGGGTTTAAGGTGCTTACCACACATGCTAATAAGTTACCTGAGGGGTCTACTTTCCAAAATGGTGTCAATTGTGGTAGGTTTCCACTGTTTATGCACATCAGGGTTTCTCCAAGTATGACATGGTGTCAGCTAATTAGTTTTCTCCCACATATGGGATAGCACCTTGAGTGGTGCGAATTTTAGAATTGTGTCACTTTTGGGTATTTTCTGTTGTACAGACCCCTCAAAGTCACTTCAAATAAATAAAAAAAATTGGTTTTGTAAATTTTTTTGGAAAAATGAGAATTTGCTGGTCAATTTTAACCCTTAAACATTATGCTTCAAATATTGTGCTGATGTAAAGTAGACATGAGTGAAATGTTATTTATCAGCTATTTTATGTGATTCAACTTTCTGATTTAAATCCATAAAATTTAAATGGTTGAAAATTGCTAATTTTTTTAAAATTTTCACCAAATTTCTGATTTTTTCATAAATACACGCAACTCATACAGAAGAAATTTTACCAATATCATGAAATTCAATATGTCACAAGAAAACAATCTCAGAAGCAGTGGGATATATTGAAGCTTTCCAGAGTTATTACCACATAAATTGACAATGGTCAGAATTATAAAATTTGGCTCAGTTATGAAGGTGAGAACAGGCTCGGGGTTAAGGGGTTAAAAAAAATGTTATGTGCCTTGAAATAAGAGGAAGAAACAACAAGCGCACAAAAGTGAAAAGTTCTCTGGTCTTTAACCCCTTTCCTACAACGGACGTAATATTCCGTCCTTGTGACCTGGGACCTAAGTCCCAAGGATGGAATAGTACGTCTAAGCGATCAACTGCGCTCATGGGGGGAGCGCAGCTGATCGCGGCCGGGTGTCAGCTGATTATCACAGCTGACACCCGGCACAATGTGTCAGGGGTCACGGACCGCCCCATACACGTTAACCCCTGGCACACCGCGATCAAACATGATCGCGGTATATCGGAGGTTAAAGGAAGCATCGGCAGGGAGGGGGCTGCCTCCGTGCTTCCCTGTGACCCCCATAGCAGCATGATGTGCAGCGCCGCTGTGGGGGTCGCCTTCCCTGCAGGTGCCCGGATCCAATATGGCGACAGGGACCTTCGGGGGCCTGCAGGGAGTTGTCTTCCTCACTGCCCGCAGAGCGCAGGCATGAGGAAGCCTGCAGCAGTGCCTGTGACAGATCGCTGATCACCGATCTGTCACAGGATAGTGATGTCCCCCATGGGACATTATAATAAAGTAAAAAAAAAAAAAAAGTGTAAAAATAATTTAAAAAAAAAATATTCCCTAATAAATTCATTTCTTGAAAATAAAAAAACAAAAAAACAATAAAAGAACACATATTTGGTATCGCCACGTCCATAATTACCCACCCTATAAAACTGTCCCATTAGTTAACCCCTTTAGCGAACCCCTTAAAACATAAAAATAAAAACGAAGCAAAAAATAATGATTTATTATCATGCCGCCAAAAAAAGTGCAATAACACACGATCAAAAAGACGCATATAAATATCCATGATACTGCTGAAAACGTCATCTTGTCCTGAAAAAAACGAGCTGCTACACAGCATCATCAGCAAAAAAATAAAAAAGTTATAGCTCGCAGAAGAAAGCGATGCAAAAATAATTATTTTTTATACAAAATTGTTTTCATTGCATAAAACCGCCAAAACATAAAAAATGACATAAATGAGGTATCGCTGTAACCATACTGACCCGAGGAATAAAACCGCTTTATCAATTTTACTGCACGCGGAACGGTGTAAACGCACCCCTCAAAAGAAATTCATGAAACGCTGGTTTTTGTTCATTCTGCGTCCCAAAAATCGGAATAAAAAGCGATCAAATAAAGTCACGTGCCCGAAAATGGTACCAATAAAAACGTCAACTCGTCCCGCAAAAAATAAGACCTCACATGACTCGGTGGGTCAAAATATGGAATAATTATAGCTCTCAATATGTGGTGATGCATAAACTATTTTTACAATAAAAAGCGTCTTTTAGCGTATGACAGCTGCCAAAAATAAAAACCCGCTATAAATAGTAAATCAAACCCCCTTTATTACCCCCTTAGCTAGGAAAAAATAAAAAAATAAAAAAAAATTATTTATTTCCATTTTCCCATTAGGGCTAGGGTTAGGGTTAGGGCTAGGGTTGGAGTTAGAATTGGGGGATTTCCACTGTTTTGGCACATCAGGGGCTTTCCAAACGCGACATGGCATCCGATCTCAATTCCAGCCAAAAAGATAAATGGCGCTGCTTCCCTCCCGAGCTCTGCCATGTGCCCAAATAGTGATTTACCCCCATATATGGGGTATCAGCGTACTCAGGACAAATTGCCCAATAACTTTTGGGGTCTTGTTACTCTTGGGAAAATAAAAATTGGGGTGAAAAGATCATTTTTGTGGAAAAAACATGATTTTTTTTAATTGTACGGCTGTACGTTATAAACTTCTGTGAAGCCCTTGGGGGTTCAAAGTGCTCACCACATATCTAGATAAGTTCCTTGGGGGGTCTAGTTTCCAAAATTGGGTCACTTGAGGGGGGTTTCCACTGTTTAGGCACATCAGGGGCTCTCCAAACGTGGCATGGCGTCCAATCTGAATTCCAGCCAATTTTCCCCCCACATGTCAGGTATCGGTGTACTCAGGACAAATAGCACAATAACTTTTCCAGTCCAATTTCTCCTGATACCCTAGATAAAATAAAAAAAATTGAACCTGAAGTAATTTATTTTGTGAAAAAAAGTTAAATGTTAATTTTTTTTTAAATATTCAAAAAATCCTGTGAAGCACCTGAAGGGTTAATAAACTTCTTGAATGTGGTTTTGAGCACCTTGAAGGGTGCAGTTTTTAGAATGGTGTCACTTTTGGGTATTTTCTATCATATAGACCCCTCAAAGTGACTTCAAATGTGATGTGGTCTGTAAAAATAAAATGGTGTTGTAAAAATGAGAAATCGCTGGTCAACTTTTAACCCTTCTAACTTCCTAACAAAAAAAAATTTTGGTTCCCAAATTGTGCTGATGTAAAGTAAACATTTGGAAAATGTTATTTATTAAGTATTTTGTGTGCCATAAAAATTCAAATTTGGAAAATTGCGAAATTTTCAAAATTTTCACCAAATTTCCATTTTTTTCACAAATAAACACAAGTTGTATGAATGAAATTTTACCACTAACATAAAGTACAATATGTCACGAGAAAACATTGTCAGAATCACTGGGATCCATGGAAGCGTTCCAGAGTTATTACCTTATAAATGGACAGTGGTCAGGATTGTAAAAATTGGCCCGGGAGTTAACGTGCAAACCACTCTTGGTAGTGAAGGTGTTAAAAGATTTTTGTTGGCTTTTCCTGTGTGGCCAGCTATAGTCTGCTCCGAAGCCAAGAGATGTGGTATGATCAGACCGTTTCCTGCACAGTCAGACACGGCCATTACACAGCATATAGCAGGAGCACATTCATAAGATTATCTCAGCCCAGGAATATTTTTTTTAATACATTCAATTGAGAAACTTATCATTATTCCAAGATCTACAGAATTAATAACATTTAGCAGCAAAAAGTCCAATCTCATCAGACAAGATTCATATAGGTGGACACTAGGGTGACCAGATCTCATATGGGGGGGGGGAAAATGTCAAAATTGCTCAGTAGCACAGATGAACCATCAGAGCACGCTAGGGTTGTAAATCCAAAAGTCAGGAAAGAAAAATTAAAAGAGGTAGGAAGTAACCGACTTTAACGACCTTCTGACAAAAGATGAAGAACAAAAGCAATATGTCCTGCAAGTTGTAAGCAAATGCCGAGCATTATATTCTGACGTTTCAAAAACTACTTTAACAAAAGCTCTAGAATAGATTAGATAACTATGTAAAATTATCAACTCATGTAGGTTAGCGTGCTCTGATGGTTCATCTGTGCTACTGAGCAATTTATTAGCCATTAACAACTTTTCATTGTCTGTAATGGTGGGATCAAAAAACGATAATCCCACCAACTCTGCATTCAAATACCACAAATGGTTCGAAAATTTGGTCAGGGCTATTTCTGCAATGTTGTTGTCACATTCTTTATAGTCTAACAGACTATGCAAAATACCTAAATCTTAAAATACCTCAATTTGGATTTTTTCAAACTTTGAGCGACGAGCGGCACGGGTTAACGTCGTTTGATCGAGCTCAAATTTTGGCTCTCTCAATATCTGGAAAGGGGAATCGTTTTGTGGGGTCCAGACGGACAAAATTCCGACATCGATTTTTTGCGGTCACCCTAGTGGACACCACTGAGATTGGTAAGGTAACCAAGGTAAGGGGGAAGGAAATTACACACTGTGGTTCAATACACATCTAAAATACATGTATGGTTATATTTTTAATATGTCATTGGAATTACAGTTATTAAATAACACTAATGAAGGTTAAATTTTAAATTCACATTCCTTCTCCCCCACCCTTGGTTACCTTATTAATGACATTTATTTTGTTCATGGGACAATCTCTTTCAGCAGCAATTGGAGCCTAGCTCCGTTCTCTGCTGTTACCGGTAGATGCTGGCTGTGTAACAGCACCTGAGGCCACTCTAAACACTTTTTGAGACCATATAAAGTGATTTTATATTATTTGGCTGTGAAGGTGTTAAGAAGTGCTTTTCGCTTACACCTAGCCTGTGCCAAATCTAAAAGTATCAACAATTTAAAGGGCTAGAACTCACAATTGGAAGATTGTCATGCACTAGCAAATCACAAGTTAGAGCACTTTCCAAATTTTAGTCTTTGCATTCCATTTCTTTACAGGGATAATCATTAGTGTTGAGCATTCCGATACCGCAAGTATCGGGTATCGGCCGATACTTGCTGTATCGGAATTCCGATACCGACATCCGATATTTTTTCAATATCGGGCATCGGAATCGGAAGTTCAAAGTTGATTGACAGCCGAAATGACGTCATCATGATGCGCGGTGTGTGCGCATCATGATGCGCCGTCATTTCGGGCCTTCCGGGGGTCTCTGCCGGCCTGCCGGGGGGCTGTGCCGGCCTGCCGGGGGGCTGTGTGGACTGCCCGGGGTCTGTACCGGCCTGCCGGGGGTCTGTGCCGGCCTGCCGGTGGTCTGTGCACCCTGTGGGGGTCTGTACCGGCCTGCCGGGGGGCTGTGCTGATGTCCGGGGGTCTGTGCAGGCATCGTCCGATGGGACTACAAGTCCCATCTGGCGATGCCTGCTACCATGACAGTGATTGACACATTAGCCAATGATGGGACAGTAGTAGTCCCATCATCCGGCTAATGTGTTAAATGTTTAAAAAAATAAATAAATAAAAAATACTACATACATACTACATACATACTACATGCATGCTACATACATACTACATGCTACATACATACCACATATATACTACATGCATGCTACATACATACTACATGCTACATACATACTACATATATACTACATGCATGCTACATACATACTACATACATACTACATGCATGCTACATACATACTACATGCTACATACATGCTACATACATACTACATACATACTACATACATACTACATGCTACATACATACTACATACATACTACATGCATGCTACATACATACTACATGCTACATACATACCACATATATACTACATACATACTACATGCATGCTACATACTACATGCTACATACATACCACATATATACTACATACATACTACATGCATGCTACATACATACTACATGCTACATACATACTACATGCTACATACATACTACATGCATGCTACATACATACTACATGCTACATACATACCACATATATACTACATACATACTACATGCATGCTACATACTACATGCTACATACATACCACATATATACTACATACATACTACATGCATGCTACATGCTACATACATACTACATGCATGCTACATACATACTACATGCTACATACATACCACATATATACTACATGCTACATACATACTACATGCATGCTACATGCTACATACATACTACACACATACTACATACATACTACATGCATGCTACATGCTACATACATACCACATATATACTACATGCATGCTACATACATGCTACATGCTACATACATACTACATACATACTACATGCATGCTACATACATACTACATGCTACATACATACCACATATATACTACATACATACTACATACATGCTACATACATACTACATGCATGCTACATACAATACATTCATACAATACATACATAGGCATACAGTACATATAACATAGAGTAACATACTTACCAATACTTGTCACATTGTTCCCCGAAGCCATTGTCGTCTACGGAATAAATATTAACATAACAAACCACAAAAATACTCACCCATGATCTGAAGCAGTCCACGAGTGTGTCCCACGACGATCTTGGGTAGAGAAAGTATTGGTAAGTATGTTACTCTATGTTATATGTACTGTATGTCTATGTATGTATTGTATGAATGTATTGTATGTAGCATGCATGTAGTATGTATGTAGTATGTATGTAGCATGTAGTATGTATGTAGCATACATGTAGTATGTATGTAGCATGCATGTAGCATGTAGTATGTATGTAGCATGCATGTAGTATATATGTAGTATGTATGTAGTATATATGTAGCATGTAGTATGTATGTAGCCAGCATGTAGTATGTATGTAGTATGTATGTAGCATGCATGTAGTATGTATGTAGTATGTATGTAGCATGTAGTATGTATGTAGCATGCATGTAGTATGTATGTAGTATGTATGTAGTATGTATGTAGTATATATGTAGCATGTAGTATGTATGTAGCATGCATGTAGTATGTATGTAGTATGTATGTAGCATACATGTAGTATGTATGTAGTATGTATGTAGCATGTAGTATGTATGTAGCATGCATGTAGTATATATGTAGTATGTATGTAGTATATATGTAGCATGTAGTATGTATGTAGCATGCATGTAGTATGTATGTAGTATGTATGTAGCATGTAGTATGTATGTAGCATGCATGTAGTATATATGTAGTATGTATGTAGTATGTATGTAGCATGCATGTAGTATGTATGTAGCATGCATGCAGTATGTATGTAGCATGCATGTAGTATATATGTAGTATGTATGTAGTATGTATGTAGCATGTAGTATGTATGATGCATATATGTAGTATGTAGTATGTATGTAGCATGTATTATGTATGATGCATATATGTAGTATGTATGTAGTATGTATGTAGTATGTATGCAGCATGTAGTATGTATGTAGTATGTATGTAGCATGTAGCATGTATGTAGCATGCATGTAGTATGTATGTAGTATGTATGTAGCATGTAGCATGTATGTAGCATGCATGTAGTATATATGTAGTATGTAGTATGTATGTAGCATGTAGTATGTATGTAGCATGCATGTAGTATATATGTACTATGTATGTAGCATGTAGTATGTATGTAGCATGCATGTAGTATGTATGTATGTAGTATTTTTTTATTTTTTTTTTTTACATTTAACACATTAGCCGGATGATGGGACTACTACTGTCCCATCATTGGCTAATGTGTCAATCACTGTCATGGTAACAGGCATCGCCCGATGGGACTTGTAGTCCCATCGGACGATGCCTGCACAGACCCCCGGACATCAGCACAGCCCCCCGGCAGGCCGGCACAGCCCCCCGGCAGGCCGGTACAGACCCCCACAGGGTGCACAGACCCCGGGCAGTCCGCACAGCCCACCGGCAGGCCGGCACAGACCCCCGGCAGGCCGGCAGAGACCCCCGGAAGGCCCGTACAGACCCCCGAGAGGCTGTACAAGGGCAGGAAAGGGTTTTTCCAATTCCGATACCGGAAGTCTCATAGACTTGAATGGGACTTCCGGTATCGGCATCGGCGATACCGATACTTTTTTTAAAGATCGGCCGATCCATTCCGATCCGATATTTTGAAGTATCGGACGGTATCGCTCAACTCTAATAATCATGTTTATTATGTCTGCCATTTTGCAAGAAATGACAGGACAAAAATATTGTTATTACCTTTCAACATCTTCTAAAACTACTGATGAATTGTTAATATCATAATTATCATTATATTAACAAATTACTTCAATATAATTTTTTGAGAAGTATTTTAATAAGTTAGTTAAAGATCTCAAACAAACATGGCATTGCTAATTCCAATAGGTGGCACTAGAGTTCCTATCCTCTGAAGGTTCTATTTGTATAATTAAAGGGAACCTGACATTCGATACAAGCTCCTCAATGGGCAGCATGTATCAGGAATGATCTAAGCAAGGTATGGTTGACTCTGTGGTTTTTCATAGAAAAATATACTTTTAATAGCTTTTAATGGGATTTAATCTTGATAAATGTAGAGTAATGGAGACATAGATATTCTGCTGCAAATTCTCATCAATTGCTATTTCCTATATATTCACCGTAGACAGATTTTACCGTGAATTGAAAATCTCGAGAATGAATGATTAAACCAGGATAAGAGAGTAGTAGATTCCCAAATAAGATATAATACAAAGTTTTGTTATTTTCACATGTACTATTAATATATGAAATAAATTAACATGATGGTTACTGTTTAAGTCTTGTGGCAAGGTTCGTTAAAGGGTCAATTTTGGTGTTTAGCAGTTCTACTGCCAATAGGTGGCACCACAGTTCAAGTCCCTTTCCCCTCGTAAGAGGAAATTTGCATATTCAAATTGTAGCAACTGGACACACTTCTGATCTGCTAATATATGGACATTTTTTACATTTTTACTACTAGTTCTTCTAAACAAATCATCTAAACAGTGTCGGACTGGGGTGCCAAGGGCCCACCAGTAACATTGACTTTGTGGGGGGGCCTATTTTTCATCTGCATACAAATATTACACTACCCTTGTTCACAAATGTACCTATATTTCTACTGTATATAATAATAATAATCTAGATAGCTTGGTTAATGAATGATGAGATGCTGCTTTTTTCTGTACAGAGTGAATCAAGTGAATTACGCCCATATAGTGAAGTTGGGGGCCCAGATCAGCACAGGGGCCCACCGGGGGATTCCCCTGTTACCCTGTGGGCCAGTCTGAGCCTGCATCTAAATAAAGGCCTTTGATTAGAGATTAATGAACATATTACAGTCAAAATACATTCTATTCAAATTTAATATAATTATAGAAGGATAGGGAAAATGAAGGGAGGTCAGCTCACCAGTCTCGGTTGCGATCCATAATCCTCCTGCGCACGGAGTCACCTTGATCTGGGGTGTTGACTGAAGCAAAATAAAGGATGGAATCTCCAGCGCTGGACTTCAGTTAAAAATTCATCATTTATTGTAAATTCTTAAAATCGAACAGAAAAAAATATGGATAAGGACATACAGGCAGATGGGGTCTCTGGTGGTCTCCAACCAACGTCATGAGTAAGACCCTCTAGGTCGAAACGCGTTGGTTGGAGACCACCAGAGACCCCTAGTAAAATAAATAGGTAGAAGACATAATACTGTGGAGGCCGGAAAGTCAATGACTACACGGCCATAAATTATGATCAATAATATATATTGTATATCATGATCCACATATTAGGACTAACCAATGTAGAGGACACTGCACATTTAATAGAAACAACCCAAGGAGAAAAAGCAGTCAGAAGTCCATAAAAACAAAATTTTATTAAATAATGTAAAAAAATATATATTTTATAAGGACATACGGTGCATGGTAGGGAAAAGACAGATATAAACAGCATCATGGTCAAAAAAGGGAACCAGCCACACTGCAAGCATCGCACCAGGAATAAACCGTATTAAGGTGAACAAATTGACAATAATCGGACAGGGAAAGAATGGCAAACATTGTTATGGCAAGGAGTGTACAGAGGCATCACCACATAGCCAAAGGATAATATCCTGTTAGATGACAAACTGCCCTGCCCGTAAAGAGCACATAACATGCATAACTGATGCTATGTAAAGCATCAGGGATAAAAGCAAAAGATAATATTGCTATACCTGGAAGCAGTGGTGGCAGTGGGGTCTGTCCAGTCCCCAAATCTCCATAGTGTTGGGACACTCACCGCTGAGGATAAGGATGTATACCTCTTCATCACCTCATCTGCTGGACCCAAGACCCACATCAGGATCGCAAGGATTCTCCGCCATTTTTAGGACCATGGGAGGACACCGCCAATGTCAAAATATACTACATAATTTACCTCAGGATTGTGACAGACCCTCACTGTGACGCAATCTAGGCAGCACCAGTCACAGACAGAAGTTCAACCATGACTGGCACCTGAGTGATAAGTTAAATGTTATTGTATTGTCGGCTTTACTTGTCCCTGTTCCTTTAAGTTATCCCCAATAGCCTTTTGCTGTATTAGGGAATATTATCCCTCCATTTTCTCCCTGTGTGGAGTTTCTACTGTAAAATAAACCCCTTTTACCCTTGGTCTGTCTACAGTCCGTTACTGCTTCCTACGTGCCTGCAGTCTCCTCACATTTGGCGTAGTAGGCAGGATGCAGTCCACATGTACGGACATGGCAGACCAAGCATCTGTGAGGGCACTAGATCCAGTATCTCTCTGGGGGCAATGTTAAACAACCTTGTGAAGTTTAATGGGACAAACAGGGACGCGAGAGATTCAGTTATGTTGCGGCCATGCCGGGATCGAAATACCCTTGACAAAGTATTACAAATGCTGGAGGAGACTCACTGGGACCCTACAGATGTAGGAGAATTACGTATTCGTCTGTTCAGGTAAATTAAAAGAGAGGGGGAGACGATGACCCAGTATATGAACGCGCTGCAAAAAATTCACACTGCCTTCAGAGAAGACGGCTTGGGAGTAGGGCCAACTGATGTGGTGTTACGAGACCAATTAGTGACCGGGATGAGAAATGCGTTGCTTAAGCAAGCCCTGTGATAACGTTTGCGTGTGAACCCACATATGACCTTTGCAGAGGTGGTAAATGAGGCGCGGGAACATGAACAGGAGCAGGGGATGACAGTCCCGGTGGTGAAGGTCCGGAGCGGGGAGGTGGCCTTGAAGGCAGCTGCTGAAACAGGATGGGTGGAAGATTTACAGAAAGAGATCCAATTCATGAGGGAGGATCGGACCAAAACTAGAAGGAAGGTGACCTCGTTACGTACCCCCAGAAGCAAAACCCTCTCAGAACTACGACGGGGTGGAAGAGGAACTCATTGGGAAGAGCCCCCAATGTGTTACTTCTGTGAAGAATTAGGATATGTGGTCCAGGCCTGCCCGCAATGTGTTTGGCCACTACAGCATCGCCCAGTAAACTAAGCGGCTTTGAGGCTGGGGGACACCGCCCTGAGCCAGAACAGCCCGAAAGAAGCACCAATAGTCCCACCAATTTAGTGTCAGTGAGTCCATTAGTATGGGCCGAAATCGATGGACGGATCATACGTTGCCTGCTAGACACGGGCTCCCAAGTAACCACGATGTCTGAAATACTTTAAAAGACACTTCCCAGAAGCCATAAGGCCTGAGTGGGTGCCAGTGATCAAGTTGACGTCCGCCAATCAACTGCCTATCCCGGTCGCAGAGGTGGCATGGATGCAGATTAAGGTCTGCGGTAAAGACCTGGGCCGCAAGGGAGTGGTGTTAACTGTGGGCGACCCTGTGCAAGGACATACTATCACAGTAGGAATGAATGTACTTAAAGAATTTGGAAGTCTTCTTATTAATGAGTATCCAAACGCGTTCCTGAAACAATGGAGCCCACATACGCCACAAAGGAGAGTGTTTCAGCAATTGATCTGGACGGCCCTGGCAGAAGAGGTCTCCTGTGAAGGAAAGGTATTGGGAGAAGTGATCATTCCGGCTACAACCAAACTAGACTTACCTCCGCGTCAAAGTGTGCTGTCTTTACGTGTCCGAGCTTGCATCCCGCTGGAGGAGGTCGAAGTACAACTAGAACCAGCTACTGTGGAAAATCTACTGTCAGGGCTCTTAGTAGCTAGGATGTTCGCTACCGTGCGTGATGGAAAGATACCTGTGTTTTGTGTGAACTTAAGGGAAGACACCCTGACGCTTACCCCCAGAAGCGAAATCAGGCAAATTGTAGGCATGCCAGAGGAGTTGATGCCTTCACAGGCCGTCCAATTAAAGGTAAAAATGGAAGATCCATGGACGGTAACTGTGGAGACAGCGCCTGTGTTCGAACCCCAATCACAGAGAAAGGGACGTCACATCTTAGAACAAGCCCAGGCTGAGTTGACAGAGTTTAAACTGCAGCAGGTGGAGGCCTCACTGGGACATTACCAGGATGTGTTCGTTCGACATGAGGATGGTTTTGGCTGTACGACTGCCATCACACATGATATTCCAACAGGTAGTGCTGTGCCTGTGAGAGAGCGTTATCGACAGATTCCTCCCCAAATGTACTAGGAGGTAAAAGGAATGCTCACACAAATACTACAGAACGGTTTCATCTGAGAGAGCCAAAGTCCATGGGCTGCACCCATTGTCCTAGTGCAAAAAAAAAATGGTACTCTGCGGTTCTGTGTGGACTATTGCAAATTAAATGCCTGCACGGTGAGAGATTCATATCCACTACCCTGTATTGAAGAATCCTTATCTGCTCTGGTGAACACAAGATACTTCTCCACTCTAGACCTGGCTAGCGGGTACTGGCAAGTGCTGATGTCAGAACATGACTGAGCGAAGACGGCCTTTATGTTACCTATGGGCCTGTACGAGTTCAAAATAATGCCTTTTGGATTGGCTAGTGCTCCCAATACTTTTCAGCGACTTATGGAGCAATGTTTGGGAGATCTAAACTTTGAGGCCACTCTCATCTACCTGGATTATATATTTGTGATTGCCCCCACATTCGAAGAGCACTTACAGCTCCTTGAGAAAGTACTCAGCCGACTGCAGAAACATGGGCTGTGAGTCAAACCATCTAAATGTCACCTATTCCACACCTAGATTGAATACCTGGGGCATGTGGTCTCCCCAGAAGGCGTACGTCCATCCCGTGAGAAGATTGAGGCAGTGCAAATCTGGCCTACCCCTAGAACGGTAAAGGATGTTCGAGCCTTCTTAGGGCTGACTGGGTATTATCGACGGTTCGTGAAAGATTTCACCCACTTTGTGAATCCGTTATTAGAACTGCTGAAAGGAGTACTAGGCAGGAGCAAAAAGTCATAAGATTCAGTGGGGAGAGCGCCAGGAGAAAGCGTTCCAAGCCTTGGCTCTGACAGAAGCCCCGGTCCTGGCCTACTCTGATTTTTCTCAATGCTTCATTCTCCATACAAATGGGAGCGTACATGGGCTCGGAGCCTTACTGTCACAGATCCAAGGTGGAAAAGAGAGGGTGATTGCATATGCGAGTCGTTCCCTCCATGACTCCATAATAAACCCTTTCACCTTTGGTCTGTGTACAGTCCGTTACAGCATCCTACGTGCCTGCAGTCTCCTCACATGCGCATAAGAACACGGCGCAGATCATGATATCCTGACATTATGACCTTCTGCACGCTTGCACCAAACCCGGGATTTCAGCATGAGTGGTACTGATTAGAAAATGTGTCGGGGATGAGGGAAAGTGATGGTGTGGGGTGAAAGAGGCCGAGAGGTGAGCAGTGAAGCAAACATAATATTTTTTTTTATTTTTAACATCTTGTGTTTTAAATGCTCTGGGGTCTTGAGTCGCCTCAGAGCATAATAAGGGACACTAAATTTGCAGAGAATACTTTTCTGCAAAACAAATTTCCCGCTCAATTTGAACTTTGCTGCTTATCTCTAGTTTGGGTGATGCTTCAAACCTTTACGTTACACATGGAATAATGTTCAACACAACTATATACACTTATACTATTTCAAAAGAACAATCTATGTGTATTGTATTCAAAATTGACTACTAAATCTCTAGATCTTTTCTGATTAACCCCCATATGACCTTTTTCATTTAGACAATAGTTCTGCGCAAAAAGGCAAAGTTGTCTTTGACTTGATACACAGGGACCATAATGCTTTCTCTCCCGCCATTTAAACTTATGTATTATTCACACATCTGTTGATATTATAAAACTGCTCACATAATTGCATTTGATGAGCTGTTCTGCATTCCTTGTATACATAATGTAGAATTGGATTTAGTGAACTGAATGTTTAAATGGCACTTGACTACAAATGGAATGTAAGGTCTCAACTACAGAAATTCATAAACCCAATAACTCTCCAGACAAAGGGATGTGCACACAGAAGAAAAGAAAGCATTTGCTCTTTCTATATTGTATTACGTCTTATAAAGGACTTTTTGCTACAAGAATTCTAGCACTTACGGTCGCATTATGATACACAAAAGCGCTGTTGTAGTTGTGGGTAGCGCTAGAAATTTTTTTGGATTCAGTTTAATAGTTTTTAAGGACTTTAAGATAAATAAAAAATGGCACACAATGAAGGAAAGACAATTGTGTATTGATAGTAAATACTTAAGTTGCTCATACAGCTTCTATACAACATGCAAGTACTCTTAAACGGAATCTGTCAGTGGGCTTTTGTTATATAATGTGAGCAGAGCATGAGGTAGGGATTAAAACACAGATTTCAAAGATGTGTCACATGTTAAGCTGTGTGCTGTTGTTCACTTACCCTGAAGGTTTTGTGGTGTAGTAACCACTGTGTCCGCTAGGGGGTGCTGTGTGGATGTGCCAGGAGAAAGGCTGAATGGCAGAATACTGAATGGCCGTTATGTATCTCAAGGTAGGTGGCCTTGAGATGAAGGCTTGCTTATGTGTTGATCAGCAGAGGCACTGCTGAGCTGTTGTTACACTGTGTCAGCGAGAGCTATCTACAAATCCACCCAGGGGTGTGTTTAAGAGTGTCATAATAAAGTATATGTGTATGAATGCTTGAAGGACCTGTGATGAGGTCATAGCCATGTGACCCGCTGGGCGTGGCTACGGACCATATAAGGTAATCAGAGTAGGTCACATGGGAGAGAGCGCATGGATCTGATTGGGCCATGTGGAAGGTCCCGGCAGGCCTAGGTGGAAGAAGGTGTGCTACCTTCCTAAAGATCATGTGCTGAGGCTCCAGGACTGAGCCTGAAATCATGGACACTTATGCTTGCTTTCGCCTGAGCTATAGGCTATTCCTTGTGTTATGTGCTGCTTTATGGGTTATGAAGCAATAAACCCTGTGAACTTTTAAAAGGAACGTGCCTCCTGGTTGTCTCCTGTTGCACCTAAGCAAGTTGAATCCCTGCTGTTTCATCACCTGGTGATTATCACTGCATATCACTATAGCACGCTACAGCAGCGCTTGCATGCTAGTCTGACTCCGCCCTCTCCTCTGATAAGAAGTTCACTGTCTATAGACTAAGTACATACAGAGCCTGGTGTGAGCGAGGTTAGCTATGGTATGGACGGGGACAGCTTTCTTAGCTCTGCTGCATTGCTAGATTTAAAACTGTGAATGTGGCAGAATGGATGCATCCAGTAAACTAAGTGATACATTGTTGGATTCAGGATCTCATTGCCTACATCATACTGTTCTCAGATGACGTAGCAAAAACCTGCTGACATACTATTTTTAATAGGGAGAGGAAAGTAAACTTTTGGTAGACACATATCACAGTGCATTATCTCCCATCAGAACAAAAGATCAGGAATGCGGAAGTTCAACATGTTCGATCTATCATTCCAATACATACTACTAATGGAGAAGATTTGGAAAACTTTTATATACTGTAGGGAATCAGTTTTCTGGTAGACACTCAAAACCAGTGAGCAGTTTATTAAAGTCCAGGAAAAAAAGCCCCAGCTCAGAAAACTAAACTGCCTTTTCTTGGCAAAAAGGGTAAAGGAAAGAAAACAGTTTGCATACAGGCAATGAGGGGGTCACCTGTTTAGACCAAAGTCCAACTCTCAGTCTCAGGCAGAGACTAACCAACATCAGAGTCCGACCCTCCTCCGACAAGGAGACAGTGGATGACGCAGCAGAGCTTCCTTAAGTAGGCCTGGAACTGGAGGTATGTGAATGGCCAATCCCACCTAGCTCTAGTAGCTGTCACTAAAACTCGGACTCAAAATCCAGGCCCATTAAAAAGGCTCTCTGCATTGTTTGCTCTGGAGTCTGCTCTCTGAGTTTCACATCACTTACACTAGAATTCTCGGTGACACATATATCCATCCAGGACTTGTCCGGCTGCAAACTTACAATACAAAAAAGATAGTAATGAGCAAGCGTGATCGCTACTGCTCGTGATTTGATCGAGCATTGCAGTGCTCAGGTATGCTCGTTGCTTAATCAAGTATCGCAAATGCTTGAGCACCATGCTTAAGTCCCCACCCCACGTTTGTGGCTGTTAGACAGCCAATTAATATGCGAAGGTTGCCTACAATACACAGTAATGCCATAGCCCTGTGGGCTACTGGAATTGCTGTGATTGGCCCACTGCATCGGATCTTAAGCGGGAGTCACACATAGCAATCTCGCTAGCGAGATCACTGCTGAGTCACAACTTTTGTGACACAACAGCGATCTCACCAGCGAGATCGCTGTGTGTGACAGCGATCAGCGACCGGCCCCCCTGCCGGTATCGCTGATCGCTGCAAAAAACCTCTGGACATATTTTTCGTCGCTGGTCTCCCGCTGGCCAGCACGCATCGCTGTGTGTGACAGGCGGGAGACCAGCGATCAGCTGTAAAAAAATAGAATTAAAATAAAAAATATAGTTATTCTCACCTTCCGACGTCCCATGCAGCCATCCTGCCTCTCTCCACGCTCCCGGTCCCAGTGATCCTTTGCACGAATGACCGCGAGACGTCACGCTGCCGTGGAGAGAGGCAGGATGGCTGCATGGGACGTCGGAAGGTGAGAATAACAATATTTTTAATTTTAATTCTATTTTTTACAGGGATGGTATCAGCGCTAATGAACACAGCGATGCCGGGCGCTCGGCATCGCTGTGCTGATCGCTGGTGAAGCTGTCTGTTTGACAGCTCACCAGCGATCACATAGCGACTTACCAGCAATCCTGACACATTGATATCGCTGTCGGGATCGCTGGTAAGTCGCTATGTGTGACTCCAGCTTTATTTATGACACAGTGATGTGATACTCCGCATATTCTCCTCTGGAGGCAGTTCAGGGAGAATTGATCTTGGAGACAGAGCATAGGTTAGAGCAGACATATAAGCAGCATTTCTTTGCGAGTGCAGCACTTGTATACCCCTGCTGTACCATTAAAGCAAAAGTCCTTTTCAGGGCTACACACTGTCCTTTCTCTAGTAAAACCGCTGTTACCTGCATTCAGTGTAGGGATAGCTGGAAGAGGAATAGTTTTGGATTAGAGGCATATAGACAGGGTTTATTGCTTTACAGTGCTTCTATAGGAATGCTGCTGCTGCAGCCTAAAAACAAAAGTCCTTTTCAGGGCTACATATTTTCTTTTCCCTATTAATACTTGGAAGTTTGCAGACATATATTATATACTGAATTTAAAAATGGCCAAGGAATGTGGCCCTTCCTTCATATTTTTAGAGGGTCATCAAGCGGCCCTCGCTCATGATTTTTAGAGGGTCATCACGTGGCCATCACTCATAATTTTTAGAGGGTCATCAAGCAGCCCTCAATCATAACTTTTAAAGTGTCAAAATGCGTCCCTCGCTCATAAGTTTTAGAGGTTAAACAGGCGGTCCTCACTCATAATTTTTAGAGGGTCATAAGGCTTCCCTTCGCTCATATTTTTCTGAGGGCCATCAACCCTTGCTCTTAATTTTTACAGGGTGTGTATAATGGCCTCATTCATAATTTTTAAAGGATGTGTATGAGGCCTACCTTTACAATTTCTTGTCTGCATAGGCTTTGTGGGTTTCAGTGTCCTTCCTTCTTAAATTACAATGATGTGTCTGACCATGTCACACACACCTGCCCAGATAAGCCAGTAAAATGCTAAAATTCCATTTACCAATAACTACCGGTGGGTGTAGTTTTATTTCTTCCTCTTCTATGTCATTTACTGTAGTCATAGTTGACAAGGAAATATGATGAGAGATGGTAAAGATATTTAGTTGGAGTTTTTTTTTCTGTTTAATTATACAGGAAAGAATGTTTATTATCATTTTTTCCTACAAAATCCATTTAATATTCAGTTTTGTATGTTTTGTCAGTCCTTAAAAGAGTACTATATATACTCATGTATAAGTTGACCAGAGAATAAGCCAAGGCACCTAATTTGGCCACGGAAAACAGGGAAAACGTATTGGCTTAAGTTTAAGCCGAGCATGCATTTACCCCTCATTCATATCCTTGTATGCATGGCTCCTGATCCCTGAATGCATTGTCCCCTGATCCCTATCCTTGTATGCATGGCTCCTTATCCCTGTCCTGGTATGCATGGCTCCTCAGCCCTGTCCTGGTATGCATGGCTCCTCAACCCTGTCTTGGTATGCATGGCTCCCCATCTCTGTCCTTGTATTCATTGTCCCCTCATCCCTATCCTTGAATGCATGGCTCATCATCCCTGTCCTGGTATGCATGGGTCTTCATTAGAGATGAGCGACTTTGCCTTTTTTTAGGGTCGAGTCGGGTTTCATGAAACCCGACTTTCTCAAAAGTCGAGTCGAACGAAATCGGCCGACTATAGGGAAAAGTCGTGAAACATGAAACCCAATGCAAGTCAATGGGGAGAAAAGTCAGCAGTGAGTGGAAGACTGTAAACACACCTGGCATTAATTTTAACCCCAGGGGCGGCAAAATCTCTCTTCTCTCTCTCTCTTCTCTCTCTCCCTCTCCCTCTCACTCTCCCCCTCTCTCTTTCTCTCTCTTTCTCTCTCTCTCCCTCTCCCACTCCCACTCCAGCTACGCTACGCTCCGCTTCTCTTATTGGCTGAAAAAAGTCACGTGCAAGCATTCGGCGAAACCCGACTTTGACACTTGGGTCGCCGACCGCATGGCCAACTTCACGCTGTGGTCGGGTTTGGTTTCATGAAACCCGACTTTGGCGAAAGTCGGTGACTTTTGAATCTGACCGACCTGTTTCGCTCAACTCTAGTCTTCATCCCTGTCTTGATATGCATGGCTCCTCATCCTTGTCTTGGTATGCATGTTTCCTCATCCCTATCCTTGTATGCATGGTTCTTCATCCCCATCCTTGAATGCATGGCCTCTCCATGAGAAAAGCATAAAGAAAACTCCTACTTACCTTCCCTGCGGGCCCTCACAGCATCCTGTTCCAGCTTCCAGCAGCTCCTGTGGCCAAGTGATCACGTGTGCCCGCTAATTAAGGTAATGAATATTCACCTCTCTCCAATCACCAGGGACACGTGATCGCTCGGCTGCAGTAGCTTCTGGAAGCCGGAACATGATGCTGCGAGGGCGTGCAGGGAAGGTAAGTAGTAGGGGTTTTTTACAGCTGCTGGAAGCCGACAGTTGTAGCTGCAGCTGTAACTGTGGCCGCTATAAGAGAAATGAATATTCATTGCCAGTGCAGTGAATATTAATTTCTCTTTAACGGATGACAAAGTTACAGCCGCAGTAGCCGACTCCTGCCTCATGTGACCTGCTGCTCCGTCTCTCCTCCTCCCCCGCTGGTTTCTGGGACAATGACTCGTGCCAAGGGGGGTGTTTTCAACACAAAAAAATGTGCCCTACTGCTAGAATCTTTTGGAATAATTCTCAAGATTCCCTTTGACTTCCAATATACTTGTTACTCGAGTCAAGCCTGTCCAATCTGCTCAATTCGAGTACTGAACACTAAAGCATTTTAGAGCGAGATCATCACTAGTATGTGTGTGTGTGTGTGTGTATGTCCGGGATAGGCATCCGCACTGTCGCAGCTACAGCCACAAAATTTGGCACAGTCACACGTCTGGACCCCGAGAGCATTCTAAGCTATGTTATGAGGTGAAATTTTAACCCCGCACGTTCCAATTCACCAAACAATTTTGCCCCGATCTACATACTGGGGAAAAAGTGTGTGCGCGTCAAGCCCCGCCCCTCATTGTGATGTCACAATGCCCCTATTTGCATACTGGGGAAGCAGTGTGTGCGTATCAAGCCCCACCCCTCATTATGATGTCACAATGGTTGCCATGGCGACGCTGATGTCATCAAAGGTTGCAAGCCCTGCCGCCGCTCATTATGATGTCATAATGGTTGACTATGGAATGGAGGATGTGTGATGAGTACATGGGCACCGGACTATGGGATGGAGGATATGTATGATGGGTATATGGGCATGGGATTATGGGATGGCGGATATGTTTATGGGCACGGGACTATGGGATGGAGGATGTGTGATGGGTATATGGGCACGGGACTATGGGATGGAGGATGTGTGATGGGTATATGGGCACTGGACTATGGGATAGAGGATATGTTTGATGGGTATATGGGCACGGGACTATGGGATGGCGGATATGTATATGGGCACGGGACTATAGGATGGAGGATGTGTGATGGGTATATGGGCATGGGACTATGGGATGGAGGATGTGTGATGGGTATATGGGCACTGGACTATGGGATAGAGGATATGTTTGACGGGTATATGGGCACGGGACTATGGGATGGCAGATATGTATATGGGCATGGGACTATGAGATGAAGGATGTGTGATGGGCATATGGGCACTCGACTATGGGATGGCGAATATGTATGATGGGTATATGGGCATGGGACTATGGGATGGAGAATATGTATGATGGGTATATGGGCATGGGACTATGGGATGGAGGATGTGTGATGGGTATATGGGCACTCGACTATGGGATGGAGCATATGTATGATGAGTATATGGGCATGGGCCTATGGGATGGAGAATATGTATGATGGGTATATGGGCATGGGACTATGAGATGAAGGATGTGTGATGGGTATATGGGCACTCGACTATGGGATGGCGGATGGGTATATGGGCACGGGCCTATGGAATGGTGGATATGTATGATGGGTATATGGGCACGGGCCTATGGGATGGAGGATGTGTGATGGGTATATGGGCATGGGACTATGGGATGGAGGATGTGTGATAGGTATATGGGCACTCAACTATGGGATGGAGGATATGTATGATGGGTATATGGGCACGGGCCTATGGGATCGTGGATATGTATGATGGGTATCTTGGCACGGGCCTAAGGGATCGTGGATATGTATGATGGGTATATGGGCACGGGACTATGGGATGGAGGATAATTATAATTTTCTATAACTAGCCACAGTTAGTTAGTGTACTATGCCCGGGCAGCCCCGGCTCTTCAGCTAGTCTATACTATAAAATGCAAAACTCATAATACAGATGATAACTTTTTCAGTGGGGAAAATATTAAAATTAAAATTTGAGAGTAATCTCTGGTTGATTCCTGTTAATGGCTAAATTTTAATATTTTTCTATCTACTGACTAACACGGTACTAAAATCTATATTTTTACTGCATCAAAATGCAGTGAGAAATACATCAATTATTAAAACTTAGGCAAATACAATTTTTATGATGTGATTCGTGAATTGTACTGTTATGTCTTCGAGGGCCAACAGAAGTCACCAAAACCAAGACTTATTAACTTGTTTTGTCAGACAACCTGGAATCATATGTCAATACAAAATTATTGCCAAAAGATTAAGCAAGCCTCCACAAGCTATTTCTCTGAGAAAGATCATCTCATTGTGAGGGCTTTAAAGAGAATATGTCAGCAGATTTTTGATAAATAATATGATGGCAGCATAATGTAGAGGCAGAGAGCCTGATTCCTGGGATGTGTAACTTGCTGAGCAGCTTGCTGTACAATCAGTGTTTTCTCAGCAGGAGATTACTACCCATAGGACAGGTCTCACGTGCAGGCAAGTCAGATTAACCTGTAACCACTCCCCAACCCTGACTGGTAGATTACCACTACACCTACATGGAAAACAGGAATTCTATCACAACTGTACCAAGCAGTTTGGTAAGTCACACAACACGAGAATCAGGGTCTCTGCCTCTACGTTATGCTTGTCTAGTGTAAGATGAACAGGGCATTCCAAAACTACACAAGAGAAAACTCCGCACTTACACACCCTGCCTGTCACCAATGAAATTAATAATGGTTGCCTGAGGATGTTCTGTAACACTGAATGCATGTGGCCAACAAATCATCAATATCCACTGCTGGCAGCGCCCTTTGAAATTGTTGACCAATTATGTAATCAATGTGCCCAATGAAAGACAAGTTTGGAGACGCTGCAGGCCATGCAGGCACGTTTAGGCCACGCAGGCACCTCATGTTAGTACCAGCAACATATAGCCTGTTGTTGTCATGTGGAAAACACTTCCTAGGACACTTTAGAGAAATGGCCATACCACTGGTTCCAATGTGGGGAGATTGAACTGATGGACAGGTCTGTCTGTAGTAAGAGACAGAGAGATAGTGAAAAGGGTGTCATGTGGCAGTTTGACCATTAGAGGGCAGTGGGGAGTATAGGAGGGGGTGATTGTGTAACTGCCCTGGGTCAAGGTAACTGCCATTGGTCAAAGGTAACTGTCAGGTGATAGTGGACGTGGCGACTGGGAGTATAAGAGGTCAGGGAAGGTTCTGGAAAGTCCAGTCAACCAAGGGAGCTCACTAGAGAGGAGGACCTGCTGTAGGGAGGAAGGTGGAAAGAAGCCTACAGAGAGTAACTGACAGTGGAGACGGTCACGGGGGGTGACCCAAAAGGACAGTAGTCGCGGACAGAGATGGTCTGTGAGTACCAAGTGTTCGGTGTACTTTGAAGGGTGAAACGCCGTGATGGATGTGCCTACGGCAGCCACGGTGGTAAGAGTCATGAAGGACACCACGACGGCGACAAACTAAGAAGTGAAGGTACTCGGGCCTGCGAGCAAGAGAACAGTGAAAAATTCCTGTCAAGAAGTGTGCTGGTAATCAGAAAGGAGGCCAATAAAAGCGGAACCTGTTGACTATAACTCTTGTCTCTGTCTCGTGTCTGTTGGCGCCAAGAAGTGGGTCACCCCCCATTCCTGTTGGATCAGCACACCCCTCAACTATCCTACACCAACATTAAATCAATGTAATTAATATGCAATCCGCATCTTATCTTGGAAATGTAAAAATCTGTATTCGCTGAATATACTGTAGATTTTACCTGTGAATTGAGAATTTTTAAAGCAAATAATCAGTTTTCACAAACAAAGATAACATGTAACATATGTTACAAAGTCTCTTATGTTCATGTGTCTAATGACTTCTAAAATAAAAATTGAAACAATGGTTACTCTCTAACTTGTCTATCAATCCCATGAGTTTCGGAACTCTATAACTTTTCCTTCTTGTAATTGCAGTTTCGATGTTGAGAAGTGTGCGGTATATTTTGACATTCGGCACCTATATCACTTACTACTAGCTACTCTCTTGGCTATTGGAAGACCAAAGCATTTTCCAAAATAGTACATTTTTTTAATTATTCTATTGAAATTCAAGACAAAATAGAATCATTGCTTGGGTAAGTATAAATGTTAAATAAAACTTTTCATTGTAAGCTAAAGATTTATAAACTGATTAAAACACTGATCACACTAAAAAGAGTCAATGTGTTTCTGGCATGAAATATTTGGTATCAAGCATTAGTCAAAGTAGATGGACTACATGGTCAGCCATTGTGTTTTTTTTTTTTTTTTTACAAGAAAGCTTTGTGTCAAATGTATCAGAATATTGATTTAATTTAAGCATGCGTCTTGGGATTGGAGTATTGAGTAACTGTCATGTACCATGGCTGATCTGTACCGTAAAACAAAGTGGATTGCAGTGACATGCAGCATATGTGTTGGTGTGCACCTGCGTTTTCTAGCATCTTTATCTCTACAATTTTCAATGAAGACACTTTCTACAAGTTGGGAGAATGATACTTCAATCTTCGGCTGTATAAAACGCTACTGTGTCATTGTCTTGTAAATGTCTAAAATGCGTGTATAAAGTATAAAATAAGGTTAAATGTCTATATGAACTTCTTCTTAAGTGCATTATTTTATTGTAAATAGTACATGATTATTCCCATGAAAAAGACTACTAAAATATGCTATCATTTTATGATTGGTGGGGTCTGACCTCTATCTCTCCAGACGATCACCTGAATGGAGGAGAATCTCTTATTTAGTGGATGGAAGTGTTGCTGTATAGGGAAAAACTGGGAAATAGGTTTAATGTTGGGGGTGGAGTTTGGGGCACTTGGACCCTTTAATCAGTAATGATAATGATATATCCAAATAACTTGCCATAGATGCGAATATGAGTTTATTTTTAATTTGATCTTAGTAAATGGGTAAAAGAGAATCAGGGAGTGTTTATTTCATTTAAAGTTCTTTTCTCTGTGTGTTTATTTCAAATAAAGGACTTTTCTTTGTGTTTGACTTTATTAAATTTGACAATGGGATTAGTAATGAGGATGTCTGATAGACACCTCTCCATTACTAACCCCTGGGCGTGATGTCAGCAGATTTAACACAGCTGACATCAAACCCAAAACCATTATCCCACTTGCCAATGCACAAAGGCAAGTGGGAACAGCCGAGGCTAAGCCTTGTTATTCTGGGAAGGGGCTAATGTCCATGAAGCTTCCCAAGCTATTAATATCAGCTTACAGCTGTCTTTGTAGCCTTTACTGGTTAGTAATATTGGGAGACCCCTCTAAAAAAATGTTGTGGGGTTCTCTCTATATTTAATAATTGGCAAAAGGCTACACAGACAGTTGCGCAGTGATATATTATGTCTAGGAATGGACCATGGATATTGGCCCCCTGCTAGGCTAAAAACACCAGAGCTCATCTGCCCCAAAAATAGTGCATTCCTTAGATGTGCTAAACCTGGTGCTTCAGCTATGCTCTTCCCACTTTTCCTGGTGCAGTGGGGTAAGGTAATGGTTTGAGATTAATGTCAGCTGTGTTGTGTCAGCTGACATGAAGCCCAAGGGTTAGTAATGGAAAGGTGTATATCAGACACCCCTATTACTAACACCATAGTGAAAAGTAATAAATAAACAGAGAAAAGTCCTTTAATTGAAATAAACACTTAATGACCCTCTTTTACCCATGTTAAGATCAAATTAAAAATATATTTGACTAGGGTTGGGAATAGAGGTCTCTTATAGATACCTCTCCATTGCTAACTTGTAGCCTTGATGTCAGCTGCCATTACAGAGCTGACATAAACCTCACAAATATTACCCCACTTGTCATCTAACCAGGGCAAGTGGGAAGAGCCGGGTTAAGGGCCAGAATTGGAGCATCTAATAGATGTGCCTTTTCTGTGGCAGCTGCTACTGCTATTTTTAGGCTGGGGAGTATCAATATCCATGGCCCCTTCCCAGTCTGAGAATACCAGCCCCCCAGCTGCCTGCTTGGCTGGTTGTCAAAAAATGGGGGGACTACAAGCCATTTTTTAAATTAGTTATTTAAATTATTAAAAATATGGCATGGGGACCCCTCTATTTTTGATAGCCAGCCAATATTAAAGCTGACAACTGGGGATTGTAGCAAGCAGCTGTGAGCTTTACCTGCATTGGTAATCAAAATTAGAGGTGAACCAGCACCTTTTTTTATTAATTGCACTGGTGCTGGCTGATGAATACTTGCATCATCGTACACCTGCTCTCACTGCTATCAGCGAAAGCAGGTATAGGATGAAGAGAGTAGCACTCTTATCTGCTGACACCTGTGACCAGCAATAACTTTTTAGATCTTACCACCAATTAGACTCTGTGTTTTCGCTCTGCCACACAGAAAACAATGTGGGCAAATTGGATTTTTGGGCCCCCATTCATCTATATTAGGTCAGGGTTTGGGTTCTAGTTTGGGCATCGTTCTGGCACCCGAGCCAAAATTGTTTTAAATGTTCGACCGAACCCGCCAGACCAAAACATCCATGGGTTCACCCATCAATAACAGTAACCTTTTAATTGAGTTCACAGCCCCGGAAGTCACGGTAGCTTGAGTGCAGGACTTGTGGTTGTGTGAATATTGGAGTGCCTAGTTCCAGACTCGCAGTCGTTCATAAGTTCGGCACTGGCACTTGCAAAGCAAGAGAAATATCTGCTATCAACTCAGGTGATCTTACTGTACTTGTTAATAAATAAAAAAAATTCAAAAACGAATGGGATCCTCCATAATTTTCACAACCAGCTGAGTGACAACCGACGTCGGGGATTAATTTTAATATTCTGGGAACAAGCCAATATTAACAAAGGTTCTGAGGTTATTAATATCAGCTCATAGCTGTTTGCTTAGCCTTTACTGCTTATTAAAGGGGAGACCCCCCAAAAAATGAAGTGTGGTTCCCACTATATTCATTAACCAATAAAAGCTTAGCCGACAACTGTTGGCTTATATTGATAGTCTAGGAAAGGGCTATGGATATTGGCCCCCTCCCAAACTAAGAACATCATCCCTCAGCGCATTTATAAGATACATCACTTCTGGCGCTTAACCTCCGCTCTTCCCACTTACCGTGCTGAAATGGAAAATGAGGTAATAGTTTTGGAGTTGATGTCAGCTGTTTTATAGTAAGCTGGCATAAACCTCACAAATAATATCCTACTTGCCTCCGCACTAGGACAAGTGGAAGAGCGAGGCTAAGTGCCAGAATTGGCATATCTTATGGGTGCTCGATTTTTGGGGTGGCAGAAAGCTGATGTTATTAGTCTGGGAGGAGGCAAGTATTCATGGCTCCTACTTAGGCTATTAATATCACCCTGCAGCAGTTTGTTTACTGTTTGCTGGTTATTGAGTGTTGGGACCCCTCGTCATTTTTTTAGGGGGGTGTCTCTCCTATAATAACCAGTAAAGGCTAAACAAACAGCTGTGAACTGATATTAATAGCCTGGGAATTTTAGGACTATTGGCCCATTCCCCGAATATTACATGAGCCCCCAGCTGTCGGTTTGCCTTCTGTTGGTTATGAAAATTTCAGGGAGCCCCACCCATTTTTTCATTCATTTTTTTAAATTTATACAATAAATACACTGATTTGCACACTAGAATGCTAATGCTCTAGATCTGTACCAGACTCCCTTTGTCCCTGAAGATGGACTTTAAATCGAAATGCCTCTGCTGTGCCTAATAAAGTGGTGAAATCTACATTGCAGTCAATCACCAAGCGTTATGACTGTAGGCACTTCCTGCTGCATAACAACCATGCCAAGTGTTGGATGAGATTAGGTGGTGCAGCATGTGAGACAGCCTGTATAAAGGCAGGATAGCATTTTTTTGTCATCATTTTCAATGCTGTCAGACAGAAAAGAGTGCATAAAGCCCCTATTAATCTACTCTTTTCAGCCTGATTAATTTTGCTGGTACAGCCTAGTACTCAGTGAAGATTGAGCCTTGTGTATTGTGCCCTTCCAGTCTGGTGCACAGTGCACTTATAGTTTCGCATATACTGCCTGACCCATCCATCCTGGTGCAAATTTGCCTTCCAGTGTCATGTTTTGTTGCTATAAATAGGAGAGCATCAAACAGTGTTGTTGTGTGCTGCTGGTCATGATAGCTGCTTCAGGGAGAGAATTTAGTAGATCTGTACCTGCTATGTCCAAGAGTACAACATCTCAATTTGGAACATGTAGGCGCCGGGACATTCAGCATCTTTTCGTGGCCTCGAGTATATATATATACTGTGTGTATATATATATATATATATATATATATATATATACATATATAGATATATCTATATATCTATAGATATATCTATATATATATACTGTATATATATATATATATATATATATATATAATGTTTATATAAAGTATATATATAGAGAGAGAGAGAAAGCAAGAGAGAGAAAGAAAAAGCAAAAAGCAGCACAGGAAAAACAAAAAAAGGATGCAAAAAAGCCTTCCAGGCATGTACCAAACTTTGAATATAGCAAGAAAATGTTGAAGGCAGCACACTAATAGTAGAATATCCAGATGAAATTTATTGGCCCATGTGCCACGTTTTGGTTCCAGGTGTGGACCTTTGAGAAAGGTTCAAACCTGGGACCGAAACGTGGCACATGGGCCAATAAATTTCATCTGGATATTCTACTATTGGTGTGCTGCCTTCTTCATTTTTTTGATATATATCTATTTATATAATTGCCTTGTAATGTTTTCATTTCCTGTTCTGTCCATATGTCACCGTATTCCAGAATTACAAGTGGAAGTTCACAGAACGCCATATTGGGACACCCAAATGATGGGTGTCTCAATATGCAAAGTGCTACTGGTACCAACCTATAGCGCGGTACCACCAGCGGAACACCGTCACACCATACACACCCACACACTATACGCTGTACGCACCACATACTCACACACTCATGCAGCCTCTTGCGCGGTACCACCAGCGGAACACCGTCACACTGCGCCTGCGCGAATTCCACGCTGGTGCAGTGAAGCATTTGGCTGATCCCGGCAGCAGATGTGCAATGTGTCTCCAGGCAGAGGAAGCAGGTCACATTAAAGGGGTTTTCCCACGAACGAAAGTTCATTTTAAAAATTGTCTGTGTCTGACCGTGTATGGAGCATACCACATCTCCTGGGCAGGGGAGGAAGCAAAAGACAGTATTGACATTACAGCAGGGGATCAAGGAGGATTCATTTTGTGAGGAAAAATATTTCAATGACTGTCTTTAAACAATATTTTACCTCACAAAATGTATCCTCTGTGAAATCCTGCTGTAATGCCAGTATTGTCTTTTGCTTCCTCCCCTGCCCAGGAGCTGTGGTATGCTCTGTACACGGTCAGACACAAGGATCAGCGAGACAGAGCACAGGGAGGAGACAGCTCAAATGGGACAGCACATGAGGGGAGAACACAGCACAGGAAGGAGAGAGACAGCAGACAATGGGGATAGCACATGGGGTAGACAGGTCAAAGAAGAGAGCACAGACAGGAGAAGACAGCACATGGGGAAAGAGGGAGTGGATAGGTGAGTGAGCACATGGGGGAGGGATTCTCAATGTTGCAAAGCCTGACCCCATCGTGACATTACCGCTGGGCCTCCATCTAGTATATATATATATTGGTGTAGTGACCACTGTGCCCGCTAGGGGGCGCTGTGTGGATGTCTGAGGAGAGAGGATGAATGGCAGAGTCATGAATGACCATTATGTATCTCAAGGTGGGTGGCCTTGAGATGTAGACTGATGTGTGTATTGATCAGCAGTGATATTGCTGAGGTGTTGTTTCAATGTGTCAGGGAGAAGTCTCCAGGTAACTAGGGAGATGGGCGGAACTACTTACCTACAAACCCACCCAGGTGGTGTATTTAGTACACTATAGTAAAAGGCTGTGTGTGGGTCAAGGACCTGTGATGAGGTTATAGTCATGTGACCCACTGGGCGTGGCTACTGACCATATATGGCGGTCAGGGTAGGTCACAGGTGGTGAATGCAGAGATCTGGTTGGTCCAGAGCGGAAGGTCCCGCTAGGAGAGGTGTCTCCTGGTTCACAGCATGTGAGGTGGCTGTGAACAATGGCGATGTGTGCCTGAGAGTTCCCTGGAGGGAACGAACATGTGCTGGATGGTGAAGATTTATGAGGAACCCTGACAGCTGAAGAGCCTGCGCAATGGACATTTGCATAACCTGTGTGAGTACAGGATAACCAGAGTGAAGCTCTGTAATGGATGCTAAACTGTTGTATATTGCTGCTGTGGGTTTATGATGGAGGAATAAACCGCATGGACTATGCTATGGTTTATGAAAACCCGGTGCCGGATGTGTTTTATTCGCTGCCAAGCGAGTGATCCCCTAACTGAATGACAGCGCTACCTCACAATATATATCACCTTAATTAATATATTTGGCTGGAAAAAAACGGCAACTTCATTAACTTTTTTGAATTTGTTTGTTGAAAAGAAAATATAAGAAGACCAAGTTGGCAACACCATGAAGAAGTGTTCACAAGTGAAAATCACACTTGCATAATGTACAGTAACCGGATCCCTCTAGTTTTATTCTAAAGTACACTAACAGCTTAGCATTACATTGATTTAGTTGTGGAATCAAAGGAATGGTCATTTCTTCAAAGTTTCCCAGGAACTGTTGTTTAACAACACACAACGACAGGCTGGAGGTCGATCATATTACCATGAACAACCTGCATGGCCCAAATGTGCTAACAAGGCTGCTGCGATTCCTGAACAATATTTCATCTAAAACATGTGGGATGTCATCAGTCGGCAATTGCAAATAGAGCTGTCAGCAACATATCTTGATGATTTTGTTGGCCATTTTGCATTAAGTGAGGCAGCACATTCCAAAGACAGCCCTTTATATCCTCAATGATAGCAGCTGAGGAGTGTGTGTGCCTCTGAGCATGGTGCTCATTCTCAAATACATTGTGTTGTTTTAAAAATGTTTTTTGTTTTTCCATAATTTGCATATCATTAGCATGTCTATCGAGGCTGTGATTTCCATAATTAGACCATTTTTCCGCTTTAGTTTTGCTATTAAAATATTATTTCTTTATTTATTTATTTTTTTTACTCAGCTTTTCAACTTAATTTTTATTTTATTTACCCTGTAGGATGTCAGACATTTATCTCCTGATTGTTATACATTATAAAGCAATATGTGAACATTATAACACATTATTACTTTTCAATGTCAGGCTGTGTGTAGCCGAAAATTGTTATATGTGGACCAGTCACATTTGCAAACTGCTGGAATTTTGGGTCCATTTAGAAAATTGCTTATGTGGACTAACACACTGACTAACATCGTTCAGTGTTCTGTTGGTATATGGTCCATTAAGCACAAAGACAGAGTACTGATCAAAAATATGTTCATCAGAACAAGGCATTAGTAGTCAGAATATTTTCCGGTTTGTGGTAAAGTGCACATGCGCCAGCGTGATGGAAATCAGCAGCCCACGTTAGCGGTCACATGATTCAGCCCCATTACGTCTCAAAAGACAATTGGTTGCTGGCCAACTAGCAGGTGCATATAAATCACATCTTCTGCCCTCCCGGTGATACTCCACTTGATCGAGAAAGTATAAAATATTCATTGTGTTGGAGACACACACTCATTACATTGTTTTAAATGTAAGTGTTGTTTTGGCACTCACCATTATGATCCTCTCCAATTTATGATGATCTGTTCTCTTTTTTTCTCAATATGTAATTTTGATATTTAATCTCCATTCCGCACTGAAACTATTGATTACGCACTTCACTATATTTCTACCAGATACTTTATCTAAACTTTACAAATTGTGCAAATTCATATACTATTTTATCTAGTCCTTTACATTGTATTGTTCGGCTCTGATTGGTTAAAGAAGAGATGAGCGAATTCGTTCGAATTCGGTTCCGAATATGATCAGAATCGAATATTGTTTTTGCAATATTCTTCGAACACAGCCGAACGTCGTTAGAGTCAATGGGAGTAGAAATTACTCATCTCATAAGAGATGCATTCGAAACAAATATTGTTTGAATATGGCTCGAATAGGTAAAAATCAGATTCGGGGACAAAATCTGAACAAATTTGCTCATCCCTAGTTACAAGTACCTGCACCTTGGTGTTTGTTAATCTCCTTCTATTTTTGGAGACCTTGTCTTATATGCAATATGTTCTATTTGAACATATATTTAATTTAATAAAATATATTTTTTATTCTTTTGACATATCTGCTGTGGCCTTTATTCCCATATTGGTTTAAATTGGATAATCTCTCACTATTTTGCTATTTTACATGTTGATCCCTTGTGACCCATATGCTAGTTTTCAGTACCTCCTTATGTGGCTGACCTGTACAGTTTGGCCATACAGTAAGGCTCGGGAGGGTAGATGTGCTTGACTTTGGAGCACATATTTTTCTAGAATAGTTTGCAGATTCCATTTGCAGAGCCCCTAAGTAGCAAATATAAACACTAACATTACCAAAATTACCACCGTACAAGACACAAAGACCGTACAAGACACAAATAATACTGCTACATGATGATCACTACCATACAGTACATAATGTATAACATTACCAAACCTCTACAAAACAACACACTGTACAAAGACCAATATTATCAATAACACCAATATACAACTACCATAACATGATGACCGAACTGCAAACTGTTTTTAAATGCATAAAAAAAGAATAAAATGACACTATTAGTATACTGATCTTACCCCCATGTAGTAAACATATAGTACTGCTGACAGTTCCATTATCCATATAAAATATTACAGTACAGATCTGTGCAGTATGTGCCTTACAGGTGATGTTCTTTTAACTTTTCAAGTCGTTTCCATTTAGCCCAGACTGACATGATGACTTCTTCCAGCCATGACTCGTCTGTAAAGCTTACAAGAGAGAAGCATTTGAATTCTCACATTTCCAGCACCATCCTCACCATTCCCACCCTGAATAAACTCACAGTGACCACGTCCTGTCCCTCCCCATTAAAATGTTATACATACAGTGAGCCAGATACAGAGTTTCTAAAAAAACACTAGTGTCCCATTGAAAGTAATATTTCCCCCTAATTGCTATCTAAAAAATAATAAGGTCCGCTCTTCCAGGACAGCAATAATGTCCTGAAAGCTCCTTTGAAGCTTATAACGTCTCAAGTGACCCCTTCAGTGGTTTCTTACAGTTCCCTTAAATTAACAAATACTGTGAAAAATGCAGTATTGTCCAAAATACCTCCAATAAAATCTAAAAATGCCCATTTCGTCATGATAAATAGTGAAACTGATGCCTGAAACAACATTTTCCTGGTAAAAATTGAATTATTTTTTGTTAGCTGCCCATTGGTATAAAATTCGGTAAAACACCTGGGATCAGTGGAATGCCACCAAAAGCCAGCAGGCTACTCATCCACTATGTGGTCTGTGAGCCAATACAGTTGAAAGCAATGAAGAAAAAGGGAGTCGTCCACTCCTTCCCTCATGATTCACCCTGAGCATCTGAGGTCTGATGGCTCAGTGCAGTGGATGCCATGATGTCACTTCATCACACCCTCTTTGCAGTGCAGTGAAGACTGCTCTTCAGAATGCTTGCTGCAGAAACCGGGGCACCAGGGGAATGAGGAGGAAAGTATTGTATTTATTTTTTTTTTTTTAAATCAGTGAGAGCATTGTGGTGGCCATAATACTGTATGGGAGGTGCATTATACTATATGGACTATGGAAGGTGCATTATACTATATGGACTATGGAAGGTGCATTATACTATATGGACTATGGAAGGTGCATTATACTATATGGACTATGGAAGGTGCATTATTCTTTATGGAGGAATATTGGCTGCATTATACTACATGTAGGACTACTGAGGTGCATTGCACTATATGGAGGACTATGGGTGGTGCATTATGCTATATGAAAGGCAATGTGGAACCCATCATACTATATGAAAAGCTATGAAAAATAATGAAAATGAAAAATGTGGGGCCAATACAACATTTTAGTAAAATAATCTGTACTCTTGTAATTTTTTCTTCCAGGTTGCATTAATTCCTGTGAAACACCTAAAGGGTTAGCAAGTTTTCTGAATGCGATTTTGAATACATTGAAATGTGCTGTTTTTAAAATTGGATCTTATTTTTAAGCTTTCTCCCTCAAAGTAGCTTCAAAAGTGAAGTAATCTGGTTTGACGGTAATATGGATTTTGAAAATTTCATTGAAATGAAATGAAAAATTGCTGCAAAATTTGTAACCCTTCCTAACCTCCTAACAACAAAACAATTGGGTCAAACATTATGCTGATGTAAAGTAGACATCTTGCAAATGTTACTTAGCAACTATTTTTTGTGATATGACTTTCTATTGCAGATATTTTTATATAACACAAATCTTATTGACCTAAATTATCTCTAACATAAAGTACAATGTGTCACTAAAATCAATCTCAGAATCACTGAGATACGGGGAAGAATTCCATATAAATTGATACATGTACATCGGAAAAATTTAGCATGGTCAGGAAGGTAAAAACTGGCTTTGGTGGTAAGGGGTTAACTATAATGCCTTGAGTTTTATTTGGAAGGATTGTTCAGCAATAGATATAACGATATAACCATAGATATAAGACTATATTCATTCATTAAATCTGATTGTATTTCATGTTTTTGCTTGCAAACAGAAAAAGCTAAATATTCCACAAAAACCTGGACAAGAAAGTTTCAGTGAAATCTTATACTCTATAAAGTCAAGCATCTCTAAGGCCTGTTTCACACTTCAGTTTTTTTGCTTCAGCTAAAATCCGCCAAAATGGCGGAAAGCGGATCCGCTGGGAACTGATGGGAACGGACGCCGTTTTTTTGACGGATCCGTTCAATGAAGAATTTTAAAGGAACCGCAGTCCGGGAAGAGGAGAGAGAGAGAGAGAGAATGTTTTGTGTCCGCCAGAAATGATTTCAGGGTTAAATTTCTCCCTGACTTCATTCCTCCGGGTATGCGCTCTGGAAAATGCGGATCCTGCAGCAAAAAAACCTTGCAAGGTCCGTCCAGGCATGTCGGCGGACGCAAAAAATTTGGTGGATCTGCAAAAAAACGGATCCAATGGATGGCCATCCATCAAGATCCGCCACTAATGCAACTCAATGGGGAAAAAAACGGATCCGCAAAAAAAAAAATGGCGGATCCGTTTTTTTAAAAGACTGGCGGATTTTGACTGATGGTCAAAAACGGAAGTGTGAAACAGGCCTAAGCTGCACTAATTGTATTGCTGCCTATTCATTACTTAACAAAATGCAACTGGGAATAACAAGACCTGAGAAGGACTAGGGAAAGGCCAGTGCAATAGAGATGAGGCCGCAGTGAGGACGAACCTCTACCCGTCCTTTAGGAGCAAATGCTGCACGATTGTAAAACAGTATTGAGTGGCCTTTGGCCCTTTATACGAACCTGCAATTTTGGCCTTATGGTGTCTGCAGTCTCTATCCCTCGGCTTATATGGAAGATAGACATTAATACTCAACGTCAACCAGCAGCAGCAAAAGCAAATTTGATTTCAGGACATAATAATGGCATGATCTGTACTATGACAGAATTAAAGACGTGATGTTTATCAAATGATAAATGGCATTCAGGGTTATAATTAATTTAGTAATTAATTTTACAGCGTAATTGAATTTTGAACAGTTGGGTCGATGAATATGCCTTTTTTAATCTAAGCAAATATGCAACAATGATCATGAACAAATCCCAAGAAAAATGGAGTTAATGGATTGAGTTCTCCTTTATATTTCTTAAATCTTCTGGAGCAGTTCTGGCAGGTGCACAATAGGACCACTGTGCAAGAACAGAATCTGAGCACTTTTCTCCATTACCAAAAAATCAGAATTTGAATTGATATGTTATGTGACTTCAGGCCAAGGAGCAGCCAAGCAAGAAAGAGGAGGCATTGGGTGGAGAATAAAACTGGAGTGGCATAGGCTTGAGATCTACATTCTGCAAGTTCATCTGCATATCAATTCAAATGCTGATTTCTCAGTGATATAAGAACAGACTTATCTTTTAAAAAGCTGCATGCACATAGATCGAGATGTGAAATATGTTATGAAATGAGCTTAAAGCAGAGGTCCCCAACCTACACCTCTGAATCCACAATAATTGTGGCTCGCGGCTGTCTGCCAGCTTGGTGCATTAGCTCCTGGTCTAACAAACAGGTATGAAGAGCACATCTAAAAACGGTGAATTTTGTGCGCTAGCCCTGCAGAGAAGAGCAGATGTGAATGCACATATAAATATGGTACTCTGGAGACAGGATGATACTACCTGTGAGAGATCGTGCTTGAAGCTGGATGCAACAGTATGTTGGGAGTGCTTGATGGGAGAATGCTGAATGGGGATATTGTTGGAACCTTTGGATCTTGGTATATCACTTCAGGGTGATTTCTGTACAAAAGCTTTGGTTATTGTTATAGCCGTAATGGAGGCTTTGATTGCCACTACTGTGAGGGGGGAGGGTTCTGTATGTGGCTCGTGACCCTCTCTCAGAGCTGTATGTGGGTTTCAAGGTCAGAAAGGTTGGGGACCACTGCTTTAGAAGTTAAGGTTCTTTGAGGAACTGACCATGGACTAAAGACTATTGGACCATTTCCCATAGAGTGGAGTCCATTGCTCTACTGGATGCAGATTTTTTTCAGCATGGAGCACCAATTACGTAGATAACATTGTTTTGTTTTATTAGAGATTTGCTTGCTTGTCAGTTCATTCTCAGGAATCAATGTTTCCATTCAGTGACAACAAGCACAGGAAGACGTGCAAGCTAGATCCTAAGTAAATCTATGGCCAGACAGGAGATTGCTAAAGGTAAAAGTAAAGCAATCATTCTATTAATCTCATCTGTATCTCAAGGTCTCAAGCCATTGCGCTCCCCGCATATAGGCCCACTGTGTGGATGTGGATAATAGACCCAGAGGAGCCGTCTCTGCAGGGGGTCTCATATCCAATCCAATTTGAAGGGGCTCAGTCTGAGTGAGACACCTCTATCAATATACAATTACCTTTGGGAGGGGAGTGTTTCCCAAGGGCCAGACTCAATTCCAGAGGGTGGCTTGGGATATGAAGGACTGATGAGGGATGTGACAATCAGGAGAGAGGATGCAGGCTGAAGTGTATGGATAGATGGTGTCTATGAAGTTTTGGAGATCAGTTGCTGGCTAGGCTGGATTCCACTGCTATGGTTGAGGGATCTGTCATCTGGATTTCACAAACTTTCTTAAGGATTGTTGGTCCTGGATACATAGATGTTGCTTGTGTTATTTGTCATCTGGAGGAGCCTGGATTGTGACTACAGACTAAACTGGCGGGAGATACAAAATAGGTTGGCCAACCAAAAGTTGGGAGTCAGTGAGAATCAGTTGGCAGGGCTGCCATCAGGGCATTTCTTCCCTAATTGGCATATGGGGTCTGGTGAGCAGAGAGGGGGGCCGCATCGGGCCCCATCTCATCTACCCATCGGGCCCCAGCGGCTGGATTCTGATGGTGCAAACTGAACCAGCGTCCGAGGAGGCTGGCAGCTGACATATTACGTCATTGTCCGGAGGGAGCATCAGTGCAGGAGCGTGGCTAGGTAAGGAGAAAGTTTTTATTTCTTTAGTTTATTTATTTATTAAAAGCAGCCAAGGCAGGATGGGAGACACGAGGATAGGATGAGAGACATGGGGGCAGGACGGGAAACACAGGGGCCGAATGGAAACACAGGGGCAGAATGGAAACACAGGGGCAAAATAGAGACATGGGCAGAATGTAAACACGGGCAGAATGGAGACACAGCAGAATGGAGACAAGGGGCAGAATGGAGACAAGGGGCAGAATGGAGACACGGGGCAGAATAGAGACACGGAGGAAGAATGGAGACACGGGGCAGGATAGGAGACATGGGGCAAAATGGAGACATGAGGCAGAATGCGAGACAAGAGGCAGGATGGGACACACAGGGAAGGATGGGACACACGGGGCAGGATCGTAGACACGGGGCAGGATGGAGACATGGGGCAGGATGGAGACACGGGGCAGGATGGAGACACGGGGCAGGATGGAGACACGGTGGCAGGATTATGGGACAGAGGGGGCAAAATGGAGACTTATGGGGCAGGATCATGGGATAGATGGGGCAGGATCATGGGATAGATGGGGCAGGATGGAGTCAGATGGGGAAGGATGGAACACATCAAATGGAGGCAGAATGGATACTGATGAGGGCAGGATGGGAGAACATATGGGGCCAGGATGGGAGAACATATGGCTGGAGCCAGGAATGAGACACCCAGGGGCCAGGATGGGGGATATTATTACATTAGGGGCTAATTAAGGGATGATATTACTGCATTGATGTATTTATTTTATTTTTTGAGGATACCGTTTTAAATGGGGGAGACGGTCCTGTTAATGTGCAGAGAGACACTATATTGCCATTTTTCTTCATCTGGTGTAGTTTTGAAGTTGGAAAAAATTAAGTAATGTGTTCTGCAAGCGGTGCTCTAGGTAACTGTGTTATTTCCTGCAGAGGCAAGCCCTGGTTGGAAGAAGTGATGGTGGTCCATGCTGGATGAAGATGAAAAGTGAAGTTACCTGTACACTGACATTTTACACTGTACACAGCAGTCCTGTGTACAATGTAACCAGTAATCACTGAATTACCTTAGCGCTGACACTATATATATAGCTCCTGTGTTTAATGTCATTGATCACTGTATAACGTGTACAATATATACAGCGCTCGTGTGTATAATGTCACTGTTGATCACTGTATTACCTGTACATTGATACTGTATTCAGAGCTCCTGTGTATAATGTCACCAATCACACATGACAACAAGACAATGATCCCAAACATAAAGCAAATCCAAACGAAAATCTGTGGAAAGAGCTGAAGGCTGCTGTTCACAAGCGAACTCCATCAAACCTCACTGAGCTCGAGCTGTTTGCCAAGGAAGAATGGGCAAGAATTTCAGTCTCTCAATGTACAAAACTCATATACCCCAAGTGACTTGCAGCTGTAATCACAGCAAATTGTGTCGCAAATAATATTACGGTAAGTTAAAGGGGCGGAATAATATTGCACGCCCCACTTTTCAGTTTCGCAAAAATGTAAAATAATCATTAAATTTCGTTCAACTTCACAATTGTGTTCCACTTTTTGTTGATTCTTCACCAAAAATTTACATTTGTTATCTTTATGTTTGTAGCACGATATGTGGCAAAAGGTTGAAAAGTTCCAGGGGGCCGAATACTTTTGCAAGGCACTGTATCTTAGTTTGATTGATTAACGAGAAGACAGAGAACAAAAAAATAAAAATCTAAGCCTTAGCCTCCTATATATTCAGACATAGCTTGGGGGAGCATTTATGCAGGGGGCATTTATGCACATGTAATCGAAGTACATGTATCAAAGTACGAGACAGTTATAACATGGTAGTTAGACAGGGCAGGAGACAGGTAAGACATTTATACACATCTACTCCCTGTACATTTGGAGCGCAACAAATATATACCATATGCATTTGTGTAATTTATATCCTGGCCGCTGCATTCACACACATCCACCGCCCTTTCATTAACTCTCTACACTCCATCCATATCGGCCCCTCACTCCTTTCCTCTCCTATGTATAGCACTCACGCTCTTTTCACATTGTTAAATGGCACAGATCCAGTCAGTCCAACCATTCAACATAAGAGACGCTCTCACAAATCACTTAACCATCTGCTCACTCTTTCTATCCTCCTTCTCCTAGTTGTAGGAGACATTGCTCCCAACCCTGGTCCCCCATGTTACAGAAAGTCAAACCCCCCAACTGCTACACTCAGAAACCCCTCTAATCTTATTAATATTCCCTGCTTGCCATCTGTCTCTCTTAATTGTGCACTTTGGAATTATCGCTCAGTGTGTAACAAGCTCTCCTTCAGTCATGACTTTTTCCTTTCTATTTCTCTTAACCTCCTGGCTCTTACTGAAACCTGGATCCAGCAGTCAGACACTACCGCTGCTGCTGCTCTTTCATACGGGGGACTACACTTCTCTCATATCCCAAGATCAGACAATAGAGCAGGTGGAGGCTTTGGTCTGCTCCTATCACCAAAATGTACCTTTCAAGTTATCCCTCAATTACCCTCACTAGTCTTCCCTTCTTTTGAGGTACATACCATCAGACTCTACACCCCCTTCTCTGTTATGAATGAGTCACCGAGGAGGAAAAAACAAAAAGCAAGCTAAGCCCAGAAAACCAGACAGGTTGGTAACTAGCGGATTGCAGACCCCTGATCCTATAACACACAACTAGCAGTAGCCGTGGAGTGTGCCTACGGTGGTCCTAGACGCCTCATCACGGCCGGAGAACTAAATAAGCCTAAAGAAAGAAAGGTAAAATCTAAACTGCCCCAGAGCAGACCCCAAAGCAATAGACAGCCCCCAACATGTATTGTTGGTGAAACAAGATGAAAACACAAACACAGATAGAAAGATAGGCTGAGCAAACGATGGGGCCCTAACTAGCTAGAAAGGACAGGAAAGAAAAGCTGCTGTCTGCAATCACACAAAAATCCTGCCAAAAAATGTCCAACACGTCTGATAGAAAAAGGCCCTGAAGTCGCTAGACTTCAATTCCCTATATCAGCACTCAGGTATATTCTGAAGACAGAGCAAAAGAGATCAACTGATCAGAGACAAAATGGGGATTCAGCCCAGTCCCAGCCAGGGCTGGCTGAACACTAAAACTAAGTAAACCAGAAGAAAATTCATATGAACAATAGCAGAGAAAACTTAGCTTTAAGAAGGCAGGAACCAAACGAAACCAGAAGCCACAGTCAGGAGAAATCACCAGCAAGAAACTAGGGAGTCGGCTGCCTTAAATCCAATCAGAAATTCCTGATGCCCAATCACAGTCCTCTTCCTCAGGTGGCTGGTCTCTGCCATTTAGATCAGCTTCATTACCTCCCTTCACCAACAGAGGGAGTCCAGATAGAGAAATCACAACTCCTCTGTCAGCACAGCCAGCTCCATAACCCTCCCCAGAAGCCAGAGGCAAACCCGAAAATGAGCTCACAACACTTCTCCATGCGAATGGTGGAGGTGTATCGTCCTCCCGGCCCTTGGCAACAGTTCCTGGATCATTTTGCCTCTTGGCTCCCACATTTTCTCTCCTGTGACATCCCTACCCTCATCATGGGAGATTTCAACATCCCCATTGCTCTTCCCCTCTCCCCATCTGCTACTCACCTTTTATCTCTAACCTCCTCGCTTGGCCTTTCACAGCTTACTAATTCTCCAACGCATGAAGACGGAAACTCCTTCGACTTGGTCTTCTCTCGGCTTTGTGCAGTGAATGATTTTGCAAACTCCCCTCTCCCGCTCTCTGACCACAATCTTCTTTCATTCTCTGTCAAGAACTGCCAGGCTGCTCAGGTCACCCCCACTGTCCATACTTATAGAAACATACAGGCCATTAACACGTAGAAACTTATGAAGAACTTGCAGTCTTCATTGGCCCCTATCTCCTCCCTCTCCTGTCCTGATTCTGCATTGAAGCATTACAATGAAACACTTCAAAGTGCCATGGATAAATTTGCACCCCCTATAAATAGAACACCACAACACAGATGGCGATAACCCTGGCACACCCTGCAAACACGTTTCCTGCAGCGGTGCTCCAGGTGCGCCGAACGTCTGTGGAGAAAATCCAATCTACACGAAGATTTCATCCATTATAAGTTTATGCTTACAACATACAACACTGCCCTTCACCTCTCCAAACAAACCTATTTCAACACCCTCATCACCTCACTGTCCAATAACCCTAAACATCTCTTTGACACTTTTCATTCTCTACTCAACCCAAGAGTACAGGCCCCAACCATGGAGCTCCGAGCTGACAATCTGGCCAATTACTTCAAAGAAAAAATTGACCAGATCCGACAGGAAATTATCTCCCAATCACCTCATACCATGCACTGTCCTCCCTCCCCCACTGCATCTAGCTCACTCTCTGATTTTGAACCAGTCACAGAAGAAGAAGTAAGCAGGTTCCTTCCATCTTCTTGCCCAACCACTTGCACCAGTGACCCAATTCCGTCACATCTCCTCCAGTCCCTTTCCCCTGCTGTCACCCCTCACCTAACTAAAATATTTAACCTCTCTCTCTCTTCTGTATCTTTCCCTCCTCATTTAAGCATGTCATCATACATCCACAACTTAAAAACCATCCCTCGACCAAAACTGTGCCGCTAACTATAGACCTGTCTCTAATCTTCCCTTCATCTCTAAACTCCAGGAACGCCTGGTCCACTCCCGTCTTATCCGCTGTCTCTTTGATAACTCTCTTCTCGACCCTCTCCAATCAGGTTTCCGCTCTTTACACTCTACTGAAACTGCCCTCACTAAAGTCTCTAATGGTCTACTAAGAGCTAAATCAAATGGTCATAACTCCATTCTTATTCTCTTGGATCTCTCTGCAGCATTCGACACTGTGGATCATCAGGTCCTCCGCACAATGCTCCGTTTCATTGGCCTCAAGGACACAGTTTTCTCCTGGTTCTCCTCCTATCTCTCTGACCACTCCTTTACTGTATCTTTTGCCAGTTCCTCCTCTCACCTTCCCCTTACTGTTGGGGTTCCACCAGGATCAGTCCTAGGGCTCCCCTCTTCTCTTTGTACACTGCCCCTATTGGTCAAACAATCAGTAGATTTGGTTTCCAGTACCATCTCTTTGTTGACGACACCCAATTATACGCTTCTTCTCCTGACATCACGCCAGCCTTTCTAGAAAACACCGGTGATTGTCTAAATGCTGTATCTAACATCATGTCCTCACTATATCTGAAACTGAACCTGTCAAAGACTGAACTCCTTGTGTTTCCTCCCGCTACTAATGTACCTATAGCTGACATTGCCATTTCAGTGTGTGGTTCCACTATTACTCCCCAGCAACATGCCCGCTGTCTTGGGGTCATACTTGACTCCGAGCTTACCTTTGTCCCCCACATCCGATCACTGGCTGGCTCTTGTTATCTACACCTTAAAAACATTTCTAGAATTCGACCTTTTCTTACTTTTGACTACGCAAAAACTCTTACTGTTTCTCTTATTCATTCTCGTCTCGACTATTGTAACTCTCTTCTAATCGGTCTGCCTCTTACCAAACTCTCCCCTCTCCAATCTGTCTTGAATGCTGCAGCCAGGATCATATTCTTCACCAATCGTTACACCGATGCCTCTACCTTGTGCCAGTCATTACACTGGCTACCCATCCACTCCAGAATTCAGTATAAACTTATTACTAGTGTTGAGCATTCCGATACTGCAAATATCGGGTATCGGCATTCCGATACCGAGTACCGATATTTTTACAATATCGGATACCGGAATCGGAAGTTCCCATAATGCAATGAGCCATCGTTGTGGCTGTGATTGACTGCTGAAATGATGTCATCATGATGCGCGGTCTGTGCGCATCATGATGTGCGGTCTGTGCGGGCCTGCTGGGGGTCTGTATGTGCCTGCCGGGGGTCTGTGCCGGCTGCCGGGGGTCTGTGCGGACTGCCGGGGGTCTGTACGGGCCTGCCGGGGGTCTGTGCCAGCTGCCGGGGGTCTGTGCGGATTGCCGGGGTCTGTGCGGGCCTGCTGGGGGTCTGTACGGGCCTGCCGAGGGTCTGTGCCGGCTGCTGTGGGTCTGTACGGGCCTGTCGGGGGTCTGTGCTGGCTGCCAGGGGTCTGTGCAGATGTGCCAGGGGTCTGAGCCGGCTGCCGGGGGTCTGTGCGGGCCTGCCGGGGGTCTGTGCGGGCTGCCGAGGGTCTTTGTGTCAGCATGCAGGCATCGTCTAATGGGACTACAAGACCCATCTGGCTATGCCTGCTACAATGACAGTGATTGACACATTAGCCAATGATGGGACAGTAGTAGTCCCATTATCCGGCTAATCTGTTGAATGTAAAAAAAGAAAATATATACATACTACATACATACTACATATATACAATATTCATACAACATACAGTACATACATACTACATACATACTTCATATATACTACATTCATACAACATACATACATAATACATACATACTACACATTACTACATTCATACAGCATACATACATACTATATACATACTACATATATACTACATTCATACAACATACATACATACTACATATATACAACATTCAAACAACATACATACTACATACTTAATACATATATACTACATTAGGACACCACTCCATTATTTCTTTTTAATTTCAGTGCTGGAGTGGTGCTACTAATCTAAGCTCCCTGACCCTGGTATTATACATTTGTTTCCATCCTCACTCTCGTCTCACACCACCATCTTATAACTGCAGCTTATGGCTGACCAGTTTTCAGAGGTAATGGTCACAAGCTCTCAGTGTAGGTCTATGAGAGCCTTGTTTTGGACTTGTTCTACTTCCCACAGACTTACATTGAGTTGTGACTTCCGAATGGCCCAGCAAACAATGGAGTGATCTGACAGGTTACAAATTGCTGGAGACTGATTAGAGCACCACTGATAAAAGATGAAGACTAAGGCTGGTAAATATGAGATGATGTTCAGGGAAATTAGATTACTAGCACCTAGAGATGATCCACTTTGCCTTTTTTCGGGTCGAGTCAGGTTTCATGAAACCCGACTTTCGCAAAAGTCGGGTCGAACGAAATCAGCCGATTATCGTGAAAAGTCGAAGGCCGACTGAAACACGAAACCTAATGCAAGCCAATGGGGAAGAAAAGTCGGCAGTGAGTGGAGGACAGTAAACACACCTACAGTGCCCATTGTAATGCCAAAAACATCAATTCTTATTACTTAAGCTTGTCAACCTTAATTTACTTTATAATAATAGTTAGGCATTGAAAACTGTGGGTTATTTGGCTAAAGTTGTGGAGAGGGTAGGGCTGGCTCCAGATTTTCATGGGCCCAGGGCCAAAGAGTGTCAATGGGCTCCTTTAACACATGCCACAATTCATGATCCTCTGATACGGCAGAGAAATAGCGGTATAGTACAATGAAAAATACTTCACTTCTTACATCACATGACTGATATCCATTTTAAATTCTCCAATAGCTCCAAAAACGGACAGTATATTACTCCATACAGTATTATGGCCACCGCATAGTGCGCTATACAGAGTAATGAGGCCCATATATTTCTCCATACAGAATCATTGGTCCCATATAATGTTCCATACAGTATATGATGAGCTCCACATAAATCTACAGTATATGTTGGTCCCCATGGATGAAGCTCCACTGTGTTATGGGCCCAAATAATGCTCCATATATAATGGGCCCCATTTCTAATGCTCTAGTGTATAATGAGCCCTGTAAATGCTGCTCCAGTGTCTGATATCCACCTTTGGAATGCTCCAGAGTATGGTGGGCCCCATATATCATTCTCCAGAGTATAGTGCTCCCCAAAAATTGCTCCCAACCTTTAAAACAATTAAATACGTCTCCTCGCTAGGGAATCCCTGTACTTGTCTGGACTCCTCTTTGTCCCCATCTTCCATCTCTCTGCACTTTGACTGTTTAGGCAGAGGGCGTACAGACGTGATGTCATCGCGCTCTCTGACCAGAATGTCACTGTCAGGAAATGCGGAAGACGTCACGGCGGTGGAGCAGGGAGAGGTAAGTATTTCAACTTTGCAAGTGATCCTGAGCAAGCAGGGGGGGCCTACTCATTGGCGACGGCACTGGCACAGGGCCCCTCATAGTACGATGGTGTGTCTGACGGCGGGTGGGCCCTCCCCCTCCCCCTCCCCCTCCCACCGGCAGAGACACTTTTGCGTATCCCACCGGCAGAGACACTTTTGCGTACTATGAGGGGCCCTGTGCCAGTGCTGTCGCCCATGGGTATGCCCCCCCACCTGCTCAAGGAACCTGCACTTTCATCTGCACCTTCCTCTTTGTCACCGTGTAAGGTGGTATAGTATGCAGGATGGGGAACCTGAGTTTCATCAGGGTCAGATTCTGGCTGTGTAGAGTGCGTAGGGGTCTGGGTCAATGTACCAGCAGAATCATCTAGCAGTGGCTGGGCATCAGTGCACTTGTGGCGCCCCCAGGAGTACGGGCACCACAGTGGCATTACCTTCCTCCTAGGGAGTGTGATGTCATGCTTGGGAGCAGCAAAGGATCTCTCTAGCAGTTAAACCAACACACAGCACAGTTCCCACTCCAGGCCAGCAGGGAGAGCTCTGAACCTGACTGCTGAGGAGCTGCTCTCTGTGGTCGAGAGGAGGGAAGTTAGGGCAGTCTGTGAAGGAAAGGGGAAGTGTGTGGATGTGAGAAGGGGAGCTGGTGGTCCTGCAGCAGAAACCGGAGGAAGTAGCAGCTGTAAATGCTCTGTTCCCAACTAAGGCTCAGAGGCCCCAGCAGCAACTTGTGTGAGCCAGAAGGAAAAGGCTATGGCTGCCTGCCATACGAGAAAGTTTCAAAAGAGAGCCAACAGGGGGAAATTCAGTGAACTCAGTACTGCGAGTACCTCAGATAAGCGCTAGAACGGAGGCCACACTACCTATCTGCAGAGAGAGAATTCCTAATTTGCTTCCAGGCTGACCAACTCCTCCATCTGTACTCTGGATCCTGTACGGCACTTACCAAGTACAGGTAAGGGAACTGCACGACTGTGTCTGTCATCTTTCTCCTGCGCCTGGTGCACGGCTCTGATACATCCTGCACTGCACACCATCTACCAACTCTTTCATCTGCCCTGCGACTACGGCCCTACCTGTGCAGGGCTTCTACATCTTGGCTGCATCACAATATCTGTCCCAGAGAAACGACACTGCAGCACTGGTCAATCTGATCAGAAATCACAGGTGGCGTCACGTATCATTCACCTATAAATGTTATTCACCCCTTTGCGTGGACGCCCTGGCCCACGGACCGGGTCACCACCACCGTGATACATCCCTCTGAGACACCGGCCCGGTACCGATTAACCCCACTGCCCTGGCTGGCCACCCGCAATCCATGTCAAATTCATCTTGGACTGGGGAATTAACAATTTGACTTGATAACCCAGGCATGGTATGTGGAAAAGAGCTACATGGACTAATGTGAAGTGTGGCCTGCTGCATCATTCACTTTTGGTGGGGGTGAAGGACACAAGGAAAGGGGTTCTTCCTGACCAGGAGCCAGCACTTGACGACTCAGTGCTTGCATTTTTTGAAACTTCAGAAGAGGAGGGCATATTTGCTGGAGTCTGTTTCGGCAATGTAAGCCAAAACCAGTTCCTGATGCTCCGGCTTTAAAAGCGGTTAACCTACTCCTAGAAAAGGTAGCCTTCCAAGCGTTCCGGAGCCAGACCATGACGCAGGCTCAACACCTCCTGCCTTAGCTGCTATTCTGCTTTAGCCACTACCAGCAGATGCACCACCACCATCAGTACCAGCTGGCCACGCCCACGTCCGCGGCCTTTTCCAACATTCTTCCAAATTTTGGAGAAAATTTACCCAAAATAACATAGTAACATAGGGTACTGTATCAGAAGCGTACAGCTCTATACAGTCAAAGGATAATTGTCAATCTCCCTATATATTTCATGAGTCACACAGAGACGCTCACAGGCTCAGTATGGATTAGACAAGAATATAAAAAGTAGAAAAAGGGTACAGTATCATTAGTTGCCAGGTATATATAGTATAGTTTAAACATTCTAAATCTCCATATAAATTTCAGGAGGCAGACACAGATGCTCTCAGGCTCAGTATGGATTACAACACAATATAAAAAGCCGTAAAATGGTAAGGGATCTGAAGCGTACAGCTGTACACAGTGTAGGGGTCATTGTCAATCTCAGTATTTATTTCCACAGTCAGAAACAGACTCTCACTTGGTCAGTTTGGATTAGACTAGAATATAAAAAGCAGTAAATGGATAATGTATCACAAGCGTTGAGCTGTATACAGTGTTGGGGTAATTTTTAAATCTACATATAAATTGCAGGAGTAAATCACAGACTCTCACACGCTCAGGATGGATCACACCACAATATAAAAAGATCCGCAAGAAATAATCACACATGTGGGCCAATGTTCCAGGTGTCAATGATACACATATAGTGGTGGGTGGAGGAGGACTTTCTGGCAGAAAGGGTACAGTATCACCAGATACCAGGTATATGTAGCATAGTTTAAACATTAAAAATGTATGTCTATATAGCAGGAGTAGTGTTGAGCCACCCCGCTAGTGTTCGAGTTCAGTTCGGTTCGTCGAACAGGAGGCAAGTTCATCGAATGTTCGTTGAACGTTCGACGAACACCGCCGAGCCCCATTGAAAACAATGGCAGGCAAACACAAATACATGCAAACACATAGAAAACAATTACAAAACACCTTAAAAGGTGTCCCAAAGCAGACAAAATGCTCAGAAGACAAAAATAACATATGGAAAAGGGCAACTCCATATAGAAATGAAGTGGAGGAGTAGAAGGAGGAGGAGGAGACAAAGATATAGGCATGTCATGCCCTTATAAAGTCAAGAAAGGCTGGACTAAAAATCTAACATAAAAAAATTCTAAAATCGAAGACTATCATATACCGTTGGACTTCCCACCATAAATTATGCCAACTGCCGATCGGGCGGCGTTATTCCCATGACCCTCCGAACAGCGTCCATGAAGGCAAAGTGTTTGTTTTCCGGGGGCAGTATGGTTGCAAAGCTGAACCTTAAAGGGATGTCCAGAAGGGCACCATCAGGAGTGGAGCCTGCAGCTTAATTGGACTCCACACGGGCAACCTCAACCATGCCAGCCACAGAAAAGATGGACAGATTGCAAGCTTTGTCGATTCTGAAGGTGGTGGTGCATGGCAGTTTTTAGTTGTGCTAGCGATTTGTCAGCTTAATTCCGTTAACGAACGAGACTCCGGCATGTCCCCGCGGTCCGCGTCCAGCTTACTAGAGGGACAGCGAGGCTCTGGCAAGCGAGATCGAGCAATAACAGGTCTGTCATGCCCTTACATGTCCGGGGCTGCATGCGCGCTACACTGAAAGGACCAGCGTGTGTCGCTTACAGGTGCGGATAACCCGCTGAACCCCGTTAGTGATGGGGATCTGGGATTTCAATTCTTCCCCATGAACGAGAATTTTCCAGTAAGTGCAGGTCAACTGGAATTCAGGAATTAGGCTAAACTGGCATTCCAGAAAGAATGTGAAAAAATTAAGTGTCCAAACCACAGGTGCTGTAGCTTGCTTAACAGCTGGGCTCCTCTGCTGAGTAGCACGCAGTTCTTACATAAACAGGCGGCATAGCTTGGTTCACAGGTGGGCAACTCTGCTGAGTAGCAGACAGTGCTTACATAAACAGGTGGCATAGCTTGGTTCACGGGTGGGCTCCTCTGCTGAGTAGCAGACACAGTTACTAGGCCCTAAGTATTAACTGGGCTAAATGCAGTCAAAAACTGGTTCTTTCATAAACATGTGGCAGAGTAGCAGACAGTGGCACAAGGTCCAAAAGGATTTTCTGGACAAGATGTGGTAAAAAATTATTAGAAACACACACGGTGTAGCTCCTTGACAGGTGCACTACACCGCTGGCTACCAGACACCGCTACTATGCCATGAAACTGTCTATTAACATTGAAAACCATTATTAATGTGAAAATAAAGTTACGCTTTTGGTGAACATACCGTTCTTGAACGGAACCTCGAACAGCCGAATTTTAAGCAAAGTGTTCGAGTTCGACGAACGGCTCGAATACCGCCCAAAACAGTTGGAATTTTAACTTGGCGAACAGGTCAACTCGAACACCGCTCATCTATAATCAGGAGGCAGGCTCAGACGGTCTCAGGCCCAGTATGAATTCGACAAGATTGTAGAAAGTTGAGAAAGGGTACAGTATCACTGGATACCAGGTATATATAGCATAGTTTAAACATTAAAAATCTCCGTGTATATTTCCGAAGTCCGACAAAGACACTCACAGCCTCAGTATGGATTAGACAAGAATCTAAAAAGTAGAAAAAGGGTAATGTATTCGAAGCGTACACCAGTATACACTGTTGGGGTATTTTTCAATCTTCATATATATTTCAGTCTCAGTAAGACAGTCCAGACTATCCGCAAGAATAAACGAGATGGATACAAGTACAGACGGAAAGTCGAGTGATTGCAGAAATTCTGGAATTACTAATCACGGGAAAAACTCCCAGGAGAATTCTCAGAGGCGATGCTGACCCTCAATTACTTTGTCTGTGGAGACAGCGAAAACAGTTGTTGTGAAGAAAGGTTTGCTGTATGGCAGTACCGTGGATCCCATCACCGTTACTCATCTCCATCAAATTGTGATCACAGGGAGAGATGTAGACATTGTCCTCACTGCCTACCATGATCTGTCAGGTAACTTTGGAGTGCAAACGACAGAAGCCACAGGCCGTAGGCAATTCTATTGGATTGGCATAAGAGGACACATTTAAAAATGTGGGCAGGAACGTCACACGTCTGTGAGTAGGAAAACCGTGAAAGCTGATGATAAACCACCACTGCATCTCATTGTGAGTCGACGTCCATAATAAACGGAAGCCATTGATCATCTGAAGATAGAGCCCAGCAGGACAGGGCATAGCTACGTCTTAACCATCATCTATCAGTTCACCAAATTTGTATTGGCAGTCCCAATGAAGGATTTAACAGCCCAGACTACAGAGTGGTGGAGAAGGGAGAGGAAAGCATTGCAAGTGCTGGGGCCCTGAGCAAGCAGGTGTGTCTGACAGCGAGTGTGCACCCTCACCGTCAGAGACACTTGATTGTACTATGAGGGACCCTGTGCAGTGCCGTCACCCAAGAGTGGGCCCTCCCACCTGTCCAGGTCAACGGCACTCGCACGGGTGCGTGCGCCAGGTGGTGACCCCGGCCCTGGGGGGAGGCAGCCCAGTTAGGGAGGTTGAAAAAATGGCATATGTTGATGTTGGACATTCAGCAGCTGAAAATGGAGGAATTGGAAAAGTCCGAGGAAGAGGAGGACAAAAGCGAGCCATTTTTCTGGCAACCTACGTGTCAGCAGGGGAAGGTGGGACAAAATCCTTTGAAACCCATGCATGGTTCATTTTAATGAAGGTTAGATCATCAACATTTTGGGTCGACAGACGGGTCCTTTTTTCTGTCAGGATTGATCCAGCAGCACTGAAGATTCTTTCGGATAGCACACTAGCAGCAGGGCAAGCGAGCTCCAGTAAGGCATATTGTGCCAATTCAGGCCAGGTGTCCAGTTTACAGGCCCAGTAGTCAAAGGGGAATGACCTGTGAGGGAGAACATCGATATGGGAGGAGAAGTAGTTTGTAACCATAGTTGACAACTGCTGTCTCCTGTCACTTTCAATCAATGCAGTATTACCAGTCATGTGAGCGGTACTTGGAAAATCAGCCCACAACATGGTCATGAAACCCCTGTGTCCAGTGCCACTTTGGCTGGGTGCACCACGAACACCTCTTCCATGTTGCCTCCTACGGCTTGTGGGAGAGCCATCACCGCTGCTGTGTGCTGGGAATGCCTCAAACAAACGGTTTACCAGAGTTGTTTGTTTGTTAGCCAATATTAGCTCTAGGTTCTCCTGTGGCATGATGTTTTGGAATTTGACTTTATAGCGTGAATCCAGGATGATGGCCAACCAGTAGTCGTGATCGTTCATCATTTTGGCAAAGCGGGAGTCCCTTTTATGGATCTGAAAGGCATAATCACACATGTGGGCCAATGTTCCAGGTGTCAATGATGCACTGCGAGTGCTGGGGGGAGGAGCACTTTCTGGCAAATCAACATCCCTCCAGTCACGCACAAGCCCTGTACCTGACCTTGCCACGCCAACATTTTCTCTTTCCCCCTGAGAAGCATCCTTCCCTAAATAATCATCCCCATCATCCTCCTCCTCCTCCTCTTCCTCTTCTTCCTCCACCTCGTCCAGGAGAGTTCCCTGTGCAGACAATGGCTAACTGTCATCAAGGCTACCCTCCTCCTCTTCCTCCTCGGCTGCAGATGCCTGCTCCTTAATGTGCGTCAAAGTTTGCATGAGCAGACTCATAAGAGGGATGCTCATGCTTATGATGGCGTCGTCTGCGCTTACCAGCTGTGTGCATTCCTCAAAACACTGAAGGACTTTACAGAGGTCTTTCAGCTTCGACCACTGCACACCAGACAACTCTATGTCTGCCCTCAAACTGCCTGTCCGTGTCTCCTCCCACAAATGCATTACAGCCTGCCTCTGTTCGCACAGCCTCTGAACTATGTGCAGGGTGGAGTTCCACCTTGTTGCATAGTCGATAATTAGGCGGTGCTTGGGAAGGTGGAGCAATCGCTGCAGCTTCTCCATACGACTGGAGTGTACGGGTGACCAGCGGATGTGCAAGCACAGTCTTCGCACCTTATGGAGCAGGGCTGTTAACTCCGGATAATTATTGAGGAAGCACTGCACCACCAGGTTCAAGATGTGAGCCAGGCAAGGTATGTGTCGGAGTTTTGGAAGGGCTATGGCTGCCACAAAATTCTGGCCGTTATCACTAACTACCTTGCCTGCCTCAAGATGTAGACTGCCCAGCCATGACTCAGTTTGTCGCTGCAAGTAGTCGGCCAGTACCTCCGCGGTGTGTCTGTTGTGGCCCAAACACGTCATCTTCAACACAGCCTGCTGACGCTTACCACTAGCTGTTCGATAGTGGGACACCTCGTGTGCAACACTGGCAGCTGCGGATGGAGTGCTCGTCCCACTGTGCTCTGTGGACGAGCTTTCGCTTCTGGAGGAGGAGGAGGGTCGACCGCCTAAAGCCAACTGTTTCTTATACCATGGGCTAGGCAGCACTGTCCCACCGCCGCTGTCCCCTGTGGACCCACATTAACCCATTGCGCAGTGATGGACACGTAACGGCCCTGGCCATGCCTACTGGACCATGCATCTGTTGTGAGGTGCATCTTTCCACTTACTGATTGCTTGAGTGCATGAACAATGCGGTCTTTCACATGCAGGTGGAGGGCTGGGATGACTTTTTGAGAAAAGAAGTGCCGACTGGATAGGTCATAGCGTGGTACTGCGTAGGCCATGAGCTCGTGGAAAGCTTCGCTTTCAACCAACCGGTAGGTCATCATCTCTAATGAGATTAGTTTGGCAAGTTTTGGGCATTCAAACACTGTGTACGTGGATGAGAGGATGAGTACTTTCTTGTCCTACTGAGAGTCTCTGGTAGGGTGAGCTGGACTTGAGAGCTGCATATGGTGGAACTAGCGGTGGACATGGAGGACTGAGAGAGGGTTGGTGATGGTGATGGTGTTGGTGGTCTTGCTGATGGCCTAGATTCAGTCTTTCGTAGCAATAACTTTGTGATTCCCTGACTGCTTTGGCCTTGCGACGACACCTCAACATTTGCTGCTGGTGGTGTGCTAACCGGTGGGCTTACAGTGAGGGAAGCGATGTAGCATTGCTGACTACTTTCATTCGGAGCAGGTGCACATGTGGTACGTGAGGTTTGATAGTCCGTCCACGCTTGCGAGTGCAAGGTGGTTAATTGTCTAAGCATGCAACTGGTATTCAAATTTCTCAGATTTTTCCCTTGGCTAAAGGTCTTTGCGCACTTCTTACAGATAACTTTTGCCTGATCATTAGGATTTTGTTCAAAAAAGTGCCACAATGCACTCTTCCTACTATGGAAGACATTTTGAGGCCTTGCATGCTGTGCTAATTTGACCGTCTGGCCAAGCTGTCCTGCAACTCTTTGGGTTTTTGTAACTCGTCTTTGGACTGCTACGGGCCTGCCGGATAACAGCTGTTGCGATTTCGATACCTGCTGCGGATCCTACTCTTCTTCTTCTGAGCTATTGGCAGCAGCACCCTCTTCCCCCAATCGATGCCAATCTGGGTCAACAACAGGGTCATCCCTCACCTCCTCTTCAATTTCATGTGCACGTTCCTCTGTGTCACTGTGTAAGGTGGTATAGTATGCGGGAAGGGGCACCTGAGTTTCATCAGGGTCAGATTCTGGCTCAGTACACTGCGAGGACAATGTAGTGCTCTGAGTGTATGTACCAGCAGAAAAATTTAGCAGTGGCTGTGCAGCAGTGCACTCCATGTCAGATTCATCTTGGACTGGGGAATTCACGATTTGACTTGATAACCCAGGCATGGTATGTGAAAAGAGCTCCATGGAGTAATCTGTAGTGTGGCCTGCCACATCCTTCACTTTTGGTAGGGGTGAAGGAGACAAGGAAAGGTGTTGTTCCTGACCAGGAGCCTCCACTGACGACTCAGTGCTTTTATTTTCTGAAACTTCAGAAGAGGAGGCGATAAAGCTGGAGGCTGTGTCAGCAATGTAAGCCAAAACTTGTTCCTGAAGCTCCGGCTTTAAAAGCAGTTTACCTACTCCCAGAAAAGGGAGCCTTCGAGGCCTTGTGGAGCAAGACGATGACGCAGGCTCAACACCTCCTGCCTTAGGTGCTATTGTGCTTTTGCCACTACCAGCAGATGCACCACCACCCCCACCACCATCAGTACCAGCTGGCAACCCTTGCCCACTTCCACGGCCTCTTCCACCATACTTCCTCATTTTTGGAAAAATGTACCCAAAATACCGCCAGCTATATGGTACTGTAAAACAAGGTACAAGGTGTATATAGTAAGAGGGAGAATTGGAAGCTCCCTAGCGATTTTAGGAGGCCGAACTATTATCTCAGGCCCACTATAGATTACACCTCAATTTAACAGGCTGAAATAGGCAGGTGTATGACCAAGTACAAGGTGTGTATAAAGTATTGGGGAGAATTGGAAGCTCCTTAGAGATTTTAGGAGGCTGAACTATTATCTCAGGCCCACTATAGATTACACCTCAATTTAACTAGCTGAAATAGGCAGGTGTATGACTAGGTACAAGGTGTATATAGTATTGGGGAGAATTGGAAGCTCCCTAGAGATTTTAGGAGGCTTAAATAAAGAATATTCAGGTGACGAACCAGGTACCAGCGGTTGTCACTTATGGTTAAAAAGAAGTGGAAATGTGAAAAAGGGTATTGAATAGCACTTTAAAATAAGGTAATGCAATAAATCATAGTTAGTTAAGTTGTTTGCAACGTTCCAGAGTGAGAGCCTCCCACATTGGGAAGTTTAGATAAGAATTGTTTATCAGCATACTAAAAATATTTGTATGTTCCTTTGTTTGTCTAACTTTTGTTCACTTGCAGCCTGCGGACGTGCTGTGTTTAACGGGGGGGTATGTGGCACCCCTGAGGGTTCAGTCGCCACAGAGGTACTGCAGACATTGATGGAAAGCCTGACTCTTTATAAGAAAGATAGATTTGAACAGAAAGTAAGGAGAAGAGGAGGACTGAGGATTAGGGTTAGAGCAGAACCCTTCCCAAGCTCACAGCGCAAGGCCGGGGTCCGGTCCCCGAGGTTTTATGGATACTAATGGTCCTGCAGCAGACACCGGAGGAATAGAAGTTGTCACCAATTTATTCCCACACAAGACTTGGGGGCAGAACAGCAACGTGAGTGAACCGGGCCTTAGTAGCAAGGAGTCCCCGAAGCAGGCTACAGCTGTCTCCTGTACAAGTAGACTTCATAGGAACATCTGACAGGAGGAACTCCAGTGTAACTCAGTACTGAGAGTACTTCACTTTAGGCGCAAAAGGGAGACATTCAGAAAAGGCACATATGTTGGTGGAGTGTTGGAACGGAGTACTTCATCTTGCCTGGAAGTTGGCTGAGCTCCTGCCCTGGAGGACACAGCACGGATGCGGGCACCTGTATGTACAACATACTGTGAGTAAAGCTTTGGAACTACATGCCCTGGTGTCCTCCGCTTATTCCTGCGCCAACACCTTGAGCACTGCTACATCTCTGTGCCTGACACTGCACCATCTACATCTCTCCCCTATCTCTTCACCTACACTTCCCTGGGACTACTGCCCTACCTGTGGAGGGCCAAAACATCATTGCTGCACTACACCATCTGTCTCAGAGGATCTGCTCGCAGCGTTGGCTTAACACCTTTCTTGCCGAACGCCACAGGTGGCGTCACGAATCATTCAATGAACATTTCTGCTATTTACAATGGGCGCCCAGGGCCACGGACCGGGTCATAGCTGCCGTGACAACAACCTCCCTCGTGGAGATCTGCGGGCCCGGTACCGAGTACCCCACCAGCCCTGGGTGGGCGACCCATATATAGTATTGGGGAGAATTTGAATCTCCCTAGCGATTTTAGGAGGCTGAACTATTATCTCAGGTCCAATACAAGGTATATATAGTATTGTGGAGAATTTGAATCTCCCTAGAGATTTTAGGAGGCTGAACTATTATCTCAGGCCCAATACAAGGTATATATTGCATTGTGGAGAATTTGAATCTCCCTAGAGATTTTAGGAGGCTGAACTATTATCTCAGGCCCACTATAGATTACACCTCAATTTAACAGGCTGAAATTGGCTGGTGTATGACAAAGTACAAGGTGTACTTAATATTGGGGAGAATTTCAATCTCCCTAGAGATTTTAGGAGGCTGACAATGATGCTCTCAGTCCAAGTATGGACGCAGGCAGCCTAATAAGCAGGACTGCTGCACACAAAAGTGTGGAAAAATGAACGCTTGGTAACCGTGCAGAAAAGAGGAAGAAAAGTATTTTTGCTTTTAAAAAAGCAGTTTGCACAGCAGTGTGCAAGCAGCAATGCAGCTATCAGGGAGCCTTATAAGGCAGCCTAATAACCAACAGAGCTGATGCACAAAAAATATATCCTCCCCTGTCACTGCACTCAAAGTGTTGTGTTGTACAGTGAAAATCGCTAACAGCAGAAGCAGTTTTTTTTTTCTTCTTCCCTGCCTAATGTTCTCCCTTATTCAGAATCAGCAGCTGCAACCTCTCCCTAATGCTAATATCGGCAGAAGTAAGATGGCGGTCAGCGTGCATGCCCTTTTATAGCCCCTGTGACGCCACACAAAGCAAGCCAATCACTTGCATGCCCTTCTCAAAGATGGTGGTGACCGATGCCCATGTCATTGCGTTGCCCACAGTGTGCGTCCTCCGTCATTGGCTGAAAAAGGGCGCTGGAAGCATCATTTGAAACGCGACTTTGGCGCTCTGGTTGTCGACCTCGTGGCAGACCTCACGCTATGATCGGGTTTCGTTTCATGAAACCCGACTTCAGCGAAAGTCGGCGACTTATGAATTTGACTGACCCATTTCGATCAACTCTACTAGCACCACTTCAGTGGTAAAATAAGAGAAATTCTGGAGTGGTGCTTTAAAGGGAGCCCCGTCATGTTGGATAACGCTATTAACTTGTAGATATAGGGTAAATCTTCAGCTTTATAGCATTATGAAGGTTCAAAAAGGTGCTCAAGCTTTTTACAGAAAGCTCTGTTTCTTGGAGAAAATAAACTTTACTCCTCCTGGGAGCCAGTGGCCTTCAGTCATGCAAGCATGTTGGTTTGACTACAGTCACTGTTCACAGCAGTGACACAGATTAACCCTATATCTGCAGGTAAATGGTGTTATCCAATGCTACAGGTTCCTTTTAAGCACTACAAAAATGTATTTTGCAATAGAATGGGATGCGAGAATCATACAAAGAGTTAAAAAGTTCACACTTACGTAATGACCCTAATAAAATCTTTTGCAGATTTCGCAGCTTCTGTTCATTACAGGCACCATGTAACGATGCGATTTGTACGCATTTTGTTTTTTTCTAAGCTTATTTGTCATGCCAGAAAACAGCATGTCTACAACATGAACGAAATAAATATTTGCAAAAAAAGGAATAAAGATCCTTCTTCCGCAACATCTAATTAGGGATTAGTTTAATATTCATTGCAGCGAGCATAATGTTTGCATCTGATATTCATGTGTCTGTCACATTTACTTCTGCAGGTATTCCATTTCTAGAGCAGGGAAAAGCACAGATTACCCGTTCTTTTCTGTATTTATGGTATGAAAGGGGAAGAGGGTGGAAAAGGGCATGTTAAATTGTTTGACTGAAGGGCTCAGCCGAAGCAATTGCTGATCCGCTTCTTGCTGAGAGCGGAGATGAGGAGGATTTTCAATCTGCGAGTTTTCTAAGTCACAAAATGCTTATCTGTATTTAAAATATATCATAGGGAAAAGATTGCAGAATATCGTCAGAGCTTATCAAGAGGGGACTGCTAAAAGATGGAAGCATCTGGTTTATTCAAGGTGAACGCAGATTAATGAAGATCATTGGGATCAATAACAAATACTTGTACAAGTAGATCAAAATATAAATACATTTAGATTTCTAAATCCTCATTGCCACTGGGGCACTTTTAGGAATATACAGTATATTCGTACGACTATGTTACTGTTCTGTACTAGATGATAATATAGTTATAGGGAATTTATCGCCTTATTTTTTCACACTTCTTAAAGGGAATCTGTCACCTCATTTTTGGCCTATGAGATGTGGCCACCGCCATCAGGGGCTTATCTACAGCATTCTGTAATGCTGTAGATAAGCCCCCGATGTAGCCTGAAAGATAAGAAAAACGAGTTATACTCACCCAGGGGTCCGGTCCGGTGCGATGGGTGTCGCGGTCCGGTCCGGCACCTCCCATCTTCTAGCGATGACGTCCTCTTTCTTACTTCTGCCGTGGTTTCTGCGCAGGAGTACTTTATCTGCCCTGTCAAGGGCAGAGTAAAGTACTGCAGTGCGCAAGCGCTGGACCTCTATGACCTTTCCCAGCACCTGCGTTCCACTCACTAGGTGGAGCAAATTACAGCTACCCCTTGAAATCTATGGAGAAAGAAGGGGCGAGGAGGAGACAATAACTGAGTAAGGTCCCATTCACACAGCCTGTCGGCTTTTCTTTTTATATGAAAAAATGGCTGATTTTAATTATTGACCAATTTGGCGATAAGAAGATATCCGGCTGCGCTGCTGCATTGAAAAATCCTTAGGACAGAGATGAGTTGAACTGTTTTTATATCCGCAACGCGTTTCAACACTGGATGAGCAAGTGAAAAGAAAATTGCATAGTGTGGTTTTAAAGTTTTCTTTTTTCACTTGAAAGTCCTGCGTTGAAATGCGTTGTGGAATTAAAAAAACATTCAACACAGCTTGGTCCCAAGGATTCTTCGTTACAGCAGTTTAGCCGCATAGCGTGTTATCGACCAAAATTGGTCAACCATCCTGGAGGAGATCATCTCACAGCCATGAGACAGCAGCAGCTAATATGTTCAGGTGTTCATAAGAGTTGTGCCTGCACACAACCTGCTCAGGTGAGCAACTTCCATGTACTTTCCATAGTCTTGTGCGCTTTTGTTCCCCTACAGTTTTCTTACATTGATTGCCATTATTGTACGAGATCCAATTTTCATTCGTGTTTGGTCAGGTTGACAGTTTTTCAAATCAGTGTTTCATCAGCTTTTTTTTGTAGGAACACAAAAAAATAATAGTTTTTTCAAGCTTTTCCTGGCAATCAGTGAATAATTAGGATACCATCAGTGTGTGGTCTGAATTTTACACAGACCCATAGGCTAAAATCTACATTTTGGATCAAACTCATGGCTTTATTTTTTTGTGGACACTCGGCTCTCAAAAAGTCACTAACATGTAAAAAAGCCTATAGAATAAAATGGGTACATATTGCAACAATGAAATTACAAGGAAAAATAACTGTGAAACCTAGATGTCTGAATAAAACTTGAGGGAGAGCAGTACTGACACAGACAGATTGTACTGCTGCTTTATAGTGAGTGTTTATTTCATTTAAATGCTGGATTCACAGCTACACAGCTGTACTAAGGCATAATGTTTACCATGTGGCTGCTACTCTGCTGGTTCAGGCAACACTAGTAGCAGATTTATTGTGTATAAAAAATCATAGATTTAGGCTAGATGATGTTAAAATGCTCAATGCACCTGTTGGGTAATAAGTTTGGTGCCTTTTTGGACATTTTTCTCTAACTTTACCCGCCAAATTTTGGTGCACATTATCTAATCACTCATTGAATGTGGTACCAGGGTTGCTACCAGGAATTTCAGTGTCCCATAATGGCAACAATTTTGAGTCCCCTTGAAAATTTGCCCAGACTTCACTCCAGCTCTACCTCCACCCATCGAACCTTTCACAGTCCCACCACCCACTCTTGGAAAAGTTGCACTTCTGCAACACGTTCTCACCAATCACACATTAGCAGTTCACATTGAACATCATATCACACACATAGCCATCAGCTTTTGTTTTGGCCAAAAGATTTTTAAAGCTGCCACCATGACAGGTAGACTCTTTCTACAGGGCCCAACTCTCTTCTAACCTATTAAACAATAGTAACACTTGTAATAATAACACAAACAAGGAAAAAATATCAGCAATTCATTTCCAGATCACATATTACCACCACATAGTGACTGAATACTATAATACTGTTCATTAATAAAAAACACAATACTAATATTATCATAAGTGCCACTATAAACACGATGTTTGGGCTGGCAGAACGCACCAAATGATAAAAAGATGGTAATGAGGTGCGTTCGCAGCCCGGGGTCCACCGTGCAGAGATGGTAGACTGCTGCTCGATAATGGCGGACAGTAACTGGCGGTATAGCAAACACACACAGGTTAACTCCACCCGGTGAATAGGAGGCGAACCCTGTTGCTTCACAGGGCTGCGATACCGCAGAGTGAACGCTAGTGTTTTGGTCACAGAAGCATGCCCAAAGACATGGGGTTAGAGTCCCTCTAGACCCACTAGCGTTCGGCGCCACAACAGCTGTGCCAGGGGAAGACACTTATAGATTGCTGTGCCCTGTTAATACTCACAGGGCGCAGCTGATAACTGCTTACCGCGCTAAGTGTGTACAGCGCAGCTCTGGTGGACGCCACTAACCAGCCTAAGCTTAGGACTGGAAAGCGCATAAGACGCGCACGGCACCGCTCTAACGGAGGCTGCTGTACATGCGGTAGCGTAGTGCCTTAGGTAGATGCTAACTCTTGTATAGAGACTGGATGCACCGTGGCACATAGACTAGGCCACTACAAGGCGCTGACTCTAACTTAGATAACTCTATTACATGCACAACCAAGGGAGGGGATCATAATGAGTCAGTCACCAGATACATGCATCCATCATCTCACACACACAAATACTTAAATCTGTGTATATTAGCGCATGGCCGAGCGGCCTTGTGAGCCTTTTATAGCAGCGTTCTTCCGGGACCTTCCTGATGGTCTAATCCGAGCTGCTTGAGGACCTGAGCATGTGACATCCGACCTCCAATGAGTGGTCATTCCACGGGCATGCTCAGTAGGCTGCAAAAAGGACTTAACTTCTCGTACTGCTCGCTGCTGACTAGTGCGGATTGGTAAAGCTGAACCAGAGGTGGAAGCCGCAACCATCCTGACAGCACTAGCTTGAGCAAGACGTCGGGATCGACACCTTAACCTTTGCTGAGCAGCCCCCTCTGCGGTCGGGACTGAATGGGAGACCGCAGAAGGCAAGGCTCGGGATGCCTCCCGTGCAGAGGCAGTAACCCGACGCATAACACAGGAGCTCTGTATATAGTTTTCAGTGTACTGGTAGTACAAGGATAACCGGTGACATTATACACAGGAGCTCTGTATATGGTGAAGAGTGTACAGACAATACAGTGATCACCAGTGACATAAACAGGAGCCTTGAATATAATGCACAGTGTTCATGTAGTACAGTAATCAACAGTGACATACAGTGTATAATGTTTGTGTACAGGTAATACACTGACTCACTGGTCATGTCTCTAGTTGAAATCCTTTATCTTCGCTTTTCTTCTTCATTCAGTGCAGACCACCATCACTTCTTCCAGCCAGGACTCATCTCTGCATAAAATAACACAATTTTCTAGAGCACTGCTTCCATAGCACATTCCCCACTTTTCCCCGAATACTACACTATGCTGCTGAATACGGATGTGCACCATTAATTAATTATTATGCAACCCAAAATTTCAAATATAAGTTGCAATTCACCAATATGCTCCTACTAACTATAAATAGCCACTTTCCCCATCCCAAACAAATATGATTAATTAGAACCTGTACTCTTTCACCTAATTCATGCCAGTCACAGCCTGGCATCCTTAATGCCCCCACTCTGTACATCCTGCTCCCCCGATTCATTATAGGTACATGTCCTCCTCAACCCCCAATTCATTATGTCATGTCCTCTCTCTCTCCCACCCCTCCCTCAATTCACTCCATCCCCATCCCCAATTAATTATCATTTGCTGTACCCCACCCTCAATTCATCATTATTTGCTGTCAAATCAAATCATTATTTGCTGCTTCTACCCGAATTCATCATTTTCTCTCCCCACCCCCTACTCTTAAGTCATTATTTGTTGTTCCCATTCCCACACCCTCAAGTCATCATTTACTGTCCCCCATTCCCCACCCTCAATCGATCATTTGCTGTCTCCCACTCCAAATTCATCATTATTTGCTCTCCCCCTCCTCAATACATCATCATTCACTGTCCCCTTGCTCACTTCATCATCACTTCTTCCCCCCAAGCCCATTTAATTAATTTTATTAAAAACTTGTTTTTATACTTACTTCTCATGATCCCATGCAGGCGCAGCTCCACTTCTAATGTCTTCCTGGAGAGTGGTGCACGTATATGTCAGAGCGTACATGAAGACATCATCACGTACTGTATGTGCAGTCATCAGGGAGTCATAGAAGAGGCGGGGGGAGTTCCGTGGAGCTGCACAGTTGTACCGTGGAGCTCCAAGGAAGACTCCTGGGGTGGAGATGCGTGACATCAATAGCGGCACACCGGAGCACACTACATTTTTATATGCTGGATCTCTATGAGTCAAGGCACAAGAGGGGGTCTGGACTGGTTTCAGGCCCCCCTCTTTATTTCTGTTCTCCGGGCCCCATACAACAGTAAGGGCAGTATTTGTCATGATGGTGGCCCTGTGTGGGGTAGAAAGTATCTGAAATCGAATATATAACGCTCAATGTGGGTGTCTATGTATATATGTATGTCCAGGATTGGCATCCTCACGTCGCAGCTACAGCCACAAAATTTGGCAGTCTCACATCTGGACCCCGAGAGCATCCTTGGCTATGTTGTGAGGTGAAATTTTAACCCCGCACGTTCCAATTCACCAAACAATTTTGCCCCTATCTACATAATGGGGAAAAAGTGAAAGGAAAAGTGATGGAGGCAAATTGACAGCTGCCAGATGTGAACAAGGGGGACTTAAAGAATGAGAGCGATGGTGCTAAACAGTATATACCGTACAGTTGCTAAGGTGGGGCCCTGACATGAGATACTCACCACACACGGGGATATGAACACACAAAATGCGCCACACACTACCACGTGCTTCAACACATATACCTCCCTCAATTTTGCCCCTATCTACATAATGGGGAATAAGTGTATATGTATTGGCATCTGCACTGTTGTAGCTACAGCCACAAAATTTTGCACAATCACGCGTCCGGACCCCAAGAGTGTCATAAGCTAAGTTGTGAGGCAAAGTTTAAACCCCGCGTGTTCCAATTCACCAAACAATTTTGCCCCTCTCTACATAATGGGAAAAAATGTATGTATATATTGGCATCTGCACCGTTGCAGCTACAGCCACAAAATTTTGCACAGTCACACATCTGGACCCCAAGAGCGTCATAGGCTATGTTGTGAGGTGAAATTTTAGCCCCGCGCCTTCCAATTCACCAAACAATTTTGCCCCTATCTACATAATGGGAAAAAATGTATGTATATATTGGCATCTGCACCGTTGTAGCTACAGCCACAAAATTTTGCACAATCACAAGTCCGGACCCCAAGAGCGTCATAGGCTATGTTGTGAGGCAAAGTTTAAACCCCGCACGTTCCAATTCACCAAACAATTTTGCCCCATCTACATAATGGGAAAAAGTGAATGTATGTATTGGCATCCACACGGTCGCAGCTACAGCCACAAAATTTTGCACCGTCACACATCTGGACCCCAAGAGTGTAATAGGCTATGTTGTGAGGTGAAATTTTAACCCCGCATGTTCCAATTCACCGAACAATTTTGCCCCTATCTACATAATGGGGAAAAGGTGAAAGGAAAAGTGTTGGAGGCAAATTGACAGCTGCCAGATGTGAACAAGGGTGACTTAAAGAATGAGAGCGATGACGCCAAAGAGTATATACCGTACAGTTGCTAAGGTGGGGCCCTGACATGGGATACTCACCACACACGGGGATATGAACACACACACAAAATGCGCCACACACTACCACATGCTTCAACACATATACCACCCTCAGCACACATTTCACCACACATACACCAACCTCGACACATAAAAGTCGAAACACAAAAGTCGCCACTCAAAACTCGCCACGCTGTCCCAGAGCTGTTTAAAGATGAAAAATGAGCTGTGATTGGTTGCTATCAGCAATTGTTTTCTTTGTAGACCGTTGTGGTAACTGGGGCCTTTTATTCTTATTTCTATGGTGTTATTGTCCTTCTGTAGAGCTGGAAGTAACACAATTTATTACAGTGCCAACACAGACGACCCTCTGACACAGACTGCAGGGGGAGCCCAGTATCACACAGGATAGGATTAGATACACAGCTCAGCAGTCAGTATCACACAGGATAGGATTAGATACACAGCTCAGGAGTCAGTATCACACAGGAGAGGATTAGATACACAGCTCAGCACACTATCACACAGAATAGGATTAGATACACGGCTCAGCAGACAGTATCACACAGGATAGGATTAGATACACGGCTCAGCAGACAGTATCACACAGGATAGGATTAGATACACAGCTCAGCAGACAGTATCACACAGGATAGGATTAGATTCACGGCTCAGCAGACAGTATCACACAGCAGAGGATTAGATACACAGCTCAGCAGTCAGTATCACACAGGAGAGGATTAGACACATGGTTCAGCAGGCAGTATCACACAGGAGAGGATTAGATACATGGCTCAGCAGTCAGTATCACACAGGATAGGATTAGATACGCAGCTCAGCAGTCAGTATCACACAGGATAGGATTAGATACACGGCTCAGCAGTCAGTATCACACAGGATAGGATTAGATACACGGCTCAGCAGACAGTATCACACAGGATAGGATTAGATACATGGCTCAGCAGACAATATCACACAGGATAGGATTAGATACACGGCTCAGCAGACAGTATCACACAGGATAGTTTTAGATACATGGCTCAGCAGACAGTATCACACAGGATAGGATTAGATACACAGCTCAGCAGACAGTATCACACAGGAGAGGATTAGATACACGGCTCAGCAGACAGTATCACACAGGATAGGATTAGATACACGGCTCAGCAGACAGTATCACACAGGATAGGATTAGATACACGGCTCAGCAGACAGTATCACACAGGATAGTTTTAGATACATGGCTCAGCAGTCAGTATCACACAGGATAGGATTAGATACACGGCTCAGCAGACAGTATCACACAGGATAGTTTTAGATACATGGCTCAGCAGTCAGTATCACACAGGATAGGATTAAATACACGTTTTTTATGTGCAATATAATTATTATAATTTGTTATAGCTAACCACAGTTGGTTTCTATGCCAAGGCAACGCCGGGCTCTTCAGCTAGTGCCTAATAAATATGATGCAAGTGATGTACACTAATTTTGTGCAAAAAATATATACTTTGCTAAAAATTTGACACATTTTTCTTAGTAAATCTGACATTTTTTGTAGGATATCAATGGAAAAACAATTTACAGACTTTTAGGGTGATCATTATTGTTATGTTCTGTGATCTTTACGACTGAAAAAAGAGGAGCTGAACTGCACCATTTTTTTACCTCATTCACTGTCAATGATGTGATTTTGTGTTTTTTTTGCCAACAGTTTTGTGTTAGTCAAGTGTAAGAAACAAGAAAGGTCATAGTTTTCAAAAACAAAATTCTTGTTACTGAAGTTGATTGGTGGTACAAAGCTTAAAGAAGCACTCTGATGATATTTTTATTTCCTAATCCTGTCTAAATATGTACGTATTGCAGCATAGTTTAAGTGGGTTACTGATTGCCATCTTCCCCAATTTACAGAGCTGCTGTGGTTCTCTTTCAGGGTTGTCAACCATCCAGAAATTCCAGGACACATTTTTATCTTATTCATAAAGAAAATGTAAGGCATCAATTTTTTTGAAGCTAAAAAACTTATACAGAATATTTTCACTGTAATTATTATCATTTTACAGCTTACAATGAATACAGATGATGTGTCACGTAGTGACAAGGGACAGCGGGCACTTACCAGATCCCTCAAACTAGGCATGCCCTATCTATCCCCATCCTTCGGATTACCCCGAATGGTGGAGACGCCGGGGTCTCATATCAACTATCAAGCTATGCTCCTAAGTTAACCAATTATCTGATCGCTCCCACACCCAGAGAGATGAGGGGCTGAAGTGCAAAGGAAAACACTAACCAGAAAGACAGGGCTTAGCAGACAGGGTAAAGTAAAACTACAAACATACTAATACACTTGCAAAACAACAGAGTGAGAAACAGGGGATGTAGAGGAATGGAAAATCAAATTTGAGAGGATAAGGATAAGCACACAAACCAACTCCACCAACAATCTCCAGAAAAACTCTCCAACCGCCAACTCCAAACACTGAACTTTCTCCATCAGCACCAAATAAGGAAGTAGAACTATCACTGACAACTTCCAAGTGCCAGTGCCAAGCATATATACTAGAGGGAAGTGGGCAACACAGAACAGCTGAGACAATTCAGGATGGAGAGCTCCAGGAGATCAAGTGAACATTAACCCTTCTCATCACAGCAAGGAAAACCAGCACTGTTTAATAGGATGGTGAAGCACTTCTAATAAGTGCAGGAGTTTGTGGCATTCCAATGACAGGATGTCTCCATATCACAATTATGGGCTATAGACATATATCATGTAATAATATAATAAACATGTAATATTAATGATTTCTTATGTTTTTCAAATATGTCCATAAGATATTGTGCATGGTTTCTGTCCAGAAAAATTAAAAAGTTTAGTTGGCAGACCTGTTCTCTCCTCACTCAGAATAATTAAAATAATTGTGGAAGTGCTTCAAAAAGGATATTCTCAAATTATTAAATTGGTTTATTTAATTAGACAGCACAAAAATAAGCATGTCTCCACTTTAATTTTTTTCTATTAGCTGCCATTCTCTTGCAATAAAAGCTTTAACGGTATATTAAACGGTATACAGCTAGCTTCCATGGATCTCTGCCACTAGTGCATGCATAGAACCTAACAGTTACATTCCAGGAGAGGAGTTGACTCCTAACATACCAGCCACTTCTCTCCTGCCCATTGATTTTTAACAGCAGTTAGCTGCTCCCCTCCCTCCCCTTTCTTCTCAGCTCCAGACAAGCTGCTATAACAAATTTAGCAAAATCACAAGCTCACAGCTTCGGCTTTTCCCAGAGCAGATTTCCTAATCAGTGCTATCACTTTCTTGATCTGTATGTGTTACAGGCTGGTGGAAATAATAATAATAACCTAATAATAAGAAGATGGTAATAAAGTGCATTCGCAGCCCGGGATCCACTGTGCAGAGATGTTAACTGCTGCTCGTTAATGGCGGGCACTGAATGGCGGTATCACACTGAACACATATGGGCTATACGCCACCCAGTGTATAGTAGCAACGGGTTCTGTTGCTTCACAGAGCCATGGAACCGCAGAACACAGATGTCATGCCCTGTTGACTGTCACAGGGCACAGCTGTGTCAACGCTAGTGTATGGTCACAAGACTCAAGGATGCGAGGTAAGAGCCTCTCTAGACCCATTAAGCGCACAGTGTTGCACCTGCGAATGCCACTAATGGATGCTAGCTACTGAGGAGTGCAGACCAAGTGCACAGTGGCGTACAGGCAAAACCACTACTTGGCACTGAGGCTAGGTCCTGACTCTGCCTCCTACCTGCACTATCAGCCTAGGCACTAACTGGCAAGGCTGAAAAACACATACATACCAAGGGTAGGGGATTCTTAATGAGTCATTCACCAGAGACATTCATATGTGCATACAACACTCACTCCACATGGACTGTCTTAGCGCACGGCCGTGTGATTCTTTTATAACCGCGGCCTTCCAGGACCTTGCTGATAGCCCAATCTGAGCTGCTTGGAGACCTGAGCATGTGACCTCCGACAACCAATGAGCGGTCGTCTCACAGGCATGCTCAGATGGAGAAAAGCAGGACTTAGTCCCAGGAGCATCTGTTCACCGCTGACTAATGCTGAATGCTATAGCTGAACCTGGGGTGGCAGCAGCAACCAGATGCATAGCATTTGCCTGAGCAAGACACTGGGACTGACGTCTCTGCTGATCAAAAACCTCTGCAGCTGAACAAAAATGGGAGACCGCAGAGGACGTGGCTTGAAATTCCCTCTGTGCAGTGGCGGGAACTCAACGCCTAATGGTATGCTTGTTCAAATGTTCTGTTGTAAATATAAATATAATTTAAATATATTGATAGCAGTGTAGACTCTAGAATTAACCAATGTGTTGCAGCAGATCTTGTGTTGTGCTTTATATTTCTACTAAAATTGCAACTCTGCCCACCACAGGAGGTTCTTCCCAGAAACCAGGAAGTATGGAGACTATAAGAAAACTGCAAAGCTCTGATCTGCTCAAAAGACAATTTGAGATCACCCCTTCAATTGTTTCACATTAGGATTACAAAGGCATGCACTTCAATAGGGGTTAACACAGCAGGCATTTAAAGATTCGCTATTCTCCATATTAGTGTTATTGCCAGGGTAACTGTAGGCTAAGCTACTAACACTCAGTGTTTCATCTCTCTAAGTGGGCTCCCCTCAATCTCAGTGGGCCAGAGCATTACATCTTCTCTACAAATCATTTACACTTACAGGTTGATAGCTCTCTACATGTATACTCTCTCCCTGTTCCCTCTGCACTTGGTACTCAACTAGGCACTCTTGTGATTCTCAGGATGGTCGCACCATTTCTCTTGCTTCTCTTTACTTTGCTACTAATAATTTCTGCATATATCCTATTTTTTTTTACTATTAGATGCACCTTACCATACTACGCACCCCAGGTTTAGACGGCAGAAAATAGGAAAGACATTTTTTCATTTAACTAAAACTTCCGTGGAGGTGATAAGGGTGGGAGGTCTTTATCACTTATTTTAATGTGCTAGGGTAGATTAGGGAGATATTATATCTATTGGTAGTGTCTCTCTGCAGTGTTACACACAATACAATTCTGCTACATATGGACATACACATACACACACCTGTGCTACATGCACATATGGACACGCACAGCTCTGCTACATGTGGATATATAGACACATAGAGCTCTGCTGGAGGATGCTGCAGACAGCAGAACGCTCTCATTTCCAGACTCTGTCATGTTTGTCACATGTGCGTTCCATGAACCTTCTCTCATCTGTAAAGATCACAGGGCAGCAATGCAAAATTTGCCAATCTTGGTGTTCTCTAGCAAATGTCAAACTATCTGGACGGTGTTGAGCTGTAAGCGCAACACCCACTTGTGCAGGTCAGACCCTCATACCACCTTCATGGAGTCTGTCTCCAGCAGTTTGAGCAGACACATGGATGTTAGCGGCCTGCTGGAGGTCATTTGACAGGGTTCTGGCACTGCTCCTTCTGTTCCTTCTTGCACCAAGGAGGAGGTAGTGGTCCTGATGCTGAATTATTGCCCTCCTATGGCCCCCTCCTCGTCTCCTGGTTTACTGGCCTGTCTCCTGGCATCTGCTCCATGCTCTGGATGCTGTGTTGACAGACACATCTACCATTCTTGCCGCAGGTTGCACTGATGTGCCATCCTGGATGAGCTACACTACCTGATCAACTTATGTGGGTTATAGACACTGCCTCCTGCCACTCTACAGTACCTCTAGGGGTGAAAGCATTTATGCTACTGACCATCATTTCCCTGTCTTGAGGCATTTCCATTGAAGTTGGATCAGCTTGTAATTTGATTTTCGCCTTTGATTTTGAATATTACTGTAGACTGTGAGCCCTCGCGGGCAGGGTCCCCTCTCCTTATGTAATGTGTGTCCCTTGTCTTACACATGTTTATTGTACCTGTCTATATTTCCCCTTTTCACATGTAATGTGCCATGGAATAAATGGCGCTATATAAATGCATAATAATAATAATATTATTCCAAATCCAGGACTCAATGGGATTAAATTTTGATTTACATTGATCACTTTTATGTTTTATTATTCTCAGCACATTCCACTATGCAATGAATAAAGATTTCCAACTGAAATATTCCATTCAGTGAATATCTAGGATGTGTTATGTTAGTGTTCCCTTTATTTTTTCAGCTGTGTATATTATATATAAGACTTTTAATGATAGTATCCGAAATGTTTTCTAAAGTTTATAGTATATTTATCACGACTACACTACCTTAGTTATCTCCAACCAGTTTAAATGCAATATAGGTACCATTACTTCAATCAAATAAGCAAAGCCTACCACATACTTATACAGCAGTGTACTTTAAAGCATTTTTCTACTTTTCTTAAAGGCACTGTGCAAATGGACATACTGTAGTTTCTTTTTTGTCTCTGACACATAATTTCTATCCATCACACAGCTGGTCTATGAAAAAGGAACCAATGTTTATACCTTTATTTAGCACTGACTCAGGTGGAGTGAGAACCATTATATGAAAACCACCCATCAGGAGGCGAAAGTAACAAAGTCTATTAATGCCATGTTCCGTGCTCAATGGGGAAGGAAAAATCTATTAAAATCAAGTTCTTTTGTGGAATACGAAAGGGATGAAAAGCTCTCAGGTGAAATTAACTAGCAGCCCAAAATGGTAACCCACATGAACTGAGACTTGTTAAAGGCATTTTAATGTTGTAGTGTGACATGTTGATGGCGAGAGCTTAAGAGGAAGAAAATTGATGAGGGAGGATCGGTAAAAAGTGACACATGCAATTTACTGAAAACAAGTTGGGTCCAATTTGTCCATTGTTGCCTTTTTTTATTCTTTATGGCGCTAGAAGTAATTACTGTGTTTTACTGTCAGAATTGCTCACATATCACATCAGTTTTCTTTGACATTTTCTTCACTGTCTAGCAAAATTAGTCCAGCCAGATACTAAGGGCCTCAAAACACATAATTTGGCCATCTTGATATGTTCACCCAACTATCTTCCCTATATATACAGAGTATTGTGGAAACATATTTCAGCCTTCAGCTTCATTAGTAGGGTAGCCTACATGGCATAGCACGCTGTGCTGTTAGCGTAGCACACCACTCGTTATGGTCATGACTGTCAGATGTATACCTACAGTAAGTTGACATTATGTTACTTGGAAGTAGCTTTATGGTTTGACATAGCAGCAATTAGGAAATTACATATTGGTAGCATGTTTCAGTTACCTTTGAACATTACAAAATACTTAAGACCTAGTCTAGTCATTGCCACTCAATGGATTATAGCGTACCTCCAACGTTCCATTAAAAAATAATACCAGCTACTCGGACTCTTTCTTTTTCCTCTCCCCTGACTCCAGTACTGATTTCTCACTCTGATTTGTTAAAGTCTGTCTTCAGAAAGGCAGATATTAATGTGGATTATTAACTCACCGAAGAAAAAAAAAGAATCCAGCTTCTGCCATCAGAAGTCTATGGAAAGGGCTAGCGGAAGGAATAACTGCAGAGAGAGCAAGAGATAGAGAAAGAGACACATAGAGAAATTACTGCTGTTTCTAGTAAGTGTTCTACTGTGTCACTACAGAGCTGGATACCCAAGAAAATTGCTTAATCCTGTTGTATAATTGCCTTCCATGCTGTTGCTGATGCTTTCAGTGAGTTTTTTTTATCAGTTCTAGAATTAAGGCCCCGTCAAACTAAGCAATATCGCTAGCAATATCGCTATAGCGTCACTGGTTTTTGTGACGTTATAGCGATATTGCTAGCGATATCGCTATGTGTGATGCTTACCTCCGACTGGCTCCCCCGCTGGTTATCGCTGATCGCGCGAGAACGTCCTGGACCGTTTCTCGTCGTCAGCTTCCTGCTGGGCTTCCTGTGGTGCCGACGAGCGATGCGTGGACGCAGGCGGGAGGATGTCAGGATCGCCTCGTCTGACAGGTAAGTAACGACCCCCGACCGCTGCGATGTCGCTGGTGAGATCTGCCTGTGTGGCAGCTCACTAGCGACCACTTAGCAATGCACCAGCGATCCTGACCGCGTCATATCGCTGGTCAGGATCGCTGGTGCATCGCTAAGTGTGACAGTACCTTTACAGACACACTGCTTAGTATACCAGCATACTGTCCTTATGTTGCTACTGCTTCATTCAGTAAGCTTTGCCTTTCAGTTCTGGAAGTACAGAAACACTGCTTAGTACATCTGCATATAGTCATCCATGCTGCTTCTGCATCCTCTAAGCTTTTTTATCGCATCTGAAATTGAATAAATACTGCTTAGATCATCTGTATAATGTCTTCAAGCTTCTGCTGCTTCCAGAATGTTTTTTTTCTCAGTTCTAGAGTTACAGAAACACTGCTAAGTACATCTATATAATGTTCTTCATGCTGCTGCTGTTGATGCTTCCATTACTTTTTTATCAGTTCTGGAATTACAGGAATACTGCTTACCAAATCTGTGCAATGTCTTACATGTCACTGCTGCTTACTGCAACTTATGTTTACTAATTCTGGAATTACAGGAACACTGCTTAGTACACCTATATAATGTCCTTCATACTGCTTCTGTTGATGCTTCCAATACTTTTTTAACCAGTTCTAGAATTACAGGAATACTGCTTACCAAACCTGCATAATGTCTTACAAGTCAATACTGCTTACAGGAACTTGTGCTTATTAATTCACAGAAACACTGCTTAGTACTCCTATTTAATCCTATTTAAGCTTGAAAACAATTAAAAATTAGAGCTATAAACTGCAGAGGTGAACACTGTTGACAAAATCTAGGACACACAACATATAATGGCCAGAAATAGATATTGCTCATGTGAACTCACACATATTTCAGCTGCTTCTGAAAATTCACATGATATTATAGTGAAGCTTTTAGTTATCTAGCACACATTAATCTTTTTCTGCAAAATGAGTGTTTCCTACGCTATGCTTACAATTTGTGGTTATATCATTATTTTTACTGTAATTTCCCAAAAATTGTGATGTTGACATGTTTAGCAAAATTTGAGCATTAGGCACAATAATAAAATTAAAATTGATTTTTGCTTCCTTCCCAAAGTCCTTTCATCCACAAAATCATATTTGCATCAGAAATAGAACCTTTGAAAAGTAGTGCATAAAAAGACAAATAAGACAGCACTATTACACATCAGAAACAGCAATAAAAGTTTAAAAAATAAATATGTTAATTAAAAAAATGGGCATTTACAGCAAATAAGTAGTTGATTGTGCCATGTTGTCCATTGACGTTGTATCTCAAATCTCTATTCATCAACCGCTGGCCTGCATTTCTCTGAAGAATAAAAAGCCATCAAAAGGTTAAAAAAATAAAAGAAATCCCTTTTCATCAAGCTCATCAAAATGGTATAAGTGGCACTTTTCCTATCTGGAAATCAAAACTTCCAGTAAGTGGTCAAGTGATCGGAAAAACTTTGATTTACAGTTTCAATATAAGTAGATATTTGTTGAATTACAGGATATTGGAAAAAAAATCTCGGGGGTGTAATAACTCTGGACAGATAAAAGGAGGATACATTAAATTATGCGCACATGATGTTTTTTTCCACTTAATTTCATTCTGAAACTTGGCTAAAAAAAAGTTCTTGAAAGTACTAAAAAGAATGGACGTATGCACTGCAATGTCAAAATGACTTGTTCAGTCTTTTGGAGATTCCTTTAACCGCTTCAGGCTTTTAAAGTGACAAAACGGCTATAAGAAGTGACTTGTCCGGTTTTAGGTGCCATTCTCTGGGAATCTGCTCACTATTGTATAAGTAATGTAATAAAAACACTGACAACAAAGGTTGTCTAAAAAAAGAAAAAGATGACAAAAAAGAAGCTTTAGGAAAAATATTGCCTGCATTTACCCAAACGACCTTTTGCAAAACTCGCCAGGTACATCATTGTCAAAAAGACATTGTGTGCATAAAAGCACACTAGACAAAATTAGTAAAAGTCCACCCTGGTGAAATCTAGGTTAGGTTATGAAATGCAAAAGTTTTGGTTTGAGTATAAAGCAGTGTTGGGACAGCCTTTTGCAAATGAGTACTGTGCAGGCAACCTGTTAGCCGATTCATGTTGTCCGGGCAGCCAGAGTGAAAGTGATTAGTCCAAAAAGCAAATCTCCACTGGCTTTTTTTTTTGACTAATAGGTCTCAATTAATTTGAATGTATAGGAAGACACCTGTCAGTCTAGCTGAGAGGATGGCGAGAAGTCGGCAGAGGCATGCTTCGAGTTTTTCATTTTGGCCCTGGCTTGCATTCAACTGTATTTTTTTCTGAAAAGTCGCAAGGTTTTAGAGTAAAACATAAATGTGTAGAATGCAGTAGCTAATCAATGATTAATGTTGCCAATGATTCAGACAGCATGAATTAGCTAATATGTTCCCTTTAATAGTCATAATTTAAGTAGGATGGTTAGGCTTGCTGTTTCAAAAATTCAACCCCTTTAAGTGCTATACAAAGATTTAAATTGGGTTCGACTTCTTTTGAAACAAATGTACTGCCAGATTGTTCTCTACATTTTCTTGCCTAGTAAGCTTCTATTGCTACACTCTTACGTAGAGGGAAAAAAAGCCCAGGAGTCATATTGTCACTCTCTAATGTAATTGACCATTGTAATATTTGAAGATGAACCGGTATTGAATTCCACTTGAATTTTAAAAAAGACCCACATTTGAAAAAATGCACATATTTTTGTAATTTGGTTCATCGAAGCTATTGACCGCCATTTTTCTGGATCACAAAAACCATAAAATGTTAAAATTAATCCTTATACTCACCTCACCGCTCACCTTTCCAGCTCATCTGCTCATCACTGTCACTTGTACGGACCTTGTCACATTTTTTGATCACAGCCACTCATGCTGAAGTCCCCGCATATGCACCTAAGGTCATGATGATGTCATGACCTTCATTGTGCTTATGCAGAAGCCTCTAAGGCCTTATCAGAGCCAGAACTCCTAGCCTAGGATGAGAGGCTCAGGGACATCTTTGCAATTGGCAGTGATTAGAAGATGCAGCAAGCACCAGACAACACTTAGGTAGGAAGAAAGGATCATCCCCACGCTGCCGCAAGAAGAATTCCAAAAATTGAAGACGTTTCAACGTGGTTTGTAGTATGTCCTGATGAAGGGGTCACCTGAACCCTGAAACACGTAAAATAAACCACGTTGAAATGTCTACAATTTTTGGAATTCTTCTTGCGGCAGCGGGGGGATGATCCTTTCTTCCTACCTAAGTGTATGCTTCAATCAGGTCCTGCACTGACCTGTGGATCTGCTGCAGACGCCATTAATATATGTCCTGCCTTCACTCTCACCAGGTGAGTAGCTCTCTTGGTGGGCAACTCTGTGTAACGTTTGATAAGACCCTATTTGCGCTTTTGTGTCTCCCTCTTTTCTCTGACTAAGGACCAGACAAATGACATTGAGAAGCGGAGGAGAGAAACCCCAAAATATAATATGGGTCATTAAATTTGTGGCGCATAACCTCTCTAAGTATTGAATTTCCAGGGAAAATCTGTGTAAAAAGGCAAATTTGAATGTTGCCTGATCTGCTCATCTCTAGTACTATTTTTTATGCTAGCTCCTAGCTCTAGTGCATTGTCATGGCTAGCTCTGATTCCAGCTGTGGCCTTGTAGAGACATTGTACTATCTCCTGGTAAACAACACCATGGTACATTGGTTTTTCTTTACAGAAGATATATTTTGTATGACTTTTACTTTGGACTTTACTATGTTCAGTGCACATAATATATTAACCTACCAATTCTACTTTTATTTCTGTAACTATACGGTGAAAAGATCAGCAGAACATTTCAAAGTCTTAAAAAAATCACATGGACATGAAAAACTCATTTAAAGGTCATTTCCAACTTTCTAAGTGTTTTACTTTCTCAAACCGACATTATATGTATTTATTCTGATAATAACGGCTATTTTGTGGTGTCAATAGAATAAAAACACGACTTGGTGGTATAATTCCTTCAGGACTGTAATTTTATATTTACTCTTTTTTTTAAAAGTGGAGTTAAAAGTAATGTCCTTGTACTCACTCACCGCATGAGATCCTGAGATACTAATTCTGTAGGTGCTCAACAAGTGTCTTTCTTGACTATCAGCAAGAGGCAGATTCGGTTGCCAATGCAATGGACTTAACAGTTCATCTGCTATGCTGTTTAGTTACAAAAGATTTTAGCAATGTTCCAAGAAGAAAAGACATCAGGAGTTTGTGCTAAAAAAAATAGCAACATATGTTGCCCTCCCACGCAACATCAGAAGCTTAGATATTCTTTTTCGCAGAGCCACAATTAGGCTATTACATAGAGACTGCATTCATACTTCTTGCCCGTTCAACAAGCAATTGTACATTTTTCAAAAAGCTAAATCCCTTTTACAGTCAATTGAATGGGAGTTAAAAAGGTGTTCAAAGGTATTAACCAGTATGAGGTTTTTATGCCAGTAGGGAATGGTATGAAAAAAAAGAGCAATGAGCAGCTGTTGACTTCCGCGTAGCTCCAGTGCCCCCAGTCCGGTAGTTTGTGCTCTCTGATTACTTTATGCTTCCCATCAATTGTCATAGTCATATATACGAAATGACTGCATTCAGTTTAGTGACTGGTTGCAGCTGTTATGTGTATGTACTCTATGCCACATAATATGTCATACTGTGAGGGGGCTTAATACTACTTCATATTTTAATTAATTGAAATATATTTATTATTTAATGAGTATAGTATAAATTTTACTTTAATATGTGACTTTATTACGTTATTATATTTTTTCATTTTACACAGTTTTTTTTAAAAACAGTATCCTGAAATACTTATGCATTTTGGTATTTTGTTTATGTTCATAAAATTGAGTATACACATTTGTTCAGTCTCACAATCCAGGAAAAAGCAAAACAAAAACTTTTGAAAAAGCAACTGGCAATTGACCAAATGTTCATCTACAGGAAAAAAAAGAAAAATAACACTGAGCCCTTAAGTTATGGGTGACAACATTTTTGAATGCATGATTATGCAGATATCAGAGTTGAATTTTGAGTCAAATTTCCTGACTTATAAAGCTCCCAGATAATTTGAGCAATTGGCGATTTGATTACTGATAGTCGAAAAACAAATTCCTGTATACGACACCCAAATATAGTGACCTGTTGCAGGTTCTTGCTTTTGGTATGTGTGCATACCTTGCAATTCTTGACACATCTTTTTTGGCAAATCTTTGACCTGGGGCACTTCAGGAAACAAAGATGCAGTGGCTGAATAGCTAGGTTCAATCAAACAACCACTGTTTTCTTTCTCAGGCAGATAGCCTAAGCCCCTATTCCATGGATTTCTGAGTCTGCAAATTGGATCAGTGGCAGCAATTGGCCAGCTTTGCTACAGGCATACAGTCATATCCAGACTTTAGTGAAATGTCAGAGAGGGTACTCCCCTGGGTCAGTCGCTCTATTTCGCGCTGACTAGATTTTGCAATGTAGCCATATAAATGTACATGTACATTTTTCCAAATGGATCAGTGCTAATTTTAATTCCCTATGACTATTGCCAGTGACTAAGGATGAGCAGGTTCATCAGGTTCTGCCAAACTAGAGTTGAAAGTTTGGTTCGATATCCTAACTTGACCCCGAAATCAGTAGAAGTCAATGGGGACTTGAAGTTCGTTGTTTTAAAATGGTTGCAAAATGGAGATAGTAAGGGCTTAAATGCTGCAAAAGGAAGCTAAATGGGATGAGAGCAGGATAATTGCCCTGCAAACAAATATGGCTAGGAACTGACCTAGAAAACATAGAAAAAATAGGCAGAGGTTTAAAAGAAAGAGGAGGTTGAGGTGGTGGTATAGACAGAAGACGCAAGGGATGAGGATGCAGCCATTACTGTTTCATTTTTTTATTGATTTTTTGAGGATACTTTGAAAACAGGCTTTGTAACAGTCTGCTGGCCACTGTTTCTCGGTATACAGGTCATGTAATACCCTGCAGAGAGCATCAAATAGGGGACGTGGCTGTGTTGCTGGTGGTTGTGGTGTAGCTGCTGCAGGGAGAAAGGGGCCATGGTCGGCCTGTGAGTGATATGCGCCCAAATGAAACACCTTTCTCTGGTGCACGCAGGCGACAGTACATTCTGTGTAATTTTGTAGGCCTGAATAATGTTGGATGAAAGGTGAGGCCAGAACAAGTAGAGGTGGTTTTAGATTGGATAGCTGAGAGTGACTTCATTTCCTTCTCTTTGTCTTCCACCTGGTCCCTTCTGGAAGCATAGAGTTTTCACCTGCGGACCATGGGCATCTGTCTTCCACTTCATCCCCTTGCAAATCAGACAAGCAGTCTGAGCCCCAAGTCATGCAGTAGTCACTCTTCATTTCTGGTGACTCCGTTAGCTTTGGTTCTGTGGACCATCCACCTGGCCCTGCCCCACAAGAAGATGAGATTGAGCGCATAGATACCAGCCACTTATTCTGTTGGAGGATAAGTACATGGGAGGGATAGTGCAAACAGCCAGCAGACCACCACAGCACACCTCTAATGATGATGATGATGATGATACACAGGTGCCAACTGCTGCAGCTTTCTACTGTATGTAATCTGGCAAGAATGGCAGTGGTGAAGACTGGGTGGAACATCATGGAGAGTATTATTATTATTTTTTTTACAGCACCATGGATTCCATGGTGCTGTACATGAGGAGGGTTTTATGCAAAACACAAATAGAAATTACAATGAACTAACTAATAGTGACAGACAGGTACAGAAGGAAGAGGACCCGACCCTTGCAGACATTCAAACTACATGATAATGGGGAAAGAGACAGTAGAGCCTGTCTGCAGTTCAACGGGTCTATAGAATTCTATCCTTGGACCCGTTGAAGCGACAGACGCCAAACAGCCGCTGTCTGCTACATGTGCCACTCTCTCCCATGCCAGACTTTTTAGTGATTTGAATAACTTTTGGACTTTTATACTGAACCAACCGATGAGTGACACCACTTTTTTCATTTTTCACTATCTATGTATTTTATGAGTGATTAGAAGTTTTTCAGTATTATGATTCATTATTGACCACAAGTCAAATATTTTGGTGACAATTTAGCAATGTAGGTGAATTCAAATTTCAAACGATCCACTCATCTCAATGACCCATGTCTTGGTTTCAGTATTTTTCTTCATTAACAAAATTAGGAAATAGGGTTTTTAAACTTCCCTCGTTGTTTGTAGTGTTTTAAGAATTTCAAAAAATGCATTACAGAAGTACATCACAGATCAGTTTCCAGTAAGGCTAGTTTCACACTAGCATTCAGGAGGGCTGTGGATGGCAGCCAACTTCCTCCTTTCATCTGCCGTGAAGCTCCGCCCATGCTCCGCATTTCCGTGCGGTCGCCGCACACGTCAAATCGACGCATGCAGACACATCTGCATACAATGCATGTCCCTGCATACCCAATGTTAAAATAGGTATGCAGGGAAACGCTGGACGCATGCGGCAGTAGGCGGAACGTGGGTGAAGCTTCACGGAGGAAGGAAGGAGCAAGTTGGCTGCCATCCGCAGCCCTCCTCAATGCAAGTCTGAAACCAGCCTATCACAGTCTCTGCAGATCCAGTACCTCCCTATCACTTGAATCTTTGTATTATTATTCATAGACTGAAGTTACAACCTCCATTTTCAGTGTAGTTGTACACCTTCATTAGTTTTAGGACTTTTTCTATACCTATATGTAGCAAGTTGTGAGCTCTGAGCTTCTATTTTTAGTCTGTTAAACCATAAAATGGCAGCTGCTTTCTGTGTTATAGTCCATGTGATAGTTTTCTCTTGTCTGTGGATCGCCCCGTGCCAGAGCCATGGGGTACTCGGAGCCGGCCCCGGTGGATTTCAATGGGAGATGTCACGGTAGCTGTGACCCGGTCCATGGCCCTGGGCGTCCATTGTAAAAGGGGGTTAAGGGTGATGGAATAAAGCTTATGAGTGAATGATTTGTGACGCCACCTGTGGTGTTCGGTAATGAAGATGTTAAGCCGACGCTGCAGACAGATCCTCTGGGACAGATGGTGTGGTGCAGCAATGATGGTGTAGCCCTCCACAGGTAGGGCTGTAGTCCCAGGGCAGAGTAGAAGAAGAAGATAGGTGTTAAGGGAGAGAGTGTAGTGTCTGGCACCGAGATGTAGCAGTGCTGAGTGGGTTGGCGCAGTAATAAGCGGAGGACACCAGGGCATGTAGTTCCAAAGGTTTACTCACAGTCTGTTGAGCACACAGGTGCCTGCCTCGGTACTGTGTCCTCCAGGTCAGAGGCTCAGCCAACTTCCAGGCAAGATGAAGTACTCCCTTCCAACACTCCGCCAACATATGTGCCTTTTCTGAACGTCTCCCTTTTGCACCTATAGTGAAGTACTCTCAGTACTGAATTATACTGGAGTTCCTCCTGTCAGATGTTCCTATGAACTCTACTTGTACAGCAGACAGCTGTAGCCTGCTTCAGGGACTCCTTGCTACCAAGTCCCGGCTCACTCTCGTTGCTGTTGTGCCCCCAAGTCTTGGGTGGGAATAAAGTGGTGACAACTTCCATTCCTCCGGTGTCTGCTGCAGGACCATTAGTATCCATACAACCTCGGGGACCGGACACCGGCCTTGTGCTGTGAACTTGGGAAGGGTTCTGCGCTAACCCTACTCCTTAGTCCTCCTCTCCTTACGTTCCGTACTAATCCTTCTTTGTTATGGAGAGAGTCAGGCTTTCCATCAATGCCTCTTTCCTGTGCCAGTGGACCCAGGTCACTGAGGTCGGCTGCAGCACTTCCTTCATCCATCCCACTCAGGGGATCTTCACTCTTTCACTGACTCTGTCAGACTGACTAAATCCTAAACTCTTCCCGCTCTTTTGGTGCCAACTAAACTCCACCCGCCTCCCAGCACTCTTTGTGTTCCAAGCAGGGAGCCGCCGAAGGTGCTTTGCTACACTACTGTGTTGTGTGGCATGCAGGTGTTGGAGTGTGGTCAGGTGCCTCCACCTTACCTGAATGGTGGGGTACCACACCTCAGGAGGAGGTGCAGTACCTCTGTGGCGACTGAACCCTCAGGGGCGCCACACCTGCACTATACAATATGAGTTTGGCATTTATTTATTTTTTTTGCAATCCTTTTTGCAAATTGTTCAGATTCTCTTTCACGTACTACTTTCAGGAAATTCGACTTAAAGTCAATTTGTGGCAGATCGATCCGCTCCTATCTAATATTCTCATATACGTGAACGCACAGTATACAGGATTTGATGCCGTTTTTTCTATTCACATCACAAAATTTCCATTTTTCTAAGAATACATATGGTATATAGTTGGTGTAAGAAAGTAAAAAATTTCTACAAAGTTGGAAATGACCTTTAAATGAGATCTTCATGTTTACGTATAAATATATATTAGGTACAGTATATATAGTATATACCTGTATTATATATTGTGAGAATGAACAGCAAACAGCTGAATGACTGACAAACCTTCATTCCTAAAGGTCAATACAGGCATGACATTTGATGTTTTCTTTCTTTCTGATGAATCTGTTCACCTATGCCATGAATATTTGTTTTCTATGGCAGCTGCAGTTCCAACCTTCAATGTCTTATTAGATGATCCATCCTCTTATTAAATGCACTTCAGAGATCTGATTCATTTTAATTGGCTAAAAAGGCTCTAAAATGCGATAACTGTCATATCATTAACCTCCCTGCACGGAGAGACAGCATATACCAGTTATCCAGCAATCATTCAGATGGATATATTCACATTCGCTAATGGACTGAGCAAAGTGAAGACAGGGAATGTTATTCTGCAGCAGAATAATTGCAAACATTTGAAATGAAAGGGGGTGAATAAAATATGACATAAATAAACATACATACAAAGTGATGGATGACAGCAGGACTGGTATTTCGGTCATAGATATTGTAGCTCATCAAATTGTTGGAATATACAATCGAACATCTTCACCAGCTATGGCTACAGAAATAATAATGAATAGTAAGGGTGATCTGCAAAACCATGCTCAGTACACAGATAAAAGTGGCGCTGATTCCGAAATAAAAAATAAAGACTTTTTCTAGTGTCAGATAACAACTTTAATATTTTATTTTCTGAAAATGATATTAAAGGGGTTGTATCAACTACTTCAGTAGTTAAAATTGGAATGTGCTTGTAAAATCAAGCACCTTTGCAGTTGCAGTTTATCTCCTACTAAAAATGCTCCATATTCTCAAGAACGGAGCGATATTTAATTCTGTAGTTTACTGCTCATTACCTAGGTTACCAGCCACCTCTTCTGTCTGTCAGAGGTGGCAGACTTCCTAGAGTAGGAGCATATACTTGCAAGCATTTGCTTTACAGAATGCTAGGACAGACCGGAAGTTGGCTGGATTGGGAGGCAGCGAGCCGACCTGCTTCAGTGGCCCCGCTTTCCTCTGATGCTGCAGAGGTGCATCTGCCTCTAATTTCAATATGGAGGATTGCACATATGAGACCAGCAGTGTGACCATGCAGATGACCAAAAACTGACAATCTTCTACCCCTGGCAAAAAGGGAGGAAGGAAGCAGAGGATTAGATTAGAAACTCCATTAAGTCATTTCTGATCAGTGTCTATAGTGTATAGTTCACCACTAGAGATGGACAAATTAGGGAAAATTCAAATTCGTCTGTTCATGAGTTTTTTTCCAGGAAATCAGAATCACGGAGAATAATTTCTCTGCAAATTTAATGTTCCTTTTTAAGCACTGCGGTATGATATGTGAAAAAATGAAAAATCCTTTTTCTCACCTCAACGCTTACCTCTCTAGCCCTTCTAATCCTCACTGCCACCCACCAGTCCTTGTCGCATCTTTGGATCACCGTCAACCCATGACGAGACGTGCGACATCAAAGCATGCGCCGAAACCTTTGCAGTCAAGTGCACAGAAGCATCTTGGGTCTAGCATACCTGGAAGCCTCACCCTAAAGAGCGAGACCAAGGGATTTCAATGAGACCAACAGTGATCGGAAGATGGGTGTTGATGAGAAGCTGAGGGGCCAAAGAGGTGAGTATAAGGTTTTTTTTTTACCTTTTCATGGGTTTTTACGTTTCAGAAACATGACAGCTAGCTGATTTGGATTTTTTAAGATATTGAATTTAATTCAATTAGACTCTAATATATTCTCTCATCTCTAGTCACCACTGTAAACAGGGATTTACTACAGTCACGTGTCCAGCCAGATGGATCAGTCAGTATACGGACCTGTGGAAGACCAGTGACACCTACATAACAGTAACACAGGATCCACCCATTGAAAATAAATGATGAGCACAACTCACCTCCTCCCTACACAATGATCTTTGAACAGACCACAAAGCGTGTCCATGAGTTATTTCCAGTCTACAGTTCCTAACGTTCATGTGGTTCCGATATGGCTGATTTCCCCTTAAATAATCATGTACATAAGAAAATTTAAAAAGAACTCAACCAGAAAAGAAAAAGGAATATATATTTCAGTATCTTGGTTTAGGTTCCTCCAAATTTTGTGGCCATTTCTTTGTACTCCCCATGGAAGTTCAGGGCCATGGGCTTTTCTTGTCACATGCCTAAAAGAGTATTACAATTTTAACAAAGAAATATTACATTCAGAAAATGAAACATATTTTGATTTTTCAATATTTTCTCCATATCAAAGTTTTTCGAGGATTTTTTCAGTGTTTGCGTAAAGTGCCTAAAAATCTTTTCTGGTCATTTCACAGATTCACCGGCATCCGATTTGTTACAGGAGAGTAACTAATGAGAGGATCCCATCAAATGACAGCATGCAAAGATCTTGATGTCCAAAAGAAATTAATACATCAATATGGGAAAAATAGTACAATTTTTAACAGATAAATGACAGCTGTTTTTCAGAAGCCATAATATCTCTTTAAATGTTGACATGTTATGTCAAATCAGCTGGGAATTGTTCATCAAAACCAGCCAAACAGATCCATTTATGATCCTACTCACCCAACGCTATGATAGGTTTCTCGGTTCCATCCCAATATTTCATTTAATACTATAAATAAAAAAAAGAAAAATCCAAAGGGATTGGATCTACATCAATGGCACTTCTACATAATAATGTATCCAACACGACAAAAGAAGTTATGCCATAAAATCAATAGCCTTTATAATTCCACAATCATATACACATAAAACACTAAAAAGGAGATACATGTCCAATAACACCCAATAAGGAAAATGTATATATTGCCTCATGGCAAGCAGACACCACAGAGGAGCATACAGCGTATAAGTATGAACATAGTATAAACAGTGCAATAACTGCAAAGGTATACAGATGCTCCGCTAAGCGTCTGTCATAGATGTACTTTGCATATAAAAAGACATAACCAAGTATCCACACAAATGTGCACTACTATAGCCTAAATGGGGAATATCTCATATAATGACTAGCGCACATACAGTGGTGGGCAAAAGTATTGGCACCCCTGCAATTCTGTCAGATATTACTCATTTTCTTCCTGAAAATGATTGCAATCACAAATTCTTTGGTATTATTATCTTCATTTAATTTGCTTGCAAGCAAAAAATACAAAAGAGAATGAAGCAAAAATCAAATCATTGAACATTTCACACAAAACTCCAAAAATGGGCCAGACAAAAATATTGGCACCCTCAGCCTAATACTTGATTGCACAACCTTTAGCCAAAATAACTTCCAACAACCGCTTCCGGTAACCATCAATGAGTTTCTTACAATGCTCTGCTGGAATTTTAGACCATTCTTCTTTGGCAAACTGCTCCAGGTCCCTGATATTTGAAGGGTGCCTTCTCCAAACTGCCATTTTGAGATCTCTCCACAGGTGTTCTATAGGATTCAGGTCTGGACTCATTGCTGGCCACCTTAGAAGTCTCCAGTGCTTTCTCTCAAACCATTTTCTAGTGCTTTTTGAAGTGTGTTTTGGGTCATTGTCCTGATGTAAGACCCATGACCTCTGAGGGAGACCCAGCTTTCTCACACTGGGCCCTACATTATGCTGCAAAATTTGTTGGTAGTCTTCAGACTTCATAATGCTATGCACATGGTCAAGCAGTCCAGTGCCAGAGGCAGCAAAGCAACCCCAAAACATCAGGGAACCTCCGCCATGTTTGACTGTAGGGACCGTGTTCTTTTCTTTGAATGCCTCTTTTTTTCCTGTAAACTCTATGTTGATGCCTTTTCCCAAAAAGCTCTACTTTTGTCTCATCTGACCAGAGAACATTCTTGCAAAACATTTTAGGCAATCTCCAGCCTGGCTTTTTTATGTCTCGGGGTAAGAAGTGGGGTCTTCCTGGGTATCCTACCATACAGTCCCTTTTCATTCAGACGCCGACGGATAGTACGGGTTGACACTGTTGTACCCTCGGACTGCAGGGCAGCTTGAACTTGTTTGGATGTTAGTCGAGGTTCTTTATCCACCATCCGCACAATCTTGTGTTGAAATCTCTCGTCAATTTTTGTTTTCTGTCCACATCTAGGGAGGTTAGCCACAGTGCCATGGGCTTTAAACTTCTTGATGACACTGCGCACGGTAGACACAGGAACATTCAGGTCTTTGAAGATGGACTTGTAGCCTTGAGATTGCTCAAGCTTCCTCACAATTTGGTTTCTCAAGTCCTCAGACAGTTCTTTGGTCTTCTTTCTTTTCTCCATGCTCAATGTGGTACACACAAGGACACAGGACAGAGGTTGAGTCAACTTTAATCCATGTCAACTGGCTGCAAGTGTGATTTAGTTATTGCCAACACCTGTTAGGTGTCACAGGTAAGTTACAGGTGCTGTTAATTACACAAATTAGAGAAGCATCACATGATTTTTCGAATAGTGCCAATACTTTTGGCTTCTAATGCTGATCACAGCACCACGCATATGAATAGATATATTATTGCACTCAGTTCATATATATAGACATCATACAACTCTCAATGAAAAAAAGACGAAGACAGTGTGTAAATCTTACAAAGTGCAACAGAGCAAACATAAGGTCTAACATAAAGAGTATGCAATGAATGACATAATGCCAAAGACCAAAACATATGCAAGGTGAGCTGCTGAATATTTGTAGTGCCACCGAGCCAGGTCCGCCTATAGATAGTAAAGTGCAGAGTGCATACTAAGAACGTACAACCTTAATGGGCGCAGGTCCCAAATGCGTGTTTCACTCTAGCTTCGTCCCAGGAGGGTGAGTAGTATGGCCGAAAGTCCTGTGTACCCTGAAATAACCCTAAGATTTAAGGTAATTACCTCCTAGGTCTGCAGTATCTGGCGTGTGACGCCGCCATGAGGCATGCCCGCCCACAGCTCCGCCACTCCCCCGTCTGACACGTCAGAATGGGGAGGAAGCAGTAAACCGCTCAGGGCGCCGCGTCCCTATAGCGACGCATCTCCCCACGTGATCTTGCCACAGGCCACTTGGCCACACCCCCATCCATCGCGTCCTGGATAGAGGGGCCACACAAGTGAGCCCAGCGGACGATACCTCATAACTATAGCAGAAAACCGCACATATGTGTGCATGCTGTGCTAAGTGCACAAAAAATACATAGTGCACAATATATTCACTGTTCTGCAATGGTACGCAGATCATATCATGAGATATGTGTAGAAAACGCACACCTAAGCACTCATAAGTGATATATGTATATATAAAGATCCAAACAAAATTGTAAACTCAGCACATTGTGCACTCATATCCATAAATATTAATAAAGCACACAGACTTAATATAGTGCCATATGGGAAGGATCGATGTATATGTGTCCCCATGCATTCAGCTCCATGGAGAAAGCCTTTCAGGAACAGGCTGGAGATTTATCTCAAAGATTTAGGGCCAGAGGTTACTCTAATTGCAGTATAAGAAGGGGTCTTAATAGAGCTAGTCAGGCCAACAGGAAAGATCTTTTGGTTCCCAAGAAGAAAAATACCAAAGACTTTCAAAAAGTAAGGTTTATAGCGACGTATATTGACAGATGGAGTGATGTTAGGGAAGCCTTAGAAAAATACTGGCCTCTACTTTTGATCGATAAAACTCTTGAAAAATATGTGTCAAAACAACCGTCTGTCACTTTTAGAAGATCAGAAAACCTTAAAAACCACCTAGTGCCGAGCTATCATAGGGGTTCTAGACCTGAGAAGATGTTTGGTTCGAAGGGTCAGAAATGGGGCTTTTTCCCATGTAATGAATGTATTTCATGTCCGAATATGACAAGAGCATCTACATTCTCTTCCAGTGATGGAAAGAAAATATTTGACATCACCCAACACATCACATGCAATACAACGGGAGTAGTATATTATGCAACATGCCCGTGCATGAAAATTTATGTGGGGATGACTTCGAGACCATTAAAGGTTCGAGTTAGGGAACACTACAGGGACAAGATTGGCACGGGTAGAGACACAAGGGATATATAGAATAGGTTCAGTACAACCGAAAGGCCTGTAGTATACATTATAGCATATATATCTCTTTATGTGTTCATCATTTTACATATGTTGATGTATATTTATAAGTATATTGCCAGAGGGCATAATGTATATGGATGTAATCTGATTCATAGGAGGATAGTTTTGGTACAATTTACTCTATGTAGGGCTGAATGCATGGGGACACATATACATTGATCCTTCCCAAATGGCACTATATGAAGTCTGTGTGCTTTATTAATATTTATGGATATGTGTGCACAATGTGCTGAGTTTACAATTTTGTTTGGATCTTTATATATACCGTACATATATCACTTATGAGTGCTTAGATGTGCGTTTTCTACACATATCTCATGATATGATCTGTGTACCATTGCAGAACAGTGGATATATTGTGCACTATGTATTTTTTGTGCACTTAGCACAGCATGCACACATATGTGCGGTTTTCTGGCTATCGCTATGAGGTATCGTCCGCTGGGCTCACTTGTGCGGCCCCTCTATGCAGGACTCGATGGATTGGGGTGTGGCCAAGTGGCCTGCAGCGAGATCACGTGGGGAGGTGCATCGCTATGGGGACGCGGCTCCCTGAGTGGTTTCCTGCTTCCTCCCCGTTCTGACGTGTCAGATGGGGGAGTGGCGGAGCTCTGGGCGGGCGCGCCTCCTGGCGGCGTCACACGTCAGATACTGCAGACCTGGGAGGTAATTACCTTAAGCCTTAGGGTTATTGAAGGGCACACAGGACTTTCGGCCATACTACTCACCCCCATGGGACAAAGCTAGAGCGAAACACGCATCGGGGACCTGCGTCCATTAAGGTTGTACGTTCTTAGTAAGCGCTCTGCACTTTACTATCTATAGGCAGACCTGGCTCGGTGGCACTACAAATATTCAGCAGCTCACCTTGCATATGTTTTGATCATTGGCATTAAGGCATTCATTGTGTAATCTTTATGTTTGACCTTATGTTTGCACTGTTGCACTTTGTAAGATTTACACACTGCCTTGGTCTTTGTTTCATTGAGAGTTATATGATGTCTATACATATGCACTGAGTGCAATAATATATCTATTCATATGCGTGGTGCTGTGATCAGCATTAGAAGCCATATGTGCGCTATCATTATATGAGATAATCCCCATTTAGGCTATAGTAGTGCACATTTGTGTGGATACTTGGTTATCTCTTTTTATATGCAGAGTACCTCTATGACGGACACTTAGCGGAGCATCTATATACCTTTGCAGTTATTGCACTGTTTATACTATGTTCATACTTATACACTGTATGCTCCTCTGTGGTGTCTGCTTGCCATGAGGCAATATATACATTTTCCTTATTGGGTGTTATTGGACATGTATCTCCTTTTTAGTGTTTTTATGTGTATATGATTGTGGAATAATAAAGGCTATTAATACTATAAATATATTCATCTGAAATAAACAATGTTGACTACTTAGCACATAATATTCAGAAAACAAGTGAAATAAGGACACGAGAGAGACTTATTTGTGAGCATACTTAGACAGGGCAGTAAGCAAATAAATCCTTCATTAGATATAGTGATACAGCATATACAGGTTCACAGCCGCAAGGCCGGACTATTTAAACAGAAAGCTTCCAGGCACAAAGGAAATCATAGAAGTGAAATGATAAAAGACAGAAAAAAAAGTCCTGCAAAAATACAAACACATTATATATCAAAGGAGACCCTAAAGCACCCAGGAGTTAGCAAAGATATCATGTTAAAAAAGAACATATCTAAACACTCATACCATTATCCAAAAAGCAGAGCACCATAGAAATGCTTTAATTTCAATATCTGCATTGACCATTAATATCCTCCGTTCTTTTAAGAGGGGGTCTGTCACCCAAAATTTACACTTCAAACTACTACTATAGTCTTGTGGAAGAAGATACAGCAATATAAATTGTTATTTTAGTTTTCTAATCTGCTCCTTACTTACCACCAAAAAGAATTTAATTGTAATACGAAAATAAGGGCTCATTCCCACTTGTGATGAAATCGGATAAATCCAATCCAATTAAGTCATTTACACTATATAGAAGTGCTGGTCAGGTTTTTTCGTTTTTTATATTTGCAGCTTCCCATTAGAGGTTCTGATTCTGCACTCCTCCCATCAGCCCAAGGGTGCTTTTAGTTAGTGCTGGTTCCTACCTTACCATTAAAAATTGTAGGTTTATAACCCAAGAAAGGCATGTTTGCCCATTTACATTGTAGGCTTATAGCCCAAGAGAGGCATGTTTAGGATGTTAAGACCCATCAGAGAAGTGTCACCTTGCCGTGGTTGATGAGCACACATGAATTGGCCTATTTATGTGCTAAGCACCTTCATTTTTTGAAAGTACTTCTTTTTTGTAAGTACATTTTATTCAGATCTGATGTTTGCATTTATGTTGGTACTTATAGAGTGCTGCAGTATCCCCTTATTTTGTATGTTATGCAGTCATTGCAGCTTGCACCTGTTCACACTATATTGCTTTTTGCTGAATATCTATCTAATGTTGCTCTCTCATTCTCTTTGTGTATGTATATATTGTGAGGGGTTGACACACTCAGCTGTTTTCCCAGGCAGACACAGGAACCATTTTTTAGAAGATCACCTGCTGGTTTATTGTGCATGGCATAAACCATGGCAGAGTTCACTTAAATAAACAGAACCTTGCTGGTATAATGGAAAACCAACAAAACACAGTCCATAAGAGTCCATTCCTAGCAGGGTTCACCTGCAGTTATCCCACACAGTCCTTAGCTTCTCTGGCAGCTATGTGGGAGTTCCTGCTCTTCCAAGACATGATACCCACTGACTCTCATGGCCAGGTAATTTACACCCCATTTGATGATCACATGACCTTGACATCACACAGGTCCTGTCTGGACTCTGCAGGTGGAGATACGGTGGACCCCTCCCTTCCACTCTATGGACGTCCACTAAAACCATCCGATAACATAACGTAACCCTCTCAACACATAGCGTGCAGGAGGAAAACTATTCTGGTTCAACGTCACTGACATTAACACGAGCAGTGACCCTCTCAAGGATCATCTGACACCACTGAGGTAGTGTCCAATTTCCACCCTCTGCCCAGACAGAGGAAAGGTTGAGGAGGGCAGAAAGAAAGGAACCTCCCACCACATACCTGAACCAGGAGACATAGCTTCCCATGTCTCCTGACAACAGCTGACCCTGGGGAACTTGGCATCCCAGGACTACTAAATAGCATCAGTGCTAGGAGTGACGGCGACCCACCTCCCAGCCATACACCACCCTGTGGACAGTTCGGTTCCTTGGAACAGAGTACACGAACAAGGTAATGCCCCACCCTCAAAGGCGACATTCCACCCCTTCCCGGCTCACTGACACAATCTCACTCAGCTTCACCTACCCATTCAATCTTTGTTCTCTCTGTAGTCTTGAAAAGGCAGCTGTAATCTGATCCTTAAGTGAGCTGGTAATCCTTGAGTGACTAAATAAATCATGGAGAAAGAAACATATTTGTATACATTTTTTTACACTTTTACAATATTTGGTTGTATTACTGATTGATTAACTTTATGGAAATGACAGCGACCATTAGCCTGTAATTTGAAGACTGAATAAAACTCTGATGATGTGACCTTTATATTATGAGGCATAAAGGTTCTTCTGTATATTTTTGGAAAAAATTAATACCTGCTATGTCATAAGTATCCTCCTCCTCCCACAAGCTGTGCTGTAAACTATCATTAGCACCTCATTTCTGTGGCATATTAGCAAGTAATTAGCATGATACGGTCTAGTGGGTGTTATAATAATATGCGCAATTGTAACGTATCACTTTCCTTACATGCTAAACTTTGCTTTCCCATAAACAGATAAACAATCTGAAATCTCTTTAGTATCTTCTGATTAACTGCTGAAAGTTCTCCAGGAATCATTACATTCCTACTTCAGTAGTCTATCTTATTAGCACTTTTTATTACAGTTAACACTACAAATTAACTTTACTTTGAGGTTTATATGGATGTTGTAATTCCTGATGAGATGAGATTCCCTTCACAGAATTGTCTCAGGCGTAATTCTGATTCTATGGCTGCACTAAATGTGTCTTGTGTAGTTGAGCTCCATCTACAGAATAGGTTCGGGGTTATGTGCCCAGAACAAGCTAAACATTAAGTGATATGGTTTCCGTTAAATAATATATATTTTCTTGTCCGTGTCTTCACTTACAAGTGGCTAAGCTGCATTATCAGGCACACCAAAGTGGGAGACACATTTTTTATATAAACATCTTGAAAGGCTCCTTTGAAATGGTGCATTTACTTTATAATAATAGTAATTAATTGTTATATTTATACTTACATACTTAATATCGCTGAAAAAAGACAAAATGTCCATCAACTAATGGTAAAAGGAAGGGGTGCAACCACAAATCACCCCAGAAGAAATAATCTTTCCCATCTGATCCCATTTGTTGACTCACTGGACTGAACATTTTTCTTGTTTTTCAAAAAAATTAAACCTATTTTTTTAAGTGATTTTTATTAATGGGAATTTTTACATAAAAATTAGGAGACATATTTAAAATATACAATAAACAATTCAGAATAAAATTTTAATATAACATGTTGACCCAATTATCTAAGAGAAAGGAAAAACTTTAGAAAAACAAAATAGGATTAGTATAAAGGGATAAAAGTAGAGAGGGAAAGAAGGTGGAAGAGAGAGGGAGGAAGGATGGAAGAAAGAGGAAAAAAACAAAGGGAAAAGGGGAAAAATAAAAAAGGGTATAGGGGAATAGGAAAAAAAGGAGAGGAGAGAAGTAAAGGGTCACCTGAAAACTATTTAACACAGAAATAATGGTAGAAATTTTAAACTAACTGTCATGGTATATCATATACAAGGTAAACCACATTCGAAGGAAAAGATAAATTCCATTAAGACCATCTGACCTCATACTTGGGAAGAGAATTGTTTTTCAAAGCAAATGTTAGATCAAAAGAGTTATGACAGCCTACGTATGAATACAAAGTATTCATTAAACCACTCACAAACATAGATAAAATGAATACAATTTTATTGAACATACTTAAAAACATAAAAAATACAATAGTATTTTTTTCGAGCTTCACCAGGGGCGGTGGGTAATGCTAGGCGCTGGGATTCTTCCGCTGCACATGGTAGATCCCAAGCCTTGTCTGCCCCTGCGGTCTCCCATTCTGCTCCGGCCACAGTGGAGGCTGCTCAGTAAAGACGTCGGTTCCAGCATCTTGCTCAGACTCGTGCAGTGCACTTGGTCACTACTGGCTCTCCGGCCAAAGCTATAGTAACTACCAACAGGCAATAGCGAATAGATGTTCCAGAGGCTAAGTCTGGAAATCTGCCTTTTGAGCATGTTCGTGAGGTGGTGACCTCTCATTGCTGGTCAGACGTCAGCTGCTCGGGTGATGTGGCAGTTCCTTATTGGTCCACAAGCATGGTCCTGTCTGACTGGACATAGAACATAAAAAGTTCCCTGGAGCACCCGTCCCTCTAAGATCATTTGTGTGTGGTCAGCTGGTTGATTCATTACCACCCTGTGGGCATGTGTGCCACTACTAGCACTGCTAGTGTGTATCTAGACAGGCAGTGCAGGGCGGGAACTCCCGCTTGCCTTAGCATCTGACTCTGTCCTAAGTCGCATGTGCTAATTGCACACCGAGTGTTAAAGCAAGTGCAACCACCAGCTTTGACCTTCCTGGAAGGTAGCTATAGGGACTCCAAATAGCGTCATTATCACTATACTCCTGTGAAGCTTAACAGGGTATAGGCTTGAGTTCTCTTTTTGTTATACCGCTCTGTGGAGCAACCGAGCAGGTACTTTGCACTCTTTTTACACGAAGTGACATTTAACTCTTTGTGCTTCCGGTGCTTGCATGCAGCATCGCTCCACCATTGGTTACTAGCTGCAGTTCCACCATCACCGCACTGTGGAACCCGGGTTGCGATCGCAACTTCTCATAATTTATATTTGATGCGATCCGCAAACCCTAACAGTTTGTTATTTGAATATTTGTGTCAGTTCAAAAGAGTTATAACATGAGATTTTATCAAAAATATCACTTATCGTAGTGATAGCATGCAATTTCCATTTGGCCCCAATGAGCACTTTGGTTACTGCAAAAATATGTAAAGATATATACAGTATATAATTTTCCTGGGGGGAATCAACATCAGGTGATAGAAGAGAAAGTTGAGGAGAAAAGAGATACTTTATCCTTCCCTATTTTTTTAAATAAAACATTTATGAAAGTTTTATATTTGGCAAGACCAAAAGATGTGGATGATACTACCTCTCTGATGAAGAAAAAGGTATTGTTCCAGCTTCTTTAAATCCAAATGTTTATAAGAAAAACCTTAAAACCATGGAAAAAAAGGTTCACATGGTGAGGAATGCAGAAACGCTTTTCAAACGCTCAAGGCGTCCTTTCTCGCTACTTTTTGCTATGGTTTTAAAGTTTTTCTAATAAACTTTTGGATTTCAAGAAGCTGGAGGAATACATTTTTCTTCGTCTTTTGCACATGTGAGCACACGACTTCCGAGCTTCAGCAAGCCACATGCCACTGTAGGTGAGCTGGTATTTTTTTTACTTTTTTTTATACTACCAGTCTGCCCACAGTCCCTCCAACAAAAGTCAGAATGATCTCGAAATTCTTGATTGAGCCCAATGGGTGTAAAATTCCAATGTGAGAGTATTTTGAAATAGTTCTCATGGGTGTTTCTATTTTTATTAGATTTATATGTGTTGCTAAGTGCTTGTTGCCAATTATGGGAGGAAATTATTCTATTTCAATCTATTTCCTATTTTATGATGGGCTTAGATTTTTTGAATTCAAGGTCATCTAAGTCTTTTTTTAAACGATCAATGATTCCCACTGTGATTAGTTCTTAAGGTAAACTATTCTATATATTAAAATTTCTTATGGTAAAAAAGACTTGTCTCCTCGCCTCTCAAAACTGAACAATTCTTTCTCCAGGTTGACAAAATGCACCCCTGTCTTTTGAGGTGCGTTTAGATGAAATAACTTTTAAACTTGTTTTTTTCAATGGACTGTTTATGTATTAAATATTACTAATAGTAATTTAATCCCTATTGCATTAGTCCATTACGATTTGTGTCCTTCAAAAGGCATTGCATTCTTCAGTGAATTCTACTGGACTGTCAAAGTGTCAGCTTGAAGGGAACTTGTCAGGTCCCCCAAGCCCTCTAACCCAGTAGCATTCAACTATGTTTGATTAAACTCCCTCAGGAACCAGCCCTGTATAACAAAATTCAGTTAAATAAATGCTTTAAAAAAGCATCTATAACCTCCGCCTTTCATATGCTAATGAGAGGTTTGACTAGCTGATGGGGCACTAGTTCCCTCTTTCCATATTATCATGCTGCTAATGTAAATTATGTTATCACACCCACAGGAGCCTGATAACATGGAAAGAGGGCTGACTAGTTTGGGGAACTAACGCCCCACCAACTAGTCAGAGTCCTCGTTAGCATAGGAAAAGCAGAAATTATAGATGCTTTTTTAAAGAATGTATTTAACTGAATTATGTTATACATGGTTAGGGAGGAAGATTAATTACTAGTGTTGAGCATTCCGATACCGCAAGTGTCGGGTATCGGCCGATATTAGCTGTATCGGAATTCCAATACTTAGTTCCGATACTTTTTTCATATCGAATACTGGAATCGGAAGTTCCCATAATGCTAGGAGCCCGCTCGATTTGATTCAGCCAATGGGGATCCTCAGAAGTGTGGGCACATCCTGTTAGGCATGTAGGCATGTTAACTACTGGCATGGCTGTGATTGGCTGCTGAAATGATGTCATGATGCACTATAAAAACCGCAGCAGCCGCCATTTCGGGTTCACTCTGCCGTGAATTCAGTTAGGGACAGGCTGCTGTTGAAGACTGTGAGGAACAGTTAGAAATAGCGATCATCAAACATATCTATTGCTCTACCCAGGCTACATAATCCACCACTGTAGCATTTTTGTAGCCCAGCAGCACTGTTTTAATAGCTGTCTGCCAGGGCTGTGTGAGTGCAGACCCACGCTGTATAGTGTGTCCTGCAGGCACGTCTGCTTGTAGGCCGCCCAGCGTGTGTCTCTGCCTCATACACATTTTTCTTTTATTGCTGCTTTTTTTTTTCTGCTGTATAGTGTGCTTCCATACGTATCCATATACATTGGTTCCAAACACTAAAGGAGTGGACAGCGGAGCCTTTCAGCAGCCTTTCAGTGCTATAGCCCATTTCTCTGCACTGTTTTTGGCTGTCTGATAGGTCTCTCTGTGTGTGAGTGCAGCTCACGTTGCAGTGTGTTCTACAGCCACCGCTGGTTGTAGTCCGCTCAGCGTGCGTCACTGCCTCTTACATAGTCCTTTTTTTGCAGCAAATTTAGCCAGATTTTTGCTCCTATATTAGTGTGCTTCCATCCGCATCCATTGTCATTGGTTGGTTACAAACACTATATAGGATTAGATAGAGGAGCCTTTTTGCTGGCTTGTGCCCTTCAGGGCCAGCCAGACTAGTATCACCCTATTTTTTGTTTTCCAATAATTTTTATTAAGGTATTTCAAATTTAACAAACATAGGAAAAAAGGGTATGGGAAATGGGATACAGAAGGAAAGGGAAGGGAAAAGAAAATACAATAGGAAACTCAATGAGTGATCATTTATAGCCATTACTCCATAAGCATCTTAAAGCTAAAAGCTAAGAATATAACTAAAACTTAACATCTGAAGTCTAAAATCTAAAATAAACAGAAGAAAAGAAAAATAAGATCCTATCTGGATTCATCAGTGACAACAAAACTAGTTTTTTGTAAGAAAAGTTTTATTCCAAACTTCCCACATTTTATTATATTTGTCCAAGAAGTTATTATGTAGAGCAAAGCGTTTTTCTAATGCGCTATGTATCAGAAGATTGTGAAAAATATCTTCATATCACCCTATTTTTTGGAGCCTCATCAATTGCATTGTAGGTTAGCTTCCTGCATTGTAATCGCTCCAAAAAGTGTGTGATACTATAGCTTTCAAACTTTGGTCACATCCTTTTCTCCCCCCCCAAAAAAAAAAAAAAAAGAAAAGAAAGCTCACCAAACACTCCACTTTACAGTTGTGTAGGCCACATTAGATCATATTAAAGTGTAGTACACACACTCTTAGCCAAACTAGTGTTTCTTATACTGGTTAGCAGGTGTTCAGGAATAAGAACACTAAGCCCCCCTTTTTTACTTTTCTGCCTATCTTTATCAGTCTACCAAGATGAAGAAGGCAGGGAGTAAGGCACGTGGTCGTGGCCGTGGAGTTTCAGCAGGGAGAGGACGGGGGGAATCAGCAGGGAGACAACGTGGGGATTCGATGTCTGCTGCGGCCACCAGTGACCTGGCATCCCCACTTTTACCAGGCAACAGTCCTTCATGCGCAGCTTTGTAGGACCTCGCCGTACCCCACTGCTGTGTGACGAACAAATTGAAGCCGTTGTCGGATGGATGGCAGCTAACGCATCCACTTCAATGACTTCCGCATCCCCCCAGGGCCAGAGCACTGAAGAGCAACCATCTGTCTCTTCACCACCTGCCAAATTGCCCAGGCAGTCTGAGAGCCCTGGACAGGAGCCATCTCAATCTTTACTTCTGTTCTCAGAATCTGTTGGCTTGGAAAGAGGTGGCCAGCCAAGCAGCATTCTAGAGCGTGAAGAAGAAGGAGTATGCAGTGATGTGCAACTGCTTTGTCCCTCTGAATCTGAAGAGGCGGGTGAGCGAGTGCCTATTGTCAGCACACCTCAGTGCTCATCTGATGATGATGAGACTAAGTTGCCAATTTCTGGTGCTTACGGTGCTGGCGAGACAACCCAGGACCAGCCGGTGCTTGAAGAGGAGAGTGGAGATGATGAGGTCCTTGACCCATCATGGCGTCAGCCACAGGAAGGTGGTGGGAGCAGCTCTGAGGAAGAGATTCCCCGAATGGCCAAAAGAGGAGGGAGAGGGCGGGGGCAGACTTGGTTGGCTGTAGCCTCCACTTTGGCACCCGTGAGGAGCAATCCTCTTCCAAAACAGAAAATGGGCGCTCCCAGGACTTGCAGTGCGTGGTCTTTTTTTGACACAGTTGCAGATGACATTTGCTTTGTCAAATGCAAGCTGTGTCATCAGAAAGTTAAACGAGGGAAAAATGTGAGCAACCTCAATACCACAAATATGTGGAAACATGTGCGTACCAAGCACGAGGTGGAGTTACACAGACACACTGAAGATGTAGGCCAACCTTCAGCAGCACCTACCACCTCTTCAGCTCGTGTTGGGGCCTCTTCCTGCAGCTCACACACAGCTGGTTCGGCTTCCTCACAGGAACGCCATGGAAGAACCACTGCCACTGTTGTCCAGAGACCCAGTGACATTCCACCCACTGAACCACGTTCTCAGTCATCAGCACACTCCCAGGCCACTGAACAGCAATCGGTAGCACAGGCATGGGAGAAAAAGCGGCCATACTCGGCAAACCATCCCTGAGCACTGGCTCTGAATGCCGGCATTGCCAAGCTACTGGCCCTTGAGATTCTGTCATTCAGGCTGGTGGAGACTGACACCTTCCGGAACTTGATGTCATTGGCAGTTCCACAATACAATGTGCCCAGCCGCTTTTATTTCAGCAGGCAAGCCGTCCCTGCCCTGCAAAAGCATGTGGAGGTAAAAATAAAAAATGCGCTACTAAACGCCGTCAGTAGCAAGGTCCACCTGACCACTGATGCGTGGACCAGTAGCCATAGACAGGGACGATACCTTTCCCTCACTGCCCATTGGGTCAATGTTGTGGAGCCGGGTACAGATCTGGAGAGTGGCGCTGTACGTATTCTGCCAACTCCAAGGATTGCAGGAATGCAGTCTGTACATATTGAGTCCTCCTCCTACTCTAGTTCCTCGGAATCAGCACTGCATGAGCCTGTTAGGCCAGATATGAGCACAGGTGTGGCCAAACGTCAACAGGCCGTCCTTAAATTAATTTCTTTGGGGAATCGGAGCCACACAGCACAGGAGCTCTGGAATGCCATCAAGCAGGAGAGCGATGTGTGGTTTGTGCAAGCTGAAGATATGGATGAACTCTTTATGCATCAAATGGCCAAGTTCTCCAAAAAATATGACATAGTTGTCATGGGAGATTTCAGCTATCCAGACATTTGTTGGGAATCTCTCTCAGGCAAAACTAACAGGTCAAGGAAATTCTTATCCTCTCTTGCTGACAACTTTATCTTCCAAAAGGTAAGGGAGAAAACAAGGGGAACTGCTACCTTGGATCTAATCCTTATAAACTGGGAGGAAATGGTTGAGGAGGTAAAAGTGGCTGGGACCCAAGGAGGTAGCGACCATGCTATTTTAGAATTTTGGATAACTAGAGGCGGAAGACCTGTGAAGACTCAGACATCAAGGTTAGATTTCAGAAAGACAGATTTTAAGGGATTCAGAAAGAGAATTGGAGGGATCCAATGGCTGGATATCCTTAAAGACAAAAATGTCCAGGAAGGATGGGAAATCTTGAAAAATGAAATTCTCAAAGCACGGTTGTTAACAATTCCGAAAAGAGGGAAGAATAGGAAGCATTTAAGGAAACCAGGATGGATGAACACAGAACTTAAGCACATGCTAAAAAGGAAGAAAAAAATGTTTATAAAATGGAAAGAGGGAGGCATATCTAAAGAAGAATATAATGCTGTCTGCAGAACCTGCAGGGCACAAATCAGATTAACTAAAGCTGAAAATGAATTGAGGCTTGCAAGAGATGTCAAAAGCAATAATAAAGGATTTTGGGGATATGTCAAAAGTAAAAGAAAAGTCAAAGATGCTATAGGATTTTTACAGGATGAAAATGATGAAATGGTAAGACAGGATGTTGAGAAGGCTGAACTTTTAAATTCCTATTTTGCATCTGTTTTCTCTCAGAAAGGAAATGTAACATCAACTGTTATTCACTGTCCTATTAAGGGAATAGAAGAATCCAGGATATCTATAAACAGAAAGATAGTGAGGAAACACTTAGCTAACCTAAATGAATTCAAGTCTCCAGGTCCAGATGAATTACACCCCAGAGTACTGAAGGAGATAGCAGAAGAAATTTTTGAACCCCTCTCCATAATCTTTGAAAATTCTTGGAGAACAGGAGAAGTGCCAGAAGACTGGAGAAGAGCAAATGTTGTTCCTATCTTCAAAAAGGGGAAGAAGGTGGACCCAGGCAACTATAGGCCGGTGAGTCTGACTTCTATACCAGGAAAGATCTTTTAACAAATTATTAAACAACATGTATGTCAATACCTGGATAAGAATGAAGTGATTAAACAGAGTCAGCATGGGTTTGTAACTAATAAGTCATGTCAGACTTACTTAATTTCCTTCTATGACGGTATCACTGATTGGGTGGATCAAGGAAATGCTGTAGATATAGTATATTTTGACTTCAGCAAAGCATTTGACAAAGTCTCTCATACAATCCTTATTGAAAAAATGACTAAGTATGGAATGGACAAGGCAACTGTTAGGTGGATTCATAACTGGCTTAGTGATCGGACCCAAAGAGTGGTCGTAAATGGCTGCACATCCAGTTGGAAGAATGTCTCAAGTGGGGTACCACAGGGCTCTGTCCTGGGCCCTGTATTGTTCAACATCTTTATCAACGATTTAGATGAAGGAATTGAGGGTAAATTGATTAAATTTGCTGATGACACAAAGCTAGGAGGGATAGCTAATACTAGAGAAGAGAGAGAGAGGATTCAAAAAGATTTAAATAAACTGGAGAAGTGGGCAGCAACTAACAGAATGGTTTTTAACAGGGAGAAATGCAAAGTACTACATCTGGGCAATAAAAATGAAAAAAGCATATATAGAATGGGAGGAATAGGGCTAAGTGACAGCACATGTGAAAAAGACTTGGGTATACTAATAGATCACAGACTGAATATGAGTCAACAGTGTGATGCAGCAGCAAAAAAGGCAAATGCAATTCTAGGATGTATTAACAGAAGCATACAGTCTAGATCACGTGAAGTCATTATTTCCCTCTACTCCTCTTTGGTCAGACCTCATCTGGAATATTGTGTCCAATTTTTGGCACCACATTTTAAAAAAGACATTAACAAACTGGAGCAAGTTCAGAAAAGAGCGACCAGAATGGTGACCGGTCTGCAAACCCTGTCTTATGAGGAAAGGTTGCAGGATTTGGGAATGTTTAGTTTGCAAAAGAGAAGACTGAGAGGAGACTTAATAGCTGTCTACAAATATCTAAAGGGTTGTCACATTGTAGAAGGATCAACTTTATTCTCATTTGCACAAGGAAAGACTAGAAGCAATGGGATGAAACTGAATGGGAGGAGACACAGATTAGATATTAGAAAAAACTTTTTGACAGTTAGAGTGATCAATGAGTGGAACGGGCTTCCACGAGAAGTGGTGAGTTCTCCTTCAATGGAAGTCTTCAAACAGAGGCTGGACAGACATCTGACTGGGATGATTTAGCGCATCCTGCTTTGAGCAGGGGGTTGGACCAGATGGCCCAGGAGGTCCCTTCCAACTCTACGATTCTATGATTCTATGATTCTATGATTGTATGATTCTATGAATCTCCAGCCAGGTTTGGTAGTGAGTGACAATGGCCGAAATCTAGTGGCAGCTCTGGGCCTAGGCAACCTCACTCACATACCATGTCTGGCACACGTGCTCAATTTGGTCATGCAGAGCTTTCTGAGGGACTATCCGGATCTTGATGCACTGCTGCACAAGGTTCGCCTAGCGTGTGCTCACTTGCGGCGTTCCAGCATGGCAAGATCGCGCATTGCATCTCTGCAACGCCGATTCCGCCTGCCAGAACATCGCATCACATGTGACCTCCCCACCAGGTGGAATTCAACGTTACATATGTTGGAGTGGTTGTGTGAGCACCAGGCAGCAGTAATGGAGTACCAGCTGCATCAGGCGCAAACAAGTCGCACTGTGCGCCGGGCACACTTCACCACCACTGAGTGGGCCACTATGAGGGACATCTGCCAAGTTTTGCATGCCTTCGATGACTTCACGCGGATGGCCAGTGCAGATGATGCACTAGTCAGCATGACTGTCCCCCTTATCTGTCTGCTTCAAAAACCTTACAAGCATTAAGTGAGGAGATTTTTGAAGAGATCGAGGATGAATCAGAAATGCCATCTGCTTCTGGCAAGTCTGCGCAACGTGCCTCCACCCAAAGGCCCAGGCAGGGGACACTTAGTGAGGAGGATGACGAGGAGTCAATGGAGGAGGAGGAACACATCTCTCCAGAGGAGGGAGGTACACAAGGCTCTAGTAGTCAGTGTGTACAGCGAGGGTGGGGTGATGCTGAGCAGGCTGAGATGCTGCCTCAAGCTGGGGACAGCGTTTCCGGTCCAGTTGGCAGTCTGCATCACATGGTTGATTTCATGCTGCAGTGCTTGTTAAATGACCGCCGCATCGCCAACATTCTCCACACGGCTGATTATTGGGTGTACACCCTCCTAGATCCTCGCTACCGGGACAACTTACAAAGCCTCATACCACAGTTGAAGCGGGAGCGAAAAATGCGGGAGTACCAAGAAACACTTGTTCAGGCCATCATGTTCTCCATTCCCCCCGCAAGTGTTGCTGGTAGTGCTTTTCAAAGCAGCCATGTGGGTAGAGGCAGTGGAGGAAGCTCCGCACAAAGAGGTAGCAGAGGCAGTGCCGCAGGACAAGGCAAGGCCAGTATGGCCCAAATGTGGAAAAGTTTTGTGGGACCGCCACAAACCGCTACACCATCACAGACGGCTCCAGTCAGCAGGAGGCAACGTTTCCGTCAGATGGTGACAGACTACTTGTCTTGCCCTGTTAGTGTACTCCCAGACGGCTCCTCCCCGTTCAAGTATTGGGTCTCTAAGCTGGATTCATAGCCAGAGCTTAGCCGGTATGCATTGGAGGTGATGGCTTGCCCTGCTGCCAGTGTATTATCGGAACGTGTCTTTAGTGCTGCAGGTGGTGTGGTAACAGACCGTTGCACGCGACTATCCGCCGATAATGTTGACCGGCTTACGTTTCTGAAAATGAACAAGGCCTGGATCTCACCTGAATTTGCCAGTCCTCTTCCAGAATAAATAATTGGCTGGCAACAGGATCCAGGTCTCCTGTTGTGTTCATGTTTCGATGACCTGAACTTTATTTCCTGGGCTACAGCATCACCCGTTGTTGCTCAGAAGTGCTGTCCACACAGACAAAACACTCGCTCATGTGTAAGTTGGGTTCGGTAACGTCAGCTGATCCCCTGCTGTGTGTATGGCAAAGTGTCCTGCTCCCTCCACAGTCAAACAACCTCAGATTTACACCTGGCTCCAAGTAGGCCTCGGCCTACTACCTGATTTTCCCTGGGCTCCGACACCGCCAGTTGGTGCTCAGAAGTGCTGTCCGCACAGAAAAAAAACACTCGTTCATGTGAAAGTGTGGGTCGGTAACGTCAGCTGATCCCCTGCTGTGTGTACGGCAAACTCTCCTGCTGCCTCCAAATTCAAACAAAGTCTTATCTTAAACTGCCTCCAAGTAGGCCTCAGCTTACAAAATGACTATCCCTGGGCTCCAACATCGTCAGTTGTTGTTCGGAAGTGCTGTCCACACAGAAAAAAACACTCGTTCATGTGAAAGTGGGGTTCGGTAACGTCAGCTGATCCCCTGCTGTGTGGAGGGCAAACTGCTGCTGCCTCCAAATTGTAACTACTTCAGATTTAAACATTCTCTGATTTGGCCTCTGTCTCCACTCTGTCTCTAGTATTTCCCCTGTCCTCCAGCACCACCAGTTCCTGCTCACAGTTGCCGTCCGCGCATTCCACACTTGTTCCTGTGTTCCTGGTGTTCTTTTATGTGAGCAGATCCCCCAATGTGTGTCCGGCACTGTCTCCTGTGCTGTCCACCTTCCCACTACAAGCGGTGGGAATGTGGACAGAGCAGGAGACAGTGGTAGACACACATCATGGGACTGCTGACATTACAGAACTCCAGTAACACAGGAACACGTGTGGATTGGGCAGACGGCTGCTGAACGCATAAACTGGCGGTGTTGGTGGTCACGTAAAATCCTGGAAACAGAGTGGAGACAGATGCCTAATTGGAGCACGTTGACAGTCTGTTGTAGCCTACAAACAATCTAAAACTGCCACCAAGTAGGCCTCGGCCTGCACCATGATTATTCCTGGGCTCCAACAACGCCAGTTGGTGCTCGGAAGTGCTGTCCACACAGAAAAAAACACTCGTTCATGTGAAAGTGGGGTTCGGTAACGTCAGCTGATCCCCTGCTGTGTGGAGGGCAAAGTTTCCTGCTCCCTCCAAAGTCAAAATACCTCCGATTTACACCTGGCTCCTAGTAGGCCTCGGCCTGCACCCTGATTGTCCCTGGGCTCCAACAACGCCAGTTGGTGCTCGGAAGTGCAGAAAAAAACACTCGTTCATGTGAAAGTGGGGGTCAGTAACGTCAGCTGATCCCCTGCTGTGTGGAGGGCAAAGTGTCCTGCTCCCTCCAAAGTCAAAATACCTCAGATTTACACCTGGCTCCTAGTAGGCCTCGGCCTGCACCCTGATTGTCCCTGGGCTCCAACAATGCCAGTTGGTGCTCGGAAGTGCTGTCCACACAGAAAAAAACACTCGTTCATGTGAAAGTGGGGTTCGGTAACGTCAGCTGATCCCCTGCTGAATGGAGGGCAAAGTGCTGCTGCCTCCAAATTGTAACTACTTCAGATTTAAACATTTTCTGATTTGGCCTCTGTCTCCACTCTGTCTCTAGTATTTCCCCTGACCTCCAACACCTCCACTTCCTGCTCACAGTTGCCGTCCACAAATTCCACACTTGTTCCTGTGTTCCTGGTGTTCTGTTACGTGAGCAGATCCCCCAATGTGTGTCCGCCACTGTCTCCTGCGCTGTCCACCTTCCTACTGCAAGTGGTGGGAATGTGGACAGAGCAGGAGACAGTGGCAGACACACATCAGGGGATCTGCTGACATTACAGAACACCAGTAACACAGGAACACGTGTGGATTGGGCAGACGGCTACTGTACGCATAAACTGGCGGTGTTGGTGGTCACGCGAAATCCTGGAAACAGAGTGGAGACAGATGCCTAATTGGAGCACGTTGACAGTCTGTTGTAGCCTACAAACAATCTAAAACTACCACCAAGTAAGCCTCGGCCTTCACCATGATTGTCCCTGGGTTCCAACAACACCAGTTGGTGCTCGGCAGTGTCTTTGGCACGGGTACTCTCTGTTGCCCAGCCTGGTTCCAGCACACCAGCTGTTTCCGGGTAGTGTCAAGGTCACTATGCCACCAATCCGTTGTCCTGTCGTCTTGCAGCCGGGTTAGCCGACTCTACGGTGCCTGCAGTTTAAGTGACTCCTATGTGGGCTGCGGGAACTGGCACTGAAGGCTGGATCCGTAGTGCCAATGGTACATGGACCCCCTGTAGGACTGTGGGTTTCGGTACCTGCAGCCGGCTTGCGGCCTGGCTACTTTGCTTTGGATGGGTACCTTCTGCTACCCACCCGGGTTCCAGCACTGTCAGCTGGTTCTCGCCAGAGCCTTTGGCCTAGGTGCCTCCATCTCGGTATCCGAGGTCCAGCACCGTCAGCTGATCCTTGGTAGTGCTTTCTAGCACAGGTACCTCCTGCCTAGTAACCGTGGTCCAGCACCGTCAGCTGTTCCTCGGTAGTGCCATTGGCTCTTGTAGCTTTTGCTACCCATCTGGGTTCCATCACCGTCAGCTGGTTCTCAGCAGTGTCTTTGGCACGGTTACTCCCTGTTGCCCAGCCTGTTTTCAGCACGCCTGCTGTTTCCGGGTAGTGTCAAGGTCACTATGCCACCAATCCGTTGTCCTGTCGTCTTGCGGCCGGGTTAGCCGACTCTACGGTGCCTGCAGTTTAAGTGACTCCTATGTGGGCTGCGGGAACTGGCACTGAAGGCTGGATCCGTAGTGCCAATGGGACATGGACCCCCTGTAGGACTGTGGGTTTCGGTAACTGCGGCCGGCTTGCGGCCTGGCTACTTTGCTTTGGATGGGTACCTTCTGCTACCCACCCGGGTTCCAGCACTGTCAGCTGGTTCTCGCCAGAGCCTTTGGCCTAGGTGCCTCCATCTCGGTATCCGAGGTCCAGCACCGTCAGCTGGTCCTTGGTACTGCTTTTTAGCACAGGTACCTTCTGCTTAGTAACCATGGTCCAGCACCGTCAGTTGGTCCTCGGTAGTGCCATTGGCTCTTGTTCCTTCTGCTACCCATCCGGGTGCCAGCACTGTCAGCTGGTTCTCGCCAGAGCCTTTGGCCTACAGTTGTGGCCAAAAGTAATGACACTAATGCAATTCTGTCAGATAATACTCAGTTTCTTCCTGAAAATGATTGTGAACACAAATTCTTTGTTATTATTATCTTCATTTAATTTGTCTTAAATGAAAAAACACAAAAAGAATTGTCCTAAAGCCAAATTGGATATAATTCCACACCAAACATCAAAAAGAGGGTGGACAAAAGTATTGGCACTGTTCGAAAAATCAAGTGATGCTTCTCTAATTTGTGTAATTAACAGCACCTGTAACTTACCTGTGGCACCTAACAGGTGTTGGCAATAACTAAATCACACTTGCAGCCAGTTGACATGGATTAAAGTTGACTCAGCCTCTGTCCTGTGTCCTTGTGTGTACCACATTGAGCATGGAGAAAAGAAAGAAGACCAAAGAACTGTCTGAGGACTTGAGAAATGAAATTGTGAGGAAGCATGAGCAATCTCAAGGCTACAAGTTCATCTCCAAAGACCTGAATGTAACTGTGTCTACCGTGCGCAGTGTCATCAACAAGTTTAAAGCCCATGGCACTGTGGCTAACCTCCCCAGATGTGGACGGAAAAGAAAAATTGACAAGAGATTTCAACGCAAGATTGTGTGGATGTTGGATAAAGAACCTCGACCAACATCCAAACAAGTTCAAGCTGCCCTGCAGTCCGAGGGTACAATAGTGTCAACCCGTACTATCTGTCGGCTTCTGAATGAAAAGGGACTGTATGGTAGGAGACCCAGGAAGACCCCACTTCTTACCCTGAGACATAAAAAAGCCAGGCTGGAGTTTGCCAAAACTTACCTGAAAAAGCCTAAAACGTTTTGGAAGAATGTTCTCCGGTCAGATGAGACAAAAGTAGAGCTTTTTGGGCAAAGGCATCAACATAGAGTTTACAGGAGAAAAAAAGAGGCAATCAAAGAAAAGAACACGGTCCCTACAGTCAAACATGGCAGAGGTTGTCTGATGTTTTGGGGTTGCTTTGCTGCCTCTGGCACTGGACTGCTTGACCGTGTGCATGGCATTATGAAGTCTGAAGACTGCCAACAAATTTTTGCAGCATAATGTAGGGCCCAGTGTGAGAAAGCTGGGACTACCTCAGAGGTCATGGGTCTTCCAGCAGGACAATGACCCAAAACACACTTCAAAAAGCACTAGAAAATGGTTTGAGAGAAAGCACTGGAGACTTCTAAGGTGGCCAGCAATGAGTCCAGACCTGAATCCCATAGAACACCTGTGGAGAGATCTAAAAATGGCAGTTTGGAGAAGGCACCCTTCAAATATCAGGGACCTGGAGCAGTTTGCCAAAGAAGAATGGTCTAAAATTCCAGCAGAGCTTTGTAAGAAACTCATTGATGGTTACCGGAAGTGGTTGGTCGCAGTTATTTTGGCTAAAGGTTGTGCAACCAAGTATTAGGCTGAGGGTGCCAATACTTTTGTCTGGCCCATTTTTGGAGTTTTGTGTGAAATGATCAGTGTTTTGCTTTTTGCTTCATTCTCTTTTGTGTTTTTTCATTTAAGACAAATTAAATGAAGATAATAATACCAAAGAATTTGTGTTTGCCATCATTTTCAGGAAGAAACTGAGTATTATCTGACAGAATTGCAGGGGTGTCGATACTTTTGGCCACAACTGTAGGTGCCTCCATCTCGGTTTCCGAAGTCCAGCACCGTCAGCTGGTCCTTGGTAGTGCTTTTTAGCACAGGTACCTTCTGCTTAGTAACCGTAGTCCATCACCATCAGTTGGTCCTCGGTAGTGCCATTGGCTCTTGTTCCTTCTGCTACCCATCCGGGTTCCAGCACTGTCTCCTGGTTCTCGCCAGAGCCTTTGGCCTAGGTGCCTCCATCTCGGTATCCGAGGTCCAGCACCGTCAGCTGGTCGTTGGTCGTGCTTTTTAGCACAGGTACCTTCTGCTTAGTAACCGTGGTCCAGCACCGTCAGTTGGTCCTCGGTACTGCCATTGGCTTTTGTTCCTTCTGCTACCCATCCGGGTTCCAGCACTGTCTGCTGGTTCTCACCAGAGCCTTTGACCTAGGTGTCTCCATCTCGGTATCCGAGGTCCAGCAACGTCAGCTGGTCCTTGGTAGTGGTTTCTAGCACAGGTACCTCCTGCATAGTAACCGGGGTCCAGCACCGTCAGCTGTTCCTCAGTAGTGCCATTGGCTATTGTTCCTTCTGCTGCCACTACGGGTTCCAGTACTGTCAGCTGGTTCTCGCCAGTTTCTCAGCCTTCTTGTACCTTCTGCTACATTTCCAAGATCAAGCTTTTTGAAATTGTCTTTGGTAATCCTTATTGATCTCCATGACGACGACCCTGATGACGACGACCCTGAAGACCACACCAAAGAAGACCAGAAATATGACCCTAAATAATAAGATCAAGAGGACAAAGAACATGAAGACAACCACCAAGATACAGAACAAAAGACAGAAGAACAAGAAGCAGAAGAAGCAAAAGCAGAAGAACAGAAAGCAGAAGAACATTAAGCATAAGACTAAAAATCAGCATAGAAGAAATCAAAATTATAAGCAGAAGAAGACTAAGCAGTAAATGGGGGTGAGTCCGTTCCTCCTCGTGGTGCCCCTGGAAAATGCCTGCTGCTGCAGGCCAAACTGAACGCGGACAAATCCTGTTGTAAATCTTTTGTGACAGTCAGAACGTAACTTATAACTTTTATAGATAAGTACTACAGGAATGCCTGTCACCATAAGAAAATGAAGAAAAAGAAGAATAGGAAGAAGATGAAGAAATAGCATATGAAAATTAATAATAGCTGAATAAGAAGAATATGAAGAATGGAAAAAAAAATTAACGGGAAGAAGGTGAAGAAGAAGAAGATGAATAAGGTGAAGAAAAAGTTGATGAAAAAATGCTACTGCTGCGGATCATGAAGGAGAAAGTGTGGGAGAAGTACAAAAGAAGGTGAAGAGCATGGAAGTTGTGAAACATACATATCTGACTAAATATAAAAAAGTTAACATAGTCAATATCTTTTTAACTCCGAACGTCTTGAAAAAAAAATTGGAATTAATGCTATGCCATGTGATTTGAATAAACCACTATGCCTTTAATGTCTCCTCCACCTCCCACAATACATTCTACATGATTCTTATTTGTTTTCAATTATGTAGAATTAGCCAACAAGGAAATAAAGGGCTTTTTAAAATTCCGATACCGGAAGTGCCATTGACTTGAATGGGACTTCCGGTATCGGAATCGGCGATACCCGATATTTTTTTCGTATCAGGCGATACCATCCGATATGATATTTTTGGGTATCGAACGGTATCGCTCAACACTATTAATTACACATGGCTGATTGCTGCTGGATTGCAAGGCATGGGGGACCTGATAGGTTCCCTTTAAATTGTAATTTAAAATTTGAAATTGTTTTGAAATATTGTAACAAGGTGAAGATGAGCTGAGTTTTTCCTCACAGAGAAATCACATGACCGCATTCTCCACATCCGAGAAAAATGGTCCAATTATGCTAATCCTACTCTGATCAGTCTCTAATTGCAGTTGGTTCAGAGTATGGTCAAAGTGGCATCCCTTTTTTTTGGATGTGGAGAATACTAAAATAAGTTTCTCCACCTTCTTCATTCTGTCTGTGAAAATAGGACCACATTCAGATGTCATCTAGGTGCAGTCAGATTTTTCTTCCATGGACCAAAAGACTTAAATGGCCAAGTACTATCCGTATTATAGGAGGTAAGTCGGACATGTGCACAGCCTAATTGAATAACATCGGTCTGAATTTGATTGAATGTTTTGACATATAGCACTTGACACAATATTACGGTCATCTGCATGAGCCTGTAAAGGGGTATTTCCATTGTAAGGTTTTACTCACTCGGCTGTGAGTTGAAGTATGCACAGGAAGCGGTTTTCATAAAATGTTCAGTCAGGTTTATTAGTTCCATAAAGCTGCTTAAGTTTAAGCAAACTAAAGATGGCCTTCTGTGATACAAATGAAAACAAACAGAAAAACAAACAGTTTATATAGCACAGCAGGTCCGCTCGCTCAGATCATTGTCTTAGCAAACACACACTGGAGGCCTCCACACCTCCAGTCACAGAACATGTACCAAACAACAGCCTCCATTATATAGGCTGTAGCCACACTCAGAAGTGAGGTATGTGGGTAGCCAGACCCACCCATCTCTCAAAACTACCCGCAACCCAGTCCCAGATGCACCAAACGAACCTCTTAGTGCTTACTGTACTAAAGAAAATACTTTGTGTTACATCACAGAGACCAGCCATCTCTGTTTCACATACCTCCCATAAACTACGCGGTTATTAGCCTCCTTCCATCATCTTCAAGATCCTAGCCCAATTTGTTGTAGGTGAAATAATAAAGTTAGCAAATATCTTCAATTAGAAATGTAGTATAGTTTTTCTGATTTGAAATGTCTCTTTCCTCAGGTGCAAGCATTGCAGGACCTTAGGTTTCCATTGTTATGACCACTGATAACTAGCTGTCACTATTAGTGGTTGTAACTAGAGATGAGCGACTTTGCCTTTTTTCGGGTCGAGTCAGGTTTCATGAAACCCGACTTTGGCAAAAGTCGGGTCGAACGAAATCAGCCGATTATCGTGAAAAGTCGAAGGCCGACTGAAACACGAAACCCAATGCAAGTCAATGGGAAAGAAAAGTCGGCAGTGAGTGGAGGACAGGAAACACACCTACAGTGCCCATTTTAATGCCAAAAACATCAATTCTTATTACTTAAGCTTGTCAACCTTAATTTACTTTATAATAATAGTTAGGCATTGAAAACTGGGGGTTATTTGGTTAAAGTTGTGGGGGGGTAGGGCTGGCTCCAGATTTTCGTGGGCCCAGGGCCAAAGAGTGTCAATGGGCTCCTTTAACACATGCCACAATTCATGATCCTCTGATACGGCAGAGAATTAGCGGTATAGTACAATGAAAAATACTTCACTTCTTACATCTCATGACTGATATCCATTTTAAATTCTCCAATAGCTCCAAAAATGGACAGTATATTACTCCATACAGTATTATGGCCACCGCATAATGCGCTATACAGAGTAATGAGGCCCATATATTTCTCCATACAGAATCATTGGTCCCATATAATGTTTGAAATAGTATATGATGAGCTCCACATAATGCTACAGTATATGTTGGTCCCCATGGATGAAGCTCCACTGTGTTATGGGCCCAAATAATGCTCCATATATAATGGGCCCCATTTCTAATGCTCCAGTGCATAATGGGCCCTGTAAATGCTGCTCCAGTGTCTGATGTCCACCTTTGGAATGCTCCAGTGTATGGTGGGCCTCATATATCATTCTCCAGAGTATAGTGCTCCCCAAAAATAGCTGTGTAAACATTGAACACAATTAAATAAGTCTCCTCGCTAGGGAATCCCTGTACTAGTCTGGACTCCTCATCGTCCCCATCTTCCATCTCACTGCACTTGGACTGTTTAGGCAGAGGGCGTACAGACGTGATATCATCGCGCTCTCTGACCAGAATGTCTCTGTCAGGAAACGCGGAAGACGTCACGGCGGTGGAGCAGGGAGAGGTAAGTATTTCAACTTTGCAAGTGCTGTGATCCTGAGCAAGCAGGGGGGGCCCACTCGTTGGCGACGGCACTGGCACAGGGCCCCTCATAGTACGGCGGTGTGTCTGACAGCGGGTGAAGGGCCCTCCCACCGGCAGAGACACTTTTGCGTACTATGAGGGGCCCTGTGCCAGTGCCGTCGCCCATGAGTATGCCCCCCCACCTGCTCAAAGAACCTGCACTTTCATCTGCACCTTCCTCTTTGTCACCGTGTAAAGTGGTATAGTATGCGGGAAGGGGAACCTGAGTTTCATCAGGGTCAGATTCTGGCTGTGTAGAGTGCGAAGGGAATGTAGTAGTCTGGGTCAATGTACCAGCAGAATCACCTAGCAGTGGCTGGGCATCAGTGCACTTGTGGCGCCCCCAGGAGTATGGTCGCCACAGTGGCATTACCTTCCTCCTAGGGAGTGTGATGTCATGCTTGGGAGCAACGAAGGATCTCTCTAGCAGTTAAACCAACACACAACACAGTTCCCACTCCAGGACAGCAGGGAGTCCTCTGAACCTGACTGCTGAGGAGCTGCTCTCTGTGGTCGGGAGGAGGGAAGTTAGGGCAGTCTGTGAAGGGAAGGGGAAGTGTGTGGACGTGAGAAGGGGAGCTGGAGGATGAGCAGAGTTAAGGCTCGCTTCTAGCTGAAGTGCATGGTCGAGATTCCGGTCTCCGAGTTTGTAGGGACACTGACGGTCCTGCAGCAGAAACCGGAGGAAGTAGCAGCTGTAAATGCTCTGTTCCCAACTAAGGCTTGGAGGTCCCAGCAGAGACGTGTGTGAGCCAGAAGGAAAAGGCTATGGCTGCCTGCCATATGAGAAAGTTCCAAAAGAGAGTCAACAGGGGGAACTTCAGTGAACTCAGTACTGCGAATACCTCAGATAAGCACTAGAACGGAGGCCACACTACCTATCTGCAGAGAGAGAATTCTGTTGTGAGTTCATTCTCTTCTTGACCAGTTGTGAGTTCTCCTTCCAGACTCCCTCTGTTGGTAACAGGAGGTAGAGAGGCTGATTTGATTGGTGGAGATCTGCCACCTGAGAATGTGGATGACGATTGGATCTCAGCAGTCTCCGATTGGATTTAAGACAGCCGACGCCCTATTCAGTTGCTGGTGATTCCTTCTGGCTTGTCAACTCTTGGTTTTCAGCTCTGCTCCAGTCATCTAAAGCTAAGTTTTTCTGGTAATGTTCACACTTGATTTTGTTGGTCTATTCAGTTTTTTGGTGTGGTCAGCCAGCCCCTGCTGGGGGCTGTGCTGAATTTCCACTCTTATTTATCAGTATTTTGCCAATTGGCTTTTTGTCCCTTGCTAGTTCGGTCTCTTTTTGCTCTGTCTCAGAATATTTCAGAGTGCTGATATAGTGGGAGAAGTCTAGTGACTTCAGGGTTAATTTTGCTATCAGAAGTGTTGGACATGATTTTTGTAGGGTTTTTGGTAGGTTGCAGACAGTGTCTTTCCTTTCCTTTCCTGTCTAGTTAATTTGGGTCCCATCATTTGCTCAGTCTATTTTCCTGCCTGTGTTTGTGCCTTCATCTTGTTTCACCGTCAATAAATGTGTGGGGGCTATCTATTCCTTTGGGGTCTGCTCTGGGGCAGTTAGATTTCCCTTTTCTTGCTTTAGGCTTATTTAGTCCTCCGGCCATGACGAGGCATCTAGGAACATCGTAGGCACGCTCCATGGCTACTACTAGGAAATGGTTGAGGAGGTAAAAGTGGCTGGGACCCAAGGAGGTAGCGACCATGCTATTTTAGAATTTTGGATAACTAGAGGCGGAAGACCTGTGAAGACTCAGACGTCAAGGTTAGATTTCAGAAAGGCAGATTTTAAGGGATTCAGAAAGAGAATTGGAGGGATCCAATGGCTGGATATCCTTAAAGACAAAAATGTCCAGGAAGGATGGGAAATCTTGAAAAATGAAATTCTCAAAGCACAGTTGTTAACAATTCCGAAAAGAGGGAAGAATAGGAAGCAGTTAAGGAAACCAGGATGGATGAACACAGAACTTAAGCACATGCTAAAAAGGAAGAAAAAAATGTTTATAAAATGGAAAGAGGGAGGCATATCTAAAGAAGAATATAATGCTGTCTGCAGAACCTGCAGGGCACAAATCAGATTAGCTAAAGCTGAAAATGAATTGAGGCTTGCAAGAGATGTCAAAAGCAATAATAAAGGATTTTGGGGATATGTCAAAAGTAAAAGAAAAGTCAAAGATGCTATAGGATTTTTACAGGATGTTGAGAAGGCTGAACTTTTAAATTCCTATTTTGCATCTGTTTTCTCTCAGAAACGAAATGTAACATCAACTGTTATTCACTGTCCTATTAAGGGAATAGAAGAATCCAGGATATCTATAAACAGAAAGATAGTGAGGAAACACTTAGCTAGCCTAAATGAATTCAAGTCTCCAGGTCCAGATGAATTACACCCCAGAGTACTGAAGGAGATAGCAGAAGAAATTTTTGAACCCCTCTCTATAATCTTTGAAAATTCTTGGAGAACAGGAGAAGTGCCAGAAGACTGGAGAAGAGCAAATGTTGTTCCTATCTTCAAAAAGGGGAAGAAGGTGGACCCAGGCAACTATAGGCCGGTGAGTCTGACTTCTATACCAGGAAAGATCTTTGAACAAATTATTAAACAACATGTATGTCAATACCTGGATAAGAATGAAGTGATTAAACAGAGTCAGCATGGGTTTGTAACTAATAAGTCATGTCAGACTAACTTAATTTCCTTCTATGACGGTATCACTGATTGGGTGGATCAAGGAAATGCTGTAGATATAGTATATCTTGACTTCAGCAAAGCATTTGACAAAGTCTCTCATACAATCCTTATTGAAAAAATGATTAAGTATGGAATGGACAAGGCAACTGTTAGGTGGATTCATAACTGGCTTAGTGATCGGACCCAAAGAGTGGTCGTAAATGGCTGCACATCCAGTTGGAAGAATGTCTCAAGTGGGGTACCACAGGGCTCTGTCCTGGGCCCTGTATTGTTCAACATCTTTATCAACGATTTAGATGAAGGAATTGAGGGTAAACTGATTAAATTTGCTGATGACACAAAGCTAGGAGGGATAGCTAATACTAGAGAAGAGAGAGAGAGGATTCAAAAAGATTTAAATAAACTGGAGAAGTGGGCAGCAACTAACAGAATGGTTTTTAACAGGGAGAAATGCAAAGTACTACATCTGGGCAATAAAAATGGAAAAAGCATATATAGAATGGGAGGAATAGGGCTAAGTGACAGCACATGTGAAAAAGACTTGGGTATACTAATAGATCACAGACTGAATATGAGTCAACAGTGTGATGCAGCAGCAAAAAAGGCAAATGCAATTCTAGGATGTATTAACAGAAGCATACAGTCTAGATCACGTGAAGTCATTATTTCCCTCTACTCCTCTTTGGTCAGACCTCATCTGGAATATTGTGTCCAGTTTTGGGCACCACATTTTAAAAAAGACATCAACAAACTGGAGCAAGTTCAGAAAAGAGCGACCAGAATGGTGACCGGTCTGCAAACCCTGTCTTATGAGGAAAGGTTGCAGGATTTGGGAATGTTTAGTTTGCAAAAGAGAAGACTGAGAGGAGACTTAATAGCTGTCTACAAATATCTAAAGGGCTGTCACATTGTAGAAGGATCAACTTTATTCTCATTTGCGCAAGGAAAGACTAGAAGCAATGGGATGAAACTGAATGGGAGGAGACACAGATTAGATATTAGAAAAAACTTTTTGACAGTTAGAGTGATCAATGAGTGGAACAGGCTGCCACGAGAAGTGGTGAGTTCTCCTTCAATGGAAGTCTTCAAACAGAGGCTGGACAGACATCTGACTGGGATGATTTAGCGAATCCTGCTTTGAGCAGGGGGTTGGACCAGATGGCCCAGGAGGTCCCTTCCAACTCTACGATTCTATGATTCTATGATTCTACTAGTTGTGTGGTAAGATCAGGGATCTGCAATCTGCATAGTTACCAACCTCTCTGGTTTTCTGGGCTTAACTTGTTTAGACTTTTTCCTCCTCGGTGACCCATTCATAACAGAATCACCAGCCATACCGCAGATTCTAGGGTACTCAAAAGCAGGAAGGAGTTGTTAAAAAAAAAAAGTGTCAGGCTATATTTTTTCCTCTTTTTTCTCTGGGGCCGTAGGAGGATTTTTTTTTCTTTTTCCTAATGGAGATTAAGCAATTGTCTGATCGTGTGGAGCAGCTGGCTGCTGAAGTGTGGGTAATTTCTGCCTACCTCATTCAGTCACATGCTGCTGAACCTAAGATCCCTACTCCTGATGTGTTTTCTGGGGATCGGTCTAGATTTCTGAATTTTAAGAATAATTGTAAATTGTTTCTTGCCTTGAAACCTAACTCATCGGGGAGCTCTGTGCAGCAAGTTAAAATTGTCATCTCCTTGCTGCGCGGCGATTCCCAGGATTGGGCTTTTTCTCTGACATCTGAAAATCCTATTCTGACTAATGTGGATGCATTTTTTCAAGCCTTGGGGTTGTTGTATGATGAACCTAATGCTGTTGATCAAGCTGAGAGAACCCTGTTGGCATTAAACCAGGGTCAGGATTCTGCAGAGTTATACTGTCAAAAATTCCGAAAGTGGGCGGTCCTTACTACATGGAATGATAGTGCATTGGCACCTCTCTTTCGGAAGGGTTTATCAGAGACCGTAAAAGATGTTATGATGGGACTTCCTGTTCCCTCTGGTCTGGATGATTCTATGTCATTAGCCATTCAAGTTGATCGGGGTTTACGTGAACGTAAAACTACACGGGAGGCGCTGCCATATTTTGAACAAACGTCTGAACCTATGCAATGCGATGGGGTTTTGTCTAGGGCGCAACATCAGGAGTTTAGAAGGCGTAATAAGCTGTGTTTTTTCTGTGGAGACACCTCTCATATTATTTCTGTCTGCCCAAAACGAGAGAAACATTTTGCACACACATTTGCTGTGGGCAGTATACAACCTAAGTTTCTTTTGGCAATTACTCTGATCTGCTCCTTATCCACGTTTTCCACGAGGGCTTTTGTGGATTCAGGAGCAGCGTTGACTCTGATGAATTTGGACTTTGCTAAATGTTGTGATTTTTCCATGACGCCGCTGCGGACGCCTATTCCGTTGAGGCGTATTGATGCTACTCCTTTGGCGGAGAATAAACCTCAGTTTTGGACCCAGGTGACAATACGAGTTGCCCCCGACCACCAAGAAAATTGTAAATTTTTGGTGCTGCATAATCTGCATGATACTATTGTTCTGGGTTTTCCTTGGTTGCAAACTCACAGTCCAGTTTTGGATTGGAAATCTGGGTCTGTGGTGAGTTGGGGTTGTCAGTGTGTTCTTAGGGACGCTCCTGTTTTCTCCACCTCTCCTCAGTCTCATGATATTCCTGATTATCTAGCTGATTTTTCTGATGTATTTAGTGAGAGCAAGTCTGCGTCTTTGCCTCCTCATAGGAGTTATGACTGTGCAATTGAGTTGATGCCTGGGTGTAAATTTCCCAGGGGTCGGCTTTTCAACTTATCAGTACCCGAACATGATGCTATGCGATCCTATATTAAGGAGTCATTGGAGAAGGGTCATATTAGACCATCCTCCTCACCTTTAGGTGCTGTTTTCTTTTTTGTGGCCAAGAAAGATGGTTCATTAAGACCATGTATTGATTATCGTGCCCTTAACAAGATGACGGTTAAATATCAGTACCCGTTACCTCTGATGTCTGATTTATTCTCCAGAGATAAGAGTGCCTGCTGGTTTACTAAGCTTGACCTCAGGGGGGCGTATAATCTTATTCGCATCAAGCACGGGGATGAATGGAAGAAGGCGTTTAATAGTCCGGAGGGACATTTTGAGTACCTGGTGATGCCTTTTGGGCTTACTAATGCCCCTTCTGTCTTCCAGTCCTTTATGAATGATATTTTCTGTGACCTTGTGGATAAGTTTTTGATCATCTATCTGGATGATATTTTGATCTTTTCTAGTGATTGGGATTCTCATGTGGAACACGTCCGGACTGTGTTCCGGATTTTGAGGGAGAATTCCCTGTTTGTTAAGGGATCGAAATGCCTCTTTGGTGTACAGAGGATTTCATTTTTGGGATTTATCTTATCTCCATCCACTATTGAAATGGACCCGGCCAAGGTACAGGCCATTTATGATTGGGTTCAGCCTACTTCTTTGAAGGCCCTCCAGAAGTTTTTGGGTTTTGCTAATTTCTATCGTAAATTTATAGGTAATTTTTCTGGTATTGTCAAACCACTGACTGATCTGACCAAGAAGGGCGCTGATGTGCTGAATTGGTCTCCTGAGGCTATCTCAGCATTTCAGGAGTTTAAGCAGAGATTTACTTCAGCTCCAGTTTTACGGCAACCTGATGTCTTACTTCCATTTCAGGTGGAGGTAGATGCTTCTGAGATTGGTGCAGGAGCTGTTTTGTCCCAAAAAGACCCTGTGACTTCTAAGATGAATCCTTGTGCCTTCTTTTCTCGAAAGTTCTTCTCATCTGAACGCAACTATGTCATGGGGAATCGGGAATTGTTGGCCATGAAGTGGGCATTTGAGGAGTGGAGACATTGGTTGGAGGGAGCAAAACATCAAGTTGTGGTCCTCACCGATTACACGATCACAAGAATTTGATTTATCTGGAGTCGGCCAAACGCTTGAATCCTAGACAGGCTAGATGGGCCTTGTTTTTCACATGTTTTAATTTCGTGGTCTCTTTTCTTCCGAGCACTAAGAATGATAAGGCAGACGCCCTTTCTAGGAGTTTCTTTGCCGATTCTCTTAGTGTGACGGAGCCTACTACCATCCTAGGTGAGGGGGTAGTTCTTTCTGCCATTTTGCCCGATTTGAGACGCGACCTGGAGAAATTTCAGGAGGATAAACCTGAGCATTGCCCTATGGGAAAATTGTATGTTCCTGATCAGTGGAGAAAGAGAGTGATGTCTGAAATTCATTGCTCCGCATTGGCTGGTCATCCAGGTATTTTTGGTACCAGAGATTTGGTGAGTCGGTCTTTTTGGTGGCCTGCCTTATCTCGTGACGTCAGGAACTTTGTACAGTCATGTGGGACTTGTTCTCGGTCTAAACCCTGTTCTCGTTCTAGTGGGTTGCTGATGCCCTTGCCGGTGCCCAAGAGGCCATGGACCCATATCTCAATGGATTTTATTTCTGATCTTCCAGTCTCTCAGAGAATGACTGTTATCTGCGTGATTTGTGATAGATTTTCGAAGATGGTTCATCTTGTATCACTCCTAAAGTTGCCATCTTCTGCTGAGTTGGTGCCCTTCTTTTTACAACAGGTGGCTCGGTTACATGGGATTCCTGAGAATATTGTGTCCGACAGAGGAGTCCAGTTTGCTCCCAGATTCTGGAAAGCCTTTTGTTCCAATCTGGGAATTCAGTTATCCTTCTCCTCTGCATTTCATCCCCAGACCAATGGACAGACTGAGAGAACAAACCAGACCTTGGAGTCTTATTTGAGATGTTCTATATCTGCTGATCAGGATGATTGGGTCTCATTTTTGCCCTTGGCCGAATTCGCACTGAACAATAGAGTTAGTTCTGCCACTTTGATGTCACCCTTTTTCTCTAATTTTGGATTTCATCCTCGATTCTCTTCAGGGCAAGTGGAATCTTCGTCCTGCCCAGGCGTGGACACTGTGGTTAAGAGAATGCAGCAGATATGGGACCAAGTGGTGGATAAGTTGTCCCTCTCTCAAGAAAAGGCCCAGGGATTTTCCAACCGGCATAGGACCATTGGTCCCTGGTTTAAAGTGGGTGATATGGTTTGGTTGTTGTCTAAGAATATTCCTATGAAGGTTGCATCTCCTAAATTTAAGCCAAGATTTATTGGTCCTTATAAGATTTTGGAAATTCTTAATCCTGTTTCGTTTCGATTGGCTCTTCCAGTTACGTTCAAGATCCATAACGTATTTCACAAATCTCTGTTGAAGAGGTTTGTTGAGCCAGTGGTTCCTATGGCAGCACCTCCTGACCCTGTGTTGGTTGAAGGCAATGTGGAATATGAGGTAGAGAAAATATTGGATTCTCGTTTGGTTAGACGGAGACTCCAGTATGTGGTCAAATGGAAGGGTTATGGTCAGGAGGATAATTCTTCTGTCTCTGCCTCCGATATTCATGCCAATAGATTGGTTCGTGCTTTTCACAGGGCCCATCCTGATCGGCCTGGTGGCGTGGATGAGGGTTCGGTGACCCCTCCTCAAGAGGGGGTACTGTTGTGAGTTCATTCTCTGGTTCACCAGTTGTGAGTTCTCCTTCCAGGCTCCCTCTGGTGGTAACAGGAGGTAGAGAGGCTGATTTGATTGGTGGAGATCTGCCACCTGAGAATGAGGATGACGATTGGATCTCAGGAGTCTCAGTTTGGATTTAAGACAGCCGACGCCCTATTCAGTTGCTGGTGATTCCTTCTGGCTTGTCAGCTTTTGGTTTTTAGCTCTGCTCCAGTCATCTAAAGCTAAGTTTTTCTGCTAATGTTCACACTTGATTTTGTTGGTCTATTCAGTTTTTTGGTGTGGTCAGCCAGCCCCTGCTGGGGGCTGTGCTGAATTTCCCCTCTTATTTATCAGTATTTTGCCAACTGGCTTTTTGTCCCTTACTAGTTCGGTCTCTTTTTGCTCTGTCTCAGAATATTTCAGAGTGCTGATACAGTGGGAGAAGTCTAGTGACTTCAGGGTTAATTTTGCTATCAGAAGTGTTGGACATGATTTTTGTAGAGTTTTTTGTAGGTTGCAGACAGTGTCTTTCCTTTCCTTTCCTTTCCTGTCTAGATAGTTTGGGTCCCATCATTTGCTCAGCCTATTTTCCTGCCTGTGTTTGTGCTTTCATCTTGTTTCACCGTCAATTCATGTGTGGGGGCTATCTATTCCTTTGGGGTCTGCTCTGGGGCAGTTAGTTTTCCCTTTTCTTGCTTTAGGCTTATTTAGTCCTCCGGCCGTGACGAGGCATCTAGGAACATCGTAGGCACGCTCCACGGCTACTGCTAGTTGTGTGGTAAGATCAGGGATCTGCAATCTGCATAGTTACCAACCTATCTGGTTTTCTGGGCTTAGCTTGTTTAGGCTTTTTCCTCCTCGGTGACCCATTCATAACAGAATTCCTATTTCGCTTCCAGGCTGACCAACTCCTCCATCTGTACTCTGGGTCCTGGACGGCACTTAGTAAGTGCAGGTAAAGGAACTGCATGACTGTGTCTGTCATCTTTCTCCTGCGCCTGGCACATGGCTCTGCTACATCCTGCACTGCACACCATCTACCAACTCTTTCATCTGCCCTGCGACTACGGCCCTACCTGTGCAGGGCTTCTATATCTTATCTGCACCACAACATCTGTCCCAGAGAAGCGACACTGTAGCGCGGGTCAATCTGATCAGAAACCACAGGTGGCGTCACGTATCATTCACCTATAAATGTTATTCACCCCTTTGCATGGATGCCCAGGGCCACGCAACGGGTCATCACTAGTGTTGAGCATTCCGATACCGCAAGTATCGGGTATCGGCCGATACTTGCTGTATCGGAATTCCGATACCGACTTCCGATATTTTTTCAATATCGGAAGTCGGCATCGGAATCGGAAGTTCAAAGTTGATTGACAGCCGAAATGACGTCATCATGATGCGCGGTGTGTGCGCATCATGATGCGCCGTCATTTCGGGCCTTCCGGGGGTCTCTGCCGGCCTGCCGGGGGGCTGTGTGGACTGCCCGGGGTCTGTACCGGCCTGCCGGGGGGCTGTGCCGGCCTGCCGGTGGTCTGTGCACCCTGTGGGGGTCTGTACCGGCCTGCCGGTGGTCTGTGCACCCTGTGGGGGTCTGTACCGGCCTGCCGGGGGGCTGTGCCGGCCTGCCGGGGGGCTGTGCTGATGTCCGGGGGTCTGTGCAAGCATCGTCCGATGGGACTATAAGTCCCATCTGGCGATGCCTGCTACCATGACAGTGATTGACACATTAGCCAATGATGGGACAGTAGTAGTCCCATCATCCGGCTAATGTGTTAAATGTTAAAAAAATAAAAATAAAAATACTACATACATACTACATGCATGCTACATACATACTACATGCTACATACATACTACATATATACTACATGCATGCTACATACATACTGCATGCTACATACATACTACATACATACTACATACATACCACATATATACTACATCCATACTACATGCATGCTACATACATACTACATACATACCACATATATACTACATACATACTACATACATACTACATACATACCACATATATACTACATACATACTACATGCATGCTACATACATACTACATACATACTACATACATACTACATGCATGCTACATACATAACACATATATACTACATGCATGCTACATACATACTACATGCTACATACATACTACATATATACTACATACATACTACATACATACTACATGCTACATACATACTACATACATACTACATGCTACATACATACTACATACATACTACATACATACTACATGCATGCTACATACATACTACATGCTACATACATACCACATATATACTACATACATACTACATACAATACATTCATACAATACATACATAGACATACAGTACATATAACATAGCTTAACATACTTACCAATACTTGTCACATTGTTCCCCGAAGCCATTGTCTTTTACGGAATAAATATTAACATAACAAACCACAAAAATACTCACCCACGATCCGAAGCAGTCCACGAGTGTGTCCCATGACGATCTTGGGTAGAGAACTGCAGCATCAGCTGATGCTGCCGTTCTCTACGGGCTGCAGGAATCCAATGACGGAAGGTAGGTATCCTTCCGCACTGTATTCCTCCGCCACTTAAAAAAAAAAAAAAGTCCCTAGTCTCACTTTATGCCATTGCTGCGTGGGAAATTCACTTTATGCCATTGCTGCGTGGGAAATTCCCACACAGCAATAGCATAAAGTGAGACTAGGGACTTTTTTTTTTTTAAGTGGCGGAGGAATACAGTGCGGAAGGATACCTACCTTCCGTCATTGGATTCCTGCAGCCCGTAGAGAACGGCAGCATCAGCTGATGCTGCAGTTCTCTACCCAAGATCGTCGTGGGACACACTTGTGGACTGCTTCGGATCGTGGGTGAGTATTTTTGTGGTTTGTTATGTTAATATTTATTCCGTAAAAGACAATGGCTTCGGGGAACAATGTGACAAGTATTGGTAAGTATGTTACTCTATGTTATATGTACTGTATGTCTATGTATGTATTGTATGAATGTATTGTATGTAGTATGTATGTAGTATATATGTGGTATGTATGTAGCATGTAGTATGTATGTAGTATGTATGTAGCATGCATGTAGCATGCAGTATGTATGTAGCATGCATGTAGTATATATGTAGTATGTATGTGGTATGTATGTAGCATGTAGTATGTATGTAGCATGCATGTAGTATGTATGTAGTATGTATGTAGCATGCATGTAGTATATATGTAGTATGTATGTAGCATGTAGTATGTATGTAGCATGCATGTAGTATGTATGTAGTATGTATGTAGTATGTATGTGGTATGTATGTAGCATGTAGTATGTATGTAGCATGCATGTAGTATATATGTGTTATGTATGTAGCATGTAGCATGCATGTAGCATGCATGTAGTATGTATGTAGTATGTATGTAGTATGTATGTGGTATGTATGTAGCATGTAGCATGCATGTAGTATGTATGTAGTATATATGTGGTATGTATGTAGCATGTAGTATGTATGTAGCATGCAGTATGTATGTAGCATGCATGTAGTATATATGTAGTATGTATGTAGCATATATGTAGTATGTATGTAGCATGTAGTATGTATGTAGCATGCAGTATGTATGTAGCATGCATGTAGTATATATGTAGTATGTATGTAGCATATATGTAGTATGTATGTAGCATGTAGTATATATGTAGTATGCATGTTGCATGCATGTAGTATATATGTAGTATGTATGTTGCATGTAGTATATATGTAGTATGCATGTTGCATGCATGTAGTATATATGTAGTATGTATGTTGCATGTAGTATATATGTAGTATGAATGTAGCATGTATGTAGTATGTAGTATGAATGTAGCATGTATGTAGCATGTAATTTTTTTTTTTTACATTCAACACATTAGCCGGATGATGGGACTACTACTGTCCCATCATTGGCTAATGTGTCAATCACTGTCATGGTAGCAGGCATCGCCCGATGGGACTTGTAGTCCCATCGGACGATGCCTGCACAGACCCCCACAGGGTGCACAGACCACCGGCAGGCCGGCACAGCCCCCCGGCAGGCCGGCACAGCCCACCGGAGCCTGCACAGACCACCAGCAGGCCGGCACAGCTCCCCAGCAGGCCGGCACAGCCCACCGGAGCCTGCACAGACCACCGGCAGGCCGGCACAGCCCCCCGGCAGGCCGGCACAGACCACCGGAGCCTGCACAGACCCCCTGGCAGGCCGGCACAGCCCCCCGAAAGGCCCGTACAGACCCCAGAGAGGCTGTACAAGGCAAAAACAGGGTTTTTCTTATTCCGATACCGGAAGTCCCATAGACTTGAATGGGACTTCCGGTATCGGAATCGGCGATACCGATACTTTTTTTTAAGATCGGCCGATCCATTCCGATCCGATACTTTGAAGTATCGGACGGTATCGCTCAACTCTAGTCATCACCACCAACGTGACACATCCCTCTGAGACACCGGCCCGGTACCGATTAACCCCGCTGCCCTGGCTGGCCACCCACACTCCATGTCAGATTTATCATGGACTGGGGAATTCACCATTTGACTTGATAACCCAGGCATGGTATGTGGGAAAGAGCTACATGGACTAATGTGAAGTGTGACCTGCTGCATCATTCACTTTTGGTGGGGGCGAAGGATACAAGGAAAGGGGTTCTTCCTGACCAGGAGCCAGCACTTGACGACTCAGTGCTTGCATTTTTTGAAACTTCAGAAGAGGAGGGCATATTTGCTGGAGTCTGTTTCGGCAATGTAAGCCAAAACCAGTTCCTGATGCTCCGGCTTTAAAAGCGGTTAACCTACTCCCAGAAAAGTGATTGATCTAGGCTGCTGTGCACACTCACGGCAGCCCCGCCCTGCCCCAGGCTTTATTTATTTTTGCATCCATGTCTGAGCCTGCATTGCCCTTCATCTGTGTTTGCTGGTCAGGCAGTGTGTGGAGGTCAAACCTGAGATGTCTGTGTTCAGACCTGGTTGGCCTTCATCTGCACCTGCTCCATCTGGCTGCACGGGAGTGATGCAGATATGCTTCAGGTATGGATTGCATTTGATATGGTCTTGCTTTTAAAACATTTAGGAGGCCGCAATGGCACAGTGAATAATAAAAATGTAGAGTAGGACCCCCCATATGAGATTGCCTTGGCGTGGCGGGGTGGCTCAATATATTGATCAATATTTTGCTAAATGTCTCATTTTGAATGCAATAAGATATGTGCATATGCACTTCATGTTATGCGTTCTGACCACTGGCATTGCTGGCTCTTCTCTCTTTTTATTGCAAATTGGTTTTGTGGCTGACCACCACTGTTGCCTTGCACGCTGGGTCATGTTCGCCACCTTTTCTGTGTTTATTGTGATTGATCTAGGCTGCTGTGCACACTCACGGCAGCCCCGCCCTGCCCCAGGCTTTATTTATTTTTGCATCCATGTCTGAGCCTGCATTGTCCTTCATCTGTGTTTGCTGGTCAGGCAGTGTGTGGAGGTCAAACCTGAGATGTCTGTGTTCAGACCTGGTTGGCCTTCATCTGCACCTGCTCCATCTGGCTGCATGGGAGTGATGCAGATATGCTTCAGGTATGGATTGCATTTGATATGGTCTTGCTTTTAAAACATTTAGGAGGCCGCAATGGCACAGTGAATAATAAAAATGTAGAGTAGGACCCCCCATATGAGATTGCCTTGGCGTGGCGGGGTGGCTCAATATATTGATCAATATTTTGCTAAATGTCTCATTTTGAATGCAGTAAGATATGTGCATATGCACCTCATGTTATGCGTTCTGACCACTGGCAGTGCTGGCTCTTCTCTCTACTCCCAGAAAAGGTAGCCTTCAAGGCCTTCCGGAGCCAGACCATGACGCAAGCTCAACACCTCCTGCGTTAGCTGCTATTGTGCTTTTGCCACTACCAGCAGATGCACCACCACCATCAGCAGCAGCTGGCCCCCCCACACCCACGGCCTCTTCCACCAAATTTCAAAATGTGCAGAACATGAACCCAAAATAACATCAGATATATGGTACTGTATCAGAAGCGAACAGCTCTATACAGTCAAAGGATGATTGTCAATCTCCCTATATATACCATCAGTCACACAGAGATGCTCACAGGCTCAGTATGGATTAGACAAGAATATAAAAAGTAGAAAAAGTGTACAGTATTATCAGATAGCAGGTATATATAGTATAGTTTAAACATTCTAAATCTTTGTAGATATTTCAGGAGGCAGACCCAGACGCTCTCAGGCTCAGTATGGATTACAACACAATATAAAAAGCCATAAAACGGTAATGGATCTGAAGAATACAGCTGTACACAGTGTAGGGGTCATTGTTGTCAATCTCAGTATTTATTTCCACAGTCAGAAAATAACTCTCACTTGGTCAGTTTGGATTAGACCAGAATATAAAAAGCAGTAAATGGGTAATGTATCACAAGCGTAGAGCTGTATACACTAGTGTTAGGGTAATTTTTAAATGTACATCTAAATTGCAGGAGTAACCCACAGACTGTCACACGCTCGGGATGGATCACACCACAATATAACAAGAAAATCCGCAAGAAATAATCACACATGTGGGACAATGTTCCAGGTGTCAATGATACACTTAGAGTGGTGGGTGGAGGAGGACTTCCTGGCAGAAAGGGTACAGTATCACCAGATACCAGGTTTATATAGCATAGTCTAAACGTTAAAAATGTACGTCTATATATTCAGGAGTAGTGTTGAGCCACCCCGCTAGTGTTCCAGTTCGTTTTGGTTCATCGAACACGAGGCAAGTTCGTCGAATGTTCAACGAACAACGTCGAACACCATTGAAAACAATGGCAGGCAAACACAAACACATACAAACACATTGAAAACAATTACAAAACACCTTAAAAGGTGTCCCAAAGCAGACACAGTGCTCAGAATACAAAAATAACATATGGAAAACGGCAACTACATAAAGAAAAGAGGTGGAGAAGTAAAAGGAGGAGGAGGAGACACAGATATAGGCATGTCATGCCCTTATGAAGTCAAGAAAGACTGGAATAAATATGTAAAATACCAAAAAACAGTAAAAATCTGAAATCGAAGACGATCATATACCGTCGGACTTCACACCATAAATTAGGCCAACTGCTGATCGGGTGGCGTTATTCCCACGAACCTCCGAACAGCGTCCATGAAGGCAAAGTGTTTGGTTCCGGGGGCAGTATGGTTGCAAAGCTGAACCTTAAGGAATGTCCAGAAGGGCACCACCAGGACTGGAGCTTGCGACTTAATTCAACTCCACCCGGGAAACCTCAACCATGCCAGCTACATGTCCGGGGCTGCATGCGCGCTACACTGAAAGGGCCAGCATGTGTCGCTTACAGGTGCAGATAACCCGCTGAACCCCGTTAGTGATGGAGATCTGGGATTACAATTCTTCCCCGCGAACGAGGATTTCCCAGTAAGTGCAGGTGAACCGGAATTCCGGAATTAGGCCTAACTGGCATTCCAGAAAGAATGTGAAATAATTAAGTGTCCAAACCACAGGTGCTGTAGCTAGCTTAACAGCTGGGTTCCTATGCTGAGTAGCACGCAGTTCTTACATAAACAGGCGGCATAGCTTGATTTACTGGTGGGCTCCTCTGCTGAGTAGCAGACAGTGCTACAAGGCCCAAAAGGATTTTTTGGACAAGATGCTGTAAAAAATAATTAGAAACACACATGGTGTAGCTCCTTGACAGGTGTACAACACCGCTTGCTACCACACACCGCTGCTATGCCATGAAACAGTCTATTAACATTGAAAACCATTATTAATGTGAAAATGAAGTTACGCTTTTGGTGAACGAACCTGTTATGAATGAGTCACCGTAGGAGGCAAAAACAGAAATACTAGCTAAGTCCAGAAAACCAGAGAAGTTGGCAGCTATCGGATTGCAGACCCCTGAATCTATCAACAACAACTAGCAGTAGCCGTGGGGGGTTCCTACGGTGCCCTAGACGCCTCGATCACAGCCGGAGAACTACATAGCCTGAAGACAGAAAGGGAAATCTAAACTGCCCCAGAGCAGACCCCAAAGCAATAGGCAGCCCCCAACATATAATGACGGTGAAGCAAGATGAAAAAACACTCACACAGATAGAAAGATAGGCTAGGCTTCAAAAAGACTATATCAGTACTCAGGTATTTCTGAAGACAGAGCAAAAAGGAATTCAGCTCACCCCAGCAGGGAATGGCAGAAATCAAGGAAAACAATGCAAAACAAAACCAAAACACAAATGCAAAAAGTAGAGCAGAAAACATAGCTTTTGAGGAGCAGGAATCAGACTGGTCTCCTAGAATCCCTCAGAGAGATCACCAGCAAGGCAGAGGGGCATCGGCTGCCTTATATCCAGTCAGTAATTCCCATCACCCAGTCATCATCATCCTGCCCAGGTGCTTGGTAATCAGCCTCACTACCTTCCTTCACCAGAAGAGGGAGTTCATCAGACCTCAATGGTGAAGGGGAAAATGAACTCACAACATGAACCGTTCTCAAACGTAACCTCGAACAGCCGAATTTTAAGCAAAGTGTTCGAGTTGGACAAACGGCTCGAACACTGCCCAAAACAGCTAGAATTTTAGCTTGGCGAACAGGTCGACTCGAACTCCGCTCATCTCTAATCAGGAGGCCGACTCAGACGTTCTCAGGCCCAGTATGGATTCGACAAGATTGTAGAAAGTTGAGAAAGGGTACAGTATCATCCGATAGCAGGTATATATGTAGCTGTTAGGTGTCGGGTTCCTGCCACTGCACAGCAGGAATCCAGAGCCTTGCACCCAGCGGTCTCCCATTCTTCTTCGGCCGCAGTGGAGCCTGCTCAGCAGATTCATCAGTCCCAGCGCTCTGCCCAGGCCAACTCTGTGGGTTTGCTTGCTGTTGCCACCTCTGGCACAGCTATGACAATGCATGCTGCTCAGCAGCGAGATTCTCCAGGGACTAAGTCCTCATGTCGGGCCACTGAGCATGCCCGTGGAGTGATCTCCCATTGGAGATTGAGGGTCATGTGCTCAGGTCCTGCTCGTGTTCAGATTGGCCCATCCGAGAAGCCAGGAAGGTCCCAGACGCCCGTGCCTATAAAAGGTTTGCATGGCCGCTCGCCCATGCGCTAGTATAGACTGTATTTACAGACTATGTGGAGTGAGTGATGTATGCACGTATGAATGTCTCTGGTGAATAACTCATTAAGAAAGCCCTACCCTTGGTACGAATGTGTTGTGCAGCCTAGCCTGCTTGCGCCCAGGCTTTGGTGTAGGTAGGTCTGAGGTTGAGTCAGGCACCTGGCCTCACCAGGGACTTAGCACACCTCAGTGCACATGCTCCATAGCCAGCATCTATAGCGGCGCTCGCGGCAGCGACGCCGCTCGCTCAGTGGGCCTAGAAGGACTCTAACCCCTTGTCCTTGGGGTAGAGTTCTGTGGCCGTACACTGTGAGCTCTTTTGGCCGAGCTCTGTGAGTTAACAGGCTCCGGCATCTACTTTCAGCGGTGGTGCTGCTCTGTGCAGTAACAGAGTTCGCTGTTATGATGAGTCACCGAAGGAGGAAAAAACAAAATACCAGAAAAACCAGAGAGGTTGGCAGCTATCGGATTGCAGACCCCTGGACCTATCCACAACAACTAGCAGTAGCCGTGGGGGGTTCCTACGGTGCCCTAGACCCCTCAATCACAGCCGGAGAGCTACATAGCCTAAAGACAGAAAGGGAAAAAACTAAACTGCCCCAGAGCAGACCCCAAAGCAATAGGCAGCCCCCAACATATAATGACAGTGAAGCAAGATGAAAACACTAACACAGATAGAAAGATAGGTTGAGCAAATGATGGGGCCCAAGCTAACTACATAGGACAGGATAGGAAAGCTGCTGTCTGCCATCCGCAAAAACCCTATCAAAATGAGCCAACCGACTGATAGGAAAAACAGGCCCTGAAGTCGCTAGGCTTCAAAAGACTATATCAGCACTCAGGTATATTCTGTAGACAGAGCAAAAGATCAACAGATCAGAGACAAAAATGGAATTCAGCTCACCCCCGGCCGGGGATGGCAGAACTCTCAAAAAACAAGGCAAGACAAAAACAAAACTGAAGAGTACAAAGCAGAGCAGAAAAACTTAGCTTTGAGATGCAGGAATCAGACTGGTCTCCAAGAATCCAGCAGGAAAATCACCAGCCAGGAAGAAGGGTGTCGGCAGCCTTATATCCAGTCCTCAATTCCAGCCACCCAGTTATCATCTAGCTGCCCAGGTGTTTGGTAATCAGTCTCACTACCTTCCTTCACCAGAGGAGGGAGTTCATCAGACCTCAATGGTGAAGGGAAAAATGAACTCACAACATTTCGCCCTGTCCACATTGGGTGACGTAACCCATGTGTGACTGGTTTCACACCGCTTAATTCTTCCCCCATTACTTAGCAGCAGTGTACCACCTCTGCACGGTGGACCCCGGTCTGCGAACGCACCTACTATTATTTTTTAATTTGGTGCGTTCTGCCAGCCCTAACAGTAGCATAGTTTACACAGGAAAAACCTATGTCTATATATCAGGAGGCAGACTCAGAGGGTCTCAGGCCCAGTATGGATTTGACGTGATTGAACAAAGTTGAGAAAGGGTACAGTATCACTGGATAACAGGTATATATAGCATAGTTTAAACATTAAAAACTTATGTCTATATATCAGGAGGCAGACTCAGAGGGTCTCAGGCCCAGTATGGATTTGACGTGATTGTACAAAGTTGAGAAAGGGTACAGTATCACCAGAAAACACGTATATAAACATAGTTTAAACATTAAAAATCTGCGTGTTTATTTCCGGAGTCTGACAAAGACACTCACAGTCTCAGTATGGATTAGGCCTCTTTCATACATCAGGTTTTCGCCGTCAGGCGCGATCCGGCGCTTTTGACAGAAACCGGATCCGGCGAAATGCAATGCCGGATCCGGTTTCCCCCCCATTGACTTGCATTTGCGCCGGATCGCGCCGGATGGCCATGCGTTTCATCCGGTTTTCACCGGATCCGGCAATGTGTCGCGATCCGGCGTCTGGAAAAAACGGCTACTGTAACGTTTTTTGTCTCCGGCGAAAAAGCCGGACACGCCGGATCCGGCGCGTCTGGCTTTTTCACACAATGAAAGCCTATGAGCGCCGCAATGCGCCGGATCCGGCGAAAGCCGAATCCGGCGGCCAGATCCGGTTTTTTGGTCTGAGCATGCTCAGTAGCTCTGCCCACAAGACATATATAAAAGCAAGACAGTGGGACCCACAGCCACACCCAACATGCCACCCAAGAAAGCAACCAAGCGAAGCAGGAGAAGGCAGGAGACCACTGCAGCACCATCAGCACCACAACCACCCCAAATGGAGCAGCAAATGCAACATGCTGAGGAGGGGAGGCCAGCAGCAGATGAGAGACGGTAATTATCAAATCCCCCATTCCTCCAAACTAGGGCTATTGAATATCAAGATATTCATTGGCCCTTTGTTTCTCTTTATTCAACAGCCGCCCAATAGATGCAGCAGCAGCAGCAGCAGCAATGGCAGCAGCTGGAACACCACCCACAGGCATGGAGTGTGGCCACCAGGAAGACAGCACATCATCTTCTGGGAGCCCTCCCTCGCATCATCAGCGTTTGACGGTAAGTTTTTATTTCCAAAATCCATCTTCTCTGTAATATATGTCTATTCATTGCCTTTTATTTCAAAACAGGATTCACAAGATGAAGAGGAGCTCCCAGAAGAAGAAGGAAGGGGTGGACAGACACCTGGAGTGGGCTCACAATTGGTAAGTTTTTTGCATCAAACGCAGAAACACAACATCACACTACACACAACACATAGAAAACAATGTTCTGCAGACCACACACAGCAAACAAATGCCTACATCCAAAGACATAACATTTTTTGTTTTCTTCTCTAGTCTTCCCAATCTGGTGCTCGGCCAAGAGGTCCTCGCAGTGCCTCCCAGGGTCGTCGGCGACAGCAACGCGGCGGTCACCAGCGTGTAAGTATAAATATTTTTGCTTTGTTTTTTTGCACTTTTTATTTCATTTCTTATATGGAGGCTAATTATGTTATTTTTGTCTTTTTCTTTAACAGCCTTCACAGCGTGCTCCCGACTCTGACGGTGAGGATGGAGGACTCGATGTGGACCACCTCATCGATCTCGTCCGAGAAAGGGAGCCGCTCTGGAATATGGCTGACCGCCGCCACGCTGACCTTATCGTTACCCGACGACTCTGGGAGGAAATCTGTTCGCTCCTTGTGGGCCGCTGGGAGGACCTCGATGTTCGGGCCCAGATTACAGAGCGTAAGTATATACAGTACCGGTTGCTTGATGTAAACCAGTGTTTCCCGAACTCCAGTCCTCGTGGTCCCCACGGATCATGTGTTCAGGCTTTCTATTTACTATGGAAATCCTGAAAACATGACCCCTGGGGACCATGAGGACTGGAGTTTGGGAAACACTGATGTTGTATACTAACCACTCCTTTCTCGTTTCAGGGAACAGAATTGTGAATCTGTGGCGGTCTGTGAGGGATCGTTTCAAGAAGGAGTTCAATAAAGAGATGCGGGCCCCGAGTGGATCTGGAGGACGCAGGAGCAAGTACAAGTACGCAGAAGCCCTGTCGTTCCTCCGGGAAACAATGGTCACCAGAAGGTAAATATTACACACCACATGTGAAAAAAAATGTTAGATGTAAATTTTTTTTTCAGCCAGGGCCATACCATGTCAGTATTTTAATTGTTTTTTTTCTCTTTATTCCACAGCACGGTGAGCAGCACTCGGGAGCCTGCACGATTGGACCCTTCTGAGGCGATCCATGAGGAGACCGGCACCGAGGGACACTTCGACCGCCCCGGTACATCTGCACCTTCCCAGCCTTACCACACATTTGACCCATCTGTCCCATCCACCAGCACAGGAGCATCGTGGCCGCCTACATTACATGAAGCTGCTGGTGAGGAGATCGCTTTCCCTTTACCCCACCCTTCTGCCCCTGCCACCTCTAGTACACCTGCGGGTACTGGGCGGCAGCGGCAGAGGGGTCAGGAAAAGACTTATGCGCCAGAGTTCTTGCATCTGAATGCATCTTTCCAGAACTGTCTAAAAGTCTTGTCAGAGCAAATCTCCGCAGGCTATCAGCAGATCAACTCCAGCATTCTGGAGGTGAAGACACTTCTGCAAACCATGCATTCAGAAGCAAGAACTTCGCCAAACCACACCTTTTTCAGGTCTGTTGTGGAGCGCATGGAAACGCTCTCTCCTGTCCAGCAGATGCATGTAATGCATTCATGCCACTCTGCTCTCCAGCAAGTTACCTCCCAACCTCCTCCTCCCACCACAGTAGTTCCTCCACCTGCACCCCCTCCAGCCACTTTCCATCCTCCCCCTCCTATTACATCTACACCCCCTCCAGCCACTTTCCATCCTCCCCCTCCTATTACATCTACACCCCCTCCAGACACTTTCCATCCTCCCCCTCCTATTACATACCATCCACCTCCCCAGCACCATCCACCTCCCCAGCACCATCCACCTCCCCAGCACCAGCAACCTCCCCAGCACCAGCAACCTCCCCAGCACCAGCAACCTCCCCAGCACCAGCAACCTCCCCAGTACCTGCAAACTCCCCAGTACCAGCAACCTCACCAGTACCAGACATCTCCCCACTTCCAGCAACCTGCCCCGTACCAGACATCTCCCCACTTCCAGCAACCTGCCCCGTACCAGACATCTCCCCACTTCCAGCAACCTGCCCCGTACCAGACATCTCCCCACTTCCAGCAACCTGCCCCGTACCAAACTCCTTCCCCATACAACTTGCCATCAACATCATCTGCTCCTACAGTCCCTGCCCAACCCTCCACTCCACCACCCACCACCTCTTCTGCTTCCCACATGTCCACCCATTCTGTAGTTTTTTCCACACCTTCACCTCTAACTGTTCCTTCCCCACCACGATCCCAGTCCTCTCTCCACACTCCCAGTGTCGAAGTGTCCCGCAGCCCCTACAGCAGTATTTCCACCACACACTACACAGATTTATAATGTGTGTATTTAAATAAAAATGACCAGTTTTATGGTTTCAGTTTTATAGTTTCAAAGTTTTATTAAACAAGTTTATTAAATTTTTAAAAAAGTTTACTAAAAAAAACATTTTTCAATAAAAGTTAAATTATTTTACACTGGTTGTCTGTCATTTCTTTCTGCAGCGAAAAAGGTTAAATACAGGGTATTTAAAAGGTGAAATGGTATTCAAAACTAGGTATATAACTGTGGGTAAATTTTAGCTTTTTGCCACAGTTGTGTTCCTGGTTGTGTTTGAAGCAAAGTATTTCACCTAAAAAGTTGTGTTTATTGTTGGTGATTTCCTAACAATGTACACAACTTTTGTTAAAAGGTGAAATACTTTGCATAAAACACAACCAGGTACACACCTGTGGCCTAAAGCTAAAAATAGAGACCATGACAAGATAGCCAACTTTGGTTGGCAAAGGTATATACTGTTGGTACAGAAGGTACACAAGTTTGGTTGGGCACAAATCTTTCACACTCTGTCATCCTGCCAGTGTACTCTGCCTTGAGGTGACATAAAGTATAGTGCAAAATTGTCCCTCATTACTGAAACCGTCACAGAACTTCTAGTGGTAATGTCATGGTAATCTTGCAAGGTGGTTTCTTCAGAGGTGTCCTCAATGGAAATGGGTTCCTTGCAGATAACAAAATTGTGGAGTACCACGCATGCTTTGATCACCTCGTCCACAGTTTCTGTCTTGAGGTTGATCGCAGTCAATAGGACCCGCCATTTGGCTGTCAGAATACCAAAGGTACATTCAACCATTCTTCTTGCTCTTGTGAGGCGGTAATTAAAAATGCGTTTTGGTCTTGTCAATCCTCTGCTAGAGTACGGTTTCAAAAGGTGTTCTGACAGCTGGAAGGCTTCATCCCCTACACAGACAAATGGCATAGGTGGACCAGATGTTTGCGGCAGCGGTCTAGGTGGTGGGAACTGGAAGGTGTTTCCATACAGTTTACGCCCCATGGCAGACAGTTTGAAAACTTGAGAGTCATTGGAGCGGCCATAGGCCCCAATATCAACCGCAATGAATTTGTATTCCGCGTCAGCGATGGCCATGAGGACAATTGAAAAATATTTCTTGTAATTGAAATATTCCGATCCCGATCCAGCTGGCTTTACAATGCGGATATGTTTCCCGTCCACAGCGCCCAAGCAGTTTGGAAACTGACATATCTGTTGAAACTTGTCAGCAATTTCAATCCACCTCTCTGTTGTGGGCTCTGGTAAAAACTCTTCAGCTAAGGAGTCCCACAGTGCACGGCATGTGTACTTCACAATTCCAGATATGGTGGAAATCCCGAGTCTGTACTGGAAATGCAGTGACGAAAGGGATTCTCCAGTTGCAAGAAATCTGTGGGGAATTAAAAAACAATAAATTAGTTTTAAATCACAGCATTACATACCAAAACTGACCTATAACACTTGGAGATGCAAACTACCACCAACAAGATTGCAGTGAAAGTGTGCTCTGATGCGAGCATATCCAATAAATGTGGCTTACCTTAAAGTCACCATCAGACGCTCTGCGGGTGAAACAGAGAAGCGGCAATAGGTGTCCGCTTTTCTTATGAGGTGTGCAATGTGCTCCACCAAGTAATCAAAATTCTCCATTTTCATCCTAACATATCCAAAAAATGTATCCGGGTTTCGTTGAAGGTCCATGCATAGTGTAGAATAGACCCCACGCGTCATTCTCTTGGCTGTGATGGGGTGGATCCACAAACGTTGTCTACGATGCCTGATGCGCTGCTGTCTCGCTCTCTCCTTCTCCAGAACAATCACCCTCAAACGATTCGCCTCCGCTGTAAAATCCGCCAAATTCTTCAAAATATTTCCAATGACAACATCCATCTTCGCCAGTAACTTGCTCTTCTCTCCAACCTGCACTTTCTCCTCTACAACCTGTCAAAGAAGGGCTCTAGGAACATGCTATATATAGTTTTCCAGTAGCCAATCCCGTTCGGAAGGCCACAAGGGTCAATTTTAAAAACCGGATCCGGCGTAATCCGTCGAAAAACGGATAGAAAAACGGATGAACCAGATGAGACGGATCCGGTTTTGTCTGTCAAGAAAAAAACGGATCCGGCAGAAAACCGGATCCGTCACATCCGGTTTTACTAAACATTTGCCGGATCCGGCGTTCCGGCACGACGCCGGATCGCGCCTGACGCCGAAAACCTGATGTGTGAAAGTAGCCTTAGACAAAAATCTAAAAAGTAGAAAAAGGGTTAGGTATTCGAAGCGTACACCAGTATACACTGTTGGGGTTTTTTTCCATCTTCATATATATTTCAGTCTCAGTAAGACAATCCAGACTCTCCGCAAGAGGAAATGAGATGGATACAAGTACAGACGGAAAGTCGACTGATTGCAGAAATTTTAGAATTACTAATCACAGTAAAAACTCCCGGGAGAATTCTCAGAGGCGATGCTGACCCTCAATTACTTTGTCTGTGGAGACAGCGAAAGCAGTTCTTGTGAAGAAAGGTTTGCTGTATCGCAGTACCGTGGAACCCATCACCGTTACTCATCTCCATCAAATTGTGATCACAGGGACAGATGTACACATTGTCCTCACTACCTATCATGATCTGTCAGGTGACTTTGGAGTGCAAAAGACACATGCCACAGGCCGTAGGCGATTCTATTGGATTGGCATGAGAGGACACATTTAAAAATGTGCGCAGGAATGTCACACGTCTGTGAGTCGGAAAACCGTGAAAGCTGATGATAAACCACCACTGCATCTCATTGTGAGTCGACGTCCATAACAAATGGAAGCCATTGATCATCTGAAGATAGAGCCCAGCAGGACAGGGCATAGCTATGTACTAACCATCATGTATCATTTCACCAAATTTGTATTGGCAGTCCCAGCGAAGTATTTAACAGACCAGACTACACAGTGGTGGAGCAGGGAGAGGTAAGTATTGCAAGTGCTGGTGCCCTGAGCAAGCAGGGGGGCCCACTCGTGGGCGGCGGTACTGGCACAGGGCCCCTCATAGTACGCCAGTGTGTCTGACGGCGGGTTTGCACCCCCACCATCAGAGACACTTGATTATACTATGAGGGACCTTGTGCCAGTGGAGTTGCCAATGAGTGTGCCCACCCACCTGTCCAGGGCAACGGCACTCGCACAGGTGCGTGCGCCAGGTGGTGACCCCGGCCCTGTGGAGGGAGGCAGCCCAGTTAGGGAGGTGGAAAAAATGGCATATGTTGATGTTGGACATTCAGTAGCTGCAAACGGAGTAATTGGAGAAGTCCGCGGAAGAGGAGGACAAAAGCAAGCCATTTTTCTGGCAATCTACGTGTCAGCAGGGGAGGGTGGGACAAAATCCTTTGAAACCCATGCATGGTTCATTTTAATGAAGGTTAGATCAGCAACATTTTGGGTCAACAGACGGGTCCTTTTTTCCGTCAGGATTGATTCAGCAGCACTGAAGACTCGTTCAGATAACACACTAGCAGCAGGGCAAGCGAGCTCCTTTAAGGCATATTGTGCCTATTCAGGCCAGGTGTCAAGTTTACTGGCCCAATAGTCAAAGGGGAATGACCGGTGAGGGAGAACATCGATATGGGAGGAGAAGTAGTTTGTTATCATTGTTGACAACTGCTGTCTCCTGTCACTATCGATCGATGCAGTATTACCAGTCGTGTGAGTGGTACTTGAAAAATCAGTCCACAACATGGTCATGAAACCCCTGTGTCCAACGCCACTTCGGCTGTGTGCACCTTGAACACCTCTTCTATGTTGCCCCCTACGGCTCGTTGGAAAAACATAACCGCCGCTGTGTGCTGGGAACGCCTCAAACAAACGGTTTACCAGAGTTGCTTTTTTGTTAGCCAATATTAGCTCAAGGTTGTCCTGTGGCATGATGTTTTGGAATTTGCCTTTATAGTGTGGATCCCAGGTTGCTGGCCAACCAGTAGTCATCATCGTTCATCATTTTGGCAATGCGGGGTCCCTTTTTAGGATCTGCAAGGCATAATCACACATGTGGGCCAATGTTCCAGGTGTCAATGATGCACTGCGAGTGCTGGGTGGAGGAGCACTTTCTGGCAAATCAACATCCCTCCTATCACGCACAAACCCTGTACCTGACCTTGCCACGCCAACACTTTTTCTTGCTCCCTGAGAAGCATCCTCCTCCCCAAAATAATTATCCACAACATCCTCCTCCTCTTCCTCTTTTTCCTCCACCTCGTCCACGAGACTTCCCTGAGCAGACAATGGCTGGCTGTCATCAAGGCTTCCCTCCTCCTCTTCCTCCTCGGCTGCAGATGCCTGCTCCTTAATGTGCATCAAAGTTTGCATGAGCAGATGCATAAGTGGGATGCTTATGCTTGTGATGGCGTCACCTGCGCTAACCAGCCGTATGCATTCCTCAAAACACTAAAGGACTTTATAGAGGTCTTTCAGCTTCAATCACTGCACACGAGACAACTCCATGTCTGCCTGCAAACTACCTGCCAGTGTATCCTCTCACAATTGATTTACAGCCTGCCTCTGTTCGCACAGCCTCTGAACCATGTGCAGGATGGAGTTCCACCTAGTTGCAACGTCGATAATTAGGCGGTGCTTGGGAAGGTGTAGCAATCGCTGCAGCTTCTGCATACGACTGGAGTGTACGGGTGACCGGCGGATGTGCGAGCAGTCTTCGCACCTTATGGAGCAGGGGTGTTAACTCTGGATAATTATTGAGGAAGCACTGCACCACCAAGTTCAAGGTGTGAGCCAGGCAAGGTATGTGTCTGAGTTTTGAAAGGGCTATGGCTGCCACAAAATTCCGGCCGTTATCACTAACTACCTTGCCTGCCTCAAGATGTAGACTGCCCAGCCATGACTCAGTTTGGGACTCACTATAGATTTGAGGATGCTGAATTATTGTCTCAGGCCCAGGAGAGATTACACCTCAATGTAACAGGCTGAAATTGGATGGTGTATGACAAGGTGGAGGGTGTCTGTAGGATTGGTGAGTATTTGAATCTCACTATAGATTTGAGGAGGCTGAACTATTGTCTCAGGTCCAGTAAAGATTACACCTCAACGTAACAGGCTGAAATTGGATGGTGTATGATAAGGTGGAGGGTGTCTATAGGATTGGTGAGATTTTGAATCTCACTATAGATTTGAGGATGCTGAACTATTGTCTCAGGCCCAGGAGAGATTACACCTCAATGTAACAGGCTGAAATTGGATGGTGTATGACAAGGTGGAGGTTGTCTATAGGATTGGTGAGATTTTGGATCTCACTAGAGATTTGAGGACGCTGACAATGATGCTCTCAGTCCAAGCATAGTTGCAGGCAGCCTAATAGGCAAGACTGCTGCACACACAAAACGGTGGAAAAATGAACGCTTGGTAACTGTGCAGAAAAGAGGAAGAAAAGTATTTTTGCTTTTAAAAAAGCAGTTTGCATAGCAGTTTGCAAACAGCAGTGCAGGGAGCCTTATAAGGCAGCCTAATAACCAACAGAGCTGATGCACAAAAATAGAGCCTCCCCTGTCACTGCACACAAACTGTTGTGTTTTAAATGGAAATCGCTAACAGCAGAAGCAGTTTTTTTGTTCTTCTTCCCTGCCTAACGCTCTCCCTTATTCTGAATCAGCAGCAGCAACCTCTCCCTAATGCTAATATCGGCAGAAGTAAGATGGCAGTCGGCATTCTCGCCATTTTATAGCCCTTGTGACACCACACAAAGCCAGCCAGTCACTTGCATGCCCTTCTCAAAGATGGTAGTGACCAATGCTTATGTCATCGCGTTGCCCACAGTGTGCGTCCTCCATCATTGGCTGAAAAAGGGCGCTGGAAGCATCTTTCGAAACGCGACTTTGGCGCTCTGGTCGCCGACTTCGTGGCCGACCTCATGCTGTGGTCGGGTTTCGTTTCATGAAACCCGACATCAGCGAAAGTCGCCGACTTTTGAATATGACCGACCCGTTTTACTCAACTCTAGTTGTAACCATGGATACCTAAGGTCCTGCAGTGCCTGCACATGAGGAAAGCGACATATCAAATCAGAAAAATTTTACTACATTTCTAATTGGAAGGTATTTTGCTAATTTTATTATTATTACATGTACCACTTATTAGTTAGAAACTTGGAGATAGAAATAGCCCTTTAAGCCTATATACTCCTTTTCTCATGCTTGTGGATAAGCTGCACACTTCCACCCCTCAATTTGAATCATTGATGATGGTTTTAGGACTCCGACAGCCAATTTGATTCATTGATCATTGATGATGTTATAAGATACAGCTGAAAAGACAAAAATTTGTGTATTTTCTTTGTGTCACTGTATTTACATCACATGTAGCAGTGAACGGGTGAGCTGTCACCATCAAGTCACTTTAATTCACATATAGTGAGATGTGCACAATTTATTAGGATGCACATATACATTAAATTTAGCGCATCTTTGGGGAATCCTTTCACCATGATCTGAAATATTATATTATACAGTTGTGGCCAAAAGTATTGACACCCCTGCAATTCTGTCAGATAATACTCAGTTTCTTCCTGAAAATGATTGCAAACACAAATTCTTTGGTATTATTATCTTCATTTAATTTGTCTTAAATGAAAAAACACAAAAAGAATTGTCCAAAAGCCAAATTGGATATAATTCCACACCAAACATAAAAAACAGGGTGCACAAAAGTATTGGCACTGTTCAAAAAATCATGTGATGCTTCTCTAATTTGTGTAAATAACAGCACCTGTAACTTACCTGTGGCACCTAACAGGTGTTGGCAATAACTAAATCACACTTGCAGCCAGTTGACATGGATTAAAGTTGACTCAACCTTTGTCCTGTGTCATTGTGTGTACCACATTGAGCATGGAGAAAAGAAAGAAGACCAAAGAACTGTCTGAGGACTTGAGAAACCAAATTGTGAGGAAGCATGAGCAATCTCAAGTCTACAAGTCCATCTCCAAAGACCTGAATGTTCCTGTGTCTACCGTGCGCTGTGTCATCAAGAGGTTTAAAGCCCATGGCACTGTGGCTAACCTCCCTAGATGTGGATGGGAAAGAAAAATTGACAAGAAATTTCAACACAAGATTGTGCGGATGTTGGATAAAGAACCTCGACTAACATCCAAACAAGTTCAAACTGCCCTGCAGTCCGAGAGTTCAACAGTGTCAACCCATACTATCCGTCGGCGTCTGAATGAAAAGGGACTGTATGGTAGGAGACCCAGGAAGACCCCACTTCTTACCCCGAGACATAAAAAAACCAGGCTGGAGTCTGCCAAAACTTACCTGAAAAAGCCTAAAACGTTTTGGAAGAATGTTCTCTGGTCAGATGAGACAAAAGTAGAGCTTTTTGGGCAAAGGCATCAACATAGAGTTTACAGGAGAAAAAAAGAGGCATTCAAAGAAAAGAACACGGTCCCTACAGTCAAACATGGCGAAGGTTCCCTGATGTTTTGGGGTTGCTTTGCTGCCTCTGGCACTGGACTGCTTGAAGACTACCAACATATTTTGCAGCATAATGTAGGGCCCAGTGTGAGAAAGCTGGGTCTCCCTCAGAGTTCATGGGTCTTCCAGCAGGACAATGACCCAAAACACACTACAAAAAGCACTAGAAAATGGTTTGAGTGAAAGCACTGGAGACTTCTAAGGTGGCCAGCAATGAGTCCAGACCTGAATCCCATAGAACAGCTGTGGAGAGATCTAAAAATAGCAGTTTGGAGAAGGCACCCTTCAAATATCAGGGACCTGGAACAGTTTGCCAAAGAAGAATGGTCTAAAGTTCCAGCAGAGCATTGTAAGAAACTCATTGACGGTTACCGGAAGCGGTTGGTCGCAGTTATTTTGGCTAAAGGTTGTGCAACCAAGTATTAGGCTGAGGGTGCCAATACTTTTGTCTGGCCCATTTTTGGAGTTTTGTGTGAAATGATCAATGTTTTGCTTTTTGCTTCATTCTCTTTTGTGCTTTTTCATTTAAGACAAATTAAATGAAGATAATAATACCAAAGAATTTGTGTTTGCAATCATTTTCAGGAAGAAACTGAGTATTAGCTGACAGAATTGCAGGGTGTCAATACTTTTGGCCACAACTGTAGGACCATCCTGATTGGGTTCACCTTGTTGTGGTCCAATGGCTTTTATGCTTTTTTGATCAAAATAGTGTTAACTAAGTAACCTATGTCATGACATATACTATTACTAGTTATTTATTTACTTTCTGCAGTGTATATGCTCATTTTGTATTACATTTAGGTTTTGTCTGTGAAATGGCAGCAGTGTGAACGTCCTCTTACGTATTGCATGTATATCAACTTATGCTCTCGCTCATTTCTTTGGTTTGGTGACCAAAGTTATTGTATAATTTGCCAGGCCATGGTTAACCATTACCACTCTAAGTAAGCCTCTCCCCATTTAGAGAGCGCTATAAAACAAAAGGAAGCTGGAAGTTTTAGCTGGCGCATGTGCTGAAATTTGCAACTTGTTTTATCCAAAATTGTTGCACACAGCCTTTGACTGATACCCCCAATTATGCACAATCAGTATATTGACCCTTCATTTCTTCCAAGCATCTTATGCTTAGATCCATATAGTGTAACATGTTAATAAACTTGCACCTCATGTGCGGCAACTTTAAGTCTTCAAGCTGTGATTTCTGTAGGCAGAGAAAAGAACAAAACGTTATCTGTGAAGCTTAGCATAGTTTCAGCAAATAAAGAACTTATGAATCATTCAGTTTTCTAACCGGATAGGAATAATTTCCGGATTTCAGATGAAATATTAGTTCACACATTCGTAGTTGTGTATCTGGGCTTATTGAGTCAAGTAATAAAATTTAGCAAAGAGAAAGTTGCTGAAAATTCTTCAAGAAGAGAAATACATTTCAACTTTAGTTAATAGACTTTATACCTTCAATTTTCCATATGAATTGAAGAGATTTAATACTGAAAGATCTGAGTAGAAAAAAGAGTAAAAAATGAATATCAGAATTATGATCTCTGACTGTACAAATGTGTACTGCACCAAGCGAATGATTATGGAACATCATGTAAACTACGCTATTTGCCTAGATTGTGTGCTGTAATCCAGAGATTATCCAGGATTTATGCCATATTTAGCATTTGCAGCAGATATTTTTGCTGCATAAACCAGAGTGTTAGCAGTATCAAAGGCTTATTTGCAAGTTGCATTTTTGACGCGTTTCACACGTTGCAATTTTTACGCTTTTTTTTATACTTTTCCAATCATTTTTTGGTGGAAATAGGAGTGCTTTACAGTTCCAGCACAGTGAATGAGATTTGTGAAATCTCCTTCACTTAATTCTTATTTTTTGCTTGCAGATTTTAAGCAATTTCAGATCCTTAGCGTGTCAATTCTTTCAGTTTTGAATCGTTTATAACCAATTTTAATAAAATGCAAATACACAGATTTTGTGCAGTGCTTTTCCTGCCAAGACACATTTTTGGTGCGGAAATGTCTGCTGCAAATACTCGACGTGCACATACCAAAATGCTACTTAAAATCCGTGAGCTTATGCCAAATTTTTGCTGGATATTTTTTGTTTTTTCTGCATGCACTTTTCATGTGTTTCTTTTGTCATTCATTAAAACATGCAGCAAAAACTGTAAAAGAATCGACATACTGCAGACTTGATAAAACAATTTGAAGGTTCAAACTTGAATGGAAAAAAACAGAAGCAGCCTGTGCATGAGATTTCAGAAATCTAGTTCCCTTTGCTGATACTGTAAGATGCTTTGGTTTTACTGCTGCAATAAAGCAACTTGTGAACAAGCCCAATATATTATCCAAAACGATCATATTTTTGTATCTACATTGCTACAACCTCAGGACTGCAGATGAAAAATGTTTTCACGACATGGCAAAAATATAGAAAAAAAAATGTTTCAAATGAAATTTTTCAAAAAAAAGTGCTTCATCAACTGTGGATTTCATACAGATAATCTATGTGGTACATGCAAGGCCAAATTTTGTAAAACATTAAACAACAACAACAATAATAATAATAATAATAATAATGATGCACAGAAAGTATGTTGAAAGTAAAAATAATAATTGTAAAATTGATTCATCTATTTTAAGTTAAATTGTCTTTCTTGGGAAAATTGTAGATGGTGAATATGGCAGAATCGTTTCTTGATTCGTGCTGAACCATGGAATGCTTGAGAACATTCATGTTATGTTCATTCAACAATTGCAAGAGCAGTAGGATGCCAGGTACAAAAACTACTTTTCACACTCCCCTTTAGGGGTTTCCAATGTTCCAGAAAGTAATTATGGCTCTTTCTTCTTTCTGGCTTCCATCAAATTTTTCCTGCAGGCCTAATTAAAAAAATCCCACAGAGTTTATTTATCTCAGTTCTGAAATCCAGCCAGCTTAAACAAAGTACATAAAGGAATAATGTTTATCAGTTTACCAATAATATAGGGCTCGGCGTCCTCTCCCACAACCTTTATATTATAAGTTAAATTTTCCCAGTCAGGGCCATAACCAAGTTACTTACAGATGAGAACATCCCAAAAGGTGTTTACTACACGAAACACAATTTGCGGACAAGCTCTTTTTCCGATAAGTAGGTATTTTTTTAAGGGAACCTGTCACCTCATTTTTCGCATATAAGCTGCAGCCACCGCCATCAGGGGCTTATCTCCTGCATTCTATAATGCTGTAGATAAGTCCCCGATGTAACCTGAAAGAGAAGAAAAACAAGTTAGATTATACTAACCCAGGGAGGTCCGGTCCGATGGGCATCGCAAGCGTACTGATTTACCCTGTTGAAGGCAGAGCAAAGTACTGTATTGTGCAGGCATCGGGCCTCTCTGACCTTTCCTGGCGCCTGCGCACTTCAGTACTTTGCTCTGCCCTCAGCAGGGCAGAGAATTACGCCTGCGCAGGAGCCGCGACAGAAGCAAGGAAGAGGACGACATCGCATGAAGATGTGTGGTGCCGGACCCGGACCTGCAACACCCATCGGACCGCACCGATAGTATAGTCTAACCTGTTTTTCTTTCAGGTTATATCGAGGGCTTATCTACAGCATTATAGAATGCTGTAGATAAGCCCATAATGGTGGTGGCCGCAGCTTATTTGCAAAAAATGAGTTGACAGATTCCCTTTAAGCTCTAAAATAATAGGATCAAGGGTCTGTTTCTATGCTGCATTCAATTACGCTTGAGTGATTTAAATGCTATGTCCAACTTTACAGCCAAAGAAAATGGCTCAAGCTTTAAAGTAATCTTGACAAAAAATTTTCTCTCTGTATTTTAATTTAGAAAAGCAAAATTCATCTGATCACCACTCCGAGACAAAAGATAACAATCTTAGATTGTTGGGTGGGGTGCATGGACAAAAAGGTGTAGGACAGTTCCCAGAATGTGAATAAGTGGATAATTACAGTATTGACAATTGAAAATGTAAAAAAAAAAACATTTAAACACTCTAATATTTCAAAAGCAAAAAATTTACTAAAAACTTGGCCAATGCGTTTCAAGGCCAAACAGGGTTCTTAGTCCTATGCCATCGCTAAAGGAACTGTATAGGCTTAAAATGTTTAGGAAAAGTCTTTCTTTTAATAATTTTTTTTTAATTTTGAATGATCAAATAAATGTTTTTTTGTTTTACTTTTTCTATTGCGGATGCTGGAATTATCTACTTCTTGCACTGGTCATCCACACCAGCTGCCTGCATCAAAAGATTTTTGGTGGGATGTCGGTTAGAACATGCAGAGTAGAGGTGCTTATGATAATTCCCTAAATGCTTGACCAACCAGCAAATCAGAATGTTCTACTGGTTAAGAAACCAAGAGGTGACCATGTACTCTAATTAAAATGGCATGGCATTAGTTGCAGCATTCGGCTAGCCTGGTGAATTGTAACTTATATTGTTGTGAGCCAACTAGTGCACTATCACTGCAGCATTGCTCGGCACATGGTGAAAGACCTATGAGGTCCGGGACCCACTGATGATTACCCACTGTGACGTGACAGTCAGCTTCATACAGTCTGAGTGTAAAACTAAGAGCCTCATTTTTAGTTTTGCAATGTTTTGCTTAGCTGCAATAGATCAATTTATGACTTGTAAATGTACTGTCTGACACGATTCCATCACTCATGGTGTCCTCTGGACACTGAATGACAGCTGTGCCACCCTATGGGATTGAGGGCTTGCTGTGCTGTCAGGATTTTGTTTGAAAACTCTAACTCCCAATCTGAGGCAGAAGTGTGAAAATAGTGATTGACAGCTCCTATGTAGCTAGGTCTGTGGGATCTCCTCAATGTGTCATTTATTCTGGGTGATTATAGGGCTATTTAGCACTCTGGATATTTTCAGAACATTGCCAATTGTAGCTTTGGTCAAGTAGTGTGTGCCTGCTTGCTATGTGTTACATTCTCTTCTGAATTGTTGAACTTGGATTTACCTTTGACCATCTGTTTGACTTACCCTTTTGTCTTGATCCGCTACCTTCCTGATACTGTGACCTCAAACTGTTACCTGATGACGCAGTTGTCTTTTCCTTTTTCCTGTTATGAGTCCTCTTGGAACTGACCTTGGACCTCTTGACTATCCTTCCTCTCGGTAAGTCAATGAGTTACACTAGTGTCATAACATCTATGTCTGCATCTATAGCGATGGAAGAGGTCTGTAACCTGTGGCTTGGATGCCACATGTGGCTCGTGGGCATGTGATGTGTGGCTTGTGGCTCTCTGCCAGCTTTGTGTATTAGCAGAAGGTATAGCAAACTGCTCTAAAAAGAGGATTCCAGATGATGACTTGTGAGTAGCACCAAACAAAAGAGAAGAGATAAATTAATAGGTTGTCCACCTTTTGAGGAACTCTGTCTGCACAGAATGACTGTTCAAACTAAGTCCCGTTACTCTGTGATCCTCGGTGGGGCCAATCATTTAAATACCCAATCCCACCTACTAGTTTTCCCTCTTCTTTGATTGACAAGCCAGAGACGGGTGGAGATAAATGAAAACAAGTATTTGGGAAGTTGCCTGTAGCTGATTTTCCTGACCGTAAAGTATCGAGTACCTGCACTTGGTTGGACAGTCAGGGGAATCTGGATATGGCTTGTGGCCTTTTCTCAGAACTGAATGTGGCTCTCTAGGTAAAAAATACTTTGGGAACCATTGATCCATAGTATCTTAGCATAGTAAAATGTGGCTTATGGTGCAATATTTAAAAGTGATGTAGATTAAAAATATGCTGTTTATTTTCTGTATCGCAACATAAAATGCACAAGCTTATAGTTACACAGAGCAGCTGGTAATAGGACCTAATTATTTTAATTTAATCAATATAGTATATACAGTAGCTGTAAGATAATGAATAAAAATTAAGATTTCAAAGAAAAAATAGAGAGTATTTATGGCTTAATACTTGTTCACTTAAAGGTTAATGGCAATGGCGTAACTTGAAGCTTGCAGCCCCCGAGGAATAATATTCAATCCACAACTGCTTTTAATAGTATTGGTCTTCTCATATCAGACAAGGCAACCTCATGAGCCCCCCTAGACTTCAGGACTCCTTGTCGCTGGTGGAACTACAAACCACTATAGTTATGACCCTAAATACAGGCAGAGACACACTGATGCTTCTTGGGCTCACCAATTAAAAATAAGTCTGGAGAATATCATTTTTCTGCTGTATACAGAACATGTACACATCCATAATCTATATCAAAGATCTTTTATCTGTAATAAATATTGAGAAATAGACATGGATGACTAATGATTGGCTCCAAATGGGGTTTTCTTGTTTTTGATTCTTGAGGTACATTATTGTGTGAGAAGAACCTGGGCCTATTGGTAAATCAGTCCTAGACTGGGTAAAGGGATTGTGTTATCGGAATATACAAGTATTTGATATCCTTGCTCAGCTGTTTTTGTAATTAGTAAAATAGAATTAATAGAGTTGTGCACATGCATGACTGCTTCTTCATTATTCCTCTACCTGAAGGTGTCAGAAAAAAACAACAATACTAATATACTGCAGGAAGCCGCAGGCATCTAGGATAAAACGTAGAGATGCCATTATTCTAAAATACTAATGAACAACTACTCACAAACCTCACATCCATGAACGGGAGAATGATTGCTTAGTATTATAGATGCAGCAAAACCAAGAAGGGGGGCTTGAAAATCCTCCAATATTCTAGAAAAAAAAGACCTCACCAAAAAACCGGCAGAGATGCTTACCTGTCTAGTCCTCAAGACAAATGCACTATCAGGGTGCAGTGGACCCAAATAAAGATGGCGGCTACACAGGTGCAATAATACCGATAAGACTGCCAGCCAACAATCAGGGATTGGCCGTTTGGTACACCAGTGCAGACAAATATAAACTGTATGTGGCACTGTTCTCACACAGAGGATGCAGAGCATCTGGCTTACAGCCTATTAATGATGCCCTAGAGCGGGCTACCCAGTGCTAACTATAATGCATCCTGTGTGAACAGAGGCCACAGCTTACAGAGCCATCTTGGCCCAACTGCACTCCGAAAAATATATAAAGTACAAAAATCACATATAAATACATGTGAGGTCTTAGATGATATTCTGGCCAAAATATGGAAGCTCGCAACCCACGTCACGGCCCCACATTTGCGAGTCCTACTCTAACAACAAAACCAAAAAGGGAGGCTAGAAAATCCTCCAATAATCTAGAAAAAACACACCATAAAACAGGCAGAGATGCTTAGGCCTCTTTCACACTTCAGTTTTTTACATCAGTCAAAATCCGCCAAAAGGACGGATGGCGGATCCGTTTTAGTACTGATGACACCCGTCCGTTTTTTTGACGGATCCGACAAATGAAGAATTTTAAAGGAATCGCAGCCTGGAAAAGGAGAGGGAGAGAGAGAGAGAGAATGAGAGAGAGAGAATTTTTTTTTGTCCGGCAGCCAGAAAGAATTTCGGGTTAAATGAGTGTCTGAAGGATCCGCCACAGAAAAAAACATTGCAAGCTCCGTTTTCAAATCTTTGAGGATGGTGACGGACAGGAACTTTTGGTGGATCCGCAAAAAAAACGGATGCAACGGACGGCAATCCGCCAATAATGGAAGTCAATGGGGAAAAAAACGGATCCTCAAAAGAAAATTGCGGATCCGTTTTTTTCAAAACCTGGCGGATTGTGACTGATTGTAAAAAACTGAAGTGTGAAAGAGGCCTTACCTGTCTAGACCTCAAGACAAATGCGCTATCAGGGTGTATTAATAATAATAATAATAATAATCTTTATTTTTATATAGCGCTAACATATTCCACAGCGCTTTACAGTTTTCACACATTTTCACTGTCCCCGATGGGGCTCACAATCTAAATTCCCTATCAGTATCTCTTGGAGTGTGGGAGGAAAACGAGTACCCAGAGGAAACCCACGCAAACACAGGGAAAACATACAAACTCCTTGCAGATGTTGTCCTTGGTGGGATTCGAACCCAGGACCTAACCACTAACCACTGAGCCACCGTGCATTGGATCCAAATAAAGATGGCGGCTACACAGGTGCAATAATACTGAATGGCCGTTTGGTACACCAGTGCAAACAAATATAATCTGTATGTGGCACTGTTCACACACAGAGGATGTAGAGCATCTGGCTTACAGCCTATTAATGACACCCTATGGCGGGCTGCCCAGTGCTAACTCTAATTCATCCTGTGTGAACAGAGGCCAAGCGCATTTGTCTTGAATCCTAGACAGGTAGGCATCTCTCCCTGTTTTCTGGTTAGTACTATAAGGTGCCAGTCGCAAAGTTACATGTAGTGCACCATTTTTGTTATAGCCTATAGTTGAGGCCCATTCTATTTGATCAGTGGGGCTGCCTAGCACTATATAAATTTCCTCTAACCCTCCACAAGCACATACATCTTAATTCTCACGTTTACATTACAGGGTCTAGCTGCATCCTGCTAAGTTAAAAAATGCATGAGTTGGTATTATGGCCAAAATACTCAAGCATGCAACTGGCATGAAGGGTCCTTATTATATTGTGATTCCATACACTACAATTAAAAGGAATTAATTGAAAAACGCATAAATTACTCCAAAAATGTGGCCCAGAAAATGGAATAGAATATATATTCTTGAAATGGGGATTGCTGATGTAGAGCCTACATTATTTAATCATTTCCAGGAGATACTCTAGTTCTGAGGTCCCCAACCTGTAGCTCGGGAGCCACATGTGGCTCGCGGTCCCATGAACTGTGACTCGCGGCTGTCTGCCAGCTTGGTGCATTAGATGCAGATCTAGCAAACACATATGAGGAGAAAATCTAAGAATGGTGTATTTTGTGCGTAGCCATGCACAGAAGAGCAGATCTGATGCACATATACTGGTCTTGGGGTTTAGAGATAATTTAAGCATGGTACGGTGGAGACAGGATGATTCTACCTGTCGGATAAGGTGCCTGAAGCTGCATGTGACGGTGTGTTGAGAGTGCTGGATGGAGAATACTGAATGTGAGTTTTGTGGGGACAATGTGTGGAGGAGGACCCCCATACAGTGATTGGGCTGGAACCAGGGGGACCGCCATCAGGGTTATTGAAGAAACCACATCAGGGGGATTACAAAGGGAGACATGCGATTGAAGTTGTCAGGGCAACAGGGGGCGGGGCGAGGGTAAAAGGAGCAGGGGACGCGCTGAGGTGGCAGTTGGAAGAGAGCCTGACAGGAGAGAGAGAGCCGTGTGGCAGGGGGAGGACTGTGGCAACTGACGGTGTGGGGAAGAGAGACAGGCAGGAGACTGTCAAAGGAAAATTTGAGACTGTCCGAAGAGCGGCGCATAAGAGACTCTTCCCGGGAGTCCCTCCCCGGATACATACAGATAAATTGACGCCCGCTGATTCCCTCCGTGCTGTGACAGGACCGGGATCTCAGGCAACCGCTGCGATGAGACAGCAATCCGGTATAGGGGCCAGGACACTGCCCCCCTGTCTTCTCCCACAGCTGTGACCCCGTCATTACCGACCTCAGGGGACGCCACCTCGCTATAGGCGGCCGCAGAGCCCCTGTCCCGCTTACTGAGGGGACACTGAGCAGAGTTTGTTAAGATTTTATGTTTTTGGACTGCGTCATGACCTGGCTGGGGGACGAGCGCCTTTAAACGGACGCCTGGGAGATTTATCCCCCCGAACAGTTTCTTCAGGGCCTGTTGTGCCCCACCGTCCCCATTTCTTCAGGGCCTATTGCGCCCCACCATTCCAGCTTCTTCAGGGCCCATTGCGCCCCACCGTTCAGTTTCTTCAGGGCCGGTTGCGCCCCATCGTTCCGGTTTCTTCAGGGCCTGTTGCGCCCCATCGTACTGGTTTCTTCAGGGCCCGTTGCGCCCCACCGTCCAGTTTCTTCAGGGCCTGTTGCTCCCCAACGTTCCGGTTTCTTCAGGGCCCGTTGCGCCCCACCGTCCAGTCTCTTCAGGGCCTGCTGCGCCCCATCGTTCCGGTTCCTTCAGGGCCTGCTGCGCCCCACCGTTTTGGTTTCTTCAGGGCCGGACGAGCCCAAGTCCTTCCGTGAAATCGTGGATTACAAGGCAGCCACATCTGCAATCCCTGAGTGGTCGTGGACTGGAGCGACGCCCGGGAGGCTAAGTGCATTATAGAGTATAAGGACCCTTTTTGTTTTGAATGTTTGTTTTACGAGTCCCTGCGAGGACAAATAGGTGTTTCCCCTTTTGTTTCATCGAAGCAGTTTAGCCCTTGCGGCTTTAAACTTATAAAAGTATATTTCACCCCACATTCAGTCTCGTGTCTCGTCACTGCATCCTGTGAGCCTGCTCTTACCCTACACTTGGCGTAGTCGGCAGGATGCAGTCTCCGAGCGCGGACAGCGGTGGCCCCGAACATGGGGGAGCTGTAAGCTCTGTAAATAATGAGGGTCCCCGTACCAGCATTTCATTGGGGGCCATGCTGAACAACCTGCCTAGATTCTCTGGCTCCAATACTATGCTATGGAGCTGGACAGAGCGGATGCGGGGGCTTTTTCGGATGCACCCAATGACCCCTGACCTGGAAGCTGAAGTGGCACTCATGGCCCTAGACGGGGAGGTGCGGAGGTCAGTGATGTTGAAACCTCCGGGGCACCGCAACACTTTTGAAAAGGTGTTGCAGATAGTGGAACAGACCCACGGGGATCCCACTAATGTGGGAGAGTTGAGGACCCGTCTGTTTAGCCGGATGCAGGCAGAGGGGGAGACGATTACTCAGTATATGAATGTACTCCAAGAGTTGCATACGGCTATTGAAAGAAAAGACGGGGTAGGGGTAGGACCTGTTGACATTACCCTACGTGACCTACTGGTGACTGGACTGCGAGATCCACTGATAAAGCAGGCATTACGGGAACAGATCAGAATGAATCCCCAAATAGACTTTTCAGAAGTGCCACCTATTTCGTACTCAGATTGAGTATCTGGGTCATGTCATTTCGGCAGAGGGTGTGAGGCCATCCCAGGAGAAGATTGCTGCTATCCAGGAATGGCCTACCCCCGAGACGGTGAAAGACGTGCAGGCTTTTCTGGGGTTAGCTGGATATTACCGTTGTTTCGTAAAGAATTTTGCATGTCGAGCTCGAGCCCTGCATGATCTGCTGAAGGGGGCTCCCGCTGGGGCCAATGGGCGAAAAATCCAGTGGCAACACCCTCAGGAAGAGGCCTTCCGAGATCTCAAGGCTGCACTCTCGGATGCCCCAGTGTTGGCTTATGCGGACTTCTCTCAGCCGTTTATCCTGCACACTGACGGGAGTCTTCACGGGCTAGGGGCTGTGTTGTCACAGGTTCAGGATGGCCGGGAGAGGGTGATTGCATATGGAAGCCGTTCACTCCATGACTCCGAGCGTAACCCTGACAATTACAGCTCTTTCAAGCTCGAGCTCCTCGCAGTGGTGTGGGCTATGATGGAGAGATTCGCAGAGTACCTAGCGGGCTCCGAGGTGGTAGTGCGAACTGACAACAACCCACTGGCTCATTTGGAAAACGCAAAGTTGGGGGCTTTGGAGCAGCGATGGGTGGCCCGAATGGCGAAGTACAATTACAAGATTATTTACAAAAGAGGGGCCGAGAATGTTCATGCAGATGCTCTCTCTAGGATTCGACATACAACTCCCGGACAGAATCGAGACGAAGAATTAGAAGGAGAGGAAATACCGTTCGCTCTTACCGCTGCCGTGCTCACCAATGTTGATGCAAAAGTATCTTCCCCAGAGGCCCACAGGGGCATCCTGGAACAATCTCGTGATAAGTGGATACAACAGCAACAAGAAGATGAAGAAGTTGGACTACTCCGGACATGGGTCGCCGCTGGTCAATTACCCACTGATACTCAACGACAAGCTTTGACCCAAGACCTGTCGCTGATGCTGCGACAATGGGAGAGACTGATTATCCGAAAGGGACTACTGTACCGTAAAATCACTTCGCAAACAACCTCAACGACTGTTTGGCAGGTGGTTACGCCCGGAGCACAACTACACGAACTGGCTCGAGAGGCTCACGAAAAAGGGGCCCACTTTGGAGTCAAAAAGACTTTGCAATGGTTACAACAGAAAGTTTATCACCCACGCTTGTCGGTTGTTGTGGACGAAGTTTGCCGTACCTGCCGCTTATGTGAATTGGCCAAACCGCCTGCTTAGAGGGCCGCAACACAGACGATTGTGACTTCAGAACCCTTTGAGCTCCTGACGGTGGATTATCTGCACATTGGTCCCACATTCCAGGGATACGAACACTGCCTCGTCATGGTGGATCATTTCACCAAATTCGCTGTGGTCACCCCTACTCGAGACCAGACCGCGGAGTCAGCTGCCTCCGCAATTTGCAGAAACTTTATACAAGTCTACGGCTGTCCTCAACGCATACATTCCGACCAGGGAGCATGTTTTTTGGGGAAAGTTATGGAAGAACTACATCATCTTTATGGGATTGATGAATCCCGGACCACACCATATCACCCGCAAGGGAATGGGGCTTGTGAGCGATTTAATCGGACATTGATTCAAATGCTACGCACTCTGGAGAGTGACAAGAAAGCTAGTTGGCCTGAATATGTTTCTGAATTAGTGTGGGTTTATAATAATCGGGTACATCGAGTAACGGGCTATACTCCTTATTTCCTGCTGTTCGGACGAGAGGGTAAAGGGATCACGGAGGTAGAGTTGGACCCCGAAGAGCCTCGGCCCTGGCCCGGAGTGTCGTCTTGGGTCCGAAATCATCGCCACAGGTTGCAAACTCTTCACCGAATTGTACATACCAAACTTCAAGACTGGGAACACCCAGGGAAGAATACAACCTCCCCTCCCCATCTCCAAAGCGGGGACCGTGTGCTTGTACTAGATCCACGCCCCCAGAATAAACTGGAGTCACGTTGGGAAGAGAGTCCTTATCGGGTACTACGCCGTATCCATTCAGAAGGACCTGTGTACGAAATACGGCCCGAGCAGGATGACACACTGCCCACTCGCATTGTGCATCGTAATATGTTACGCCTGTGTATTTCTACCGACCCGAAACAACTGGAACCCATCCCGAAGACATCCGAACCGGAGTCCATATGCTGGGACTCAGACGACGAGGATTTCCCTCCAGTTCCCAAGGGCCCTCCACCCAATAATGAGCCAGTTGACACAATTAACCCACCGGCAACTTGCAGCCCACCGACGTCCACCACCCCAGAAGATTCCACCCCAGTCGAACTTAGACGCTCCGAGCGGACAACAGCCGGCAAACCCCCCGAACGGTATGAACAAGATCAGTTCGTATGGCAACAAATATTGACACCTTTACAGACCAATCTCAATAGACTAACACCCTCGCCCGAGGACTGGCGAGCTTACAGGGTGGGGGAATGTGGGGAGGAGGACCCCCATACAGTGATTGGGCTGGAACCAGGGGGACCGCCATCAGGGTTATTGAAGAAACCACATCAGGGGGATTACAAAGGGAGACATGCGATTGAAGTTGTCAGGGCAACAGAGGGCGGGGCGAGGGTAAAAGGAGCAGGGGACGCGCTGAGGTGGCAGTTGGAAGAGAGCCTGACAGGAGAGAGAGAGCCGTGTGGCAGGGGGAGGACTGTGGCAACTGACGGTGTGGGGAAGAGAGACAGGCAGGAGACTGTCAAAGGAAAATTTGAGACTGTCCGAAGAGCGGCGCATAAGAGACTCTTCCCGGGAGTCCCTCCCCGGATACATACAGATAAATTGACGCCCGCTGATTCCCTCCGTGCTGTGACAGGACCGGGATCTCAGGCAACCGCTGCGATGAGACAGCAATCCGGTATAGTGGCCAGGACACTGCCCCCCTGTCTTCTCCCACAGCTGCGACCCCGTCATTACCGACCTCAGGGGACGCCACCTCGCTATAGGCGGCCGCAGAGCCCCTGTCCCGCTTACTGAGGGGACACTGAGCAGAGTTTGTTAAGATTTTATGTTTTTGGACTGCGTCATGACCTGGCTGGGGGACGAGCGCCTTTAAACGGACGCCTGGGAAATTTATCCCCCCGAACAGTTTCTTCAGGGCCTGTTGTGCCCCACCGTCCCCATTTCTTCAGGACCTATTGCGCCCCACCATTCCAGCTTCTTCAGGGCCCATTGCGCCCCACCGTTCAGTTTCTTCAGGGCCGGTTGCGCCCCATCGTTCCGGTTTCTTCAGGGCCTGTTGCGCCCCATCGTACTGGTTTCTTCAGGGCCCGTTGCGCCCCACCGTCCAGTTTCTTCAGGGCCTGTTGCGCCCCAATGTTCCGGTTTCTTCAGGGCCCGTTGCGCCCCACCGTCCAGTCTCTTCAGGGCCTGCTGCGCCCCATCGTTCCGGTTCCTTCAGGGCCTGCTGCGCCCCACCGTTTTGGTTTCTTCAGGGCCGGACGAGCCCAAGTCCTTCCGTGAAATCGTGGATTACAAGGCAGCCACATCTGCAATCCCTGAGTGGTCGTGGACTCGAGCGACGACCAGGAGGCTAAGTGCATTATAGAGTATAAGGACCCTTTTTGTTTTGAATGTTTGTTTTACGAGTCCCTGCGAGGACAAATAGGTGTTTCCCCTTTGTTTCATCGAAGCAGTTTAGCCCTTGCGGCTTTAAACTTATAAAAGTATATTTCACCCCACATTCAGTCTCGTGTCTCGTCACTGCATCCTGTGAGCCTGCTCTTACCCTACAGTACGGTGGAGACAGGATGATTCTACCTGTCGGATAAGGTGCCTGAAGCTGCATGTGACGGTGTGTTGAGAGTGCTGGATGGAGAATACTGAATGTGAGTTTTGTGGGGACCACTGGACATGGTTATACTGCTTCGGGGTGATTTCTGTGGAAAAGCTATGTTTATCATTATAACTGTAAGGGGGGCTCTGGTTGCCACTACTGTAAGGGGGGAGGGAGCTGGATGTGGCTCACAACACCCTTTTAGAGCGGAATGTGGTTGGCGACGCTCTCACAGAGGGTAATGTGGCTCTCTAGGTCAGAAAGGTTGGGGACCACTGCTCTAGTGTATTCCATTAATGTCTTAGATGTGCAAACAGAACAGCCTATTCAGAAGTAGGAGGACTTTATCTCAGGGGCCACCTATTGGAGGTAGGAATCCTAAAAGTCAATATCGCATCTTTACCGAGCCTTGCCACAAGGCTTAGGAGAAAAAGCCAAACCAGAAACTCCCTTTGCAGACAAGTGTTTCAGGGTATTTCCCTACCTCTGTGCAAAGTAAGAGCTTTGATTAGGTGTGAACACCCCTAGATTAAAGTAACACCATTTTGTCTTCTAGTGTTCAAGATTTATCATCCTATCTGCATTTTTTTTATTTTGATTTCTGCTAAAACTTTTGATAGACAATTATTGGCACCCAGCATGCACCTCTTCTGATCCTGTATCCCTTTATTGGTTGTATGTTTGCTCATCACAGGTTATTTGAGAGCTTGGAACCACTTCATAAAAAGTGCTCCTCTGGTGTAAGTTCTTAGGTTAATGGCTCCAGTCCTCGAAAAGCAATTGCTCTATACACTCTCTACAGGCAATGTTGTTTAATGATAAACCATTTGGATAAGTTAGATTCTCAGCAGTTTTCTCATCTCTACATTTTATCTTCCTTTATACACAAGCCTGAACATCCAACAATAACCTGCAAAGCTGAATCCTTGTGAGAGAAAGTGGTGTGACGTGCAGCCCACAATACCAGTATACATATCAAAGACCGGAATAATTCCCTTTTCATGACTTATTCAGGCAGGAAATTAATTCCTTAAGAAATTCATATTAACAAGGTTTAGCGAGAACGCAGGGTGGACGGGCTTTGTTCTGCACTGAATCCCTCTGCTCATTTTACAGAAATGTGTTAAAGGGTTTTGTAGACGCCGCTCTTACTTCTCGTGTCTATTATTGTTTAGATTAAAAAAAGAAGAAAAAAACAGTTAGGTCGTTCCTTGTGTTTGCACAGTGGTTATCATTCCTGGAGAGAAGATTATAATTTCATTTGTGGTTAATACGAAGTAATTCTCACTCTGTCTGTCCCCTACACGTTGACCTCAATTATTCCTATAAATCTGATTAGCCTTGTTGACTTCAATCTTCTCTATAATTAAGGTAGTGAATGAGGAAGCTTGTACCTTTTTTCCCCTGCAGTGTTCCTGAGCTTATGGAACTACTGAGAGTCATTTGTTTTGCTCCTGTTCAAACTTTTTCCAGAAGAAAGGGTCTGGCTACTGTCATAAATTCAGTGAAACTGAGTACGACATCTAGAAGTGTCTATAGTAGATTTAATTGATCAGTCATAACATTGAAGTGACTGAGAATGAAATGGATAATATTAACTAATACAATGGCAATTATACCAAGAGCAGCAAATGATTAGTCAGTTCTTTATGTTGATGTATTTAAATCAGGAAAAATAAGTGACAGTAAGGATTAGGAATGAGTGGATCATTTGAAAATCGAATTCACTGCCAAATTTTCCCGAGAAATTAGATTTGCCGTAAATGAATTTTAGTGGACTTCAATGCTGGAAAGCTTGCAATTGTTCATAAAATACAGGGTGGGCCAGGTATATGGATACACCTAAATAAAATGGGAATGATAGGTGACATCAACTTTCTGTTTGTGGCACATTGGTATATGGGAGGGGTGAAGCTTTTCAAGATGGGTGGAGACCATGGTGGCCATTTTGAAGTCTGCCATTTTTGATCCAACTTTATTTTTTCAAAGGGAAGAGCATCATATGACACATCACACTTATTGAGAATTTCACAAGAAAAACAATGGTGTGCTTGGTTTTAACATAACTTTATTCTTTCATGAGTTATTTACAAGTTTCCCTTTGATTACAGCCATTGACAAGTCACAGAGGTTAACACGTGAGGAGCGGATAGAAATTGTGTTGATGTCTGGTGAACGCAGTACCCGGGTCATTGCAGCAGATTTCTTTGCAAGACACCCTACACAAGAAAAGTGTCACCATTCCCATTTTATTTAGGTGTATCCATATAAATGGCCCACCCAAAATAGTTTGCCTCATCACTGAACATAATGTTCTGTGTAAACTAAGGGTCCTGTTCCAATTTTTATTTTGCCCATTCTACAAATTCAGTGCGCCGATCTGGCATGAGTTGAACATCTCTTCAGCAGATATTAGCTACTCACAATGGCACCCTTACAAAATACAGCTGCTGCAGCATCTCGACAAGGATGACCCAGGGAGAGATGATTTTCAGAAGGGTCATGGAGATTTCTGAAGTACTTATGAGATCTGATTCCCTTTAATGCCCGTTTTCCATGAGTTTCCTAGTTAACAAGTAAAGTCATTCTTTTTTGAAAACTGTAACTTAGATTTTGATGATCACTATGCTTGTGCATTTTTTTTTATCAAATAAGTGTTTATCTTATGCTTGCAACATCACTTAGAGAACTTGAAGATGACAAGAGAAAGATCTATTTTCATTATATGCCATTCTGTAAGATTCTTCAACTATTTCGGGTTTAGACCCCCTCACATTTTCGCTTAAAAAACCATATGCGTGATATGGTTTGTTTTTACTATCTGTGTGGATTTCTGATGGCCACCCATGTGTACATGTGTACCATCTGTGTAATATCCATGTGTACCAACTGTGTTCAATCCATATGTACTATCCATGTGCCATCCATGTGAAATATACCAGAATAGAATGTAAAATAGAAATGACAGATTTTTATGTGTTAAAGATGTACAAAGAGATAGATAGATAGATAGATAGATAGATAGATAGATAGATAGATAGATGAGGTGGTGTGTGAGTGGGAGACACTGAATGTCCTGTCTATTAGGTACGAGGAAATCCAACAAAGGGCTAAGTTTATAATTTCAACAGATCAGAATGTCTCAATGTTTGCAGTAAGGGGTAATGGTCCACTTTGTCAGATGCCAGGTCCAGGAGAAGGAGGAGGACAAACTTGCGTCGCTTTCTTTTGGTGGTTAGCGGGTCGTTGGTGACTTTAGTCAGGGCAGTTTGAACGGTTAGATAGTTGGAATGCAGAGAGGAAGCAAGGGGAATTTTGGTGCCACCTCTGTGGACTGTACTGGGTGTGATGCTGAGGTGGAGGGAGAGGAGGAGAGGCCACTTGAAGCTCCACTTGCCATCCACTCGAGTACATGCTCTTTCTGGGCATCATCGACAAGGCATACCGCTGTGCATCCGCCAAAGAAAGATAGTGGTGTAGACTGTCCAGTAACATTCAGTAAGTGGTCAGTTGTCTTTGCATAGGACGTGACATTGCTTTATTAGTGCTTTCACAAACATTACCACCTACCGCAAGTACACCATGAACACCGAGCATAATTCCTCTTCCACCACGGCCTCGCTTTTCCCCAGTCATGTTGCTCAGATAGTGTAGTAGGAGAACAGTATTAGCAACAAAAAATTAGGTTTTAAACTCTATACCACCTTTGCAAACAGCTGAATTTCAGCGACAATAAATGCAAAGTTGCAAAGAATTGTTTGAGTGTGGATGAGGCCTGTATGACAAAGAAGTCACGCTACAAACTGTTTTAAAGTCAGGTCCCTTACTGTATGATGTTAATAACGGAAGAATTTTGGGGGCTTATGGATCAGGCCTCTATAACACATTAGATAATACAATTTTTTTAAGTCAGGTCCCTGAATGTATGATGTTAAGAACAGAAGAATTTTTTGTTGCCTCTGGATCACTCCTCTACAGCTTAATTTCAACCCAACCAAATAACAAAGTGTGATACGGCAGGTTGTCTAACTTCTTGCAACTGAAAGATTATATTTTTTCTGTAATGTGTCTTAGGTCTACAGAAAGGTTCATATCACCGCCACAAAATGACACCTTGGGATACAGCAGGCTGCTTCACATTTAGCAACAGAATTTTTTTTTTATACCACGATGGCACTAAATGACAAGGTAGGATGCAGCAGGCTATTTCACATTTAGCTAGTGAAAAAATATTAATTAGAATGCTATACTTGTGCATGGAGCACAATAGAAGCAGTGCACAACATGTGACCTGCTGGCTTTCTTTGTGGACCTCAGTAATGTCTAAAAGAGAAAAAAAACGCAGGAAGGTAAATTGAACAGCTACACTGGACAAGTAGCTCGCTACAGTATCTGACTGATATACAACCGCCTAGCTAACTTGCTAAAATCTTGCTTGTAACAGTGCCAGCATCAGGAGCAGCCTCTCTGCACTGTTACATTGTCAAAATGGTGCTAAAACATTATGTCCGCTATTTATATGGAGAGAGACATGTGATTTGAGCAACTAATGACACAAGCCGTTGTGTCTGGTCATTGTGGGTGTTTCCTGCGCCCTGATTGGCTAGCCACAATGTGCACATATAAAGTTAGAGGGAAAAAAATTACTGCTTACAAGAACACCATGCTTCTGAGGCCTGCAAACCCCCTCCCCTCATCAAACACATGCTAAACGCTCATGATACACCACCATTATCGTTGCTAAAGTGCTGAAGATACTTTTGTGGTAACGCAAATATTTTCCCGCACTTTTTACCGAATGTTAATGATTTTTTCACATTTTATGAAATTTTGCTCGTGTTTCTGATCACGAATCTGAATGTGCCATATTCGTGCCGAATTTGCATTTGGCGATTGTTTTCCGAACATATTCGCTCAGGACATGAAGTGTGGCAACAACACATAAAAGTGGTCAAGGAAGTGGGTGGATGAACCTGGGGGCCGATTGTTGTTGGCAGCGAGGAGTGTAGGGTTTTCGTGGAGTTAACAGTAATCGTACGGCGGGATATACACATATTCCATGTGTTTTAATCTGGACATGGTTAAGCCGTATGCTCACTATTACTTTTCTGAGAACTAATTATTGTCAACAGCCTGCGGCCTCCTCGGATGATTTGTCGCCCAATCGTGTCATCATCTGGATGATAGGGGCCAGCTGGGAGCTATTCGCTACAAAGACTACAGCGCTTATTTATGTATGACTCATGGTCTGTGATCTCTGTGATTATTGCATGGCCGCTCCAATCTGTAGGCCACAGAAACGCAGCCTTTACTCCTTATGGATACAGACGCTTTCTGAAACCTGATGGCCATCACATTCCCCCAGTACCAATTGCCCATTCACCATTACTTCTCTGAGAAAGATGTACCTGCACTACAGCAGCAAATTACAGAAAACATCACCCGTTCCCTGAAAAATTCTGTGTCTGTCAAGGTGCATTTCAACAATGACACCTGGACGAGCAAGCATGGAGAGGGGAGTTACATCTAGATGACTGTGCACTGGGTCAATCTGGTGGCTGTAGGGGCAGTCGGGAAAGGGGCTGCTCCACACGTCTTGAAATCCCCAAGGCTTACAGGGTGCTTGGGGATAGGGAAATAACACATTACACACTATAAGATGGATAACGAAACTACTAGACAACAGGGATTGTAGAACTAAACCACTAACAGATGATGGTGTTGAGTGGGGACTTTTGGATCACATTTATCCTGTGCTTTAAGCTGATCACTTACTGTATATCAGGGTTTTCATCTAAGTCTCTGAATCTTCATCTGCCTCATTATGAAATCTAAAGTTGGAGTTTCCAACTGAATCACGTATTTAGATTTTTATACAGAAACCCCGGTGTAAGCATGCAGCGCTAAGGGCAGGAAAAATGTTAGCTGAGCCTTACTGTGATCTTTGGGAGGCAGAATGAACAAATCAACAGCAGGTGAAGAATTGGTTCTACTTATTTTTTATGCCGTTCATCATGTGGTATAAGTGATTAGATGACTTTGTTCCTCAGGTTGGTGCAATTACATTGATACTAGATTTATATCTTTTTATTTGTTTGGTTGCTATCTCATAATAAAAAAAACCTTTTTAATGATCATCATATCTTGAGGGCTATAATTTTTCTACGTTTCTGCTTACAGAGTCATGTGAGAGCTTGTTTTATGTGAGACAAGTTGACACTTTTATTGATGCTATTTTCAGCTGCATAACACTTATTGATCACTTTCTGCTCCAATTTTTAGGAGGCAGAATGAACAAAATCCAGCAATTCAGGAATTGTTTTTTTTACCACAGTGTGATAAAGATGATGAGTCAGCTTTATTCTTCGGATTAGTGCGATTACAGCAATACCACATTTATATCATTTTTTATATTTTGCTGCTTTTAAACAAAAAAATCTCTTTTATAGAAAAAAGAATTGTTTTTACATCGCTTTTTTCTGAGACATAACTTTTTATTTCTCTACTGATAAAGCTGTTTGGCGGCTAGTTTTTTGCAGGGAAAGTTGCCATTTTCAGCTATACAATTTTTATTTCCATTTGATTTTTTGTTCTCGTTTTGTTAAAATTTTTGTTCAGCGGTATGATGAAAAGAATAGTTTTTATGCCATGTTTTTGCTTATTTTATGGTGTTCAAAGTAGTGGTTAACTAGTGTGACAGTTTTATAGCTCATGTCATTCCAGATGGGCTGCTTCCAAATATGTGTACCTTTTTTTTATAATATTTTTTTCATTTTTTTTTAACTTTTTTTTTGCTTTTTTACTTTGTCCCTCTTTGGGAATTTAACATTTTTCGCCAATTGTTGGCTTAATGCATTTTAATACACTAGCATTGCAATGCATTATACCTGTCAGTGATACCTTGCTAGAAGCTTCTTAGTCCATGCTCTTTGCATGGTATAACAGGCGTACCAGAGTTAGCAGACCCACAGGTCATCATGACGACTTCGAGATGCCATGGAGATGATCGGGCTCTTTCTATAATGTCACTGGGGCGTCCATCGGAAGAGAGAGGCAGCTTCCTTCCTCTCTCTAATTTAGGAGGTTTAACAGCTGGAGCCAGTGCGGATACCGTTCCTGGCAATGACAGCTAAGTCTTGGCTATAACTTAAGCCGAGCTCCTGCCAACGATTGCATGGGCACAGCTCCTGTGTCCCGCACGATCGCCATGACGTACCCATACGTCAAAAGCCGGGAGCCCCTATCCGACTATGATGTATGGATACGTCACAGTTTGTTAAAGGGTTAAAAGATCAATGCAAAACTAAAATATTAAAATGTGCGTAACTGTTTATCTTTTTTTTACATTTTTTTGGGGATTGATAGACATGTTTCTGTTTAAATTCCCTTCCTTAACAAAAAATCCTTAAGAAATGTTTCTAACAAGGTACATGCATGGAAACTATGCTGCAGCAGCAGCCTGCAATATTGTTGGAATCATTTGATTGTTAAAAAAGTGAAAATGGCGCACTTGTCTTACAGTGTAGACAGAACACTTTCTGTGACCAAGCCTAGGATTGCAAAAATAACACAGAGGGGTTTGATAATGCCCTCCTTGTTTGTAGTGCGCGAAGAATAAAAAAATGCTGCTATTAAGCTGCTATTCCTGCACTATTCCTCAGATCAATCAATTCAGTCACACTAAGTGACTATATAGGTACAGCACTTCCCTGTATAACACTTGATTGCTTAGATTAGTAGTCACAGACTCACATTTGCACTTGAATTTTCAGTCAGCTGGAGCACTGAAAGTAGTACCCCACAATCAGATTAAGGCTTTTTATATCTCCATGAGGAATCAGCTGTGTGCTCTGACCTCCTACCTCAAAACCATACAAGCATAAAATGACACTCATTGACTCCAACCTTTTATGGTACTGTCACACTTAGCAATGCACCAGTGATCCGGACCAGCGATATGACGCGGTCAGGATCGCTGGTGCATCACTAAGTGGTCGCTAGTGAGCTGCCACACAGGCGACATAGCAATTATTGGGGTCGCTACTTACCTGTCAGATGAGGCGATCCTGACGTCCTCCCGCCCGCGTCCCCGCGTCGCTCGTCGACGCCACAGGAAGCCCAGCAGGAAGCTGACGACGAGAAACAGTCCAGGACGTTCTCTCGCGATCAGCGATAACCAGCGGGGGAGCCGGTCAGAGGTAAGTATCAGACATAGCGATATCGCTAGCACTATCGCTATAACGTCACAAAATCGGTGACGTTATAGCGATATTGCTAGCGATATCGCTTAGTGTGACCGGCCCTTTATTCTGCCTGTGGTAGCCCCTCTGATTGACCAAGGTAGTCTATGTGATGTGATAGAATCTTGCGAGTCTCTTCCAAGTGAGTATGAGCCCATATTGAGAAGCTTGCCTGGCCATGCCTGACTCTGCTAGCTCACTCTCTGAATCTTCAGGAGAGTGTGAAATGGTGCCTGGCAATTTTTTATCAGCCATCCACACAAATTGAATTGCAAAGTTTTCAATTTCGTGGGGAGCTACATATTTATGGGAATTTGACCTTAAATCAAACCTCTGCACATTGATCCACTCATCTAGAATTGTGGCCTCTACTAGTAGTCCAAAGGAGGAGACAATACAGAAAGCCACCAAAACATCTTCTAAGAAGTATCGGCGACATGTCCAAAAGGGTTCACAATGTTTATATCTAATGTAAATGATCTTGAAAATCCACATATTTTATTGTTAGGTTATTGAGTTTTATCATAAAACAGTAAACTCCCTCAGGGTATCCCAGAATAAAATAGCTTTCTAAGTTTTCTATACTCCATGTCATTTTTGATGCTAATAGTTCTCCTGTTGATCATAACTCGTCTACATTTATATAATTATTGCAAAAGTCTTGATGCCCTATCTGAAAAAGAATAAATGCAGCTTTTGCGTCAGTGCTGCATGATGCCAGCATTCTATAGGTTCTCCAAAAAGAAAGATAAACCAGATGGCCAGCAAGGTGTAGCTGTATGGTTAGTGTTTATTTCGGAACCTGCTTGCGTCTGCTGTAGCTCATTCACTCCCATTGCCTTTTATGTGGTTCAAGTTCTAATTGATTAAGGTGGACCAATAGAACAGCTGGAAAGACCGCTCTGATCTGCAGACACCTGAGGCACAGATTTCCGGGGTCTTAATCTTGGCAAAACCCAGCTGAGCAGGTTCCTGCGTATCTACACAAAGCTGCAGCCGGCCTTTGAAGTCGTCATTTTAATCTTGCGATTTCTGAACAAAGTCATAGCCCTTCTAACAAAGCGCGCAAGTTAGTGTTAATCCAAAGAGGCTTCATCAAGAGCAAGGAAACATTACCTGACAAAAAGGACAGATCCCTACTGTGCCTGTCCTATCAAACCTCAAAGATATAAGTGCTTCCACCGTGTTCATAAAGCAAAATGTACCATATAGTTTTACTGCGGCATAAAACACCTGCCCAGAGGCCTCGTAAACACAGTCATTTCTATTTTATTGAAACCTGGACATTTTGTCTGGGACGAGCCACTGCCATAAAAACAGGACATGATAGTTCATAATTTACTAACAAGAGGTAAATAGGAGTTCAACATACACTCTGAAAAATGGCCTTTATCATCTATTTAACGCCCCAATATCACGAGGGAGGATTTATGAGACTGGGAAATTTAACTTTAAAAAAAATAAAATTATTTTTTTAACTTTTCTTTTACCAGTTTTTAAAACGACATATGAGGGGTTTTATTTTTGTGTACAATGTGCTGAACAGACTGTCTTTTACAGGAACAGCGCCTGGAAATCTTTTCAAAAGTTGATTTAGTTTATCGACTGAATGCAATTGTAACATGTTCAGTGGTCCATAATGTCTTTAAACTCTTGATTTTGGGGTATTCGACCTTCAAATAGGTTAATAAAAATGATGTTCTCTTACAATTTCCTCTATACAAGTCATGCCAACCTAAAGGGCCTGTCACACTCAGCGATATCGCTAGCAATATCGCTATAACGTCACTGGTTTTTGTGTCGCTATGTCTGATACTTACCTCCGACCGCTCCCCCGCTGGTTATCGCTGATCACGCGAGAACATCCTGGACTGTTTCTCGTCGTCAGCTTCCTGCTGGGCTTCCTGCTGTGGAGACGAGCGATGCGTGGGCGCGGGCGGGAGGACGTCAGGATCGCCTCGTCTGACAGGTAAGTAGCGACCCCCGACTGCTGCTCTGTCGCTGGTGAGATCTGCCTGTGTGGCAGCTCACTAGCGACCACTTAGAGATGCACCAGCGATCCTGACCGTGTCATATCGCTGGTCAGGATCGCTGGAGCATTGCTAAGTGTGACAGTACCTTAAGGCTGGTTTATATTTGCATCTGTGTGCGCAGCGCTTGATCGGCGTAGATCCGCATGCATCATGAGTACATAAATTTAACATGGTGTACGCAGGGACATGCGTTTGCATGCGCTCCCATGCTTTTGAGTGCGCATGCGTCGTTTCGCGGTGTGCAGCAAAATACATATAGAAATCCCATGAGACACGCCCATTTTGTCTGGTGTCATATAGAGCGCATGCGCATAAACAACGCAAATGCATGCAGAAACGCATACAAACGCATACACGCAGCGTTTTTTTCCGTCATGCGTAAGATGATGTGCATAAAAATCACTGCATAAACATGCTTTTGCATGCGTTTTTGCATGCATATATGGATGATACGCTGTGGACTCATATGCTAATATGAACCTAGCCTAAGTGTTGGCACTGTTCACAGGTGGACAGTGACAGAAAAGGGCCGCTATCAAGAACAATATATGGGCCCTTTTCAGTCCAATAGCTCATCATAAAGCACAATTACACCTGCTTTGGAGGTGGTATTGCCCTCCTTTCCTCTTGGGCCCCTGTGCGACTGCATGGGTTGCACCAATGATAAGTCCACTCCTGGGACTGTTTTAGGCCTGTTTCACATGTCCTGATAATTCCGATACTGGAAAAAGGAGTACCAGATATGTCCGTGAGTACATGTGTGTAATACTTGTGGAATATGTAAGGCAAACTTGCGACAACCATGTGCCGCATCAGTAGCACATGTACTGGCACCAGGGAAACAGCTGTACAGTTAGCGCTGTTCAAAGGTTCCAGGTACTGAAGTTGACTCTCACCATTCTCCCTTGCTCGCGATTATCCCTGGCAGAGCAGCTGAGAATGATGTGAACCATCTTCAGCACCCAGCGCCAAGAAACAGCGCTAACTGCACCGCTGCTTCCCAGGCGCCGATGCATGTCACACTCATGACACATGGATGTCATTCATGCGTCATCAGTAGAGTTGAGCGACTTTTGGTTTTTTAGGGTCGCGTTTCGTTTCGTGAAACCCGACTTTTCCAAAAGTCGGGTCGAGCAAGATCGTCCGATTATAGGGAAAAGTCGGGGTCGTCCCGAAACACGAAACCCAATGTAAGTCAATGGGGAATAAAAGTCAGCAGTGAGAGGAGGACAGGAAACACACCTACAGTGCCCATTTGAATGCCAAAAGCATCAATTCTTCTTACTTAAGCTTGTCAACCTTAATTAACTTCATAATACAAGTTACGTACTGAAAAATGGGGGTTATTTGGCTAAATTTGTAGGGGGGGAGGGCTGGCTGCAGGTTTTCATGTGCCCTGGGCGAAAGAGCGCCCCTTTAACACATACCACAACTCATCATGCTCCGATACGGCAGAGAAATAGCGGTATAGTACAATGAAAAATACCTCACTTTTTACATCTCATGACGAGGCCCATCTATTTCTCCATACAAAATCATTGGTCCCATATAATGTTTGAAACAGTATATGATGAGCTCCACATAATGCTACAGTATATGTTGGTCCCCATGGATGAAGCTCCACTGTCTTATGGGCCCAAATAATGCTCCAAACATAATGGGCCCCATTTCTAATGCTCTAGTGTATAATGGGCCCTGTAAATGCTGCTCCAGTGTCTGATGTCCACCTTTGGAATGTTCCAGTGTATGGTGGGCCCCATCTATCATTCTCCAGAGTATAGTGCTCCCCAAAAATTGCTGTCCCAACATAGAAAACAATCAAATAAGTCTCCTCGCTAGGGAATCCCTGTACTTGTCTGGACAGGTGCTGTAGCTTGCTTAACAGCTCGCCAGCCGTTCTCACCCCCAGTATGGATTGCACGTGATTGCACAAAGGTTAGAAAGGGTACCGTATCCCTGGATAACATGTAGGGATAGCGTACACATTCAAAATATATGTCTATACAGCATGAGGCAGGCTCAGACGGTGTTAGGCCCAGTATGGATTGCACGTCATTGCACAAAGGTTAGAAAGGGTACCGTATCCCCGGATAACATGTATGGATAGCGTACACATTCAAAATATATGTCTATACAGCATGAGGCAGGCTCAGACGGTGTTAGGCCCAGTATGGATTGCACGTCATTGCACAAAGGTTAGAAGGGGTACCATATTCCCGGTTAACATGTATGGATAGCGTACACATTCAAAATATATGTCTATACAGCATGAGGCAGGCTCAGACGGTGTTAGGACCAGGATGGAGTGCACGTCATTGCACAAAGGTTAGAAGGGGTACCATATCCCCGGATAACATGTATGGATAGCGTACACATTCAAAATATATGTCTATACAGCATGAGGCAGGCTCAGACGGTGTTAGGCCCAGTATGGATTGCACGTCATTGCACAAAGGTTAGAAGGGGTACCGTATCCCCAGATAACATGTATAGATAGCGTACACATTCAAAATATATGTCTATACAGCATGAGGCAGGCTCAGACGGTGTTAGGCCCAGTATGGATTGCACGTCATTGCACAAAGGTTAGAAAGGGTACCGTATCCCCGGATAACATGTATGGATAGCGTACACATTCAGAATATATGTCTATACAGCATGAGGCAAGCTCAGACGGTGTTAGGCCCAGTATGGATTGCACGTCATTGCACAAAGGTTAGAAGGGGTACCGTATCCCCGGATAACATGTATGGATAGCGTACACATTCAAAATATATGTCTATGCAGCATGAGGCAGGCTCAGAAGGTGTTAGGCCCAGTATGGATTGCAAGTCATTGCACAAAGGTTAGAAAGGGTACCGTATCCCCGGATAACATGTATGGATAGCGTACACATTCAAAATATATGTCTATACAGCATGAGGCAGGCTCAGACAGTGTTAGGCCCAGTATGGATTGCACGTCATTGCACAAAGGTTAGAAGGGGTACCATATCCCCGGATAACATGTATGGATAGAGTACACATTCAAAATATATGTCTATACAGCATGAGGCAGGCTCAGACGGTGTTAGGCCCAGTATGGATTGCACGTCATTGCACAAAGGTTAGAAGGGGTACCATATCCCCGGATAACATGTATGGATAGCGTACACATTCAAAATATATGTCTATACAGCATGAGGCAAGCTCAGACGGTGTTAGGCCCAGTATGGATTGCACGTCATTGCATAAAGGTTAGAAGGGGTACCGTATCCCCGGATAACATGTATGGATAGCGTACACATTCAAAATATATGTCTATACAGCATGAGGCAGGCTCAGACGGTGTTAGGCCCAGTATGGATTGCACGTCATTGCACAAAGGTTAGAAGGGGTACCGTATCCCCGGATAACATGTATGGATAGCGTACACATTCAAAATATATGTCTATACAGCATGAGGCAGGCTCAGACGGTGTTAGGCACAGTATGGATTGCACGTCATTGCACAAAGGTTAGAAGGGGTACCGTATCCCCGGATAACATGTATGGATAGCGTACACATTCAAAATATATGTCTATACAGCATGAGGCAGGCTCAGACGGTGTTAGGCCCAGTATGGATTGCACGTCATTGCACAAAGGTTAGAAAGGGTACCGTATCCCCGGATAACATGTATGGATAGCGTACACATTCAAAATATATGTCTATACAGCATGAGGCAGGCTCAGACGGTGTTAGGCCCAGTATGGATTGCACGTCATTGCACAAAGGTTAGAAGGGGTACCATATCCCCGGATAACATGTATGGATAGCGTACACATTCAAAATATATGTCTATACAGCATGAGGCAGGCTCAGACGGTGTTAGGCCCAGTATGGATTGCACGTCATTGCACAAAGGTTAGAAACGGTACCCTATCCCCGGATAACATGTATGGATAGCGTACACATTCAAAATATATGTCTATACAGCATGAGGCAGGCTCAGACGGTGTTAGGCCCAGTATGGATTGCACGTCATTGCACAAAGGTTAGAAGGGGTACCGTATCCCCGGATAACATGTATGGATAGCGTACACATTCAAAATATATGTCTATACAGCATGAGGCAGGCTCAGACGGTGTTAGGCCCAGTATGGATTGCACGTCATTGCACAAAGGTTAGAAGGGGTACCGTATCCCCGGATAACATGTATGGATAGCGTACACATTCAAAATATATGTCTATACAGCATGAGGCAGGCTCAGACGGTGTTAGGCCCAGTATGGATTGCACGTCATTGCACAAAGGTTAGAAGGGGTACCGTATCCCCGGATAACATGTATGGATAGCGTACACATTCAAAATATATGTCTATACAGCATGAGGCAGGCTCAGACGGTGTTAGGCACAGTATGGATTGCACGTCATTGCACAAAGGTTAGAAGGGGTACCGTATCCCCGGATAACATGTATGGATAGCGTACACATTCAAAATATATGTCTATACAGCATGAGGCAGGCTCAGACGGTGTTAGGCCCAATATGGATTGCACGTCATTGCACAAAGGTTAGAAAGGGTACCGTATCCCCGGATAATATGTATGGATAGCGTACACATTCAAAATATATGTCTATACAGCATGAGGCAGGCTCAGACGGTGTTAGGCCCAGTATGGATTGCACGTCATTGCACAAAGGTTAGAAAGGGTACCGTATCCCCGGATAACATGTATGGATAGCGTACACATTCAAAATATATGTCTATACAGCATGAGGCAGGCTCAGACGGTGTTAGGCCCAGTATGGATTGCACGTCATTGCACAAAGGTTAGAAGGGGTACCGTATGCCCGGATAACATGTATGGATAGCGTACACATTCAAAATATATGTCTATACAGCATGAGGCAGGCTCAGACGGTGTTAGGCCCAGTATGGATTGCACGTCATTGCACAAAGGTTAGAAGGGGTACCGTATGCCCGGATAACATGTATGGATAGCGTACACATTCAAAATATATTTCTATACAGCATGAGGCAGGCTCAGACGGTGTTAGGCACAGTATGGATTGCACGTCATTGCACAAAGGTTAGAAGGGGTACCGTATCCCCGGATAACATGTATGGATAGCATACACATTCAAAATATATGTCTATACAGCATGAGGCAGGCTCAGACGGTGTTAGGCCCAGTATGGATTGCACGTCATTGCACAAAGGTTAGAAAGGGTACCGTATCCCCGGATAACATGTATGGATAGCGTACACATTCAAAATATATGTCTATACAGCATGAGGCAGGCTCAGACGGTGTTAGGCCTAGTATGGATTGCACGTCATTGCACAAAGGTTAGAAGGGGTACCGTATCCCCGGATAACATGTATGGATAGCGTACACATTCAAAATATATGTCTATACAGCATGAGGCAGGCTCAGACGGTGTTAGGCCCAGTATGGATTGCACGTCATTGCACAAAGGTTAGAAGGGGTACCGTATCCCCGGATAACATGTATGGATAGCGTACACATTCAAAATATATGTCTATACAGCAAGAGGCAGGCTCAGACGGTGTTAGGCCCAGTATGGATTGCACGTCATTGCACAAAGGTTAGAAGGGGTACCGTATCCCCGGATAACATGTATGGATAGCGTACACATTCAAAATATATGTCTATACAGCATGAGGCAGGCTCAGACGGTGTCAGGCCCAGTATGGATTGCACGTCATTGCACAAAGGTTAGAAGGGGTACCGTATCCCCGGATAACATGTATGGATAGCGTACACATTCAAAATATATGTCTATACAGCATGAGGCAGGCTCAGACGGTGTTAGGCACAGTATGGATTGCACGTCATTGCACAAAGGTTAGAAGGGGTACCGTATCCCCGGATAACATGTATGGATAGCGTACACATTCAAAATATATGTCTATACAGCATGAGGCAGGCTCAGACGGTGTTAGGCCCAGTATGGATTGCACGTCATTGCACAAAGGTTAGAAAGAGTACCGTATCCCCGGATAACATGTATGGATAGCGTACACATTCAAAATATATGTCTATACAGCATGAGGCAGGCTCAGACGGTGTTAGGCCCAGTATGGATTGCACGTCATTGCACAAAGGTTAGAAAGGGTACCGTATCCCCGGATAACATGTATGTATAGCGTACACATTCAAAATATATGTCTATACAGCATGAGGCAGGCTCAGACGGTGTTAGGCCCAGTATGGATTGCACGTCATTGCACAAAGGTTAGAAAGGGTACCGTATCCCCGGATAACATGTATGGATAGCGTACACATTCAAAATATATGTCTATACAGCATGAGGCAGGCTCAGACGGTGTTAGGCACAGTATGGATTGCACGTCATTGCACAAAGGTTAGAAGGGGTACCGTATCCCCGGATAACATGTATGGATAGCGTACACATTCAAAATATATGTCTATACAGCATGAGGCAGGCTCAGACGGTGTTAGGCCCAGTATGGATTGCACGTCATTGCACAAAGGTTAGAAAGAGTACCGTATCCCCGGATAACATGTATGGATAGCGTACACATTCAAAGTATATGTCTATACAGCATGAGGCAGGCTCAGACGGTGTTAGGCCCAGTATGGATTGCACGTCATTGCACAAAGGTTAGAAAGGGTACCGTATCCCTGGATAACATGTATGGATAGCGTACACATTCAAAATATATGTCTCAGGAGGCAGGCTCAGACGGTGTCAGTCACAGTATGGATTTGACGGCCCAGATTACACAGCGGAGGAGCAGGGAGAGGTAAAGATTGCAAATGCTGGGGCCCTGGCCAAGCAAGGGGGACCACTCGTGGGCGTTGGTACTGGCACTGGGCCCCTCATAGTACAGCGGTGTGTCTGACGGCGGGTGTGCACCACCACCGTCAGAGACACTTGATTGCACTATGAGGGACCCTGTGCCAGTGCCCGCGCCCAAGAGTCGGCCTACCCACCTGTCCAGGGCAACGGCACTCGCACGGTGTCGTGCGCTAGGTGGTGACCCCGGCCATGGGGGGGGAGGCAGCACAGTTAGGGAGTTTTAGAAAGTGGCATATGTTGATGTTGGACATTCAGCTGATGCAAAAGGCGAAATAGGTGAAGTACCAGGAAGAGGTGGACCAAAGCAAGCCATTTTTCTGTCACCCTATGTGTCATCAGGGGAAGGTGGGACAAAATCCTTGGAAACCCATGCGTGGTTCATTTTAATGAAGGTTAGATCATCCACATTTTGGCTTGACAGACGGGTCCTTTTTTCTGTCAGGATTGATCCAGCTGCACTGAAGACTCTTTCCGATAGCACACTTGCAGCTGGGCAAGCGAGCTCCTGTAAGGCATATTGGGCCAATTCAGGCCAGGTGTCCAGTTTAGCGGCCCAATAGTCAAAGGGGAATGACCTGTGTGGGAGAACATCGATATGGGAGGAAAAGTAGTTTGTAACCATAGTTGACAACTGCTGTCTCCTGTCACTTTCCATCGATGCAGTATTACCAGTTGTGTGAGCGGTATTTGAAAAATCAGTCCACAACATTGTCATGAAACCCCTGTCTCCAACGCCACTTCTGCTGTGTGCACCACGAACACCTCTGCCAAGCTGCCCCCGGCCCGTACGGCTCGTGTGAGAACCATCACCGCTGCTGTGTGCTGGGAATGCCTCAAGCAACCGATTTACCAGAGTTGCTTGTTTATTAGCCAATATTAGGTCAAGGTTCTCCTGTGGCATGATGTTTTGTAATTTGCCTTTATAGCGTGGATCCAGGATGCTGGCCAACCAGTAGTCGTCATCGTTCATCATTTTGGCAATGCGGGGGTCCCTTTTTAGGATCCGCAAGGCATAATCTGACATGTGGGCCAATGTTCCCGGTGTCAATGATGCACTGCGAGTGCTGGGTGGAGGAGCACTTTCTGGCAAATCCACATCCCTCCAGACACGCACAAACCCTGTACCAGACCTTGCCACGCCAACATTTTCACTTGCCCCACGAGATGCATCCTCCTCCCCTAAGTAATCATCCCCATCATCCTCCTCCTCCTCCTCTTCTTCCTCCACCTCGTCCAGGAGAGGTCCCTGAGCAGACAATGGCTGAATGTCATCAAGGATTCCCTCCTCCTCTTCCTCCTCATCAACATTGGCTGCAGACGCCTGCTCCTTAAGGTGCGTCAAAGTTTGCATGAGCAGACGCATAAGTGGGATGCTCATGCTTAGGATGGCGTCGTCTGCGCTTACCAGCCGTGTGCATTTCTCAAAACACTGAAGGACTTTACAAAGGTCTTTCAGCTTCGACCACTGCACGCCTGTCAACTCCATGTCTGCTCTCAAAGTGCCTGGCCGTGTATCCTCCCACAAATGCATTATGGCCTGCCTCTGCTCGCACAGCCGCTCCACCATGTGCAGGGTGGAGTTCCACCTTGTTGCAATGTCGATAATGAGGTGGTGGTTGGGAAGGTGGAGCAATCGCTGCAGCTTCTGCATACGAACGGAGTGTACAGGCGACCGGCGGATGTGCGCGCACAGTCTTCGCATCTTCTGGAGCAGGGCTGTTAACTCCGCATAATTTTTGAGGAAGCACTGCACCACCAGGTTCAAGGTGTGAGCCAAGCAAGGTATGTGGCTGAGTTTTGAAAGGGCTATGGCTGCCACAAAATTACGGCCGTTATCACTAACTACCTTGCCTGCCTCAAGATGTACACTGCCCAGCCATGACTCAGTTTGTCGCTTCAAGTACTCGGCCAGCACCTCGGCGGTGTGTCTGTCGCCCAAACACATCATCTGCAGCACAGCCTGCTGACGCTTTCCACTAGCTGCTCGATAGGGGGACACATCGTGTGCAACAGTGGCAGCTGCAGATGGAGTGCTCGTACGACTGCGCTCTGTGGACGAGCTGTCGCTTCTGGAGGAGGAGGAGGAGGGTCGAACGCCTACAGCCAACTGTTTCCTAGACCATGGGCTAGGCAGCACTGTCCCACCACCGCTGTCCCCTGTGGACCCTGCATCCACCACATTAACCCAGTGCGCAGTGATGGACACGTAACGGCCCTGGACATGCAGACTGGACCATGCATCATTTGTGAGGTGCACCTTTCCGCTCACTGACTGCTTGAGTGCATGGACAATGCGGTCTTTCACATGATGGTGGAGGGCTGGGATGGCTTTGCGAGAGAAGAAGTGGCGACTGGGTAGGTCATAGCGTGGTACTGCATAGGCCATGAGTTCGCGGAAAGCTGTGATTTCCACCAACCGAAAGGGCATCATCTCAAACGAGATTAGTTTGGCAATGTGGGCGTTCAAACCCAGTGTACGCGGATGAGAGACTGAGTACTTTCTTGACCTACTCATAGTGTCTGGGAGGGTGAGCTGGACTTGAGAGCTGCATATGGTGGAAGTAGCGGTGGACAGGGCGGACTGAGAGAGGGTTGATGATGGTGATGGAGTTGGTGTTCTTTCTGATGGCCTAGAATCAGTCTTTCGTTGATATAACAGTGGGATTCCCTGACTGCTGTGGCCTTGCAATGACACCTCAACATTTGCTGCTGTGCTAACCGGTGGGCTTGCAGTGGGGGAAACAATGTAGTGTTGCTGACTACCTTCGTTGTGATCAGTTGCACATGTGGCACTTGAGGTTTGCTGTGGTGTCCACGCTTGCAAGTGCATGCTGGTTAAATGTCTAAGCATGCAACTGGTATTCAAATTTTTCAGATTTTTCCCTCGGCTAAAGGTCTTTGCGCACTTCTTACAGATAACCTTGGCCTGATCATGAGGATTTTGTTCAAAAAACTGCCACACTGCACTCTTCCTACTTTGGCAGACATTTTGCGGCCTAGCACGCTGTGATCTTTTGACCCTCTGGACAAGCTGTCCAGCAACTCTTTTGATGTTTGGAACCTGTCTTTGGAGTGCTCCGGGCCTGCCAGATAACAGCTGTTGCGATGTCGATGTCTGCTGTGGATGCTCCTCATCTGAGCTATTGGAAGCAGCACCCTCTTCCCCCAATGGATGCCAATCTGGGTCAACAACTGGGTCATCCATCACCTCCTCTTCTATGTCATGTGCACCTTTCTCTGTGTCACCGTGTATGGTGGTATAGTGTGCGGGAAGGGGCACCTGAGTCTCATCAGGGTCAAAATCTGGCTCTGTACACTGCGAGGACAATGTAGTGCTCTGAGTGAATGTACCAGCAGAATCATCCATCAGCGGCTGTGCATCAGTGCACTCCATGTCAGATTCATCTTGGCCTGGGTAATTCACCATTTCACTTGATAATCCAGGCATGGTATGTGAAAACAGCTCCATGGAGTAATCAGTAGTATGGCCTGCGTCATCCTTCAATCTTGGTTGGGGTGAAGGACACAAGGAAAGGTGTGGTTCATGAACATGAGCCTCCAATGACGACTCAGTGCTTTTACTTTTTACAACTGAAGAAGAGGAGGCGATAGAGCTGGAGGCTGAGTCAGCAATGTAAGACAAAACTTTTTCCTGATGCTCTGCCTTTAAAAGCGGTTTGCCAACTCTTAGAAAACTAAGCGTTCGAGGCCTTATGTAGCCAGACAATGACGCAGGGTCAGCACCTCCTGCATTCGGTCCTATTTTGCTCTTGCCACTACCATCAGATCCACCACCAACACCATCATTACCAGCTGCCAACCCCCGCCCAATTCCACGGCCTCTTCCACCAGCCTTCCTCATTTTTGGTAGAAACGTAGACAAAATCCAACAAACTATATAGTAATGTAAAACAAGGTACAAGGTGTCTATAGGACAGGGGAGTTTTAGAATTTCTGCACACACTTGTGGACAGTGGACACTTGTGGATTGTGTGCGGCCCACTGATATCTGAGCGCTATGTGACACGCTCGATGGCACAGCTGCCTGTGACCAAAGTGACAAGAGGATAATGGAGATTTTGAATCTCTGCGTACACTTTTGGACAGTGGACACTTGTGGATTGTGTGCGGCCCACTGATATCTGAGCGCTATGTGACACGCTCGATGGCACAGCTGCCTGTGACCAAAGTGACGAGAGGATAATGGAGATTTTGAATCTCTGCGTACACTTTTGGACAGTGGACACTTGTGGATTGTGTGCGGCCCACTGATATCTGAGTGCTATGTGACACGCTAGATGGCACAGCTGCCTGTGACCAAAGTGACAAGAGGATAATGGAGATTTTGAATCTCTGCGTACACTTTTGGACAGTGGACACTTGTGGATTGTGTGCGGCCCACTGATATCTGAGCGCTATGTGACACGCTCGATGGCACAGCTGCCTGTGACCAAAGTGACGAGAGGATAATGGAGATTTTGAATCTCTGCGTACACTTTTGGACAGTGGACACTTGTGGATTGTGTGCGGCCCACTGATATCTGAGTGCTATGTGACACGCTCGATGGCACAGCTGCCTGTGACCAAAGTGACGAGAGGATAATGGAGATTTTGAATCTCTGCGTACACTTTTGGACACTGGACACTTGTGGATTGTGTGCGGCCCACTGATATCTGAGCGCTATGTGACACGCTCGATGGCACAGCTGCCTGTGACCAAAGTGAAGAGAGGATAATGGAGATTTTGAATCTCTGCGTACACTTTTGGACAGTGGACACTTGTGGATTGTGTGCGGCCCACTGATATCTGAGCGCTATGTGACACGCTCGATGGCACAGCTGCCTGTGACCAAAGTGACGAGAGGATAGTGGAGATTTTGAATCTCTGCATACACTTTTGGACAGTGGACACTTGTGGATTGTGTGCGGCCCACTGATATCTGAGCGCTATGTGACACGCTCGATGGCACAGCTGCCTGTGACCAAAGTGACGAGAGGATAATGGAGATTTTGAATCTCTGCGTACACTTTTGGACACTGGACACTTGTGGATTGTGTGCGGCCCACTGATATCTGAGCGCTATGTGACACGCTCGATGGCACAGCTGCCTGTGACCAAAGTGACGAGAGGATAATGGAGATTTTGAATCTCTGCGTACACTTGTGGACAGTGGACACTTGTGGATTGTGTGCGGCCCACTGATATCTGAGCGCTATGTGACACGCTCGATGGCACAGCTGCCTGTGACCAAAGTGACGAGAGGATAATGGAGATTTTGAATCTCTGCGTACACTTTTGGACAGTGGACACTTGTGGATTGTGTGTGGCCCACTGATATCTGAGCGCTATGTGACACGCTCGATGGCACAGCTGCCTGTGACCAAAGTGACGAGAGGATAATGGAGATTTTGAATCTCTGCGTACACTTGTGGACAGTGGACACTTGTGGATTGTGTGCGGCCCACTGATATCTGAGCGCTATGTGACACGCTCGATGGCACAGCTGCCTGTGACCAAAGTGACGAGAGGATAATGGAGATTTTGAATCTCTGCGTACACTTTTGGACAGTGGACACTTGTGGATTGTGTGCGGCCCACTGATATCTGAGCGCTATGTGACACGCTCGATGGCACAGCTGCCTGTGACCAAAGTGACGAGAGGATAATGGAGATTTTGATTCTCTGCGTACACTTTTGGACACTGGACATTTGTGGATTGTGTGCGGCCCACTGATATCTGAGCGCTATGTGACACGCTCGATGGCACAGCTGCCTGTGACCAAAGTGATGAGAGGATAATGGAGATTTTGAATCTCTGCGTACACTTTTGGACAGTGGACACTTGTGGATTGTGTGCGGCCCACTGATATCTGAGCGCTATGTGACACGCTCGATGGCACAGCTGCCTGTGACCAAAGTGACGAGAGGATAATGGAGATTTTGAATCTCTGCGTACACTTTTGGACACTGGACACTTGTGGATTGTGTGCGGCCCACTGATATCTGAGCGCTATGTGACACGCTCGATGGCACAGCTGCCTGTGACCAAAGTGACGAGAGGATAATGGAGATTTTGAATCTCTGCGTACACTTTTGGACAGTGGACACTTGTGGATTGTGTGCGGCCCACTGATATCTGAGCGCTATGTGACACGCTCGATGGCACAGCTGCCTGTGACCAAAGTGACGAGAGGTAATGGAGATTTTGAATCTCTGCGTACACTTTTGGACAGTGGACACTTGTGGATTGTGTGCGGCCCACTGATATCTGAGCGCTATGTGACACGCTCGATGGCACAGCTGCCTGTGACCAAAGTGACGAGAGGATAATGGAGATTTTGAATCTCTGTGTACACTTTTGGACACTGGACACTTGTGGATTGTGTGCGGCCCACTGATATCTGAGCGCTATGTGACACGCTCGATGGCACAGCTGCCTGTGACCAAAGTGACGAGAGGATAATGGAGATTTTGAATCTCTGCGTACACTTTTGGACAGTGGACACTTGTGGATTGTGTGCGGCCCACTGATATCTGAGTGCTATGTGACACGCTTGATGGCACAGCTGCCTGTGACCAAAGTGACGAGAGGATAAGGGAGATTGGATTGCTTTTAAAAAAGCAGTTTGCAGAGCAGTGGGTAAACAGCAATGCCAGCGTGTCAGGAAGCCTTAAAAGGCAGCCCAACAACCAACACCACTGATACACCACAATATATCCTCCCCTTGCACTGCGCACACAGTGACTTGTGTGTTGTGCAGGCCAAATCGCTAGCAGCAGAAGCAGTTTTTTTGTCTTCTTCCCTGCCTAACGCTCTCCCTACAGAATCAGCAGCAACCTCTCCCTATACTAAGATCGGCAGAAGTAAGATGGCGGTCGGCGTGCACGCCCTTTTATACCCCCTGTGACGCCCACCAAAGCAAGCCAATCACTTGCATGCCCTTCTGAAAGATGGTGGTGACCCGTGCCTATGTCATCACGTTGCCCACAGTCTCCGTGGATCCTGATTGGCTGAAAAAGAGCACAAAACAAACTTTTGAAACGCGACTTTGGCGCGTAAGTCGCCGACCTCGTGGCCGACCTCATCCTAGGGTCGGGTTTCGTTTCATGAAACCCGACTTTGCCAAAAGTCGGCGACTTTTGAATTTTTTCGACCCGTTTCGCTCAACTCTAGTCATCAGTGTGCACATGTGCGGGACATTTTGTGGCACATGCTGCTGTTAAACAGACATGTCAACATATTTTGTCCGTGGACACACGGTCTGTGGAAACACACTGACATGTGTACAGACCCATTCACCATAATGGGTCTACATATGTAAGTGTCTCCGGTATATGTGAAAAACATCACCACATGTACCGGACACACTGACGTCTGAAAGAGGCCTTAGGCTGTATGTGCAAGATGAGTTTTTGGTGAGTTTTTGACACTCCGTATTTTCACTGTGTCAAAAATGCACCATCAATAATCTCATCAGCCAACACCAAAGACCAGAGATAAACTTAATACCTCCGATCACAGCTACGGGCTCATGCAGGGCTCCAAACACAGAAGGATTCTAGGAACATAACACAGCAGACAGTTCAGACATGGTCAGGTAAGGTATAGGTACAGGATCAAGGATTCAAGCCTGGATACACCGCCTCCATGGCGAATTTAGATGGGGTCAGGTGCATGACAGGTACAGGATCAGGGATTCAGGCCAGGATATACCGCCTCCGGGGCAGGGTGAGGGAACAGGACAAAACAAGAATCAAGGCAGGGAATTTGGTACGAAAACAGAGACAGACGAAGTCTAGGGCCACAGACACGAGACACACATGGCAAGGTTCAAGAGCGTTGTGAGTTGTGAGTAGCTCTGGCCCCGCCCATAGGGCAGGTAAGTTTATAAAGGAGCTGCCCCTCAGCAATTGGCTGGGGACAGCATTTCAAGTACACACACTAACCCTGATAAAAGCAGAGAAGGTGTGGCTGCGCATGCCCTAAGCACACACAGAAACCATTGCAGCACAATCAGTGCCGGAACTGCAGCCTAGAGCACCTGGCATTGTCTGCAAGCCTAGACACATGTGGAAAGTCATGCACCAGCTGCAAATTGTCAGGGTCCTGACAGCGCCGGCGTACAACCTCCGCTAAGCATGGACTCACCCACACCATAGGGACTCCTGGAGACAAGAACAGCCAGAAAATAAAGATGCACAGGACCTGAATGTAGAAGTTTAGCAAGCCAGCACAGGACCTACGGTCATGTGACTGCAAGGGGGCAGGGCTTAGCGTTCTGCTTTCAGAGAAGGTAGAAAACTCAGAGTCGGGCCAAGCGGAGGTCATGCACAATACAGGCAAGCGAGGTACAGGAGGGATAAACAGACAGGAGGTCAGAAAAAGCCAAAGGTCATACACAAGATATCAGTAAAATACCAGGGATGAGACAGAACGGATTGTCAGGGCCAAGCAGAGATCAAAACCAAACAGACGTAGAAGGTACCAAGCAGAATCCAAAGCAATATCCAGAGAACAGACCGAGTCATACACAGAGAATCATGCAACCAGAACACAGCACTAACACACTCAGGGGTCACCACACAATGCCAAGGACGAAAGTATAACTGACGGGGGATGGGAGCTTCCTGAGGCTATAAGAAGCCTCCTCAGAACCAATGAGAGGCCACCATAATAGGTCCCAGGTGTGCAGGTGAGAGTTTGCACTGAGATCAGAACATTAACCCCAGAAGTGCCGGTCACCCAGCACTGGTATCATGACACAAACGAGAGAATTTTCAATAATTTGATCTGTATTTTTCTTGGATCTTTCAGCTAATTTACGACCAAAGACCACATCAAAAATGAATTTACAGAGATGCAAAAGGCATGAAGGCAAAAGCAAAATAGTACAAAATGTTAATGGAAAGAACGCAATTTTGATTTTTTTTTCAGCTCAAAATGCATGTATTTAATTGAAAACAATATTTTGTAAAGGTGGACAACCCCTTTAAACTGTTGTGTATAAAAGAGATCTGCATTGTGGTTGGATGCTAAGGCCAACAAAGATGAATTACTGTTTGACATATTTGGTACATTGGTCCCATTGTCTTATGTGTGTAAAGGAGGAAGAGGAGCAATTAGGTAGATATAGTAAAACACATCTCTTTATTGAAAAATTCATATAAAAATGTCATGCAAGGTAACAACAAATGCAAATATCATAGGACTATAGGATAGGATAACAACAGACCCCACAGGGAAGCCAAAATGTCCCCTAGTGCATAGGAATCATAGGAAAGTATAAATGTATATCTAAAGTGCTAGTGCGATATACTTTCCATGCATATAGGTAAGATCCCCCAAACATCAAAGTAACAATCAAATGTAAAACTGGAAGTCCAAAATGGTCAAAAACGGGGGAAGAATGCTTACCAAGAAGGGGAACACTTGGAAACAGCCCTGGGCCGGGTATGATGAGCCCCGACGCGCGTTTCACGTGCTGGATGCACCGCTTTCTCAAGCACTAGGAGACATTTTGGCTTCTCTGTGGGATCTGTTGTTATCCTGCTATAGTCCTATGATATTTGCATTTGTTGTTACCTTGTATGACATTTTTATATGAATTTTTCAATAAAGTGATGTATTTTACTAGTTGCTCCTCTTCCTCCTTTATACACATGTCTCCGTGAAGCGGGTGTTTCTTTTCCCTGGTGTGGGATTATCATTATCTCACGATTTGGCATTGTGCATGCCACTGGGGGATTTTGTATTTACCCATCGTCTTATGTGTATGGCGCCTTTACTTTTCCACTTTTAGCAAAGCCTATGATGAATCTACAAATACAGTAAGACAAAAGCTCTAAGTTATTTGACTGCAGTCATATAACATAAAAAATCTATACTTTTTCTTCACCTATTCTTTTGCTTAGCAAACAAAAAAAAAAACAATTTTTAATTCCCGGCTTATTCCTATGGAGCAGTTATGTAAAATATGCCCCTTCACACCAACTGCCAATTTCAACAAAATAAGAAATATAATCCTAATAAACTGGGAAATGAGAACGCTTATAGTGTTTGCTGGCACTAGATGCAGATCTGGATGGAGACCAATAATGATGGCTGTGCTTGGGTTGTAGAAGCACAAGGTTCATCCTCGTGCCAGAGGTAGCAGCTGTAAGGCAAAAAGCTGTGGCAAATGTAATTTATTTTTAGAGGACTTCTAAAACCTCAGATTGGCTCCGCAAACCTCAGCGGGAAGACGGTTGCCAGTGTAAGTGAGGCAAAAATATATGTCCGAAAAAAAAGATGTTAGTGTTTGGATGCTTGTGAGACAATTCATTAAAGCGAAAATGTGAAAACTGAAAAATTAAAGAGGGGAAATGAGTTCAGGCTGGACCGCTAGCGAAAGAGTCTGGAGGCGATTTGCTGCGGATCATTGCAGGTAACGAAGTGGATGCACTAGTGTTAATGAGGCATCCGCGGTCCCGCACATACTCTATCCATGTCTGTTTCAAGTGGATAAAAATCTGTCCTAATCACAAGTGCCACGTAATTTTTAAAATGTTAAATATAAAATATATATATACACTCACTGGCCACTTTATTAGGTACACCATGCTAGTAAGGGGTTGGCCCCCCTTTTGCCTTCAGAACTGCCTCAATTCTTCGTGGCAGAGATTCAACAAGGTGCTGGAAGCATTCCTCAGAGATTTTGGACCATATTGACATGATGGCATCACACAGTTGGCGCAGATTTGTCGGCTGCACATCCCTGATGCGAATCTCCCGTTCCACCACATCCCAAAGATGCTCTATTGGATTGAGATCTGGTGACTGAGGAGGCCATTTGAGTACAGTAAACTCATTGTCATGTTCAAGAAACCAATCTGAGATGATTCGAGCTTTATGACATGGCGCATTATCCTGCTGAAAGTAGCTATCAGATGTTGGGTACATTGTGGTCATAAAGGGATGGACATGGTCAGCAACAATACTCAGGTAGGCTGTGGCGTTGCAACGATGCTCAATTGGTACCAAGGGGCCCAAAGAGTGCCCAGAAAAAATTCCCCACACCATGACACCACCACCACCAGCCTGAACCGTTGATACAAGGCAGGATGGATCCATGCTTTCATGTTGTTTACGCCAAATTCTGACCCTACCATCCGAATGTCGCAGCAGAAATCGAGACTCATCAGACCAGGCAACGTTTTTCCAATCTTCTACTGTCCAATTTCGATGAGCTTGTGCAAATTGTAGCCTCAGTTTCCTGTTCTTAGCTGAGAGGAGTGGTACCCAGTGTGGTCTTCTGCTGCTGTAGCCCATCTGCCTCAAAGTTCGACGCACTGTGCGTTCAGAGATGCTCTTCTGCCTACCTTGGTTGTAACGGGTGGCAATTTGAGTCACTGTTGCCTTTCTATCAGCTCGAACCAGTCTGCCCATTCTCCTCTGACCTCTGGCATCAACATGGCATTTCCAGCCACAGAACTGCCGCTCACTGGATTTTTTTTCTTTTTCGGACCATTCTCTGTAAACCCTAGAGATGGTTGTGCGTGAAAATCCCAGTAGATCAGCAGTTTCTGAAATTCGCAGACCTGCCCTTCTGGCACCAACAATCATGCCACGTTCAAAGGCACTCAAATCACCTTTCTTCCCCATACTGATGCTCGGTTTGAACTGCAGGAGATTGTCTTGACCATGTCTACATGCCTAAATGCACTGAGTTGCCGCCATGTGATTGGCTGATTAGAAATTAAGTCTTAACACACAGTTGGACAGGTGTACCTAATAAAGTGGCCAGTGAGTGTATATATATATATATAAATATAAATATATATATATATATTTTTTTTGCTTAAAATACAAAGGAAATGTGTCATTTTTAAGTTTAGGTCTGTTAGAAATAATTTCATCTTCGACTAGCTTAACTGTTCACAATAATAGGAATTTTGACAAGGGGTGGCAAAACTTTTACCTGCCACTATAGCCCTGGTCATTCCTCCTGTTGTGTTATTTTGATGTATTCCATTTTCTGACCTCGGTTAGGGATGAGCGAATACATTCGGCACTATTCGTTACTCACGCGGATAGTACAGTATTCGGGCTATTTGTGTAATTCGCTATTCGCCTCGATATATACGAGTGACCTGCCCAGCATGTTTGGCACTTTATTTGCAGCCAATGAATATGCTGCTGAGCCTGCTAGCCAATCACAGTAATGCCATCTTTTGTGTGGCATTACTGTGATTGGCTGTCCAAACACCGGGTGTTTGTTGCGCTGTCATATGCAACAAGAATAAAGGGGTCCCCATGCCATATTTTTTAAATAAATAATTTAAAAAATAACACTGTGGGGACCCCTCCAATTTTCACAACAAGCCTTGCTAAAGCAGACAGAGGGGGCTGGTTTTGCCAGGCTGGTAACCCCTCTGCATAGATAACTACTAGTCTTGCTAACTCTGACAGTTGAGGGTTGCTGCCCCCAGCTGTCAGTTTTGGCTACAGGAAATACAGGGGAACCCACACTGTTTTTTACATTTATTTATTTACAGCGCAGGTGGTGGGTGAGGAATACTTCCATCAGCCACTCCTGCTGTCACTTTTAATAGCTGAAGCAGGTGTAGGATGATAGCAGTAATAGCCCAAAAGCCACCACCTGCTGTCATTGTTCTCACTTGAATACAATTCTCATCATTCTCCCCTTCTCGTGCTGATCTCTCTCAGTAACGCTGCTTCCGTGGCACCTATTATGTGGTACTGATTCTGCACATGGGCAGCACATGGTTGCCACACTTGTGCCACTTGCATTACACACAATGACACTGACATCTCTGGTACCAACTTGACATTAGCCCGAGCGCTGTGGAAAAATATCTACCTGTGCTCGGGCTGACATCAGATCGGTGAAGTGAGTTCATTGGCTGAAAACTCCCAAGACCTCTCTGATGGCACCGTGAGCAGGGGAACTTTCTCACGCTCCCTGTGATGACAGTCAGGTCATACGAGTTCACCGTGAGACACTGGACAACAGTAGCAGATGCTCCTCAGTGTCTCCTCTGATGGATGACAGGCTGTATAGTCGCATCATGCAACCATGCAGCCTGCCATCTAGATGTAGCAGAGCTAGACCCGTCGTGGGACAAATGGATTAGCAATATATCTATGGAAAGGTGAGGAATATTGTTGTTTTTTATATTAACTCTTGCAGAAGACAATGGCATTGGTGGAATGAGCGATGGCGTAAGTATGGTTTAATTAAGATTTATTAAACGAGTCTGTGTCATTCTTTCAGTTAAAGGACATTTTTCTGGGTGCCTGTGTTTTTATTCAATATGACAATGAGGTTAGCTCTATTAACAGCTGCCAGACTTCTACGAACAGCGCAACTGTGATAACGAGTACACATTTGAAACCCTAAGGCTGTGTGCCCACGTTGCGTTTTTTAAGCATTTTTGCAGCGATTTTCAGTGCAAAAACGCTGCGAAAATGCTTAAAAAACTCATACTGAACACACCCCATGCATTCCTATGGCATTCCGCACATGCTGTGCTAATGATGCGTTTTTTCCACGGCGGAATCGCATCGCAGAAAAAAAGCATTGTTCATTCTTTTTGCAGAATCGCCGCGATTCTGCAAAGAATTGCCGCGATTCCGCACCGATAGGAATGCATGAGATCCGCTTACTTCCCGCATGTGGCTATGCCCACCATGTGCAAAGTGAACGGTTCATGTGCGTATGGTACCCACGGCCTGGAGGAGAGGAAACTGTCGTCCAGGCTGTGGGTACCATAACCCTGTAAAAAAAAGAATTAACAATAAAAAAATGGTGTTATATTCACCTTCCGGCGTCCCGCGCAGCCTTCCCGGGCCTCAGCGATGCTCGCGTTCCCCGTAATGCCTTGCAAGTCCTTTGATGATGTCACAGTCCCGCGATACTGTAGCGGTCCCTATTCCTCCCGAGACCGCTAGAGTAACGCGAGACCTCATGTCATCAATGGTCTCGCAAGGCATTACTGGGATTGGGAGTATCGCTGAGGCCGGGGAAGGCTGCGCGGGACTTCGGACGGTGAGAATATCACAATTTTTTATTTTTTTAGTATTTTTAACATTCTATCTTTTACTATTGAGGCTGCATACGCGGCCTCAATAGTAAAAAGTTGGTCACACTTGGCAAACACTATGTTTAACGAGTGTGACCAACCTGTCAATCACATTCCAAGAGATGCTTCAAATCACTTGGAAAGCGCTTGAATTCCGCAAGCGAATATCGCGGGAAAAACGCGATAATAATCGCGAAAAAATCGCGCAGAAAACGCGCTGAAAAAAACGCACATTTTCTGCGAAGGAGTCACCGGTTTCAGGTGTCAGGTTTTAAACGCTACGTGGGCACATAGCCTTAAAGTATTTGTTACCTGAACCTGAAATTCTAGATAAAAAGCATCAATTTTTTTCATAAATCAATAATATGTGTGAAAATAGGAAACTTTGTAATATATATTTCTTAGAGAAATCCCCTACTTTCTAATTCCAGACTGAACCTGTCTTCTCATTTCATTTGTAAATTATGTCTTCAGTGAACACAGATTTTCCAATTACTGAGATAGGAGAAGGCAGTTGGTGCTCATAAAGTTCTATGGAGAACTATATCTGTCGTTTCAGGAGAACTTGCAGCAGAATATCAGTCTCTGCCATTGTGCCTTGCTCTTCCCCTTTTCCATCTACTTAAAATTTTATGAGCACCAACTGTCATTTCTTATCTCATTAACAAGAGTATCTGTATTCACTGAAAACAGATGTTATAGATTTTCACATAAATTGGGAATGAATGATCAGTCAAACAGGAGAAAGAAGCAATTTTTCTGATAAAATATATAACAAAATTTTGTTATTTTCAAATGCACTAATGATTTATCAGGAAAAATTAAACGACGGTTACTCCTTAAGGAAGATGTTTAAAAATTCCAACTTATTACATGGCTGCTGGGTAGATGGTAAGTGAATAATCACAGGTACAGGAATTCTGTCTTCCTTTTGAAAGGAGTGTTGATTGAGCATATGCCTAACCTATAATTGTCAATAATACCGACGAAAATTTTTAAGTACCGCACTTCTTTTTCTTACTCAGTCCAATAGACAATGAATAGATCTGCAGTAGGTCCTGGACCCCCATTTTTCATGATCGATGGGAGTTCCAGTGGTAGGAATCTCACTGATCAGACAACTATTACTTATCCTATGGATAGATGATGAGTTGTAAAGTCCTTCACGTCCTACCCAATAAAGGGAACATTCATTTCATACAAATTCAATCTTCAGAACATTTAACACATCAATGGTTTCATTTGGTGCCATATCATTCCCCAAAAGCTTGTTTTAGAGGTGTTCTCACTATTCAGTGAGTGCCAAATTCAAGATTATTATGTGTCCCGCCAAGCACAGGGGATTTATCAAATGTAAAGGGTCATTGCACAAATAATCTAAATTTCTCAACTATCTCAGGTCCTCAAAAACTTCCAGTAGATCCTGTTTTCAAGATTTCCTCAGTATTGCTCCGGTGATGGAATTATCAAGCCATCAGAAATTTCCACACGTTGTCTCCGTAGACCCAATCTAGTGATCCTCTGTATCGGTTGGGTCAGTGTATGGTGAGGTCAGCGTAGTGCCCAATTTAATTTGCAGGAAGCGCACCCCAAGCAGTGGGTTCTCAGACATATTTCCCGCAGTGAGTCCAAAGCACTTCCAATGGCAAACACAGGTCTGCTAAATCTGTCAAACTACAGCATACCGTAGATAGCTTATATCATTGACTATTAATAGTCTATAAATATTTGAAGACCAGTGAGTGCACTTCTGTCTGACTATGATTAAAAGCCCTTAAGGTACAAAAACTGAGTCTTCCAGTCTGTACAGCAAATATCATTATTCAGACTCGTGGGACGCCACAGGATCAACACTGCACCATCACGGGTAAAGGGTTTAAAGGGAACTTGTCAGCTTGGAAATACTGAGCAGTTGTTGGGTAGTATGGTATAGACCAGATGGATATCTATGTTTGTGTGAAAATATTTAGTATAACATGTCCTTTATTCATCTAAATTCCTATACTTGCTATGATTAAAACTCCATTGGGGGATCCAGCAAAGTGACTGACAGCCTCAGAGTGCATACAGTGATATCTGTCAGTCATTAAACAAGACCTCCTACTGGACTCAACCTTTCAAAAGAGCATACATTTCAATTGAAAATATTCAATTTTTACTGAATCTTTAGCAGCAAATCTATATACAATTTTTATCAGCTTTACCTGATCTATATTGCACAGCCCACAAATAATATACCATGGTAGCATGGTAGGATCTCTTTGAAGCACTTGTTTTTGTTTCAGAGCTTAAGTGGTATCACTAATCTAAGTTCCTTGCCCCCAGTATTGTGACGGACTCAGCTCCTGCTGAGCCCATTTTTTGAGTGGACCCTCTGGGTCATGGCACCCACCCGCCGAGGGCGAGCTTACCTTGTGAGAATCCACCCCCTGTACAGGGAGTGTCAGGGGCAAGACCAAGGGGGTGAGCCACCACGACTGCTGGACCAGACGGCCGGCTCAAGGAGACACTATTGAGTGTCTGTCAACAAGACGGACTGGATACCAAACATAAAGTGAAGTCACACAGTTTCTTCCTCAAACGTGGATTCACACTTTATTCAGGTGCAAGGCATAACAGGCAATCAGGTGCAGGGCACAAACAGTGAATCACGGCAGGATACGTGCAAGGGCACGCCAAATGTTCCAGGCATAACACGTGCATGAAAACATACCAGGGTCCAGGACAGGATACGTGATAGGGATCACACAAGAGTTCCTAGAAGGAATGCATGCTAGGACACGCCAGGATCCAAGACGGGGTGCGATGGCATCGGACTCCGGACTACTGGCAACGACCGACAGGGTCCAGGCATCAGGCTGCGGACATCAGCTCTGGACATCAGGCCGCAGTCATCTGGTTCCGGACCTCTGGCAACGGTCGGCAGGTTACGGGAATCCGGCAGGCAAACCAGGTTTCAGGCAAGGAGGCAAGACAGATCTCCAGGCTTGGTGCATGTTAGGGAACATGCCGAGGTCCAAGGCTAGGTGCGAGACAAAGGTGCGTGTGTAGGGGACACGCCAAGGCACAAGACAGGGTGCGTGTAGAGACACGCCAAGGCACGAGACAGGGTGCGTGTGTAGATACACGCCAAGGCACGAGACAGGGTGCGTGTGTAGAGACACGCCAAGGCACGAGACAGGGTGCGTGTGTAGAGACACGCCAAGGCACAAGGTACGAGATAGAGTCCTGAGCGTGCAAAGGGGCACACCAGGGTCCATGGCCAAATCTGCGCTTACTATAATAGAAGCACGGGGAGGTATGCCATGAGCAGGCAAGGGCCTGCGCGTGCTTTAGAGAGCACGCAGAGCACAGTGCGGAAACAGCGTGAGGTGCAAGAGAGCACAGAGAGCACGGCTGGGGCACTGGCTAGCTGATCGGGCTGCGGCACTGACAGACGGGTAAGACTCCAGCGAACCCGGCTGAGGCATGGCAGGCGACACAGCTGTCACTGACCGACGAGCACGGCTGAGGCACAAGCAGGCGGGCACGGCTGAGGCACAGACAGGAGGCTAGGAAGGCCAGGTGCATGCAAGAGCATACAAAGAAAGAGCAAGGGAAGACAAGACGTGAAACAAGGCAGAGCTTATGCAGAGTAAAGAACCAGGAACGGAAGCATAGGCAGAAACACGGAATCAGATCAGAGCAAGAACAGAGCTAGCAGCGGAGCGTAGGCCAAAGCCCAGAGCCGGGCCAAGGGAGAACCTTGGGACTAGCCTAGAAACGTGCAAGAGAGCATAATAGGAAAGAGTCTAGCAGCGGAGCGTAGGCCGAAGCCCAGAGCCGGGCCAAGGGAGAGCCTTGGGACTAGACATGGAAAAGAGCACAAGAGGAAAGAGAAGGAATGGTGCGTGTGCCAGGGAGCACTACAGAGCACCATAGGAGAGAGAGAGAGAGAGAGGCAGAGCAAGCAAAGGCAGAGACCATAGGGAGGAACAAGGCAGAGCATAGCAAAGGCAAGGCAGAGAATAACAGAAGGACTACAAGTCCAAGCAGGACAAGGACGAACATGGCACAACGGACAAACATAAGACAAGGCACGGGACAAGAGATGGAGTATGAGCAAGGAGCGTGTGCAGAGATGCACGACAGGGCAGAGTGCAAGGGCACAGAATAGAGGGAGCGCCCCACAGACCAAGCAGCCATGCAGGGACACTACACAATACTCAGGCCCTGAGCAAAGGAAGGGGCAGCCTGATATAGGGCATAGCACCTCCTCTTCCAGGTCAGGACCAGGGGAGCACTTCCGGGTTCAGATCCACAGGATAACAGAGCACAGTCACATGATCAGAGTTCCAGACACGACGAGACGACTGCAGATCCAGTGCTGAGACCTAGACAGGTCACATGATCATAGTTCCAGACATGACGAGATGATTACCGAACCAGACAGTGCAGGATCTTTAGGAAACGTCACATGATAAGCGTTCCAGACATGACGAGATGATTGCAGAACCAGACAGTGCAGGATCCAGGCAGGGACACATGATCAGGGACTCCTAGACATGATGAGAAGATCACAGAAGGCAGAGCAGAAACGCAGGCATCCTGCAGCTCAGACATGAGGTGAGTGTGCACACTGCTCTAGTGAACATGCAGGACAGCAGACAAGATATGCACATCGCTCCAGGAGTTCTTGAGACATGGCAGACATGACAAACATGGCGGACATGACAGTACCCCCCTCCTTAAGCCCCCTCTTACTGGGGCTGGAAAGAAGAAAAAAAAAAATTCTTCAGCAGAAACCAGAGTTAAGTACAAACCACTCCAACAATGTTGATCCGACATCCGAAACGGACACCTGCACCGGTCAAGACACAGGAGCCGCTAACGAGACACGAAGATCCAGTGGGGAAGACTGCGGTTAGACAAGCAAGTCTTCTTACTCTGGCTGCCATCATTTCCAAACGACTTCAGAGGTCAAGGGCCGGGTCTGATTTACATCAGAAGAGTGGCCGGGGTACCGCCATTTTCGGGAGAGTCCAGGAGACAGAGCAGATCAGATTCTACAACAGACGGGTAGCCGAGGTACCAGCGGAGTCCATGGCCTGAGTATTCTGTGACAGACTCAGCTCCTGCTGAGCCCATTTTTTGAGTGGACCCTCTGGGTCATGGCACCCACCCGCCGAGGGCGAGCTTACCTTGTGAGAATCCACCCCCTGTACAGGGAGTGTCAGGGGCAAGACCAAGGGGGTGAGCCACCACGACTGCTGGACCAGACGGCCGGCTCAAGGAGACACTATTGAGTGTCTGTCAACAAGACGGACTGGATACCAAACATAAAGTGAAGTCACACAGTTTCTTCCTCAAACGTGGATTCACACTTTATTCAGGTGCAAGGCATAACAGGCAATCAGGTGCAGGGCACAAACAGTGAATCACGGCAGGATACGTGCAAGGGCATGCCAAATGTTCCAGGCATAACACGTGCATGAAAACATACCAGGGTCCAGGACAGGATACGTGATAGGGATCAAACAAGAGTTCCTAGAAGGAATGCATGCTAGGACACGCCAGGATCCAAGACAGGGTGCGATGGCATCGGACTCCGGACTACTGGCAACGACCGACAGGGTCCAGGCATCAGGCTGCGGACATCAGCTCTGGACATCAGGCCGCAGTCATCTGGTTCCGGACCTCTGGCAACGGTCGGCAGGTTACGGGAATCCGGCAGGCAAACCAGGTTTCAGGCAAGGAGGCAAGACAGATCTCCAGGCTTGGTGCATGTTAGGGAACATGCCGAGGTCCAAGGCTAGGTGCGAGACAAAGGTGCGTGTGTAGGGGACACGCCAAGGCACAAGACAGGGTGCGTGTAGAGACACGCCAAGGCACGAGACAGGGTGCGTGTGTAGAGACACGCCAAGGCACGAGACAGGGTGCGTGTGTAGAGACACGCCAAGGCACAAGGTACGAGATAGAGTCCTGAGCGTGCAAAGGGGCACACCAGGGTCCATGGCCAAATCTGCGCTTACTATAATAGAAGCACGGGGAGGTATGCCATGAGCAGGCAAGGGCCTGCGCGTGCTTTAGAGAGCACGCAGAGCACAGTGCGGAAACAGCGTGAGGTGCAAGAGAGCACAGAGAGCACGGCTGGGGCACTGGCTAGCTGATCGGGCTGCGGCACTGACAGACGGGTAAGACTCCAGCGAACCCGGCTGAGGCATGGCAGGCGACACAGCTGTCACTGACCGACGAGCACGGCTGAGGCACAAGCAGGCGGGCACGGCTGAGGCACAGACAGGAGGCTAGGAAGGCCAGGAGCATGCAAGAGCATACAAAGAAAGAGCAAGGGAAGACAAGACGTGAAACAAGGCAGAGCTTATGCAGAGTAAAGAACCAGGAACGGAAGCATAGGCAGAAACACGGAATCAGATCAGAGCAAGAACAGAGCTAGCAGCGGAGCGTAGGCCGAAGCCCAGAGCCGGGCCAAGGGAGAACCTTGGGACTAGCCTAGAAACGTGCAAGAGAGCATAATAGGAAAGTCTAGCAGCGGAGCGTAGGCCGAAGCCCAGAGCCGGGCCAAGGGAGAGCCTTGGGACTAGACATGGAAAAGAGCACAAGAGGAAAGAGAAGGAATGGTGCGTGTGCCAGGGAGCACTACAGAGCACCATAGGAGAGAGAGAGGCAGAGCAAGCAAAGGCAGAGACCATAGGGAGGAACAAGGCAGAGCATAGCAAAGGCAAGGCAGAGAATAACAGAAGGACTACAAGTCCAAGCAGGACAAGGACGAACATGGCACAACGGACAAACATAAGACAAGGCACGGGACAAGAGATGGAGTACGAGCAAGGAGCGTGTGCAGAGATGCACGACAGGGCAGAGTGCAAGGGCACAGAATAGAGGGAGCACCCCACAGACCAAGCAGCCATGCAGGGACACTACACAATACTCAGGCCCTGAGCAAAGGAAGGGGCAGCCTGATATAGGGCATAGCACCTCCTCTTCCAGGTCAGGACCAGGGGAGCACTTCCGGGTTCAGATCCACAGGATAACAGAGCACAGTCACATGATCAGAGTTCCAGACACGACGAGACGACTGCAGATCCAGTGCTGAAACCTAGACAGGTCACATGATCATAGTTCCAGACATGACGAGATGATTACCGAACCAGACAGTGCAGGATCTTTAGGAAACGTCACATGATAAGCGTTCCAGACATGACGAGATGATTGCAGAACCAGACAGTGCAGGATCCAGGCAGGGACACATGATCAGGGACTCCTAGACATGATGAGAAGATCACAGAAGGCAGAGCAGAAACGCAGGCATCCTGCAGCTCAGACATGAGGTGAGTGTGCACACTGCTCTAGTGAACATGCAGGACAGCAGACAAGATATGCACATCGCTCCAGGAGTTCTTGAGACATGGCAGACATGACAAACATGGCGGACATGACAAGTATTATACTTACCAGCCACTGTCTTCTGCTCTTCCTGGCACCACTCCGTTCCTGCATCACCATCTTGTGACTGCAACCTCTAGATATTTTTCCTGCTATCAGACGAGGTTTAGTGTCGTAACATGATATCAAAAGTAGATTATTGCACCTTCAAACCTCATAAAAACACAATAATCTGTGGGACTCCATTAGGAAACACAGTGGTGATATTGAATAGAAGTGATGGATTATTTTTGCCAAATTACCTTTGTTTCACAAAAATAACCCTTGTCCATGCGAGTGGCATTATTGAGGAACCCTCTTCAATAAGGTACAGCTGAAAGCTGATAAACGTTGGCTCTAATTCTAGCAGATATGATTCATGTATGAAGTCATACCTGTCCTTTAACATCAACCCTGCAGAAAAGTTTAGTCTTCCTCAACTAATCTCCCTTACAAAATATTAAAATTGCTTTTGGTGTACATCCCAGTCTACCATGTCAAGGAACTGTCCCTATTGTCATATGTAGGGAAGAGTGGACACGTGAAAGTTCGGTTCGGGTACCAGAACTTTACATTAACTTCAACCAGAACCCAGATTCCTTTGAAAACAATGAGAACCCAAACTTTTGAGCTTGAAAATTTTTTGTCTCTGTGCAGTGGACTTCCGGGAGATGTCCATGTTCGGCAGTTAGCACCAGACAATAACTGTCTGGTACAAACCCCAAATTTTTATGTTTGGGTTCTCTCATCTCTAGTCGTATGTGTCACGCCGTGCCGACATACTCACCCGGCCTCCGCACCCATACCTGCGAAAATGAGGATGAGTGACCTCATGGAGATCAACATCCAACACTGCGGAGACACCATCACATGTTTCTCAATGCAGTGATTCTAGAGCAATGCCCCCATCCCTTATGGGAAATATGCAAAAACATGTAAATCAACAGCCGCGGAGACACCATCACATGTTTCTCAACGCAAGCAATGACTAGCCAGGTCTTTCACCAGGAAGGAACAACCACGGGAAGGGCAGTCTCCAATGAAGGAAACCACCTATGCCAAAACATGGTATCCATCCACAGACAGCTGTTTCGGGGTATTGCCCCTCATAAGTGTGGAGTAGGAAACTGGATAGTAGGAGCAATGCCTAGTAAAAAGACTGCGAAAATGAGGATGAGTGACCTCATGGAGATCAACATCCAACACTGCGGAGACACCATCACATGTTTCTCAGCGCAGTGATTCTAGAGCAATGCCCCCATCCCTTATGGGAAATATGCAAAAACATGTATATCAACAGCCGCGGAGACACCATCACATGTTTCTCAACGCAAGCAATGACTAGCCAGGTCTTACACCGGGAAGGAACAACCACGGGAAGGGCAGTCTCCAATGAAGGAAACCACCTATGCCAAAACATGGTATCCATCCACAGACAGCTGTTTCGGGGTATTGCCCCTCATCAGTGTGGAGTAGGAAACTGGCTAGTAGGAACAATGCCTAGTAAAAAGACTGCGAAAATGAGGATGAGTGACCTCATGGAGATCAACATCCAACACTGCGGAGACACCATCACATGTTTCTCAACGCAGTGATTCTAGAGTATGTTTTGGCATAGGTGGTTTCCTTCATTGGAGACTGCCCTTCCCGTGGTTGTTCCTTCCCGGTGAAAGACCTGGCTAGTCATTGCTTGCGTTGAGAAACATGTGATGGTGTCTCCGCGGCTGTTGATTTACGTTTTTGCATATTTCCCATAAGGGATGGGGGCATTGCTCTAGAATCACTGCGTTGAGAAACATGTGATGGTGTCTCCGCAGTGTTGGATGTTGATCTCCATGAGGTCACTCATCCTCATTTTCGCAGTCTTTTTACTAGGCATTGCTCCTACTAGCCAGTTTCCTACTCCACACTGATGAGGGGCAATACCCCGAAACAGCTGTCTGTGGATGGATACCATGTTTTGGCATAGGTGGCTTCCTTCATTGAAGGCTGCCCTTCCCGTGGTTGTTCCTTCCCGGTGAAAGACCTGGCTAGTCATTGCTTGCGTTGAGAAACATGTGATGGTGTCTCCGCGGCTGTTGATTTACATGTTTCCGCTCCCATGCCGTCTCTGCATACTCACCCGGCCATCGCTCCCACACCGCAGCCCCTCGCCACCCGACAGCCATGGCAGTCACCTCTGACCGGTGCGCGGCTGACGGCATCTCTGCATGCAATGGCATGTGCCATAGGCCGCGCCTCCCTTCTGCTTCTTGTGCTCCGGCTATACCCTGACCCGGAAGCACCCCCTGACCAATGGCAGACCAGACAGGGGCATGTCAGGCTGCTTCCCCAAGGGAGGTGCCTGATCATTGTGTTTCCTAGCGCACTGGGCCTTGCTTCTTTATGTGCTCTTTGCAGTCTCACAGTCCTGTTCTCGTGTGCTCCCTGCAGCAGCCTCGCAGTCCGGCTATCTGTGTTCCCTGCTGTACTCCAGTCCTGCCTCCAGTGTTCCTGTTCCACCCTGCTCCAGTCCTTCCGTCCTACTCCCGTCCTGCCTCCGGTGTTCCTGTTCCATCCTGCTCCAGTCCTTCCATCCTACTCCAGTCCTGCCTCCAGTGTTCCTATCCAACTGGCTCCAGTCCTTCCCTCCTACTCCAGTCCTGCCTCTGGAGTTCCTGTTCCAATCCTGTCTCATGTGTTCCTGCTCCAACCATCCCTTCATGCTCCAGTCTACAGTCTTACTCCACTCCTGTCTCCTGTGTTCCAGCTCTGTCCTGTCATCTACACTTCAGTCCCACACTCCTACTCCAGTCCATCCTGAGCCGCCCCTCTCGGTACCAGCTACCATGGTACTCGAACCCCTGGGCCTGCTCCTAACTGTCCCTGTATAGGGGTCGGTTCCACCTGGCAGCTCGCCCGGGGCCCCTCGGTGCCACGGCACAGAGGGTCCACTCCTGGAGATTTCGGCTCCAGACCAGCCACGCTAACAATATGCTGTAACTTGCCAAGTCACTATTTTTCAATGGGCAGTTCTTCTTCATCATCATTCTACCAGTACTATAGGTGTTGAAAATTCCGACCCTTCATTTGTTCTACAGCATGCCTCTTTTTTATGTCAGTATGCCATTTGACAAAAACAAGAGCAGGAGCAGAGTGCAGAGATAAAAAGTACACAAAGTACCATCTTCGCTTTGTGTAATCCTTCTCTGTTTCTCTGCTGCTAGAGACAGATAACATTTAACAACAGGCAGTGGGCAGCAAGTTACACAGAAGAGACACACATAGACCCCCAATTCCTGAAGGTGTTTTCAGCATTTTTTTGCCACAAAGCACCTTCATATGTCACAAAAATTTAGTGCAAATCGAAGCTATGCACACAAATTTGCAGACATTGGTGAAGCATGGACGGGACCAGCATGGCTAACCTTGCCCATCTAATTCATTAAAATTTGCTCCATAATAATTTAAGCCACAAATGTGCTCCAGGCTCTGACAAGGCAATATTTCTGATGGTGGCGGGCTCCATTTGTAAGGTGCGCCTAATTCATTATTCGACGTTAACAACCTCCTAATGAATTAGGCACACAATACTCCACAGATCTCGATTAGTGATGAGCGAGTATACTTGTTGCTTGGGTTTTCCAGAGCATGCTCGGGTGTCTTCCAAGTATTTTGACGTGATGGGAGATTTAGTTTTCGTCATCTTAGCTGTATGATTTGCGACTGCTAGACAGCCTGAATACATGTGTGGAATGCCTGTTTGTTAGGGAATTCCCACATGTATTCCGCCTGTCTGCAAGTAACAAATCATGCAGCTGAGATGACGAAAACTAAATCTCCGAGCACGCCAAAATACTCGGAGGACACCCGAGCAACGAGTATACTCGCTCATCACTAGTCTCAATCATTAAGACAGGCGGGCACAACACCAGTGTTAATTAATTGGGTCCATAGTGGTAAGGATTTTGAAGCATTTTTATTTTGTTTTTTATAACATATCTTTTAAGCTTTCGAGGGTGGCCCGTGTACACCTAACCTGAGAAAGATAAATCTGTGAAATGAAGTGCCAACTGCAGGGATTGAGCAGATGGATAACATCTGCCGATTGTACACTACGCGTTGTATTGTTACCTGTAGCTCTCCAAAGTGTTATGACAAGATCTGCAATTTGCAGTTCTAATTAAAGAAAATGCCATATATGAAGAAAAAAAACTTTTATAAAATACACCGCAAATCAAATCATTTAAAGAAATCTGCATTTTATGTAATGAAGAACCAAGTGTGTGAGAAGGCTTCTTGCTGCAACACCTGTTCCACTCGGTAATCTCAGACTGGATTATTAGTTAAGTGCAGACATCATGAGCATCATGCCTACACTTCATCTTCTGGGAAGAAACAAATCCTGCCTCTGCACCATAATTATATATAACACAGCTGGAGGACATTTGCAAAAAGAATCACCAAGGTTTACACCACGGGATTATTTGTTCATGTTTCTAGCCTTCCAAAAAATAAAGACATGTTCATCAGTCACAATGGATTAAGGCTACACTCACGGACTTCTGACATCTATACTCTAGATATATGGAAAGGTTTTCAACAGGGGAGAAAACAGACCACAAAGGGACACTTGTGCAAGAAGATTATTTGGGCAGGGGTGTAACTTGAAGCCCGATGGCTCCAACTGAAAATCTCCAACAATGTCCCAATTATCATTAGTTTTTAATATAACTGGTCTTCTTATATAGACCGAGATCCCCCTAGATTTCAGTGTCTAGGTGCAACTACAACCCCTGCACCCACTATAATAATGCAACTGTTTAAGGTTTCATTGGTCTTTAATAATACTTCCTAGAGAACCCTCTTCTATTTATTCTAGAATTATAGGAATTATAACTCAATGATAAATGGGAGCCATAAAATTCATTATTCTGCTTCATGCAATCTAATAGACTGAAGACACATTAGATACAGTATGTACAGTAGCTTGTGAGCTCAGTGTAATCAAAGATCTTGGCCTAAATCATCAAGACTGGCAGTCTTTCTGTGGGATCATGTTGGGGTCAGATGTTCCAGGTTCATTACGAGGAGCACACCTCTTAGGGTATGTGCAGATGATCAATAATTATCAGCGCTTTGGACACATCACATGTTTGCTGCGTCCAAAGTGCTTCTTGCTATTGAGCGCAAGTGAATCCGCATGTGTTCATGGAACCATGCGGAATCAAAGCGTCTAATACTTTGCACGGGTGAAATATATCTTGTAGAGACTTGCGTTTCCACAAGATAAATAGACATGCTGCAGTCTGGAGAGACGTGCCGCATGTCTGTCTCCGCAGGTAAGCCGCGGGCGTCTCTGGACGCATAGTGGACATGGCATTTCTTGAAATCCCATCCACTATGCTGTAACATCTGGAAAAAGTGGGTAGGATGCTGCACAAGCACGCAACTTTCAACCAGCAGCTTTTACTTATCATGTGCACCTAACCTTAATCAAGAGCATCTGAAAAATTGTCTGCTTCTCAGTCTGCCTCACATTAACTCTTGAAATTATTGCAAAAAAAAGGGGGGGGAGACAAAAAGTGCAATAGGGTCTTATCCACATTACAAAGGACAGTATATCTTGAAATATGCTCACCTGGTTAGGATGAGATAAGAGCATGTAGGTAGCGGCTGCTGCAGATCCACAGGTCCTTAGTGACCAGAAGAAATTATATACCCAAAGGGAATTCGTAGTTATATTCCGCGCTGCCGCTGAGACAAATTCCAGGAGAATGCTGTATGATTGCAGTGGCTTTATTCTACGCGTTTCAGGGGTCTCATGCCCCCTTCATCAGGAAATACCACCTGAGAGGACTCTGCTGACCATAAGAGATTACACTCTACAGAAGAGAGAGAGGACTCTGCTGGCCATAAGAGATTACACTCTACAGAAGAGAGAGAGGACTCTGCTGACCATAAGAGATTACACTCTACAGAAGAGAGAGAGGACTCTGCTGACCATAAGAGATTACACTCTACAGAAGAGAGAGAGGACTCTGCTGACCATAAGAGATTACACTCTACAGAAGAGAGAGAGGACTCTGCTGACCATAAGAGATTACACTCTACAGGAGAAAGAGAGGACTCTGCTGACCATAAGAGATTACACTCTACAGGAGAAAGAGAGGACTCTGCTGACCATAAGAGATTACACTCTACAGAAGAGAGAGAGGACTCTGCTGACCATAAGAGCTTACATGAGAGAGAATTGTGCTTACCACAAGATCTTACACTCTACAGGATAGAGAGAGAATGCTAAGCTTAAAAACTTTCACTCTACAGGAGAGAGAAATATAACTCCACCGGCCACAACAGTTTACACTCTACAGAAGAGAGAGAGAGGATCCCGATGACCATAATTTTTTTTTTTATTGAAATGTTAAAATGTTCGAATTCACATGAAATCGCAAATTTTTGGAAAGTCAATTCAAACGTCCTCTGCAGATCAATCAGCTCATCTCTAATTAAAGAGTTGTCCCATTTCAGAATATCTCAATCCCCACTGTGCATTACTCCCCATCCCGAGTGCTTATGCTGATATGTTGTAGCTGATGCTGATGTCCAGTATTGCCTGTGGCTCAGACGTCACAATAACAGAGTGGCTCACCGTCTGTGGGGAGTGTTTTTTTTTTTTTTTTTACATGGATATCATTTGTTTTATTTTGATGTCTTGAAGTTATTTTTGTGAGCATATCAAATTTTAATGTGGTGTTAATCTCTGTTATCAGTGGCCAGCATTAATACGTATGTATTTTTTAAAGAGTAGCTGTTAATTTTCTTTTTATTTCATAAATCAATAATAAAAATGAAAATTAGCAACTTAGGCTAGTTTCACACTTGCTTTTTTTTGCAGCGCGTTTTTCCCGCAAAAAAACGCATTGAAAAAACTCATACAAAAGCATACAACTGCTGCGTTTTTTTCAAGCATTTTTATGAGCATGCATGAAAAAAACGCAGCGTTTTTATGTGTTTGTATGCGTTTTTAGTGCGTTTTTACCGCGTTTGCATTTTTTCCAAACATTAGGTGGCCCCTCACACTAACCCAAACCATGACTTTACTAACCCTAACCCTGACCCTGACCCTAACCCTAACCCTAACCCTGACCCTAACCCTAACCCTAACCCTGACCCTAACCCTAACCCTGACCCTAACCATAACCCTAACCCTTAACCAAACCATACCCTGATCCTAACCCTAACCTTGACCCTGACCCTAACCCTAACCCTAACCCTAACCCTGACCCTAACCCTAACCCTGACCCTAACCCTAACCCTAACCCTGACCCTAACCCTAACCCTGACCCTAACCCTAACCCTAACCCTTAACCAAACCATACCCTAACCCTAACCCTAACCTTTAACCAAACCATACCCTGATCCTAACCCTAACCTTGACCCTGACCCTAACCCTAACCCTAACCCTGACCCTAGCCCTAACCCTGACCCTAACCCTAACCCTAACCCTGACCCTAACCCTAACCCTAACCCTTAACCAAACCATACCCTGATCCTAACCCTAACCTTGACCCTGACCCTAACCCTAACCCTAACCCTAACCCTGACCCTAACCCTAACCCTTAACCAAACCATACCCTGATCCTAACCCTAACCCTGACCCTGACCCTAACCCTAACCCTTAACCAAACCATACCCTGATCCTAACCCTAACCCTGACCCTGACCCTAACCCTAACCCTAACCCTAACCCTAAACCCCCTTAACTAACCCTAACTCTAACCCAAACCCCTAAATTCTATTGTCTAAACTAATGGTAAAAATAAAAACGCATGTGCAAAAAAACGCATACATAAGCATGCCAATGCGCACATATGCTCACCATAGACTTATAATGGGTGTCTTGCTGTAAAAAAATGCATTGCGCGCATGCGTTTTTTTGAGGCAAGTCGGACGCCCAAAAATTGCAACAGGTTGCATTTTGTGCGCCCGAGCGCATACCGCAAAAAAACGCATGCGCGGAAAAACGCGTACAAACGCATGTGTATGCGCACATAAGCACATCCCATGCAAAGTATAGGAAAAAAAACGCATGCGCTATTTAGCTCTAAAATACTGCGAAAAAAACGCAAATGTGAAACCAGCCTCAGCAATCTATTTTATCAGAGAACTGTGTACTTTCCTCCTCTAGGATTGATCAACATTTTCAATTTATGAACACAATCTATATTCAGTGAAGATAGATTTTTCCATTGCTGAGATAGGAGATGGCAGTTGGTGCTTTTAAAATTCAATGGAGAGAGGAGCTAAAAGCAGACACAGACATAATGCTGCAAGTGCTGAACTGACATTTGAAGTTCTCCATTGAACTTTAACAGCACCAATTGTCATATCCTATCTCAGTGATGGGAAAGTCTGTATTCACTTAAGACAGATATTACCTGTGAATTGAGAAAGTTGTGAATTAAAGCTCAGTCATCCTGGTGAAAAAGAGGATTTCGCTGATAAAATATATTGCAAAGTTTATTATTTTCACATGTACTATTGATTTCCATGAAAAAAAAATTGTTATGTATGCTATTCTGGATGAAGAGTATGATGCACCTAATTCATTAAGAGGTGTGTACTTTTAATTGAATTGGGAGAATCATTTAGCTGTCATGCACCACTGTGTAAGGGCGTGACCGAGACAGTTATGTCCCTGTCCCTGAAAACAACAACTGCATACTTCTGAATAAGATAATGCATTCTTACTCCGTTTTATGGTGACATGAGAAGTTTAAAATGTATAAAGTGTAATGTAACTAATATATAGTGTAATAGATACTAGTGCTGCTGTGTGAGTACTGCAAAGGCAACGCCTAAGGTAACTCTGGCCCTTTGAGCTCAGGTATTGGGAAAGTATTGGGTATAGTTTAGGCTTAGGAGAGAGATGGACAATTGCTGTAGGTAGAAAAAGGTAAGATACAGTTAATATTTTGGGAATAGCCCACACTGGGAGGGGCTAGGGCAAGTAGAAAAAGTAACAAGTTCCTGGTTTTGTTACTATGAGTTAGTAAGTGTTAGTGAAAGTGTTTGGGAGAGACAAGATCGAGTTCAAGCGGCAGTGAGCAGGAGGCACATAAAGTACATATCATTCTGGCAGCATGAGGTCTTACCAAATGTTCTACGGACATTCCTGCAACTTTCGGGGACTAAAGCCTGTACTAGGCACTGAGTAGAGTACCTTAATCCTTTCCATACAGGTGTTGTCAAACAAGAAATTGAGTGAGGTAAGCATAGAGGATCTCGTGAATACTTCGGTGCTGGATGAGGAATCCCAAGGACCAACAGAACCTGTTAAAATATGGAAAGTATTTAACCAGTTTTACTCAAGGATTATGGAGAACTCTTTTTATTGAATTCAGGTCTATATTTCTGGCACTCCCAGTATATTTATGTAATAACTAGCTGAAGAGCCCGGCGTTGCCTGGGCCTAGTAACCAACTGTGGTTAGTTATAACAAATTATAATGATTATATTGCACATAAAAACATTTCACATCATATATTCAACATTACAGATTTGCAACACAAATTAACTAAACGATTACCCAAGTATTGATAATATTTTATTTTCGACTCATTCAAGAGCCATTTGATAAACATGTTTGGTTTTTCCTTTTGGTGCAAAGATGAACAGATTTTTGGCAGTTCCAACTCTTGAACAATTCACATAAAGTTGACCATGAGGAAAGCATGGAGATTGCAAATCGATCCCTGCTACTTAAATCGATCCCTTCTACTTTCAAGGACTGTCCCTGAGCATTGTTAATGGACATTGCAAACAGCAGTTGAACTGGAAACTGGAGGCATTTAAAATCAAAAAACAAATCAGATGGAATGAGTGGAATTCTTAGAATGAAAATGTCCTCTCCTTTGGCACATCCTGTTTCTGAGCTGTGTCTAACGCTATCATGTGTGATAATGTCTGCTGAGCTGTGTATCTAATCCTCTCCTGTGTGATACTTTCTGCTGAGCTGTGTACCTAATCCTATCGTGTGTTACTGACTGCTCAGCCGTGAATCTAATCCTATCCTGTGCGATACTGACAGCTGAGCAGTGTATCTAATCCTAAACTGTGTGATACCGTCTGCTGAGCCGTGTATCTAACCATATCCTGTGTGATGCTGACTGCTGAGCCATGTACCTAATCCTATCATATGTGTTACTGACTGCTAAGCCGTGTATCTAATCCTATCCTGTGTGATACTGACTGCTGAGCCGTGTATCTAATTCTATCCTGTGTGATACTGACGGCTGAGCCATGTATCTAATCCTATTCTGTGTGATACTGTCTGCTGAGCCGTGTATCTAATACTATTCTGTGTGATACTGTATGTTGAACTGTGTATCTATTCCTATCCTGTGTGATACTGACTGCTGAGCCATGTATCTAATCCTATCCTGTGTGATATAGTCTGCTGAGCTGTGTATCTAATCCTCTCCTGTGTGATACTGACTGCTGAGCCGTGCATCTAATCCTATCCTGTGTGATACTGCCTGCTGAGCTGTGTATCTAATCCTATCCTGTGTGATACTGACTGCTGAGCCGTGTATCTAATCCTATCCTGTGTGATACTGACTGATGAGCTGTGTATCTAATCCTATCCTGTGTGATACTGTCTGCTGAGCCGTGCATCAAAACCTATCCTGTGTGATACTGCCTGCTGAGCTGTGTATCTAATCCTATCCTGTGTGATACTGACTGCTGAGCCATGTATCTAATCCTATTCTGTGTGACACTGACTGCTGAGCCGTGTATCTAATCCTATTCTGTGTGATACTGACTGCTCAGCCATGTATCTAATCCTATCCTGTGTGATACTGACTGCTGAGCCATGTGTCTAATCCTCTCTTGTGTGATACTGACTGCTGAGCCGTGTATCTAATCCTATTCTGTGTGATCCTGGGCTACCCCTGCAGTCTGTGTCAGAGGGTGGTCTGTGTTGGAACAGTAATAAACTGTGTTATTTCCAGCTTTACAGAAGGACGATAACACCATAGAAATGATAAGAATAATAGGCTTCATTTACCACAACTGTCTCCAATAAAACTGTTGCTGATAGCGACCAATCACAGCTCATTTTTCATCTTTTAAACAGCTCTGGGACAGCGTGGCGAGTTTTGAGTGGCGACCTTTGTGTTCTGACTTTTATGTGGCGAGGTTGGTGTATGTGTGGTGAAATGTGTGCTGAGGGTGGTATATGTGTTCAAGCACGTGGTAGTGTGTGGCGCATTTTGTGTGTTCATATCCCCGTGTGTGGTGAGTATCCCATGTCAGGGCCCCACCTTACCAACTGTACGATATATACTCTTTGGGGCCATCGTTCTCATTCTTTCAGTCCCCCTTGTTCACATCTGGCAGCTGTCAATTTGCCTCCAACACTTTTCCTTTCACTTTTTCCCCATTATGTAGATAGGGGCAAAATTGTTTGGTGAATTGGAACGCTCAGGGTTAAAATTTCACCTCACAGCATAGCCTATGTCGCTCTTGGGGTCCAGACGTGTGACTGTGCAAAATTTTGTGGCTGTAGCTGCGACGGTGTGGATGCCTATCCCGGACATACACACATACAAACATACAAACATACACACACACATTGAGCTTTATATATATACTAGCTGAAGAGCCCGGCGTTGCCTGGGCATAGTAACCAACTGTGGTTAGTTATAACAAATTATAATGATTATATTGCACATAAAAACATTTCACATCATATATTCAACACTACAGATTTACAACATAAATTAACTAAACGATTACCCAAGTATTGGTAGTATATTATTTTCAACTCATTCAAGAGCCTTTTGATAAACAACACGTGTATCTGTGTATCTAACCCTATCCTGTGGGATACTGACTGCAGAGCCGTGTATCTAATCCTATTCTGTGTGATACTGTCTGCTGAGCCGTGTATCTAATCCTATCCTGTGTGACACTGTGTACTGAGCTGTGTATCTATTCCTATCCTGTGTGATACAGACTGCAGAGCCGTGTATCTAATCCTATTCTGTGTGATACTGTCTGCTGAGCCGTGTATCTAATCCTATTCTGTGTGACACTGTGTACTGAGCTGTGTATCTATTCCTATCCTGTGTGATACTGACTGCTGAGCTGTGTATCTAATCCTATCCTGTGGGATACTGACTGCAGAGCCGTGTATCTAATCCTATTCTGTGTGATACTGTCTGCTGAGCCGTGTATCTAATCCTATTCTGTGTGACACTGTGTACTGAGCTGTGTATCTATTCCTATCCTGTGTGATACAGACTGCAGAGCCGTGTATCTAATCCTATTCTGTGTGATACTGTCTGCTGAGCCGTGTATCTAATCCTATTCTGTGTGACACTGTGTACTGAGCTGTGTATCTATTCCTATCCTGTGTGATACTGACTGCTGAGCTGTGTATCTAATCCTATCCTGTGTGATACTGACTTCTGGGCTGTGTATCTAATCCTATCCTGTGTGATACTGACTGCTGAGCCATGTGTCTAATCCTCTCCTGTGTGATACTGACTGCTGAGCTGTGTATCTAATCCTATCCTGTGTGATACTGACCTCTGGGCTGTGTATCTAATCCTATCCTGTGTGATACTGACTGCGGAGCCATGTGTCTAATCCTCTCCTGTGTGATACTGACTGCTGAGCAGTGTATCTAATCCTATCCTGTGTGATACCATCTGCTGAGCCATGTATCTAATCCTATCCTGTGTGATACTGACTGCTGAACCGTGTACCTAATCCTATCATGTGTGTTACTGACTGCTCAGCCATGTATCTAATCCTATACTGTGTGATACTGACTGCTGAGCCATGTATTTAATCCCATCCTGTGAGATAATGACTGCTGAGCCGTGTATCTAATCCTATCCTGTGTGATACTGACTGCTGAGCTGTGTATCTAATCCTATTCTGTGTGATACTGTCTGCTGAGCCGTGTATCTAATCCTATCCTGTGTGATGCTGATGGCTGAGCCGTGTATCTAATCTTATACCGTGTGATACTGGGCTCCCCCTGCAGTCTGTGTCAGAGGGTGGTCTGTGTTGGCACTGTAATAAATTGTGTTATTTCCAGCTTTACAGAAGGACGATAACACCATAGAAATGATAAGAATAATAGGCAAAATTGTTTGGTGAATTGGAACGCGCGGGGTTAAAATTTCACCTCACAAAATGGCCTATGACGCTCTCGGGGTCCAGACGTGTGACTGTGCCAAATTTTGTGGCTGTAGCTGCGACGGTGCAGATGCCAATCCCGGACATACATACACACACATTGATCTTTATATATTAGATAAAGTCCATGGTGTCCAGTGATAAAAAAAAACCTGATTTTATATATAGATGCATAAAGAAAGAAGAGTGCCTAGGAGTAGGAACACCAAAGGTTATAACTGAGTTTTTAACAGAGCACATACAGTTGTGGCCAAAAGTACTGACACCCCTGCAATTCTGTCAGATAATACTCTGTTTCTTCATGAAAATGATTGCAAACTCAAATTCTTTATTATTATCTTCATTTAATTTGTCTTAACCCCTTCCTGACATCAGACGTACTATCCCGTCCATGGACCCGGGCCCCTATGCCCATGGACAGGATAGTACGTCTACCGCGATCAGCGGCGCCCACGTGGTGAGCGCCGCTCATCGCGGCCGGGTGTCAGCTGATTATCACAGCTGACACCCGACACTGTGTCAGGGGCGGTCACGGACCGCCCCCGACACGTTAACCCCTTGCACACCACGATCAAACATCATCGTGGTGTACCGGGGGTTAAAGGGAAGCATCGGCAGGGAGGGGGCTACCTCCGTGCTTCCCTGAGCCCCCCACAGCAGCGCAATGTGCAGCGCTGCTGTGGGGGTCTCTTTCCCTACAGGCCCTCGAATCCAAGATGGCGACGAGGGCCTTCGGGGGCCTGTAGGGAGCTGGCTTCCTCAGTGCCTGCAAAGCGCAGGCATGAGGAAGTCTGCAGAACTGCCTGTGACAGATTGCTGATCTGTCACAGTGATCTGTGATGTGACAGATCAGCGAACTGTCACAGGACAGTGATGTCCCACCTGGGACTATGTAATAAAGTTAAAAAAAAATAAAAAAGTGATAAAATAATTAAAAAAAAAGCACCAAATAAATTAGAAAAAAAAATAATATTCCCCAATAAATCCATTTTTTTAAATAAAAAAACAAACAATAAAAGTACACATATTAGGTATCGCCGCATCCGTAACGACCTGCCCTATAAAACTATCCCATTAGTTAACCCCTTTAGCGAACCCCTTAAAAAATAAAAATAAAAAACGAAGCAAAAAATAATGATTTATTATCATACCGCCAAACAAAAAGTGCAATAACGCGCGATCAAAAAGACGCATATAAATAGCCATGGTACCGCTGAAAACGTCATCTTGTCGCGCAAAAAAAGAGCTGCCATACAGCATCATCAGTGAAAAAATAAAAAAGTTATAGCTTGCAGAATAAAGTGATACAAAAATAATTATTTTTTATATAAATTAGTTTTCATTGCATAAAACCGACAAAACATAAAAAAAGACCTAAATGAGGTATCGCTGTAACCGTACTGACCCGAAGAATAAAACCGTTTTATCAATTTTACCGCACGCAGAACGGTGTAAACGCACCCCCCAAAAGATATTCATGAAATGCTGGTTTTTGTTCATTATGCGTCCCAAAAATCGGAATAAAAAGCGATTAAAAAATGTCATGTGCCCGAAAATGATAGCAATAAAAACATCAACTCGTCCCGCAAAAAATAAGACCTCACATGACTCAGTGGGTCAAAATATGGAAAAATAATAACTCTCAATATGTGGTGATGCAAAAACTATTTTTACAATAAAATGCGTCTTTTAGCGTGCGACAGCCGCCAAAAATAGATACCGCCATAAATAGTAAATCAAAACCCCCGTTATCACCCCCTTAGTTAGGGAAAAATAATAAAATTAAAAGAAAATGTATTTATTTCCATTTTCCCATTAGGGTTAGGGCTAGGGCTAGGGTTAGGGCCAGGGTTAGGGTTAGGGTTAGGGCTAGGATTAGGGTTAGGGCTAGGGTTAGGGTTAGGGCTCGGGTTAGGGTTAGTGCTCGGGTTAGGGTTAGGGGTGTGTTGGCGTTAGGGTTGGAATAGAATTGGGGGTTTCCACTGTTTGGGCACATCAGGTGCTCTCCAAGTGCAACATGGCGTCTGATCTCAATTCCAGCCAATTCTGAGTTGAAAAAGTCAAATGGTGCTCCTTCCCTTCCAAGCTCTGCCGTGCGCCCAAACAGTGTTTTACCCCCACATGTAGGGTATCAGCCTACTCAGGACAAATTGCAAAACAACTTTTGGGGTCCAATTTCTCCTGTTACCGTTAGGAAAATAAAAAATTGGTGGCAAAAATATCATTTTTGTGGAAAAAAATGATTTTTTTTATTTTCACACCCTGTGAAGCACTTGGGGTCTAGTGTCCAAAATGGGGTCACTTGTGGGGAGTTTCAATAGTTTAGGTAGATTAGGGGCTCTCCAAACACACATGACGCCCGCAGACCATTCCATCAAAGTCTGCATTCCAAAACGTCACTACTTCCATTCCGAGCCCCGACGTGTGCCCATACAGTAGTTTTCTCCCACAAATGGGGTGTCAGCGTACTCACGACAAATTGGACAACAACTTTTGGGGTTCAATTTCTCCTGTTACCCTTGGGAAAATAAAAAAATTGGGGACTAATTGATAATGTTTGTGGAAAAAATATGATTTTTTTATTTTCATGCCCGGGCAGTATAAACTTCTGTGAAGCACTTGGGGGTTCAAAGTGCTCACCACATATCTAGATAAGTTCCGTGGGGGGTCTAGTGTCCAAAATGGGGTCACTTGTGGGGAGTTTCAATAATTTAGGTAGAAGGGGCTCTCCAAACGCACATGACACCCACAGACCATTCCATCAAAGTCTGCATTCCAAAACGTCACTACTTCCATTCCGAGCCCCGACGTGTGCCCATACAGTAGTTTTCTCCCACAAATGGGGTGTCAGCGTACTCAGGACAAATTGGACAACAACTTTTGGGGTTCAATTTCGCCTGTTACCATTGGGAAAATAAAAAAATGGGGACTAATTGATCATGTTTGTGGAAAAAATATGATTTTTTTATTTTCATGCCCGGGCAGTATAAACTTCTGTGAAGCACTTGGGGGTTCAAAGTGCTCACCACAGTTCCGTGGGGGTCTAGTGTCCAAAATGGGGTCACTTGTGGGGAGTTTCAATAGCTAAGGTAGATCAGGGGCTTTCCAAACGTACATGACACCCGCAGACCATTCCATCAAAGTCTGCATTCCAAAACGTCACTACTTCCCTTCCGAGCCCCAACGTGTGCCCATACAGTAGTTTTCTCCCACAAATGGGGTGTCAGCGTACTCAGGACAAATTGGACAACAACTTTTGGGTTCCAATTTCTCCTGTTACCGTTGGGAAAATCAAAAAATTGGGGACTAATTGATCATGTTTGTGGAAAAAATACGATTTTTTTATTTTCACGCCCTGTGAAGCACTTGGGGGTTCAAAGTGCTCACTACACATCTAGATAAGTTCCGTGGGGGGTCTAGTGTCCAAAATGGGGTCACTTGTGGGGAGTTTCAATAGTTTAGGTAGATTAGGGGCTCTCCAAACACACATGACGCCCGCAGACCATTCCATCAAAGTCTGCATTCCAAAACGTCACTACTTCCATTCCGAGCCCCGACGTGTGCCCATACAGTAGTTTTCTCCCACAAATGGGGTGTCAGCGTACTCACGACAAATTGGACAACAACTTTTGGGGTTCAATTTCTCCTGTTACCCTTGGGAAAATAAAAAAATTGGGGACTAATTGATAATGTTTGTGGAAAAAATATGATTTTTTTATTTTCATGCCCGGGCAGTATAAACTTCTGTGAAGCACTTGGGGGTTCAAAGTGCTCACCACATATCTAGATAAGTTCCGTGGGGGGTCTAGTGTCCAAAATGGGGTCACTTGTGGGGAGTTTCAATAATTTAGGTAGAAGGGGCTCTCCAAACGCACATGACACCCGCAGACCATTCCATCAAAGTCTGCATTCCAAAACGTCACTACTTCCATTCCGAGCCCCGACGTGTGCCCATACAGTAATTTTCTCCCACAAATGGGGTGTCAGCGTACTCAGGACAAATTGGACAACAACTTTTGGGGTTCAATTTCGCCTGTTACCATTGGGAAAATAAAAAAATTGGGGACTAATTGATCATGTTTGTGGAAAAAATATGATTTTTTTATTTTCATGCCCGGGCAGTATAAACTTCTGTGAAGCACTTGGGGGTTCAAAGTGCTCACCACAGTTCCGTGGGGGGTCTAGTGTCCAAAATGGGGTCACTTGTGGGGAGTTTCAATAGCTAAGGTAGATCAGGGGCTTTCCAAACGCACATGACACCCGCAGACCATTCCATCAAAGTCTGCATTCCAAAACGTCACTACTTCCCTTCCGAGCCCCAACGTGTGCCCATACAGTAGTTTTCTCCCACAAATGGGGTGTCAGCGTACTCAGGACAAATTGGACAACAACTTTTGGGTTCCAATTTCTCCTGTTACCGTTGGGAAAATCAAAAAATTGGGGACTAATTGATCACGTTTGTGGAAAAAATACGATTTTTTTATTTTCACGCCCTGTGAAGCACTTGGGGGTTCAAAGTGCTCACTACACATCTAGATAAGTTCCGTGGGGGGTCTAGTGTCCAAAATGGGGTCACTTGTGGGGAGTTTCAATAGTTTAGGTAGATTAGGGGCTCTCCAAACACACATGACGCCCGCAGACCATTCCATCAAAGTCTGCATTCCAAAACGTCACTACTTCCATTCCGAGCCCCGACATGTGCCCATACAGTAGTTTTCTCCCACAAATGGGGTGTCAGCGTACTCACGACAAATTGGACAACAACTTTTGGGGTTCAATTTCTCCTGTTACCCTTGGGAAAATAAAAAAATTGGGGACTAATTGATCATGTTTGTGGAAAATATATGATTTTTTTATTTTCATACCCGGGCAGTACTGTGAAGCACTTGGGGGTTCAAAGTGCTCACCACACATCTAGATAAGTTCCGTGGGGGTTCTAGTGTCCAAAATGGGGTCACTTATGGGGAGTTTCAATAATTTAGGTAGAAGGGGCTCTCCAAACGCACATGACACCTGCAGACCATTCCATCAAAGTCTGCATTCCAAAACGTCACTACTTCCATTCCGAGCCCCTACGTGTGCCCATACAGTAGTTTTCTCCCGAAAATGGGTGTCAGCGTACTCATGACAAATTGGACAACTTTTGGGGTTCAATTTCTCCTGCTACCCTTGGGAAAATAAAAAAATTGGGGAATAATTGATCATGTTTGTGGAAAAAATATGATTTTTTTATTTTCATGCCCGGGCAGTGCAAACTTCTGTGAACCACTTGGGGGTTCAAAGTGCTCACCACAGTTCGGTGGGGGGTCTAGTGTCCAAAATGGGGTCACTTATGGGGAGTTTCAATAGTTTAGGTAGATCAGGGGCTCTCCAAACACACATGACGCCCGCAGACCATTCCATCAAAGTCTGCATTCCAAAACGTCACTACTTCCCTTCCGGGCCCCGACGTGTGCCCATACAGTAGTTTTCTCCCACAAATGGGGTGTCAGCGTACTCAGGACAAATTGGACAACAACTTTTGGGTTCCAATTTCTCCTGTTACCCTTGGGAAAATAAAAAAATTGGGGACTAATTGATCATGTTTGTGGAAAAAATACAATTTTTTTATTTTCATGCCCGGGCACTATAAACTTCTGTGAAGCCCTTTGGGGTTTAAAGTGCTAACCACACATCTAAATAAGTTCCTTAGGGGGTCTAGTTTCCAAAATGGGGTCATTTGTGGGGGGTTTCCACTGTTTAGGTACATTAGGAGCTCTCCAAAGACAACATGACACCCGCAGACCATTCCATCAAAGTCTGCATTCCAAAACGTCACTAATTCCCTTCCAAGCCCCGACATGTGCCCATACAGTAGTTTTCTCCCACATATGGGGTATCAGCATACTCAGGACAAATTGGACAACAACTTTTGGGGTCCAATTTCTCCTGGTACCCTTGGGAAAATAAAAAAATTGGTGACTAAAATATCATGTTTGTGGAAAAAATACGAATTTTTTATTTCCATGCCCAGGCGTTATAAACTTCTGTGAAGCACTGGAGGGGTCAAAGTGCTCACCACACATCTAGATAAGTTCCTTGGGGGTCTAGTTTCCAAAATGGTGTCATTTGTGGGGGTTTCCACTGTTTTGGTACATCAGGGGCTTTCCAAACGCAACATGGTGTCAGATCTCAATTCCAGCCAAAAACGTCAAACGGCGCTCCTTCCCTTCTGAGCTCTGCCATGCGCCGAAACAGTGGTTTCCCCCAACATATCAGGTATCAGCGTACTCAGGACAAATTGCACAATAACTTTTAGGGTCCTGTTACCCTTGGGAAAATAAAAATTCGGGGTGAAAAGATCATTTTTGTGGAAAAAATAGGATTTTTTAATTGTACCGCTGTACGTTATAAACTTCTGTGAAGCCCTTGTGGGTTCCAAATTCTCACCACATATCTAGATAAGTTCCTTAGGGGGTCTAGTTTCCAAAATGGGGTCACTTGTGGGGGTTTCCACTGTTTAGGTACATCAGGGGCTCTCCAAACTTCACATGGCGTCCGATCTGAATTCCAGCCAATTTTGCATTGAAAAAGTCAAACGGCGCTCCTTCCCTTCTGAGCTCTGCCATGCGCCGAAACAGTGGTTTCCCCCAACATATCAGGTATCAGCGTACTCAGGACAAACTGCACAATAACTTTTGCAGTCCAATTTGTCCTGTTACCCTTGGTAAAATAAAAAAAATTGAACCTGAAGTCTTTTTTTTGTGAAAAAAAGTTAGATATTCATTTTTTTTTTAAATATTCAAAAAATTCCTGTGACGCACCTAAAGGGTTAATAAACTTCTTGAATGTGGTTTTGAGCACCTTAAGGGGTGCAGTTTTTAGAATGGTATCACTTTTGGGTATTTTCTATCATATAGACCCCTCAAAGTGGCTTCAAATGTGATGTGGTCCGTAAAAATAAAATGGTGTTGCAAAAATGAGAAATCGCTGGTCAATTTTTAACCCTTATAACTTCCTAACGAAAAAAATTTTGGTTCCAAAATTGTGCTGATGTAACGTAAACATGTGGGAAATGTTACTTATCAAGTTTTTTGTGTGCTATATCTCTGTGATTTAAGGGCATAAAAATTCAAAGTTGGAAAATTGCGAAATTTTCAAAATTTTTGCCAAATTTCCATTTTTTTCACAAATAAACGCAAGTTATTTGAATGAAATTTTACCACTATCATGAAGTACAATATGTCACGAGAAAACAATGTCAGAATCACCGGGATCCATAGAAGCGTTCCAGAGTTATGACCTCATAAAGGGACAGTGGTCAGAATTGTAAAAATTGGCCCGGTCATGAACGTGCAAACCACCCTTGGGGGTGAAGGGGTTAAATGAAAAAACACAAAAGAATTCTCCTAAAGCCAAATTGGATATAATTCCACACCAAACATAAAAAAGAGGGTGGACAAAAGTATTGGCACTGTTCGAAAAATCAAGTGATGCTTCTCTAATTTGTGTAATTAACAGCACCTGTAACTTACCTGTGGCACCTAACAGGTGTTGGCAATAACTAAATCACACTTGCAGCCAGTTGACATGGATTAAAGTTGATTCAACCTCTGTCCTGTGTCCTTGTGTGTACCACATTGAGCATGGAGAAAAGAAAGAAAACCAAAGAACTGTCTGAGGACTTGAGAAACCAAATTGTGAGGAAGCATGAGCAATCTCAAGTCAATCTCCAAAGACCTGAATGTTCCTGTGTCTATCGTGCGCAGTGTCATCAAGAAGTTTAAAGCCCATGGCACTGTGGCTAACCTCCCTAGATGTGGATGGAAAAGAAAAATTGACAAGAGATTTCAACGCAAGATGGTGCGGATGTTGGATAAAGAACCTCGACTAACATTCGAACAAGTTCAAGCTGCCCTGCAGTCAGAGGGTACAGCAGTGTCAACCCGTACTATGCGTCGGCGTCTGAATGAAAAGGGACTGTATGGTAGGAGACCCAGGAAGACCCCACTTCTTACCCCGAGACATAAAAAAGCCAGGCTGGAGTTTGCCAAAACTTACCTGAAAAAGCCTAAAACATTTTGGAAGAATGTTCTCTGGTCAGATGAGACAAAAGTAGAGCTTTTTGGGCAAAGGCATCAACATAGAGTTTACAGGAAAAAAAAGAGGCATTCAAAGAAAAGAACACGGTCTCTACAGTCAAACATGACGGAGGTTCCCTGATGTTTTGGGGCTGCTTTGCTGCCTCTGGCACTGGACTTCTTGACCGTGTGCATGGCATTATGAAGTCTGAAGACTACCAACAAATTTTGCAGCATAATGTAGGGCCCAGTGTGAGAAAGCTGGATCTCCCTCAGAGGTCATGGATCTTCCAGCAGGACAATGACCCAAAACACACTTCAAAAAGCACTAGAAAATGGTTTGAGAGAAAGCACTGGAGACTTCTAAGGTGGCCAGCAATGAGTCCAGACCTGAATCTCATAGAACACCTGTGGAGAGATCTAAAAATGGCAGTTTGGAGAAGGCACCCTTCAAATATCAGGGACCTGGAGCAGTCTGCCAAAGAAGAATGGTCTAAAATTCCAGCAGAGCATTGTAAGAAACTCATTGATGGTTACCGGAAGCGGTTGGTCGCAGTTATTTTGGCTTAAGGTTGTGCAACCAAGTACTAGGCTGAGAGTGCCAATACTTTTGTCTGGACCATTTTTGGAGTTTTGTGTGAAATGATCAATGTTTTGTTTTGTTTTTTTGTGTTTTTTCATTTAAGACAAATTAAATGAAGATAATAATACCAAATAATTTGTTTTTGCAATCATTTCAGGAAGAAAATGAGTATTATCTGACAGAATTGCAGGGGTGTCAATACTTTTGGCCACAACTGTAGCATATAGATTAGCTTTTCTGTACATTTCTAACTCCATTACTTCTTTTCTTCTGCTATGAAGATGTGACCATGAGCATGGCATGCTACGTCTGTTATTTTAATCAGTTGTGCCTCATGGAATAACATTTCAGCACTCTGGACAGCACCTCACTTCTGCTGTCACTGTGTTTCTCCGACGTCCGATTTGATGTTGAATCCTCCTAAAAAGCCCTTTGTGCCGCTGAATCAAATCGGCTTAGCCTACTTTTCATACAGTTGTTTCCTTTTTAGCAAGGCTAAGAAAAAAAAACAATGATGAGAGCTGTTCACTTTCATTAACATCAAAAAAATGAAACTAAATATTTCAGTTTCATAGTTTCTCAGCAATCGCTCCAGGTTGTCTCAGGATTTAAAACTGATAAAAATAGATAACATCCAAAAACTTCAAACTGATTGTGGAGAGTCTCTAAAGTTCTGGACTTGGATTATTTGCTTTTCAACATGTGAAAACTTGATGGGATATTTTTTTTTCACGTAGACGTCCTAAAAGGGACAGAAGGTCAACAATAGGCACAAAAAAGTGACCACATACTGTGACTAACAGGAAAGCAAAGAGCAACTGTCAGAAATTATCTTCAATGTATAGACCAGCAGCTCTACAAAGTGCTAATAGAAGGTATCATGGATGCATAAAATACTGCTACCGATCAGCTTCCTTACAGTTTGTTTCAGATAGAGATGTGGTTAGCTATGGGCAATATTTGCCAAGACCAGAATGGCCATCTTGCAATTTTGGAAGGTGCCAGATGGGCCACACCAATTGTGACCCCCATCAATAGTATCAGCATCCTCAGGATGCCAATCCTGTTAACAGTTAATAGTTAAAAAACTATTTTTTTGCAATAAAAATCATCTTTTAGTGTGTGACAGCTGTCAATCATAAAAACCAGCTATAAAAACCCACTATAAATAATAAATCAAACCCCCTTTATCACCCCCTTAGTTAGGGAAAAATAATAAAATAAAAAAAAATATGTATTTCCATTTACCCGTTAGGGTTAGGGGCAGGGTTATGGTTAGGGTAGGGGTTAGGGTTAGGGTTGGTGCTAAAGTTAGGGTTAGTGTTGAGGCTAAAGTTAGGGTTGGCATTAGGGTTAGGGTTGGGATTAGGGTTAGGGTTGCAATTAGGGTTAGGGTTGTAATTAGGGTTAGGGGTGGAGTTAGGGTTAGGGGTGTGTTAGGGCTAGATTTGTGGTTAGGGTTATGGCTAGGGTTGGGAATAGGGCTAGGGGTGTGCTGGGGTTAGGGTTGGAGTTAGAATTGGGGGGGGTTTCTGCTGTTTAGGCACATCAGGGGCTCTCCAAACGCGACATGGCGTTTGATCTCAATTCCAACCAATTTAGCATTGAAAAGTCGAACGGCTCTCATTGAGAGTCCTCAGTGGTTGATACCTTTTAGCTAGAGTTGAGCGAAACGGGTCGGTCAAATTCATAAGTCGCCGACTTTCGCTGAAGTCGGGTTTCATGAAAGGAAAACCGACCATGGCACGAGGTCGGTCACGAAATCGGCGACCAGAGCGCCAAAGTCACGTTTCAAATGGTGCTTCCAGCGCCCTTTTTCAGCCAATGATGGAGGACGCACACTGTGGGCAATGCGATGACATAGGCAGCGGTCACCACCATCTTTGAGAAGGGCATGCAAGTGATTGGCTTTCTTTGTGTGGCGTCACAGGGGCTCTAAAGGGGCGTGCACGCCGACCGCCATCTTACTTCTGCTGATCTTAGCATTAGGGAGAGGTTGCAGCTGCTGATTCTGAATAAGGGAGAGCGTTAGGCAGGGAAGAAGAACAAAAAAACTGCTTCTGCTGTTAGCGATTTCCACTTACAACACAACACTTTGTGTGCAGTGACAGGGGAAGCTCTATTTTTGTGCATCAGCTCTGTTGGTTATTAGGCTGCCTTATAAGGCTCCCTGATAGCTGCATTACTGTTTGCACACTGCTGTGCAAACTGCTTTTTTAAAAGTAAAAATACTTTTCTTCCTCTTTTCTGCACAGTTACCAAGCGTTCATTTTTCCACACTTTTGTGTGCAGCAGTCCTGCTTATTAGGCTGCCTGCTGCCATACTTGGGACTGAGAGCATCATTGTCAGCCTCCTACAATCTCTAGGGAGCTTCCAATTCTCCCCAATACTATATACACAACTTGTGCCTGGTCATACACCTGCCTATTTCAGCCAGTTAAATTGAGGTGTAATCTATAGTGAGCCTGAGATAATAATTCAGCCTCCTAAAATCTCTAGGGAGCTTCCAATTCTCCCCAATACTATATACACACCTTGTGCCTGGTCATACACCTGCCTATTTCAGCCAGTTAAACTGAGGTGCAATCTATAGTGGGCCTGTGATAATAGTTCAGCCTCCTAAAATTTCTAGGGAGCTTCCAATTCTCCCTAATACTATATACACACACCTTGTGCCTGGTCATACACCTGCCTATTTCAGCCAGTTAAATTGAGGTGTAATCTATAGTGGGCCTGCGATAATAGTTCAGCCTCCTAAAATCTCTAGGGAGCTTCCAATTCTCCCCAATACTATATACACCTTGTACCTTGTTTTACAGTACCATATAGCTGGTGGTATTTTGAGTATATTTTTCCAAAAATGAGGAAGTATGGAGGAAGAGTCCATGGAAGTGGGTGGGGGTTGCCAGCTGGTACTGATGGTGGTGGTGCATCTACTGGTAGTGGCAAAAGCACAATAGCACCTAAGGCAGGAGGTGTTGAGCCTGCTTCATCACCTGGCTCCACAAGGCCTCGAAGGCTCCCTTTTCTGGGAGTAGGTAAACCGCTTTTAAAGCCGGAGCTTCAGGAACAAGTTTTGGCTTACATTGCTGACACAGCCTTCAGCTCTATCGCCTCCTCTTCTGAAGTTTCAAAAAATAAAAGCACTAAGTCGTCAGAGGAGGCTCCTGGTCAGGAACAACATCTTTCCTTGTGTCCTTCACCCCTGCCAAAAGTGAAGGATGCGGCAGGCCACACTACAGATTACTCCATGGAGCTGTTTTCACATACCATGCCTGGGTTATCAAGTCAAATCGTGAATTCCCCAAGATGAATTTGACATGGAGTGCACTGATGCACAGCCACTGATAGTTGATTCTGCTGGTACATTCACTCAGAGCACTACATTGTCCTCGCAGTGTACTGAGCCAGAATCTGACCCTGATGAAACTCAAGTACCCCTTCCCGCATACTATACCACCTTACACGGTGACACAGAGGAAGGTGCACATGAAATTGAAGAGGAGGTGATGGATGACCCAGGTGTTGACCCAGATTGGCATCCATTGGGGGAAGAGGGTGCCGCTGCCAATAGCTCAGAAGAGGAGGAGGAGGATCCGCAGCAGGCATCGACATCGCAACAGCAGTTATCTGGCAGGCCCGTAGCGGTCCAAAAACAGTATACAAAAACCAAAAGGGTAGCAGGACAGATGGTCAAATTAGCACAGCATGCAAGGCCTCAAAATGTCTTCCATGGTGTCCATGTGGGTTTAATATGTGGTAATACACTGGCTCTCTTTGAGCTAGATTGATATAATTCATTTGCACATGGACCTCTAAAATATACATATAAAAAAACAATGAGCCATAAACAGTTTTGTGATGGTGCAGATTAAATTAAATATTTGGTTTTTCCTTTATTCTGAAGTATTTTTGCAGCAAGGAAATATCCAAATGGTTGATCTAATATAATATAATAGATTACAATACGGTGAATGGCTTTCTTTGCTGCATTGCGTTCCATCACCACTGTTCATATAAGTAAGGGCTCTTATAATTGTTTTTTTGAACATGGTCACTTACTAAGTAGCATATGATTAATATCTGAGACCCATTGTCCCTCTTGTTTTGCTTCTACACATTTTTTGCTTTAAGAAATGTCTGATTAATGAACTAATAAAGTTGTACACTTTTTTATAAAAAGTCTGACTCTTTTTCTTCAAAAGAAAGAGATTTTTTTGAAGTTTGTGACATTATAAATTAAGCTGTCTAGAGTGGACTAATGAATTTTTGATTATTAAGGACCTTTTTGGTGTAACAATAGTAGGAAGAGTGCAGTGTGGCACTTTTTTGAACAAAATCCTAATGATCAGGCAAAGGTTATCTGTAAGAAGTGCACAAAGACCTTTAGCCGAGGGAAAAATCTGAGAAATTTGAATACCAGTTGCATGCTTTGACATTTAACCACCATGCACTTGCAAGCGTGGACGGACTACGAAACCTTACGTACCACATGTGCACCTGCTCCGAATGAAGGTAGTCAGCAACGTTACATCGCTTCCCTCACTGTCGTCGCAAGGCCAAAGCAGTCAGGGAATCACAATGTTATTGCTACGAAAGACTGAATCTAGGCCATCAGCAAGACCACCAGCACCATCATCATCACCAACCCTCTCTCAGTCCGCCATGTCCACCGCTAATTCCACCATATGCAGCTCTCAAGTCCAGCTCACCCTACCAGAGACTCTGAGTAGGACAAGAAAGTACTCATCCCCTCCTCCGTGTACACTGTGTTTGAGCGCCCACCTTGCCAAACTAATCTCGGTAGAGACTATGCCCTACCGGTTGGTTGAAAGCAAAGCTTTCCAAGAGCTCATGGCCTACACAGTACCACGCTATGACCTACCCAGTCGGCACTTCTTTTCTCAAAAAGCCATCCCAGCCCTCCACCTGCATGTGAAAGACCGATTTTGTCCATGCACTCAAGCAATCAGTGAGTGGAAAGGTGCACCTCACAACAGATGCATGGTCCAGTAGGCATGGCCAGGGCCGTTACGTGTCCATCACTGTGGACTGGGTTAATGTGGTGGATGCAGGCTCCACAGGGGACAGCGACGGTGGGACAGTGCTGCCTAGCCCACGGTATAGGAAACAGTTAACTGTAGTCGCTCGACCCAACTCCTCCTCCATAAGCGAAAGCTTGTCCACAGAGCGCAGTCGCATGAGCAATCCATCCGCAGCTGCCAGTGTTGCACACGAGGTGTCCCACTATCGAACAGCTAGTGGTAAGCGTCAGCAGGCTGTGTTGAAGATGATGTGTTTGGGCGACAACAGACACACCGCGGAAGTACTGGCCGACTACTTGCAGCGACAAACTGAGTCATGGCTGGGCAGGCTACATCTTGAGGCAGGCAAGGTAGTTAGTGATAATGGCAGGAATTTTGTGGCAGCCATAGCCCTTTCAAAACTCCGACACATACCTTGCCTGGCTCACACCTAGAACCTGGTGGTGCAGTGATTCCTCAATAATTATCCAGAGTTAACAGCCCTGCTCCATAAGGTGCGAAGATTGTGCTCGCACATCCGCCGGTCACCCGTACACTCCAGTCGTATGCAGAAGCTGCAGCGATTGCTCCACCTTCCCAAGCACTGCCTAATTATCGATGTTGCAACAAGGTGGAACTCCATCCTGCACATGGTTCAGAGGCTGTGCGAACAGAGGCAGACTGTAATGCATTTGTGGGAGGATACAAGGGCAGGCAGTTTGAGGGCAGACATGGAGTTGTTTGATGTGCAGTGGTCGAAGCTGAAAGACCTCTGTAAAGTCCTTCAGTGTTTTGAGGAATGCACACGGCTGGTAAACGCAGACGACGCCATCATAAGCATGAGCATCCCACTTATGCGTCTGCTCATGCAAACTTTGACGCACATTAAGGAGAAGGCGTCTGCAGCCGAGGAGGAAGAGGAGGAGGGAAGCCTTGATGACAGTCAGCCATTGTCTGCTCAGGAAACTCTCCTGGACGAGGTGGAGGAAGAAGAGGAGGAGGAGGAGGATGATGGGGATGATTATTTAGGGAAGGAGGATGCTTTTCAGTTGGCAAGAGAAAATGTTGGCGTGGCAAGGTCAGGTACAGGGTTTTGCGAGACTGGAGGGATGTTAATTTGCCAGAAAGTGCTCCTCCACCCAGCACTCGCAGTGCATCATTGACACCTGGAACATTGGCCCACATGTGTGATTATGCCTTGCAGATCCTAAAAAGGGACCCCTGCATTGCCAAAATGATGAACGATGATGACTACTGGTTGGCCAGCATCCTGGATCCACACTATAAAGGCAAATTCCAAAACATCATGCCACAGGAGAACCTAGAGCTAATATTGGCTAGCAATAAAGCAACTCTGGTAAAGCGTTTGTTTGAGGCATTCCCAGCACACAGCGGCGGTGATGGTTCTCCCACAAGCCGTAGGGGCAACATGGAAGAGGTCTTCTTGGTGCACACAGCCGAAGTGTCGTTGGGCACAGGGGTTTCATGACCATGTTGTGGACTGATTTTTCAAGCACCGCTCACACGACTGGTAATACTGCATCGATTGAAAGTGACAGGAGACAGCAGTTGTCAACTATAGTTACAAACTGCTTCTCCTCCCATATTGATGTTCTCCCTCACAGGTCATTCCCCTTTGACTATTGGGCCTGTTAACTGGACATCTGGCCTGAATTGGCACAATATGCCTTACAGGAGCTCGCTTGCCCTGCTGCTAGTGTGCTATCCGAAAGTGTCTTCAGTGCTGCTGGATCAATCCTGACAGAAAAAAGGACCCGTCTGTCGACCCAAAATGTTGATGATCTAACCTTCATTAAAATGAACCATGCATGGGTTCCAAAGGATTTTTTCTCACCTTCCCCTGCTGACACGTAGGTTGCAAGAGAAATGTCTCGCTTTTGTCCTCCTCTTCCTCGGGCTTCTCCAATTCCTCCATTTGCAGCTGCTGAATGTCCAACATCAACATATGCCATTTTTTTCAACCTCCCTAACTGGGCTGCCTCTCCCCCAGGGCAGGGGTCACCACATGGCGCACGCACCCGTGCGAGTGCCGTTGCCCTGGACAGGTGGGTGGGCCCACTCTTAGGCGACGGCACTGGCACAGGGTCCCTCATAGTACAGTCAAGTGTCTCTGACGGTGGGGGTGCACACCCACCGTCAGACACGCCGCCGTACTATGAGGGGCCCTGTGCCAGTACCGCCGCCCACGAGTGGGCCCCCCTGCTTGCTCCTGGCCCCAGCTCTTGCAATACTTACCTCTCCCTGCTCCACCGCTGTGCAGTCTGGACTGTTAAATCCTTCACTGGGACTGCCAATACAAATTTGGTGAACTGATAGATTATGGATAAGACGTAGCTATGCTCTGTCCTGCTGGCCTCTATCTTCAGATGATCAATGGCTTCCATTTGTTATGGACGTCGACTCATAATGAGATACAGTGGTGGTTTATCATCAGCTTACATGGTTTTCCTACTCACAGACGTGTGACATTCCTGCCCACATTTTTAAATGTGTCCTCTCATGCCAATCCAATAGAATCGCCAACGGCCTGTGGCTTCTGTCTTTTGCACTTCAAAGTTACCTGACAGATCATGATAGGCAGTGAGGACAATGTCTACATCTCTCCCTGTGATCACACTTTGATGGAGATGAGTAGCGGTGATGGGATCCACGGTACTGCGATACAGCAAACCTTTCTTCACAAGAACTGTTTTCACTGTCTCCACACACAAAGTAATTGAGGGTCACCATCGCCTCTGAGAATTCTCCCGGGAGTTTTTCCCGTGATTAGTAGTTTCAAAATTTCTGCAATCACTCGACTTTATGTCTGTACTTTTATCCATCTCGTTTCCGCTTGCGGAGAGTCTGGACTGTCTTACTGATACTGAAACATATATGAAGATTGAAAAATACCCCAACAGTGTATACTGGTGTACGCTTCGAATACATTACCCTTTTTCTACTTTTTAGATTCTTGTCTAATCCATACTGAGGCTGTGAGTGTCTTTGTCGGACTCAGGAAATATACACTGTGATTTTTAATGTTTAAGCTATGCTATATATACCTGGTATCCAGTGATACTGTACTGTTATGATTAAGTCACCGTAGGAGGCAAAAACAAAAATGCTAGCTAGTCCTGAAAACCAGAGAAGTTGGCAACTATCAGATTGCAGACCCCTGAACCTATCAACACAACTAGCAGTAGCCGTGGGGGGTTCCTACGAGGACCTAGACCCCTCGATCACAGCCGGAGAGATACATAGGCCTAAAGAAGGAAAGGGGAAATCTAACTGCCCCAGAGCAGACCCCAAAGCAATAGGCAGCCCCCCACATATAATGACGGTGAAGCAAGATGAAAACACTTACACAGACAGAAAGACAGGCTGAGCAAAGACGGGGCCCAAAAACTACCTAGATAGGAACGGATAGGAAGGCTGCTGTCTGCAATCTGCCAAAACCCTATCAGAGACAAAAGCCAACAAGCTGATATAAAAATGGCCCTGAAGCAACTAAGCTTCAAAAACTAAATCAGCACTCAGGTACTTTCAGAAGACAGAGCTCTAGGAACACTGCACACTCCAGCAGGGAGTGGCAGAATCCAAAAAGCAAGAAAAACAAAAACAAATCTTAGATGCAAAAAGGCAAAACAGAAAACTTAGCTTTAGGAGAGCAGGAATCAGACTGGTGTCCAACAGTCCACAGAGAAATCACCCGCAGGGCAGAAAGGGCGTAGGCTGCCTTAAATCCAGTCAGTGACTCCACTCAGCCAATCGTCTTCATTAGTCCCAGGTGCCTGATAATCAGGCTCACTACCTTCCTTCACTAGAATAGGGAGTTCACCAGGCCTCAGTGACGGAGGGGAAAATGAACTCACAACAGCCGTGGTTCACCTCAGAGTGAGGGTGGTGACAGAGAAGAGGCCCCTGCGCAGGCATCTGGTGGCTGCAGGCTCCGCCCCTCTGTGCTGGTGCTGTTTCTACTGCAGCCCAGATTCGCAGATGGCCGTCACATACGGTCTGTGATGGTGTCAGCTCCTCCGGCATGCCGACTATTTGTGCTATTTCATGCCTGGGGAAAAGTGTCAGTGTGTCCTCTCTCAAATTTACACATCTCACGGGCATCTTCCCATCTCGTACGGTAGCCAATGTTTGGGCAATTAGGAGTCTGGGTGGTAGGTTCTCTATAGCAGCTGGTTCTAGTTGTACTTCCACTCCTTTCAGAGGGGTGCAGGTCCAGACTGGGACAGAGAGCACAGTCTGCCCTGGAAGTTTTTCTAGACTGTTCACAGCCGGAATGACCACTCTGCCCAGCACTTTTCCATCGCAGGAGACTTCTTGTGCCTGAGCCATCCGAATCAACTGTTGATTCGGATGGCTCAGGCACAATTTTCCTTTGATGTGTTTGGGGCTCCATTGTCTCAGAAACAGGTCTGGGGACTCATTGATAAGTAAACTTCTGAACTCCTTAAGCACATTCATCACCAGGGTAACAGTATATCCACGCTCAGTGTCATCCGAAGTCAGTACCACACCTCTGCGGCCCAAGTCTTTGCCGCAGACTTTAATTTGCATCCATGCCACCCCTGCGACCGGGATGGGGAGCTGATTGGCAGCCGACAACTTTATAACCTGTCCCCACTCAGGCCTCATCGCTTCATTGAAATGTTTTCTGAAATACTCGGGCATCGTGGTAACTTGGGAGCCGGTATCTACCAGACAGCTAATGGCTCTTCCATCAATTTCGGCCCAGACTAATGGACACATTGATACTAAATTGGTGGGATTTCTGGTTCTTCTTACTGGGTGTTCTGGCACCGGGCGGCCCAGGAGAGGCTGCCCCTGTGGTAGGCACATCCGGGCCATGTGCCCCAGCTCTCCACAGAGGAAGCAGGTAGGAAGTTCCTGCCATCTAGACACTCAGTGCCCCGTCAATGTTCTGAGAAAGCTCTGCTCCCAGATGAGCTCAGCGAGGTCACCTTCTTTTTAGTTTCTGTCAAGTCTTTCCTCATCGCTTGGATTTCTCTCTACAAATCTTCCAGCCATGTGGGTGCAGCCCCTGCAGTCACGGACCCCTGTCTGCTCTGGATCTTCCTACAGGAACTGTTACCCCCAGTTCTTGCTCACGCGTGCGCAACTCACTTCCATCTTCTGCAAAGGACATGTGTGGGTTCACACGCAAGCGCTCCTGCAGGGCTTGTTTCAGCAGCGCATCTCAACCCGGTCACTAACTGATCACGCAGCACCACATCAATCGACCCTACTCCCACACCGTCTTTCCAGAATATGGCAGTGTGTATTTCCTGCAATACATTCACAGTCACCATCTCCCCCTTTTTTTGAATCTGGCCAGTCGCATGCGCAGCTCTCCTACATCTGTGGGATCCCCATGTGTTTCCTCCAGTATATGTAACACCTTTTCAAGCGTATCACGCTGTCTGAGGAGCTGTAGCATCACTGAATCCCTCGCCTCCCCTTCCAGGGCCATCATGGTGACCTCCGCCTGTAGGGCGGGTATCATAGAGTGCATTCTCATCATCCCTTTAATAAGTTCAGTCCAGCTCCACAACATGGTGTTACTCCCATTAACCCTCCGTCAGGAACAATATTCTCACTAACTCGTAATGGAACAATGTGCCTGTCAAGCGCAGGCTAGAAAAATGCCTAGAATATCTAATTTTCTCAATTTCAGTGATCTAAAAGTGATCAGAGACCTTCATAGGGTTGTAATAAAAGAGACTACACATTATCAGGTACAAAACAAACACATTTACTCAACATAAAAGTAATAACTTTGATATACACAAATTTCAAAACTCCCACCAGATAGCCCCCAATGATATCAAGTAACGGTTATTAAAAAGAGAAAATTTTGGCACAAAAGCATTTTCTAGGCACCTAGAATAATATTACACCCAGAAAGCCTTCTGTTCCCGCTTTCCATGGTGCAAGTGGCGCATCTCCTTCTTTTGGGAGGTGGTACAGGTGTTGGATTTTCAGTATCAATATCTGGGAGGAATCTTTTGAGTCTAACTTGAAGGCCAGAGGGGATACAGATGGTTTTCATACTTCAGCAGTTATATTGCGTCCTGATCCAAATAAGGGCTCAGACATTCTTTTCACAACATCAGTTGGTTTGTTGCTGACACAGTAAGGACCATCTGGCTGTTTTCCAGCATAAATTTCAATGTTGTATGTGTAGGTCTTACTGGCATCAACAAGGGCATACATTTTTATTCCGTATTTGCTAGGTTTTGATGGTATGTTTTGACGAAATGCGCATCTGCCACGAAAACCAGGGAGCATTTCGTCAATTGTGACATTTGCCCCAGGGCGATAGTTTATCTTACAGTTTTCCACAAATTTTTGGAATACATTGCGAATTGGAGCAAGCCGGTCATATGTTTTACGCTCGGTTCGGGTAGTTCTGTCATCAAACCGAAGGCAACGAATTAGAATCTTGAATCTTTTTAGAGACATAACAAGGCTAAATTTTTCAATTTCATCACTTTCTATACCCCAAAGTTCCTCCAAACTTTACCGATTTGCCCTATAAGCTCCTGCAAGGTATAATAATCCAAAAAATGCACGCAGTTCGATTTCATCCGTAGGCTTCAGGATTCTGTCACAGATGAACTTGTGCTTTATATTGTCTATATATTGATTAGTGTATATGACAATAGAGTCCAGAATGTCATCTGTGAAAAAAGTATTCCAGCATTCAGCTGCATTTTTTGCATTATGTGCTGTTCCCATAACTGCAGGAAGGTGAGTGATAATGTTATGAGTAGAGTTGAGCGAAACGGGTCAAAAAATTTCAAAAGTCGCCGACTTTTGGCAAAGTCGGGTTTCATGAAACGAAACCCGACCCTAGGATGAGGTCGGCCACGAGGTCGGCGACTTACGCGCCAAAGTCGCGTTTCAAAAGTTTGTTTTGCGCTCTTTTTCAGAAAATCAGGATCCACGGACACTGTGGGCAACGTGATGACATAGGCAGGGGTCACCACCCTCTTTCAGAAGGGCATGTAAGTGATTGGCTTGCTTTGGTGGGCGTCACAGGGGGTATAAAAGGGCATGCACGCCGACCGCCATCTTACTTCTGCCGATCTCAGTATAGGGAGAGGTTGCTGCTGATTCTGTAGGGAGAGCGTTAGGCAGGGAAGAAGACAAAAAAACTGCTTCTGCTGCTAGCGATTTGGCCTGCACAACACACCAGTCACTGTGTGTGCAGTGCAAGGGGAGGCTATATAGTGGTGTATCAGTGGTGTTGGTTGTTGAGCTGCCTTCTATGGCTTCCTGACATTCCTGCATTGCTGTTTACCCACTGCTCCGCAAACTGCTTTTTTAAAAGCAATCCCAATTTTTTTTTTTTGTCCTGCTGAGAAGAAAAAAAAACTGCTTCTGCTGCTAGCAATTTGGCCTGCACAACACACCAGTCACTGTGTGTGCAGTGCAAGGGGAGGCTATATTGTGGTGTATCAGTGGTGTTGGTTGTTGGGCTGCCTTTTAAGGCTTCCTGACAGGCTGGCATTGCTGTTTACCCACTGCTCCGCAAACTGCTTTTTTAAAAGCAATCCAATCTCCCTTATCCTCTAGTCACTTTTGTCACAGCTGTGCCATCGAGCCTGTGACATAGCGCTCAGATATTCATTGGGCCTCACACAATCCAAAAGTGTCCAGTGTCCAAAAGTGTGTGCAGAGATTCAAAATCTCCCTTATCCTCTAGTCACTTTGGTCACAGTTGTGCCATCGAGCCTGTCACATAGCGCTCAGATATTCATTGGGCCTCACACAATCCAAAAGTGTCCAGTGTCCAAAAGTGTGTGCAGAGATTCAAAATTTCCCTTATCCTCTAGTCACTTTGGTCACAGCTGTGCCATCGAGCCTGTCACATAGCGCTCAGATATTCATTGGGCCTCACACAATCCAAAAGTGTCCAGTGTCCAAAAGTGTGTGCAGAGATTCAAAATCTCCCTTATCCTCTAGTCACTTTGGTCACAGCTGTGCCATCGAGCCTGTCACATAGCGCTCAGATATTCATTGGGCCTCACACAATCCAAAAGTGTCCAGTGTCCAAAAGTGTGTGCAGAGATTCAAAATCTCCCTTATCCTCTAGTCACTTTGGTCACAGCTGTGCCATCGAGCCTGTCACATAGCGCTCAGATATTCATTGGGCCTCACACAATCCAAAAGTGTCCAGTGTCCAAAAGTGTGTGCAGAGATTCAAAATCTCCCTTATCCTCTAGTCACTTTGGTCACAGCTGTGCCATCGAGCCTGTCACATAGCGCTCAGATATTCATTTGGCCTCACACAATCCAAAAGTGTCCAGTGTCCAAAAGTGTGTGCAGAGATTCAAAATCTCCCTTATCCTCTAGTCACTTTGGTCACAGCTGTGCCATCGAGCCTGTCACATAGCGCTCAGATATTCATTGGGCCTCACACAATCCAAAAGTGTCCAGTGTCCAAAAGTGTGTGCAGAGATTCAAAATCTCCCTTATCCTCTAGTCACTTTGGTCACAGCTGTGCCATCGAGCCTGTCACATAGCGCTCATATATTCATTGGGCCTCACACAATCCAAAAGTGTCCATTGTCCAAAAGTGTGTGCAGAGATTCAAAATCTCCCTTATCCTCTAGTCACTTTGGTCACAGCTGTTCCATCGAGCCTGTCACATAGCGCTCAGATATTCATTGGGCCTCACACAATCCAAAAGTGTCCAGTGTCCAAAAGTGTGTGCAGAGATTCAAAATCTCCCTTATCCTCTAGTCACTTTGGTCACAGCTGTGCCATCGAGCCTGTCACATAGCGCTCAGATATTCATTGGGCCTCACACAATCCAAAAGTGTCCAGTGTCCAAAAGTGTGTGCAGAGATTCAAAATCTCCCTTATCCTCTAGTCACTTTGGTCACAGCTGTGCCATCGAGCCTGTCACATAGCGCTCAGATATCAGTGGGCCTCACACAATCCAAAAGTGTCCAGTGTCCACAAGTGTCTGCAGAAATTCAAAATCTCCCCTGTCCTATAGACACCTTGTACCTTGTTTTACATTACTATATAGTTTGTTGGATTTTGTCTACATTTCTACCAAAAATGAGGAAGGCTGGTGGAAGAGGCCGTGGTATTGGGCGGGGGTTGGCAGCTGGTAATGATGGTGTTGGTGGTGGATCTGATGGTAGTGGCAAGAGCAAAATAGGACCGAATGCAGGAGGTGTTGAGCATGCGTCATCGTCTGGCTACATAAGGCCTCGAACGCTTAGTTTTCTAGGAGTTGGCAAACCGCTTTTAAAGCCAGAGCATCAGGAAAAAGTTTTGTCTTACATTGCTGACTCAGCCTCCAGCTCTATCGCCTCCTCTTCTTCAGTTGTAAAAAGTAAAAGCACTGAGTCGTCATTGGAGGCTCATGTTCATGAACCACACCTTTCCTTGTGTCCTTCACCCCAACCAAGATTGAAGGATGACGCAGGCCATACTACTGATTACTCCATGGAGCTGTTTTCACATACCATGCCTGGATTATCAAGTGAAATGGTGAATTACCCAGGCCAAGATGAATCTGACATGGAGTGCACTGATGCACAGCCGCTGATGGATGATTCTGCTGGTACATTCACTCAGAGCACTACATTGCCCTCGCAGTGTACAGAGCCAGATTCTGACCCTGATGAGACACAGGTGCCCCTTCCCGCACACTATACCACCATACACGGTGACACAGAGGAAGGTGCACATGACATAGAAGAGGAGGTGATGGATGACCCAGTTGTTGACCCAGATTGGCATCCATTGGGGGAAGAGGGTGCTGCTTCCAATAGCTCAGATGAGGAGCATCCACAGCAAACATCGACATCGCAATAGCTGTTATCTGGCAGGCCCGGAGCACTCCAAAGACAGGTTCCAAACATCAAAAGACTTGCTGGACAGCTTGTCCAGAGGGTCAAAAGATCACAGCGTGCTAGGCCGCAAAATGTCTGCCAAAGTAGGAAGAGTGCAGTGTGGCACTTTTTTGACCAAAATCCTCATGATCAGGCCAAGGTTATCTGTAAGAAGTGCGCAAAGACCTTTAGCCGAGGGAAAAATCTGAAAAATTTTTAATGCCAGTTGCATGCTTAGACATTTAACCAGCATGCACTTGCAAGCGTGGACACAACACCAAACCTCAAGTGCCACATGTGCAACTGATCACAACGAAGGTAGTCAGCAACTCTACATTGTTTCCCCCACTGTAAGCCCACCGGTTAGCACAGCAGCAAATGTTGAGGTGTCGTTGCAAGGCCACAGCAGTCAGGGAATCCCACTGTTATATCAACGAAAGACTGATTCTAGGCCATCAGAAAGAACACCAACTCCATCACCATCATCAACCCTCTCTCAGTCCGCCCTGTCCACCGCTACTTCCACCATATGCAGCTCTCAAGTCCAGCTCACCCTCCCAGACACTATGAGTAGGTCAAGAAAGTACTCAGTCTCTCATCCGCGTACACTGGGTTTGAACGCCCACATTGCCAAACTAATCTCGTTTGAGATGATGCCCTTTCGGTTGGTGGAAAGCACAGCTTTCCGCGAACTCATGGCCTATGCAGTACCACGCTATGACCTACCCAGTCGCCACTTCTTCTCTCGCAAAGCCATCCCAGCCCTCCACCATCATGTGAAAGACCGCATTGTCCATTCACTCAAGCAGTCAGTGAGCGGAAAGGTGCACCTCACAACTGATGCATGGTCCAGTCGGCATGGCCAGGGCCGTTACGTGTCCATCACTGCACACTGGGTTAATGTGGTGGATGCAGGGTCCACAGGGGACAGCGGTGGTGGGACAGTGCTGCCTAGCCCACGGTATAGGAAACAGTTGGCTGTAGGCGTTCGACCCTCCTCCTCCTCCTCCAGAAGCGAAAGCTCGTCCACAGAGCGCAGTCGTACGAGCACTCCATCTGCAGCTGCCACTGTTGCACACGATGTGTCCCCCTATCGAGCAGCTAGTGGAAAGCGTCAGCAGGCTGTGTTGCAGATGATGTGTTTGGGCAACAGACACACCGCCGAGGTGCTGGCCGAGTACTTGAAGCGACAAACTGAGTCATGGCTGGGCAGTGTACATCTTGAGGCAGGCAAGGTAGTTAGTGATAACGGCCGTAATTTTGTGGCAGCCATAGCCCTTTCAAAACTCAGCCACATACCTTGCTTGGCTCACACCTTGAACCTGGTGGTGCAGTGCTTCCTCAAAAATTATCCGGAGTTAACAGCCCTGCTCCAGAAGGTGCGAAGACTGTGCGCGCACATCCGCCGGTCGCCTGTACACTCCGCTCGTATGCAGAAGCTGCAGCGATTGCTCCACCTTCCCAACCACCGCCTCATTGTCGACATTGCAACAAGGTGGAACTCCACCCTGCACATGGTGGAGCGGCTGTGCGAGCAGAGGCAGGCCATAATGCATTTGTGGGAGGATACACGGACAGGCACTTTGAGAGCAGACATGGAGTTGACAGGTGTGCAGTGGTCGAAGCTGAAAGACCTCTGTAAAGTCCTTCAGTGTTTTGAGGAATGCACACAGCTGGTAAGCGCAGATGATGCCATCCTAAGCATGAGCATCCCACTTATGCGTCTGCTCATGCAAACTTTGAAGCACCTTAAGGAGCAGGCGTCTGCAGCCAATTTTGATCAGGAGGAAGAGGAGGAGGGAATCCTTGATGACATTCAGCCATTGTCTGCTCAGGGACCACTCCTGGACGAGGTGGAGGAAGAAGAGGAGGAGGAGGATGATGATGGGGATGATTACTTAGGGGAGGAGGATGCATCTCGTGGGGCAAGTGAAAATGTTGGCGTGGCAAGGTCTGGTACAGGGTTTGTGCATGACTGGAGGGATGTGGATTTGCCAGAAAGTGCTCCTCCACCCAGCACTCGCAGTGCATCATTGACACCGGGAACATTGGCCCACATGTCAGATTATGCCTTGCGGATCCTAAAAAGGGACCCCCGCATTGCCAAAATGATGAACGATGACGACTACTGGTTGGCCAGCATCCTGGATCCACGCTATAAAGGCAAATTACAAAACATCATGCCACAGGAGAACCTTGACCTAATATTGGCTAATAAACAAGCAACTCTGGTAAATCGGTTGCTTGAGGCATTCCCAGCACACAGCAGCGGTGATGGTTCTCACACGAGCCGTACGGGCCGGGGGCAGCTTGGCAGAGGTGTTCGTGGTGCACACAGCAGAAGTGGCGTTGGAGACAGGGGTTTCATGACAATGTTGTGGACTGATTTTTCAAATACCGCTCACACAACTGGTAATACTGCATCGAAAGTGACAGGAGACAGGAGTTGTCAACTATGGTTACAAACTACTTTTCCTCCCATATCGATGTTCTCCCACACAGGTCATTCCCCTTTGACTATTGGGCCGCTAAACTGGACACCTGGCCTGAATTGGCCCAATATGCCTTACAGGAGCTCGCTTGCCCAGCTGCAAGTGTGCTATCGGAAAGAGTCTTCAGTGCAGCTGGATCAATCCTGACAGAAAAAAGGACCCGTCTGTCAACCCAAAATGTGGATGATCTAACCTTCATTAAAATGAACCATGCATGGGTTTCCAAGGATTTTGTCCCACCTTCCCCTGATGACACATAGGGTGACAGAAAAATGGCTTGCTTTGGTCCACCTCTTCCTGGGACTTCACTTATTTCGCCTTTTGCATCAGCTGAATGTCCAACATCAACATATGCCACTTTCTAAAACTCCCTAACTGTGCTGCCTCCCCCCCCATGGCCGGGTTCACCACCTAGCGCACGACACCGTGCGAGTGCCGTTGCCCTGGACAGGTGGGTAGGCTGACTCTTGGGCGCGAGCACTGGCACAGGGTCCCTCATAGTGCAATCAAGTGTCTCTGACGGTGGTGGTGCACACCCGCCGTCAGACACACCGCTGTACTATGAGGGGCCCAGTGCCAGTACCGACGCCCACGAGTGGGCCCCCCTTGCTTGGGCAGGGCCCCAGCATTTGCAATCTTTACCTCTCCCTGCTCCTCCGCTGTGTAATCTGGGCCGTCAAATCCATACTGGGCCTAACACCATCTGAGCCTGCCTCCTGATGTATAGACATATATTTTGAATGTGTACGCTATCCATACATGTTTTCCGGGGATACGGTACCCTTTCTAACCTTTGTGCAATCACGTGCAATCCATACTGGGCCTAACACCATCTGAGCCTGCCTCCTGAGACATATATTTTGAATGTGTACGCTATCCATACATGTTATCCAGGGATACGGTACCCTTTCTAACCTTTGTGCAATCACGTGCAATCCATACTGGGCCTAACACCGTCTGAGCCTGCCTCCTGAGACATATATTTTGAATGTGTACGCTATCCATACATGTTATCCGGGGAAACGGTACCCTTTCTAACCTTTGTGCAATCACGTGCAATCCATACTGGGCCTAACACCGTGTGAGCCTGCCTCCTGAGACATATATTTTGAATGTGTACGCTATCCATACATGTTATCCGGGGATACGGTACCCTTTCTAACCTTTGTGCAATCACGTGCAATCCATACTGGGCCTAACACCGTCTGAGCCTGCCTCCTGAGACATATATTTTGAATTTGTACGCTATCCATACATGTTATCCGGGGATACGGTACCCTTTCTAACCTTTGTGCAATCACGTGCAATCCATACTAGGCCTAACAGCGTCTGAGCCTGCCTCCTGAGACATATATTTTGAATGTGTACGCTATCCATACATGTTATCCGGGGATACGGTACCCTTTCTCACCTTTGTGCAATCACGTGTAATCCATACTGGGCGTGAGAACGGCTGGCGAGCTGTTAAGCAAGCTACAGCACCTGTGGTTTGCACATGTAAGTTTTTCATTTTTTCAGGAATGACGGTTAGGCCTAATTCCGGAACTGCGGTTGACCTGCACTTACTGGGAAATCATTGTTCGTGGGTAATAATTGTAATCAATGATCCCCATCACTAACGTTGTTCAGCGGGTTATCTGCACCTGTAAGCGACAAACGCTGGCCTTTTCAGTGTAGCGCACATGCAGCCACGGACATGTAAGGGCATGACACACCAGTTATTGGCCAATCTCATGTGCCAGAGCCTCACATGTCCCTCTAGTAAGCCGGACTCGGACCGCGGGGCATGACGGAGTCTCGTTCGTTAACGGAATTAAGCTTGCAATGTGTGCATCTGTTCTGTAGCTGGCATGGTTGAGGTTTCCCAGGTGGAGTCGAATTTAACTGTAGGCTCCACTCCTGGTGGTGCCCTTCTGGACATTCCTTTAAGGTTCAGCTTTGCAACCATACTGCCCACGTAAAACAAACACTTTGCCTTCATGAATGCTGTTTGGAGGGTCATGACTCGTGGGAATAACGCCGCCCAATCAGTTAACCTGCTAGAGAGATCCTTCGTTGCTCCAAAGCATGACATCACACTCCCTAGGAAGAAGGTAATGCCACTGTGGCGACCGTACTCCTGGGGGCGACACAAGTGCACTGATGCCCAGCCACTGCTCAATGAATCTGCTGGTACATTGACCCAGACCACTACATTCCCCTCGCACGCTACCCGGCCTGAATCTGACCCTGATGAAACTCAGTTTACCCTTCCCATATACAGTTCCATCTTACACAGTGACAAAGAGGAAGCTGCAGATGAAAGTGCAGGTTCGGCCCACCCGCCATCAGACACACCACCGTACTATCAGGGGCCCTGTGCCAGTGCCGTCGCCAACGAGTGGGCCCCCCTGCTTGCCCAGGATCACAGCACTTGCAAAGTTGAAATACTGTGCAGTGAGATGGAAGATGGGGACGACGAGGTGTCTAGACTAGTACAGGGATTCCCTAGCGAGGAGACTTATTTGATTGTTTTCAATGTTGGGACAGCAATTTTTGGGGAGCACTATACTCTGGAGAATGATAGATGGGGCCCACCATACACTGGAACATTCCAAAGGTGGACATCAGACACTGGAGCAGCATTTACAGGGCCCATTATACACTAGAGCATTAGAAATGGGGCCCATTATGTTTGGAGCATTATTTGGGCCCATAAGACAGTGGAGCTTCATCCATGGGGACCAACATATACTGTAGCATTATGTGGAGCTCATCATATACTGTTTCAAACATTATATGGGACCAATGATTCTGTATGGAGAAATAGATGGGCCTCGTCATGAGATGTAAAAAGTGAGGTATTTTTCATTGTACTATACCGCTATTTCTCTGCCGTATCGGAGCATGATGAGTTGTGATATGTGTTAAAGGGGCGCTCTTTCGCCCAGGGCACATGAAAACCTGCAGCCAGCCCCCCCCCCACAACTTTAGCCAAATAACCCCCATTTTTCAGTGCGTAACTTGTATTATGAAGTTAATTAAGGTTGACAAGCTTAAGTAAGAAGAATTGATGCTTTTGGCATTCAAATGGGCACTGTAGGTGTGTTTCCTGTCCTCCTCTCACTGCCGACTTTTATTCCCCATTGACTTACATTGGGTTTCGTGTTTCGGGATGACCCCGACTTTTCCCTATAATCGGACGATCTTGCTCGACCCGACTTTTGGAAAAGTCGGGTTTCACGAAACGAAACGCGACCCTAAAAAACCAAAAGTCGCTCAACTCTAGTTATGAGGTTCCATACGTTTTTTATGGGTGGATTCTTGTTCCATTTGTTTTTTTATCTTTTCCCATATAATAAGATTCTATATCTTCTTCCTCCTCATCACTGTCACCATCTTGCTCTGTTTCAGAATTTAGTTCACAGACTTCCAGCTCATCATGAGAATCAATCTCACTTTCTTCAAAATCCTCATTCATTGTGGGGTCTGCATCATCATCATCATCATCTAACAGCATGTTTCCCACTTCCTCAACATGATGGGGTTTTGAAAGATCATACATTTTCTTCTCCATTCAGAAGATAATCTGAATCAAGAGAGAGAGAATATGCATTAGGGAACAATGTGCCTGAGAAGCACACTTTCATTTGTAAGAAAATCTGCCTTATTTATATGAAATATCCACAAACCTTTCTCTATCCATTCATAAAACAAGCTAAATAAACAATAGTAATGACTAAAAACATTACATACCAACCTTATAAAGTGTGATGTGTTCGGGACCAATGAGCCTGAGAAGCCAGCACAGCTATATCTTCCTTCCTGAAGCTCTGCAGACCAACTGTGGTGTCAGGTTTCACACAGCAGCTAGAGCCAGGAGACTATCTAGAGCAGTGGTCCCCAACCTTTTTTGCACCAGGGACCGGCTTGAACCAAGACCATTCTTCCATGGCCCGGCAGGGCGGGGATGGAGGTGTGACAGGGGCAGGACTTTGGTCATAAGGGGGCGGGGCTATGGACGCGGTTGTAGTTTAGCAGTGCATACTTATCATTTAATTATAACATTTTTAATGTGACTCAACTAACCATAGGTTTTGAATGAGTGGGAGCACCTGGCTTGTTTCTCTGTTTCAGTGGGAGCACTGGGCTACTTCTACTGATGACCGTCACTGCTAATGATGATTGGAACCTACAAGGAAATGGAGCATTGAGCACTTAAGAACAATTGTACTGGAGTACTGTACATGCTGATTATTTTCTAATCACCAGAAAATGTATGTATGGTCCCCCCCGTCCTGTCCAGCTCTGTGTGGCTCCCCCTGTTGTATGCATGGCTCCCCTGTCCCATCCCTGTATACATGGCTCTGCTCCCACTCTCCCATCCTGTATACATGGCTCCCCTGTCCCATCCTGTATACATGGCTCCGCTCCCATCCTCCCATCCTGTATGCATGGCTCTGCTCCCACTCTTCTATCCTGTATACATGGCTCCCCTGTCCCATCCTGTATACATGGCTCCGCTCCCACTCTCCCTCCCTTGTATATATGGCTCTGCTTCCACTCTCCCGGCCTCCCTTGTATATATGGCTCTGCTTCCACTCTCCCGGCCTCCCTTGTATATATGGCTCCGCTCCCAGTCTCCCGGCCTCCCCTGTATATATGGCTCCGCTCCCAGTCTCCCGGCCTCCCCTGTATATATGGCTCCGCTCCCAGTCTCCCGGCCTCCCCTGTATATATGGCTCCGCTCCCAGTCTCCCAGCCTCCCCTGTATATATGGCTCCGCTCCCAGTCTCCCGGCCTCCCCTGTATATATGGCTCCGCTCCCAGTCTCCCGGCCTCCCCTGTATATATGGCTCCGCTCCCAGTCTCCCGGCCTCCCCTGTATATATGGCTCCGCTCCCAGTCTCCCGGCCTCCCCTGTATATATGGCTCTGCTCCCAGTCTCCCGGCCTCCCCTGTATATATGGCTCCGCTCCCAGTCTCCCGGCCTCCCCTGTATATATGGCTCCACTCCCAGTCTCCCGGCCTCCCCTTTATATATGGCTCCGCTCCCAGTCTCCCGGCCTCCCCTGTATATATGGCTCCGCTCCCAGTCTCCCGGCCTCCCCTGTATATATGGCTCCGCTCCCAGTCTCCCGGCCTCCCCTGTATATATGGCTCCGCTCCCAGTCTCCCGGCCTCCCCTGTATATATGGCTCCGCTCCCAGTCTCCAGGCCTCCCCTGTATATATGGCTCCGCTCCCAGTCTCCCGGCCTCCCCTGTATATATGGCTCCGCTCCCAGTCTCCCGGCCTCCCCTGTATATATGGCTCCGCTCCCAATCTCCCGGCCTCCCCTGTACATATGGCTCTGCTCCCACTCTCCCTCCCTTGTATATATGGCTCCGCTCCCAGTCTCCCGGCCTCCCCTGTATATATGGCTCTGCTTCCACTCTCCCTCCCTTGTATATATGGCTCTGCTCCCAGTCTCCCGGCCTCCCTTGTATATATGACTCCGCTCCCACTCTCCCTCCCTTGTATATATGGCTCCGCTCGGCTCCCCTATCATACCCTCACATCGCTGACCTTCCTTCCCGTCGCTGAACTTCCCTCCCTGCATCTCGCGGCGCTTCAGCTTCTGTGCGGAGCGGTCACGTGCTACCGCTCATTAAGGTCCATGAATATGGACGCCACACCTATGGGAGAGGAGTGGCGTCCATATTCATGACCTTAAATGAGCGGTACACTTGACCGCTCAGCGCTGGATGAAGCCGCCGCGGGATGCAGGGTGAGTATCAGCTGCTGCACCGCCGCCGGCTCCCCTTCTGTCCGCGGACCGGCAAGGGCACTGCAACGGCCCGGTGCTGGACCGCGGACTGGTGGTTGGGGACCCCTGATCTAGATGGAGGGGGTTTCCTGAAAATCTGGTGAGAAGGGAGAAATGAAAATAGAAGAGCTGCGCCTGTCAGATCCATTGTTCCTGACGGAGGGTTAAATTTAGGTAGGTTGTTTAACATTGCCTCCAGAGAAATTCTGGACCTAGGGTCCTCCCCAGACACTTGGTCTGCCTCCTCCTTGCCAGTAGACTGCATCCTGCCAATTATGCCAAGCGTGAGCAGGTTGCAAGATGCAGTAACGGGTAGGAGGCAGAGCAAGGGTTTACATGTGGTTTAATTTAACAAGTATACTCCACTCAGGGAGAAAACAGGGCAAATAGTATAAAGGAACACAGGCTACGTAAATCAGGGGAAACGGGTGTGAAGAATAGGGTAGCAAGATCAAGAAAAGCAAACTTATCAGTCCGATGACTTCAGAATGTGGTTAGTTCAGGATGTGGATGTTGGCGCCAAGCAGTGGTGTGGAAGGGGTCCGATATGGTCCTGGAAAATATGGCGTCCTGGATTCTGGCGGCGGTAGTGATTCCTCATGGTCCGGTGTAGTCCTAGAAAAGATGACGTCTTGGTTCCTGGCAGCAACGGTGATTCCTCGTGGTCCAGTCGGTTATTGGTGTGTCAGGGAATAACGAGCCGGACAGAGCACAGTTTTTCCCCATGTCAGCGTACAGGGACAATGAGCGACTCGATTCAGGTACTCGATTTTTTCTCGCATAACACTCGTCCGTATTTCTCTCTAGTGTGACTCCGGCCTTAGGCAGGTCCTTACAATGCTCGGTCGCCTTATCATGGCTGTTATGTACACATGAATTGGACAATTTATGAGCTAAGTATTTTCAATTTTTCATATTTTCTATTGCAGTTATTCAATTCAATTTTCATATTTCATGTTTGCATGCTTTAGCGCTACAGAGTGCTACTTTGTTTGTTTGATGGTAATATATATGTAACTCTAGTAGGGCACTGACTGCTTTCTTGGCTGTCAGCTCTATCTCTCCCTGTTTCTAATGCCCTGCAGCTTGTTACATCGTTTACAGCCACATGCAGTTGTGTTCTCAAAGGTGCAGTCCCAGCCAAATGGTCCTGACTCAGCCAACGACTGACAGTCTAATCACAGCCATTCCACAATATTTCAAGATGTCCGTTTGTGAATGTGTAATTATTCCTTTGACCTGGACTGTTTATTCACTTTGCTTTTTGCAACATTATCACTTTCTGTTTTTCATTCATAATATACTCATCTGCTGGATATCTCTGATGTCATTTAAATACTTTCTGGGATTTGGTAAAATGTGTGCTTGGCATGCAGTTATAATTGTGGTCTGTATTTCCATATTTTATGTGTTGTTCTGTGAGTTTAGTTATTTAAGTAGGGTTTATGTAATGTATATTTGTTTCACCATATTTTTTAATATGATAGTTCCATGTTAACCCTCTGTGTAGTACTTTCAGTGTTCCTTACTAGAGATGAGTGGATCCCTTTGTGCATCCTCGATCTATAGTCCAGGTCACTGCTCTCTGGCTGTGGACAAGAACTGCACAAATTTCCTTATCCTCTGAGATCCCAGGCTCCGCTTATGATTTGCTGGGCTGGAGAGATGTCACCTGTGCGCCTCACACTGCGCAGATGATATCACCACAGACTGGTAAATGAAACGCCACCCTGGGGAACCCAAAAGTTCAGTGCAGCTCCTGTTTGTGGACAGAAAACACTGACCTGGACCATGGACATTGACATGGACCATGGACTAGGATAACCAGAAGCAATCAGCTCAACTCTACTTCTGTTTATTGTCTTACATGAATATTCAGGGGCAGCTGCTTTACATTGGATGATATTTTAAAGGGCACCTGTCACCAAATTTTACCTATCTAAACTATTAATATGAGCATACAGGTTATAGACTGTTGAAGAAAGTCCTACCTGTGTGTCTCATATGAGATGTCTTGTGGCTGGGAAATTAGCTGCTATCACTTTATGTACCGTAAATGATCCCTTCCAGGCATAGGCCTACCACCTGTAGTGGTAGACTCTGCGACCAATTTGGGGTTCGTGAGCTGGGGGGCTCTGTGTCAGGGTTTTCCACTCAGTGCAAACTTTAAACAGGAGTGGTGTTTGGAGGGAGCAGTAGGAGAAGCGTCTGTTGTGAGTTCATTTTCCCCTTCGTCACTGAGGTCTGGTGAACTCCCTATTCTGGTAAAGGAAGGTAATGAGCCTGATTATCAGGCACCTGAGCCTAATGATGATGACTGGCTGAGTGGAGTCACGGACTGGATATAAGGCTGCCGACGCCCTTCTGCCCTGCGGGTGATTTCTCTGTGGACTTCTAGGAAACCAGTCTGATTCCTGCTCCTCTAAAGCTAAGTTTTCTGCTTTGCCTTTTAGCATTTGTGTTTTGTTTTTGTTTGCCTTGCTTTTCTGGATTCTGCCATTCCCTGCCGGTTGCTCTGTCTTCAGAATATTCCTGAGTACTGGCATAGTCTTTTTGAAGCCTAGCGTCTTCAGGGCCATTTTCTCTGTCAGTCTGTTGGCACTTATTTTCATAGGGTTTTTCACGGATTGCAGACAGCAGCCTTCCTGTCCTTTCCTATCTAGTTAGCTTGGGCCCCGTCTTTGCTCAGTCTATCTTTCTGTCTGTGTTGTGTTCTTTCTTCTTGCTTCACCGTCATTATATGTGGGGGGCTGTCTTTTGCTTTGGGGTCTGCTCTGGGGCAGTTTAGATTTCCCTTTCTGTCTTTAGGCTATTTAATTCTCCGGCTGTGATCGAGGGGTCTAGGGCATCGTAGGAACCCCCCACGGCTACTGCTAGTTGTGTTGATAGGTTCAGGGGTCTGCAACCTCTCTGGTTTTCTGGACTTAGCTAGCATTTCTGTTTTTGCCTCCTACGGTGACTCAATCATAACAAGCGTCATTGTGACAGGCAGCTGAGAGATGCAACTATTGCTGAACCACAGGAGGGTAGGACTTTCCACCCACCAATCCCTGCTGAGCTCCTGGAAGAACTGGCTAAAGACAATATTCAAAGATCCTCCTTTGTGCTACAGGCAACCTCCAAGTTTAAGAAACCTCATGATCCAATGTTCAATGCCCTCAAATACACCAAGAGGAACATATCCATGCCATGTGAAGAGCTGCAAAACCTACTCTCATGTAGAGACCAAAGACTGAATACTGATTCCCAACACATAGCAGGACTATAATATTCCTGGGACATTCACATGTTCTTCTTCCAGTGTGGTGTACTTAATTCTGTGTAATATATGTCCTATTGCCTCTATGTGGGAGAAACAGGACAGAAACTGAGAGTAAGGATGAGGTCTCATTGCCACACAATTGCAGATAAAAAAAAAAAACATTTACCAATGGCCAAACATTTCTGAGGTCCAGGATACAACATAACCAATATGATCGTTGCCATATTAAAAGGCAATATTAAATCACAAACACCTTGCAGGATTTGGGAATACAAACTTATTAAGGTCATTGGTTCCATCCACACAGGACTAAATCTGCCAGGAGGCTTTATGACTCACTACAGAATCTGAAGAATCTGCTCCAATGAAGTTGAGGGCACCAGGCCTCTGATCTTACTTGGATATTGGAACTATACTGTAAAACTTTCACACCACTAATCTAATCCAATTAAGGATTCAGTCTCTGAGCTCAGTTTGTTTGTTTATTCAAAAGTTAAGTTATTATAACATGCCCCTCTTTTTTTTTTTTGCTGTTTATTTGTGTTTCTTCAGAAACTTTCTTATACCATGGCAGAAGAAGAGATCTTAGGATGTGTGCAGATCCGCAGCAGAATTAGCTGCGATGCACACCGCACCTCTTCTCTAACATCCGACATTGCGCCTGCTTCCTAGTTTTGTCGACTAGCGGCAGTGTCCTATGCCGCGCTGCAGTTGCAGTCCTCCTTGGCGTCCGCAGTAGCGACGCCGCACACACGGTAGGTCTAGACGGACGCAGCCCCTATGCCATGGGTCCTGCTCCTGTGACCTGATACTGTGTGTGCATTTCCCTGTGGTCTGTGACACTAACAGGCCCAGCATTTTTGTTGCGGCGCCTCTGTATGTGAACAGAGCCCGCTTTGCGCACTTCGGGTGAAGTTTAATCCGTGTGGCATTATACCACCATATTGCTCGTCTGTCATTACCTAGCAGCAGTGTAACACCTACTGCATGGTGGGCCCCGAGCGGCGAACGCACTTTATTATTTATTTCTATTTAGTGCGTTCCACCGTTCCTAACATTTTGCCTTTATTTTGCCAATAAAATTTTGTATTTTTATTATAATTGCTTGTTGTGTACCCTTCTCTCTTTCTGATTTAGCCTACTACATCTGCAGCACCATACTTTCCTACTTTAGACCTCGTTCACACATTATTTGGTCAGTATTTTTATCTCAGTATTTGTAAGCTATAACTTGAAGTAAAACAATCAGAGTAAAAGAATATTAGAAACATGTCACCATTTCAGTATTTTTCTCCCACTCGTGGTTTTGGCTTATAAATGCTGAGGTAAATTACTGACCAAATACTGAACATGTGAATGTGGTCATATACACAGCCTCCACCTGGAGCGCCTCATTCTTCTCTATACAAAGCCTCATACTGCAGCAGCACCTCACTTCTCTCACTTTTCCCCTCACTTCTCTCATTTTTCCCCCTGCACACCTGTCATTTGGACCTCACACCTATCATTTTCCATTCACTCTATTATTGTCCCCTCACTCCTCTCATTGTCCCTCACATGTGAACAGTAATTCCTGTTATGATCACAGCGCTGTAATCCATGAGGCTCCTCCCTTTCACTTTACATCATGCCTCACAGGAAAAACTTCATTCTAGACACGATGGAGCTAGATGTTGCCTGTGCCTGCCACTCACTGATACTCTGAAGGCGGCGGCCCTGATTTTAGCTCACAACGGCTGGGACATCACAGCTGGTGAGGTTTGCAGGGTGGCTTTTGAGGTGAATGTGTCTCCGCCCTTGTGCGCTAACAACATGGGCCGTGTGGATGGGCTTTGTGTGTGGAGTGAGTGTGGCTATGCAGAGTGGGCAGGGCTATGTGGAGTGGGCATTGTTTGATACATACACACTAGAGATGAGCGACTTTGTCTTTTTTCGGGACGAGTCGGGTTTCATGAAACCCGACTTTCACAAAAGTCGGGTCGAACGAAATCGGCCGACTATAGGGAAAAGTCGGAGGCCAACTGAAACACGAAACCCAATGCAAGTCAATGGGGAAGCAAAGTCGGCAGGGAGTGGAAGACAGTAAACACACCTACAGTGCCCATTTCAATGCCAAAAACATCAATTCTTATAACTGAAGCTTGTCAACCTTAATTTACTTACTAATAATAGTTACGCATTGAAAACTGGGGGTTATTTGGCTAAAGTTGTGGGGGGTAGGGCTTGCTCCAGGTTTTTGTGTACCCTGGGCGAAAGAGTGTCAGTGCGCCCCTTTAACACATACCACAACTCATGATGCTCCGATACGCCACAGAAATATACAGTAGGTATAGTACAATGACATATACTTCAGTGCTTACATGACATGACTGATCTATTTTAAATTGTACAATAGCTCAAAAACAGGACAGTATATTACTCCATACAGTATTATGGCCACCACATTGTGCGCCATACAGAATAATGAGCCCCATATATTTCTCCATACCAAATAATTAGTCACATATAATGTTCCATACAGTGTCTTATGAGCTCCACATAATGCTCCATATATAATAGGTCCCATTTGTAATGCTCCAGTGTATAATGTGCCCCTTAGATGCTGCTCCAGTGTCTGATCTGCCCCATTTACATTGCTCCAGTACATGATGGGCCTCATGGATGATGCTTCAGTGTATGATGGGCTCCCATAATGCTCCAATGTATAATGTGCCACCTTAGATGCTGCTCCAGCGTCTGATCTGCCCAATTTACCAGGCTCCAGTACATGATGGGCCTCATGGATGATGCTCCAGTGTATCATGGGCCCTAATAATGCTCCATATATAGTGTGGGCCTCATGGATGATGCTCCAGTGTATCATGGGCCCTAATAACGCTCTATATATAGTGGGCCCCATTTGTAATGCTCCAGTGTATAATGGGCCCCTTAGATGCTGCTCCAGTGTCTGATCTGCCCCATTTACATTGCTCCAGTACATGATGGGCACTATTTTTAATTAACCCAGGAATGGTATGTGAAAAGAGCTCCATGGAGTAATCTGAGGTGTGTGCTTCCACATCCTTCACTTTTGGTGTGGGTGAAGGACACAAGCAAAGAGGTTGCTCCTGACCAGAAGCCTGCAGTTACGACTCAGTGCTTGCATTTTTTACAACTTCAGAAGAGGAGGCGATAGAGCTGGAGGCTGTTTCATCAATGTAAGCCACAAACAGTTCCTGATACTCTCGCTTTAAAAGCAGTCTACCTACTCCCAGAAAAGGGAGCCTTACAGGCCTTCCAGAGCTACACAATGACGCTAGCTCAACACCTCCTGCCTTAGCTGCTATTGTGTTTTTGGCACTAACAGCAGATGCACCACCACCACCATCAGTACCACATCCGCATCCTCTTCCACCATACTTCCTCATGTTTTTGAAAATTGACCCAAAATACCAGCAGATATATGTTACTGTATCAGAAGCGTACAGCTCTATACAGTCTATGGATAACAGTAAATCTCTGTATATATTTCATGAGGCATACACAGATGCTCACAGGCTCAGTATGGATTACCCAATAAAATAACAAGCTGAAAAAGGGTACAGTATCACCAGATACAAGGTATATATAGTATAGTGTAAACATTCTGATTCTCTGTAAACATTTCAGGAGGCAGACACAAACGCTCTCAGGCCCAGTATGGATTGCACAAGAATATGAAAATCTGTAAATGGGTTATGTAACACAAGCGTACAGCTGTATACAGTGTTGGGGTAATCTTAAAGTTCCACAAATATTGCCAGAGTAACAGACAGACGTTTACAGGCTCATTATGGATTACACCAGAATCTAAATAGCTAAAAAGGTTACTGTATCAGAAGCGTAGTGCTGTATACAGTGTTGGCCAAATTGAAAATATCGGTATATATTTCCGTAGTCACCCTCAGATGCTCACTCAGTTTAGTTTTGACCATAATAAAAAATGTTGTAAAAAAGGTCCAGGATAACAAGATAGCAAGTATATATTTTTTAGGGTACAATTGAAATCTCCGTATAAATAGTTCCGTAGTCACTCTCAGACGCTTACACAGTATGGATTTGACCGTAATGCTAAATGTCGAACAAAGGTACTGTATAACAAGATACAAGCTGTATCGAGTATAGTGTAAAAATTTGTTTCTCCGATTCACCTTATATATAGAAGGTGTAACCCACACACACTCACTCACTATGGATGATGTAGGGAAGGTGGACTGACAGACAAACCAGCCTGTAGTGAAAAACAGAGGTGTAGCGCAGTGTAGGTGTGAAACCGCTAAGATAAAGAGAAAGGGTGCAGTGTTTTAGCTTGCCCATTGGAGGGCAGTGGAGAGTGTAGGAGTGGGACTGAATAACTGCCATTGGTCAGAGAAACTGTTAGGTGATGGTGGGCAGAGTTACCAGAACTGGAAGAATAAAAGGCTGAGGGAAGGCTCTGGAAGAGTCAGTCAGCGAAAGGAGCACAGTAAAGAGGAAGTTCTGCTGAGGAAATAGAGACAGTGGAAAGGCTCCAGAGAGGACTGACAGTTGGGGCGGTCATGGGGGGTGGCCCTTAGGATGGTAGCCGCATACGAAGACGGCCTGGGGCTATCATACGGATGGTGTGCTCAGACTGGTGCAGCGCTGTGGTGGTTGGGCCTAGGCCAGCCACAGTGGAAGAGCCACAGAGGACGCCACGATTATAGTGACAAAGGAAGTGAAGATACCGGGGCCTGTGTACAGAGAAATGTGAAACGGCTGTGGTGAATTGCTGTTGTCGACAGAAAGATGGGCGCTAGAGTTGAGCGAAACGGGTCGAAAAAATTCAAAAGTCGCCGACTTTTGGCAAAGTCGGGTTTCATGAAACGAAACCCGACCCTAGGATGAGGTCGGCCACGAGGTCGGCGACTTACGAGCCAAAGTCGCGTTTCAAAAGTTTGTTTTGTGCTCTTTTTCAGCCAATCAGGATCCACGGACACTGTGGGCAACGTGATGACATAGGCACGGGTCACCACTAGTGTTGAGCATTCCGATACCGCAAGTATCGGGTATCGGCCGATACTTGCTGTATCGGAATTCCGATACCGACTTCCGATATTTTTTTAATATCTGAAGTCGGCATCGGAATCGGAAGTTCAAAGTTGATTGACAGCCTGACGTCATCATGATGCGCGGTGTGTGCGCATCATGATGCGCCGTCGTTTCGGGCCTTCCGGGGGTCTCTGCCGGCCTGCCGGGGGGCTGTGCCGGCCTGCCGGGGGGCTGTGTGGACTGCCCGGGGTCTGTACCGGCCTGCCGGGGGGCTGTGCCGGCCTGCCGGTGGTCTGTGCACCCTGTGGGGGTCTGTACCGGCCTGCCGGGGGGCTGTGCCGGCCTGCCAGTGGTCTGTGCACCCTGTGGGGGTCTGTACCGGCCTGCCAGGGGGCTGTGCCGGCCTGCCGGGGGGCTGTGCTGATGTCCGGGGGTCTGTGCAAGCATCGTCCGATGTGACTACAAGTCCCATCTGGCGATGCCTGCTACCATGACAGTGATTGACACATTAGCCAATGATGGGACAGTAGTAGTCCCATCATCCGGCTAATGTGTTAAATGTTAAAAAAAAAAAAAAAAAATACTACATACATACTACATGCATGCTACATACATACTACATGCTACATACATACTACATACATACTACATACATACCACATATATACTACATACATACTACATACATACTACATACATACTACATATATACTACATGCATGCTACATACATACTACATGCTACATACATACTACATACATACTACATGCATGCTACATACATACTACATATATACTACATGCATGCTACATACATACTACATGCTACATACTACATATATACTACATACATACTACATACATACTACATGCATGCTACATACATACTACATGCTACATACATACTACATATATACTACATGCATGCTACATACATACTACATGCTACATACATACTACATATATACTACATACATACTACATACATACTACATGCATGCTACATACATACTACATGCTACATACATACTACATATATACTACATGCATGCTACATACATACTACATGCTACATACATACTACATATATACTACATACATACTACATACATACTACATGCATGCTACATGCATGCTACATGCATGCTACATACATACTACATATATACTACATGCATGCTACATACATACTACATGCTACATACATACTACATATATACTACATACATACTACATACATACTACATGCATGCTACATACATTCTACATGCTACATACATACTACATATATACTACATGCATGCTACATACATACTACATGCTACATACATACTACATATATACTACATGCATGCTACATACATACTGCATGCTACATGCATGCTACATACATACTACATACATACTACATGCTACATACATACCACATATATACTACATACATACTACATACAATACATTCATACAATACATACATATACATACAGTACATATAACATAGAGTAACATACTTACCAATACTTGTCACATTGTTCCCCGAAGCCATTGTCTTTTGCGGAATAAATATTAACATAACAAACCACAAAAATACTCACCCACGATCCGAAGCAGTCCACGAGTGTGTCCCACGACGATCTTGGGTAGAGAACTGCAGCATCAGCTGTTGCTGCCGTTCTCTACGGGCTGCAGGAATCCAATGACGGAAGGTAGGTATCCTTCCGCACTGTATTCCTCCGCCACTTAAAAAAAAAAAGTCCCTAGTCTCACTTTATGCCATTGCTGCGTGGGAATTTCCCATATGTAGTATGTATGTAGCATGTGGTATGTATGTAGTATGTATGTAGTATGTATGTGGTATGTATGTAGTATATATGTAGTATGTATGTAGCATGTAGTATGTATGTAGCATGCATGTAGTATATATGTAGTATGTATGTAGCATGTAGTATGTATGTAGCATATATGTAGTATGTATGTAGTATGTATGTAGCATGCATGTAGTATATATGTAGTATGTATGTAGCATATATGTAGTATGCATGTAGTATATATGTAGTATGCATGTTGCATGCATGTAGTATATATGTAGTATGTATGTTGCATGTAGTATGTATGTAGTATGTATGTTGCATGTAGTATATATGTAGTATGAATGTAGCATGTATGTAGTATGTATGTAGCATGCATGTAGCATGCAGTATGTATGTAGCATGCATGTAGTATATATGTAGTATGTATGTAGCATGTAGTATGTATGTAGTATGTATGTAGTATGTATGTAGCATGCATGTAGTATATATGTAGTATGTATGTAGCATGTAGTATGTATGTAGCATGCATGTAGTATATATGTAGTATGTATGTAGCATGTAGTATGTATGTAGCATATATGTAGTATGTATGTAGCATGCATGTAGTATATATGTAGTATGCATGTTGCATGCATGTAGTATATATGTAGTATGTATGTTGCATGTAGTATGTATGTAGTATGTATGTTGCATGTAGTATATATGTAGTATGAATGTAGCATGTATGTAGTATGTAGTATGAATGTAGCATGTATGTAGTATGCATGTTGTATGTATGTAGCATGTAATTTTTTTTTTATTTTTTTTTTACATTCAACACATTAGCCGGATGATGGGACTACTACTGTCCCATCATTGGCTAATGTGTCAATCACTGTCATGGTAGCAGGCATCGCCCGATGGGACTTGTAGTCCCATCGGACGATGCCTGCACAGACCCCCGAAGCCTGCACAGCCCCCCGGCAGGCCGGCACAGTCCCCCGGAGCCTGCACAGCCCCCCGGCAGGCCGGCACAGCCCCCGGCAGGCCGGCACAGCCCACCGGAGCCTGCACAGTCCCCCTGGCAGGCCGGCACAGCCCCCCGGCAGGCCGGCACAGACCACCGGAGCCTGCACAGACCCCCCGGCAGGCTGGCACAGCCCCCCGAAAGGCCCGTACAGACCCCAGAGAGGCTGTACAAGGGAAAAACAGGATTTTTCTTATTCCGATACCGAAAGTCCCATAGACTTGAATGGGACTTCCGGTATCGGAATCGGCGATACCGATACTTTTTTTTAAGATCGGCCGATCCATTCCGATCCGATACTTTGAAGTATCGGACGGTATCGCTCAACTCTAGTCACCACCATCTTTCAGAAGGGCATGCAAGTGATTGGCTTGCTTTGGTGGGCGTCACAGGGGGTATAAAAGGGCGTGCACGCCGACCGCCATCTTACTTCTGCCGATCTTAGTATAGGGAGAGGTTGCTGCTGATTCTGTAGGGAGAGCGTTAGGCAGGGAAGAAGACAAAAAAACTGCTTCTGCTGCTAGCGATTTGGCCTGCACAACACACCAGTCACTGTGTGTGCAGTGCAAGGGGAGGCTATATAGTGGTGTATCAGTGCTGTTGGTTGTTGGGCTGCCTTTTAAGGCTTCCTGACAGGCTGGCATTGCTGTTTACCCACTGCTCCGCAAACTGCTTTTTTAAAAGCAATCCCAATTTTTTTTTTTGTCCTGATGAGAAGAAAAAAAAACTGCTTATGCTGCTAGCAATTTGGCCTGCACAACACACCAGTCACTGTGTGTGCAGTGCAAGGGGAGGCTATATAGTGGTGTATCAGTGGTGTTGGTTGTTGGGCTGCCTTCTAAGGCTTCCTGACAGGCTGGCATTGTTTACCCACTGCTCCGCAAACTGCTTTTTTAAAAGCAATCCAATCTCCCTTATCCTCTAGTCACTTTTGTCACAGCTGTGCCATCGAGCCTGTCACATTGCGCTCAGATATTCATTGGGCCTCACACAATCCAAAAGTGTCCAGTGTCCAAAAGTGTGTGCAGAGATTCAAAATCTCCCTTATCCTCTAGTCACTTTTGTCACAGCTGTGCCATCGAGCCTGTCACATAGCGCTCAGATATCAGTGGGCCTCACACAATCCAAAAGTGTCCACTGTCCACAAGTGTGTGCAGAAATTCAAAATCTCCCTTATCCTCTAGTCACTTTTGTCACAGCAGTGCCATCGAGCCTGTCACATAGCGCTCAGATATCAGTGGGCCTCACACAATCCAAAAGTGTCCACTGTCCACAAGTGTGTGCAGAAATTCAAAATCTCCCTTATCCTCTAGTCACTTTTGTCACAGCTGTGCCATCGAGCCTGTCACATAGCGCTCAGATATCAGTGGGCCTCACACAATCCAAAAGTGTCCACTGTCCACAAGTGTGTGCAGAAATTCAAAATCTCCCTTATCCTCTAGTCACTTTTGTCACAGCTGTGCCATCGAGCCTGTCACATAGCGCTCAGATATCAGTGGGCCTCACACAATCCAAAAGTGTCCACTGTCCACAAGTGTGTGCAGAAATTCAAAATCTCCCTTATCCTCTAGTCACTTTTGTCACAGCAGTGCCATTGAGCCTGTCACATAGCGCTGAGATATCAGTGGGCCTCACACAATCCAAAAGTGTCCAGTGTCCAAAAGTGTGTGCAGATATTCAAAATCTCCCTTATCCTCTAGTCACTTTTGTCACAGCAGTGCCATCGAGCCTGTCACATAGCGCTCAGATATTAGTGGGCCTCACACAATCCAAAAGTGTCCATTGTCCAAAAGTGTGTGCAGATATTCAAAATCTCCCTTATCCTCTAGTCACTTTTGCCACAGCAGTGCCATCGAGCCTGTCACATAGCGCTCAGATATCAGTGGGCCTCACACAATCCAAAAGTGTCCACTGTCCACAAGTGTGTGCAGAAATTCAAAATCTCCCTTATCCTCTAGTCACTTTTGTCACAGCAGTGCCATCGAGCCTGTCACATAGCGCTGAGATATCAGTGGGCCTCACACAATCCAAAAGTGTCCAGTGTCCAAAAGTGTGTGCAGATATTCAAAATCTCCCTTATCCTCTAGTCACTTTTGTCACAGCAGTGCCATCGAGCCTGTCACATAGCGCTGAGATATCAGTGGGCCTCACACAATCCAAAAGTGTCCAGTGTCCAAAAGTGTGTGCAGATATTCAAAATCTCCCTTATCCTCTAGTCACTTTTGTCACAGCAGTGCCATCGAGCCTGTCACATAGCGCTCAGATATTAGTGGGCCTCACACAATCCAAAAGTGTATAGTGTCCAAAAGTGTGTGCAGATATTCAAAATCTCCCTTATCCTCTAGTCACTTTTGTCACAGCAGTGCCATCGAGCCTGTCACATAGCGCTCAGATATCAGTGGGCCTCACACAATCCAAAAGTGTCCACTGTCCACAAGTGTGTGCAGAAATTCAAAATCTCCCTTATCCTCTAGTCACTTTTGTCACAGCAGTGCCATCGAGCCTGTCACATAGCGCTGAGATATCAGTGGGCCTCACACAATCCAAAAGTGTCCAGTGTCCAAAAGTGTGTGCAGATATTCAAAATCTCCCTTATCCTCTAGTCACTTTTGTCACAGCAGTGCCATCGAGCCTGTCACATAGCGCTCAGATATCAGTGGGCCTCACACAATCCAAAAGTGTCCACTGTCCAAAAGTGTGTGCAGATATTCAAAATCTCCCTTATCCTCTCGTCACTTTGGTCACAGCTGTGCCATCGAGCCTGTCACATAGCGCTCAGATATCAGTGGGCCTCACACAATCCAAAAGTGTCCAGTGTCCAAAAGTGTGTGCAGAAATTCAAAATCTCCCCTGTCCTATAGACACCTTGTACCTTGTTTTACATTACTATATAGTTTGTTGGATTTTGTCTACATTTCTACCAAAAATGAGGAAGGCTGGTGGAAGAGGCCGTGGAATTGGGTGGGGGTTGGCAGCTGGTAATGATGGTGTTGGTGGTGGATCTGATGGTAGTGGCAAGAGCAAAATAGGACCGAATGCAGGAGGTGCTGACCCTGCGTCATCGTCTGGCTACATAAGGCCTCGAACGCTTAGTTTTCTAGGAGTTGGCAAACCGCTTTTAAAGCCAGAGCATCAGGAAAAAGTTTTGTCTTACATTGCTGACTCAGCCTCCAGCTCTATCGCCTCCTCTTCTTCAGTTGTAAAAAGTAAAAGCACTGAGTCGTCATTGGAGGCTCATGTTCATGAACCACACCTTTCCTTGTGTCCTTCACCCCAACCAAGATTGAAGGATGACGCAGGCCATACTACTGATTACTCCATGGAGCTGTTTTCACATACCATGCCTGGATTATCAAGTGAAATGGTGAATTACCCAGGCCAAGATGAATCTGACATGGAGTGCACTGATGCACAGCCGCTGATGGATGATTCTGCTGGTACATTCACTCAGAGCACTACATTGTCCTCGCAGTGTACAGAGCCAGATTCTGACCCTGATGAGACTCAGGTGCCCCTTCCCGCACACTATACCACCATACACGGTGACACAGAGGAAGGTGCACATGACATAGAAGAGGAGGTGATGGATGACCCAGTTGTTGACCCAGATTGGCATCCATTGGGGGAAGAGGGTGCTGCTTCCAATAGCTCAGATGAGGAGCATCCACAGCAGACATCGACATCGCAACAGCTGTTATCTGGCAGGCCCGGAGCACTCCAAAGACAGGTTCCAAACATCAAAAGAGTTGCTGGACAGCTTGTCCAGAGGGTCAAAAGATCACAGCGTGCTAGGCCGCAAAATGTCTGCCAAAGTAGGAAGAGTGCAGTGTGGCAGTTTTTTGACCAAAATCCTCATGATCAGGCCAAGGTTATCTGTAAGAAGTGCGCAAAGACCTTTAGCCGAGGGAAAAATCTGAAAAATTTGAATACCAGTTGCATGCTTAGACATTTAACCAGCATGCACTTGCAAGCGTGGACACAACACCAAACCTCAAGTGCCACATGTGCAACTGATCACAACGAAGGTAGTCAGCAACGCTACATTGTTTCCCCCACTGTAAGCCCACCGGTTAGCACAGCAGCAAATGTTGAGGTGTCGTTGCAAGACCACAGCAGTCAGGGAATCCCACTGTTATATCAACGAAAGACTGATTCTAGGCCATCAGAAAGAACACCAACTCCATCACCATCATCAACCCTCTCTCAGTCCGCCCTGTCCACCGCTACTTCCACCATATGCAGCTCTCAAGTCCAGCTCACCCTCCCAGACACTATGAGTAGGTCAAGAAAGTACTCAGTCTCTCATCCGCGTACACTGGGTTTGAACGCCCACATTGCCAAACTAATCTCGTTTGAGATGATGCCCTTTCGGTTGGTGGAAAGCACAGCTTTCCGCGAACTCATGGCCTATGCAGTACCACGCTATGACCTACCCAGTCGCCACTTCTTCTCTCGCAAAGCCATCCCAGCCCTCCACCATCATGTGAAAGACGGCATTGTCCATGCACTCAAGCAGTCAGTGAGCGGAAAGGTGCACCTCACAACTGATGCATGGTCCAGTCGGCATGGCCAGGGCCGTTACGTGTCCATCACTGCGCACTGGGTTAATGTGGTGGATGCAGGGTCCACAGGGGACAGCGGTGGTGGGACAGTGCTGCCTAGCCCACGGTATAGGAAACAGTTGGCTGTAGGCGTTCGACCCTCCTCCTCCTCCTCCTCCTCCAGAAGCGAAAGCTCGTCCACAGAGCGCAGTCGTAGGAGCACTCCATCTGCAGCTGCCACTGTTGCACACGATGTGTCCCCCTATCGAGCAGCTAGTGGAAAGCGTCAGCAGGCTGTGTTGCAGATGATGTGTTTGGGCGACAGACACACCGCCGAGGTGCTGGCCGAGTACTTGAAGCGACAAACTGAGTTATGGCTGGGCAGTGTACATCTTGAGGCAGGCAAGGTAGTTAGTGATAACGGCCGTAATTTTGTGGCAGCCATAGCCCTTTCAAAACTCAGCCACATACCTTGCTTGGCTCACACCTTGAACCTGGTGGTGCAGTGCTTCCTCAAAATTTATCCGGAGTTAACAGCCCTGCTCCAGAAGGTGTGAAGACTGTGCGTGCACATCCGCCGGTCGCCTATACACTCCGTTCGTATGCAGAAGCTGCAGCGATTGCTCCACCTTCCCAACCACCGCCTCATTATCGACATTGCAACAAGGTGGAACTCCACCCTGCACATGGTGGAGCGGCTGTGCGAGCAGAGGCAGGCCATAATGCATTTGTGGGAGGATACACGGCCAGGCACTTTGAGAGCAGACATGGAGTTGACAGGTGTGCAGTGGTCGAAGCTGAAAGACCTTTGTAAAGTCCTTCAGTGTTTTGAGGAATGCACACGGCTGGTAAGCGCAGACGACGCCATCCTAAGCATGAGCATCCCACTTATGCGTCTGCTCATGCAAACTTTGACGCACCTTAAGGAGCAGGCGTCTGCAGCCAATGTTGATGAGGAGGAAGAGGAGGAGGGAATCCTTGATGACATTCAGCCATTGTCTGCTCAGGGACCACTCCTGGACGAGGTGGAGGAAGAAGAGGAGGAGGAGGATGATGATGGGGATGATTACTTAGGGGAGGAGGATGCATCTCGTGGGGCAAGTGAAAATGTTGGCGTGGCAAGGTCTGGTACAGGGTTTGTGCGTGACTGGAGGGATGTGGATTTGCCAGAAAGTGCTCCTCCACCCAGCACTCGCAGTGCATCATTGACACCGGGAACATTGGCCCACATGTAAGATTACACCTTGCGGATCCTAAAAAGGGACCCCCGCATTGCCAAAATGATGAACGATGACGACTACTGGTTGGCCAGCATCCTGGATCCACGCTATAAAGGCAAATTACAAAACATCATGCCACAGGAGAACCTTGACCTAATATTGGCTAATAAACAAGCAACTCTGGTAAATCGGTTGCTTGAGGCATTCCCAGCACACAGCAGCGGTGATGGTTCTCACACGAGCCGTACGGGCCGGGGGCAGCTTGGCAGAGGTGTTCGTGGTGCACACTGCAGAAGTGGCGTTGGAGACAGGGGTTTCATGACAATGTTGTGGACTGATTTTTCAAATACCGCTCACACAACTGGTAATACTGCATCGATGGAAAGTGACAGGAGACAGCAGTTGTCATCCATGGTTACAAACTAATTTTCCTCCCATATCGATGTTCTCCCACACAGGTCATTCCCCTTTGACTATTGGGCCGCTAAACTGGACACCTGGCCTGAATTGGCCCAATATGCCTTACAGGAGCTCGCTTGCCCAGCTGCAAGTGTGCTATCCGAAAGAGTCTTCAGTGCAGCTGGATCAATCCTGACAGAAAAAAGGACCCGCCTGTCAACCCAAAATGTGGATGATCTAACCTTCATTAAAATGAACCACGCATGGGTTTCCAAGGATTTTGTCCCACCTTCCCCTGATGACACATAGGGTGACAGAAAAATGGCTTGCTTTGGTCCACCTCTTCCTGGTACTTCACCTATTTCGCCTTTTGCATCAGCTGAATGTCCAACATCAACATATGCCACTTTCTAAAACTCCCTAACTGTGCTGCCTCCCCCCCCATGGCCGGGGTCACCACCTAGCGCACGACACCGTGCGAGTGCTGTTGCCCTGGACAGGTGGGTAGGCCGACTCTTGGGCGCGGGCACTGGCACAGGGTCCCTCATAGTGCAATCAAGTGTCTCTGACGGTGGTGGTGCACACCCGCCGTCAGACACACCGCTGTACTATGAGGGGCCCAGTGCCAGTACCGACGCCCACGAGTGGGCCCCCCTTGCTTGGGCAGGGCCCCAGCATTTGCAATCTTTACCTCTCCCTGCTCCTCTGCTGTGTAATCTGGGCCGTAAAATCCATACTGTGCCTGACACCGTCTGAGCCTGCCTCCTGAGACATATATTTTGAATGTGTACGCTATCCATACATGTTATCCAGGGATACGGTACCCTTTCTAACCTTTGTGCAATCACGTGCAATCCATACTGGGCCTAACACCGTCTGAGCCTGCCTCATGCTGTATAGACATATATTTTGAATGTGTACGCTATCCATACATGTTATCCGGTGATACGGTACCCTTTCTAACCTTTGTGCAATCACGTGCAATCCATACTGGGCCTAACACCGTCTGAGCCTGCCTCATGCTGAATAGACATATATTTTGAATGTGTACGCTATCCATACATGTTATCCGGGGATACGGTACCCTTTCTAACCTTTGTGCAATCACGTGCAATCCATACTGGGCCTAACACCGTCTGAGCCTGCCTCATGCTGTATAGACATATATTTTGAATGTGTACGCTATCCATACATGTTATCCAGGTATACGGTACCCTTTCTAACCTTTGTGCAATCACGTGCAATCCATACTGGGCCTAACACCGTCTGAGCCTGCCTCATGCTGTATAGACATATATTTTGAATGTGTACGCTATCCATACATGTTATCCGGGGATACGGTACCCTTTCTAACCTTTGTGCAATCACGTGCAATCCATACTGGGCCTAACACCGTCTGAGCCTGCCTCCTGAGACATATATTTTGAATGTGTACGCTATCCATACATGTTATCCAGGGATACGGTACCGTTTCTAACCTTTGTGCAATCACGTGCAATCCATACTGGGCCTAACACCGTCTGAGCCTGCCTCATGCTGTATAGACATATATTTTGAATGTGTACGCTATCCATACACGTTATCCGGTGATACGGTACCCTTTCTAACCTTTGTGCAATCACGTGCAATCCATACTGGGCCTAACACCGTCTGAGCCTGCCTCATGCTGTATAGACATATATTTTGAATGTGTACGCTATCCATACATGTTATCCAGGGATACGGTACCCTTTCTAACCTTTGTGCAATCACGTGCAATCCATACTGGGCCTAACACCGTCTGAGCCTGCCTCCTGAGACATATATTTTGAATGTGTATGCTATCCATACATGTTATCTGGGGATACGGTACCCTTTCTAACCTTTGTGCAATCACGTGCAATCCATACTGGGCCTAACACCGTCTGAGCCTGCCTCATGCTGTATAGACATATATTTTGAATGTGTACGCTATCCATACATGTTATCCGGGGATACGGTACCCTTTCTAACCTTTGTGCAATCACGTGCAATCCATACTGGGCCTAACACCGTCTGAGCCTGCCTCATGCTGTATAGACATATATTTTGAATGTGTACGCTATCCATACATGTTATCCAGGGATACGGTACCCTTTCTAACCTTTGTGCAATCACGTGCAATCCATACTGGGCCTAACACCGTCTGAGCCTGCCTCATGCTGTATAGACATATATTTTGAATGTGTACGCTATCCATACATGTTATCCAGGGATACGGTACCCTTTCTAACCTTTGTGCAATCACGTGCAATCCATACTGGGCCTAACACCGTCTGAGCCTGCCTCATGCTGTATAGACATATATTTTGAATGTGTACGCTATCCATACATGTTATCCAGGGATACGGTACCCTTTCTAACCTTTGTGCAATCACGTGCAATCCATACTGGGCCTAACACCGTCTGAGCCTGCCTCATGCTGTATAGACATATATTTTGAATGTGTACGCTATCCATACATGTTATCCGGGGATACGGTACCCTTTCTAACCTTTGTGCAATCACGTGCAATCCATACTGGGCCTAACACCGTCTGAGCCTGCCTCCTGAGACATATATTTTGAATGTGTACGCTATCCATACATGTTATCCAGGGATACGGTACCCTTTCTAACCTTTGTGCAATCACGTGCAATCCATACTGGGCCTAACACCGTCTGAGCCTGCCTCTTGCTGTATAGACATATATTTTGAATGTGTACGCTATCCATACATGTTATCCGGGGATACGGTACCCTTTCTAAACTTTGTGCAATCACGTGCAATCCATACTGGGCCTAACACCGTCTGAGCCTGCCTCCTGAGACATATATTTTGAATGTGTACGCTATCCATACATGTTATCTGGGGATGCGGTACCCTTTCTCACCTTTGTGCAATCACGTGTAATCCATACTGGGCGTGAGAACGGCTGGCGAGCTGTTAAGCAAGCTACAGCACCTGTCCAGACAAGTACAGGGATTCACTAGCGAGGAGACTTATTTGATTGTTTTCAATGTTGGGACAGCAATTTTTGGGGAGCACTATACTCTGGAGAATGATAGATGGGGCCCACCATACACTGGAACATTCCAAAGGTGGACATCAGACACTGGAGCAGCATTTACAGGGCCCATTATACACTAGAGCATTAGAAATGGGGCCCATTATGTTTGGAGCATTATTTGGACCCATAAGACAGTGGAGCTTCATCCATGGGGACCAACATATACAGTAGCATTATGTGGAGCTCATCATATACTGTTTCAAACATTATATGGGACCAATGATTCTGTATGGAGAAATAGATGGGCCTCGTCATGAGATGTAAAAAGTGACGTATTTTTCATTGTACTATACCGCTATTTCTCTGCCGTATCGGAGCATGATGAGTTGTGGTATGTGTTAAAGGGGCGCTCTTTCGCCCAGGGCACATGAAAACCTGGAGCCAGCCCTCTCCCCCCACAGTTTGTAGCCAAATAACCCCCATTTTTCAGTGCGTAACTTGTATTATGAAGTTAATTAAGGTTGACAAGCTTAAGAAAGAAGAATTGATGCTTTTGGCATTCAAATGGGCACTGTAGGTGTGTTTCCTGTCCTCCTCTCACTGCTGACTTTTATTCCCCATTGACTTACATTGGGTTTCGTGTTTCGGGACGACCCCGACTTTTCCCTATAATCGGACGATCTTGCTTGACCCGACTTTTGGAAAAGTCGGGTTTCACGAAACGAAACGCGACCCTAAAAAACCAAAAGTCGCTCAACTCTAATGGGCACTAAAAACGGACCTGTTCAATACAAACTCTGTCTCAGTCTCATGTTTGTCTGCAGCAAGAAGAGGGTCCCCCCCACAGTTGGTTATCCTACAGATGATACCTTAATACAAATTTTTGAAACAAGGTACTGTATCAGCACATACCAGGTGTGTCCAGTCTAGGGTTACATTTCCATCTATACTTCCGGAGTCAGACACAGACACAGGCTCACTATGTATTACACCAGAATTAAAAAAGTACAAAAAGGGAAAGGCATTCATAGCGTACACCAGTATACAGTGTTGTGGTACTTTTAAATATTAGTATATATTTCAGTCTCAGTAAGCCAGTCAACAATCTCCGCTACTGGAAACTACATGGATACAAGTATAGGTGCAAAGTCGAGTGTTAGCAGAAATTTTGGAATTACTCATCGTGGGAAAACCTCCCGGTAGATGTTGCAGAGGTGATGCAGACCCTCAATTACTGTGTCTGTGGAGAAAGCGAAAAAGGTTCTTTGTGAAGAAAGGATTGCTTTATCGCAGTAACGTGGATCACATCACCGTTACTCGTCTCCATCAAATTGTGATCACAGGGAGAGATGTAGACATGGTCCTCACTGCCTATCATGATGTGTCTGGTCATTTTGGAGTGCAAAAGAGAGAATTCACAGGCCGTAGGCGATTCTATTGGATTGGCATGAGAGGAGACATTGAAAAATAGTGGCTGGAATGTCACACGTCTGTGACTATCACAACTGTGAAAGGAGATCATAAACCACTACTGCATACGCTTGTAAGTTGATGTCCATTTCAAATGGTAGCCATTGATCATCTGAAGGTAGAGGCCAACTGGAGACGCAATAGCTACATCTTAACCATCATTGATCAATACACCAAATTTCTAGTGGCCGTCCCTGTGAAGGATTTAACTGCCCAGACTACACAGCGGTGGAGCAGGGAGAGGTAAGTATTGCAACTTGCAAGTGCTGTGGCCATGACCAAGCAGGGGGGTGGCACAATTGTGGTCGACGGTATTGGCACAGGGCCCCTCATAGTACACTGGTGTTTCTGACAGCGAGTGGGCCCTCCCACCGTCTGAGACACTGTATTGGTATTGTACTATGAGGGACCCTGTGCCTTTGCCGTCAGCCATCAGTGGGCCCATCCACCTGTTCAGAGCAATGACACTTGCCAGGGTGCACCAGGTCTTGACCCCAGCCATCGGGGGGGTGCAGCCCACTTAGGGAGGTTTAAAAAATGGCATATGTTGATGTGTTGGCCTGACATTCAGCTGCTGCAAAGGGCGGAATTGGGCAAGTCAGAGGAAGAGGAGGACAAAAGCGAGGCAGTTTTCTGGCAACCTATGTGTCAACAGGGGAAGGTGGGACAAAATCCTTTGAAACCCATGCATGGTTCATTTTAATGAAGGTTAGATCATCAACATTTTGGGTCGACAGATGGGTCCTTTTTTCTCTCAGGATTGATCCAGCAGCACTGAAGACTCTTTTAGATAACACACTAGCAGCAGGGCAAGCGAGCTCCTGTAAGGCATATTGTGCCAATTCAGGCCAGGTGTCCAGTTTAGAGGCCCAATAGTCAAAGGGGAATGACCTTTGAGGGAGAACATCGATATGGAAGGAGAAGTAGTTTGTAACCATAGTTGACAACTGCTGTCTCCTGTCACTTTTAATCGATGCAGTATTAGCAGTAGTATGAACGGTACTTGAGATATCATTCCACAACATGGTCATTAAACCCCTTTCTCCAACACCACTTCGGCTGTGTGCACCACGAACACCTCTTCCATTGTGCCCACTATGGCTCGTGGGACAACCAGCACCGCTGCTGTGTGCTGGGAAAGCCTCAAACAAATGGTTTACCAGAGTTGCTTGTTTGTTAGCCAATATTAGCTCTAGGTTCTCCTGTGGCATTATGTTGTGTAATTTGCCTTTATAGCGTGGATTGAGGATGCTGGCCAGCCAGTAGTTGTCATCCCTCATCATTTTGGCAATGCGGGGGTCCTTTTTAGGATCCGCAAGGCATAATCGCACATGTGGGCCAATGATGCACTGCCAGTGGTTGGTGGAGGAGCACTTTCTGGCAAATCCACATCCCTACAGTCACGCACAAACACTGTACCTGAACTTGGCATGCCCACATGTTTTCTTGCCCCCTGAGAAGCATCCTCCTGCCCAAAATAATCATCCCCCTCATCCTCCTCCTCCTCCTCTTCCTCTTCTTCCTCCACATCGTCCAGGACAGTTCCCTGACCAGACAATGGCTGACTGTCATCAAGGCTTCCCTCCTCCTCCTCCACTGCAGACGCCTGATCCTTAATGTGCGTCAAACTTTGCATGGGCAGACGCATAAGTGGGATGCTCATACTTATGATGGGGTCATCTGCGCCTACCAGCCCTGTGCATTCCTCAAAACACTGAAGGACTTTGCAGAGGTCTTTCAGCTTTGACCATTGCACACCCGACAATCCCATGTCTTCCCTCAAACTGCCTACCCGTGTATCCTCCCACAAATGCATTACAGCCTGCCTCTGTTCGTACAGCCTCTCAACCATGTGCAGGGTGGAGTTCCACCTTGTTGCAACGTCTATGATTAGGCGGTGCTTGGGGAGGTGGAGCAATTGCTGCAGCTTCTGCATACGAGTGGAGTGGGCGCTTTGAGCGACGGATGTGCGAGCACAGTCTTCGCACCTTATGTAGCAGGGATGTTAACTCCGGATAATTATTATGGAAGCACTGCACCACCAGGTTCAAAGTGTGAGCCAGGCAAGATATGTGTGTGAGTTTTGCATGGGCTATAGCTGCCACAAAATTACGGCCGTTATCACTGACTACCTTGCCTGCCTGAAGATGTAGACTGCCCAGCCATGACTCAGTTTGTCGTAGTCGGCCAGTAGCTCCACGGTGTGTCTGTTGTCGTCCAAAGACATCATCTTTAACACAGCCTGCTGATGCTTACCACTAGCTGTTCGATAATGGTACACCTCTTGTGCAACACTGGCAGCTGCGGATGGAGTGCTCATGCGACTGCCCTCTGTGGATAAGCTTTCGCTGATGGAGGAAGAGGAGGAGGGTCAAAAGCCTACAGCCAACTGTTTCCTATACCATGGGCTAGGCAGCACTGTTCCACCGCCGCTGTCCCCAGTGGAGCTTGCATCCACCACATTAACCTAGTGCGCAGTGATGGACACGTAATGGCCCTGGCCATGCCTACTGGTCCATGCTTCCGTTGTGAGGTGCACCTTTCCTCTCACTGACTGTTTTATTGCATGGACAATGCGGTCTTTCACATGCCGGTGGAGGGCAGGGTTGGCTTTTCGAGAAAAGAAGTGCCGACTGGGTAGGTCATAGCGTGAGACAGTGTAGGCCATGAGGTCGCGGAAAGCTTTGCTTTCAACCAAACGGTAGGGCATCATTTCTAATGAGATTAGTTTGGCAATGTAGGCGTTCAAACACAGTGTACGCGGATGAGAGGATGAGTACTTTCTTGTCCTACTCAGAGTGTCTGGTAGAGTGAGCTGGACTGGAGAGCTGCATATGGGGGAAGTAGCAGTGGACCGGATGGAGTGAGAGGGGGTTGGTGATGGTATTGGTGGTGATGGCCTAGATTCAGTTGTGTTGCAAAACCATTGTGATTCCCTGAGTGCTTTGGCATTAAGACGACACCTCCACATTTAGTGCTGGTGGTGTGCTTAGTGGTGGCGGTGGTATTACAGTGGGGGTAGCGATGGAGAGTTGTTGGCTACCTTCAGTCGGAGCAGGTGCACATGTGCTACCTGAGGTTTTGTAGTCCGTCCATGCTTGCAAGTGCATGTTGATTAAATGTCTAAGCATGCAACTGGTATTCAAATTTCTGAGTTGCTTACCTCAGCTAAAGGTCCTTCCACACTTCTTACATGTAACCTTTGCCTCATCAGTAGGATTTTGGACAAAGAAGTGCCACACTGCATTCTTCCTACTATGGTAAACATTTTCTGGCCTTGCACGCTGTGCTAAGTTGACCGCCTGATCAAGCTGTCCTGCAACTCTTTTAGTTTTGTTCCACGTTTTAGGACAGCTATGGGCCTGCTAGATAACCGCTGCTGCGATGTCAATGCCTGCTGCGGATCCTTCTCCTTATCTGAACTATTGCCAGCGCCACCCTCCTCCCCCAATGGATGCCAATCCGGGTCCAGAACTGGGTCATCCATCACCTCCTCTTCAAAGTCATCTAAACCTTCCTCTTTACCTTCCTCTGTGTCACTGTGTAAGGTGGTATAGCATGCGGGAAGGTGCACCTGGGTTTCATCAGGGTTAGATTCTGGCTCAAAAGACTGCGAGGGCAAAGTAGTGCTGTTGGTCAATGTACCAGCAGAATCATCTAGCAGTGGCTGTGCATCAGTGCACTCCAGGTAAGATTCATCTTGGACTTGGGGAATTCAAGATTTGATTGGATAACTCAGGCATGGTATGTGAAAAGAGCTCCATAGAGTAATCTGAAGTGTGGACTGCTCCATCCATAACTTTTGGTGAGGGTGAAGGACACAAGGAAAGGGGTTTTTTATGACCAGAACTCTGCACTGACGACTCCGTGCTTGCAGGTTTCGACCGTTCAGGAGAGGAGGCAATAGAGCTGTTGGCTGTTTCGGCAATGTACGCCAAAACCTGTTCCTTATGCTCCGGCTTTAAAATCGGTTTTCCTACTCCAAGAAAAGACAACCTTACAGGCCTTCTTGGTCTGCGTTTGCCAGAACCAGCCGATGCACCACCACCATCAGTACCAGCTGGCCCCCCTGCCCACGTCCGCGGCCTCTTCCACCATACTTCCTCATGTTTGGGAAAATGTACCAAAAATACCAGCAGAGAGATGGTAGTGTATGAGGAGCGTCCAGCTCTGTAAGGTGTATTAAACAAATTAAATCAATGTATATATTATGTTAGTCACAGACGCTCTCGCAGTATGTATTGGACCATAATACAACAAGCAGATATATGGAACAGTATCAGAAGTGTACAGCTGTATACAATTTTTCTGCAACTAACAATCTCCGTATATGTATTTATGGAGTGTCACACACACGCTGACTAGGTATAAAAGTGACTGTAATGCGAACGGCAGATATACAATACTGTTGGAGAATTGGACAGCTCTATACGATGTGTGTAAGGAAAATTTCAAGCTCCGTGTATTTGTATACGGACTGACACACGCTGTTTAGACCGTAATCAAACAGCTGATATACGAAAGTGTTTGAAAAACGGACACGACTCTAAGGTATAGGTCTGGAAAAACGGAAAAACTCCTCGTTTTTTTTTCCAGAGTCACACACAGGTAGCTTCTATTTGTGCGTGCTAGAAGGCGGTGCACAGTAGTCTGTGAGGAGCTTACACCGCTGTACGGTGTGTGTATGTAAAATTGTCAAGCTCCGTGTATTTGTATATGGACTGACACATGCTGTCTCTGTCTGGTTTAGACCGTAATCAAACAGCAGATATACGAAACTGTTTGCAAAACGGACACGAGTCTAAGGTGTAGGTCTGGAAAAACGGAAAAACTCCTCGTTTTTTTTCCAGAGTCAGACACAGGTAGCTTCTATTTGTCCGTGATACCAGCCGGTACGGTGTGTGTATGTAAAATTGTCAAGCTCCGTGTATTTGTATACGGACTGACACACGCTGTCTCTGTCTGGTTTAGACCGTGATCAAACAGCAGATATACAAAACTGTTTGAAAAACGGACACGAGTCTAAGGTGTAGGTCTGGAAAAACGGAAAAACTCCTCGTTTATTTTTCCAGAGTCAGACACAGGTAGCTTCTATTTTTCCGTGATACCAGCCGGTACACGGTAGTGTGTAAGGAGCATACACCGCTGTACAGTGTGTGTATGGAAAATTGTCAAGCTACGTGTATTTGTATATGGACTGACACGCTGTCTCTGTCTAGTTTTGACTGTAATCAAATAGCAGATATACGAAACTGTTTGAAAAACGGACAATACTCTAAGGTGTAGATCTGGAAAAACGGACAAATTCCTCGGCTTTTTCTTCCAGAGTCACACCCAGATAGCTTCTATTTGTCCGTGATACCAGCCGGTACACGGTAGCGTGTGAGGAGCGTACACCGCTAGACGGTGTGTGAAAAAATAAATGCTCAGTAACTCACCAGGACAAAATAATAAAATTTGGAGTGCTTTCAAGAAAGCAGTTTGAACAGCAGTGTGCACACAGCAATGCAGCTAGCAGGTAGCCTTAAAAGGCAGCCTTAATCACCACCAGCGCTGCTGCACACAACAAAAATCCTCCCCTTTCACTGCACACTAACTGTACAGTGAAAAGCGCTATCAGCAGAAGCAGTATTTTTTTCTCTTCTTCCCTGCCTAACACTCTCCCTGTTCAGAATCAGCAGCAGCACCTCTCCCTATTGTAAGATCGGTAGAAGTAAGGTTGGCATTCGCAGCTTTTTATACCAACTGTGACGCCACACAAAGCCAGCCAATCACTTCAATGCCCTTCTCTAATATGGTACTAGCCGCTGCTCATGTCATCGATCGCGTTGCCCACATTGTGTGTCCTCCATCATTGGGTGAGAAAAGGCGCTGAAAGCATCATTTGAAATGCGACTTTGGCGCGCTGATCGGCGACCTCATGGCCGACCTCACGCTACGGTCGGTTTTCGATCGGTGAAACCCATCATTGGCGAAAGTCGGCGATTTTGAATCTGACCGACCTGTTTCACTCAGCTCTAATACACACTGTAGGGATTTGCTCTGGTAGGCGATGGCAGGGACGCAGTAATGAGGCAACACACAGGCTTAGAGTCCAACTTCAGTGGTTTAATGTCGCTTTAAGACAGCAGGTTAACAGAAAGTAACAGAAAAACACAAATATACTCCAGTTTGGAGAACCACTGGTCCCAGACTCAACCTTGCATGGGATGGACTTAACTAAGCGGCTGCCAAGTCAGCGACATCCGCCAGGTGCCATTCCCAGGGTTGTTTGGAGTGTTGCTGCTATAGCTGTGCAGCACCTGCAGTCCAGCAAACAGATTCAGGCTAACTCCAGCCAAGTTCCTGTATCTTCCACACACTCTCACCATGTGCCAAATACCAACCTCCATTACATAGCCCATAACCACTCCCTCAGGTTAGGTAGATATTAGAGTTGAGCGAAACGAGTCTAAAAAATTCAAAAGTCGCCGACTTTTGGCAAAGTCGGGTTTCATGAAAAGAAACCCGACCCTAGGATGAGGTCGGCCACGAGGTCGGCGACTTACGCACCAAAGTCGCGTTTCAAAAGTTTGTTTTGCGCTCTTTTTCAGCCAATCAGGATCCACGGACACTGTGGGCAACGTGATGACATAGGCACGGGTCACCACCATCTTTCAGAAGGGCATGCAAGTGATTGGCTTGCTTTGGTGGGCGTCACAGGGGGTATAAAAGAGCGTGCACGCCGACCGCCATCTTACTTCTGCCGATCTTAGTATAGGGAGAGGTTGCTGCTGATTCTGTAGGGAGAGCGTTAGGCAGGGAAGAAGACAAAAAAACTGCTTCTGCTGCTAGCGATTTGGCCTGCACAACACACCAGTCACTGTGTGTGCAGTGCAAGGGGAGGCTACATAGTGGTGTATCAGTGGTGTTGGTTGTTGGGCTGCCTTCTAAGGCTTCCTGACATTCCTGCATTGCTGTTTACCCACTGCTCCGCAAACTGCTTTTTTAAAAGCAATCCCAATTTTTTTTTTTGTCCTGCTGAGAAGACAAAAAAACTCCTTCTGCTGCTAGCAATTTGGCCTGCACAACACACCAGTCACTGTGTGTGCAGTGCAAGGGGAGGCTATATAGTGGTGTATCAGTGGTGTTGGTTGTTGGGCTGCCTTCTAAGGCTTCCTGACATTCCTGCATTGCTGTTTACCCACTGCTCCGCAAACTGCTTTTTTAAAAGCAATCCAATCTCCCTTATCCTCTAGTCACTTTTGTCACAGCTGTGCCATCGAGCCTGTCACATAGCGCTCAGATATTCATTGGGCCTCACACAATCCAAAAGTGTCCAGTGTCCAAAAGTGTGTGCAGAGATTCAAAATCTCCCTTATCCTCTAGTCACTTTGGTCACAGCTGTGCCATCGAGCCTGTCACATAGCGCTCAGATATCAGTGGGCCTCACACAATCCAAAAGTGTCCAGTGTCCAAAAGTGTGTGCAGAGATTCAAAATCTCCCTTATCCTCTAGTCACTTTGGTCACAGCAGCTGTGCCATCGAGCCTGTCACATAGCGCTCAGATATTCATTGGGCCTCACACAATCCAAAAGTGTCCAGTGTCCAAAAGTGTGTGCAGAGATTCAAAATCTCCCTTATCCTCTAGTCACTTTGGTCACAGCAGCTGTGCCATCGAGCCTGTCACATAGCGCTCAGATATCAGTGGGCCTCACACAATCCAAAAGTGTCCAGTGTCCAAAAGAGTGTGCAGAGATTCAAAATCTCCCTTATCCTCTAGTCACTTTGGTCACAGCTGTGCCATCGAGCCTGTCACATAGCGCTCAGATATCAGTGGGCCTCACACAATCCAAAAGTGTCCATCCAGTGTCCAAAAGTGTGTGCAGAGATTCAAAATCTCCCTTATCCTCTAGTCACTTTGGTCACAGCTGTGCCATCGAGCCTGTCACATAGCGCTCAGATATCAGTGGGCCTCACGCAATCCAAAAGTGTCCATCCAGTGTCCAAAAGTGTGTGCAGAGATTCAAAATCTCCCTTATCCTCTAGTCACTTTGGTCACAGCTGTGCCATCGAGCCTGTCACATAGCGCTCAGATATCAGTGGGCCTCACACAATCCAAAAGTGTCCATCCAGTGTCCAAAAGTGTGTGCAGAGATTCAAAATCTCCCTTATCCTCTAGTCACTTTGGTCACAGCTGTGCCATCGAGCCTGTCACATAGCGCTCAGATATCAGTGGGCCTCACACAATCCAAAAGTGTCCAGTGTCCACAAGTGTCTGCAGAAATTCAAAATCTCCCCTGTCCTATAGACACCTTGTACCTTGTTTTACATTACTATATAGTTTGTTGGATTTTGTCTACATTTCTACCAAAAATGAGGAAGGCTGGTGGAAGAGGCCGTGGAATTGGGCGGGGGTTGGCAGCTGGTAATGATGGTGTTGGTGGTGGATCTGATGGTAGTGGCAAGAGCAAAATAGGACCGAATGCAGGAGGTGCTGACCCTGCGTCATCGTCTGGCTACATAAGGCCTCGAACGCTTAGTTTTCTAGGAGTTGGCAAACCGCTTTTAAAGCCAGAGCATCAGGAAAAAGTTTTGTCTTACATTGCTGACTCAGCCTCCAGCTCTATTGCCTCCTCTTCTTCAGTTGTAAAAAGTAAAAGCACTGAGTCGTCATTGGAGGCTCATGTTCATGAACCACACCTTTCCTTGTGTCCTTCACCCCAACCAAGATTGAAGGATGACGCAGGCCATACTACTGATTACTCCATGGAGCTGTTTTCACATACCATGCCTGGATTATCAAGTGAAATGGTGAATTACCCAGGCCAAGATGAATCTGACATGGAGTGCACTGATGCACAGCCGCTGATGGATGATTCTGCTGGTACATTCACTCAGAGCACTACATTGTCCTCGCAGTGTACAGAGCCAGATTCTGACCCTGATGAGACTCAGGTGCCCCTTCCCGCACACTATACCACCATACACGGTGACACAGAAGAAAGGTGCACATGACATAGAAGAGGAGGTGATGGATGACCCAGTTGTTGACCCAGATTGGCATCCATTGGGGGAAGAGGGTGCTGCTTCCAATAGCTCAGATGAGGAGCATCCACAGCAGACATCGACATCGCAACAGCTGTTATCTGGCAGGCCCGGAGCACTCCAAAGACAGGTTCCAAACATCAAAAGAGTTGCTGGACAGCTTGTCCAGAGGGTCAAAAGATCACAGTGTGCTAGGCCGCAAAATGTCTGCCAAAGTAGGAAGAGTGCAGTGTGGAACTTTTTTGAACAAAATCCTCATGATCAGGCCAAGGTTATCTGTAAGAAGTGCGCAAAGACCTTTAGCCGAGGGAAAAATCTGAAAAATTTGAATACCAGTTGCATGCTTAGACATTTAACCAGCATGCACTTGCAAGCGTGGACACAACACCAAACATCAAGTGCCACATGTGCAACTGATCACAACGAAGGTAGTCAGCAACGCTACATTGTTTCCCCCACTGTAAGCCCACCGGTTAGCAAAGCAGCAAATGTTGAGGTGTCGTTGCAAGGCCACAGCAGTCAGGGAATCCCACTGTTATATCAATGAAAGACTGATTCTAGGCCATCAGAAAGAACACCAACTCCATCACCATCATCAACCCTCTCTCAGTCCGCCCTGTCCACCGCTACTTCCACCATATGCAGCTCTCAAGTCCAGCTCACCCTCCCAGACACTATGAGTAGGTCAAGAAAGTACTCAGTCTCTCATCCGCGTACACTGGGTTTGAATGCCCACATTGCCAAACTAATCTCGTTTGAGATGATGCCCTATCGGTTGGTGGAAAGCACAGCTTTCCGCGAACTCATGGCCTATGCAGTACCACGCTATGACCTACCCAGTCGCCGCTTCTTCTCTCGCAAAGCCATCTCAGCCCTCCACCATCATGTGAAAGACCGCAATGTCCATGCACTCAAGCAGTCAGTGAGCGGAAAGGTGCACCTCACAACTGATGCATGGTCCAGTCGGCATGGCCAGGGCCGTTACGTGTCCATCACTGCGCACTGGGTTAATGTGGTGGATGCAGGGTCCACAGGGGACAGCAGTGGTGAGACAGTGCTGCCTAGCCCACGGTATAGGAAACAGTTGGCTGTAGGCGTTCGACCCTCCTCCTCCTCCTCCTCCTCCAGAAGCGAAAGCTCGTCCACAGAGCGCAGTCGTACGAGCACACCATCTGCAGCTGCCACTGTTGCACACGATGTGTCCCCCTATCGAGCAGCTAGTGGAAAGCGTCAGCAGGCTGTGTTGCAGATGATGTGTTTGGGCGACAGACACACCGCCGAGGTGCTGGCCGAGTACTTGAAGCGACAAACTGAGTCATGGCTGGGCAGTGTACATCTTGAGGCAGGCAAGGTAGTTAGTGATAACGGCCGTAATTTTGTGGCAGCCATAGCCCTTTCAAAACTCAGCCACATACCTTGCTTGGCTCACACCTTGAACCTGGTGGTGCAGTGCTTCCTCAAAAATTATCCGGAGTTAACAGCCCTGCTCCAGAAGGTGCGAAGACTGTGCGCGCACATCCGCCGGTCGCCTGTACACTCCATTCGTATGCAGAAGCTGCAGCGATTGCTCCACCTTCCCAACCACCGCCTCATTATCTACATTGCAGCAAGGTGGAACTCCACCCTGCACATGGTGGAACGGCTGTGCGAGCAGAGGCAGGCCATAATGCATTTGTGGGAGGATACACGGCCAGGCACTTTGAGAGCAGACATGGAGTTGACAGGTGTGCAGTGGTCGAAGCTGAAAGACCTTTGTAAAGTCCTTCAGTGTTTTGAGGAATGCACACGGCTGGTAAGCGCAGACGACGCCATCCTAAGCATGAGCATCCCACTTATGCGTCTGCTCATGCAAACTTTGACGCACCTTAAGGAGCAGGCGTCTGCAGCCAATGTTGATGAGGAGGAAGAGGAGGAGGGAATCCTTGATGACATTCAGCCATTGTCTGCTCAGGGACTTCTCCTGGACGAGGTGGAGGAAGAAGAGGAGGAGGAGGATGATGATGGGGATGATTACTTAGGGGAGGAGGATGCATCTCGTGGGGCAAGTGAAAATGTTGGCGTGGCAAGGTCTGGTACAGGGTTTGTGCGTGACTGGAGGGATGTGGATTTGCCAGAAAGTGCTCCTCCACCCAGCACTCGCAGTGCATCATTGACACCGGGAACATTGGCCCACATGTCAGATTATGCCTTGCGGATCCTAAAAAGGGATCCCCGCATTGCCAAAATGATGAACGATGAAGACTACTGGTTGGCCAGAATCCTGGATCCACGCTATAAAGGCAAATTACAAAACATCATGCCACAGGAGAACCTTGACCTAATATTGGCTAATAAACAAGCAACTCTGGTAAATCGGTTGCTTGAGGCATTCCCAGCACACAGCAGCGGTGATGGTTCTCACACGAGCCGTATGGGCCGGGGGCAGCTTGGCAGAAGTGGCGTTGGAGACAGGGGTTTCATGACAATGTTGTGGACTGATTTTTCAAATACCGCTCACACAACTGGTAATACTGCATCGATGGAAAGTGACAGGAGACAGCAGTTGTCAACTATGGTTACAAACTACTTTTCCTCCCATATCGATGTTCTCCCACACAGGTCATTCTCCTTTGACTATTGGGCCGCTAAACTGGACACCTGGCCTGAATTGGCCCAATATGCATTACAGGAGCTCGCTTGCCCAGCTGCAAGTGTGCTATCCGAAAGAGTCTTCAGTGCAGCTGGATCAATCCTGACAGAAAAAAGGACCCGTCTGTCAACCCAAAATGTGGATGATCTAACCTTCATTAAAATGAACCACGCATGGGTTTCCAAGGATTTTGTCCCACCTTCCCCTGATGACACATAGGGTGACAGAAAAATGGCTTGCTTTGGTCCACCTCTTCCTGGTACTTCACCTATTTCACCTTTTGCATCAGCTGAATGTCCAACATCAACATATGCCACTTTCTAAAGCTCCCTAACTGTGCTGCCTCCCCCCCAATGGCAGGGGTCACCACCTAGCGCACGACACCGTGCGAGTGCCGTTGCCCTGGACAGGTGGGTAGGCCGACTCTTGGGCGCGGGCACTGGCACAGGGTCCCTCATAGTGCAATCAAGTGTCTCTGACGGTGGTGGTGCACACCCGCCGTCAGACACACCGCTGTACTATGAGGGGCCCAGTGCCAGTACCGAGGCCCACGAGTGGGCCCCCCTTGCTTGGGCAGGGCCCCAGCATTTGCAATCTTTACCTCTCCCTGCTCCTCTGCTGTGTAATCTGGGCCGTCAAATCCATACTGTGCCTGACACCGTCTGAGCCTGCCTCCTGATGTATAGACATATATTTTGAATGTGTACGCTATCCATACATGTTATCCTGGGATACGGTACCCTTTCTAACCTTTGTGCAATCACGTGCAATCCATACTGGGCCTAACACCGTCTGAGCCTGCCTCCTGAGACATATATTTTGAATGTGTAAGCTATCCATACATGTTATCCGGTGATACGGTACCCTTTCTAACCTTTGTGCAATCACGTGCAATCCATACTGGGCCTAACACCGTCTGAGCCTGCCTCCTGAGAGATATATTTTGAATGTGTACGCTATCCTACATGTTATCCGGGGATACGGTACCCTTTCTAACCTTTGTGCAATCACGTGCAATCCATACTGGGCCTAACACCGTCTGAGCCTGCCTCCTGAGACATATATTTTGAATGTGTACGCTATCCATACATGTTATCCGGGGATACGGTACCCTTTCTAACCTTTGTGCAATCACGTGCAATCCATACTGGGCCTAACACCGTCTGAGCCTGCCTCCTGAGACATATATTTTGAATGTGCACGCAATCCATACATGTTATCTGGGGATACGGTACCCTTTCTAACCTTTGTGCAATCACGTGCAATCCATACTGGGCCTAACACCGTCTGAGCCTGCCTCCTGAGACATATATTTTGAATGTGTACGCTATCCATACATGTTATCCGGGGATACGGTACCCTTTCTAACCTTTGTGCAATCACGTGCAATCCATACTGGGCCTAACACCGTCTGAGCCTGCCTCCTGAGACATATATTTTGAATGTGTACGCTATCCATACATGTTATCCGGGGATACGGTACCCTTTCTAACCTTTGTGCAATCACGTGCAATCCATACTGGGCCTAACACCGTCTGAGCCTGCCTCCTGAGACATATATTTTGAATGTGTACGCTATCCATACATGTTATCCGGGGATACGGTACCCTTTCTAACATTTGTGCAATCACGTGCATTCCATACTGGGCCTAACACCGTCTGAGCCTGCCTCCTGAGACATATATTCTGAATGTGTACGCTATCCATACATGTTATCTGAGGATACGGTACCCTTTCTAACCTTTGTGCAATCACGTGCAATCCATACTGGGCCTAACACCGTCTGAGCCTGCCTCCTGAGACATATATTTTGAATGTGTACGCTATCCATACATGTTATCCGGGGATACGGTACCCTTCCTAACCTTTGTGCAATCACGTACAATCCATACTGGGCCTAACACCGTCTGAGCCTGCCTCCTGAGACATATATTTTGAATGTGTACGCTATCCATACATGTTATCCGGGGATACGGTACCCTTTCTAACCTTTGTGCAATCACGTGCAATCCATACTGGGCATAACACCGTCTGAGCCTGCCTCCTGAGACATATATTTTGAATGTGTACGCTATCCATACATGTTATCCGGGGATACGGTACCCTTTCTAACCTTTGTGCAATCACGTGCAATCCATACTGGGCCTAACACCGTCTGAGCCTGCCTCCTGAGACATATATTTTGAATGTGTACGCTATCCATACATGTTATCTCGGGATACGGTACCCTTTCTAACCTTTGTGCAATCACGTGCACTCCATACTGGGCCTAACACCGTCTGAGCCTGCCTCCTGAGACATATATTTTGAATGTGCACGCTATCCATACATGTTATACGGGGATACGGTACCCTTTCTAACTTTTGTGCAATCACGTGCAATCCATACTGGGCCTAACACCGTCTGAGCCTGCCTCCTGAGACATATATTTTGAATGTGTACGCTATCCATACATGTTATCTGGGGATACGGTACCCTTTCTAACCTTTGTACAATCACGTGCAATCCATACTGGGCCTAACACCGTCTGAGCCTGCCTCCTGAGACATATATTTTGAATGTGTACGCTATCCATACATGTTATCCGGGGATACGGTACCCTTTCTAACCTTTGTGCAATCACGTGCAATCCATACTGGGCCTAACACCGTCTGAGCCTGCCTCCTGAGACATATATTTTGAATGTGTACGCTATCCATACATGTTATCTGGGGATACGGTACCCTTTCTAACCTTTGTGCAATTACGTGCAATCCATACTGGGCCTAACACCGTCTGAGAATGATAGATGGGGCCCACCATACACTGGAACATTCCAAAGGTGGACATCAGACACTGGAGCAGCATTTACAGGGCCCATTATACACTAGAGCATTAGAAATGGGGCCCATTATGTTTGGAGCATTATTTGGGCCCATAAGACAGTAGAGCTTCATCCATGGGGACCAACATATACTGTAGCATTATGTGGAGCTCATCATATACTGTTTCAAACATTATATGGGACCAATGATTCTGTATGGAGAAATAGATGGGCCTCGTCATGAGATGTAAAAAGTGAGGTATTTTTCATTGTACTATACCGCTATTTCTCTGCCATATCGGAGCATGATGAGTTGTGGTATGTGTTAAAGGGGCGCTCTTTCGCCCAGGGCACATGAAAACCTGGAGCCAGCCCTCCCCCCCCACAGTTTGTAGCCAAATAACCCCCATTTTTCAGTGCGTAACTCGTATTTTGAAGTTGATTAAGGTTGACAAGCTTAAGTAAGAAGAATTGATGCTTTTGGCATTTAAATGGGCACTGTTGGTGTGTTTCCTGTCCTCCTCTCAATGCCGACTTTTATTCCCCATTGACTTACATTGGGTTTCGTGTTTCGGGACGACCCCGACTTTTCCCTATAATCGGACGATCTTGCTCGACCCGACTTTTGGAAAAGTCGGGTTTCACGAAACGAAACGCGACCCTAAAAAAACAAAAGTCGCTCAACTCTAGTAGATATCACATGGGCTGATCGCGTGACCCTGACATCTTCGCAGGTCCTTGTCTTTAGGGAAAATCCAGGCCAAACATTAACTTGCTGGGAGAAATGTATCTCCCATCCAGTAAAACACCCTTTGCTGTACCACAACACATACATATATTTATATACAGTCATGGCCCAAAGTATTGACACCCCTGCAATTCTGTCAGATAATATTCAGTTTCTTCCTGAAAATGATTGCAAACACAAATTCTTTGGTATTATTATCTTCATTTAATTTGTCTTAAATGAAAAAACACAAAAGAGAATGAAGCAAAAAGCAAAACATTGATCATTTCACACAAAACTTCAAAAATGGGCCGGACAAAAGTATTGGCACCCTCAGCCTAATACTTGGTTGCACAACCTTTAGCCAAAATAACTGCGACCAACTGCTTCCGGTAACCACCAATGAGTTTCTTACAATGCTCTGCTGGAATTTTAGACCATTCTTCTTTGGCAAACTGCTCCAGGTCCCTGACATTTGAAGGGTGCCTTCTCCAAACTGCCATTTTTAGATCTCTCCACAGGTGTTATATGGGATTCAGGTCTGGACTCATTGCTGGCCACCTTAGAAGTCTCCAGTGCTTTCTCTCAAACCATTTTCTAGTGCTTTTTGAAGTGTGTTTTGTGTCATTGTCCTGCTGGAAGACCCATGACCTCTGAGGGAGACCCAGCTTTCTCACACTGGGCCCTATATTATGCTGCAAAATTTGTTGGTAGTCTTCTGACTTCATAATGCCAAGCACACGGTCAAGCAGTCCAGTGCCAGAGGCAGCAAAGCAACCCCAAAACATCAGGGAACCTCCGCCATGTTTGACTGTAGGGACCGTGTACTTTTCTTTGAATGCCTCTTTTTTCTCCTGTAAACTCTATGTTGATGCTTTTGCCCTAAAAGTTCTACTTTTGTCTCATTTGACCAGAGAACATTCTTCCAAAATGTTTTAGGTTTTTTCAGGTAAGTTTTGGCAAACTCCAGCCTGGCTTTTTTATGTCTCGGGGTAAGAAGTGGAGTCTTCCTGGGTCTCCTACCATACAGTCCCTTTTCATTCAGATGCCGACGGATAGTACGGGTTGACACCGTTGTACCATTGGACTGCAGGGCAGCTTGAACTTGTTTGGATGTTAGTGGAGGTTCTTTATCCAACATCCGCACAATCTTGCATTGAAATCTCTTGTCAATTTTTCTTTTCCGGCCACATCTAGAGAGGTTAGCCACAGTGCCATGGGCTTTAAACTTCTTAATGACACTGCGCACGGTAGACACAGGAACATTCAGGTCTTTGGAGATGGACTTATAGCCTTGATATTGCTCATGCTTCCTCACAATTTGGTTTCTCAAGTCCTCAGACAGTTCTTTGGTCTTCTTTCTTTTCTCCATGCTCAATGTGGTACACACAAGGACACAGGACAGAGGTTGAGTCAACTTTAATCCATGTCAACTGGCTGCAAGTGTGATTTAGTTATTGCCAACACCTGTTAGGTGCCACAGGTAAGTTACAGGTGCTGTTAATTACACAAATTAGAGAAGCATCACATGATTTTTCGAACAGTGCCAATACTTTTGTCCACCCTCTTTGTTATGTTTGGTGTGGAATTATATCCAATTTGGCTTTAGGACAATTCTTTTTGTGTTTTTTCATTTAAGAGAAATTAAATGAAGATAATAATACCAAAAAATTTGTGTTTGCAAACATTTTCAGGAGGAAACTGAGTATTATCTGACAGAATTGCAGGGGTGTCAATACTTTTGGCCATGACTGTATATACATAAAGTTGAGTGTAAGTCCCAAAGTTGTTATGTGCTTACCTTCAAGATGTAGCAGAGCTGGCAGCTACCTCATTATGTTAGTGCCATATTCACATTTCCTTTGCAGATAATGTACCTTAGGATCCAGTACATAGAAGTGGTTTAAATATGCAGAAAGTGATGGACGTTTTATGTTCTGCTACCAGGAGATTACTAAAGAGTTAACAATTCTACCCTGCTTCCCATTTATGGCGATAAGGTCACATGGTTAGACCACATGACCAGGTCCTGAGCTTAGCACAGAAGAGGAGACATCTTGTGTATGTACATGTAGTGTCTATGTCTGAAAGCTGAAGTAGCAGGTCGGGAAACTCCAAGCTTCTGTACATGAGAGACCATGGCCTGAGCAGCAGGCAGCTGTGTGAGAGACTGTGCAGATAAGCAGAAGATCGTACTCAGGACTCGCTGCTCCATTTATGTACCTGCATTACTGTACTGGAAAATAACTGTGCTTGCTGCATTGGAATTGAATCTCTGCTGAATCATCATTTGTCTGGAATTACCTGTGTTCGTATGGAACAAGTAAAGCTTATCAATAGCCTATTGGCCTCTCTCTTTTTTCTGGACAATCAGGTGCATTACATGTCATCACACTACCAGGAAATAGAAGTTAATACAGTGAACCCTGGCATCACAAACTACATTTTCTTACTTTTGTTCCTACCATAGCAAGGTGGCAGCATCTGCACATCACATGGTACCCGACCTCTGACAGAGCAGTGCATCACTGGCATTACATATACATATATACTAGGAATAAGCAAATGTTCTCGGTAATATTCGGATATCACATAAGTATCTAAGTGCTCGGATGTACTTGTTACTCAGTGAGCATTAGCTGGTGCTAAACTTCAAACTCGAATGCCGAGTCGCATGTTTTGTGCCTGTTACACAGCCAATAAGCATGTGGGCATTGCCTGCGAGTCAATGTAATGCCGTAGCCATCTTGGTAGTGGCATTACTGTGATTGGCTTGCCATATGTGACATCATCAGGGATTATGAAAAGACAGGCGCCATCAGACTTGGCACCCTGATGCTATTGCACAGCTCTGTGACAGTTGTTATTGAACTGAGTGCTTGTCCAGTCCTGTGTGTGCAACTATGTGTGCACAGTTTAATGAATCATACTCCTGCAGTGTTGATACTGGTGGTGAAGCTGAACCATCAAACTATCAGCCCTTCTAAGAGCTAATTTTGTGCTTTGCTGTTTGCATCAAATACAATCTGCATTTAACCTAGGAAGGGAGAGAGTTGTAGGAGCAGGCAGAGTGGCTGAATACAGTCTCTAGGCAGGGATTAGGGCTTTGCAGTCCAATGCTAAATGTATAGCTGCGACAGGTGACCACATTTTTAATTTTTGGGTGAAGAAAATGTACAATATTATCATCCAAATGCTGTTATGTGGTATGTGGTACATTTTGGTGTTACATAACTGTCCAAAAAAGCGTTGAAACATTTTTCTGTATTCAGTTTCTCACCCATATTCTATTACATGCTCTGTGGTACATTTTGGTGTAATATAACACTCCAAAAAAGCATTGAAAAATTAGTCTGGCTTCAATTAGTCATCCATACAGTATTAGGTGCTTTCTGTGACACTTCGGTGTTATATAAGACTTCAAAAAAGAGTTGAAAAATATTTCTGAATTCTGGAGTCACACAATTGTATGGCATCCAATGCTAGAGTATCTTATGCAATATGCTAACACTCAGCTCCAGCTCTGCTGCTAGCGGGAGCTAAATGTCAGCGTGCTATGCTCCGATTTTCTTGCATCAGAGAATCATGAGCACTGGTACAGAGGAGACAGAGAAATTAATTTCTCAGTTTTCTACATTGCCAGCATCCGCGGGAATCAGACTGCACTCGGATATTTCATGCGATCCTAATCTCACATGCAATCGTAATTTGCTGCGATTGTTTTAACATGCCTAATCAACATGAGAAAATAATTGCAGGTAAGAGCTTCCCCATAGTTTAACATTGAGCCAAGTGCAATCCAATTATTTTATCAGATTGCACTCGTCGGATTACTGTCACGGGTGTGTCAGGTGTGACAGACAGTCATCCTGGATCCAGCTGTAGAAGGTCTTTGCGATTTTCTCAAGCACCTTCTTGATTTTGGCATGTCTCTTATGGAGCGATATCCTTCTCCTTCTAGGACCCAACAGTTACCTCCATAGTCTGCTGCTAATTACACACCTGTGCTGTAGGTTTAAATACATTAAATTGCTGCAGCATGGTGCTGGAGTTAGCTCTTGTCTCTGTCTAGTTGGAGGTACTAACAGTTGGTTAGTTCCTTCTCAGAGGACTCTTGGAGGATTGCTGGCGTGATATCTCAGTTGTCTTCTCAAGCTATGTGTTCCCATTGTTCGGCTACCCTCTCTGTCTCTGACTAGTGCAAACCCAATCCCCTTTCTAACCAGGGCCTATCGCTAGGGACAGGCAGGGATTAGGTTCCTGCTCGGCGATAGGTGCAGAAGCTACAGTTGTGGCCAAAAGTATTGACACCCCTGCCATTTTGTCAGATAATACTGTTTCTTCCTGAAAATGATTGCAAACACAAATTCTTTGGTATTATTATCTTCATTTAATTTGTCTTAAATGAAAAAACACAAAAATAATTGTCCTAAAGCCAAATTGGATATAATTCCACACCAAACATAAAAAAGAGGGTGGACAAAAGTATTGGCACTGTTCGAAAAATCATGTGAAGCTTCTCTAATTTGTGTAATTAACAGCACCTGTAACTTACCTGTGGCACCTAACAGGTGTTGGCAATAGCTAAATCACACTTGCAGCCAGTAGACATGGATTAAAGTTCACTCAACCTCTGTCCTGTGTCCTTGTATATACCGCATGGAGAAAAGAAAGAAGACCAAAGAACTGTCTGAGGACTCGAGAAACCAAATTGTGAGGAAGCATGAGCAATCTCAAGGCTACAAGTCCTTCTCCAAAGACCTGAATGTTCCTGTGTCTACTGTGCGCAGTGTCATCAAGAAGTTTAAAGCCCATGGCACTGTTGCTAACCTCCCTAGATGTGGACGAAAAAGAAAAATTGACAAGAGATTTCAACGCAAGATTGTGCGGATGTTGGATAAAGAACCTCGACTAACATCCAAACAAGTTCAAGCTGCCCTGCAGTCCGAGGGTACAACAGTGTCAACCTGTACTATCCGTCGGCGTCTGAATGAAAAGGGACTGTATGGTAGAAGACCCAGGAAGACCCCACTTCTTACCCCGAGACATAAAAAAGCCATGCTGGAGTTTGCCAAAACTTACCTGAAAAAGCCTAAAGGTACTGTCACACTAAGCGATATCGCTAGCAATATCACTATAACTTGTGACGTTATAGCGATATTGCTAGCGCCATCACTGTGTCTGATACTTACCTACGACCCGCTCCCTCGCTGGTTATCACTGATCGCGCAAGAATGTCCAGGACTGTTTCTCGTCGTCAGCTTCCTGCGGAGCTTCCTGTGGAGAGACGAGCGATGAGCGTGGAGCCGTGCGGGAGGACGCAGGATCACTGTTGTGAGTTCATTTTCCCCTTCATTACTGAGGCCCGAGGAACTCCCTCTTCTGGTGAAGAAAGGTAGTGAGCCTGATTGTCAAACACCTGGGGCTGATGATGATGACTGGCTGAGTGGAGTTAATGACTGGATATAAGGCTGCCGACGCCCTTCTGGCCTGCGGGTGATTTCTCTGTGGACTTCTAGGAAACCAGTCTGATTCCTGCTCATCTAAAGCTAAGATTTCTGCTTTGCCTTTTTGCATTAGTGTTTTGTTTTCCTTGCTTTTCTGGATTTTGCCATTCTCTGCTGGGGTGAGCTGAATCTCCTTTTGCCTGTTGCTCTGTCTTTAGAATATTCCTGAGTACTGACATAGCTTTTTTGAAGCCTAGCGTCTTCAGGGCCTTTTTTACTGTCAGTTTGTTGGCTCTTATTTTCATAGGGTTTTTCACGGATTGCAGACAGCAGCCTTCCTGTCCTTTCCTATCTAAGCTAGCGTGGGCCCCATCTTTGCTCAGTCTATCTTTCTGTCTGTGGTTTGTTCTTTCTTCTTGCTTCACCGTCATTATATGTGGGGGGCTGCCTTTTGCTTTGGGGTCTTCTCTGGGGCAGTTTAGATTTCCCTTTCTGTCTTTAGGCTATGTAGTCCTCCGGCTGTGATAGAGGAGCCTAGGGCATCGTAGGAGCTCCCCACGGCTACTGCTAGTTGTGTTGATAGGTTCAGGGGTCTGCAATCCGATAGCTGCCAACTTCTCTGGTTTTCTGGACATAGCTAGCATTTCTATTTTTGCCTCCTACGGTGAATCAATCATAACAATCACCTAGTGTGACAGGTAAGTAGCGACCCCCGTCCCCAGCGATGTCGCTGGTGAGATCTGCCTGTGTGACAGCTCACTAGCGACCACTTAGCGATGTACCAGCGATCCTGACCGCGTCATATCGCTGGTCGGGATCACTGGTACATCGTTAAGTGTGACAGTACCTTAAAACGTTTTGGAAGAATATTCTCTGGTCAGATGAGACAAAAGTAGAGCTTTTTGGGCAAAGGCATCAACATAGAGTTTACAGGAGAAAAAAGGCATTCAAAGAAAAAAACACGGTCCCTACAGTCAAACATGGCGGAGGTTCCCTGATGTTTTGGGGTTGCTTTGCTGCCTCTGGCACCCGACTGCTTGACCGTGTGCATGACATTATGAAGTCTGAAGACTACCAATAAATTTTTCAGCATAATGTAGGGCCCAGTGTGAGAAAGCTGGATCTCCCTCAGAGGTCATGGGTCTTCCAGCAGGACAATGACCCAAAACACACTACAAAAAGCACTAGAAAATGATTTAAGAGAAAGCACTGGAGACTTCTAAGGTGGCCAGCAATGAGTCCAGACCTGAATCCCATAGAACACCTGTGGAGAGATCTAATAATGGCAGTTTGGAGAAGGCACCCTTCTAATATCAGGGACCTGGAGCAGTTTGCCAAAGAAGAATGGTCTAAAATTCCAGCAGAGCAGTGTAAAACTCATTGATGGTTACTGGAAGCGGTTGGTCGCAGTTATTTTGGCTAAAGGTTGTGTAACCAAGTATTAGGCTGAGGGTGCCAAAACTTTTGTCTGGCCCATTTTGGAGTTTTGTGTGAAATGATCAATGTTTTGCTTTTTGCTTCATTCTCTTTTGTGTTTTTTTCATTTAAGACAAATTAAATGAAGATAATACCAAAGAATTTGTGTTTGCAATCATTTTCAGGAAAAAACTGAGTATTATCTGACAACATTGCAGGGGTGTCAATACTTTTGGCCACAACTGTATATAGGAATGTTTAGTGCAGACAGAATGATTTTAGATCTATCTAGGGGTCTCCACTCCCCACTTCCATAGTGATTGAGCTCCCCCCTCCCTCTCCCAGTTGTTGTGCACTTTCATATCCTTCACCCAGCTTGACAAGTTACATCACAAGTGTGAACAAGCCCTAAGGTACTATTACAGTTTAGTGGCATATGAGACTGCATAAAAGTGTTCAAAAATGTATCAGGATTCAATAAGTAATCCTTACTGTATTAGGTGCTTTCTGTGGCATTTCAGTGGTATATACTGTAAGACTACAAAAAAGCATTTACAAATTTGTCTGGATTCAATTAGTCATCCATAGATCATTAGGTGCTTTCTGTGATATTTCTGTGGTATACAAGACTCCAAAAAAGCTTTCACAAATTTTTCAGCATTCAATTACTCATCTATATAGTATTATGTCCTCTGGAGTACATTTCAGTGGTATGTAACCCTCCAAAAATGCTTTGAAAAATTTGTATGTATGTATTCACTTACTCATCCATAGAGTATTACATGCTCTGCGGTACATTTTGATGGTATGTAACTCTCCAAAAAGGGCTGAAAATTGTTTCTGTATTCACTTACCCATCCATAGAGTGTTACATCCTCCTTAATACACCTCTGTGGTATATAACACTTCAAGAAAAAAACTTTTTTGCATTATTTTGCCCATCCATGGCATATTACGTGTTCTGGGGTACATTTTGGTGGTTTGTAACCCTCCAAAAAAGTGCTCAAAAATTTTCAGTATTTAATTACTTATCAGTAGAGTATTACATGCTCTGTTTTACATTTTGGTGTTAAATAACACTACAAAAAACATCAACATTTTTTTCGGTATTATATTGCTCATCCATAGAGTACTAAGTATTCTGGGGCACATTTTAGTGTTAAAAAAAGTGTTGAAATATGTTTCTGTATTCAATTAGTCATTCATATTCTATTACTTTGTCTGAGGTACATATTGGTGGTACATAATAGTCCAAAAAAGCTCTGAAACATTTTTCAGTATTCAATTACGTATACTATTATGTGCTCTGTGGTACATTTTGGTGTAATGTAACTCTACAAAAATGCACTTAAAAATTTGTCTAGATTCAATTAGTCATCTATATAGTTTAGCTGCCTTCTGTGAAATTTTGGTGACATAAAAGACTATAAAAAGTGCTAAAAATTTTGCTGGATTCAATTATTCATCCTCACAGTATTAGGTGCTTTCTATGAAATATTGGTGGCATATAAGAATTCAAAAAAGTGTTGAAAAAAATGTCTGGATTTAATTAGCCATTCTTGCAGTATTAGGTGCTTTCTGTTACACTTTTGTAGCATATAACACTCCAAAAAAGCATTGAAATATATTTCTGGATTCAATTAGTTATCCATACAATATTTGGTGCTTTCTGCTACATCTTGGTGGTTTATAAGACTACAAAAAAGTGTTGAAAAATTGTCTGGTTTCAATTAGTCATCCATAAAGTATTATGTGCTTTCTGCTACGCTAAGGTGGTATATAAAATTCCCAAAAAGTGCTGCAAAATTTGTCTGGATTCAATTAGTCATCCATACAGTATTAGTTGTTTTTTGTTACATTTTGTAGTATATAACACTCAAAAAAACAATTACAAAATATTTTTCAGTGTTCCTCCTCCCTGCTCCTGCTACACAAAAGTCTGGCTCAACACTGAACTTGGACTTATGGACAATTTCATTCTCTATCTGGACTCATAAAATACTCATCCAAATATCAGGGTTGTACAGTAATTGTGTTATGTATTTTCAAAATAAGTGCACCAGCTTCATCAGGTCTGAGTGATCTATGTAATAATGTATGTCGTTTGTATTCTGAAAATTGATGATAAAGCTTCTTTAAGGTCATTATCTTTTACAATGTGCTATTTCAATAAAGTTTTACATGTCAGGTGTGTTTGTGGTATTTGTGACATTGTGTAGTTGATAACGTTGGTTTATTTGGACACACTTTCTGCTAATTATTAGTATTAATGGAAATTTGTTACCTAAAAATTGCTCTTTAACTGCATAGTGGTATTCTGCAGATAAATAGTGTTTTAATCATGTTGGACTGTATAACTGTAATAGCAGCTACAGGCAGAAAATGAGGTTATATTCTCCTTCTAGCTGCTCATTTCCAGTCATCAGGGAGGGGCAGGGAGCTGTAACCGTCTCTGCACACCATACACTGAGGCACTGTAATCAGTCCCCTGCATATTGACTGACAGCCCGCTTTGCAGTATTTGTATGTGCAAAACTGGCTGTCAGTCAAGGTGCTAAGAAATGATTACAGTGCATACACCATATAGTGAGCAGTGACTGTTAAAATTAATGCACTGCCCTGATGACTGCAAGCAAGTGGCTGAAAGGAGAATATAACAATATTTTCTCCCTCTACCTGCTGCTAAAGTTACACCGCTAAACATGGCTAAAATGCTTTTCACTATGTCACAGGTTCCCTTTCAGGTCCATTTGTGATACAATAGGTTGAGCATTGGAAATATGTGAAATTTAAAGTCACAGAGCCCAATATTTGGGAAATTCTGCTCCATAAAAAGGTAGACAACGAACCTAATTAACACAGCAGTCACAGTACTGACACAAAATTGATCATCAGAGACACATGGGTCAGTGACAGGTGGTAGATTTGTCATAGAGACATATAACAAAAATGTCAGATGAAATGTCTGAGTAGGCAAGGAGGACATTGAATAAAAGATAGCCCTCTTTTGGCTAAAAGCTTACAAGACTTGCTATAGACATGCAATAGCAATGTATATCCATTTATGACAAGATCTACAATGTCGTTACACTCAGAAGACACAATCCAACTTCATACATGTCTGCGCTGACTGTGTACTTGGCATCAAGCAGCCTAAGCTTACAGCAAATGTCCTCTAGCTACGATGAACATGAAAAGGTCAATGACCAAAGTATGATGGTTGAACAGCAGGTATGAAAATGCACCAAGGTACATCCAAGCAGAGTTTATGTACAGATGCATTTTATATCTACACGGAATCTAGAGCTTTTTAGACTTGGGCTACTGAGGCAATTCAGCATTGACTTTAACCACAGAAGACAACCTGACTTATTTCCTTCTTGTCTTCCAATATGAGTTTAAGTCTCCTGAGCATTCATGCATCCCTACAACAAGTATCCAAGAAAGAAACGTTGATCTGTTAGTATGCCCAGCAGCTAACCTTGGCATTAACCTGTCAAAACGAGATGTTTAATGGGACATGATCCTACTCTGCTTTTATCAAACCAAGCTGAAAGTTTTAGAAATAGAATTTTAACATCTTGCTTCTTACATTGTATAACCCATGGATATATGCTGAATAAGGACTACACCAGTTGTGAAAAACTTGGGTGATACCTGTTAATAAAAGTAGAAATACTGAATAAACCTATATAGCATTTCTTATGTTGACAGCATCACTGCACTATGCAAATGGAACTTGTAGAACCTAAGATCAAAACAAAATGAGCAAATATCCTGTAGAGAGTAAATAAATAATAATAGTACAAATAAATAAAATAGGTTACTTAGCTAACATTGTTTTGATTGAAAAATTGTAAAAGCCATCCCACCATGTCAAGGTGTTCCCAATCACGACAGTACCCAGAGCCCGACTGGCCATCTGGCAATTCTGGCAAATGCCAGAAGGGCCTGTCTGGTTATGGACTGTCTTGTCTGCTACGTCGCTAACAGAATCAGTGTTTTCAAGACACCCACACTGTTAAGAGTTGTGACGGAGCACCAAGTTGCTGACTCCTTTACTTACCCCAGCAGGCCACGGGTTTCATTAGAAATATTACTCTTGCAGTAAATCTTGCTTTCCTCCATCCAGGGTAATATTAGTAATACATCCCGTCTGGTTCTTGGAGATGGGGACAACGTGGACCTGTGTGATTTCAAATACCAGGGGTGAATTTCAGCCCTAGTCTGTACCTGACGGTACCAAACTTTTAGTTCATCTCACCATTAGTCAGCACGCATAAAAATAGATAAGGGCAGAGCATGGGTCCCGATTATTCAGACATCTCCTTGAGGAAAACTATATAAACAAAATGAACAGGACAAAAAAGGGGATCAGGTCCCACTCTGCCTTTATCTTGTTTTACATCTGTTGATACATAGTGAAGTGAACTGCAAGAGTTAGGTACCGTCTCAATTGGGTACACCTAGTCATGGTAGGATGGTCTTTACGTTTTTTTATCAAAACAATGCTAACTAATAGAGTTGAGCGACTTTTGGTTTTTTAGGGTCGCGTTTCATTTCGTGAAACCCGACTTTTCTAAAAGTCGGGTCGAGCAAGATCGTCCGATTATAGGGAAAAGTCGGGGTCGTCCCGAAACACGAAACCCAATGTAAGTCAATGGGGAATAAAAGTCGGCAGTGAGAGGAGGACAGGAAACACACCTACAGTGCCCATTTGAATGCCAAAAGCATCAATTCTTCTTTCTTAAGCTTGTCAACCTTAATTAACTTCATAATACAAGTTACGCACTGAAAAATGGGGGTTATTTGGCTACAAACTGTGGGGGGGGAGGGCTGGCTCCAGGTTTTCATGTGCCCTGGGCGAAAGAGCGCCCCTTTAACACATACCACAACTCATCATGCTCCGATACGGCAGAGAAATAGCGGTATAGTACAATGAAAAATACCTCACTTTTTACATCTCATGACGAGGCCCATCTATTTCTCCATACAGAATCATTGGTCCCATATAATGTTTGAAACAGTATATGATGAGCTCCACATAATGCTACAGTATATGTTGGTCCCCATGGATGAAGCTCCACTGTCTTATGGGCCCAAATAATGCTCCAAACATAATGGGCCCCATTTCTAATGCTCTAGTGTATAATGGGCCCTGTAAATGCTGCTCCAGTGTCTGATGTCCACCTTTGGAATGTTCCAGTGTATGGTGGGCCCCATCTATCATTCTCCAGAGTATAGTGCTCCCCAAAAATTGCTGTCCCAACATTGAAAACAATCAAATAAGTCTCCTCGCTAGGGAATCCCTGTACTTGTCTGGACAGGTGCTGTAGCTTGCTTAACAGCTCGCCAGCCGTTCTCACGCCCAGTATGGATTACACGTGATTGCACAAAGGTGAGAAAGGGTACTGTATCCCCAGATAACATGTATGGATAGCGTACACATTCAAAATATATGTCTCAGGAGGCAGGCTCAGACGGTGTTAGGCCCAGTATGGATTGCACGTGATTGCACAAAGGTTAGAAAGGGTACCGTATCCCCGGATAACATGTATGGATAGCGTACACATTCAAAATATATGTCTATACAGCATGAGGCAGGCTCAGACGGTGTTAGGCCCAGTATGGATTGCACTTGATTGCACAAAGGTTAGAAAGGGTACCGTATCCCCGGATAACATGTATGGATAGCGTACACATTCAAAATATATGTCTATACAGCATGAGGCAGGCTCAGACGGTGTTAGGCCCAGTATGGATTGCACGTGATTGCACAAAGGTTAGAAAGGGTACCGTATCCCTGGATAACATGTATGGATAGCGTACACATTCAAAATATATGTCTATACAGCATGAGGCAGGCTCAGACGGTGTTAGGCCCAGTATGGATTGCACGTGATTGAACAAAGGTTAGAAAGGGTACCGTATCCCTGGATAACATGTATGGATAGCGTACACATTCAAAATATATGTCTCAGGAGGCAGGCTCAGACGGTGTTAGGCCCAGTATGGATCGCACGTGATTGCACAAAGGTTAGAAAGGGTACCGTATCCCTGGATAACAAGTATGGATAGCGTACACATTCAAAATATATGTCTCAGGAGGCAGGCTCAGACGATGTTAGGCCCAGTATGGATTGCACGTGATTGCACAAAGGTTAGAAAGGGTACCGTATCCCTGGATAACATGTATGGATAGCGTACACATTCAAAATATATGTGTCAGGAGGCAGGCTCAGACGGTGTTAGGCCCAGTATGGATTGCACGTGATTGCACAAAGGTTAGAAAGGGTACTGTATCCCTGGATAACATGTATGGATAGCGTACACATTCAAAATATATGTCTATACAGCATGAGGCAGGCCCAGACGGTGTTAGGCCCAGTATGGATTGCACGTGATTGCACAAAGGTTAGAAAGGGTACTGTATCCCTGGATAACATGTATGGATAGCGTACACATTCAAAATATATGTCTATACAGCATGAGGCAGGCTCAGATGGTGTTAGGCCCAGTATGGATTGCACGTGATTGCACAAAGGTTAGAAAGGGTAACGTATCCCTGGATAAAATGTATGGATAGCGTACACATTCAAAATATATGTCTATACAGCATGAGGCAGGCTCAGACGGTGTTAGGCCCAGTATGGATTGCACGTGATTGCACAAAGGTTAGAAAGGGTACCGTATCCCTGGATAACATGTATGGATAGCGTACACATTCAAAATATATGTCTATACAGCATGAGGCAGGCTCAGACGGTGTTAGGCCCAGTGTGGATTGCACGTGATTGCACAAAGGTTAGAAAGGGTACCGTATCCCTGGATAACATGTATGGATAGCGTACACATTCAAAATATATGTCTCAGGAGGCAGGCTCAGACGGTGTCAGGCACAGTATGGATTTGACGGCCCAGATTACACAGCGGAGGAGCAGGGAGAGGTAAAGATTGCAAATGCTGGGGCCCTGCCCAAGCAAGGGGGGCCCACTCATGGGCGTCGGTACTGGCACTGGGCCCCTCATAGTACAGCGGTGTGTCTGACGGCGGGTGTGCACCACCACCGTCAGAGACACTTGATTGCACTATGAGGGACCCTGTGCCAGTGCCCGTGCCCAAGAGTCGGCCTACCCACCTGTCCAGGGCAACGGCACTCGCATGGTGTCGTGCGGTAGGTGGTGACCCCGGCCATGGGGGGGGGAGGCAGCACAGTTAGGGAGTTTTAGAAAGTGGCATATGTTGATATTGGACATTCAGCTGATGCAAAAGGCGAAATAGGTGAAGTACCAGGAAGAGGTGGACCAAAGCAAGCCATTTTTCTGTCACCCTATGTGTCATCAGGGGAAGGTGGGACAAAATCCTTGGAAACCCATGCGTGGTTCATTTTAATGAAGGTTAGATCATCCACATTTTGGGTTGACAGACGGGTCCTTTTTTCTGTCAGGATTGATCCAGCTGCACTGAAGACTCTTTCCGATAGCACACTTGCAGCTGGGCAAGCGAGCTCCTGTAAGGCATATAGTGCCAATTCAGGCCAGGTGTCCAGTTTAGCGGCCCAATAGTCAAAGGGGAATGACCTGTGTGGGAGAACATCGATATGGGAGGAAAAGTAGTTTGTTACCATAGTTGACAACTGCTGTCTCCTGTCACTTTCCATCGATGCAGTATTACCAGTTGTGTGAGCGGTATTTGAAAAATCAGTCCACAACATTGTCATGAAACCCCTGTCTCCAACGCCACTTCTGCTGTGTGCACCACGAACACCTCTGCCAAGCTGCCCCCGGCCCGTACGGCTCGTGTGAGAACCATCACCGCTGCTGTGTGCTGGGAATGCCTCAAGCAACCGATTTACCAGAGTTGCTTGTTTATTAGCCAATATTAGGTCAAGGTTCTCCTGTGGCATTATATTTTGTAATTTGCCTTTATAGCGTGGATCCAGTATGCTGGCCAACCAGTAGTCGTCATCGTTCATCATTTTGGCAATGCGGGGGTCCCTTTTTAGGATCTGCAAGGCATAATCTGACATGTGGGCCAATGTTCCCGGTGTCAATGATGCACTGCGAGTGCTGGGTGGAGGAGCACTTTCTGGCAAATCCACATCCCTCCAGTCACGCACAAACCCTGTACCAGACCTTGCCACGCCAACATTTTCACTTGCCCCACGAGATGCATCCTCCTCCCCTAAGAAATCATCCCCATCATCCTCCTCCTCCTCCTCTTCTTCCTCCACCTCGTCCAGGAGAGGTCCCTGAGCAGACAATGGCTGAATGTCATCAAGGATTCCCTCCTCCTCTTCCTCCTCATCAACATTGGCTGCAGACGCCTGCTCCTTAAGGTGCGTCAAAGTTTGCATGAGCAGGCGCATAAGTGGGATGCTCATGCTCAGGATGGCGTCGTCTGCGCTTACCAGCCGTGTGCATTCCTCAAAACACTGAAGGACTTTACAAAGGTCTTTCAGCTTCGACCACTGCACACCTGTCAACTCCATGTCTGCTCTCAAAGTGCCTGGCCGTGTATCCTCCCACAAATGCATTATGGCCTGCCTCTGCTCGCACAGCCGCTCCACCATGTGCAGGGTGGAGTTCCACCTTGTTGCAATGTCGATAATGAGGCGGTGGTTGGGAAGGTGGAGCAATCGCTGCAGCTTCTGCATACGAACAGAGTGTACAGGCGACCGGCGGATGTGCGCGCACAGTCTTCGCACCTTCTGGAGCAGGGCTGTTAACTCCGGATAATTTTTGAGGAAGCACTGCACCACCAGGTTCAAGGTGTGAGCCAAGCAAGGTATGTGGCTGAGTTTTGAAAGGGCTATGGCTGCCACAAAATTACGGCCGTTATCACTAACTACCTTGCCTGCCTCAAGATGTACACTGCCCAGCCATGACTCAGTTTGTCGCTTCAAGTACTCGGCCAGCACCTCGGCGGTGTGTCTGTCGCCCAAACACATCATCTGCAACACAGCCTGCTGACGCTTTCCACTAGCTGCTCGATAGGGGGACACATCGTGTGCAACAGTGGCAGCTGCAGATGGAATGCTCGTACGACTGCGCTCTGTGGATGAGCTTTCGCTTCTGGAGGAGGTGGAGGAGGAGGAGGGTCGAACGCCTACAGCCAACTGTTTCCTATACCGTGGGCTAGGCAGCACTGTCCCACCACCGCTGTCCCCTGTGGACCCTGCATCCACCACATTAACCCAGTGCGCAGTGATGGACACGTAACGGCCCTGGCCATGCCGACTGGACCATGCATCAGTTGTGAGGTGCACCTTTCCGCTCACTGACTGCTTGAGTGCATGGACAATGCGGTCTTTCACATGATGGTGGAGGGCTGGGATGGCTTTGCGAGAGAAGAAGTGGCGACTGGGTAGGTCATAGCGTGGTACTGCATAGGCCATGAGTTCGCGGAAAGCTGTGCTTTCCACCAACCGAAAGGGCATCATCTCAAACGAGATTAGTTTGGCAATGTGGGCGTTCAAACCCAGTGTACGCGGATGAGAGACTGAGTACTTTCTTGACCTACTCATAGTGTCTGGGAGGGTGAGCTGGACTTGAGAGCTGCATATGGTGGAAGTAGCGGTGGACAGGGCGGACTGAGAGAGGGTTGATGATGGTGATGGAGTTGGTGTTCTTTCTGATGGCCTAGAATTAGTCTTTCGTTGATATAACAGTGGGATTCCTTGACTGCTGTGGCCTTGCAACGACACCTCAACATTTGCTGCTGTGCTAACCGGTGGGCTTACAGTGGGGGAAACAATGTAGCGTTGCTGACTACCTTCGTTGTGATCAATTGCACATGTGGCACTTGAGGTTTGGTGTTGTGTCCACGCTTGCAAGTGCATGCTGGTTAAATGTCTAAGCATGCAACTGGTATTCAAATTTTTCAGATTTTTCCCTCGGCTAAAGGTCTTTGCGCACTTCTTACAGATAACCTTGGCCTGATCATGAGGATTTTGTTCAAAAAAGTGCCACACTGCACTCTTCCTACTTTGGCAGACATTTTGCGGCCTAGCACGCTGTGATCTTTTGACCCTCTGGACAAGCTGTCCAGCAACTCTTTTGATGTTTGGAACCTGTCTTTGGAGTGCTCCGGGCCTGCCAGATAACAGCTGTTGCGATGTCGATGTCTGCTGTGGATGCTCCTCATCTGAGCTATTGGAAGCAGCACCCTCTTCCCCCAATGGATGCCAATCTGGGTCAACAACTGGGTCATCCATCACCTCCTCTTCTATGTCATGTGCACCTTCCTCTGTGTCACCGTGTATGGTGGTATAGTGTGCGGGAAGGGGCACCTGAGTCTCATCAGGGTCAGAATCTGGCTCTGTACACTGCGAGGACAATGTAGTGCTCTGAGTGAATGTACCAGCAGAATCATCCATCAGCGGCTGTGCATCAGTGCACTCCATGTCAGATTCATCTTGGCCTGGGTAATTCACCATTTCACTTGATAATCCAGGCATGGTATGTGAAAACAGCTCCATGGAGTAATCAGTAGTATGGCCTGCGTCATCCTTCAATCTTGGTTGGGGTGAAGGACACAAGGAAAGGTGTGGTTCATGAACATGAGCCTCCAATGACGACTCAGTGCTTTTACTTTTTACAACTGAAGAAGAGGAGGCGATAGAGCTGGAGGCTGAGTCAGCAATGTAAGACAAAACTTTTTCCTGATGCTCTGGCTTTAAAAGCGGTTTGCCAACTCCTAGAAAACTAAGCGTTCGAGGCCTTATGTAGCCAGACGATGACGCAGGCTCAACACCTCCTGCATTCGGTCCTATTTTGCTCTTGCCACTACCATCAGATCCACCACCAACATCATCATTACCAGCTGCCAACCCCCGCCCAATTCCACGGCCTCTTCCACCAGCCTTCCTCATTTTTGGTAGAAATGTAGACAAAATCCAACAAACTATATAGTATGTAAAACAAGGTGTCTAAAGGACAGGGGAGATTTTGAATTTCTGCACACACTTTTGGACACTGGACACTTTTGGATTGTGTGAGGCCCACTGATATCTGAGCGCTATGTGACAGGCTCGATGGCACAGCTGTGACCTAAGTGACTAGAGAATAAGTGAGATTTTGAATCTCTGCACACTCTTTTGGACACTGGACACTTTTGGATTGTGTGAGGCCCACTGATATCTGAGCGCTATGTGACAGGCTCGATGGCACAGCTGTGACCTAAGTGACTAGAGAATAAGTGAGATTTTGAATCTCTGCACACACTTTTGGACACTGGACACTTTTGGATTGTGTGAGGCCCAATGAATATCTGAGCGCTATGTGACAGGCTCGATGGCACAGCTGTGACCTAAGTGACTAGAGAATAAGTGAGATTTTGCATCTCTGCACACACTTTTGGACACTGGACACTTTTGGATTGTGTGAGGCCCAATGAATATCTGAGCGCTATGTGACAAGCTCGATGGCACAGCTGTGACCTAAGTGACTAGAGGATAAGTGAGAGTTTGAATCTCTGCACACACTTTTGGACACTGGACACTTTTGGATTGTGTGAGGCCCAATGAATATCTGAGCGCTATGTGACAAGCTCGATGGCACAGCTGTGACCTAAGTGACTAGAGGATAAGGGAGATTGGATTGCTTTTAAAAAAGCAGTTTGCGGAGCAGTGGGTAAACAGCAATGCCAGCCTGTCAGGAAGCCTTAAAAGGCAGCCCAACAACCAACACCACTGATACACCACTATATAGCCTCCCCTTGCACTGCACACAGTGACTGGTGTGTTGTGCAGGCCAAATTGCTATCAGCAGCAGAAGCAGTTTTTTTTTCTTCTCAGCAGGACAAAAAAAAAAAATTGGGATTGCTTTTAAAAAAGCAGTTTGAGGCCCAATGAATATCTGAGCGCTATGTGACAGGCTCGATGGCACAGCTGTGACCAAATTGACTAGAGGATAAGGGAGATTGGATTGCTTTTAAAAAAGCAGTTTGCGGAGCAGTGGGTAAACAGCAATGCCAGCCTGTCAGGAAGCCTTAGAAGGCAGCCCAACAACCAACACCACTGATACACCACTATATAGCCTCCCCTTGCACTGCACACACAGTGACTGGTGTGTTTGCAGGCCAAATCGCTAGCAGCAGAAGCAGTTTTTTGGTCTTCTTCCCTGTCTAACGCTCTCCCTACAGAATCAGCAGCAACCTCTCCCTATACTGAGATCGGCAGAAGTAAGATGGCGGTCGGCGTGCACGCCCTTTTATACCCCCTGTGACGCCCACCAAAGCAAGCCAATCACTTGCATGCCCTTCTGAAAGATGGTGGTGACCCGTGCCTATGTCATCACGTTGCCCACAGTGTCCGTTGATCCTGATTGGCTGAAAAAGAGCGCAAAACAAACTTTTGAAACGCGACTTTGGCGCGTAAGTCGCCGACCTCGTGGCCGACCTCATCCTAGGGTCGGGTATCGTTTCATGAAACCCGACTTTGTCAAAAGTCGGCGACTTTTGAATTTTTTCGACCCGTTTCGCTCAACTCTACTAACTAAGTATCTTATGTTATTTACGCGTACTATTACTATTTACTTATTCAACATGGTGTATTTTCTCATTTTGTTCTCATCTTGGATTCCACAAATATCCATTATCGTCCACTGGCTTTTCTTGTTAACTGGCCACAGTGTGAATGCCCTTACAAATTGCACTTATACAAACATAAACTGTGGCTCAATTTTTTTTACGTTTTGGATATTTGTGCAGTGAGAACCTTATTCACTTGATATCATGAGCACGTTAACTACACAAATAAGATGCAGAATGTTTTTTATGCCGAATCTACTAGAGATGCGCAGATGTGGCTAGATTTGAATTCGCGAAATGAGTGAACTTACCCTGGAATTTTCGATTAGCAGCAACTTAATTCTCCGTGAATTAAATGTTCTTTATTATGCTCTTGGATCTCTCCAGATCACATAGAATAATAAGCTTAAGATGTAGAAAAATATATTTACAGAGCCCAGCATAAATGAGTACACCACCATTGAAAAGCACAATTTTATTCAATATTTCAGTGAATACAAGAATAATTTCCAGAATTTTGACAAGGCTGAGTTTCATACAACATTTTTTAACCCATAACATGAAAGTAAGGTTAATAATATAACGTTCAGTACAAAATCTTCTGTTTTTCTCAAATTAGTTGCTGCAAAAATAATTATACCTCACATCTAGTATTTTGCATGAACGCAAAGATTTTTAAGGACAACATCAAGTCTTCTAGGCATGGAATTAATAAGTTGGTGATGTATTGCAACTTCTGTCTTTTTTCATTTTTCAAGAACAAACTCATGTATAGACTGAATGCTAGATTGAGAGTGATACTCAACATGTTTCTTCAGAATTCTTCATATGTGTTCAATTGAGTTCAGATCAGGAGACCTACTTGGCCATTGAATCACTTTCACCCTCTTCTTCAGAAATACAACAGATGTGTGTCTGGATCACTGGCATGTTAGAAAAGTGCACATCTACTAAAAGCATGGAGTGATAATGTGACATCCCAGAGTCCAGTTGTCACAGTGACATTGCCTCCCTCTAAAAGGTGAAGTCATGCTTGGAGGCAGAATGGGGGCCCAATGCCAGATAACATAGATTAAATCCCAATTCCTGCTGCAGGTCAGAAAAGGGAGTTGCCTTATAAATTCTGGCCAGCAGATGGGGTTGGTGAGTCAGCTAGAAATCAGCTGAGGGAGTTGCATGGAAACGAGAGCAGCTGTGAGGGAATGACAAGAAAGTTAAACCTGAGGTAAAAAGATCTTTCTGGAAGGTCCAGTCAGTTCAAGAGAGGGAGCTGATCTGTGAGGAGTTGAAGACAGGGAGCTGATCTGTGAAGAGGGAAAGGACACGAGCAGAGACAGAGAGGCTCTGGGGAAGCTAAAAACTGCGTATAGCAGACCCCAGAGTGAAGCGCTAATAGAGATAAAAGGGACGTCAGCGTCCTTGGTGGTCAGGAGCTGTATGTCCTGACCACTGAATCTGAAAGTACAGGGGACTGTAAGCTCCTGTGCAACATTGAACACCTGAGAGCACGGCAGCGGATAAGAAGCCCGGGGCTGACGGTGAAAAGGACGGTACCCGTGGAATTGGCTCACACTGACAGCCGTACAGGCTAGAGAAATCATCACAAATAGAGGGCCTCAGCTTAGTTATAAACAGCAGAGACAGACACACAAAGTGCAGAAGGAAGGTCCCAAACCCCCACCTGGCAAGGTGGATCCCCTGAATGCCTCCAGGCGAGCCGGACTCATTCCATCACCTGTATGTGTGTATGTGGTACTCCGGATTGCTGCCTATTGCCAGTAAAAGGTAAAGAAACTGTACCTCTCTGTGTCCTCTCATTTCTCTGCACCCCAACGTTCACAGTCATCTTCACTATTAATCTAACATCTTTGCTCTGGGACTATTGCTCTACCTGTGGAGAGCTATTTTCACCTCAGCTGCGACGCACCAACAGTCTCAGGGGAACAACACCGCAGCGCTGGTCATCTCTGACCAGAATACCACAGGTGGCGTCACGTATTTAATCATCTATAAATTTTATCTTCATTTTTACAACATCTAACAACATCTCAAACAACTTTTCCCCTTCCCCAATTTTATTTAATGGACACCCCAGGGCCATGGACCGGGTCACCGCCGCCTTGACACCGTCCCCCATTGAAGTCAACGGGCCTGGTACCGAGGACCCCAAGGCCCTGCTGCTGCATGCTGCCGCAGCGCCTGGGCGCTCCAATAGTAGCATATTTTGACTTACACGAGGCTCTTGAGTCATGATTACAGAATGTCAACTTGCAAGTGGAGAAAGTTGGTTCAGGAGGGTTGCTTAGCTGGGTCAAAGCTACAAAAGGCTGTTAACATGACAAAACAGGAGACAGAGGTAAAATCAGAATGTAGCCAAGTTCTAAATCATAAGGATGGAGTCAAAGAAAGAATTATCATGCAGATGAAAGGTCAATGGAGTCCCAGCTCAGCAAAAAATTATAGCTGACATGATCGGGTAGCAAAAATACAAGGTATCAATTAGAGGAAGTAAGACCTATATGTGACATCTTATGAAGAGAATGGTAAATTGAAAAACGGTCACAGGAGCGCTGGATAGAGACTCAGATACAGATGTTCGGTTTAACCACAACGCGTTTCATTGTGGTTAAACCGAACATCTGTGTCTATATCCAGCACTCCTGTGACCGTTTTTCCATTTGCCATTGCCTTTGATCCTACTCCGGAGGTTTATGGCTGGAGCTGCGGCAGGACTTGGCTTTCCCTTCCACTCCCCAGGCTACCTTCCTAGCGCTCCCCTGTGACCGCTAATATCTGACCTTCATCTTAAGAAGAGAGACTGATGGGGGTTTAAAGAGGGTAGAGACCAATGATGGTCTTGACTTCAACTGACAGGAGAAGATGCGTCTGACCGGGATCCAAGAAGTAACATTTCTTCTTATGGAGAGTGGTATGTTAAGCATGCCAATATGAGGAGACTTAAAGCTGCAATTCTTCTCTGGGAAATTTGAAAATTGTCTCTTCAGAGAGGAAGAGGACTAGAACTCAAGTGCCACCTATAGGAAGTAGCAATCCTGGAAGTCAATGTCGACCCTTTAATGAGCCTTGTTACATGGATGACTGAGTTCACCGCAGTTCAAGCTCAGTGACTTCACTGCAGATCACGTTGAGAGATTGAACACAGTGACTTTTTCCCACATTGCTGAGGTCACCACAGTTCAGCCCCACGGGGAGTGCAGCCTCAGTGACCTACAGTAACCTTGATGATGTTACCACAAGTCACTGAAGCTGCGCTTGCAGCAGCTGATTCTCAGCCTGGATGATCGCATCTTGTCACTGTCCAATTTGAAAACTGTTTCACCCTCTAGACATGGATTATGGCGTGACACAGAACAATGGAGAGGTGAAGTATATTATTTTTTATTTTTGCTTCATTACGAGAAATGAGGGATTCAGTGGAATTAGGCATTTGGCGAGTATAACTGTGTTTGTTGTTTTTAAATAAAAATGGAAAAGTGTGTTTTGTTTTACTTCTAATAAAGAATTTTATTCTGGCTGTGGCTTTATTTACCAGATAACAATAGGATTAGTAATGGATAAGTGTCTTATAGACCCCTCTCTATTACTGAGCCATGGACTTGATGTCACCAGACAATACAAAGGTAACATCAACCCCACAAACATGACCCCACTTGTCAGTGCTACAGGGCAAGTGGGAAGAGCCAGGCAAAGTGCCAGAATTAGCACTTCTAATAGATGTGCTTTTTTGGGCAGCTGTGGGCTATTTTTAGGCTAGAGGGGGTCAATATCTATGGCCCCTTACCAGCTTGAGAATACCAACCCCCAGCTGTCTGATTTAGCAAGGCTGATTGCCAAAAATGATGGGGACCCCACCCCATTTTTTAAAATTATTTAAAATATTTTAAAAAAATCAGCTGTGGGTTGCAGCTGTCAGTTTTTCCTGGCTGATTAAAAAATACAGGGGAACCTTTTCATTTATTTACTTATAGCACAGACAGTGAGTGATGAATACTCCCATCAGCTGCTCCTGCTCTCACTGTTATCAGTGGCAGCAGGTGTAGGCTGACTGGAGTAATATTCCCAAAATCGCCACATGCTGTCATTCTTCTCACTTGAGTACAACTGTAATCATTCTTCCCTGCTTGTGCTGATAGTGTCACAGCAGGGAATAATGATGAGAGTCATCTTCAGCATCAGGCGCCAGGGAACAGCGCTTACTGTACTGCTGCTTCCCTTGTGCCCCCCTTGTGGTACTGATGCAGTACATGGGCATCTCACGTGTCACATACATGGGCACTGACATCTCTGATAGATATTTCCAGTACTGGAAAAAGATGGTAACTAGCAAAGACTAGGCAGACAGCTGCAGGCTGATATTAACAGCCTATGAAGGGGCCATGATATTGGCTCAGTGGACCCAGAAAAGGTGCATCTATAAAATGTGCTAAATCGGGCACTTAGCCTCACTTTTCATGTAGCAGTTGCAGTTCGGGTAATGGTGGGGGGTTGATGTCACCTGTGTATTGTCAAGTGAAATCAAGCCCAGAGGTTAGTAATGGAGAGGCGTCTATAAGACACCCCCATTACTAATTCAATAGTGATATTATAAAAAACCACACAAATACCTACAATAAAGTCATTTATTTGAAATAATGACAGATTATTTTATTGAATCTAAATTAAACCATACTCACTGAACGCCTAATACACTGAAGCCAACATCTCCTGAAACAAAAATAAAATATTAAACCACAATATTAATTACCTGTCCACCGAGAAGATAATAATCCATAATGTCCCACGATGATCTTGATGACTTTGAGAGCAGTCATTGATATAACTGCTCGCAAAGACAGCCGGTTATTCAATGACACAGGAGGTAATCACTCCTGCAGTGTATAGCACTAAGATGCCGTGAGAGAGTTATCAAGAGTTCAGCAACTGATCAGTGCTGGTGATCTCACGGCACCACCGCTGTGTGAAAAAGTTCACTGGAGTCCATCATTAACTCTTGTGACCTCACTCACAGGAGCTCAGTGCTTTGCACTGTGGGAGCAATGACACTCCTTTTATTGTATTGCCAGCGGCCAGTTAGAGCATTCACATCTCCCGATGTGACTGTTCTACAAGTGAGATCACCATGTGACACTCTGGATTACGTGAAGGTGAATATATGGTGGTTTATTATTTTTGTTTTTTTATAGGAGACATGGGCCTCGGAGATTGGGCGTCAAGGAGAGTAGATGTTGTTTTTTATTTTAGATTTTTTTTCAGGAGACAAGGGCGTCGGGATTTGGTGTTAGATGAGAATAATGTGTTTGTTATTTTTATTTGAATATGTATTTAATTAATTTACATTTTTTCTAGCTACTTCATCCATTAGTGACTCCTGCCATCACTGTTATCAGTAACAGCAGACATAGCCTGATGGGAGGAGTAGTCTCATCTCATCACCCGGCACCTGCTTATCTGTGGTAAGCATTTACCGTGGGTCACAGCTGCGGATCACAGTATCTCTGTGGGGTCATGCTGACATCTGACAGCGTGACCGCGCAGCGCTCTGACGGTGATAAGATTTTTGCTTTTTAAGTTTGTGCACATGCGCCTGCTGACTTGAGACTACTTTTCCAATCAGCAGCATTTGTTGTCACTGTTATCTGTGACAGGAGACGTAGCCTGGTGGGAGGAGTAGTCTCATCAACTGCTGCCCGCAGACCTGCAGTGAGCTTTTTACCACGGGTCACAGTATCTCTGCGGGGTCATGCTGACATCTGACAGCTTGAACCTGCAGCGCTCTGACAGAGGTAACTGATATGAATGGGTCACCGAGGAGGATAGCAGGACTAGGCTAAGCCACCAGAAAACCAGCGAGGTTGGTAACTTAGTGGATTGCAGACCCCTGATCCTATCCACACAACTAGCAGTAGCCGTGGAGAGTACCAATGATGCCCTAGACACCTCGGCACAGCCAGAGAACTAACTCAGCCTAAAGCAAGAAAGGTGAAATCTAAGCTACCCCGGAGCAGATCCCAAAGGAATAGACAACCCCCAAACATATATTGTCGGTGAGAGGAGATGAGAACACAAACGCAAGCAGAAAAATAGACAGAGCAAATGATGGGGCCCAAACTGACTAGACAGGACAAGAAAGGAAAGACACTGTCTGCAATCACACAAAAACCCTGAAAAATCCAACACATCTGATGTACAAAAAACACCGAATTCACACGACTTCACCCCCACTATATCAGCACTCTGCTATATACTGAAAGCAAAGCAAAAAGAGACCAATATAACAGGGGACAGAACAAACTGACAAAAGCAGTAACATATGGTCAGTGATCCAGCACAGCCCCAGCAGGAGCAAGCTGACCCGCACAAAGCAGAATTAGACAAAACCAGGTCAAGTGCAAAAGGATTAGCAAATGAATCACTTAGCTGAACCATGCAGAAACAGAGCAGGAGACATCAGACCTCAGAAGGCACAGGAAGAAAATCACCAGCAGGGATTGAAGGAAATCAGCTGTCTTAAATACACCAGTCAGAAACCCCAGATCTCCAATCGCCATCATCATTATCAGGTGGCAAGCATCTGTCAATCTGACCAGCTCCACTACCTCCAGTAACCACCAGAGGGAGCCCAGAAAGAGAACTCACAACACCTCTATCAATCTGACCAGCTCAACTACCTTCAGTAACCATCAGAGAGAGCCCAGAAAGAGAATTCACAACAGTACCCCACTTGAGGAGGGGTCACCGAACCCTCATCCACGCGACCAGGCCGGTCAGGATGGGCCCGATGAAAAGCACGAACCAATCTTTCGGCATGAATATCAGAAGCAGAGACCCAAGAATTATCCTCCTGGCCATAACCCTTCCACTTGACCAAGTACTGAAGTCTCCGTCAAGCCAGACGGGAATCCAATATCTTCTCTACTTCATACTTCAAATTACCCTTAACCAGTACAGGGTCAGGAGGCGCCGCCATGGGAACTACTGGCTCCACAAACCTCTTCAACAAAGATTTATGAAAAACTTTATGAATCTTAAACGTAACTGGAAGAGCCAAACGGAAAGAAACCGGGTTAAGGATTTCCAAAATCTTATAAGGTCCTATGAATCTTGGCTTGAATTTTGGAGACGCAACCTTCATAGGAATATTTTTTGAAGACAACCAAACCATATCACCCACTTTAAACCGAGGACCAATGGACCTATGACGGTTGGAAAACCGTTGGGCCTTTTCCTGAGAGTGGGACAACTTATCCACTACTTGGTCCCAAATCTTCTGCATTCTCTCTACCACTGAATTCACACTTGGGCAGGCCAATGATTCCACTTGCCCTGAATCAAATCGAGGATGAAACCCAAAGTTACAGAAAAAAGGTGACATCAAAGTGGCAGAACTAGCCCTATTGTTTAGCGCAAATTCAGCGAAGGGCAAAAATGAGACACAGTCATCCTGATCAGCAGATGCGAAATATCTCAAATAGGATTCCAAAGTCTGGTTTGTTCTCTCAGTCTGCCCATTGGTCTGAGGATGAAATGCAGTGGAGAAAGATAACTGAATTCCCAGTTTGGAACAAAAGGCTCTCCAAAATCTGGAAACAAACTGGACTCCTCTGTCCGACAAAATGTTCTCAGGAATCCCATGCAAATGAACCACCTGTTGTAAAAACAAGGGCACCAACTCAGAAGAGGATGGCAACTTTGGGAGTGGTACAAGATGGACCATCTTAGAAAATCTATCACAGATCACCCAGATAGCAGTCATTTTCTGAGAGACAGGAAGATCAGAAATAAAATCCATTGAGATAAGGGTCCATGGCCTCCTGGGCACCGGCAGGGGCATCAACAAACCACTAGAAAGAGAACAAGGATTGGACCGAGAACAAGTCCCACAGGACTGCACAAAATTCCAGACATCACGAGATAAGGCAGGCCACCAAAATGACCGACTCACCAAATCTCTGGTACCAAAAATACCTGGATGACCTGCCAAAGTGGAGCAATGAATTTCAGACATTACTCTTTTCCTCCACTGGTCAGACACATACAATTTTCCCATAGGGCAACATTCAGGTTTGTCCTCCTGAAATTCCTCCAGGGCACGTCTCAAATCAGGTAAGATGGCGGAAAGAACTACACCCTCATTTAGAATGGTAGTAAGCTCGGTCACATCAAGAGAATCCACAAAGAAACTCCTAGAAAGGACGTCCGCCTTAACATTCTTAGGGCCCGGAAGAAAAGAGACCACAAAATTTAAATGCGTGAAAAGCAAGGCCCACCTAGCCTTTCTAGGATTCAAGCGTTTAGCTGATTCAAGATAAATCAAATTCTTGTGGTCGGTGAGGACAACAACTTGATGTCTAGCTCCCTCCAACCAGTATCTCCACTCTTCAAATGCCCATTTCATGGCCAACAAATCCCGATTCCCCACATCATAGTTAAGTTCAGATGGGGAAAATTTTCGAGAATAGAAGGCACACGGATTCATCTTAGAAGTCACTGGATCTCTTTGGGACAAAACGGCTCCTGCACCAATCTCAGAAGTATCTACCTCCACCTGAAATGGGAGTGAGACATCAGGTTGCCGTAGAACCAGAGCAGAAGTGAATCTCCGCTTAAGCTCCTGAAATGCCGAGGCTGCCTCTGGAGACCAATTCACATCAGCCCCCTTTTTTTGGTCAAAGCAGTCAGTGGTTTAACAATACCAGAAAAATTACTTATAAATTTACGGTAGAAATTAGCAAAACCCAAAAAGACAGCAGGTTGCCGTAGATCAAGAGCAGAAGTGAATCTCCGCTTAAGCTCCTGAAATGCCGAGGCATCCACTTTCGGAATTTTTGAAAATATAACTCTGCAGAATCCTTACCCTGGTTCAATGCCAATAGGGTTTTCTCAGCTTGATCAATAGCATTAGGTTCATCATACAACAGGGCTTGAAAAAATGCGTCCACATTAGCCAGAATAGAATCTCCGGGTGTCAAAGAAAGGGCCCAATCCTGGGGATCGCTGCGCAGCAGGGAGATGACAATTTAACCTGCTGCACAGAGCTCCCCGATGAGTTAGGTTTCAAAGCAAAAAATAGTTTACAATTATTCTTAAAATTCAAACATTTAAACCGATCCCCAGAAAACACATCAGGAGTAAGGATTTTTGGTTGAACAGCACATGATTGAGCGAGATAGGCAGAAATTCCCTGCACTTCAGCAGCGAGGTGCTCAACACGATCAGACAATTGCTTAGTCTCCATTTAGACAAAAATATCCTCCTACGGCCCCAGAAAAAAAAGAGGAAAAAATATACAAAAAAATTCTGACACTTTTGTTTTTTTTAATTCTTGCCTTCTTTAGAGTACCCTAGAGTCTACAGTGCGGCTGGTGATTCTGTTATGAATGGGTCACCGAGGAGGATAGCAGGACCAGGCTAAGCCACCAGAAAACCAGAGAGGTTGGTAACTAAGCGGATTGCAGACCCCTGATCCTATCCACACAACTAGCAGTAGCCGTGGAGCGTACCTACGATGCCCTAGATGCCCCGGCACAGCTGGAGAACTAACTCAGCCTAAAGCAAGAAAGGTGAAATCTAAGCTGCCCCGGAGAAGACCCCAAAGGAATAGACAGCTCCCAAACATATATTGTCGGTGAGACAAGATGAAAACCCAAACAAAGGCAGAAAAATAGACTGAGCAAATGATGGGGACAAAACTGACTAGACAGGACAGGAAAGGAAAGGCACTGTCTGCAATCACGCAAAAACCCTGAAAAATCCAACACGTCTGATGCACAAAAAACACTGAAGTCACACAACTGCGCCCCCACTATATCAGCACTCTGGTATATACTGAAAGCAAAGCAAAAGAGACCAATATAACGGGACAGAACAAACTGACACAAGCAGTAACATATGGGTGGTGATCCAGCACAGCCCCACCAGGAGCAAGCTGACCTGCACCAAGCAGAAATAGACAAAACCAGATCAAATGCAAAAAGATTAGCAAATGAACCACTTAGCTGAGCCATGCAGGAACAGAGCAGGAGACAGCAGACCTCAGAAGGCACAGGAAGAAAATCACCAGCAGGGATTGAAGGAAGTCAGCTGTCCTAAATACACCAGTCAGAAACCCCATATCTCCAATTGTCATCATCATTATCAGGTGGCAAGCCTCTGTCAATCTGACCAGCTCCACTACCTCCAGTAACCACCAGAGGAAGCCCAGAAAGAGAATTCATGACAAGTAACGATCTACCGGTGGTAACCTTACTGCGGATCAGAACGGGCACGCTGGTGTTTCCCATGCTGTCACACAGCATGGGAAATACCATGCTTGTGTTGTGTATGCGCTTGTTTTTTGCCTCCTATTGACTCTAGTGACGTTTGGCTATAATTGGGAAATATTCAGTGATTATTGCAAATTTGGCGATCGAGAGCCAAACCAAATGTTTAAATATTCGCTCATCTCTACTGATAAACAATTATATTAAAACCACCTGCCTAATATTATCTACTGTAGGTCCCCTTTATGCTTCCAAAACAGCTCTAACTAGTTGACGTCACAAGATTTCTTAAGCCATCCTATGCTATCTGCTATTGAAACATTAGTAGCAGATCCAACAACTTACAAGATGTGGCCTCCTTGGTTTAGACTTGCTTTTTCAGACTTGTTTTTCATAACATGCCAGAGATTCTGTAAGGGATTTAAAATAGAGAATTTGGAGACCAAATTATCATCCTGAATTGTATTTTTTCTAAAGCCTTTCTTAAACAGCTGTTGGTCTGTACAATATTTAGGCAGGTGGCGCATGTCAATAAAACAACCATATAAATTACAGGCAAAGTTTCCCAGCAGAAACTTTGGGTACCCATAAACGTACAGTATGTTTACTGGTTGACCTTCCTCCTGGGTAATGGAGACACAAGAACTGCCGAATTGGCGATGCGTAGTCATCTAGCTATCACTATTTGATTCTTATCAATGTTCCTAAAATCCTTTTCATTTCTCCTGTTTCCATCACATCAATTTCAAGAACAAACTATTTGCTTGCTGTCTGACATATTCCACCTCATGAGAGGTGCCCTTTCCATGAGCAATTGTTATTATTGTTTTCCAATTTGTGGTTTTAATGTTGTATTTATAGATTACACATAGTTACAAAGTTTTTCAACCTTCATTACAAACTAGGTTAATTAACAACATTTGCAAACTTTCTGCTGTTCGCGATAAACCAATTAAACAAGAATGATTTGATTAAATCACATAACTCATAATAAGTTTCTCCAAATTCAATACAAAATGTCACTTATGCAGGCTTAGAATTTCTCAATTGCTTCATGACAAGGGCCTTTGGCTGCAATGACCTTCTGCAAACATGAAGCCTAGACTTGTTTACTAATATTCTTTCTGTGTTGCAACCACAATTCTTCAAATCACACCAAAAATTTTCTAAAGGATTTAAGTCAGGCACCTGATGCCTACTTCAGAATCTTATAGACCTTTTTTGGCACCAAGCTTTGGTGGACTTTGTGATAGGTTTGAGATCTATGTTCTGTTGAAAGGTCCAACCACTCCTATGGTTCCGCTTCCTCGCAGAAGCCACGGATGTTTTCTTGTAGGTGTAGGATTTCCTGACATTTGATTGAGTACATTTTACCTTCCATCAGTGCAATAGAAAACAAATCAGGCCCAAACCTTTACTAAGCCACAACTTTGCTTCACCGTAGGCAGTATTTTTTTAAATATGCTTTATTCTTCCTTCTTTGGATTTACTACTGATCCATAGTCGCAAAAAGATCAAGTTTTGTTTCATCATTCCACAAAACAGCATTCCAAAACTTGGTTTTGAGCAAAGTGAAGTTGACTTTTCTTGTGCTCTGAGTCAGTTGAAGCCTACATCTTGGAATTATGACGTGAAGACCTTCAGCTGTTATTAGGCTCCCCACTGTGATAACTGAAAGCCTAGTGTCTGCTGCCACCAAATCTTGCTGCATATCTTTTGCAGTCTCACATTTCACCATGTGCCTCCTCAGCAATCTGACAACAGCCAAAAATTGCACCTTTTTTTGTACCATATATTTAATGTATCTAGTAGTCTTTTACTTTGAAGTTGCAAATTATATTTTCAACTGTAATTTTAGGGACATTCAATGCTTTTTGTTTAGTATCTTTTTTCTTGTTTGTGCAAGGTGATGATCTTTTCTCTTAATCATTTGGATCACTCTCTTGACTTAGTTATTTTTTTAACATGCAATCAAATGTCACAGTTAGATGGACTAGCTGGTGGCACTAAACTAATGCCGATCGGTATAAATATTTACCAAGATCCAGTTGTTTACACAGGCAGATGCAGGAAACAATATGCACTGATGGTTCAGTGCACATTGGCTGTCAATATTCTCAGCAGCGCAGGTTCTGTTTGCAAAGTACAATGTGCTGACGAGAATTATGTTCTTTTCTGCTGAGATCATTTCTCTCAATAAACAAACATTTTGCTTGTTCAATGGGTGATTGGCAGCCCAAATAAAATCAAAGATTATTTGTGAAATGAGCATTCTTTAGAGTGCTCGCTCATGATAATCTTTCAGTGTAAGATTTAACGCAGACGTCTGTGGATTTTGGTTCAACCATGGACTGCAAGACTTGGACTGGTTGCTAGTGATGAGTGAGTATACTTGTTGCTCAGGTTTTGCCAAACATGCTCGGGTGGTCTCTGAGTATTGTGGCGTGCTCGGAGATTGCATTTTCGTCATCTCCGCTGCATGATTTGAGACTGCTAGACAGCTTGAATACATGTGTGGAATGCCTGTTTGTTAGGGAATTCCCACATGTATTCAGCCTGTCTGCAAGTCACAAATCATGCAGCGGAGATGACGAAAACTAAATCTCCGAGCACGCCAAACTACTTGGAGACCATCCAAGCATGCTCTGGGAGACCCGAGCAATGATGCTTCTTGCCCATCACTGCTGGCTGCCTGTCTTCCGACCAGAACTTGAGAGACATGAGAAATATATGAATCTGACATGCTCGAGTCGGGAGACCCTTGGTCAGTTCGTACATTGCGGTCCATGATAACACCGATATCTACATACTTCTCCATTGATCCTGAATGCACTTTAATTAAACTTCTAGCCAGTCCAGGTAATGTGTGATCTCTAGCTCACCTAATGCAACTAATGAAACTCTTAATGTGCCAGAGACAACACCTGATTTGCAATTATCTCTTTTTATAAGATTATCTTCAGGGGTTTGAATAATTCTGAGACTGCGGCAGTCAGTAAAAATCTGCTGAATTTGGAGAATTCATTTGTTATATTAGTTGTTTTGAGCTATTTACATTATTCTATTTTCACTTGATTTTTGCAAACAAGAAAATGTGCTAATAAACCTAATTTGCAATTGTTTAGTATGAGAATAATGGGGATAAATGTAAGGTCGTGCACTTGGGTAGAACGAACAAGATGTATAATTATGTGCTTAATTGTAAAACACTGGGCAAAACTGTCACTGAAAAAGACCTGGGTGTATGGGTGGACGACAAACTCACATTTAGTGGCCAGTGTCAGGCAGCTGCTGCAAAGGCAAATAAAATAATGGGATGCATTAAAAGAGGCATAGATGCTCATGAGGAGAACATAATTTTACCTCTATATGTCACTAGTGCGACCACACTTAGAATACTGTGTACAGTTCTGGTCTCCAGTGTATAAGAAAGACATAGCTGAACTGGAGCGGGTGCAGAGAAGAGCGACCAAGGTTATTAGGGAACTGGGGGGTCTGCAATATCAAGACAGGTTATTACACTTGGGGTTATTTAGTTTGGAGAATCGAAGGCTTAGGGGTGATCTTATTACAATATATAAATATATGCAGGGACAGTACCAAGACCTTTCTAATGATCTTTTTACTCTTAGACCTGTGATGAGGACAAGGGGGCATCCTCTACGTCTGGAGGAAAGAAGGGTTAAGCGTAATCACAGACGCGGATTCTTTACTGTAAGAGCAGTGAGACTATGGAACTCTCTGCCACATGATGTTGTAATGAGTGATTCCCTACTAAAATTTAAGAGGGGACTGGATGCCTTTCTTGAAAAGTATAATATTACAGGGTATATACACTAGTTTCCTTAATATTGCGTTGATCCAGGGAGCTAGTCTGATTGCCGTATGTGGAGTCGGGAAGGAATTTTTTTCCCCAATGTGAAGCTTACTGTTTGCCACATGGGTTTTTTTTTGCCTTCCTCTGGATCAACATGTTAGGGCAGGTTAGGATATGGGTTGAACTAGATGGACTTAAAGTCTCCCTTCAACCTTAATAACTATGTTACTATGTAATACATTACATTACAGAATGCAAAAAATCTAAATGAACGTATTTACTGAACAACTGGAGATTTCAGTCTTCACTTAGTCGACACACATATGGTACTCCAGAGAACAGGGGGTTAACCTGACACCGTGCCACCAAATACCCCACAGACTCAGGGAATTTCTGTCCAATTATAGCTGCCTTCCTAACTTAATAGTTTTAAGATCTTCATTTTAATAGCTTTATGACTCCTGGAAATGTCAGCGATATTGCTCATAAATCAACGTCCTTTCTGTTCGCCCTCTTGGATTAATATAAGATCCCTTTAATTACATTCCTGCTGTGGGCTATCATACCTAACCCCTTCTTAGGGTTTACTGCACTTCCCTTACTGCAGCCAATTAAAAAAACATAGGCTAGAGATATCAAAAAACACCCTTCCTGTACAAGTAGAAGTACAGAGCCAGCTGGGTATGTGTGTACTTGTTATACTGTATGAATTTTGATTTGCAGTCATAAAAAAAAGATTGACGATATAATAATATCAGAAACCATTTAATAAAGATTTAAAGGGGTTTTTCTTTTCAGATATATATATATATATATATATATATATATATATATATATATATATAAGTTCTCATTGGTCAAACTAAAGGTGTAATCAAAAGGTCTGGTACGGCCGATACTGGATTCAGTTGTGAGTTGTGTACATTTCTGAATATCCCAAAAGAGTTTTATGTAGATAAGAGCAGGAGCAATCTATTCCATAATCCAATGGTTAACCTGTTGTTTAATTAATTGCAAATGGTTGGATTTAACATGTGTGCAGGGCAACAGATGTATTAAAAGGATTTACCAATACGTTTCGAATAGCGAGGAAAAAAGAAAATAATTAATACATTAAAAAAAATGGGCATTTCTGCCGTGTCTCGACTTTTCCCACAATTCACACAGGAGATACTAGTGGTTTGTAAGTTTAAGGTATTGAAATGGTTAAAGCCTGTGAGAGGGACGGAGATCGGAGCAGACAGTCTTTGAGTAGAGAGATATATGAGATATTTGTTCTGCAAACCAAACAACTAGATGTTATGAATTTATGTTAAGATGTCACTTAACATTATTAACTGTGAGACTGAAGTAGGTCTTATATGAACCTATATAGAAATTGGAGTATAACGCCCAAACAATCAATGCAAAAAGGTCAAATTTATAGTATCAAAATGATTTGCTCTTTATTAATACAGGTGCAAAAAAAGTACATATTAAAAGTACAATCATATGGTCAGATACCAGGGATGACACAGAAAAACAGGGGAGTGGGATCGCTGCACATACATAATGATATTGCAGTAGTACAAAATGGAATCAAACGACGAAGCCCAGCGCGAAACGTGCGTAGGGGCTCTGGGGATCGGACACGCCGATCATATCTCCCCTACACCTTCCTGCACATGGCACTTTAAATGGAAGGTTTCATATAAATTCCCTTAGCATGGATTTTACTTTGCCAAAAAAAATAGATTGCTAAGGGTGGGATTATGATATGTTATGTTGAATTTCCATATTGATTTGGGGTCTTTTTGATTCCATTTTGTACCACTGCAATGTCATTATGTGCAGCAATACAGTACTTTTAAGATGTACTTTTTTTGCACCTGTATTAATAAAGAGCAAATCATTTTGATACTATAAATTTGACCTTTTTGCATTGATTGTTTGGGCGTTATACTCCAATTTTTATATAGGTTCATATACTGTTTCAAGGGAGTTGTCCTTCTGTTATGTCCCTATGAACATTCTTTTTTCAGTACAGGAAAAAGCATTATGTTCACCATTGTGTTGGATTGTGTTAAACTGAAGTAGGTCTTATGACTATTATCATTTTAATCTACATATAGTTTATAAGATTTGTTTCACTGTTTTGGGTTAAATATCCATTCCACACTTGCTGATTAATTACCTTGTAATTAGAGTATGCGAGCAGAGGGATGGTTGGAAAAATCTTTTTTAGGCTGTGTGCCCACATTGCGTTTTTTAAAGCATTTTTTATGTGTTTTTCGGGGTCAAACCGCTACAAAAACGCTTATAATAAGCATCCAATTCATTTTAATGCATTTTGGCCTTTTTGAGCCAATGGATGCATTTTTTACCGCTAAGGGACCACTCATTAATTTTGCAGCTTATTCCGCGTTTTTAACTTTTCCTATGGGCCCAGAAGACGCACGGATAAAAAGTCATCAAAAACGTGCGGTTTTTTTGTGCAAAAAATGAGCCGAAAATACAGAAAAAACGCGCGTTTTCAGGGAAGGAGTCCAGTTTTGTGTCAGGTTTAAAACTGCATGCTGCATGTGTACCAACTCAAACCAAGCTCAATTTTTGTGTTTTTTCTTTGCATTTTTGCATTCTGTGCAAGCTGGGGTGTGGTCTCCCTCTCCTGAGCTGGAAATTGTATTTAAAGGCTTCCCTGACAGGTGTCCATTGGTTGGGACCCAGTCCTTATCTGCCCTTATTCACAAAGACATCAACTTTGACACATGATAAGGTTTTTAATATTAGACAGTGTAGGACCGCCCCGACCAGAGAGTCACCTTGTCCATGGTGGGATGGCTTTTATGCTATGTTTGATAAAATACAGTATTACTAAGAACTCTGTATGATTTAGATGCACTCTTGCTTTTTATTTATTTAATTACAGCAGGGTTTCTTTCATTTTGTCTTTTGTAGGTTTTGTATGCTTTTTGGCCATGTGAACATGCATTTATATGCTGCATGTGTACCAACTCAAACCAAGCTCAATTTTTGTGTTTTTTCTTTGTATTTTTGCATTCTGTGCAAGCTGGGGTGTGGTCTCCCTCTCCTGAGCTGGAAATTGTATTTAAAGGCTTCCCCTGACAGGTGTCCAGTGGTTGGGACCCGGTCCTTGTCTGCCCTTATTCACACAGATATCAACTTTGACACATGATAAGGTTTTTAATATTAGACAGTGTAGGACCGCCCCGACCACAGAGTCACCTTGTCGATGGTGGGATGGCTTTTATGCTATGTTTGATCAAATACAGTATTACTAAGAACTCTGTATGATTTAGATGCACTCTTGCTTTTTATTTATTTAATTACAGCAGGGTTTCTTTCATTTTGTCTTTTGTAGGTTTTGTATGCTTTTTGGCCATGTGAACATGCATTTATATGCTGCATGTGTACCAACTCAAACCAAGCTCAATTTTTGTGTTTTAAAATGCTACTGTGGGCACCTAGCCTTATAGAGATTTTTTTTGTACGAGGAAGACATCTATGATATTCCAAAATATATAAAGTGTATTGTAGACTGTACTATATGTTATTGATGCACATGGATTTCCAATAAAGTATTAAATGCTTTCGTGCACCTAAAATGCAAGTGATGCGGGTGTGGTGAGCTTTTATTTTCTGCATTTGTGTCTTGGTATTGTAATTAAACTTTCAATTAACTCTTTTTGTTTGTCTGTGAACAATTCCTTCCACAATCATCAGGACGCCTGACTGTATGTAGTTTGACATCCATAAGTTACTTTTCTGAGTTTACCAGTAACCTTGCTACCTGTCAGTGGTCTTCATATAGAGATGAGCGAATTTGCTCAGATTCGGTTCTGAATATGATCGGCATTGAATATTGTTTTGGCAATTTTCGTCGAACTCAGCTGAATGACATTAGAGTCAATGGGAGTAGAAATTGCCGAATGTGTTCGGAACTGATCATAAGACATACATTCGGCATGAATATTTTTTGAATATGGCACGAATATGTCAAAATCAAATTTGGGGACAAAATCCGAACAAATTCGCTCATTTCTAGACTCTTCAAGTCTTTGCTTGCTTGTCTCTGGTTTCCAGTTACCTTACTACCTGTCAGTAGTCTTCAGAACTTCACCTGCTTGTCTGCGGTTTCCAGTAATTTTGATACATGTCAGTGGAGGACTACGCCTATCTGTCTGCGGCATCAATAGTTTTCAAAGTTTGTAGTTACTCTAGAATTCTGTCTGCTACCTGTTCTCGGTCTTCTAGGACCTATGCTGTGTGTCTAAATGTTTTCAGGGCATCTCCTAGCTGCCTGCTGCTTCCATGGTATTTTGACTTTCTTGTTAGTCCAGAGTTTTGTCAGCTACCTGTCTGCATCTGCATGATTCTTTCTGTTGGTCTGTGGTTTCCAGTACTTGAGTCTCTAGTTTGCCTGCATTTTTCAGTAACTTGTTGACTGGTTGAATTAAATATTGGGAGATTTGTTATATTATTATAATTATAGCCATCTACACCCGTTGGTATTAGATAACTATGAAGCTCTTTTTAACCCCTTACCTACAAATGACGTAATATTCCGTCCATGTGACCATGGACCTAATTACCATGGACGGAATATTACGTCATCGCGATCAGCGGCACCCACGTGGCGAGCGCCGCTGATCGCGGCCGAGTGTCAGCTAATTATCATAGCTGACACCCGGCACAATGTGTCAGGGGCGGTCACGGACCGCCCCCGACACGTTAACCCCTTGCACACCGCGATCAAACACGATCGCGGTGTACCGGGGGTTAAAGGGAAGCATCGGCAGGGAGGGGGCTCCCTCCTTGCTTCCCTGAGCCCCCCATGGCAGCGCAATGTGCAGCGCTGCTGCGGGGGACTCCTTTCCTCCAGGCCTCCGGATCCAATATGGCGATGGGGACCTCCGGGGGCCTGCGGGAAGCTGGCTTCCTCAGTGCCTGCAAAGCGCAGGCATGAGGAAGCCTGTGCAGTGCCTGTGACAGATCGCTGATCTGTCACAGTGATCTGTGATGTGACAGATCAGTGATCTGTCACAGGACAGTGAAGTCCCACCTGGGACATTGTAATAAAGTAAAAAAAAATAAAAAAAAAGTGTAAAAATAATTTAAAAAAAATCGCCAAATAAATAAAAAAAAAAAAAAAAATATTCCCCAATAAATTCATTTTTTGGAAATAAAAAAAAAAAAAACAATAAAAGTACACATATTTGGTATCGCCGCGTCCGTAATGACCCGCCCTATAAAACTGTCCCAATAGTTAACCCCTTAAGCGAACCCCTTAAAAAATAAAAATAAAAACGAAGCAAAAAATAATGATTTATTATCATACCGCCGAACAAAAAGTGCAATAACGCGCGATCAAAAAGACGCATATAAATATCCATGGTACCGCTGAAAACGTCATCTTGTCCCACAAAAAACGAGCCACTATACAGCATCATCAGCGAAAAATAAAAAAGTTATAGCTCGCAGAATAAAGTGATGCAAAAATAATTATTTTTTATATAAAATTGTTTTCATTGCATAAAAGCGCCAAAACATAAAAAAACGACCTAAATGAGGTATCGCTGTAACCGTACTGACCCGAAGAATAAAACCGCCTTATAAATTTTACCGCACCCGTAACGGCGTAAACGCACCACCCAAAAGAAATTCATGAAACGCTGGTTTTTGTAAATTCTGCGTCCCAAAAAATGAAATAAAAAGTGATCAAAAAATGTCACATGCCCGAACATGATACCAATAAAAGCGTCAACTCGTCCCGCAAAAAATAAGACCTCACATGACTTGGTGGGTCAAAATATGGAAAAATTAAAGCTCTCAATATGTGATGATGCAAAAACTATTTTTACAATAAAAAGCGTCTTTTAGCGTGCGACAGCTGTCAAACATAAAACTGCCATAAATAGTAAATCAAACCCCCCGTTATCACCCCCTTAGTTAGGGAAAAATAATAAAATTTAAAAAAATGTATTTATTTCCATTTTCCCATTAGGGTTAGGGCTAGGGTTAGGGTTAGGGCAAGGGTTAGGGTTAGGGTTAGGGCTAGGGTTAGGGTTAGGGCTAGGGTTAGGGTTAGGGTTAGGGTTAGGGCTAGGGCTAGGGTTAGGGTTAGAATTGGGGGTTTCCACTATTTGCGCACATCAGATGCTCTCCAAACGCAACATGGCATATGATCTCAATTCCAGCCAATTCTGCGTTGAAAAAGTCAAATGGTGCTCCTTCCCTTCCAAGCTCTGCCATGCAACCAAACAGTGTTTTACCCCCTCATATGGGGTATCAGCCTACTCAGGACAATTTGCAAAACAACTTTTGGGGTCCTATTTCTCCTGTTGCCCTTAGAAAAATAAAAATTTTGGGGCAAAAATATCATTTTTGTGGAAAAATTTTTTTTTGTTATTTTCACGCCTGGGCGTTATAAACTTCTGTGAAGCACTTGGGGGTTCAAAGTTCTCACCACACATCTAGATAAGTTCCTTTGGGGGGTCTAGTTTCCAAAATGGGGTCATTTGTGGAGGGTTTCCACTGTTTTGGTACATCAGGGGCTTTCCAAACGCGACATGGTGTCTGATCTCAATTCCAGCCAAAAAAGTCAAATGGCGCTGCTTGCCTTCCGAGCTCTGCCATGTGCCCAAATAGTCATTAACACCCACATATGGGGTATCAGCGTACTCAGGACAAATTGCACAATAACTTTTAGGGTCCTGTTACCCTTGGGAAAATAAAAATTGGGGGTGAAAAGATCATTTTGTGGAAAAAATATGATTTTTTAATTGTACCGCTGTACATTATAAACTTCTGTGAAGCCCTTGTGGGTTCAAAGTTCTCACCACATATCTAGATAAGTTCCTTAGGAGGTCTAGTTTCAAAAATGGGGTCACTTGTGGGGGGTTTCCACTGTTTAGGTACATCAGGGGCTCTCCAAACGCGACATGGCGTCCGATCAGAATTCCAGCCAATTTTGCATTGAAAAAGTCAAACGGCGCTCCTTCCCTTCCGAGCTCTGCCATGCGCCGAAACAGTGGTTCCCCCCCACATATCAGGTATCAGCGTGCTCAGGACAAATTGCACAATAATTTTTGCAGTCCAATTTCTCCTGTTACACTTGGTAAAATAAAAAAAAATTGAACCTGAAGTAATTTTTTTTGTGAAAAAAAGTTAAATGTTAATTTTTTTTAAATATTCAAAAAATTCCTGTGACGCACCTGAAGGGTTAATAAACTCCTTGAATGTGGTTTTAAGCACCTTAAGGGGTGCAGTTTTTAGAATGGTGTCACTTTTGGGTATTTTCTATCATATAGACCCCTCAAAGTGGCTTCAAATGTGATGTGGTCCGTAAAAATAAAATGGTGTTGCAAAAATGAGAGATCGCTGGTCAACTTTTAACCCTTATATCTTACTAACAAATAAAAATTTTGGTTCCAAAATTGTGCTGATGTAAAGTAAACATGTGGCAAATGTTACTTATTAAGTTTTTTGTGTGCCATATCTCTGTGATTTAAGGGCATAAAAATTCAAAGTTGGAAAATTGCGGAATTTTCAAAATTTTCGCCAAATTTCCGTTTTTCTCATAAATAAATGCAAGTTATATGAATGAAATTTTACCACTAACATGAAGTACAATATGTCACGAGGAAACAATGTCAGAATCACCGGGATCCACGGAAGCGTTTCAGAGTTATGACCTCATAAAGGGACAGTGGTCAGAATTGTAAAAATTGGCCCGGTAGTTAACGTGCAAACCACCCTTGGTAGTGAAGGGGTTAAAATGCTGGCATATTATCTGCTTCTACCACCTCTTGCATTAGGGCATTCCACAGTCTTACTGTTCTAAATGAAAAAACCCTTTCCTACACATTATAATTTGCCATTTCCGTACATCAAGAATATTCCCTGGTCTTTTGTAAAGTCCTTGAAGGAATAAATCATGTAACCACTGGCATCTTCTAAGGTATCTATCCAAGGTAAACAAGCTGCCCCTCACTCACACAAACTGGTCACTTGTACATCTCTCTTTCACAGACTGCATCCATTGCTCCTTTATCATAATGTAAATTACAAAGCATCATATCTACAAAGTTGCAATCCTGTAGAAATCACAATAATTTTACAATGGCTTTGACAACAATTTTGCTCAAATAGTTACAATTCTGAAAATACAAACATAGACCAGTAGACCACTATGCCTGGAGCCAGACTGCCCATCAGAGGCCTCAAGAAATCAGAAGTGTAGTTGACAGAGATATGAATAAAATTATCCAGAATGAGACAAAACATATATTATTCATGCAGCTAGAGCATAAAAGTAGAAAGAAATTGACAAATCTATAATACGACCTGGTGCACGAACACTAAAAAGTTATATGGTACAAAAACTAAAAATATTGTCAACCAAACCGGGATATTGACATCTACAAGAAGCCATGTGATTCATGATATTAGCTGGAAAATAAAGAAAATTAGAAAATACTGAAGAATTGAAATAAAACAGATTGTCACGAGAAATAAAGGTTATAAGCAGGATAAAAGTTTTTACTTCATCAGCCAAACAGGATCTGGATTAATTAGCTGGCACACAGTAAGGAAGGAAATGTGCCAAGTCCTGAATATGTTATGATAGAGGAAGCAAAATTATCTGTGAGATGGAATTCAATGCAAAAAACACAGAAATGACAGTGAACTATTAGTGAGAACAGAGCTTATTATGTATCACTAGTGAAGCAGGCAATGTTCTATGAGCAGATAGTCATGCCACAAAAATGAGAGGAGTGGGAGGGGATATAAGGCTACATTCCCACGATGAGCTTATTGTCGGCTTTTGATGTTGCAGGTTTTCTGCACAAATTCTACACCTATTAAGTAAATTAAGTAACTTATGCATTTTCATTGTTTTTAAGTGTGTTTTTTTACAAGCGATTTTATCTTTTTTGTCGCTGTATTTTTGTCTCTTGTTGGTATGTCATGTGTTAAACAAAGCTTTTTTTTTCATGCGTACTGGTATTTGGCTTTCACAAAACATTATTGATATAGTCATGTGCCGATTAGAGCTGAGGGACTTTGGTCGGATTGGGTTTCGTGAAACCCGACTGAAGCAAAATTTGAGTCGGATGAAACTGGTCTGACTAGGGCAAAAAAAGTCGGAGTTTCGTCTGAAACCCGATCCCAATGCAAGTCAATGGGGAATAAAAGTCGGCATTGAGCGGATGACATTCATCCACTCAATGCCGACTTTTATTCCCCATTGACTTACATTGGAGTCGGACGAAGCGCCGACTTTTTTTGCCCTAGTCAGACCAGTTTCATCTGACTCAAATTTTGTTTCAGTCTGGTTTCACGAAACCCGATCTGACCAAAGTCGCTCAACTCTAGTGCCAATTACACATGATTACTGTAATGATCAATGTGTGACTGGACACAGCGCCTCCAGCAGGGCGAATTTACGGCACACGTGACCCTGGATACACCGCCTCCAGCCAGGCGAATTTAAATAATAATGGGACGTGCAGCCGGATACACCGCCTCCATCTGGCGAATTTAAGAAGTACACGTAAAACTGGATACCCCGCCTCCAGCTGGCAAATTAAAATAATAAGGGTAAACACAGGGAACAATTACAGTGGTGGGCCCTGCACTAGGGAATGGGGATGTGGAGACCTCCTGCACTCCCCTGAGCCAGTGACCCTGCACTCCTCAACAGTCCCTATGCCGGTTCCGCACCGGGCGCCAATCGGGAACCTAGAAACCCTGACTCGCCCTGCACCTAGTCCCTCACTAGGGAATTGGTCGGTGCGGAAACTAATCCCACCACTGTACTAGAACACACATAAGGAAAGTCACAAACAGGGGTAAAGAAACACTTAGCTTTCTCTGTGCTAATGCTCCAGCACAGAGTCCAGCAACCGAATGGAGCCTTCCACCTGAATAGCTGCCACCAAGCTCTGACAGAGCAGCAAGGAAATCCCTTCTGTGACTCCTTCCACAACAGTGTAAAGAACTCTCTCCAGCTCCTTCCTCCACCAAGGTTGGTTGCAAAAGCACAACTATCACCAACAATGATTAAACACACCTGAACTCTTTTATAGAGCGTTACACCTGTATTAATCATGTGCACTTTAACTAAAGTGTAATACCACTAACCACCACCGGGGTAACTTAGACCAAGCGACACCACGTGTATTGACCCTAATGGCCACCGGGGGCAAAAACTCCCTTTGGCACACAGCCAAGGAAAAAAAAGTTCACTATATACATTAACTCTGTCAGATCAAACTCAGATCATGACAATTACACTGTGGAAATGCACTGAAAGCTCATGTACTGCTTTCACTGGTGGATTGTTCACATCTAATGCAAGTCTGTGGGAAAAATGCACAAATAAAACTCAACGTACCCCCAAGATAAATTGATATGAGAGGAATTTTAGACCAGTTGTTAAACTGACAGCTGGTCCAGAGAGCTAGTAGAACGCTGATCCCCATTTTTCTACATTCAATGTGTCTTCCACAAAGTGACATTGCAGAGATATCATGAGGTCACCTAATCACCCTACTTAGTATTACTAAGAACTCTGTTTTATTTAAATGCACTTTTGCTTTTTACTTATTTAGTTACAGCAGGGTTTTTGCTCATTTTGTTTCTTGTAGGTTTTGCACCTAATCACCCTGTTGATGTCACTGACGAGCTGAAGAGGCAGAAAACATGGCAGGAAAGATAAACACTCAGAAGTGAAGCCAAAGATTGTAGGGACTTTTATCATGAACAGTGGATGTGAGATGTTAGTGTGAGAGCACAGTATGGTGGGGGCAGCAATGGGAAAAAATGTGAGCGGAGGCACAGTATATTGAGGGAACAACGTGGAGGTAACAATATAGAGGGATGACAAGTCTGAAAAGATATTATTGAAATGAGGTTTCATGTAGCAGTGCAGTGGTAAAGTATTAGCATGTAGCGCAGTGGCATTTCAGGGGTAAAGTATTGAGAGATGGCAACATGGGAGGGACAGTGCATAGAGGCGGCAGTGTGGGGAAGAAAATATGAAGAGGTGGCAGCCTGGGGGCAAAGTATGGAGAAGTGGCAGATTGTGTGTAGAGTGGGCAGCATGAGGGAGACAAAATGTACAGATGAGATGCACTGATGAGAGGCTTCCATCAGGCCACTCTGCCACAAAGGCCCAACTACTGGAGGGCTGCAGTGATAGTTGACTTTGTGGAACTTTCTCCCATCTCCCTACTGCATCTCTGGAGCTCAGCCACAGTGATCTTGATTGTTCTTCTTTACCTCTCACATCAAGGCTCTTCGCCCACAATTGCTTAGTTTGGCTGGAGGGCCAGGTCTAGGAAGACTTCTGGTGGTCCCAAGCTTCTTCCATTTAAGGATTATGGAGGCCACTGGTCTCTTAGGAACCTTGCGTACAGCAGAAATTCTTTTATAACCTTGGCCAGATGTGTGCCTTGGCACAATTCTGTCTCTGAACTCCTTGGCCTGTTCCTTTCACCTCATGATTCTCATTTGGCCTGACATGCACTGTGAGCTGTGAGGTCTTATATAGACAGGTGTGTGCCTTTCCAAATCAAGTCCTAGCAGTTGAATTAAAGACAGCTGGACTCTAATGAAGGAGTAGAACCATCTCAAGAAGGATCACAAGGAAATAGACAGCATGTGACTTAAATATGAGTGTCTGAGCAAAGGGTCTGAATACTTAATGACCATGTGATATTTTGTTGTTTTTTTAATACATTTGCAAAGAATTTCTACATTTCTGTTTTTTTTTCCATCAAGATAGGGTGCAGAGTGTACATTAATAAGAAAAAAATGAACTTTTTTGAATCTAACAAATGGCCGCAATGAAGCAAAAAGTGAAAAATTTAAAGGGGTCTGTTATGAATGGTTCACAGAGGAGGAAAGTGCAAAAGGCTATGCCACCAGAGAACACCAGAGAGGTTGGTCACTCAGCAGATTGCAGACCCCTGATCTTAACAACACAACTACCAGTAGCCGTGGAGCATTCCTACAATGCCCTAGACGCTTCGTCACAGCCGGAGGACTAACTAAGCCTAAAGACAGAAAGGTGAAATCTAAACTGCCCTGGAGCAGATCCCCAAAGGAATAGACAGCCCCCAAACATATATTGTCGGTGAGACAAGATGAAACACGGACACAGACAGAAAATAGACTGAGCAAATGATGGGGACCACACTGACTAGATAGCACAGGACAGAAAAGACACTGTCTGCAATCACACAAAAACCCTAAAAATTCCAACATGACTGAAGCACAAAAATACTGAGGTTAGCACCACATCGCCCCCACTATATCAGCACTCAGGCGTGAACTGGCGGCTAGAAACAGGCTAATACAGCAGGGGACTGAGCAAACAAACACAAGATACCAAAATACAGGGCAGGAGCCAGCAGCCCCAGGGGGAGACAGCTGACTCCTGACAGCAAGGCAAAATCAGATGCAAAGGATTTAGCAAAAGACACTTAGCTGGAAAAAGCAGGATTAGGCAGGAGACAGTTATCCTCACTATGCACAGACAGGAGTATCACCGGCAGTCACTGAGAGAAGCTTGCTCGCTTATGTACTCCCAGTCACTACCTCCACTTCTCCAATCATCCTCTGCAGCTGTTGGATTAACATCCTGTTGACCAGCTGCACTATCAGCAGTGTCCACCAGAGGGAGCCCTGCCACAAAAGTCAGATTAAGAGAGTTCACAACAGGGGCTGAATGCTTTCCGTACCCACTGTACTGGAAGTTGCAGTTTCTTGCTATGCCAGTGTCTATGGCAGGGGTTTACCTGACAATGCAATTAAGCATTGTACTAAGCTTAATGATGTGTTCATGTACTGAAGATGGTTTTGATACTGTATGCTGTATTCATGTAGTCATTGTGATTCTAGTTTTGTATTCATGTACGGATGATTGCTCTGGTAATATATTTATGTACTGATGATGATTTTGGTGTTGTATTCATGTTGTTAAGGTGATGAAATAATGTACTCATAATTCTGGAACTGAATTCATGTCTTTAATTATTAAATTCTAGAAAATATTGAACGCTTCTGAATACTCGTTAATGGGACTAAATGCAGATATACACTTTAATGTTTACACTTTATTGCATTCAAAAAAGCAATTTTCACATTGAAGTCAGCTTTCACCTCTGCTAAATAAGACTAATTTACAAATGTCATTTTTTTTTATACCAGAACCTCAAACAGTTATTCAACACCTTTAATTCCCTCCTTCGCCCACCACCACCTACTTCCACCTCACTCATTTCTGCAAAAGACTATGGTCAATCTTTATTTTCAAATATGCAGCAAACAAGACAAGTCTTTACTGCACAACATCCCAAACCCCTGCATATATCCACCACTACCCCTCTCGCATAACCTTCACCGAAAGAGAACTTTCTCATCTCCTCACAGAATCCCATTTCACAACTTATGCACTTGACCCCATGCCATCCCATCTCCTCTTCAACACCACTATTACTCTTGTTCCATCCCTAAATCATGTCTTCAACCTATTGTTCACTTCTGGTACCATCCTTTCTGCTTTCAAACATGCCACAATAACACCTATCCTTGCGAAATTGTGGTGCCCCACGGGAGTCCAATCACCACAGAGATACTGCACCTCACTCAGAGGTGTGGTGTCCCACACCCCAGGTAAGGGGGAGTACCTCACAGGACTCTAACACCTGCACCCAACACAAACCCTATAGCAGCAGGGCATCAGGATGTACCCTGTGGGAGGAGGATCTCAACCATGCTTGGGTAGTAAAGGATGTTGGGAGGTAGGTGGAACTAGTAGAATGAAAGCGGGAGAAGAAAGTTTAGTTAGGAGACTGACATGAGGGGTGGAAGTGGAAGGACATGCGTGAAGCAGCTCCCAGTCAGGAGGAGCTGCAGGGACGGAAAAAGACAGAAGGAAGCTCCATGAAGAGGGAAGGGATCCTAGAGGCACTGGCAGCAACCATACTGCCCGTGGGGCTCATTCCACACCATCTAACGTCTGGTGGAGTGATCAGGTCACAGTATAAGGACTGGCCCTAAAACTAATGGCGTGAACAACGGACTCAGCTAGATCAACCAGAGGCTACGAGCATTGCAAGTGCTGCAGTCAATTCCACAATCATTCGCTGAAAAGGCAGACACAGGATCCAGGGACCTAGAGGTTATTCTCAACAAGATCCGAGTTTGCTGGCTTGGGACACTGCTTGTGAAGGGGCTGGACAGGAGGGAGGAAATCAGCACAGTGAGATGGCCAGGAAAGGCATATACTTAAGGGAGTCCTAGAAGGGTGTCCTCCATCTACTTGGGAGTTTACTGGACCCCTCACCTGGAGGACACAGCATCAAGCGGGCATCGCCGGCTCTTGAAAGCTGAGAGTAAAGCTTTGGAAACTGTATCTACTGTGTGGCCTGAATCCTTTCCATCTGATCTGTCCTGCACAGCACTCCAACCTTTACCACCATCACCATCTACCTTTTAATCTGCAACTACACTGCCCTGGGGACTAGCTCCACCTGTGGGGAGCTGAACCAAATCTGCTGCATCACCACCATCCCCTGCGGTCTGAACTGCAGCGTTGGCTAACACTTTTATTGCCGAGTACCACAGGTGGCGTCACGAACTTATCTACACATAGACTTTATTCCTCATGAGTAGTGTTGAGCTTTCCGATACCGCAATTATCGGGTATCGGCCGATATTAGCTGTATCGGAATTCCGATACTGACTTCCGATACTTTTTTCATATCGGATACCGGAATCGGAAGTTCCCATAATGCTATCAGCCCGCTCGCTTTGATTCAGCCAATGAGAATCCTCAGAAGTGTGGTCACATCCTGTTAGGCATGTAGGCATGTTAACTATTGGAATGGCTGTGATTGGCTGCTGAAATGATGTCATGATACACTATAAAAGCCACCGCCGCCGCCATTTCTGGTCACTCTGCTGTGAATTCAGTTAGGGACAGGCTGCTGTTGAAGACTGTGAGGGACAGTTAGAAATGGCGATTCTCAAAACAATATTGTGCTTTACCAAGGCTACATAAACCACCACTGTAGCTTTCTTTTCCCTAGCAGCAGTGTTCACAGCTGTCTGCAAGGGCTGTGTGAGTGCAGCGGGTCCTACAGCCACGTCTGGTTGTAGGCCGCCCAGCGTGCCTCACTGCTGCCTCATGCATATTTTTCTTTTTGAGCTGCTTATTTTTAAAAAATTCTATCTAGTGTGCTTCCATCCGTATCCATATACGTTGGTTGCAAACACTAGTAGTAGACAGCGGAGCCTTTCTGCAGCCTTTCAGTGCTAGTGCCCACTTAGCTGCACTGTTCACGGCTGTCTGAGAGGTCTCTGACTGTGTGTGAATGCAGCTCACGCTGAGTAGTGTGTCCTGCAGCTACGTCTGGTTGTATGCTGCTCAGCATGTGTCACTGCCTCACACATTTTTCTTTTATTGCAGCTCATTTTTTCTTCTATTAGTGTGCATCCATCTGTATCCATATATGGTGGTTGCAAACACTCTAGGAATACACAGCGGAGCCTTTCTGCAGCCTGACAGTGCTAGTGCCCACTTAGCTGCACTGTTCACGGCTGTCTGAGAGGTCTCTGACTGTGTGTGAGTGCAGCTCACGCTGAGTAGTGTGTCCTGCAGCTACGTCTGGTTGTACGCCGCTCAGCATGCGTCACTGCCTCACACATATTTTTCTTTAATTGCAGCTCATTTTTTCTTCTCCTATTAGTGTGCATCCATCCATATCCATCTACATTGGTTGGTTGCAAACACTATATAGGAGTAGATAGACGAGCCTTTTTTCTGGCTTGTGCCCTTCAGCTGCAGCCAGATCAGTATTACCCAATTTTTTTGGAGCCTCATCTTTTGCATTGTAGGTTACCTGCCTGCATTTTAATAGCTCCAGAAAGTTGGTGATACTCTGACTTTCAAATCTTTGGTCACATCCTTTTAGCTTTTTTTCCCCCCAAAAAACCAACAAAGTTCACCAAACACTACATTTGAAAGTTGAGTAGGCCAAATTAGCTCCCATTAAAGTGTAGTCGACAAACACACTTCATAAAATTAGTGTTTCTTATACCTGTAACCAGCTGTTCAGGAATAAGCACACTAAGGCCCCCCTTTGTACTTTTCTGCCTATCTTTCTCAGTCTAGCAAGATGAAGAAGGAAGGGAGTAAGGCACGTGGCCGTGGGCGTGGAGTTTCAGCAGGGAGAGGATGTGGGGATTCTGCAGGGAGAGGACGTGGGGATTCTGCAGGGAGAGGACGTGGGGATTCTGTGCCTGCTGTTGGCACCAGTGAGTCAGCATCCCCCAGTTTTAGCAGGCAACAGTCCTTTATGCGCAGCTTTGTAGGACCTCACCGTACCCCACTGCTGCGGGAGGAACAAATTGAAGCCGTTGTCAGATGGATGGCAGCTAACGCATCGACTTCAATTACTTCCACATCCTCTAAGGGCCAGAGCACCAAAGAGCAACCATCTGTCTCTTCACCACCTGCCAAAGTGCCCAGGCAGTCAGAGAGACCTGGACAGGAGCCATCACAGTCTCTACTTCTGTACTCGGAATCTGTTGGTTTGGAAAGAGGGGGCCAGCCAAGCAGCATTCCAGAAAGTGAAGAAGAGGGAGTATGCAGTGATGCGCAACTTCTTTGTCCCTCTGAATCTGAAGAGGCGGGTGGGCCAGTGCCTATGGTCAACAGACCTCAGTACGCATTAGATGATGACGAGACTCAGTTACCACTTTCTGGCATGTACGGTGCTGGCAAGACAACCAAGGAGAAGCAGGTGTTTGAAGAGGGGAGTGTAGATGATGAAGTCCTTGACCCATCATGGCGTGAGGAACAGGAAAGTGGTTGGAGCAGCTCTGAGGAAGAGATTCCACGAACGGCCAAAACCGGAGGGAGAGGGAGGGGGCAGACTTGGTTGCCTGTAGCCTCCACTTCAGCACCCGTTAGGAGCATTCCACTTTCAAAAGGCAAAACGGGCACTCCCAAGACTTGCAGTGCGTGGTCCTTTTTTGATACAGTTGCAGATGACATTTGCTTTGTCAAATGCAAGCTGTGTCATCAGAGAGTCAAAAGAGGGAAAAATGTCAGCAACCTCAATACCACAAATATGTGGAAACATGTGCGGACCAAGCACGAGGTGGAGTTACACAGACACACTGAAGACGTAGGCCAACGAACAGCACCGCCTACCACCTCTTCAGCTCGTGTTGGGGCTTCTTCCTCCAGCTCACACACAGCTGGTTCGGCTTCCTCACAGGATCATCAAGGAAGAACCTCTGGCACTGTTGTCCGGAGATCCTGTGACATTCCACCCACAGCACCACGTTCCAAGTCATCCTCACACTCCCAGGCCACTCTGCAGCCATCGGTAGCACAGGCATGGGAGAAAAAGCGGCCAAACTCGGCAAACCATCCCCGAGCACAGGCTCTGAATGCAGACATTTCCAAACTGCTGGCACTTGAAATGCTCTCATTCAGGCTGGTGGAGACTGACACCTTCCGGGACCTCATGGCATTGGCAGTCCCACAATACACTGTGCCCAGCCGCTTTTATTTCAGCAGGCGAGCCATCCCTGCCCTGCAGAAACATGTGGAGGCAAACATAAAACATGCGCTACTAAACGCCGTCATTAGCAAGGCCCACCTGACCACCGATGCGTGGACCAGTAACCATGGACAGGGACAATACCTTTCCCTCACTGCCCATTGGGTCAATGTTGTGGAGCCGGGTACAGATCTGGAGAGTGGCGCTCTACGTGTTCTGCCAACTCCACGGATTGCAGGAATCCAGTCTGTACACATTGACTCCTCCTCCTACTCAAGTTCCTCTGAAACAGCACAGCAGGAGCCTGTTACGATCGATGTGAGCACAGTCATGGCCAAACGTCAACAAGCCGTACTGAAATTAATTTCTTTGGGGAATCGAAGCCACACAGCGCAGGAGCTCTGGAATGCCATCAAGCAGGAGAGCGACGTGTGGTTTCTGCCAGCGAATCTCCAGCCGGGCTTGGTAGTGTGTGACAATGGCCGAAATCTGGTGGCAGCTCTTGGCCTTGGCAACCTCACTCACATCCCATGTCTGGCACATGTGCTCAACTTGGTCGTGCAGAGCTTTCTGAGGGACTATCCGGATCTTGATGCACTGCTGCACAAGGTCCGCATAGAGTGCGCTCACTTACAGCATTCCAGCACGGCAAGATCGCGCCTTGCTGCTCTGCAGCGCCGATTACGCCTTCCGGAACATCACATCATATGTGACCTACCCACCAGGTGGAATTCTACGTTACATACGTTGGAGCGGTTGTATGAGCAGCAGGCAGCAGTCATGGAGTACCAGCTGCATCAGGCGCAAACAAGTCGCACTGTGCGCCGATCACACTTCAGCACCACTGAGTGGGCCTCTATGAAGGACATCTGCCTCGTTTTGCATGCCTTCGATGATTCCACGCGGATGGCGAGTGCAGATGATGCACTAGTCAGCATGACTGTCCCCCTTATCTGTCTGCTTCAAAAAACACTGCAAGCAATAAGGGATGAGGTTTTGGAAGAGGTGGAGGATGAGGAGTCCCAAATGCCATCTGCTTCTGGACAGTCTGCGCTACGTGCTTCCTCACAAAGGCCTAGGCAGGAGACACTTTGTGAGGAGGATGAGGAGGAGTCGATGGAGGAGGAAGACATCTCTCCAGAGGAGGGAGGTACACAAAGCTCTAGTCAGTATGTACAGCGAGGGTGGGGTGATGCAGAGCAGGCAGAGATCATGCCTCAAGCAGGGGACAGCGGTTCTTTGGCAGTTGGGAGTCTGCAGTACATGGTTGACTTCATGCTGCAGTGCCTGAGAAACGACCGCCGCATCGCCCACATTCTCTACACGGCTGATTATTGGGTGTACACCCTCCTAGATCCTCGCTACCGGGACAACTTGCAAACCCTCATACCAACGTTGAACCGGGAGCGTAAACTGCGGGAGTACCAAGACACACTGGTGCAGTCCATCATGTTTTCCATTCCACCCGACAGCAGTGGTGCTAGTGCTTTACAAAGCACCTCTGTGTGTCGAGCCAGTGGAGGAAACTCGGCACAAAGATGAAGCAGAGGCAGCGCCTCAGCACAAAGCAAGACCACTATGGCCCAAATGTGGCAAAGTTTTGTGTGTCCGCCACAATTGTCTACACAATCACTGACGGCTCCAGTCAGCAGGAGGCAACGTTTCCGTCAGATGGTGACAGACTACATGTCTTGCCCTGTGAGTGTACTCCCAGATGGCTCTTCCCCTTCAAGTTTTGGGTCTCTAAGCTGGATACATTGCCAGAGCTTAGCCAGTATGCATTGGAGGTGCTGGCTTGCCCTGCTGCCAGTGTATTATCGGAATGCGTCTTTAGTGCCGCAGGTGGTGTACTAACAGACCGTCGCACGCTACTTTCTTCCGATAACGTCGACCGGCTTACTTTTCTGAAAATGAACAAGGCCTGGATCTCCCAAGAATTTGCCAGTCCTCTTCCCAACTAAATAATTGGTTGGCAACTGTATCCAGGTCTCCTGTTGTGTTCATGTTTCTACCACCTGAACTATAATCCCTGGGCTTCAACACAGCCAGTTGTCGCTCAGATATGTCGTCTGCACAGAGAAGAACACTAGCTCCTGTGTTATTGGGGTTCAGTAATGCCAGCTGCCCCCTGCTGTGTGGACGGCAAAGACTCCTGCTCCATCCACATTCAATCTACTACTGATTTTTAACCGTGCTCCACTTAGGCCTCTGGCTCCACTGTCTCTAGTATTTCCCCTGTCCTCCAACCCCGCCAGTTCCTGCTCTGAAGTGGCGTCTGCACAATCCACACTTGTTCCTGTGTTACTGTGGCTCAGGCACGTCAGTTGATCCCCTGATGTGTGTCCGGCAAGGTCTCCTGGTCTGTCCACATTCCCATTACTAGTAGTGTGAATGAGGACAGAGCAGGAGACCTTGCCAGACACACATCAGGGGATCAACTGACAGGACTGAGCCCAACTAACACAGGAACAAGTGTGGATTGTGCTGATGCCACTTCAGAGCTGTCACTGGCGGGGTTGGAGGCCAGGGGAAATACTAGAGACAGTGGAGCCTGAGGCCTAAGTGGAGCACGGTTACAATCAGTAGTAGTCTACAACCTCTATAAAACGTGCTGCAAGTTAGCCTCAGCCTGCTCCATGCTTCATCCTGGGCTCCAACACCAGTTGGTGTTCAGAAGTGCCGTCTTCGCAGAGAAAAACACACTCGCTACTGTGTCTGTGGGGTTCAGTAATGCCAGCTGTTCCCCTGCTGTGTAGATGGCAAAGTCTCCTGCTCCATCCACATGCCAAAACAATCAGGCCTCAGCCTGCTCCATGCTTCATCCTGGGCTCCAACAATGCCAGTTGGTGTTCAGAAGTGCCGTCTTCGCAGAGAAAAACACACTGGCTACTGTGTCTGTGGGGTTCAGTAATGCCAGCTGTTCCCCTGCTGTGTAGACGGCAAAGTCTCCTGCTCCATCCACATACCAAAACAATCAGGCCTCAGCCTGCTCCATGCTTCATCCTGGGCTCCAGCAACGCCAGTTGGTGTTCAGAAGTGCCGTCTTCGCAGACAAACACACACTAGCTCCTGTGTTAGTGGGGTTCAGTAATGCCAGCTGTTCCCCTGCTGTGTAGACGGCAATGTCGAGTGCTGCCTCCACCTGCCAAAAACATCAGACCTCAGCCTGCTCCATGCCTCAACCTGGGCTCCAACAATGCCAGTTGGTGTTCAGAAGTGTTGTCTTCCCAGAGAACAACACACTAGCTCCTGTGTTAGTGGGGTTCAGAAACGCCAGCTGTTCCTCTGCTGTGTAGACAGCAATGTTTCCTGCTGACTCCACATGCCCAAAACATCAGGCCTCAGCCTGCTCCATGCCTCAACCTGGGCTCCGACAATGCCAGTTGGTGTTCAGAAGTGCCGTCTTCACAGGGAAAAACACACTAGCTCCTGTGTTAGTGGGGTTCAGTAATGCCAGCTGTTCCCCTGCTGTGTAGATGGCAAAGTCTCCTGCTAGCTCCACATGCCAACAACATCAGGCCTCAGCCTGCTCCATGCCTCAACCTAGGCTCCAACAATGCCAGTTGGTGTTCAGAAGTGTCATCTTCCCAGAGAACAACACACTAGCTCCTGTGTTAGTGGGGTTCAGAAACGCCAGCTGTTCCCCTGCTGTGTAGATGGCAAAGTCTCCTGCTGACTCCACATGCCCAAAACATCAGGCCTCAGCCTGCTCCATGCCTCAACCTGGGCTCCAACAACGCTAGTTGGTGTTCAGAAGTGTCGTCTTCACAGAGAAAAACACACTAGCTCCTGTATTAGTGGGGTTCAGTAACGCCAGCTGTTCCCCTGCTGTGTAAACAGCAATGTCTCCTGCTGTCTCCACATGCCAACAACATCAGGCCTCAGCCTGCTCTATGCCTCATCCTGGGCTCCAACAACGCCAGTTAGTGATCAGAAGTGCTGTCTTCACAGAGAAAAACACACTAGCTCCTGTGTTAGAGGGGTTCAGTAACGCCAGCTGTTCCCCTGCTGTGTAGACGGCAATGTCTCCTGCTGACTCCACATGCCCAAAACATCAGGCCTCAGCCTGCTCCATGCCTCAACCTGGGCTCCAACAATGCCAGTTGGTGTTCAGAAGTGTCGTCTTCCCAGAGAACAACACACTAGCTCCTGTGTTAGTGGGGTTCAGTAACGCCAGCTGTTCCCCTGCTGTGTAGACGGCAATGTCTCCTGTTGACTCCACATGCCTAAAACATCAGGCCTCAGCCTGCTTCATGCCTCCACCTGGGCTCCAACAACGCCAGTTGGTGTTCAGAAGTGCCGTCTTCACAGAGAAAAACACACTAGCTCCTGTGTCGTCTGATTGTTCTTGGTAGTGCTTTTTAGCACAGGTACCTCCTGCTTAGAAACCGTGTTCCAGCACCGTCAGCTGGTCCACAGTTGTGCCATTGGCTCTTGTTCCTTCTGCTACCCATCCGGGTTTCAGCACCTTCAGTTGGTTCTCGGCAGTGTCTTTGCCACGGGTAATCCCTCCTGCCCAGCCGGGTTCCAGCACCGTCAGCTGTTTCTCGGCAGAGCCTTTGGCCGAGGTGCCTCCTTCTCGGTGTCCGAGTTCCAGCAGCGTCTGCTGGTTCTTGGTAGTGCTTTTTAGCACAGGTACCTCCTGCTTAGAAACCGTGTTCCAGCACCATCAGCTGGTCCACAGTTGTGCCATTGGCTCTTGTTCCTTCTGCTACCCATCCGGGTTCCAGCACCGTGAGCTGGTTCTCAGCAGTGTCTTTGCCACGGGTACTCCCTCCTGCCCAGCTGGGTTCCAGCACCGTCAGCTGTTTCTCGGCTGAGCCTTTGGCTGAGGTGCCTCCTTCTCGGTGTCCGAGTTCCAGCAACGTCTGCTGGTTCTTGGTTGTGCTTTTTAGCACAGGTATCTCCTGCTTAGAAACCGTGTTCCAGCACCGTCAGCTGGTCCACAGTTGTGCCATTGGCTCTTGTTTCTTCTGCTACCCATCCGGGTTCCAGCACCGTCAGCTGGTTCTCGGCAGTGTCTTTGGCACGGGTACTCCCTCCTGCCCAGCCTGTTTCCAGCACGCCTGCTGTTTCTGGGTAGTGTCAATGTCACTTTGCAACCAATACGTTGTCCTGTCGTGTTGCGGTCGGGTTAGCCGTGTCTATGGTGCCTGCAGTTTCGGTGATTCCTATGTGGGCAGCGGGTTCTGGTACTAAAGGCTGGTTCCGTAGTGCCAATAGGACAAGCACCCCCTGTTGGACTGTGGAATTCGGTAACTGCGTCCTGCTCGCGGCCTTGCAACTTTGTTGATTATGGGTACCTTCTGCTACCCATCCGGGTTCCAGCACCGTCAGCTGGTTCTCGGCAGAGCATTGGGCCTAGGTGCCTCCTTCTCGGTATCCAAGTTCCAGCAACGTCTGCTGGTCCTTTGTAGCACCGCTACCTCCTGCTTAGTAACTGTGTTCCAGCACCGTCAGCTGGTCCACGGTTGTCCCATTGGCTCTTCTTTCTTCTGCTGCCCCTCCAGGTTCCAGCACCGTCAGGTGGTCCTCGCTAGTTTCATTTGCTCTTGCAGCTTCTGCTACCTATCTGGGTTCCAGCACCATCAGCTGGTTCTCGGCAGAGCCTTTGGCCTAGGTGCCTCCTTCTTGGTATCCGAGTTCCAGCAACGTCTGTTGGTCCTTGGTAGTGCTTTGTAGCACAGGTACCTCCTGCTTAGTAACCGTGTTCCAGCACCGTCAGCTGGTCCACAGTTGTGCCATTGGCTCTTGTTCCTTCTGCTGCCCCTCCGGGTTCCAGCACCGTCAGCTGGTCCTCGCTAGTTCCAATTTGCTATTGTTCCTTCTGCTACCCATCTGGGTTCCAGCACTGTCAGCTGGTTCTCCGCAGAGCCTTTGGCCTAGGTGCCTCCTTCTTGGTATCCGAGTTCCAGCAACGTCTGCTGGTCCTTGGTAGTGCTTTGCAGCACAGGTACCTCCTGCTTTGTAACCGTGTTCCAGCACCGTCAGCTGGTCCACAGTTGTGCCATTGGCTCTTGTTCCTTCTGCTGCCCCTCCAGGTTCCAGCACCGTCAGCTGGTCATCGCTAGTTCCATTTGCTATTGTTCCTTCTGCTACCCATCTGGGTTCCAGTACCGTCAGCTGGTTCTCGGCAGTTCCTCAGCCTTCTTGTACCTTCTGCTACTTTTCCAAGTTCAAGCTTGTGGAAATGGTTTTTGATTCTCACTCTGGATCTCCCTGAAAATGACCATGAAGACGACGACCCTGAAGACCACACAGAAGAATACCTAAAAGATGACCCTGAAGAAGATGACCAAGAAGACAAAGAACATGAAGACAACCACCAAGATGCAGAACAACAAGAGACAGAAGAACAAGAAGCATAAAAACCAAAAGCAGAAGAACATTAAGCATAAGACTAAAAATCTGAGTAAATGATATTATCTAATTTATAAGCAGAAGAAGACTAAGCAGTGTATGGGGGGTGAGTCCGTTCCTCCTCGTGGTGCCCCTGGAAAAGGCCTGCTGCTGCAGGCCAAACTGAACGCGGACAAATCCTGTTGTAAATCTTTTGTGACAGGCTGAACAGAAGGTGTAATATTCAAACTTTTATAGATTACAACTACAGGAATGCCTGACACAAATAAGAATATGATGAAGAAGAATAGGAAGAAGATGAAGAAGTAGAATATGAAGAAGAATAATAGTTAAATAAGAAGAATATGAAGAATGTAAAAAAAAAAATAGGAAGAAGGAGAAGAAGAAGAAGAAGAAGATGAATAAGGTGAACAAGAAGTTGATGAAAAAGATGCTGCTGAGGATGATGAAGGAGAAAGTGTGGGAGAAGTAAAAAAGAAGGTGAAGAGCATGGAAGTAGTGAAACATACATATCTGACAAAATATTAAAGACTTTAACATAGTCAATATCTTTGTAACTACGGACGTCTTTAAAAAAAACAAATTACTGCTATTCCATTTGATTGGGCTAAACCTCTATGGCTTTAATGTCTCCTACACCTCCCCCAATACATTCTACATTATTATTAGTTGTTTTTCTTCATGTAGAATTAACCTACAGGGAAAAAAAGGTTTTTTTTTAATTCCGATATTTCTGTTCCATTGACTTGAATGGGACTTCTGGGATCGGAATCGGCGATACCCGATACTTTTTTAGATGGGCCGATCAATTCCAATCCGATATTTTTCACTATCGGGTGGTATTGCTCAACACTACTAAGCATCCAACTGGTATTCAAATTTCTCAGATTTTTCCCTCGGCTAAAGGTCTTTGTGCACTTCTTACAGATAACCTTTGCCTGATCATTAGGATTTTGTTCAAATAAGTGCCACACTGCATTCTTCCTACTATGGAAGACATTTTGAGGCCTTGCACGCTGTGCTAATTTGACCGTCTGGCCAAGCTGTCCTGCAACTCTTTGGGTTTTTGTAAACCATTTTTGGACTACTACTTGCCTGCCAGATAACAGCTGTTGCAATGTCGATGCCTGCTGCGGATCCTCGACCTCCTCTTCTGAGCTATTGGCAGCGGCACCCTCTTCCCCCAATGGATGCCAATCTGGGTCAACAACTGTGTCATCCATCACCTCCTCTTCAATTTCATGTGCACCTTGCTCTGTGTTACCGTGTAAGGTTGTATAGTATGCGGGAAGGGGCACCTGAGTTTCATCAGGGTCTGATTCTGGCTCAGTACACTGCGAGGGCAATGTAGTGCTCTGAGTGAATGTACCAGCAGAAAAATCTAGCAGTGGCTGTGCATCAGTGCACTCCATGTCCGATTCATCTTGGGATGGGGAATTCACGATTTGACTTGCTAACCCAGGCATGGTATGTGAAAAGAGCTCCATGGAGTAATCTGTAGTGTGGCCTGCCGCATCCTTCACTTTTGGTAGGGGTGAAGGACACAAGGAAAGGTGTTGTTCCTGACCAGGAGCCTCCACTGACGACTCAGTGCTTTTATTTTTTTAAACTTCAGAAGAGGAGGCGATAGAGCTGGAGGCTGTGTCAGCAATGTAAGCCAAAACTTGTTCCTGAAGCTCCGGCTTTAAAAGCGGTTTACCTACTCCCAGAAAAGGGAGCCTTTGAGGCCTTGTGGAGCCAGACGATGACGCAGGCTCAACACCTCCTGCCTTAGGTGCTATTGTGCTTTTGCCACTACCAGCAGATGCACGACCACCCCCACCACCATCAGTACCAGCTGGCAACCCCCGCCCACTTCCACGGCCTCTTCCACCATACTTCCTCATTTTTGGAAAAATGTACCCAAAATACCACCAGAGATTTTAGGAGGCTGATCTATTATCTCAGGCCCACTATAGATTACATCTCAATTTAACATGCTGAAATTGGCTGGTATAAGACCATGCACAAGGTGTGTATAGTATTGGGGAGAATTGGAAGCTCCTAGAGATTTTAGGAGGCTGAACTATTATCTCAGGCCGACTATAGATTACACCTCAATTTAACAGGCTGAAATAGGCAGGTGTATGACCAGGTACAAGGTGTATATAGTATTGGGGAGAATTGGAAGCTCCCTAGAGATTTTAGGAGGCTGACAATGATGCTCTCAGTTCAAGTATGGTAGCATGCAGCCTAATAAGCAGGACTGCTGCACACAAAAGTGGGGAAAAATGAACGTTCGGTAGCTGTGCAGAAAAGTGGAAGAAAAGTATTTTTGCTTTTAAAAAAGCAGTTTGCACAGCAGTGTGCAAACAGCAATGCAGCTATCAGGGAGCCTTATAAGGCAGCCTAATAACCAACAGAACTGATGCACAAAAAATATAGCCTCCCCTGTCAATGCACACAAACTGTTGTGTTGTAAGTGGAAGTCGCTACCAGCAGAAGCAGTTTTTTTGTTCTTCTTCCCTGCCTAACGCTCTCCCTTATTCAGAATCAGCAACTGCAACCTCTCCCTAATGCTAATATTGGCAGAAGTAAGATGGCGGTCGGTTTGCACGCCCTTTTATAACCCCTGTGATGCCACTCAAAGCAAGCCAATCACTTGCATGCCCTTCTCAAAGATGGTGGTGACTGATGCCCATGTCATCGCGTTGCCCACAGTGTGTGTCCACCATCGTTGGCTGAAAAAGTGCGCTGGAAGCATAATTTGAAACGCGACTTTGGCGCTTTGGTCGCCGACCTCGTGGCTGACCTCACGCTATGGTCGGGTTTCGTTTCATGAACCCCGACTTCAGCGAAAGTCAGCGACATATGAATTTGACTGACCCGTTTCGCTCAACTCTAATAGCAACAATAACTATGATATGGACATGGATATGTGCTTATGGAAAAGAGAACGGACTCATGACATATGTAATTGTTGGCAGAATTTAGTCACTAGCGAAGGACCCATGCATAGAATAATACTACATTAATCCTAAAAATGATAGGGCTGTCATATGAAGCACTCCCAGGGTTACCTGTTACGAGGTGGGGTCTCTGATTACCTGGGTGATGTGGTGTCAATAGCACTTCCCGGCCGGCGCATAAAGGATGGACCGGACCTATCGATATCCCCCGGTGGGCGCATATGAAGAGAAGAAGTCCTTGCCCTCCTCTACAGAATTCCAGCAAATGGATGGAGTGGCCGGAGGCATCCCCACCTGGAAATGCAGGTGGCCCAGGAGAAAAAATTGAGTGCAACTGTGCAGCGTCATTATGTGATCCGGGACCACCAGCGATGGATCACTTATGCACCTGACACTGCAGGGGTGTTGGCCGCATGAAGCTGAAATGGTGGCAGGAGGAAGAGAGAACTTGGCCCGGAAGATCGAGGGGAGACACCAAGGACTTCTCTGCTTATTAGTGGCCGGAGTCACTTCAGCAGCAGGATCGGCGACTGCCGGAGCTTAGACTAGGTGCAGAGCCTACATCGCGATGTCAGGAGGAGGAACCTCTTCGCACAGAACCAGTGTTGCTGACTCCGTGGGACCAAATTCACTGACCGCACTGGAGGAACCAGCACCAGAAGCCGAGGCCGAGCCAAAACTCTATCTACCTTTGGTGGAGTGCGCACCAGCGGAAGTATTCAACGTTCCTGGGTTGGACATGGCCAATACATCCCAGCCCCTGACCTCGGAGGAATGGTCTTTGTCTTGGGCCCCTGTATCAGAGGCTGTCGCCTTCTTCCTACTCCTGGGCAAGCTGCCTGGATTGAAGATGTTATAAAGAGGATGAAGCCGCGGGAAAAGGAGGTGTGGCCTGAATTGCGCCAACCCGGAGTGAGCGCTCTAGCTGGTCTATGCACCTGCAGCCAACTAGTGTATACGGACGTTGACAGAGCGTACGGATTTATCCATGAGGATGGGACTGGCGCCAAAATTTATGTGAATGCGGCATCAGTGAAGTTCGGGAAGCCCTTACAAGAAGGGGACTGGGTTTCATTTTTTAAAGAGGACTGCCCCTGGGGTTACTAGGTGGTCGCGGTCACCCTTTACAGCGAGGATGACATGGGACAATTTGAAATGGACTGTGTCTCAATTCTTGCAAAATCGTCTGCAGACAGCCTTCAGTGGCGCAGAAGAGAACCTGACGATGCTGGATCTGAAGACACAGGTATGCTAATTAAGGGACACTATATTTATGTGAGGGGAGGCCAGGGTGTGATGGAGCAGAAGTCCTCAGCCAAGGGCACAGGACTACTTTACCGCATCAATGTGAACCCAAAGATTTTGCCAGCAAGTATAAGACTTGTTTGCCAGAGTGATCAATTACTTATTTCCCCCACTGTATTTCATTCAATAAAATGCAATTTAATTATTTAAAAATGATACTATGTGATTTTGTGGTTTTTATTTTTAGATGCTACCTCTCACAATAAAAGTGTACCTATGATAAAAATTTCCCACGTCTCCATTCTTTGTAAGTTGGAAAACTTGCAATATCGTCAGTGTATCAAAGAATTATTTTCCCCACTGTATGTAGACCTTTGAGGAGATATTTTTATATATATTATTTATATATTGTTCTTTTGTTTTCTATTTGCCTGCTAATTTAAGCAACTTTCTTAATTTCCATTCATTTTGCTGCTGCAGAGTGTCTATAAATCTTTTATCTATCCGAGTGATTTGCCAAAATTTTACAAATCCGTTAGAGCTTTTGCTCTCTCTCTCTCTGATCTTCCGTCTCCTCTCTCAGTGTTAGTGATAGCAAGGAGGTGGGATTGAGGAGATGTTGACGAGATCTAAATCAAATACGGGGAAAAATATCTCAGGTTTTCCAAAAAACAGCAGAGAGACAATAATGACAGCACGTGAAAAGTACATTATTGGAGCTGTTATACATTTGTAAGTGAAGACTGCAGTACCTTCCAGCCTACATTACTAGGATATTGGCTGGATGTCTTTTCTGGGCAATTGAAGACGCAGAATATTTTCAATATGTGGCAAATCCTTGAATTGTAAAAAATCTGCTCATCTCTTATTGGAAACAATCTCAAAGTAGGAAACCCCAAATTCCAATCTGAGGTGAAACCTTTAATTTTAAATTGTTGGAATTCAATTTTTTAATTGTAATATTCAGTGTCATTTTCATCTTTAGCTTCATATTCCTTTAAATGGACTCTTATTTTACTCATAAATTTTCTAATTAATGGCAAGTAAGTCTTTTCCATTTTTTTTCTTTAATTTGAGAAATAGCTCCATTAAAACGTTGGTGACCATGTGAGCTTTGTACAGCTGTATTAATGAGCTGCAGACTGCAGGAATGGAACAATTTCCTATTCTAGCAGACACCGCATTAGCATGGCACGTTTAATAGGATGGCACGTTTAATCCTCCGAACAATGAGGCAGATACATCTTTCAAAAGCTTTAAGTGCAAACAAGAGCTCATGTTACATTAATCTGAAACAATGTTACCTTAGGATTGAGAACAATTAATGGAGACATAGCGTACAGTACAATTTATTATAATATAATTCAAGCTAAAAGCTTTCTCTGCAAGTATTGTTCTTGGTATTAGGAACATTATGCATCACGGTGATGTAACTGAGCCTGACAGAAACTGCTAACCGTTGCGTGGACTTTATAACAAGAGCGTAACAGGAAATCATTAGATTAGTGTAAAGCAGCAGATATTAGCAGCGTGATGTCCATTGGTATGACTGCATTATTTATGGTCTTCTGAACAATATGCTTAACATTACGTATTCTAATAGGACGACGAATCAAGGAGAAAAGAAGAAAATCATGATAATAGTAATGTCATAGCTAATGTCAATGGGCAACTTTCATTAATGTGCATGCACATAACACCTTGTTGGGTACCAGCATGAGAATACACTGACTACAAAGATAAGGAACAAAACTCCATTGTCAGATATTGATGACAGATGATGACACCATCCATTAATTACCTCCTACCAAGCCATCTCAAACATCTCCCTGATTTAGCTACCTTGTCCCTGTCAAGAAAAGATGTAGATCCAAGCCAAGGCAACTCTGCAATATTCAAGTAAGGCTGCATTCACACATCTATGTGAAATATCCATATGTTGCCTGATTTTTTTTTATCAGACAGCTCATGGAACCATTGAGCAGTATGGATGCATTCAGATAACTGTTAAAATGAGGGATCCATGAGTGAGATCCAGGAAACTTAAAGCGTGTTCTACTCTGATCCAATCTTAAGGATCAGAGTACGACATAATCAATGGTTCGGACAACAAACTGACACTTCACATGGATGGAGCTTTACAGTAAAGTCATACGATTACAGACACTGAAATGAGACAGAAGAGGAATCAATACCTTCAAAATGTGGTGCTGCTGAAGGAGGTTATCAATACCATGGATGACAAGAAGAAGAAACCAATAAATTTGGAAACAAATCAAGCTAGACATTACACTTGAAGCAAGGATCACCAAGCTACGTCTTGCCTACATTGGACACATCACACAAATACAGACGTCACTGGAGAAGGACATCATGGTATATATAATGTGAACAAGGTGAAGAAGACCAGCTACCAAATGCTATGATACATATCGATGGCGAAGACCATGATGGACCTATCTATGCTTGCACAAGTTCGCTCTTCCCATGGATCATTCAACCATCAAGATGATAGAAGTTGGTTAAATAATAAGAATAATGTCATTGCCTTAGTGATTTACTATGGGAAAGAATTGCAAGCGGCTTTGTAATGTTTAGAAATTTTGCAACAATTGCAAAACCATTTTGACTTGATTTCTCACAGGTTTGTGGTCTACGATTCGTGTGATTATTTTGCCATTTATGGACTGCATTTTGTAGCGATAGAGCCATAGACTGGGAGATAGTGACTTAATTTTGCCTCTAATGTAGAATATAGATTGGCTATAAAGCATACAAAACCTACAAGAGACATATTGAGCAAAAACCCTGCTGTAACTAAATAAGTAAAAAGCAAAAAAGCAAAAGTTTTTTCTTTGTATTTTTGCATTCTGTGCAAACCGGGGTGTGGCCTCCCTCTTCTGAGCTGGGAATTGTATTTAAAGGCTTCCTCTGACTGGTGTCCACTGGTTGGGACCTGGTCCTCTTATCTGCACTTTTGCTTTTTACTTCTTTAGTTACAGCAAGGATTTTGCTCATTTTGTCTCTTTTAGGTTTTGTAAACTATTTAAGGTCCTGAAATCCTGCTGTCACTGCCTGTTATAATCTGACCTGCTCCTGTACCTTGCGTTTCTCCCCATTGACAATCCTTATTTTTGACCTTGGCTTGCTTTTTGACTATTCTCATTGTTTGCAATTTTATCCCCTACACTGACCTCCTAATGCTGACCCAGCTACCCGACTAAATTTTAGCTTCTGGTTTGTTCCTCTGGAAAACATCTCTTCCGAAGGAGCAATTGAGTTGACTCCTTTTTAAGTCCAGATCCCTGTACAGGAACTAAAGGGTGAAAAACGAGGTTCTGTTGGAATCTTCCAGATGGAGTAGCTTGAGCCAAGTCTGTCCAAGGAAGCCTTTTTGAGCCTGCGGCCTCTGGCAGTCGCAATAAATAGTATGTTTTATCATCATATCGTTTTACACCCATCTTTCTCTAGCTACCTATAATTTCTCTAAACAGACTCCTCTGCTCCATGAAAGGATAGACTAATATATTGACAGGTCTGTAGTCTTTGTTAATAAGAAAGATCGAATAATTTTATGGATACTTAATTTTTAAGTCAAGTGTATTCAATAGAAGAGCTCCCCTTCCAGCTTAACCTCATTCCTTAGGGCAATGATAACCAGCAACCTATCAATCACTGTGAAGAGGATGGGTGCAGTCAGTGGCCAAGCTCCTGCTGATTGATAGATTGGACTTCATATCCGCTGAATTCTTTGACAGCTCCTATATAAGTTTAATATCGCTTTTTATATCACCTTTAATTAGTCGTATGGGGTCCATGGAAGCCCAAGCCAGTTTGTTTTCATTATATTTGCCCAAATATAGAAGTTAGGTAACGGTTCGTTTCAATTGCTTCCTAGTTTGGGCGTCCATCACGCTTCAGTGCATCATGAGTGGTGGCATTAACTACATGTGCCACAGTGAGGTGCTTCTGACTAGAGATGAGTGTATGTGTTTGGGAAAATGTTCACCAATCTCAACTTTGGCACAAACGTAGCACAATCGGATTCGTGTTCACTTTCACAAGCATTTTTACTCAAAGTCTGCAAAAGTTGTTCACAGTTCGGTAAGTCATTGAGTTTCCACTAATGCTTTTGTTATAACTTTAGCTATGAAAGTGGTGTTGTATGACAAGTGGGGGAGCAGGGGGAAGAGTTTGATGAGGGGGTAGGATGTGTCTAGGTCAGAGGAGCATGTGGAGAGGTTAGAAATCATTTGTGCTAAAACTGTGTTTCAGTGGCAAATCAGAAGGCTATATTTCCATTTAAAAATAGTTAGACATGATAGTGTTGTTCAGACACACTATCTTAGAAAATAAATAGTAATTGTTCATAAAGTGACAGGTGACTGACAGCTATGGGCCTATGGTTATGAAACAGCAGATTACAAGAGGGGAAGGCTACTTACAATGTAACTGGGAAAAAGTGAGGTCGTGGTGGAAAGGGGAATAGGCTTTGTGTTCAACGTGTATATGGGTTAGGTATTAATGTGAATGAAATTTCAACTGAACAACCATCTTCTCGTCCTATCCAAAGACCACTGACAACATCTGTAATTGGCTGGCCTATTCGACTCCCTTTCATTGGCAGCCACTCAGCGGTACACCTTATAGATGAGGCTCAAAAACATCATGTGCTCGAGTTGGTGGCAAGCGCTGAATCAAGTGGCCTCTCCTCCTCTTCCTCCATCTCAACATCACACACAGTACAATCCTCAGAGGTGGCACCCTAACACCCTTGTTCCTCCTCTCGTCAAAAATTTCCAAAACCCAATTGACTGTGGAAAACCTCAAATGGGCCATTCTGAAAAGCTGTTCACACATTGTATTCCATGGGCATTACAGGTCTGCTCCCAAGAATCACATATGTCTTTCATATGGTGTATACACTTCTCTCCTATCCCAAATTCAAACAACAGAGCAGGTGGAGGCGTTGGTCTGCTTTTATCACCAAAGTGTACCTTTCAGGTTATCCCTCAAGCACCCTCATTTATCTTCCCGTCTTTGAGGACCATGCTGTCAGGTTCTACATCCCCTTCCCCATGCGAGTGGTGTTGGTGTATCGTCCTCCGGGCCCCTCCCATCAGTTCCTGGATCACTTTACCACCTGGCTTCCACATTATCTCTCCAGTGATATGCCCACCCTTATCCTGGGAGACTTTAGCATCCCATCCCCTTTTCGCCTCTCCCCATCTGCTACTCACTTTTTATCTCTAACCTCCTCCTTCAGCATTTCACAGTTTATTAACTCTCCTACTGCTCTCTGACCACAACCTTCTTTCATTCGCTATCAAGAACTGCCATACTTCTAGAAATATACAGGCCATTATCACCCAGAAACTTATGAAGGACTTGCAGTCATCATTGGCACCTATCATCTCCCTCTCATGTCCTGATTCTGCACTAAAGCATTATAATTAGTGTTGAGCGATACCGTTCGATACCCAAAAATATCGTATCGGATGGTATCGCCCGATACGAAAAAAATATCGGGTATCGCCGATTCCGTTACCGGAAGTCCCATTCAAGTCAATGGGACTTGCGGTATCGGAATTTAAAAAAGCCCTTTATTTCCTTGTTGGCTAATTCTACATAATTGAAAACAAATAAGAATCATGTAGAATGTATTGTGGGAGGTGGAGGAGACATTAAAGGCATAGTGGTTTATTCAAATCACATGGCATAGCATTAATTCCAATTTTTTTTTTCAAGACGTTCGGAGTTAAAAAGATATTGACTATGTTAACTTTTTTATATTTTGTCAGATATGTATGTTTCACAACTTCCATGCTCTTCACCTTCTTTTGTACTTCTCCCACACTTTCTCCTTCATGATCCGCAGCAGTAGCATTTTTTTCATCAACTTTTTCTTCACCTTATTCATCTTCTTCTTCTTCACCTTCTTCCCATTAATTTTTTTTTTCCATTCTTCATATTCTTCTTATTCAGCTATTATCAATTTTCATATGCTATTTCTTCATCTTCTTTCTATTCTTCTTTTTCTTCATTTTCTTATTGTGACAGGCATTCCTGTAGTACTTATCTAGAAAAGTTATAAGATTACACCTTACTTTCTGCCTGTCACAAAAGATTTACAACAGGATTTGTCCGCGTTCAGTTTGGCCTGCAGCAGCAGGCATTTTCCAGGGGCACCATGAGGAGGAATGGACTCACCCCCATTTACTGCTTAGTCTTCTTCTGCTTATAATTTTGATTTCTTCTATGCTGATTTTTAGTCTTATGCTTAATGTTCTTCTGCTTTCTGTTCTTCTGCATTTGCTTCTTCTGCTTCTTGTTCTTCTGTCTTTTGTTCTGTATCTTGGTGGTTGTCTTCATGTTCTTTGTCCTCTTGGTCTTATTATTTAGGGTCATATTTCTGGTCTTCTTTGGTGTGGTCTTCAGGGTCGTCGTCATCAGGGTCGTCGTCATGGAGATCAATAAGGATTACCAAAGACAATTTCAAAAAGCTTGATCTTGTAAATGTAGCAGAAGGTACAAGAAGGCTGAGAAACTGGCGAGAACCAGCTGACAGTACTGGAACCCGTAGTGGCAGCAGAAGGAACAATAGCCAATGGCACTACTGAGGAACAGCTGACGGTGCTGGACCCCGGTTACTATGCAGGAGGTACCTGTGCTAGAAACCACTACCAAGGACCAGCTGACGTTGCTGGACCTCGGATACCGAGATGGAGGCACCTAGGCCAAAGGCTCTGGCGAGAACCAGCAGACAGTGCTGGAACCCGGATGGGTAGCAGAAGGAACAAGAGCCAATTGCACTACCGAGGACCAACTGACGGTGCTGGACCTTGGTTACTAAGCAGAAGGTACCTGTGCTAAAAAGCACTACCAAGGACCAGCTGACAGTGCTGGACCTCGGATACCGAGATGGAGGCACCTAGGCCAAAGGCTCTGGCGAGAACCAGCAGACAGTGATGGAACCCGGATGGGTAGCAGAAGGAACAAGAGCCAATGGCACTACTGAGGACCAACTGATTGTGATGGACCACGGTTACTAAGCAGAAGGTACCTGTGCTAAAAAGCACTACCAAGGACCAGCTGACGGTGCTGGACTTCAGAAACCGAGATGGAGGCACCTAGGCCAAAGGCTCTGGCGAGAACCAGCTGACAGTGCTGGCACCCGGATGGGTAGCAGAAGGAACAAGAGCCAATGGCACTACCGAGGACCAACTGACGGTGCTGGACCACGGTTACTAAGCAGAAGGTACCTGTGCTAAAAAGCACTACCAAGGACCAGCTGATGGTGCTGGACCTTGGATACCGAGATGGAGGCACCTAGGCCAAATGCTCTGGCGAGAACCAGCTGACAGTGCTGGAACCCGGGTGGGTAGCAGAAGGTACCCATCCAAAGAAAAGTAGCCAGGCCGCAAGCCGGCCGCAGTTACCGAAACCCACAGTCCTACAGGGGGTCCATGTCCCATTGGCACTACGGATCCAGCCTTCAGTGCCAGTTCCCGCAGCCCACATAGGAGTCACCTAAACTGCAGGCACCGTAGAGTCAGCTAACCTGGCCGCAAGACGACAGGACAACGGATTGGTGGCATAGTGACCTTGACACTACCCGGAAACAGCTGGCGTGCTGGAACCAGGCTGGGCAACAGGGAGTACCCGTGCCAAAGACACTGCCGAGCACCAACTAGCGTTGTTGGAACCCAGGGACAATCATGGTGAAGGCCGAGGCCTACTTGGTGGTAGTTTTAGATTGTTTGTAGGCTACAACAGACTGTCAACGTGCTCCAATTAGGCATCTGTCTCCACTCTGTTTCCAGGATTTCACGTGACCACCAACACCGCCAGTTTATGCGTACAGTAGCCGTCTGCCCAATCCACACATGTTCCTGTGTTACTGGGGTTCTGTAATGTCAGCAGATCCCCTGATGTTTGTCTGCCAATGTCTCCTGCTCTGTCCACATTCCCACCACTTGCAGTGGGAAGGTGGACAGCGCAGGAGACAGTGGCGGACACACATTGGGGGATCAGCTCACGTAACAGAACACCAGGAACACAGGAACAAGTGTGGAATGCGTGGATGGCAACTGTGAGCAGGAACTGGCGGTGTTGGAGGTCAGGGGAAATACTAGAGACAGAGTGGAGACAGAGGCCAAATCAGAGAATGTTTAAATCTGAAGTAGTTACAATTTGGAGGCAGCAGCACTTTGCCCTCCACACAGCAGGGGATCAGCTGACCTTACCGACCCCCACTTTCACATGAACGAGTGTTTTTTTCTGTGTGGACAGCACTTCCGAGCACCAACTAGCGTTGTTGGAACCCAGGGACAATCAGGGTTCAGGCCGAGGCCTACTTGGTGGCAGTTTTACATTGTTTGTAGGCTACAACAGACTGTCAACGTGCTCCAATTAGGCATCTGTCTCCACTCTGTTTCCAGGATTTCACGTGACCACCAACACCGCCAGTTTATGCGTACAGCAGACGTCTGCCCAATCCACACGTGTTCCTGTGTTACTGGGGTTCTGTAATGTCAGCAGAGCCCCTGATGTGTGTCTGCCACTGTCTCCTGCTCTGTCCACTTTTCCACCGCTTGCAGTGGGAAGGTGGACAGCGCAGGAGACAGTGGCGGACACACATTGGGGGATCTGCTGACATTACAGAACCCCAGTAACACAGGAACACGTGTGGAATGTGCGGACGGCAACTGTGAGCAGGAACTGGCGGTGCTGGAGGTCAGGGGAAATACTAGAGACAGAGTGGAGACAGAGGCCAAATCAGAAAATGTTTAAATCTGAAGTAGTTACTAGAGTTGAGCGAAACGGGTCGAAAAAATTCAAAAGTCGCCGACTTTTGGCAAAGTCGGGTTTCATGAAATGAAACCCGACCCTAGGATGAGGACGGCCACGATGTTGGCGACTTACGCGCCAAAGTCGCGTTTCAAAAGTTTGTTTTGCGCTCTTTTTCAGCCAATCAGGATCCACGGACACTGTGGGCAACATGATGACCTAGGCACGGGTCACCACCATCTTTCAGAAGGGCATGCAAGTGATTGGCTTGCTTTGGTGGGCGTCACAGGGGGTATAAAAGGGCGTGCACGCCGACCGCCATCTTACTTCTGCCGATCTTAGTATAGGGAGAGGTTGCTGCTGATTTTGTAGGGAGAGCGTTAGGCAGGGAAGAAGACAAAAAAACTGCTTCTGCTGCTAGCGATTTGGCCTGCACAACACACAAGTCACTGTGTGTGCAGTGCAAGGGGAGGCTATATTGTGGTGTATCAGTGGTGTTGGTTGTTGGGCTGCCTTTTAAGGCTTCCTGACACGCTGGCATTGCTGTTTACCCACTGCTCCGCAAACTGCTTTTTTAAAAGCAATCCAATCTCCCTTATCCTCTAGTCACTTTTGTCACAGCTGTGCCATCGAGCCTGTCACATAGCGCTCAGATATCAGTGGGCCTCACACAATCCACAAGTGTCCAGTGTCCAAAAGTGTGCGCAGAGATTCAAAATCTCCATTATCCTCTCGTCACTTTGGTCACAGGCAGCTGTGCCATCGAGCGTGTCACATAGCGCTCAGATATCAGTGGGCCTCACACAATCCACAAGTGTCCAGTGTCCAAAAGTGTGCGCAGAGATTCAAAATCTCCATTATCCTCTCGTCACTTTGGTCACAGGCAGCTGTGCCATCGAGCGTGTCACATAGCGCTCAGATATCAGTGGGCCTCACACAATCCACAAGTGTCCAGTGTCCAAAAGTGTGCGCAGAGATTCAAAATCTCCATTATCCTCTCGTCACTTTGGTCACAGGCAGCTGTGCCATCGAGCGTGTCACATAGCGCTCAGATATCAGTGGGCCTCACACAATCCACAAGTGTCCAGTGTCCAAAAGTGTGCGCAGAGATTCAAAATCTCCATTATCCTCTCGTCACTTTGGTCACAGGCAGCTGTGCCATCGAGCCTGTCACATAGCGCTCAGATATCAGTGGGCCTCACACAATCCACAAGTGTCCAGTGTCCAAAAGTGTGCGCAGAGATTCAAAATCTCCATTATCCTCTTGTCACTTTGGTCACAGGCAGCTGTGCCATCGAGCGTGTCACATAGCTCTCAGATATCAGTGGGCCTCACACAATCCACAAGTGTCCAGTGTCCAAAAGTGTGCGCAGAGATTCAAAATCTCCATTATCCTCTCGTCACTTTGGTCACAGGCAGCTGTGCCTTCGAGCGTGTCACATAGCGCTCAGATATCAGTGGGCCTCACACAATCCACAAGTGTCCAGTGTCCAAAAGTGTGCGCAGAGATTCAAAATCTCCATTATCCTCTCGTCACTTTGGTCACAGGCAGCTGTGCCATCGAGCCTGTCACATAGCGCTCAGATATCAGTGGGCCTCACACAATCCACAAGTGTCCAGTGTCCAAAAGTGCGCGCAGAGATTCAAAATCTCCATTATCCTCTCATCACTTTGGTCACAGGCAGCTGTGCCATCGAGCGTGTCACATAGTGCTCAGATATCAGTGGGCCTCACACAATCCACAAGTGTCCAGTGTCCAAAAGTGTGCGCAGAGATTCAAAATCTCCCTTATCCTCTCGTCACTTTGGTCACAGGCAGCTGTGCCATCGAGCCTGTCACATAGCGCTCAGATATCAGTGGGCCTCACACAATCCACAAGTGTCCAGTGTCCAAAAGTGTGCGCAGAGATTCAAAATCTCCATTATCCTCTCGTCACTTTGGTCACAGGCAGCTGTGCCATCGAGCGTGTCACATAGCGCTCAGATATCAGTGGGCCTCACACAATCCACAAGTGTCCAGTGTCCAAAAGTGTGCGCAGAGATTCAAAATCTCCATTATCCTCTCGTCACTTTGGTCACAGGCAGCTGTGCCATCGAGCCTGTCACATAGTGCTCAGATATCAGTGGGCCTCACACAATCCACAAGTGTCCAGTGTCCAAAAGTGTGCGCAGAGATTCAAAATCTCCATTATCCTCTCGTCACTTTGGTCACAGGCAGCTGTGCCATCGAGCGTGTCACATAGCGCTCAGATATCAGTGGGCCTCACACAATCCACAAGTGTCCAGTGTCCAAAAGTGTGCGCAGAGATTCAAAATCTCCATTATCCTCTCGTCACTTTGGTCACAGGCAGCTGTGCCATCGAGCGTGTCACATAGCGCTCAGATATCAGTGGGCCTCACACAATCCACAAGTGTCCAGTGTCCAAAAGTGTGCGCAGAGATTCAAAATCTCCATTATCCTCTCGTCACTTTGGTCACAGGCAGCTGTGCCATCGAGCGTGTCACATAGCGCTCAGATATCAGTGGGCCTCACACAATCCACAAGTGTCCAGTGTCCAAAAGTGTGCGCAGAGATTCAAAATCTCCATTATCCTCTCGTCACTTTGGTCACAGGCAGCTGTGCCATCGAGCGTGTCACATAGCGCTCAGATATCAGTGGGCCTCACACAATCCACAAGTGTCCAGTGTCCAAAAGTGTGCGCAGAGATTCAAAATCTCCATTATCCTCTCGTCACTTTGGTCACAGGCAGCTGTGCCATCGAGCGTGTCACATAGCGCTCAGATATCAGTGGGCCTCACACAATCCACAAGTGTCCAGTGTCCAAAAGTGTGCGCAGAGATTCAAAATCTCCATTATCCTCTCGTTACTTTGGTCACAGGCAGCTGTGCCATCGAGCGTGTCACATAGCGCTCAGATATCAGTGGGCCTCACACAATCCACAAGTGTCCAGTGTCCAAAAGTGTGCGCAGAGATTCAAAATCTCCATTATCCTCTCGTCACTTTGGTCACAGGCAGCTGTGCCATCGAGCGTGTCACATAGCGCTCAGATATCAGTGGGCCTCACACAATCCACAAGTGTCCAATGTCCAAAAGTGTGCGCAGAGATTCAAAATCTCCATTTTCCTCTCGTCACTTTGGTCACAGGCAGCTGTGCCATCGAGCGTGTCACATAGCGCTCAGATATCAGTGGGCCTCACACAATCCACAAGTGTCCAGTGTCCAAAAGTGTGCGCAGAGATTCAAAATCTCCATTATCCTCTCGTCACTTTGGTCACAGGCAGCTGTGCCATCGAGCCTGTCACATAGCGCTCAGATATCAGTGGACCTCACACAATCCACAAGTGTCCAGTGTCCAAAAGTTTGCGCAGAGATTCAAAATCTCCATTATCCTCTCGTCACTTTGGTCACAGGCAGCTGTGCCATCGAGCGTGTCACATAGCGCTCAGATATCAGTGGGCCTCACACAATCCACAAGTGTCCAGTGTCCAAAAGTGTGCACAGAGATTCAAAATCTCCATTATCCTCTCGTCACTTTGGTCACAGGCAGCTGTGCCATCGAGCGTGTCACATAGTGCTCAGATATCAGTGGGCCTCACACAATCCACAAGTGTCCAGTGTCCAAAAGTGTGCGCAGAGATTCAAAATCTCCATTATCCTCTCGTCACTTTGGTCACAGGCAGCTGTGCCATCGAGCGTGTCACATAGCGCTCAGATATCAGTGGGCCTCACACAATCCACAAGTGTCCAGTGTCCAAAAGTGTGCGCAGAGATTCAAAATCTCCATTATCCTCTCGTCACTTTGGTCACAGGCAGCTGTGCCATCGAGCCTGTCACATAGCGCTCAGATATCAGTGGGCCTCACACAATCCAAAAGTGTCCACTGTCCACAAGTGTGTGCAGAAATTCTAAATCTCCCCTGTCCTATAGACACCTTGTACCTTGTTTTACATTACTATATAGTTTGTTGGATTTTGTCTACATTTCTACCAAAAATGAGGAAGGCTGGTGGAAGAGGCCGTGGAATTGGGCGGGGGTTGGCAGCTGGTAATGATGGTGTTGGTGGTGGATCTGATGGTAGTGGCAAGAGCAAAATAGGACCGAATGCAGGAGGTGCTGACCCTGCGTCATCGTCTGGCTACATAAGGCCTCGAACGCTTAGTTTTCTAGGAGTTGGCAAACCGCTTTTAAAGGCAGAGCATCAGGAAAAAGTTTTGTCTTACATTGCTGACTCAGCCTCCAGCTCTATCGCCTCCTCTTCTTCAGTTGTAAAAAGTAAATGCACTGAGTCGTCATTGGAGGCTCATGTTCATGAACCACACCTTTCCTTGTGTCCTTCACCCCAACCAAGATTGAAGGATGACGCAGGCCATACTACTGATTACTCCATGGAGCTGTTTTCACATACCATGCCTGGATTATCAAGTGAAATGGTGAATTACCCAGGCCAAGATGAATCTGACATGGAGTGCACTGATGCACAGCCGCTGATGGATGATTCTGCTGGTACATTCACTCAGAGCACTACATTGTCCTCGCAGTGTACAGAGCCAGATTTTGACCCTGATGAGACTCAGGTGCCCCTTCCCGCACACTATACCACCATACACGGTGACACAGAGAAAGGTGCACATGACATAGAAGAGGAGGTGATGGATGACCCAGTTGTTGACCCAGATTGGCATCCATTGGGGGAAGAGGGTGCTGCTTCCAATAGCTCAGATGAGGAGCATCCACAGCAGACATCGACATCGCAACAGCTGTTATCTGGCAGGCCCGGAGCACTCCAAAGACAGGTTCCAAACATCAAAAGAGTTGCTGGACAGCTTGTCCAGAGGGTCAAAAGATCACAGCGTGCTAGGCCGCAAAATGTCTGCCAAAGTAGGAAGAGTGCAGTGTGGCACTTTTTTGAAAAAAAATCCTCATGATCAGGCCAAGGTTATCTGTAAGAAGTGCGCAAAGACCTTTAGCCGAGGGAAAAATCTGAAAAATTTGAATACCAGTTGCATGCTTAGACATTTAACCAGCATGCACTTGCAAGCGTGGACACAACACCAAACCTCAAGTGCCACATGTGCAACTGATCACAACGAAGGTAGTCAGCAACGCTACATTGTTTCCCCCACTGTAAGCCCACCGGTTAGCACAGCAGCAAATGTTGAGGTGTTGTTGCAAGACCACAGCAGTCAGGGAATCCCACTGTTATATCAACGAAAGACTGATTCTAGGCCATCAGAAAGAACACCAACTCCATCACCATCATCAACCCTCTCTCAGTCCGCCCTGTCCACCGCTACTTCCACCATATGCAGCTCTCAAGTCCAGCTCACCCTCCCAGACACTATGAGTAGGTCAAGAAAGTACTCAGTCTCTCATCCGCGTACACTGGGTTTGAACGCCCACATTGCCAAACTAATCTCGTTTGAGATGATGCCCTTTCGGTTGGTGGAAAGCACAGCTTTCTGCGAACTCATGGCCTATGCAGTACCACGCTATGACCTACCCAGTCGCCACTTCTTCTCTCGCAAAGCCATCCCAGCCCTCCACCATCATGTGAAAGACCGCATTGTCCATGCACTCAAGCAGTCAGTGAGCGGAAAGGTGCACCTCACAACTGATGCATGGTCCAGTCGGCATGGCCAGGGCCGTTACGTGTCCATCACTGCGCACTGGGTTAATGTGGTGGATGCAGGGTCCACAGGGGACAGCGGTGGTGGGACAGTGCTGCCTAGCCCACGGTATAGGAAACAGTTGGCTGTAGGCGTTCGACCCTCCTTCTCCTCCTCCTCCTCCTCCAGAAGCGAAAGCTCGTCCACAGAGCGCAGTCGTACGAGCACTCCATCTGCAGCTGCCACTGTTGCACACGATGTGTCCCCCTATCGAGCAGCTTGTGGAAAGCGTCAGCAGGCTGTGTTGCAGATGATGTGTTTGGGCAACAGACACACCGCCGAGGTGCTGGCCGAGTACTTGAAGCGACAAACTGAGTCATGGCTGGGCAGTGTACATCTTGAGGCAGGCAAGGTAGTTAGTGATAACGGCCGTAATTTTGTGGCAGCCATAGCCCTTTCAAAACTCAGCCACATACCTTGCTTGGCTCACACCTTGAACCTGGTGGTGCAGTGCTTCCTCAAAAATTATCTGGAGTTAACAGCCCTGCTCCAGAAGGTGCGAAGACTGTGCGCGCACATCCGCCGGTCACCTGTACACTCCGTTCGTATACAGAAGCTGCAGCGATTGCTCCACCTTCCCAACCACCGCCTCATTATCGACATTGCAACAAGGTGGAACTCCACCCTGCACATGGTGGAGCGGCTGTGCGAGCAGAGGCAGGCCATAATGCATTTGTGGGAGGATACACGGCCAGGCACTTTGAGAGCAGACATGGAGTTGACAGGCGTGCAGTGGTCGAAGCTGAAAGACCTTTGTAAAGTCCTTCAGTGTTTTGAGGAATGCACACGGCTGGTAAGCGCAGACGACGCCATCCTAAGCATGAGCATCCCACTTATGCGTCTGCTCATGCAAACTTTGACGCACCTTAAGGAGCAGGCGTCTGCAGCCAATGTTGATGAGGAGGAAGAGGAGGAGGGAATCCTTGATGACATTCAGCCATTGTCTGCTCAGGGACCTCTCCTGGACGAGGTGGAGGAAGAAGAGGAGGAGGAGGAGGATGATGGGGATGATTACTTAGGGGAGGAGGATGCATCTCGTGGGGCAAGTGAAAATGTTGGCGTGGCAAGGTCTGGTACAGGGTTTGTGCGTGACTGGAGGGATGTGGATTTGCCAGAAAGTGCTCCTCCACCCAGCACTCGCAGTGCATCATTGACACCGGGAACATTGGCCCACATGTCAGATTATGCCTTGCGGATCCTAAAAAGGGACCCCCGCATTGCCAAAATGATGAACGATGACGACTACTGGTTGGCCAGCATCCTGGATCCACGCTATAAAGGCAAATTACAAAACATCATGCCACAGGAGAACCTTGACCTAATATTGGCTAATAAACAAGCAACTCTGGTAAATCGGTTGCTTGAGGCATTCCCAGCACACAGCAGTGGTGATGGTTCTCACACGAGCCGTACGGGCCGGGGGCAGCTTGGCAGAGGTGTTCGTGGTGTACACAGCAGAAGTGGCGTTGGAGACAGGGGTTTCATGACAATGTTGTGGACTGATTTTTCAAATACCGCTCACACAACTGGTAATACTGCATCGATGGAAAGTGACAGGAGACAGCAGTTGTCAACTATGGTTACAAACTACTTTTCCTCCCATATCGATGTTCTCCCACACAGGTCATTCCCCTTTGACTATTGGGCCGCTAAACTGGACACCTGGCCTGAATTGGCCCAATATGCCTTACAGGAGCTCACTTGCCCAGCTGCAAGTGTGCTATCGGAAAGAGTCTTCAGTGCAGCTGGATCAATCCTGACAGAAAAAAGGACCCGTCTGTCAACCCAAAATGTGGATGATCTAACCTTCATTAAAATGAACCACGCATGGGTTTCCAAGGATTTTGTCCCACCTTCCCCTGATGACACATAGGGTGACAGAAAAATGGCTTGCTTTGGTCCACCTCTTCCTGGTACTTCACCTATTTCGCCTTTTGCATCAGCTGAATGTCCAACATCAACATATGCCACTTTCTAAAACTCCCTAACTGTGTTGCCTCCCCCCCATGGCCGGGGTCACCACCTACCGCACGACACCGTGCGAGTGCCGTTGCCCTGGAAAGGTGGGTAGGCCGACTCTTGGGCGCGGGCACTGGCACAGGGTCCCTCATAGTGCAATCAAGTGTCTCTGACGGCGGTGGTGCACACCCGCCGTCAGACACACCGCTGTACTATGAGGGGCCCAGTGCCAGTACCGACGCCCACGAGTGGGCCCCCCTTGCTTGGGCAGGGCCCCAGCATTTGCAATCTTTACCTCTCCCTGCTCCTCCGCTGTGTAATCTGGGCCGTCAAATCCATACTGTGCCTGACACCGTCTGAGCCTGCCTCCTGAGACATATATTTTGAATGTGTACGCTATCCATACATGTTATCCGGGGATACGGTACCCTTTCTAACCTTTGTGCAATCACGTGCAATCCATACTGGGCCTGACACCGTCTGAGCCTGCCTCCTGAGACATATATTTTGAATGTGTACGCTATCCATACATGTTATCCAGGGATACGGTACCCTTTCTAACCTTTGTGCAATCACGTGCAATCCATACTGGGCCTGACACCGTCTGAGCCTGCCTCCTGAGACATATATTTTGAATGTGTACGCTATCCATACATGTTATCCAGGGATACGGTACCCTTTCTAACCTTTGTGCAATCACGTGCAATCCATACTGGGCCTAACACCGTCTGAGCCTGCCTCCTGAGACATATATTTTGAATGTGTACGCTATCCATACATTTTATCCCGGGATACGGTACCCTTTCTAACCTTTGTGCAATCACGTGCAATCCATACTGTGCCTGACACCGTCTGAGCCTGCCTCCTGAGACATATATTTTGAATGTGTACGCTATCCATACATGTTATCCAGGGATACGGTACCCTTTCTAACCTTTGTGCAATCACGTGCAATCCATACTGGGCCTGACACCGTCTGAGCCTGCCTCCTGAGACATATATTTTGAATGTGTACGCTATCCATACATGTTATCCGGGGATACGGTACCCTTTCTAACCTTTGTGCAATCACGTGCAATCCATACTGGGCCTGACACCGTCTGAGCCTGCCTCCTGAGACATATATTTTGAATGTGTACGCTATCCATACATGTTATCCAGGGATACGGTACCCTTTCTAACCTTTGTGCAATCACGTGCAATCCATACTGGGCCTAACACCGTCTGAGCCTGCCTCCTGAGACATATATTTTGAATGTGTACGCTATCCATACATTTTATCCCGGGATACGGTACCCTTTCTAACCTTTGTGCAATCACGTGCAATCCATACTGTGCCTGACACCGTCTGAGCCTGCCTCCTGAGACATATATTTTGAATGTGTACGCTATCCATACATGTTATCCAGGGATACGGTACCCTTTCTAACCTTTGTGCAATCACGTGCAATCCATACTGGGCCTGACACCGTCTGAGCCTGCCTCCTGAGACATATATTTTGAATGTGTACGCTATCCATACATGTTATCCGGGGATACGGTACCCTTTCTAACCTTTGTGCAATCACGTGCAATCCATACTGGGCCTAACACCGTCTGAGCCTGCATCCTGAGACATATATTTTGAATGTGTACGCTATCCATACATGTTATCCGGGGATATGGTACCCTTTCTAATCTTTGTGCAATCACGTGCAATCCATACTGGGCCTGACACTGTCTGAGCCTGCCTCCTGAGACATATATTTTGAATGTGTACGCTATCCATACATGTTATCCGGGGATACGGTAGCCTTTCTAACCTTTGTGCAATCACGTGCAATCCATACTGGGCCTAACACCGTCTGAGCCTGCCTCCTGAGACATATATTTTGAATGTGTACGCTATCCATACATGTTATCCGGGGATACGGTACCCTTTCTAACCTTTGTGCAATCACGTGCAATCCATACTGGGCCTAACACCGTCTGAGCCTGCCTCCTGAGACATATATTTTGAATGTGTACGCTATCCATACATGTTATCCGGGGATATGGTACCCTTTCTAACCTTTGTGCAATCACGTGCAATCCATACTGGGCCTAACTCCGTCTGAGCCTGCCTCCTGAGACATATATTTTGAATGTGTACGCTATCCATACATGTTATCCGGGGATACGGTACCCTTTCTAACTTTTGTGCAATCACGTGCAATCCAAACTGGGCCTGACACCATCTGAGCCTGCCTCCTGAGACATATATTTTGAATGTGTACGCTATCCATACATGTTATCCAGGGATACGGTACCCTTTCTAACCTTTGTGCAATCAGGTGCAATCCATACTGGGCCTGACACCGTCTGAGCCTGCCTCTTGAGACATATATTTTGAATGTGTACGCTATCCATACATGTTATCCAGGGATACAGTACCCTTTCTAACCTTTGTGCAATCACGTGCAATCCATACTGGGCCTAACACCGTCTGAGCCTGCCTCCTGAGACATATATTTTGAATGTGTACGCTATCCATACATGTTATCCGGGGATACGGTACCCTTTCTAACCTTTGTGCAATCACGTGCAATCCATACTGGGCCTGACACCGTCTGAGCCTGCCTCCTGAGACATATATTTTGAATGTGTACGCTATCCATACATGTTATCCAGGGATACGGTACCCTTTCTAACCTTTGTGCAATCACGTGCAATCCATACTGGGCCTAACACCGTCTGAGCCTGCCTCCTGAGACATATATTTTGAATGTGTACGCTATCCATACATGTTATCCGGGGATACGGTACCCTTTCTAACCTTTGTGCAATCACGTGCAATCCATACTGGGCCTGACACCGTCTGAGCCTGCCTCCTGAGACATATATGTTGAATGTGTACGCTATCCATACATGTTATCCAGGGATACGGTACCCTTTCTAACCTTTGTGCAATCACGTGCAATCCATACTGGGCCTGACACCGTCTGAGCCTGCCTCCTGAGACATATATTTTGAATGTGTACGCTATCCATACATGTTATCCGGGGATACGGTACCCTTTCTAACCTTTGTGCAATCACGTGCAATCCATACTGTGCCTGACACCGTCTGAGCCTGCCTCCTGAGACATATATTTTGAATGTGTACGCTATCCATACATGTTATCCAGGGATACGGTACCCTTTCTAACCTTTGTGCAATCACGTGCAATCCATACTGGGCCTGACACCGTCTGAGCCTGCCTCCTGAGACATATATTTTGAATTTGTACGCTATCCATACATGTTATCCAGGGATACGGTACCCTTTCTCACCTTTGTGCAATCACGTGTAATCCATACTGGGCGTGAGAACGGCTGGCGAGCTGTTAAGCAAGCTACAGCACCTGTCCAGACAAGTACAGGGATTCCCTAGCGAGGAGACTTATTTGATTGTTTTCAATGTTGGGACAGCAATTTTTGGGGAGCACTATACTCTGGAGAATGATAGATGGGGCCCACCATACACTGGAACATTCCAAAGGTGGACATCAGACACTGGAGCAGCATTTACAGGGCCCATTGTACACTAGAGCATTAGAAATGGGGCCCATTATGTTTGGAGCATTATTTGGGCCCATAAGACAGTGGAGCTTCATCCATGGGGACCAACATATACTGTAGCATTATGTGGAGCTCATCATATACTGTTTCAAACATTATATGGGACCAATGATTCTGTATGGAGAAATAGATGGGCCTCGTCATGAGATGTAAAAAGTGAGGTATTTTTCATTGTACTATACCGCTATTTATCTGCCGTATCGGAGCATGATGAGTTGTGGTATGTGTTAAAGGGGCGCTCTTTCGCCCAGGGCACATGAAAACCTGCAGCCAGCCCTCCCCCCCCACAACTTTAGCCAAATATCCCCCATTTTTTAGTGCGCAACTTGTATTATGAAGTTAATTAAGGTTGACAAGCTTAAGTAAGAAGAATTGATGCTTTTGGCATTCAAATGGGCACTGTAAGTGTGTTTCCTGTCCTCCTCTCACTGCCCACTTTTATTCCCCATTGACTTACATTGGGTTTCGTGTTTCGGGACGACCCCGACTTTTCCCTTTAATCGGACGATCTTGCTCGACCCGACTTTTGGAAAAGTTGGGTTTCACGAAACGAAACGCGACCCTAAATAACCAAAAGTCGCTCAACTCTAGTAGTTACAATTTGGAGGCAGCAGCAGTTTGCCCTCCACACAGCAGGGGATCAGCTGACGTTACCGAACCCCACTTTCACATGAACGAGTGTTTTTTTCTGTGTGGACAGCACTTCCGAACAACAACTGACGATGTTGGAGCCCAGGGATAGTCATTTTGTAGGCTGAGGCCTACTTGGAGGCAGTTTAAGATAAGACGTTGTTTGAATTTGGAGGCAGCAGGAGAGTTTGCCGTACACACAGCAGGGGTTCAGCTGACGTTACTGAACCCCACTTACACATGAACAAGTGTGTTTTTCTGTGTGGACAGCACTTCCGAGCACCAACTAGCGTTGTTGGAGCCCAGGGACAATCATGGTGCAGGCCGAGGCCTACTTGGTGGCAGTTTTAGATTGTTTGTAGGCTACAACAGACTGTCAACGTGCTCCAATTAGGCATCTGTCTCCACTCTGTTTCCAGAATTTCACGTGACCACCAACACCGCCAGTTTATGCGTACAGCAGCCGTCTGCCCAATCCACACGTGTTCCTATGTTACTGGGGTTCTGTAATGTCAGCAGAGCCCCTGATGTGTGTCTGCCACTGTCTCCTGCTCTGTCCACATTTCCACCGCTTGCAGTGGGAAGGTGGACAGCGCAGGAGACAGTGGCGGACACACATTGGGGGATCTGCTGACATTACAGAACCCCAGTAACACAGGAACAAGTGTGGAATGTGCGGACGGCAACTGTGAGCAGGAACTGGCAGTGCTGGAGGTCAGGGGAAATACTAGAGACAGAGTGGAGACAGAGGCCAAATCAGAGAATGTTTAAATTTGAAGTAGTTACAATTTGGAGGCAGCAGCAGTTTGCCCTCCACACAGCAGGGGATCAGCTGACGTTACCGAACCCCCCTTTCACATGAACGAGTGTTTTTTTCTGTGTGGACAGCACTTCCGAACAACAACTGACGATGTTGGAGCCCAGGGATAGTCATTTTGTAGGCTGAGGCCTACTTGGAGGCAGTTTAAGATAAGACGTTGTTTGAATTTGGAGGCAGCAGGAGAGTTTGCCGTACACACAGCAGGGGATCAGCTGACGTTACCGAACCCCACTTTCACATGAACGAGTGTTTTTTTCTGTGTGGACAGCACTTCCGAACAACAACTGATGATGTTGGAGCCCAGGGATAGTCATTTTGTAGGCTGAGGCCTACTTGGAGGCAGTTTAAGATAAGACGTTGTTTGAATTTGGAGGCAGCAGGAGAGTTTGCCGTACACACAGCAGGGGATCAGCTGACGTTACCGAACCCCACTTACACATGAGCGAGTGTTTTGTCTGTGCGGACAGCACTTCTGAGCAACAACTGGCGGTGTTGGAGCCCAGGGAAAATCAGGTAGTAGGCCGAGGCCTACTTGGAGCCAGGTGTAAATCTGATGTTGTTTGACTGTGGGGGGAGCAGGACACTTTGCCAAACACACAGCAGGGGATCAGCTGACGTTACCGAACCCCACTTACACATGAGCGATTGTTTTGTCTGTGCGGACAGCACTTCTGAGCAACAACTGGTGGTGTCAGAGCCCAGGGAAAATCAGGTAGTAGGCCGAGGCCTACTTGGAGCCAGGTGTAAATCTGAGGTTGTTTGACTGTGGAGGGAGCAGGACACTTTGCCATACACACAGCAGGGGATCAGCTGACATTACCGAACCCCACTTACACATGAGCGAGTGTTTTGTCTGTGCGGACAGCACTTCTGAGCAACAACTGGTGGTGTCAGAGCCCAGGGAAAATCAGGTAGTAGGCCGAGGCCTACTTGAAGCCAGGTGTAAATCTGAGGTTGTTTGACTGTGGAGGGAGCAGGACACTTTGCCATACACACAGCAGGGGATCAGCTGACGTTACCGAACCCCACTTACACATGAGCGAGTGTTTTGTCTGTGTGGACAGCACTTCTGAGCAACAACTGGTGGTGTCGGAGCCCAGGGAAAATCAGGTAGTAGGCCGAGGCCTACTTGGAGCCAGGTGTAAATCTGAGGTTGTTTGACTGTGGAGGGAGCAGGACACTTTGCCATACACACAGCAGGGGATCAGCTGACGTTACCGAACCCCACTTACACATGAGTGAGTGTTTTGTCTGTGCGGACAGCACTTCTGAGCAACAACTGGCGGTGTCAGAGCCCAGGGAAAATCAGGTAGTAGGCCGAGGCCTACTTGGTGGCAGTTTTCGATTGTTTGTTTCTAGACTACTACTAACTGTCAACGTACTCCAATTAGGCCTCTGTCTTCACTCTGTTTCGAGTATTTCCTCTGGCTTCCAACCATGCCAGTTGCTGCTCTGAAATGCCGTCTGCACAACCCACACTTGTTCCTGTGTTACTGGGGTTCTGTAACAGCAGCTTCTCCATAGAGGTGAGTCAGGCAATGTCTCCTGCTCTGTCGACTTTTCCACTACAAGTAGTGGGAATGTAGACAAAGCAGGAGACATTGCCGGGCTCACCTCTGGAGATGAGCAGATGTTACAGGACCCAGGTAACACAGGAACAAGTGTGTATTGTGCAGACGGCACTTGAGAGCAAAAACAGGCGGTGTTGTAGGTCAGAGGAAATACTCAAAACAGAGTGGAGACAGAGGGTAAATCAGAAAACATATTAAATCAGAGGTAGTCAGAAGTTGTAGGCAGCAGGAGAGTTTGCCGTACACACAGCAGGGGATCAGCTGACGTTACCGAACCCCACTTACACATGAGCGAGTGTTTTGTCTGTGTGGACAGCACTTCTGAGCAACAACTGCTGGTGTCGGAGCCCAGGGAAAATCAGGTAGTAGGCCGAGGCCTACTTGGAGCCAGGTGTAAATCTGAGGTTGTTTGACTGTGGAGGGAGCAGGACACTTTGCCATACACACAGCAGGGGATCAGCTGACGTTAACGAACCCCACTTACACATGAGCGAGTGTTTTGTCTGTGCGGACAGCATTTCTGAGCAACAAAGGGCGTTGTTGTAGCCCAGGAAATAAAGTTCAGGTCATAGAAATATGAACACAACAGGAGACCTGGATCCTGTTGCCAGCCAATTATTTATTCTGGAAGAGGACTGGCAAATTCAGGTGAGATCCAGGCCTTGTTCATTTTCAGAAAAGTAAGCCGGTCAACATTATCGGCGTATAGTCGCGTGCGACGGTCTGTTACCACACCACCTGCAGCACTAAAGACACGTTCCGATAATACACTGGCAGCAGGGCAAGCCAGCACCTCCAATGCATACTGGCTAAGCTCTGGCCATGTATCCAGCTTAGAGACCCAAAACTTGAACGGGGAAGAGCCGTCTGGGAGTACACTAACAGGGCAAGACAAGTAGTCTGTCACCATCTGACGGAAACGTAGCCTCCTGCTGACTGGAGCCGTCTGTGATGGTGTAGCCATTTGTGGCGGTCCCACAAAACTTTTCCACATTTGGGCCATACTGGCCTTGCCTTGTCCTGCGGCACTGCCTCTGCTACCTCTTTGTGCAGAGCTTCCTTCACTGCCTCTACCCACATGGCTGCTTTGAAAAGCACTACCAGCAACATTTGCGGGGGGAATGGAGAACATGATGGCCTGCACTAGTGTTTCTTGGTACTCCCGCATTTTTCGCTCCCGGTTCAACTGTGGTATGAGGCTTTGTAAGTTGTCCCGGTAGCGAGGATCTAGGAGGGTGTACACCCAATAATCAGCCGTGTGGAGAATGATCAGCCGTGTGGAGAATGTTGGCGATGCGGCGGCCATTTAACAAGCACTGCAGCATGAAATCAACCATGTGCTGCAGACTGCCAACTGGACCGGAAACACTGTCCCCAGCTTGAGGCAGCATCTCAGCCTGCTCAGCATCACCCCACCCTCGCTGTACACACTGACTACTAGAGCCTTGTGTACCTCCCTCCTCTGGAGAGATGTGTTCCTCCTCCTCCATTGACTCCTCGTCATCCTCGTCACTAAGTGTCCCCTGCCTGGGCCTTTGTGTGGAGGCACATTGTGCAGACTTGCCAGAAGCAGATGGCATTTCTGACTCCTCATCCTCGACCTCTTCAAAAACCTCCTCACTTAGTGCTTGTAAGGTTTTTTGAAGCAGACAGATAAAAGGGATAGTCATGCTGACTAGTGCATCATCTGCACTGGCCATCCGCGTGGAGTCATCGAAGGCATGCAAAACTTGGCAGATGTCCCTCATAGTGGCCCACTCAGTGGTGGTGAAGTGTGTCCGGCGCACAGTGCGACTTGTTTGCGCCTGATGCAGCTGGTACTCCATTACTGCTGCCTGCTGCTCACACAACCTCTCCAACATATGTAACGTTGAATTCCACCTGGTGGGGAGGTCACATATGATGCGATGTTCTGGCAGGCGGAATCGGCATTGCAGAGATGCAATGCGTGATCTTGCCATGCTGGAACGCCGCAAGCGAGCACACTCTAGGCGAACCTTGTGCAGCAGTGCATCAAGATCCGGATAGTCCCTCAGAAAGCTCTGCACGACCAAATTGAGCACGTGTGCCAGACATGGTATGTGAGTGAGGTTGCCTAGGCCCAGAGCTGCCACTAGATTTCGGCCATTGTCACTCACTACCAAATCTGGCTGGAGATTCGCTGGCACAAACGACACATTGCTCTCCTGCTTGATAGCATTCCAGAGCTCCTGTGCTGTGTGGCTCCGATTCCCCAAAGAAATTAATTCAAGGACGGCCTGTTGACGTTTGGCCACACCTGTGCTCATATCTGGCCTAACAGGCTCATGCAGTGCTGATTCCGAGGAACTAGAGTAGGAGGAGGACTCAATTTGTACAGACTGCATTCCTCCAATCCTTGGAGTTGGCAGAATATGTACAGAGCCACTCTCCAGATCTGTACCCTGCTCCACAACATTGACCCAATGGGCAGTGAGGGAAAGGTATCGTCCCTGTCCATTGCTACTGGTCCACGCATCGATGGTCAGGTGGACCTTGCTACTGACGGCGTTTAGTAGCGCATTTTTAATTTTTCCCTCCACATGCTTTTGCAGGGCAGGGACGGCTTGCCTGCTGAAATAAAAGCGGCTGGGCACATTGTATTGTGGAACTGCCAATGACATCAAGTTCCGGAAGGTGTCAGTCTCCACCAGCCTGAATGACAGCATCTCAAGGGCCAGTAGTTTGGCAATGCCGGCATTCAGAGCCAGTGCTCGGGGATGGTTTGCCGAGTATGGCCGCTTTTTCTCCCATGCCTGTGCTACCGATTGCTGGTGAGTGGCCTGGGAGTGTGCTGATGACTGAGAACGTGGTTCAGTGGGTGGAATTTCACTGGGTCTCTGGACAACAGTGGCAGAGGTTCTTCCATGACGTTCCAGTGAGGAAGCCGAACCAGCTGTGTGTGAGCTGGAGGAAGAGGCCCCAACACGAGCTGAAGAAGAGGTGGTAGGTGCTGCTGAAGGTTGGCCTACATCTTCAGTGTGTCTGTGTAACTCCACCTTGTGCTTGGTACGCACATGTTTCCACATATTTGTGGTATTGAGGTTGCTCACATTTTTCCCTCGTTTAACTTTCTGATGACACAGCTTGCATTTGACAAAGCAAATGTCATCTGCAACTGTGTCAAAAAAAGATCACGCACTGCAAGTCCTGGGAGCGCCCGTTTTCTGTTTTGGAAGAGGATTGCTCCTCACGGGTGCCAAAGTGGAGGCTACAGGCAACCAAGTCTGCCCCCGCCCTCTCCCTCCTCTTTTGGCCGTTCGGGGAATCTCTTCCTCAGAGCTGCTCCCACCACCTTCCTGTGGCTGACGCCATGATGGGTCAAGGACCTCATCATCTCCACTCCCCTCTTCATCTCCACTCCCCTCTTCAAGCACCAGCTGGTCCTGGGTTGTCTCGCCAGCACCGTACGCACCAGAAATTGGCAACTGAGTCTCATCATCATCAGATGAGCACTGAGGTGTGCTGACAATAGGCACTGGCCCACACGCCTCTTCAGATTCAGAGGGACAAAGAAGTTGAGCATCACTGCATACTCCCTCTTCTTCACGCTCTAGAATGCTGCTTGGCTGGCCACCTCTTTCCAAGCCAACAGATTCTGAGAATAGAAGTAAAGATTGAGATGGCTCCTGTCCAGGGCTCTCAGACTGCCTGGGCAATTTGGCAGGTGGTGAAGAGACAGATGGGTGCTCTTCAGTGCTCTGGCCCTGGGAGGATGCGGAAGTCATTGAAGTGGATGCGTTAGCTGCCATCCATCCGACAACGGCTTCAATTTGTTCGTCACGCAGCAGTGGGGTATGGCGAGGTCCTACAAAGCTGCGCATGAAGGACTATTGCCTGGTAAAAGTGGGGGATGCCGGGTCACTGGTGGCCGCAGCAGACACCGAATCCCCACGTCCTCTCCCTGCTAAATCCCCCCGTCCTCTCCCTGCTGAAACTCCACGACCACGTGCCTTACTCCCTGCCTTCTTCATCTTGGTAGACTGATAAAGATAGGCAGAAAAGTAAAAAAGGGTGGCTTAGTGTTCTTATTCCTGAACACCTGCTAACCAGTATAAGAAACACTAGTTTGGCTAAGAGTGTGTGTACTACACTTTAATATGATCTAATGTGGCCTACACAACTGTAAAGTGGAGTGTTTGGTGAACTTTATTTCCTTTCTTTTTTTTTTTGAGGGGGGGGAGAAAAGGATGTGACCAAAGTTTGAAAGCTATAGTATCACAAACTTTTTGGAGCGATTACAATGCAGGAAGCTAACCTACAATGCAATTGATGAGGCTCCAAAAAATAGGGTGATACTAGTCTGGCTGGCCCTGAAGGGCACAAGCCAGCAAAAAGGCTCCTCTATCTAATCCTACATAGTGTTTACAACCAACCAATGACAATGGATGCGGATGGAAGCACACTAATATAGGAGCAAAAATCTGGCTAAATTTGCTGCAAAAAAAGGACTATGTATGAGGCAGTGACGCACGCTGAGCGGACTACAACGAGCGGTGGCTGTAGAACACACTGCAACGTGAGCTGCACTCACACACAGAGAGACCTATCAGACAGTCAAAAACAGTGCAGAGAAATGGGCTATAGCACTGAAAGGCTGCTGAAAGGCTCCGCTGTCCACTCCTTTAGTGTTTGCAACCAACGTATATGGATACGTATGGAAGCACACTATACAGGAGAAAAAAAAGCAGCAATAAAAGAAAAATGTGTATGAGGCAGAGACACACGCTGGGCGGCCTACAAGCAGACGTGCCTGCAGGACACACTGCACAGCGTGGGTCTGCACTCACACAGCCCTTGCAGACAGCTATTAAAACAGCGCTGCTGGGCTAAAAAAATGCTACAGTGGTGGATTATGTAGCCTGGGTAGAGCAATAGATATGTTTGATGATCGCTATTTCTAACTGTCCCTCACAGTCTTCAACAGCAGCCTGTCCCTAACTGAATTCACAGCAGAGTAACCAGAAATGGCGGCTGCTGCGGTTTTTATAGTGCATCATGACATAATTTCAGCAGCCAATCACAGCCATGCCAGTAGTTAACATGCCTACATGCCTAACAGGATGTGCCCACACTTCTGAGGATCTCCATTGGCTGAATCAAATCGAGCGGGCTCCTAGCATTATGGGAACTTCCGATTCTGGTATTCGATATGAAAAAAGTATCGGAATTCCGATACAGCGAATATCGGCCGATACCCGATACTTGCGGTATCGGAATGCTCAACACTAATTATAATAAAACACTTCAAAGTGCCCTGGATGAAGCTGCACCTCCCATACATAAAACAACTCTGCACAGATGGCGACAACCCTGGCACATGATGCAAACATGTTTCCTACAGTGGTTTTCCAGGTGCACCGAATACCTGTGGAGAAAATCCAATCTGCCAGTAGATTTCATCCATTATAAGTTTATGCTTAAAACATATAACACTGCCCTTCACCTCTCCAAATAAACCTATTTCAACACCCTCACCACCTCACTATCCAATAACCCTAAACATCTCTTTGACACTTTTCTTATCGTACTCAACCCAAGAGTGCAGGCCCCAACCACGGATCTCCGAGCTGACGATCTGGCCAATTACTTCAAAGAAAATATTGACCATATCCAACAGGAAATATTCTCCCAATCCCCTCTTACCATGGACTGTCCTCCTTCCCCCACTCTAGCTCATTCTCTGATTTTGAACCAGTCACAGAAGAAAAAGTGATGAGGCTCCTTGCATCTTCTCACCCTACTACTTGCACAAGTGACTCTACTCCCTCTCATCTCCTCCAGTCCCTTTCCCCTGCTGTCAGCACTCATCAAACAAAAATATTCAACCTCTCTCTCTTCCAGTATCTTTACCTCCTCACTTAAGCATGCCATCATACATCCATTACTTAAAAAAAAAATTCCTCAACCAAAACTGTGTGGCTAACTATAGACCTGTCTTTAATCTTCCCTTCATCTCTAAACTCCTCGAACGCCTGGTCCACTCCCATCTTATCCGCTATATCTCAGATAACTCTCTTCTCAACCTTTTTCAATCTGGGTTGCTCTCTTTACACTCTACTGAAACTGCCCTCACTATAGTCTCTAATGATCTACTAACAGCTAAATCTAATGGTCACTATTCCATGCTGATTCTCCTGGCTGTGTAGCATTTGACACTATGGATCATCAGCTCCTCCTCACTATGCCCTGCTCTATCAGCCTCAAGGACCCCATTCTCTCCTGGTTCTCCTCCTGCCTCTCTGAATTCTCTTTCACTGTATCTTTTGCTGGCTCCTCCTCTTCTCATCTTCCCCTTACTGTTGGGGTTCCTCAAGGATCAGTCCTAGGCCTCCTCCTCTTCTCTTTGTATACTGCCCCTATTGCACAATCAGTAGATTTGGTTTCCAGTAGATTTGGTTTCCAGTACCATCTCTATGCTAATGACACCCAATTATAAACCTCCTCTCCTGACATCACCCTTGCCTTTATAGAAAACACCAATGATTGTCTTACCGTTGTCTCCAACATCATGTCCTCCCTCTATCTGAAACTGCACCTGTCAAAAATTGAACTCCTTTTGTTTCCTCCCTTTACTAACCTACCGATGCCAGACATTGCTATTTCTGTGTGTGGTTATACCACTACTCCCAAGCAACACGCCCACTGTCTTGGGGTCATACTTAATTCAGAACTTTCATTCAACCCCCCCCCCCACATCCTATCACTGGCTCGCTCTTATCATCCACACCTCAAAAACCTTTCTAGAATGCGACCCTTTCTTACTTTTGACTCTGCAAAATTCTTACTGTTTCTCTCATTCATTCTCGTCTCAACTACTGTAATTCTCTACTAATCGGTCTCCCTCTTACCAAAATCTCCCCTCTCCAATCTGTCCTGAATGCTGCAGCCAGGATCATATTCCTCACCAACCGTTACTCTGATGCCTCTACCTTGTTACGGTCATTACACTGGTTACCCATCCACTCCAGAATTCAGTATTAACTTATTACGCTTACCCACAAAGCACTCCACAGCTCACCACCACCCTACAATGTTACAGAGTTAGCAAGGCCGAAAGAAGACATTTGTCTATCCAGCTCAGCCTATATCCCGTCAGAATAAATCCCCAGATCTACTTCCTTCTAAAGAACCTAACAACTGCAAGATAGAATATTGTTACACTCCAGGAAGATATCGAGGCTTCTCTTGAACCCCTCGACTGAGTTCGCCATCACCACATCGTCAGACAAGGAATTCCAGATTCTCACTGCCCTAACAGTAAATAATCCTCTTCTATATTGGTGGAAAAACCTTCTTTCCTCCAGACACAGAGAATTCCCCCTTGTGACCGTCACATTCCTTGGTATAAACAGATCCTCGGAGAGATATTTGTATTGTCCCCTTATATATTTATACATGGTTATTAGATCGCCCCTCAGTCATCTTTTTTCTTGACTAAATAATCCTAATTTTGTTAATCTCTCTGAGTATTCTAGTACCCCACATCCACTTTATTAATTTTGTTGTCCTCCTTTGTACTCGCTCTAGTACCATTATATCCTTCCTGAGCATCGGTGCCCAAAACTGTACACAGTACTGTGGTGAGTTCATTCTCTGGTTCACCAGTTGTGAGTTCTCCTTCCGGACTCCCTCTGGTGGTAACAGGAGGTAGTGAGGCTGATTTGATCGGTGGAGATCTGCCACCTGAGAATGAGGATGACGATTGGACCTCAGGAATCTCAGATTGGATTTAAGACAGCCGACGCCCTATTCAGTTGCTGGTGAATCCTTCTGGCTTGTCAGCTCTTGGTTTTCAGCTCTGTTCCAGTCATCTAAAGCTAAGTTTTTCTGCTAATATTCACACTTGATTTTGTTGGTCTATTCAGTTTTTGTGTGGTCAGCGAGCTCCGGCTGGGGGCTGTGCTGAATTTCCACTCTTATTTTGCCAATTTGCTTTTTGTCCCTTAATAGTTTGGCCTCTTTTTGCTCTGTCTCAGAATATTTCAGAGTGCTGATATAGTGGGAGAAGTCTAGTGACTTCAGGGTTAATTTTGCTATCAGAAGTGTTGGACATTATTTTTGTAGGGTTTTTTGCAGGTTGCAGACAGTGTCTTTCCCTTTCCTTTCCTTTCTAGTTAGTTTGGGCCCTATTGTTTGCTCAGCCTATTTTCCTGCCTGTGTTTGTGCTTTCATCTTGTTTCACCGTCAATACATGTGTGGGGGCTGTCTTTCCATTGGAGTCTGCTCTGGGGCAGTTAGTTTTCCCCTTTTCTTGCTTTAGGCTTATTTAGCCCTCCGGCCGTGCCGAGGCGTCTAGGATCATCGTAGGTACGCTCCACGGCTGCTGCTAGTTGTGCGGTAGGATCAGGGATCTGCAATCTGCATAGATGCCAACCTCTCTGGTTTTCTGTGACTTAGCTTGTTTTGCCTTTTTCTCCTCGGTGACCCATTCATTACAGAATCACCAGCCCCCGGCTGGAGGGCGCAACGTCAGGACTTTAGAAGGCGTAATAAGCTGTGTTTTTTCTGTGGAGACGTCTCTCATACTATTTCTGTCTGCCCTAAACGAGAGAAACGTTTTGCACACACATTTGCTGTGGTCAGTGAGCAACCTAAGTTTCTTTTGGCAATTACTCTGATCTGCTCCTTATCCACGTTTTCCACGAAGGCTTTTGTGGATTCAGGAGCAGCGTTGAATCTGATAGATTTGGACTTTGCTAAACATTGTGGTTTTTCCATGACGCCTCTGCGGACGCCTATTCCTTTGAAGGGTATTGATGCTACTCCTTTGGCGGAGAATAAACCTCAGTTTTGGACCCAAGTGACAATGCGAGTTGCCCCAGACCACCAAGAAAATTGTAAATTTTTGGTGCTGGATAATTTGCATGATACTATTGTTCTCGGTTTTCCTTGGTTGCAAACTCATAATCCAGTTTTGGATTGGAAACCTGGGTCTGTGGTGAGTTGGGGTTGTCAGTGTGTTCTTAGGGATGCTCCTGTTTTCTCCACCTCTCCTCAGTCTCATGATATTCCTGATTATCTAGCCGATTTTTCTGATGTATTTAGTGAGAGCAAGTCTGCGTCTTTGCCTCCTCATAGGAGTTATGACTGTGCAATTGAGTTGATGCCTGGATGTAAATTTCCCAAGGGTCGGCTTTTCAACTTATCAGTACCCAAACATGATGCTATGCGATCCTATATTAAGGAGTCATTGGAGAAGGGTCATATTAGACCATCCTCGTCACCTTTAGGTGCTGGGGTTTTTTGTGGCCAAGAAAGATGGTTCATTAAGACCGTGTATTGATTATCGTTCCCTTAACAAGATGACGGTTAAATATCAGTACCCGTTACCTCTGATGTCTGATTTATTCTCCAGAGTTGAGTGCCTGCTAGTTTACTAAGCTTGACCTCAGAGGGCGTATAATCTTATTCGCATCAAGCACGGGGATGAATGGAAGACGGCGTTTAATACTCCGGAGGGACATTTTGTGTACCTGGTGATGCCTTTTGGGCTCACTAATGCCCATTCTGTCTTCCAGTCCTTTATGAATGATATTTTCCGTGACTTTGTGGATAAGTTTTTGATCATCTGTCTGGATGATATTTTGATCTTTTCTAGTGATTGGGATTCTCATGTGGAACAAGTTCGGACTGTGTTCCGGATTTTGATGGAGAATTCCCTGTTTGTTAAGGGATCGAAATGCCTTTTTGGTGTACAGAGGATTTCATTTTTGGGATTTATCTTATCTCCATCGACTATTGAAATGGACCCGGCCAAGGTACAGGCCATTTATGATTGGGTTCAGCCTATAAACAGAAATATAGTGAGGAAACACTTAGCTAACCTAAATGAATTCAAGTCTCCAGGTCCAGATGAATTACACCCCAGAGTACTGAAAGAGATAGCAGAATAAATTTTTGAACCCCTCTCCATAATCTTTGAAAATTCTTGGAGAACAGGAGAACTCCCAGAAGACTGGAGAAGAGCAAATGTTGTTCCTATCTTCAAAAAGGGGAAGAAGGTGGACCCAGGCAACTATAGGCCGGTGAGTCTGACTTCTATACCAGGGAAGATCTTTGAACAAATTATTAAACAACATGTATGTCAGTACCTGGATAAGAATGAAGTGATTAAACAGAGTCAGCATGGGTTTGTAACTAATAAGTCATGTCAGACTAACTTAATTTCCTTCTATGATGGAATCACTGATTGGGTGGATCAAGGAAATGCTGTAGATATAGTATATCTTGACTTCAGCAAAGCATTTGACAAAGTATCTCATACAATCCTTATTGAAAAAATGACTAAGTATGGAATGGACAAGGCAACTGTTAGGTGGATTCATAACTGGCTTAGTGATCGGACCCAGAGAGTGGTCGTAAATGGCTGCACATCCAGTTGGAAGAATGTCTCAAGTGGGGTACCACAGGGCTCTGTCCTGGGCCCTGTATTGTTCAACATCTTTTCAATGATTTAGATGAAGGAATTGAGGGTAAACTGATTAAATTTGCTGATGACACAAAGCTAGGAGGGATAGCTAATACTAGAGAAGAGAGAGAGAGGATTCAAAAAGATATAAATAAACTGGAGAAGTGGGAAGCAACTAACAGAATGGTTTTTAACAGGGAAAAATGCAAAGTACTACATCTGGGCAATAAAAATGAAAAAACCATATACAGAATGGGAGGAATAGGCCTAAGCAACAGCACATGTGAAAAAGACTTGGGTATACTAATAGATCACAGACTGAATATGAGTCAACAGTGTGATGCAGCAGCAAAAAAGGCAAATGCAATTCTAGGATGTATTAACAGAAGCATACAGTCTAGATCCCGTGAAGTCATTATTTCCCTCTACTCCTCTTTGGTCAGACCTCATCTGGAATATTGTGTCCAGTTTTGGGCACCACATTTTAAAAAAGACATCAACAAACTGGAGCAAGTTCAGAAAAGAGCAACCAGAATGGTGACCGGTCTGCAAACCCTGTCTTATGAGGAAAGGTTGCAGGATTTGGGATTGTTTAGTTTGCAAAAGAGAAGACTGAGAGGAGACTTAATAGCGGTCTACAAATATCTAAAGGGCTGTCACATTGTAGAAGGATCAACTTTATTCTTATTTGCACAAGGAAAGACTAGAAGCAATGGGATGAAACTGAATGGGAGGAGACAGATTAGATATTAGAAAAAACTTTTTGACACTGAGTGATCAATGAGTGGAACAAGCTGCCACGAGAAGTGGTGAGTTCTCCTTCAATGGAAGTATTCAAACAGAGGCTGGACAGACATCTGACTGGGATGATTTAGCGAATCCTGCTTTGAGCAGGGGGTTGGACCAGATGGCCCAGGAGGTCCCTTCCAACTCTACGATTCTATGATTCTATGATTCTACTTCTTTGAAGGCCCTCCAGAAGTTTTTGGGTTTTGCTAATTTCTATCGTAAATGTATAGGCAATTTTTCTGGTATTGTCAAACCACTGACTGATCTGACCAAGAAGGGTGCTGATGTGCTGAATTGGTCTCCTGAGGCTATCTCAGCATTTCAGGAGCTTAAGCAGAAATTTACTTCAGCTCCTGTTTTACGGCAACCTGATGTCTCACTTCCATTTCTGGTGGAGGTAGATGCTTCTGAGATTTGTGCAGGAGCTGTTTTGTCCCAAAAAGATCCTGTGACTTCTAAGATGAATCCCTGTGCCTTCTTTTCTCGAAAGTTCTCCCCATCTGAACGCAACTATGACGTGGGGAATCAGGAATTGTTGGCCATGAAGTGGGCATTTGAGGAGTGGAGACATTGGTTGGAGGGAGCTAGACATCAAGTTGTGGTCCTCACCGATCACAAGAATTTGATTTATCTAGAGTCGGCCAAACGCTTGAATCCTAGACAGGCTAGATGGGCCTTATTTTTCACGCGTTTTAATTTTGTGGTCTCTTTTCTTCCGGGCACTAAGAAAGTTAAGGCAGACGCCCTTTCTAGGAGTTTCTTTGCCGATTCTCTTAGTGTGACCGAGCCTACTACCATCCTAGGTGAAGGGGTAGTTCTTTCTGCCATTTCGCCCAATTTGAGATGCGCCCTGGAGCAATTTCAGGAGGATAAAACTGAGCATTGCCCTATGGGAAAATTGTATGTTCCTGACCAGTGGAGAAAGAGAATTATGTCTGAAATTCATTGCTCCGCATTGGCTGGTCATCCAGGTATTTTTGGTACCAGAGATTTGGTGAGTCGGTCCTTTTGGTGGCCTGCCTTATCTCGTGACATCAGGAATTTTGTATAGTCCTGTGGGACTTGTTCTCGGTCTAAACCCTGTTCTCGTTCTAGTGGGTTGCTGATGCCCTTGCCAGTGTCCAAGAGGCCATGGACCCATATTTCAATGGATTTTATTTCTGATATTCCTATCTCTCAGAGAATGACTGTTATCTGGGTGATTTGTGATAGATTTTCGAAGATGGTCCATCTTGTACCTCTCCCAAAGTTGCCATCTTCCGCTGAGTTGGTGCCCTTGTTTTTACAACAGGTGATTCGGTTACATGGGATTCCTGAGAACATTGTGTCGGACAGAGGAGTCCAGTTTGTTTCCAGATTCTGGAAAGCCTTTTGTTCCAATCTGGGAATTCAGTTATCCTTCTCCTCCGCGTTTCATCCCCAGACCAATGGACAGACTGAGAGAACAAACCAGACCTTGGAGCCTTATTTGAGATGTTTTATATCTGCTGATCAGGATGATTGGGTCTCATTTTTGCCCTTGGCCGAATTCGCACTGAACAATAGAGCTAGTTCTGCCAATTTGATGTCACCCTTTTTCTGTAATTTTTGGTTTCATCCTCGATTCTCTTCAGGGCAAGTGGAATCTTCGTCCTGCCCAGGTGTGGACACGGTGGTTGAGAGAATGCAGCAGATATGGGACTAAGTTGTGAATAAGTTGTCACTCTCTCAGGAAAAGGCCCAGCGATTTTCCAACCGGCATAGGACCATTGGTCCCCGGTTTAAAGTGGGTGATATGGTTTGGTTGTCGTCTAAGAATATTCCTATGAAGGTTGCATCTCCTAAATTTAAGCCAAGAATTATTGGTCCTTATAAGATTTTGGAAATTCTTAATCCTGTTTCGTTTCAATTGGCTCTTCCAGTTGCGTTCAAGATCCATAACGTAATTCACAAATCTCTGTTGAAGAGGTTTGTTGAGCCAGTGGTGCCTATGGCAGCACCTCCTGACCCTGTGTTGGTTGAAGGCAATGTGGAATATGAGGTAGAGAAAATATTGGATTCTCGTTTGGTTAGACGGAGACTCCAGTATTTGGTCAAATGGAAGGGTTATGGTCAGGAGGATAATTCTTGGGTCTCTGTCTCTGATATTCATGCCAATAGATTGATTTGTGCATTTCACCGGGCCCATCCTGGTCTGCCTGGTGGCGTGGATGAGGGTTCGGTGACCCCTCCTCTGGGGGGGTACTGTTGTGAGTTCATTCTCTGGTTCACCAGTTGTGAGTTCTCCTTCCGGACTCCCTCTGGTGGTAACAGGAGGTAGTGAGGCTGATTTGATCGGTGGAGATCAGCCACCTGAGAATGAGGATGACGATTGGACCTCAGGAATCTCAGATTGGATTTAAGACAGCCGACGCCCTATTCAGTTGCTGGTGAATCCTTCTGGCTTGTCAGCTCTTGGTTTTCAGCTCTGCTCCAGTCATCTAAAGCTAAGTTTTTCTGCTAATATTCACACTTGATTTTGTTGGTCTATTCAGTTTTTGTGTGGTCAGCGAGCCCCGGCTGGGGGCTGTGCTGAATTTCCACTCTTATTTTGCCAATTTGCTTTTTGTCCCTTAATAGTTTGGCCTCTTTTTGCTCTGTCTCAGAATATTTCAGAGTGCTGATATAGTGCAGAAGTCTAGTGACTTCAGGGTTAATTTTGCTATCAGAAGTGTTGGACATTATTTTTGTAGGGTTTTTTGCAGGTTGCAGACAGTGTCTTTCCCTTTCCTTTCCTTTCTAGTTAGTTTGGGCCCCATAGTTTGCTCAGCCTATTTTCCTGCCTGTGTTTGTGCTTTCATCTTGTTTCACCATCAATACATGTGTGGGCTGTCTTTCCTTTGGGGTCTGCTCTGGGGCAGTTAGTTTTCCCCTTTTCTTGCTTTTGGCTTATTTAGTCCTCCGGCCGTGCTGAGGCATCTAGGATCATCGTAGGTACGCTCCACGGCTGCTGCTAGTTGTGCGGTAGGATAAGGGATCTGCAATCTGCATAGATGCCAACCTCTCTGGTTTTCTGTGACTTAGCTTGTTTTACCTTTTTCTCCTCGGTGACCCATTCATAACACAGTACTCCATGTGCGCTCTATCCAGGAATTTGTACAGAGGCAGTATAATGCTCTCATCATGTGTATCCAGACCTCTTTTAGTGCACCCCATGATCCTGTTTGCCTTGACAGCCGCTGCCTGGCATTGGCTGCTCCTGGTAAGTTTATCATTAACCCCTTCACGAGCAATGACGCCACATAGGCGTCATGAAACCTGGTACAAATCTGACCAGTGACGCCTATGTGGCGTCATGATTTTAAAGCCCCCCTGCGGGTCAGGTGACCTAGGTCACTGAAAGGTCACCTGACCCGCAGATACAGCGGGCTTTTTTCTTCACCATAGGAGGCGTGGCTTCGCCCCCACGTGACTACTATCGCTCTGATTGGCTGTTAAAAGTGAAACAGCCAATCAGAGCGATAGTAATATTTCATCAATGTAAATTGATGAAATATTACAATCCAGTCATGTCCGACGCTGCTGTAGCATCGGACATGGCTGGTGACAGCGATCCGACCCCCCCACCCGTTAACGGGGGTGCTCTGCCCCCCCGCCACTGAATGACAGCGGCGATGTGCCGCCGCTGTCATCATCTCCCACCTGCCTTCCCTCCGCTCCCCCCGGCTTCCGATCGCCCCTCCTCCCACCCACTGGTACTCACCGAGTGCCGTTATGGCTCCCGGTGTCCCGCGGTCCCGGACCATGGGCGCCGCCATATTGGAAAATGGCGGGCGCATGCGCAGTCCGCCCGCTGGCTGCAATTTCCATTCATTCATTTTGATCACTGTGATAAACTCTCACAGTGATCAAAATAGAATGAAAGTAAGTAAACCCCCCGTTTATCACCCCCATAGGCAGGATCAGCTAATAAAATAAAGAAATTATTTTTATTTTTATTTTTCCATTAGGGTTAGGGTTAGGGTTGGAAAGAGGGTTAGGGTTGGAAAGAGGGTTAGGGTTAGGGTTGGAATTAGGGTTAGGGTTGGAATTAGGGTTATGGTTAGGGATGGGATTAGGGTTAGGGGAGTGTTGGGGTTAGGGTTGAAGTTAGAATTTTGGGGTTTCCACTGTTTAGGCACATCAGAGGGTCTCCAAATGCGACATGGTGCAACCATTGATTCCAGCCAATTTTGCGTTCAAAAAGTTAAACGGTGCTTCCTCCCTTCCAAGTCCCGACGTGTGCCCAAACAGTGGTTTACCCCAACATATGGGGTATCAGCGTACTCAGGAAAAATTGCACAACAACTTTGGGGGTCTAATTTCTCCTGGTACCCTTGGGAAAAGAAAAAATTTGGGGGCTAAAAAAATATTTTTGTGGAAATTTTTTTTTTTAATTTTCACGTCTCTGCGTTATAAACTTCTGTGAAGCACGTGGGGGTCGAAAGTGCTCAGCAGGCATCTAGATAAGTTCCTTGGGAGGTCTAGTTTCCAAAATGGGGTCACTTGTGGGGGGTTTCTATTGTTTAGGTACATCAGGGGCTCTGCAAACGTAACAACGACCGCAGACCATTCCATCAAAGTCAGCATTTCAAAACATCACTACTTCCATTTCGAGCCCTTACGTGTGCCCAAACAATGGTTCCCCCCCATATATGGGGCACCAGCGTACTCAGGACTAACTGTACAACAACTTTTGGGGTCCAATTTATCCTGCTACCCTTGTGAAGATAAAAAATTGCTGGCTGAAAATCATTTTTTTGAGGAAAAAAATTATTTTTTATTTTCACGGCTCTGCATGATAAACTTCTGTGAAGCGCTTGGGGGTTCAAGGTGCTCACCACACATCTAGATAAGTTCCATGGGGGGTTTAGTTTCCAAAATGGGGTCACTTGTGGGGGGTTCTACAGTTTAGGTACATCAGGGGCTCTGCAAAATGTAACATGGTGCCTGCAGACCATTCCACCAAAGTCAGCATTTCATAATGTCACTACTTCCCTTCCGAGCCCCAACGTGTACCCAAACAGTGGTCCCCACCCACATATGGGGTGCCAGCGTACTCAGGACAAACTGGACAACAACTTTTGGTGTCTAATTTATCCTGGTACCCTTGTGAAAATAAAAAATTGCGCACTAAAAAATAATTTTTTGAGGAAAAAAATATTTTTTATTTTCACGGCTCTACGTTATAAACTTTTGTGAAGCACTTGGGGGTTCAAAGTGCTCACCACACATCTAGATAAGTTCCTTAGGGGGTCTAGTTTCCAAAATGGCGTCACTTGTGGGGGAGCTCCAATGTTTAGGCACACAGGGGCTCTCCAAACACGACATGGTGTCCGCTAACGATTAGAAGTAATTTGCATTTCAAAAAGTCAAATGGCGCTCCTTCCCTTCTGAGCCCTGCCGTGTGCCCAAACAGTGGTTCCCCCCACATATGGGGTACCAGCATACTTAGGACAAACTGGACAACAAGATTTGTGGTCCAATTTCTCCTGTTAGCCTTGTGAAAATTAAAAATAGTGTGCTAAAAATCATTTTTTAGGAAAAAAAAATATTTTTTATTTTTACTGCCTAGTGTTATAAACTTTTGTGAAGCACTTGGGGGTTAAAAGTGCTCACTAAACATCTAGATAAGTTCCTTAGGGGGACTAGTTTCCAAAATGGGGTCACTTGTGGGGGAGCTCCAATGTTTAGGTGCACAGGGGCTCTCCAAACGCGACATGGTGTCCGATAACGATTGGAGCTAATTTTCCATTCAAAAAGTCAAATGGCGCTCCTTCCCTTCTGAGCCCTGCCGTGCACCCAAACAGTGGTTTATTACCACATATGAGGTATCGTTGTACTCAGGAGAAATTGCCCAACAAGTTTTAGGATCCATTTTATCCTGTTGCCCATGTGAAAATGAAAAAATTGATGATAAAAGAAAATATTTGGTGGAAAAATTAAAATGTCCATTTTTTCTTTCCACGTTGCTTTAGTTCCTGTGAAACACCTGAAGGGTTAATAATCTTCTTGAATGTAGTTTTGAGTAGCTTGAGTGGTGCAGTTTTTAGAATGGTGTCACTTTTGGGTATTTTCTGCCATATAGACCCCTCAAAGTGACTTCAAATGTGAGGTGGTCCCTAAAAAAATGGTTTTGTAAATTTTATTGTAAAAATGAGAAGAGAACTCCTAGCAGGGTAACTGCGAGACAAAGTTACCAAGGGGCATAGACTGGGAGGATAGTCAGGACGTAGCCAATGAGTCATACACAGAGATAGCTGCAAGGTACAAGAGGGGCGAGCAGAGAGTAGTCAGATAACAGGCAATGAGTCATACACAGAGAGGATAGCACAGTACAGAATCAACAGGCAAACTCACAACAGGAAGCAGAACCGGGTCAGAACCATATAAACAAGCTATAACAACGAACAGACACAGGCACACAGAGGTCAGCACACTCGGCCAAATGCAAAATTAAAACTGGCAGGGATTGGAGCTTCCCAGGGGTTTAAGAAGTTCTCCCAGAACCAGAAAGAGGCCACAATCATTAACTCCAGGTGTTCAGGTCAAAACCTGCACAGAGCTCCAGATATTAACCCCTGACGTGCAGCTCAAAAACCTGCACTGGGATCATGACACCTTCTACCAGATCGTTAGAAAATAAGTTGAAGAGAATAGGTCCCAATACCAACCCCTGCAGTTCCCCACTGGTCACAGTGACCCAGTTAGAGAATATAGCATTTATAACCACCCTCTGCTTTCTATCACTAAGCCAATTACCCATTTACACACATTTTCCCCCAGACCCAGCATTCTCATTTTGTGTGCAAATCTCTTGTGTGGCACAGTATCAAACGCTTTGGAAAAATCAAGATATACCATGTCCAATGACTCACCTTGGTCCAGTCTATAGCATACCTCTTAATAAAAACTGATTAGATTGGTTTGACAAGAGCAATTCCTCATAAACCCATACTGATATGGAGTTAAACAGTTATTGTCATTGAGATAATCGAGAATAACATCAATCAGAAACCCTTCAAATATTTTACCAACAATAGAGTTTAGACTTACTGGCCGATAATTTCCAGGCTCACTTTTCGAGCCTTTTTTGAAAATTGGTACCACATTTGCTATGCGCCAGTCCTGCGGACCAGAACCAGTCTCTATAGAGTCCCTAAATACAGTATAAGGGACTCTATAGTGACACTTACATCTACATCTCCTTCCTCATCTCAGTTAACCACCCTACACGTGCCCTCTGTTCTGCTAATGAACTGAAGTCAACATCCTCAATAAACAGAACCTCTCACTTCCTTCTCCATGACTTTTCATGTGCTGCACCAATTTTTTGGAATGCACTACCCAGGTTAATTCAATTTATCCCCAATACCCAAAGTTTTAAGTGTGCACTAAAAATGCATTTCTTCAGACTGGCCTACAGCCTCAACACATTAATCTAACTATCCCTGTGTGGCCCATTCAAAATATTTACCATAAGCAGGTACCTTGTATCATGTTCTCATATCCCTTATGCATTTAATAGCCCTCTGTGTCTGTACTTTTACGTATTCTCGCTGATAACCGGTTCATGCAGCATTACATGAACACCCGATTCCCTACATTATGGCTGGTCTGAACAACGAAAGCAATTGTTACCATCCACCTTTCGTGTCTCCTCATAGATTGTAAGCTTGCGAGCAGGGTCCTCATTCCTCTTTTTATCTGTTGATCTCAGTGTTTATTGTTATGCTTAATGTCTATTGTCTGTACAAGTCCCCTCTACAATGTAAATTGCTGCGGAATATGTTGCCTCTATAGAAATGAAATTATTATTATTATTATTATTATTACAGCAATTTATATGACACTATTTGAGCCTGGATGTGCTGTTGCAGAAATCATGGTCACTGTGTGCTCACTTCCAACGAAAGCACCCCACAGGTCATCGACTTACATCGCTACAGAGGTCTTTCGGCCTTCTGGTTAACCATTTGATTAGCGATGTTCCGACACAGTGGAATTCTACTCTGCACATGTTGCAGCGGCTTTGGCAGCAGTGATGAGCCCTGGTGCAGTATGTCCATAGCCTGGGCCAACGAAGTCCAGATATGGTGCAAATCACACTGGTGAAATGGGCACAGCTGAAGGACCTCTGCATTTTTCTGCACAGTTTTGAAATGGCTACTAAGATGGTTAGTGCTGATGATGCCATCATCAACATCACTTTTCCAGTCATCTACATGCTGGAGCACACTTTGAACAGTCTGCGTTAGGAGGTGATGGTCCCAGAGGAAAAGGTGAATGCAGAGGAGGATGCCGAAGGATAACAATATCTTAAATTTCTGGACTGTCTTCGCATAGGCAGGTGCCATGGGAAGGTGGCTTACAGCGATCAAGGGGGTTCATGGTACCAGACAACTGTTAATGAAGATGCAGGAGCCGAGGAACAAATTGAGGATAACAAGGGGATGAACGCAGGAAATGAAGGGGATAAGGATATGCTCTCTGTTTTCTGTGGCTGGTGGGAGGGGATGGAGGAAATAACATTCAAGGTTATCCCACCAGCAACACAGCATGGACATGGAAATCATGGAAGCGTCTGACACATGAGCGCCTTCTTGCTGCACTGTCTTCAACATAATGCCGTATTCTTAGGGTTAAAAATAGTGCTAACTACTGGGTTGTCACTCTGTTAGATCCACGGTACAAGAGTAAATTTGATCAGATGCTCCCCCCCCCCTGGAAAGGGATGCGCCCATGCTGGGGTATCGAAATATGCTTGTAGAAAATCTTCAGAGTGGCTTTCCCCAAGACAGCAGTGAGGCACACAGTGTGCATCCCAGTTGCAGACGTTCAACCCCAGGAACGTCAAGGCGTCATCGCCAAAGCATTAGCTGCAGCAGCAGTAGCAGTGTAAGTGGCATAAGCAATTTCTGTGAGTCATTTAAAACATTTTTCAGACCAGCGAGTGCACCACTAGAACAGAGTACAGTCTGTCATGTTGTGATTGACTGGAGAGGAAGATGCAGGAGTATCTGGAGCTCAATATTAATGTCATAAGAGTGGTTTTGGACCAATTTTCCATTTTGGTCTTCAAAAATGGAAGCGTGGCCTGAACTCGTCTGTCACATCTTGGAGGTTTTTTCATTCCCGTCAGAGAGTGTCTTCAGTGTTGCTGGTGGTGGCCTGATGGATAAACACATTTGACTGTCCCCTCAAAGTGTAGACCACCTAACTTTCATTAAAAGGAACAAGTCATGGATTTCCGATGACTTTTGCTCCCCAGTCACAGATTGGGCAGACTAGACGATGGTGTTGTTTTTAGTGTCATGTATTGATCTTGCATTATTCGAGTCTGTGCCATCCTTGTGCTGCCTTCTGTGCCTGCTGTTGCTACTGCTGCTGATGTTGCAATTTTTTTTAAATGTGGAGACTCCAAGTTGGGCCTCCATCTGGTGGGTCGCCTGTTGTGGAAGTTGTGTCAGAGGCCTATTGTAATATAATATTTCAACTCTGTGGAAATTGATGCCACTTTAGTGGTTTTTGACAATTATTTTTTGAAATGTGGAGACTCCAAGTTGGGTCTGCATCTGGTGGATTGCCCATGTAAATAGGTCTTTCAAACAGGCAGGTAGGCCTGCACTTACTTTCAATCAATACCTGTGGTACTTTTACATTTTTCTATAATAGTGCAGGGTGTGCCAGTTACAGTGGGGAAAAAAGTATTTAGTCAGTCAGCAATAGTGCAAGTTCCACCACTTAAAAAGATGAGAGGCGTCTGTAATTTACATCATAGGTAGACCTCAACTATGGGAGACAAACTGAGAAAAAAAAATCCAGAAAATCACATTGTCTGTTTTTTTTTCATTTTATTTGCATATTATGGTGGAAAATAAGTATTTGGTCAGAAACAAAATTTCATCTCAATACTTTGTGATATATCCTTTGTTGGCAATGACAGAGGTCAAACGTTTTCTGTAAGTCTTCACAAGGTTGCCACACACTGTTGTTGGTATGTTGGCCCATTCCTCCATGCAGATCTCCTCTAGAGCAGTGATGTTTTTGGCTTTTCGCTTGGCAACACGGACTTTCAACTCCCTCCAAAGGTTTTCTATAGGGTTGAGATCTGGAGACTGGCTAGGCCACTCCAGGACCTTGAAATGCTTCTTACGAAGCCACTCCTTCGTTGCCCTGGCGGTGTGCTTTGGATCATTGTCATGTTGAAAGACCCAGCCACGTTTCATCTTCAATGCCCTTGCTGATGGAAGGAGGTTTGCACTCAAAATCTCACGATACATGGCCCCATTCATTCTTTCATGTACCCGGATCAGTCATCCTGGCCCCTTTGCAGAGAAACAGCCCCAAAGCATGATATTTCCACCACCATGCTTTACAGTAGGTATGGTGTTTGATGAATGCAACTCAGTATTCTTTTTCCTCCAAACACGACAAGTTGTGTTTCTACCAAACAGTTCCAGTTTGGTTTCATCAGACCATAGGACATTCTCCCAAAACTCCTCTGGATCATCCAAATGCTCTCTAGCAAACTTCAGACGGGCCCGGACATGTACAGGCTTAAGCAGTGGGACACGTCTGGCACTGCAGGATCTGAGTCCATGGTGGCGTAGTGTGTTACTTATGGTAGGCCTTGTTACATTGGTCCCAGCTCTCTGCAGTTCATTCACTAGGTCCCCCCGCGTGGTTCTGGGATTTTTGCGCACCGTTCTTGTGATCATTCTGACCCCACGGGGTGGGATTTTGCGTGGCGCACCAGATCGAGGGAGATTATCAGTGGTCTTGTATGTCTTCCATTTTCTAATTATTGCTCCCGCAGTTGATTTCTTCACTCCAAGCTGGTTGGCTATTGCAGATTCAGTCTTCCCAGCCTGGTGCAGGGCTACAATTTTGTTTCTGGTGTCCTTTGACAGCTCTTTGGTCTTCACCATAGTGGAGTTTGGAGTCAGACTGTTTGAGGGTGTGCACAGGAGTCTTTTTATACTGATAACAAGTTTAAACAGGTGCCATTACTACAGGTAATGAGTGGAGGAAAGAGGAGACTCTTAAAGAAGAAGTTACAGGTCTGTGAGAGCCAGAAATCTTGATTGCTTGTTTCTGACCAAATACTTATTTTCCACCATAATATGCAAATAAAATGAAAAAAAAACAGACAATGTGATTTTCTGGATTTTTTTTTCTCAGTTTGTCTCCCATAGTTGAGGTCTACCTATGATGTAAATTACAGACGCCTCTCATCTTTTTAAGTGGTGGAACTTGCACTATTGCTGACTGACTAAATACTTTTTTTCCCCACTGTATATGGATACACCTTAAAGGGGTTATCCGGGCTTTTCACATAATCTCAGTGCATATCTGGGCTGCAGAATGCTGACAATAAGTAATTTACCTTCTGTGGCCAGTTTGCAGGGTTTGCTAGATATCAGCTCTTGCTTGTAAGAAAAACATCCGGGGGTGTGTGTTCTGGCATTGAAATGGGAAATGGTCGTTTCCTCCTACTTTACTAAAAACATGCCCTCTATAGCAACAACCCCACCCTCCATAGCAACAGGCCCTCCCTGACCACATGAACAAGCCTATCCCTCCTCACACAGTAACAAATCCTCCTCCTCTAGCAGCCTCAGTGCAGAGAGCAGCTGCTCCTCCCCCAGACACACGCTGAACAGTGATCTATGGAAAGTGAAACTATTGAGGAGGAAATGACCAGTTCTCATTTTAATGCCAGAACACACACCCCTGAATGTTTCTCTTACAAGCAAGAGATCATATCTAGCAAACTCTACAAACTGGCCACAGAAGGTAAATTACTTATTGTCAGCATTCTGCAGCCCAGATATGCACTGAGATTATGTGAAAAGCCCGGACAACCCCTTTAATAAAATGAGAATGTTTGGTGACCCAGATCGGCACGCTGAATTTGCAGAATGGGCAAAACAAAAATTGGAACAGGAAGATAAGTTTACACAGAACATTATGTTCAGTGATGAGGTAAACTTTTTTGGGTGGGCCATTTATATGGATACACCTAAATAAAATGGGAATGGTGACAGTTTTCTTGCGTAGGGTGTCTTGCATTGAAATCTGCTGCATTCACCAGACATCAACCAAATTTCTATCTGCTTCTCACGTATTAACCTCTGTGACATGTCAATGGCTGTAAACAAAGAGAAACTTGTAAATATCTAATGAAAGAATAAAGTTACGTTAAAACCAAGCACACCATTGTTTTTCTTGTGAAATTCTCAATAAGTTTGTGACCCTCTTCCCATTGAAAAAAATTAAATTGGATCCAAAATGGCCAACTTCAAAATGGCCACCATGGTCACCACCCATCTTGAAGTTTTCCCCCTCCCATATACTAATGTGCCACAAACAGGAAGTTGATATCACCAACTATTCCCATTTTATTTATGTGTATCCATATAAATGGCCCACCCTGTAGTCTATAAAATTCATGTTTGTGTCATCTAAGTGTGGCTGGAACAAAAAAAATGGAAGTGTTGCATGAGAGTGAGCTAAGAAGGCTTACACCGCTCCCTTAACCACCAGGTCTTCATTAAAACTTCAATTCCACGCTGTAAATGCTGGGCCACACCCTGGTACCTCATGCATGGCAATGACGTCCTCTTCCTTGCTTCTGTCCCTGCTCCTGCACAGGTGTACTGATTTGCCCTGTTGAGGGCAGAGTAAAGTACTGCAGTACGCAGGTGCCAGGTCTCTTTGACCTTTCCCGGCGCTAGCGCACTGCAGTACTTTGCTCTGCCCTCAGCAGGGCAGAGAATTACACCTGCGCAGGAGCCGTGACAGAAGCAAGGAAGAGGACGTCATCGCATGAAGAAGGGAGGTGCCAGACGCAGACCTGCGACACCTATCAGACCCAGTCCACCCCTGGGTGAGTATAATCTAACTTGTTTTTCTTATATTTCAGGTTACATAGGGGGCTTATCTACAGCATTACAGAATGCTGTAGATAAGCCCCGAAAGGCAGTGGCCACAGCTTATATGCGAAAAATGAAGTGACAGGTTCCCTTTAACCTCCAGGTCCTCATTGAAACTTCAATTCTAAGCTGTAAATGCTGGGATAGGCCCTGATACCTCATGCATGGCCCATGGCTCACTGTTTCTGTGCCATTATAAAAGGTTCTACGGTGGGTCAATTAATTTGTCACCAACAAGTGTTACTTTCCTTACATTCGTGTACCAACAGTACTGTATAAAACTGATGTTTGTGCCATCTGAGTGTGGCTGGAATAACAAAAAAATGGAGATGCTGAATGAGGTATCAAGTCTCCCAGCTAAGAAGGCTTACACTGCTCCCTTAACCATCAGTTTCTCATTGAAACTTCAATTTCAAGCTATAAATGCCGGGCCAGAGTTTGATACCTCATACATGGCTCATGGCTGACTGCTGCTGTGCCATTTGCAAATTTCTACAGTGGGTCAATTAATGCCACTTTTCCTGGTGTCTGCCCCTAATTTTAGCTGTTTGGGAAGCTTTTGGTCACCCCTTAATGTTAGGGACGGCGGAACGCACTAAATATAAATAATAGGAAGTGCGTTCGCCGCCCGGGGTCCACCGTGATGTAGGTGTAACAAGCGCTGCTGAGAAATGGCAGACTCGCTATATGGCGGTATACTGCGCTCGGTTTAAACGTCACCCGAGGTGCACAGAGCGGACTCTGTTAACCTCACAGAGGCGCTTTAGTACAAATAAAGCATAAACGCCGAGCCTGTTAGCTTCACAGGTCTCAGCTGGCATGCACACACGGTATATGGTCACAGGACACGGCCCAAGGCAGAGGTCGGTGTCCTACTTGACCTACCGTGCGTGCGGCGTCGCTACCGCAGACGCCAGTAAGTGCTGCTAACTTCAGCGCAGCAGTAACTACTGCCGCTGTACGATAGTGCCGTTAGGCAACACACTATCGGACGCTAGTGTAGCGGTGCGGTATGCACTGTGGCGCATGGCTTGCTAATGACTGCGCTGACTATAACTCTAATTCCCTATCCACATGCGTAATATCAGAGGGAAAGGGTTTCATAATGAGTCAGTCACCAGAATCATACATCCATCACCATTCACCCATAGCAAGTATAGTCTATACTAGCGCATGGGAGAGCGGCCATTCGGGCCTTTTATAGCCATGCGCTTCCGGGACCTTCCAGACCTCTCAGATGGGCCAATCAGATCAGGACAAGGACCTGAGCACGTGACCCCCGATCTCCACTGGGAGAACGTCTCGTGGGCATGCCCAGTAGCACGGCGAGAGGACTTAGCCTCTGGAGTGGTTTCCTGCAAAGCAGGTTGCGCTACCATTGCTGGTCCAGAGGTGGCAGCAACATCCAGACCCAGAGAGCTGGTTTGAGCAGGATGCCTGGATCGCTGAGATTGCTGTGCAGGTCCCTGAGCGGTTGGAAAGGAATGGGAGACCGCTGGATGTATGGCTCTGGATTCCTGCTATGCAGCTGCAGGAATCTGATGCCTAACGTTTCCCCCCCGAGCCTCGCTGCAATCAGGAGCAGAGCGTGGATGTTCTCCACTGGCTACCAGGTCTGGACCATGACCATTCCAGTCCACCAAATAAAACTTTTTGCCACACACAATCCTGCATCCCACAATGGCCTTAACCTCAAACTCGTCCAAAGAAAAAGTCTGATGACCTGGCAGATGGCTCAGAGGAGCGGGCCATGTGAACAGGTTTGAGAAGGGACACATGGAAAACGTCAGAAATGGCTAAATGTGGAGGAAGAGCCAGGCGGTAGACCACCGAGCTGATTCGCTTGAGAACCTTAAAAGGTCCGATGTATCTCGGCACGAACTTGGTGGACTCGGCCCGCAGCTTGATGTTTCGAGCAGAGAGCCACACCAAGTTGCCGGGGGGAAAAGGTTGGAGCGGGTCGCCAATGTGTGTCGGCAGATGCCCTCATTCTTTCTTTAGAGGCACGAATAGCATCCTGAGTGTGATCCCAAATGTTGTGAGCCTCCACTGCCCAGTCTGCCACCCTGGAGGTTTGAGTATGTTCAACGAACTGTTCGGCAAACTGTTCAGTGAACGGAGGTCCGTTTGGTGAATCCGAACCGAACCTTGAAAGGTTCGCTTATCTCTACTTGTGACTAATAGTGGAAGTATTTTCGTGCGACCTACCGAAGGTTTTAGCTGCCATTTTCAGAAGGTTTGCCAAAAACAATGCCCTATACTTTAAGAGTATTTTCTGCATGAACTTTTTTGAAGAACAATGACTGGCAAGTGCCACCTTGTTTACTTTCCTAAAGAGATTCTGGTGTATCTGGGGTCACATTCTGTTATACAGATGAATCATCCTGCAGTGTTATATTATGCAGGCACAAAGTCCTTGGTAACACTGAATATTCTAATAATATAAGTAGCTGGTATATTAACTATAGTTTTATCATCAGACGATAAAGCTCTTGCTTGCACTTTCGAGTCACCTCTCTAATAATAATAACCGTGAAATACAATCTTTCTATATTTTTATTTAACTTTAGTGTGTAGGGTGTTCAGATGTTGATATCTCCTGCAGGGCTTGAAAAATACTTCATTATAATAGTGCCACCAAACAGTTTTGTTGCTTTCACTTATTTTGGTGATAGTTTCTAAGAAACAATTGAATACAATACAGATACAACATATACAGCCTAAATGCTTCCTATTTTAAAAAAATCCAGAATTTACTATAATATAAGGAAAAGATGCATACTGTACCATGTATACTTAGCCGAATATCTTATAGAGATGCATTTTTCAAATCTTCTTTTATACAAAAAAAAAGTGCTTTAACAGCAATTTCCTAAAACATTTGTATTACGAACACGGCTTGTTATATATGTGAATGAGTCTAATGTACACGAGAGCCATTGCACCACCAGTGTACCCCTGCGAGAACTTGGGTAGGCTTTACCACTCCTCCAAAGTAACATGCATTCTCCATAAATTGAAGACACCAGATGACTTGTTGAAACTTTCACTGTATCCATCAATTAAAAAAATTTCCAATATTAAAGCCAAAAAAAGTTTGATAAACAGAAAATTAATATCAATGAAACACAGCAAAGATGGAGTTTAGCTGTGGAGAAAAGCAGCAATAAGGGAATCAAACTTCTCATGGCTGATCTTACAGAGTTGTCAACAGAAATTTTTCCAATGGAGACCATATAGTATGTACTAATAACTCTTTTAAAAATAGTTGTAGGGATCCCTAGAATTAACACTTTTCCAGAACCACAAAACATTCAAATCCTCTTTTCTTGCCCCTAAATGTGTGACATGTACAAGAAACCTTCCGGGAGCAAAATATTTTTGGGAGACTTCGCCTGGCTCTTGGTCTAGGTGTAGAACAAGAGAGAAGTCACCCTTTTTTCCTGCAGCTTCCCAGGTATACTAGTAGAGTTGAACATTAAACAAGTGGATGTCAAATTTATTAGCTTTAATAGATTATTTGTGAACAAATCCATAAGTCATAGACCAGTGACAAGTGATTGTCATTGTCACTTCCCAATGGAGTTGCCTTCTTCTGAACTTTTGAGTCCCACTCTTGTGTCAGGGCTTGGGGTCATCAGATGATCATCTAGATGTTTAATGAATCAGTTCAACCTACTAGTTGTTAAAAAATAAAATTTTGCCGTTATTAACTCCTTTTTGATACGTGATGCAATGTAGGGAACAATTTGGAACTCTGGTGGGGAGCTAACTCAGTATCTGAGCTCACACCATACCGGGAAGATGCAAATAAATATAACAATTCAAATCACTTCCTATTTCCCTAGGTGTTCCCACAAATGGATGTACCAATACCTCCAAGTGATCGTGAGGACACAGGAGCTGTGTGCAGCATGATAACCACAGGAGTTCGACTTAACTGACAGTTGATCTCTTGCAACAACAACCGGGACCCTTGCCTGCACCATCCCGGCCATATAACCCTATAGATGCCATGGTCAAAAGGGTTCACAGCATATAGATGGTTGTGAGAGAGAGTGAAATCCCTTTATCATCATCATAATAATAAATAATACATTTTATTTTTATAGAGCCGACATATTCCGCAGCACTTTACATTTTAGAGGGGATTTGTACAGACAATAGACATTACAGCATAACAATAATCACATACAGTAGATTATAACAAATACCAAGAGGAATGAGGGCCCTGCTCGCAAGCTTACAGTCTATGAGGAAAGAGGTAGACACGAAAGGTGGGTGGTAACAGTTGCCCTGATTGTATGGACCAGCCATAATGTTAAGTGTGTAACAGTACAAACACAGAGGGCTAATGGATGCATAAAGCATGTGGGAACATGATGCGGGAAATCTGGTTATGGTAAAACTTTTGGCTGTGCCACACAGGGATAGATTAGGTCAATGTGTTGAGGCGATAGGCCAGTCTGAATAAATGCGTTTTCAGGGCACGCTTAAAATTGTGGGGATTGGGGACTTATCGTATTGACCTGGGAAGTGCATTCCAAAGAATTGGCGCGGCATAATTGATAGCAGTGGTGGGGCACCCAAAATACCCCCCTGTGTCAAATTGTAGAGCGAGATTGGCTTGCTGGATATTTTTGTCACATGGTGCCAGTGGTGGGATAACTAAGATAAGCCCCCACTGCGCCTGTGAGCGCCGTGTGCCGGCAGTGTGTCGCGTCCCTACGTCCGCTGATACACCCGTCTCAGTGGTGGGATTGTGACATAGTGGTGACACAGGGTCCGCTGTCCGTCATCTTTTGGTGGCAGCGGGACCCCTGTTAGTCGCGGTATTGGGCGAACAGCAGTGGGCTGTTTGTCACATATCATTATGGGTGAGTTCAACATCCCTACTGACACCCTTCACTCAACAGCCTCCAAACTACTGTCCATTACTTCATCCTTTGGACTTACTCAGTGGTCCTCCTCAGCCAACCAAACAGATGGACATAAATTAGACCTGATCTTCACCCGCCTCTGCTCTCTATGTAACTTCACAACCTCCCCTGTTATGAATGGGTCACCGAGGAGGAAAAAATAAACAACACGCTAAGTCTCAGTAAGTCAGAGAAGTTGGTAACTATGCAGATTGCAGATCCCTGAACTTAGCCGCACAACTAGTAGCAGTCATTGAGCGTGCCTACTTTGGTCCTACACGCCTCGTCACAATCGGAGAGCTACATAAGCCTAAAGCAGGAAAAGAGGAAAACTAACTGCCCCAGAGCAGACCCCAAAGGAAAGACAGCCCCCCACATGTATTGACGGTGAAACAAGATGAAATTACAAACAAAGGCAGGAAAATAGGCTGAGGAAACGATGGGGCCCGGCTAACTAAAAAGGACAGGAAATGAAAGACACTGTTTGCAATCTGCCAAAAAAACCTACAAAAATATTGTCCAACACTTCTGATAGCAAAATTAACCCTGAAGTCACTAGACTTCTAAAACTATATCAGCACTCTGAAATATTCTGAGACAGAGCAAAAAAGAGGCCAATCTAATAAGGAACAAGAAGCAGATTGGCAAATACTGATTAATAGGAGTGGAAATTCAGCATAGCCCCAGCAGGGGCAAACTGATTACACAAAAAACTGAATTGACCAACAAGCGCAAGTGTGAACATTAGCAAAAAACAAACTTAACTTGAGAAGACTGGAAGAGAGCTGAAGTCCAGGACCTGAGAAGCAGACTGAATCACCAGCATCTGGATAGGGCGTCGGCTGTCTTATATCCAGTCTGATACTCCAGAGATCCAATTGTTATCTTCCTCATCAGGTGGCAGATAACTACCACTTAAACCAACAGCACTACCTCCTGTCACCACCAGAGGGAGAACGGAAGGGGAACTCTCAACTGGTGGAGCAGAAAATGAGTTCATGACACTCCCCTCTCCCTCTATCTGACCACCATCTTCTAATTTTCTCATCCCTGTCCTCTGCACCTGTCACCCATGTCTAGCAACATGCGCACCCCCACAGAAACCTCGCACACCTAGACAACCACACGCTCTCTGACTCTATTCTACCACTGGCATCCATATCCTCGCTCCACGACACAGTGACACTGCTTTCTACAATGCCACTCTTGCATAAGCTATGGACGCGGTAGCCCCTCTCGTTCATGGCAGAGTGCGACATCAGTAGACACCCTGGCACAATAACATCACTAAAAAGCTCTGGCAAGTGTCCAGTGTTGCAGAGTGATGTTGGGAGAACACTCACTTTCAAATCTGCCTCACCTCTGCTAAACAGGCCTACTTCACAACTTCTGGTACCTTCCCTTCTGCTTTCAAACATGCCACAATCACGCCTATCCTTAAAAATTCAACCCTCGACCAAACTGCTATGTCCAGCTATCGCCCAATATCGCTGCTCTCATTCGCTTCCATACTTCTGGAGCAGCATGTCCACCTCTCATCTAACTTGCTTTTTGACAATTTACAATCTGGCTTCTGTCCCCATCATTTCACTGAGAATGCCCTGGTGAAAATTACTAACGACCTACTTACAGCCAAAGCTAAAAGCAAATACTTTATACTCCTATCCTAGACCTGTCCTCTGGTTTTGACAAAGTTGACACCTGCCTCCTACTACATATCCTCTCTTCCTTTGGCATCAAAGACCTTGCCCTCTCCTGGATCTCCTCATATGTTTGCAACCGCACATTCAGCGTCTCCCACTCCCACACTACCCGCTCATCCCACCCTCTCTATGTTGGAGTCCCCCAAGGCTCTGTTCAAGGACCCCTACTTTTCTCAATCTATTCACTTTTCCTGGGACAACTCATAAAGTCCCATGGATTCCAGTACCACCTTTACGCTGATGACAATCAGATCTACCTCTCTGGTCCAGACGTCACCTCTCAGCTGTCCAGAATCCCAGAGTGTCCATCAGCCATATCCTCCTTCTCCTCTCACTTCCTCAAACTCAATGTGGACAAATCTGAGCTCATCATCTTTCCTCCATCTCATAGTTCATCCTTACCTGATCTATCTATCACATTAAATGACATCACGCTTTTCCCCGTACCACAAGTCCGCTGCCTCGGAGTAACCCTTGACTCTGCTCTGTCCTTCAAACCGCACATCCAAGCTCTTTCCACCTCCTGTCTGCAGCGCAAAAATATTTCCAGAATCTGTCCTTTCCTCATCCTTCAATCTAATAAAATGCTTGTGCATGCCCTCATCATCTCCCGCCTTGACTACTGCAGCATCCTCCTCTATGGCCTCCCTGCTAACACTCTCGCACCTCTCCAGTCCATACTTAACTCTGCTGCCTGACTAATTCATCTCTCTCCCCGCTACTTCTCCGCTTCTCCCCTCTGCAAATTTCTTCACTGTCTCCCATTCCCGCAGTGTATCCAGTTCAAATTACTAATACTGACCTACACAGCCATCCATAGCCTGTCTCCTCCATATATCTCTGAACTAATCTCCTGATATCTACCCTCACATAATCTCTGGTCCTCCCAAGATCTCCTTCTCTCCTCCACACTTATTCGTTCCTCACCTAATTGCCTCCAAAACTACTCCCGAATATCCCCCATCCTCTGGAATTCTGTGCCTTAACACGTCCAACTATCAACCACATTCGGACCCTTCAAACCTGAAAACCCATCTCTTTCAGAAAGCTTACAGCCTGCAATGACCCCGTTGTCTCCTCACCACTACTGGAACTACCGCCTCACCAACACCAGAGCTACTGTAACCCTCCAACCTACTGTCTCCTTCCCCACCATCATGTAGAATGTAAGCCTACAAAGGCAGGGTCTTCCCCCCTCTGTATCAATCTGTCATTGTTACTTAGTTTACTGTAAGTGATATCTGTAATTTGTATGTAACTCCTTCGGTGCTCTATAGATAAATAATAATAATTGTAGTAATAATAATAGTAATATGATCAACCTCATCAGAGGAGAGAGAAATGGGGTCCCCCGAGCCCTCCCCAGTACCTTCGATGCCCCCCTGTCCCTCTGCATTTGTCCCCCAGCCCTTGGTGTCTTCTTCATCTAACAAAATAGCTGGCACATGCGTAGTGTGGCTGCCGAGAACTACCAGCCAGCACCTGCCAACAATAGGAAATTTCTCCTATTTGTTCATTTTGATCACTGTGATGAACCCTATCACAGTGATCAAAATAAAAAAAATAGTAAATCAAACCCCCGTTTATCATCCCTTAGGTAAAAATAATAAAAAAAAGTATTTATTTTCATTTTTCCATTAGGGTTATGGTTAGGCTTATAGATGGAGTTATAGCTAGGGTTAGGGTTGGGACTAGGGTTTGGGCTCGGGTTAGGGTTGCGGTTAGAGCTAGGGTTAGGGTTGGGGCTAGGGTTAGGGTTGGGGCTAGGGTTAGAGGTAGGGTTATGGTTGGGCTAGGGTTAGGGTTAGTCTAGGGTAAGGGTTGGGCTATGGTCAGGGTTGGGGCTAGGATTAGGGTTGGGGTTAGAGTTGGGACTAGGGTTAGGGTTGGGGTTAGAGTTAGGGTTGAGGCTAGGGTTAGGGCTAGGATTAGGGTTAGGGTTATGGTTAGGGGTATGTTGGGGTTAGGGTTGAGATTAGGGCTGTGTTAGGGTTGGTGTTAGAATTGGGAGTTTCCACTGTTCAGATAAATCAGGGGTCTCCAAATGCGACATGACACCCGCCATTGATTCCAGCCAATTTTGCGTTTCTTAAAGTCAAACGGTGCTCCCTTCCTTATGAAGCCTGCCATGCACCCTAACAGTGGCTTTCCCCCAAATACAGAGTATTTGCGTACTCAGGGGAAATTGCACAACAAATTTTGTGGTGTGGTCCATTTTCTGATACCCTTGTGAAAATAAAAAGTTTGGTTCCAAAGTAATTTTGTTGTGAAAAAAGTAAAATTTTCATTTTTTCCTTCCACATAGCTTTAGTTCTTGTAAAACAACTGAAGGGTTAATAAAGTTCTTGAATGTGGTTTTGCACATTTTGGGGGTGAATTTTTTAGAATGGTGTCACTTTTGAGTATTTTCTGTTACATTGACCTCCCTGTTAGGCGTCAAGTTCCTGCCATTGCACAGGGGGAATCTCAAGCCATGTCCTCTGTGGTCTCCCATTTTTCTGCAGCAATGGAGGTTCCTCCTCAGCAGAGACGTCGGTCCCAGCGTCTTGCTCAGGCTAATGCTATGCGTCTGGTTGCTGCCCCAGGTTGAGCTATAGCTTCCAACATTAGTCAGCGGCGAGCAGACGTTTCTGGGACTAAGTCCTGCTTTTCCTCATCTGAGTGTGCCAAGGAGATGACCGCTCATTGGTGGTCAGAGGTCACATGCTCCGGTCCTCAAGCAGCTTGGATTGGTCCATCAGGAAGGTCCTGGAAGGCTGCGGCTATAAATGGATCGCACGGCCACACGGCCATGCGCTAGGGTAGTCAAAGTGGAGTGAGTGTTGTATGCACGTATGTATGCTTCAGGTGACTGACTCATTAAGAAACCCCTACCCTTGGTATGCATGTGTCATTCAGCCTTGTCAGGTAGTGCCTTAGCGGCGCCTAGCTCCAGTGCCAAGCAGTAGCTTTGCTTGTGCGCCACTGTGCACTTGGACTGCACTCCACAGTAGCCAGCATGTTAGTGGCGTTTGCAGTCGCGACACCGTGCGCCTTGTGGGTCTAGAGAGACTCTTACCCTGTCCCCTTGGGGTGGAGTCTTGAGACCATTCACTAGCGCAGACTCAGCTGTGCCCTGTGACAATTAACAGGGTTCGGCATTTGTGTTACATGGTACCGGGGCTCTGTGAAGCAACAGAGTCTGTCGCTACTACATATGGGGTGACGTCTAACCCACGTGTGTCCAGTGCGATACCGCTATTTAGTGTCCACCATTACCAAGCAGCAGTTAACATCTCTGCATGGAGGACCCCGGGCTGCGAATGCACCTATATTCCATCTCTTTATTAACACCCCTAAACTCACTTCAAATGTGAGGTGGTCCCTGAAAAAAATGATTTTGCAAATTTATTTGCAAAAATGAGAAATCGCTGGTCAACTTTAAACCCTTATAACGCTCTAATAATTTTTTTTGTTTCCAAAATTGTGTTGTTGTAAAGTTCACATATGGAGAATGTTATTCATTAATTATTTTGGGCGATATGACTCTCTGATTTTAGGGCACAAAAATTAAAAGTTTGAAAATTGCAAAATTTTAAATTTTTTTGCCAAATTTCCATTTTTTTCCTAAGTAGACGCAAGTCATATCGAAGAAATGTTACTACTAACATGAAGTACAATGTGTCACGAAAAAATATTCTCAAAATCAGTAGGATCCGTTAAAGCATTTCAGCCCTATAAAATCATAAATTGACAGTGGTCAAAATTGTAAAAATTGGCTTGGTCATTAAGTACCAAATTGGCTCTGTCACTAAGGGGTTAGGTAGAGTATATTTGGTCTGTACTCTTGTCCAAAAGCGAGGTGCTGGTGTAATGGGCCGTAAAAAATAGAATTCACCGCACACCCTGTCCATATGGTGATGCCAAGGAATAATTTTTATTGCACTCAGAGACAACAACACAAAAGGAGGTAGAGCAGAAAAAAGGAACATTTGAATGACTATATACAAAGACGTTTCGCTCAGTACAATAACAGTCTGAGGCTTTACCTAAAAATGCCTGCTTTATACCTCTCTCTATAACCTTCTCCAACACAAACAAAAGAAATATAAGATAAAAAGGTGGCGTTTGCAGACAACAAAACTACAAGGGGGAAATACTGTAGAAACAGAAACATAAAAATTAACGTTTCGGTTCTTACAAATTCATCTAGTGGAAGGCATGGTCTTGCTTCCCCATCACCCACAATTTAAAAGTGCTTTTGATCCATATACCAACATGAGCAGGAACTGTTACAATTTTCATGCTTTGAAACTTGCTATCCGCTATTTTTCAGTATATGGGTTTTACTCTTCAGAACTCTACCAGCACTATAAGTGATAGCTAGAGATGAGCAGATTACACAAAACTCAAATTTGCAAAATCAAACGTTTTTTCCGGGGAAATCTGATGCACAGCAAAGTTATTCTCTGAAAATGTAATGTCCCTTATTATGCTTCAGGTTTTCTCCAGACTCTAGAGCAAAATAATTATGAGTTGTAGAAATAAAACCTTATACTCACCTAACCACTCATCTTTCTGGCTCCTCCTCTCTTCACAGTCCCTTGTTTCGTCCTTGGCACATCTTCCTATCACCACTGCCGAGTGCTGATTTTCTGGGATTTTCAGGGATTTTTGGCTCTGATGAGGCTGAAAACGTTTCTGCAGAATTGCACATAAGGTCGCGATTAGGGAAGAGCAAAACTGAACTGTAAGGTTCTGGATTTGCACCAACACCTAGTGTCCGGTACTGAACACCACATATCGACTTCTTACTGTACATCTGTGTTACTGTTTCTGTTTGGCAGTGTAATAAAGCTTGTTGAAAGGCTGCAGCACAGACAATCAACAAACTTTAAGACTGTGGGCACTTCCGGTCATGTATATGCCTCTCCATTACTAATCTATGGGCTTCATGTCAGCAGACATTATACAGCTAACATAAACCCCACAATCCTATTACCCCAATTGCCAATGCACCAGGGCAACCAGGAAAAGCCAAGGTTAATCTCCAGAAAAAAAATCACCAAAAAAATACACCTAATTTCTGATTTAAATAGCTCTCTCATTGATATAGTTTTTTGACTGATGTATTGCCTTGTATACTATGAATTATTTATTCAAGTTTCTTTATTATTTTTTGAATTATATGTTCCATGTGTTTTTGTTTACAACAAGCTTTATTAGTCTGGCGAACCCAAACAGGAAACCAGATGTACACTAAAAAGTCTGTGGTTGGGGTTTGGTACCAGACCCTAGATGTCCAGTATGGACCCCGAACTTTACCGTTTGGGTTCGCTTATCCCTACTTGTCACATGACCTATTGCCTCTTGCTTCTTCTTCTTACCCAGCAGCACACCTTTTCTTTTTAGTTCCTGCTTGCTGTCTTTTTGTTTCCATTTTTATACTCTCTGGTCACTAGATGGCAGTGTTCGTTTACCTAGACTCCTCCGTGCATTCAGCTATATAGTCTTGCGCTTCCTTAAAGCAACTTCATGATGTGCACTGTGACGTTATGTGCATGTAAACATGTCTGGCCTCATCAGAGCCCAGGGAGTAAGAGCTTAGTGATGAGGAGAAGATGTGCCGAAGACTGGACATGGAACAGTGCAGAGTGTAGGGGCTAGTAAGTTTAGCGGTAAGAGTATATTGTATATACTCATGTACAAGCCAAGTTTTTCAGCACTTTCTTTATGCTGAAAATGCTCCCCACGGCTTATACACAAGTCAATTGTTCCAGAAAACCGGTGGGGGAGGGGGAGCGGTGGGTGACAGAGGCAGGAGCTGGCAGGGGAGGGGGAGTGGCGAGTGACAGAGGCAGGAATATTCATTTCTTTTATAGCGTGCTCAGTGACACCCGCAGCTGCCGGCTTCCAGAAGACATCCCATTCACCCTCCTGCGCACCCTTGCAGCATCTCGTAGGTCACGGTGCCCTCGCCGCTTATACTTGGGTCGGCTTATACTCGAGTATACACTGTAAGTATTTTTTTTTTATCTTTTCATTAGCCTTTATGGTTTAGAAAACTGACAGCCAGACACATACTTTTGTAAATGTGGATTTTTGTAATATTCAAATAGAATTCAATTCCAATTGAATATATTTACTCATCACTAGTTCCAGAATTTACTTTCCTTCACTTTCCAGCATGCATATTCCTGGAAATGTCCAATGGTTTATCTTCTTAGAAATGAAAACCTGCCTGCATATTATTCCTGATTTCAATGTGACAGAAGACCAAGGGCAGAGTGACAAAGATTTATCTCCATTCATGTAATCACCGTATATATTTCTGCTGCTAGAGATGGATTACACTTGACAAGTAGTGGACAGCAAATCACGGCCCCCATATACATTAAATTACATTAGATTTTTTTTTTCAGGATCTGACAACCATCTGATGTGTTGGGACCCTGCCGACTCTTCTCTGACAGATAAAGTCAAAGGAGAGAAGGATCGAGCCATTGAAATGTCTATGGCCGAACTCTTAGTTTTCTCCTGTCTTTCATAGAAAAACATACAGTTGGGAGCAAAAGTATTTAGTCAGCCACCAATTGTGCAAGTTCTCCCACTTAAAAAGAAGAGAGAGGCCTGTAATTGATATAATACGTAGACCACAAGTATGAGAGACAAAATGAGAAAACAAATCCAGAAAATCACTTTATCTGATTTGGCAAGATTTATTTTGCAAATTATGGTGGAAAATAAGTATTTGGTCACCTAAAAACATGCAAGATTTCTGGCTCTCACAGACCTGTAACTTCTTCTTTAAGAGGCTCCTCTGTTCTCCACTCATTACCTGTAGTAATGGCACCTGTTTGAACTTGTTATCAGTAAAAAAGACACCTGTCCACAACCTCAAACAGTCACACTCCAAACTCCACTATGGTGAAGACCACAGAGCTGTCAAAGGACACCAGAAACAAAATTGTAGCCCTGCACCAGGCTGGGAAGACAGAATCTGAAATAGGCAAGCAGATTGGTGTGATGAAATCAACTTTTGAAGCAATAATAAGAAAATGGAAGACGTACAAGACCACTAATAGTCTCCCTCGATCTGAGGCTTCACACAAGATCTCACCCCATGGGGTCAAAATGATCACAAGAACGGTGAGCAAAAATCCCAGAATCTCACTTGGGACCTAGTGAATGACCTGCATAGAGCTAGGACCACAGTGATAAAGCCTAACATCAGTAACACACTACACCGCCAGGGACTCAGATCCTGCAGTGCCAGTCGTGTCCCCCTGCTTAAGCCAGTACATGTCCGGGCCCATCTGAAGTTTGCTAGAGAGCTTTTAGATTATCCAGAAGAGTATTGGGAGAATGTCATATGGTCTGATAAAACTGGTCTGTAGAACTGTTTAGTAGAAACAAAACTCGTTGTGTTTGGAGGAGACAGAATGCTGAGTTGCATCCAAAGAACACCATACCTACTGTGAGGCATGGGGGTGGCAAAATCATGCTTTGGAGCTGTTTCTCTGCAAAGGGACCAGGACAATTGATCCGTTTACATGAAAGAATGAATGGGGCCATGTATCGTGAGATTTTGAGAACAAACCTCCTTCCATCAGCAAGGGCATTGAAGATAAAATGCGGATGAGTCTTTCAGCATGATAATGATCCCAAGCACATGACCAGGGAAATGAAGGACTGGCTTCGTAAAAGGCATATAAAGGTCCTGGAGTGGCCTAGCCAGTCTCCAGATCCCAACCCCATAGAAAACCTTTGGAGGGATTTGAAAGTCCGTGTTACCCAGCGACAGGAACAAAACATCACTGCTTTAGAGGAGATCTGCATGGAGGAATGGGCCAACATACCACCAACAGTGTGTGCCAACCTTGTGAAGACTTACAGAAAATGTTCAACATCTGTCATTGCCAACAAAGGATATATAGCAAAATATTGAGACAAACTTTTGTTAATGACCAAATACTTATTTTCCACAATAATTTGCAAAATAAATCTTGCAAAATCAGACAAGGTGATTTTCTGGATTAGTTTTCCAATAGTTGTGGTCTACCTATGATGTCAATTACAGGCCTCTCTCATCTTTTTAAGTGAGAGAACTTGCACAACTGGTTGCTGACTAAATACTTTTTTATCCCGCTGTAAATGCTCAGCAGAGTTGAAAGCTCATTTGTATGGTGGAGTCGGGAGAGTAAACTTTCTGTACAGCAAACTTTAATTTGACAGTTATCTCATGTGTATGGCCAGCTGTATACAGATACTAAGGGGTGTGTAATTAGGAGACATATCTTTGGTAAATTAGGAATTTTTACATTTATTATCATATTAATATAAATATATTAAAACCACAGTGACCATATGAAAACATAAACCAGTGCACTAGGTAATTCAGTATATTTATGTGGTGCTCCTTGGGTGTTGGATGTGTGCTAAAGAAGAATAACTACCATTTTACATATTTTTTTTCTGTCTATATAGCTGGACCTTCATCAGACTAAAGGGTAAAAGAAATAAGATGTAAGGAAGATAAATAAGCACACATAAAAAAATAATCTATATGTACAATAAAAATACATGAGATCACGTTATAGTGGCTTATTTAATATGTCAGGTTGGCTTCCAAAGGAATACAGTCATAACAATGTATGGGCTACGTAGAAGATTGTGATTTTTGCTGCATAGTGCAATAGTTTTTTATGTATAGAAAAACAAGCTGGGCGATTTGAAGTTCAAGTCCCATAAAAGAACTTAAAAATACAGTAAAATATGAAAAAATGTTTTTAAAAAATAGAAAAATACAAAAGTTCCAATCACTCCATATTCCCCTCATTAAAAATAAAATAAAGAAAATGTACATATTCAGTATTAATGCATTCGTAAAAATCCAATCAAAATAATTAATCATTCAGATTAGTAATCACTAGTGTTGAGCGAAACAGGTCGGCCAGATTCATAAGTCGCCGACTTATGGCAAAGTCGGGTTTCGCCGACCGAAACCCGACCACAGAGTGAAGTCGGCCATGCAGTAGGCAAAACGAGCGCCAAAGTCGGATTTCCCATATTGCTTGCACGTGACTTTTTTCAGCCAATGAGCAAGGACGTACACTGTGGGCATCGAGATGACATGTGCAGCGTCCGGGGAGAGAGAGAGAAAGAGAGATAGAGAGAGAAAGAGAGAGTGAGAGAGAGATTCCGCGCACTTTAAAAAAGCGGTCCGGCATGTAGGTGTGTTTACTTTCCTACACTCCCTGCTGACTTTGCTTCCCCATTGACTTGCATTGGGTTTCATGTTACAGTCGGACCTTCGACTTTTCCCGATAGTAGGCCGATTTCGTTCGACTCGACTTTTGAGAAAGTCGGGTTTCATGAAACCCGACTCAACCCTAAAAAAGGCAAAGTCACTCATCTCTAGTAAGCACCCGAAAGAAAAAAAATATTGAAAAACCAGAATTGTGTTTTCACTGTTGCTGCAAAGAAATGCAATAGATTAATACATGATATCTACCCCAAAAATTGTATCAATAAGACATCACCTAAATGCACAAATTACAATCTCTCATGTACTCAAATTTTTTTCACCCAAAAAATTTAAATGTTCAGGTCTTAGCAAAGGGTGACACAAGCAAATTTCATCATTTTTTGCATCATTTAAAGGGATTCTGACAAAACATACTGATAAAACAGACATATTATTTCACTTTGCAGCCTCATTCCCTTGAAGACATCAGTAATGGTGAAACATGTTGGGGAGGCAGCGAGTTGCACAATTTAAAAGCAATTGTTTGTAACAGTCATGAAATACAATTAAGTGGTGGTCCGTAGCCACATGATGCAAAGCGATATGAGAATGAATTATTAATAGTCCTGAGGGCTATTGATTAGTTGCAGGACCTAGACAATAGATGGGAAAATTAGTTAGTGCCTTACTTAATGAGGTCAGGCTGATTGTTGATGCGATAATTTAGTAGCAATAGACAAGTAAACAGAATCAGCGATAATGTCAACTGGCAGGTACTAACAACATAAGCTAGCTCTACAGAATAAGCAAATAATATGAGCGATAACATCAGCCAATAGATATTAATGAGGCAAATTAGCCCCACATCAAATGGTGGGTCCTAATTGAAGTGACTGTATACAGTTGAATCCAGAAGTTTACATACATTATATAAAAAGACACATCTGCATGTTTTTCTCAATATCTGACATGAAATCAGAATAAACTTTTCCCACTTTAGGTCAATTAGGATTACCATAATTATTAATATTTGCCAAATGCCAGAATAATGTTTTAAGGCATTTTTATTACTTACTGCAAAGTTAAAAGTTTACATACATTTCATTAGTATTTGGTACCACTGCCCATAAACTGAATGACTTGGGTCAAACATTTGGGATCTCCTTCCACAAGCTTCTCACAATTGTTGGTCAGAATTTGTGCCCATTCGTCCTGACAAAACTGGTTTAAATGATCCAGTTTTGTAGGTCACCTTGCTCGCACCTGCCTTTTCAGCTTTGCCCATACATTTTCAATAGGATTGAGGGCTTTGTGATGGTCACTCCAAAGCATTGACTTTGTTATCCTTAAGCCATTTTGTTACTATTTTGGCAGTATGCTTGGGGTCATTGTTCATTTGGAAGACCCATTTCTGCCCAAGCTTTAACTTCCTGGCTGATTTCTTGAGATGCTGCTTCAGTATTGCCACATAATCTTATTTTCTCATGATGCCATCTATTTTGCGAAGTGCACCAGTCCCCCCATCAGCAAAACAACTCCACAACATGATGCTGCCACCCCCATGTGTCACAGTTGGGATGGTGTTATTAGGCTTCCAAGCTTCTGTTTCCTCCAAATATAATGATGGTCATTATGCCCAAAAAGTTCAATTTTATATTCAACAGACCACAGGACATGTCTCCAAAAATTAAGGTCTATGTTCCTGTGTGCATTTGCAAACATTAATATGGCTTTTTCATGTTTCTTTTAGAGTAATGGCTTCTTCCTGGCAGAGTGAACTTTCCCCCCATGTTGATACATTACTCGTTTCACTGTCGATATTGACAGAATCTTACCAGCTTCCTCCATCATGTTCACAAGATCCTTTGCTTTTGTCTTTGGGTTGATATGTACATGTTGGATCAAAGCACGTTCATCTCTGGGACATAGAACCCATCTCCTTCCTGAGCGGTATAATGGCTGGACATACCCATCTTTGTTTGTACTTGTGTATAATTGTTTTACAGATGAATGAGGCACCTTCAGGTATCTTGAAATTGTACCCAAGGATGAGCTAGATTTGTTCAAGTCCATAATTCTCCTCCTGATATCTTGACTGATTTTGTTAGACTTTCTGATGATGCTACTCAATGAAGCAGTGTTTTTCAGGTGTGCCTTAAAATACATTTCAGAAGAGTCCAAACACAAGACAACATCATATGGGCAGTCCAGAATGGTTTAAAGGCATGCTAATCTTAGGGTATGTAAACTTTTCACTTTGTAGTCAGTAATAAAAATGACTTAAAACACTCTCGCTCTCTCTCATTATTCTGGCATTTGGCAAATAAGAATAATTATGGTAATCCTAACTGACCTAAAACGGGAAAGTTTTATTCTTTTTTCATGTCAGATATTGAGGAAAACATGCATATGAAAGCAAGAAAGCAAGACCAAGCTAAGCCACAGAAAATCAGAGAGGTTGGTAACTAAGCGGATTGCAGACCCCTGATCCTATCCACACAACTAGCAGTAGCCGTGGAGCGTACCTACGAAGCCCTAGACGCTTCGTCACAGCCGGAGGACTAACTAAGCCTAAAGACAGAAAGATGAAATCTAAACTGCCCCGGAGCAGATCCCCAAAGGAATAGACAGCCCCCAAACATATATTGTTGGTGAGACAAGATGAGACACAAACACTGGTAGGAAAATAGGCTGAGCAAACGATGGGGCCCACACTAACTAGACAGGACAGGAAAGGAAAGACACTGTCTGCAATCATGCAAAAAACCCTGCAAAAAATGTCCAACACGTCTGATAGAAAAATACTAAAGACACTAGACTTCGCCCACTATATCAGCACTCTGGCATATTCTGAAAGCAGAGCAAAAAGAGGCCAATCTAATAAGGGACAAAAACAAACTGGCACAAGCAGTAACATAAGGATTGAAATTCAGCACAGCCCCAGCCGGGGCTGGCTGACCACACAAAACTGAATAGACAAATCCAAATCAAATATGAACAATAGCAAAGAACACTTAGCTTGAGCATGCAGAGACTGAACTGGAAACTAAGACCTCAGGAGGCAGGAAAAAAATAACCAGCAGGGATAGAGGGATTCGGCTGCCTTAAATCCAATCAGAAATTCCAGATGTCCAATCATCCTCCTCATTATCAGGTGGCAGGCCTCTGTTAATTAGATCAGCTCCATTACCTCCTGTAACCACCAGAGGGAGCCTGGAAAGAGAACTCGCCACCCCTCTGTCAGTATAACCAGCTCCACTACCTTCACTAGTAACCAGAGGTAGGCCAGAAAGTGAATTCACAACACTACCGCCCCCTTGAGGAGGGGTCACCGAACCCTCAGCCACACCACCAGGCCGATCAGGATGGGCCCGGTGAAAAGCACGAACCAATCTATCGGCATGAATGTCAGAAGCAGAGACCCAAGAATTATCCTGCTGGCCATAACCCTTTCATTTGACCAAGTTCTGGAGTCTCCGTATAGCCAAACGAGAATCCAATATTTTCTCTACCTCATATTCCACACTTGCCTTTAACCAACACAGGGTCATGAGGTGCCACCATAGGAACTAATGGCTCCACAAACCTCTTCAACAGAGATTTATGAAACACGTTATGGATCTTAAATGTCACTGGAAGAGCCAATCGAAAAGAAACAGGATTAAGAATCTCCAAAATCTTATAAGGTCCAATGAATCTTGGCTTGAACTTTGGAGACGCAACCTTCATAGGAATATTCTTTGACGACAACCAAACCATATCACCCACTTTAAACCGGGGACCAATGGTCCTATGCAGGTTGGAAAACCATTGGGCTTTTTCCAGAGAGAGGGACAACTTATCCACCACTTGGTCCCAAATCTGCTGCATTCTCTCTACAACAGTGTCCACACTGGGGCAGGTCGAAAATTCCACTTGCCCTGAAGAAAATCGAGGATGAAACCCAAAGTTAAAGAAAAAGGGCGACATCAAAGTGGCCGAACTAGCTCTATTGTTTAGCGCAAATTCGGCCAAGGGCAAAAACGAGACCCAGTCATCCTGATCAGTAGAGTTGAGCGAAACGGGTCGAAAAATTTCAAAAGTCGCCGACTTTTGGCAAAGTCGGGTTTCATGAAATGAAACCCAACCCTAGGATGAGGTCGGCCACGAGGTCGGCGACTTACGCGCCAAAGTCGCATTTCAAAAGTTTGTTTTGCGCTCTTTTTCAGACAATCAGGATCCACGGACACTGTGGGCAACGTGATGACATAGGCAGGGGTCACCACCATCTTTCAGAAGGGCATGCAAGTGATTGGCTTGCTTTGGTGGGCGTAACAGGGGGTATAAACGGGCGTGCACGCCGACCGCCATCTTACTTCTGCCGATCTCCGTATAGGGAGAGGTTGCTGCTGATTCTGTAGGGAGAGCGTTAGGCAGGGAAGAAGACAAAAAAACTGCTTCTGCTGCTAGCGATTTGGCCTGCACAACACACCAGTCACTGTGTGTGCAGTGCAAGGGGAGGCTATATAGTGGTGTATCAATGGTGTTGGTTGTTGGGCTGCCTTCTAAGGCTTCCTGACATTCCTGCATTGCTGTTTACCCACTGCTCCGCAAACTGCTTTTTTAAAAGCAATCCCAATTTTTTTTTTTATCCTGCTGAGAAGAAAAAAAAACTGCTTCTGCTGCTAGCGATTTGGCCTGCACAACACACCAGTCACCGTGTGTGCAGTGCAAGGGGAGGCTATATAGTGGTGTATCAGTGGTGTTGGTTGTTGGGCTGCCTTCTAAGGCTTCCTGACATTCCTGCATTGCTGTTTACCCACTGCTCCGCAAACTGCTTTTTTAAAAGCAATCCCAATTTTTTTTTTTTGTCCTGCTGAGAAGAAAAAAAAACTGCTTCTGCTGCTAGCGATTTGGCCTGCACAACACACCAGTCACTGTGTGTGCAGTGCAAGGGGAGGCTATATTATGGTGTATCAGTGGTTTTGGTTGTTGGGCTGCCTTTTAAGGCTTCCTGACAGGCTGGCATTGCTGTTTACCCACTGCTCTGCAAACTGCTTTTTTAAAAGCAATCCAATCTCCCTTATCCTCTAGTCACTTTTGTCACAGCTGTGCCATCGAGCCTGTCACATAGCGCTCAGATATCAGTGGGCCTCACACAATCCAAAAGTGTCCAGTGTCCACAAGTGTCTGCAGAAATTCAAAATCTCCCTTATCCTCTCGTCATTTTTGTCACAGCTGTGCCATCGAGCCTGTCACATAGCGCTCAGATATCAGTGGCCCTCACACAATCCAAAAGTGTCCAGTGTCCACAAGTGTGTGCAGAAATTCAAAATCTCCCTTATCCTCTAGTCACTTTGGTCACAGCTGTGCCATCGAGCATGTCACATAGCACTCAGATATTCATTGGGCCTCACACAATCCAAAAGTGTCCAGTGTCCACAAGTGTGTGCAGAAATTCAAAATCTCCCTTATCCTCTAGTCACTTTGGTCACAGCTGTGCCATCGAGCCTGTCACATAGCGCTCAGATATTCAATGGGCCTCACACAATCCAAAAGTGTCCAGTGTCCACAAGTGTGTGTAGAAATTCAAAATCTCCCTTATCCTCTAGTCACTTTGGTCACAGCTGTGCCATCGAGCCTGTCACATAGCGCTCAGATATTCATTGGGCCTCACACAATCCAAAAGTGTCCAGTGTCCACAAGTGTGTGCAGAAATTCAAAATCTCCCATATCCTCTCGTCACTTTTGTCACAGCTGTGCCATCGAGCCTGTGACATAGCGCTCAGATATCAGTGGGCCTCACACAATCCAAAAGTGTCCAGTGTCCACAAGTGTCTGCAGAAAACCAAAATCTCCCTTATCCTCTCGTCACTTTTGTCACAGCTGTGCCATCGAGCCTGTCACATAGTGCTCAGATATTCATTGGGCCTCACACAATCCAAAAGTGTCCAGTGTCCACAAGTGTGTGCAGAAATTCAAAATCTCCTTTATCCTCTAGTCACTTTGGTCACAGCTGTGCCATCGAGCCTGTCACATAGCGCTCAGATATTCATTGGGCCTCACACAATCCAAAAGTGTCCAGTGTCCACAAGTGTCTGCAGAAATTCAAAATCTCCCTTATCCTCTAGTCACTTTGGTCACAGCTGTGCCATCGAGCCTGTCACATAGCGCTCAGATATTCATTGGGCCTCACACAATCCAAAAGTGTCCAGTGTCCACAAGTGTCTGCAGAAATTCAAAATCTCCCTTATCCTCTCATCACTTATGTCACAGCTGTGCCATCGAGCCTGTGACATAGCGCTCAGATATCAGTGGGCCTCACACAATCCAAAAGTGTCCAGTGTCCACAAGTGTCTGCAGAAATTCAAAATCTCCCTTATCCTCTCGTCACTTTTGTCACAGCTGTGCCATCGAGCCTGTCACATAGCGCTCAGATATCAGTGGGCCTCACACAATCCAAAAGTGTCCAATGCCCACAAGTGTCTGCAGAAATTCAAAATCTCCCTTATCCTCTAGGCACTTTGGTCACAGCTGTGCCATCGAGCCTGTCACATAGCGCTCAGATATTCATTGGGCCTCACACAATCCAAAAGTGTCCAGTGTCCACAAGTGTGTGCAGAAATTCAAAATCTCCCTTATCCTCTCGTCACTTTTGTCACAGCTGTGCAATCGAGCCTGTGACATAGCACTCAGATATCAGTGGGCCTCACACAATCCAAAAGTGTCCAGTGTCCACAAGTGTCTGCAGAAATTCAAAATCTCCCTTATCCTCTCGTCACTTTTGTCACAGCTGTGCCATCGAGCCTGTGACATAGCGCTCAGATATCAGTGGCCCTCACACAATCCAAAAGTGTCCAGTGTCCACAAGTGTCTGCAGAAATTCAAAATCTCCCTTATTCTCTCGTCACTTTTGTCACAGCTGTGCCATCGAGCCTGTCACATAGCGCTCAGATATCAGTGGGCCTCACACAATCCAAAAGTGTCCAGTGTCCACAAGTGTCTGCAGAAATTCAAAATCTTCCTTATCCTCTAGTCACTTTGGTCACAGCTGTGCCATCGAGCATGTCACATAGCGCTCAGATATTCATTGGGCCTCACACAATTCAAAAGTGTCCAGTGTCCACAAGTGTGTGCAGAAATTCAAAATCTCCCTTAGCCTCTCGTCACTTTTGTCACAGCTGTGCCATCGAGCCTGTCACATAGCGCTCAGATATCAGTGGGCCTCACACAATCCAAGAGTGTCCAGTGTCCACAAGTGTCTGCAGAAATTCAAAATCTCCCTTATCCTCTCGTCACTTTTGTCACAGATGTGCCATCGAGCCTGTCATATAGCGCTCAGATATTCATTGGGCCTCACACAATCCAAAAGTGTCCAGTGTCCACAAGTGTGTGCAGAAATTCAAAATCTCCTTTATCCTCTAGTCACTTTGGTCACAGCTGTGCCATCGAGCCTGTCACATAGCGGTCAGATATTCATTGGGCCTCACACAATCCAAAAGTGTCCAGTGTCCACAAGTGTGTGCAGAAATTCAAAATCTCCCTTATCCTCTCGTCACTTTTGTCACAGCTGTGCCATCGAACCTGTGACATAGCGCTCAGATATCAGTGGGCCTCACACAATCCAAAAGTGTCCAGTGTCCACAAGTGTTTGCAGAAATTCAAAATCGCCCTTATCCTCTAGTCACTTTGGTCACAGCTGTGCCATCGAGCCTGTCACATAGCGCTCAGATATCAGTGGGCCTCACACAATCCAAAAGTGTCCAGTGTCCACAAGTGTGTGCAGAAATTCAAAATCTCCCTTATCCTCTCGTCACTTTTGTCACAGCTGTGCCATCGAGCCTGTGACATAGCGCTCAGATATCAGAGGCCCTCACACAATCCAAAAGTGTCCAGTGTCCACAAGTGTCTGCAGAAATTCAAAATCTCCCTTATCCTCTCGTCACTTTTGTCACAGCTGTGCCATCGAGCCTGTCACATAGCACTCAGATATCAGTGGGCCTCACACAATCCAAAAGTATCCAGTGTCCAAAAGTGTCTGCAGAAATTCAAAATCTCCCTTATCCTCTAGTCACTTTGGTCACAGCTGTGCCATCGAGCCTGTCACATAGCGCTCAGATATTCATTGGGCCTCACACAATCTAAAAGTGTCCAGTGTCCACAAGTGTCTGCAGAAATTCAAAATCTCCCTTATCCTCTCGTCACTTTTGTCACAGCTGTGCCATCGAGCCTGTGACATAGCGCTCAGATATCAGAGGCCCTCACACAATCCAAAAGTGTCCAGTGTCCACAAGTGTCTGCAGAAATTCAAAATCTCCCTTATCCTCTCGTCACTTTTGTCACAGCTGTGCCATCGAGCCTGTCACATAGCACTCAGATATTCATTGGGCCTCACACAATCCAAAAGTGTCCAGTGTCCACAAGTGTCTGCAGAAATTCAAAATCTCCCTTATCCTCTCGTCACTTTTGTCACAGCTGTGCCATCGAGCCTGTGACATAGCGCTCAGATATTCATTGGGCCTCACACAATCCAAAAGTGTCCAGTGTCCACAAGTGTGTGCAGAAATTCAAAATCTCCTTTATCCTCTAGTCACTTTGGTCACAGCTGTGCCATCGAGCTTGTCACATAGCGCTCAGATATTCATTGGGCCTCACACAATCCAAAAGTGTCCAGTGTCCACAAGTGTCTGCAGAAATTCAAAATCTCCCTTATCCTCTAGTCACTTTGGTCACAGCTGTGCCATCGAGCCTGTCACATAGCGCTCAGATATCAGTGGGCCTCACACAATCCAAAAGTGTCCAGTGTCCACAAGTGTCTGCAGAAATTCAAAATCTCCCTTATCCTCTAGTCACTTTGGTCACAGCTGTGCCATCGAGCCTGTCACATAGCGCTCAGATATTCATTGGGCCTCACACAATCCAAAAGTGTCCAGTGTCCACAAGTGTGTGCAGAAATTCAAAATCTCCCTTATCCTCTCGTCACTTTTGTCACAGCTGTGCCATCGAGCCTGCCACATAGCGCTCAGATATCAGTGGGCCTCACACAATCCAAAAGTGTCCAGTGTCCACAAGTGTCTGCAGAAATTCAAAATCTCCCTTATCCTCTCGTCACTTTTGTCACAGCTGTGCCATCGAGCCTGTCACATAGCACTCAGATATCAGTGGGCCTCACACAATCCAAAAGTATCCAGTGTCCACAAGTGTCTGCAGAAATTCAAAATCTCCCTTATCCTCTAGTCACTTTGGTCACAGCTGTGCCATCGAGCCTGTCACATAGCGCTCAGATATTCATTGGGCCTCACACAATCCAAAAGTGTCCAGTGTCCACAAGTGTCTGCAGAAATTTAAAATCTCCCTTATCCTCTCGTCACTTTTGTCACAGCTGTGCCATCGAGCCTGTGACATAGCGCTCAGATATTCATTGGGCCTCACACAATCCAAAAGTGTCCAGTGTCCACAAGTGTGTGCAGAAATTCAAAATCTCCTTTATCCTCTAGTCACTTTGGTCACAGCTGTGCCATCGAGCTTGTCACATAGCGCTCAGATATTCATTGGGCCTCACACAATCCAAAAGTGTCCAGTGTCCACAAGTGTCTGCAGAAATTCAAAATCTCCCTTATCCTCTAGTCACTTTGGTCACAGCTGTGCCATCGAGCCTGTCAAATAGCGCTCAGATATCAGTGGGCCTCACTCAATCCAAAAATGTCCAGTGTCCACAAGTGTCTGCAGAAATTCAAAATCTCCCTTATCCTCTAGTCACTTTGGTCACAGCTGTGCCATCGAGCCTGTCACATAGCGCTCAGGTATTCATTGGGCCTCACACAATCCAAAAGTGTCCAGTGTCCACAAGTGTGTGCAGAAATTCAAAATCTCCCTTATCCTCTCGTCACTTTTGTCACAGCTGTGCCATCGAGCCTGTGACATAGCGCTCAGATATCAGTGGCCCTCACACAATCCAAAAGTGTCCAGTGTCCACAAGTGTCTGCAGAAATTCAAAATCTCCCTTATCCTCTCGTCACTTTTGTCACAGCTGTGCCATCGAGCCTGTCACATAGTGCTCAGATATTCATTGGGCCTCACACAATCCAAAAGTGTCCAGTGTCCACAAGTGTGTGCAGAAATTCAAAATCTCCTTTATCCTCTAGTCACTTTGGTCACAGCTGTGCCATCGAGCCTGTCACATAGCGCTCAGATATTCATTGGGCCTCACACAATCCAAAAGTGTCCAGTGTCCACAAGTGTGTGCAGAAATTCAAAATCTCCCTTATCCTCTCTTCACTTTTGTCACAGCTATGCCATCGAGCCTGTGACATAGCGCTCAGATATCAGTGGGCCTCACACAATCCAAAAGTGTCCAGTGTCCACAAGTGTCTGCAGAAATTCAAAATCTCCCTTATCCTCTAGTCACTTTGGTCACAGCTGTGCCATCGAGCCTGTCACATAGCGCTCAGATATCAGTGGGCCTCACACAATCCAAAAGTGTCCAGTGTCCACAAGTGTCTGCAGAAATTCAAAATCTCCCTTATCCTCTTGTCACTTTTGTCACAGCTGTGCCATCGAGCCTGTTACATAGCGCTCAGATATCAGTGGCCCTCACACAATCCAAAAGTGTCCAGTGTCCACAAGTGTCTGCAGAAATTCAAAATCTCCCTTATCCTCTCGTCACTTTTGTCACAGCTGTGCCATCGAGCCTGTCACATAGCGCTCAGATATCAGTGGGCCTCACACAATCCAAAAGTGTCCAGTGTCCACAAGTGTGTGCAGAAATTCAAAATCTCCGTTATCCTCTAGTCACTTTGGTCACAGCTGTGCCATCGAGCCTGTCACATAGCGCTCAGATATTCATTGGGCCTCACACAATCCAAAAGTGTCCAGTGTCCACAAGTGTGTGCAGAAATTCAAAATCTCCCTTATCCTCTCGTCACTTTTGTCACAGCTGTGCCATCGAGCCTGTGACATAGCGCTCAGATATCAGTGGGCCTCACACAATCCAAAAGTGTCCAGTGTCCACAAGTGTCTGCAGAAATTCAAAATCTCCCTTATTCTCTCGTCACTTTTGTCACAGCTGTGCCATCGACCCTGTCACATAGCGCTCAGATATTCATTGGGCCTCACACAATCCAAAAGTGTCCAGTGTCCACAAGTGTGTGCAGAAATTCAAAATCTCCCTTATCCTCTCGTCACTTTTGTCACAGCTGTGCCATCGACCCTGTCACATAGCGCTCAGATATTCATTGGGCCTCATACAATCCAAAAGTGTCCAGTGTCCACAAGTGTCTGCAGAAATTCAAAATCTCCCCTGTCCTATAGCCACCTTGTACCTTGTTTTACATTACTATATAGTTTGTTGGATTTTGTCTACATTTCTACCAAAAATGAGGAAGGCTGGTGGAAGAGGCCGTGAAATTGGGCGGGGGTTGGCAACTGGTAATGATGGTGTTGGTGGTGGATCTGATGGTAGTGGCAAGAGCAAAATAGGACCGAATGCAGGAGGTGTTGAGCCTGCGTCATCGTCTGGCTACATAAGGCCTCGAACGCTTAGTTTTCTAGGAGTTGGCAAACCGCTTTTAAAGCCAGAGCATCAGGAAAACGTTTTGTCTTACATTGCTGACTCAGTCTCCAGCTCTATCGCCTCCTCTTCTTCAGTTGTAAAAAGTAAAAGCACTGAGTCATCATTGGAGGCTCATGTTCATGAACCACACCTTTCCTTGTGTCCTTCACCCCAACCAAGATTGAAGGATGACGCAGGCCATACTACTGATTACTCCATGGAGCTGTTTTCACATACCATGCCTGGATTATCAAGTGAAATGGTGAATTACCCAGGCCAAGATGAATCTGACATGGAGTGCACTGATGCACAGCCGCTGATGGATGATTCTGCTGGTACATTCACTCAGAGCACTACATTGTCCTCGCAGTGTACAGAGCCAGATTCTGACCCTGATGAGACTCAGGTGCCCCTTCCCGCACACTATACCACCATACACGGTGACACAGAGGAAGGTGCACATGACATAGAAGAGGAGGTGATGGATGACCCAGTTGTTGACCCAGATTGGCATCCATTGGGGGAAGAGGGTGCTGCTTCCAATAGCTCAGATGAGGATCATCCACAGCAGACATCGACATCGCAACAGCTGTTATCTGGCAGGCCCGGAGCACTCCAAAGACAGGATCCAAACATCAAAAGAGTTGCTGGACAGCTTGTCCAGAGGGTCAAAAGATCACAGCGTGCTAAGCCGCAAAATGTCTGCCAAAGGAGGAAGAGTGCAGTGTGGCACTTTTTTGACCAAAATCCTCATGATCAGGCCAAGGTTATCTGTAAGAAGTGCGCAAAGACCTTTAGCCGAGGGAAAAATCTGAAAAATTTGAATACCAGTTGCATGCTTAGACATTTAACCAGCATGCACTTGCAAGCATGGACACAACACCAAACCTCAAGTGCCACATGTGCAACTGATCACAACGAAGGTAGTCATCAACGCTACATTGTTTCCCCCACTGTAAGCCCACCGGTTAGCACAGCAGCAAATGTTGAGGTGTCGTTGCAAGGCCACAGCAGTCAAGGAATCCCACTGTTATATCAACGAAAGACTGATTCTAGGCCATCAGAAAGAACACCAACTCCAGCACCATCATCAACCCTCTCTCAGTCCGCCCTGTCCACCGCTACTTCCACCATATGCAGCTCTCAAGTCCAGCTCACCCTCCCAGACACTATGAGTAGGTCAAGAAAGTACTCAGTCTCTCATCCGCGTACACTGGGTTTGAACGCCCACATTGCCAAACTAATCTCGTTTGAGATGATGCCCTTTCGGTTGGTGGAAAGCACAGCTTTCCGCGAACTCATGGCCTATGCAGTACCACGCTATGACCTACCCAGTCGCCACTTCTTCTCTTGCAAAGCCATCCCAGCCCTCCACCATCATGTGAAAGACCGCATTGTCCATGCACTCAAGCAGTCAGTGAGCGGAAAGGTGCACCTCACAACTGATGCATGGTCCAGTCGGCATGGCCAGGGCCGTTACGTGTCCATCACTGCGCACTGGGTTAATGTGGTGGATGCAGGGTCCACAGGGGACAGCGGTGGTGGAACAGTGCTGCCTAGCCCACGGTATAGGAAACAGTTGGCTGTAGGCGTTCGGCCCTCCTCCTCCTCCTCCTCCAGAAGCGAAAGCTCGTCCACAGAGCGCAGTCGTACGAGCACTCCATCTGCAGCTGCCACTGTTGCACACGATGTGTCCCCCTATCGAGCAGCTAGTGGAAAGCGTCAGCAGGCTGTGTTGCAGATGATGTGTTTGGGCAACAGACACACCGCCGAGGCGCTGGCATCTTGTGTACATCTTGAGGCAGGCAAGGTAGTTAGTGATAACGGCCGTAATTTTGTGGCAGCCATAGCCCTTTCAAAACTCAGCCATATACCTTGCTTGGCTCACACCTTGAACCTGGTGGTGCAGTGCTTCCTCAAAAACAGCCCTGCTCCAGAAGGTGCGAAGACTGTGCGCGCACATCCGCCGGTCGCCTGTACACTCCGTTCGTATGCAGAAGCTGCAGCGATTGCTCCACCTTCCCAACCACCGCCTCATTATCGACATTGCAACAAGGTGGAACTCCACCCTGCACATGGTGGAGCGGCTGTGCGAGCAGAGGCAGGCCATAATGCATTTGTGGGAGGATACACGGCCAGGCACTTTGAGAGCAGACATGGAGTTGACAGGTGTGCAGTGGTCGAAGCTGAAAGACCTCTGTAAAGTCCTTCAGTGTTTTGAGGAATGCACACGGCTGGTAAGCGCAGACGACGCCATCCTAAGCATGAGCATCCCACTTATGCGTCTGCTCATGCAAACTTTGACGCACCTTAAGGAGCAGGCGTCTGCAGCCAATGTTGATGAGGAGGAAGAGGAGGAGGGAATCCTTGATGACATTCAGCCATTGTCTGCTCAGGGACCTCTCCTGGACGAGGTGGAGGAAGAAGAGGAGGAGGAGGAGGTTGATGGGGATGATTACTTAGGGGAGGAGGATGCATCTCGTGGGGCAAGTGAAAATGTTGGCGTGGCAAGGTCTGGTACAGGGTTTGTGCGTGACTGGAGGGATGTGGATTTGCCAGAAGGTGCTCCTCCAACCAGCACTCGCAGTGCATCATTGACACTGGGAACATTGGCCCACATGTCAGATTATGCCTTGCAGATCCTAAAAAGGGACCCACGCATTGCCAAAATGATGAACGATGACGACTACTGGTTGGCCAGCATCCTGGATCCACGCTATAAAGGCAAATTACAAAACATCATGCCACAGGAGAACCTTGACGTAATATTGGCTAATAAACAAGCAACTCTGGTAAATCGGTTGCTTGAGGCATTCCCAGCACACAGCAGCGGTGATGGTTCTCACACGAGCCGTACGGGCCGGGGGCAGCTTGGCAGAGGTGTTCGTGGTGCACACAGCAGAAGTGGCGTTGGAGACAGGGGTTTCATGATAATGTTGTGGACTGATTTTTCAAATACCGCTCACACAACTGGTAATACTGCATCGATGGAAAGTGACAGGAGACAGCAGTTGTCAATTATGGTTACAAACTACTTTTCCTCCCATATCGATGTTCTCCCACACAGGTCATTCCCCTTTGACTATTGGGCCGCTAACTGGACACCTGGCCTGAATTGGCCCAATATGCCTTACAGGAGCTCGCTTGCCCAGCTGCAAGTGTGCTATCGGAAAGAGTCTTCAGTGCAGCTGGATCAATCCTGACAGAAAAAAGGACCCGTCTGTCAACCCAAAATGTGGATGATCTAACCTTCATTAAAATGAACCATGCATGGGTTTCCAAGGATTTTGTCCCACCTTCCCCTGATGACACATAGGGTGACAGAAAAATGGCTTGCTTTGGTCCACCTCTTCCTGGGACTTCACCTATTTCGCCTTTTGCATCAGCTGAATGTCCAACATCAACATATGCCACTTTCTAAAACTCCCTAACTGTGCTCCCCCCCCATGGCCGGGGTCACCACCTAGCGCACGACACCGTGCGAGTGCCGTTGCCCTGGACAGGTGGGTAGGCCGACTCTTGGGTGCGGGCACTGGCACAGGGTCCCTCATAGTGCAATCAAGTGTCTCTGACGGTGGTGGTGCACACCCGCCGTCAGGCACACTGCCGTACTATGAGGGGCCCAGTGCCAGTACCGACGCCCACGAGTGGGCCCCCCTTGCTTGGGCAGGGTCCCAGCATTTGCAATCTTTACCTCTCCCTGCTCCTCCGCTGTGTAATCTGGGCCGTCAAATCCATACTGTGCCTGACACCGTCTGAGCCTGCCTCCTGATGTACAGACATATATTTTGAATGTGTACGCTATTCATACATGTTATCCGGGGATACGGTACCCTTTCTAACCTTTGTGCAATCACGTGCAATCCATACTGGGCCTGACACCGTCTGAGCCTGCCTCCTGATGTACAGACATATATTTTGAATGTGTACGCTATCAATACATGTTATCCGGGGATACGGTACCCTTTCTAACCTTTGTGCAATCACGTGCAATCCATACTGGGCCTAACACCGTCTGAGCCTGCCTCCTGATGTATAGACATATATTTTGAATGTGTACGCTATCCATACATGTTATCCGGTGATACGGTACCCTTTCTAACCTTTGTGCAATCACGTGCAATCCATACTGGGCCTAACACCGTCTGAGCCTGCCTCCTGATGTATAGACATATATTTTGAATGTGTACGCTATCCATACATGTTTTCCGGGGATACGGTACCCTTTCTAACCTTTGTGCAATCACGTGCAATCCATACTGGGCCTAACACCGTCTGAGCCTGCCTCCTGATGTATAGACATATATTTTGAATGTGTACGCTATCCATACATGTTATCCGGGGATACGGTACCCTTTCTAACCTTTGTGCAATCACGTGCAATCCATACTGGGCCTGACACCGTCTGAGCCTGCCTCCTGATGTATAGACATATATTTTGAATGTGTCCGCTATCCATACATGTTATCCGGGGATATGGTACCCTTTCTAACCTTTGTGCAATCACGTGCAATCCATACTGGGCCTAACACCGTCTGAGCCTGCCTCCTGATGTTTTGACATATATTTTGAATGTGTACGCTATCCATACATGTTATCCGGGGATACGGTACCCTTTCTAACCTTTGTGCAATCATGTGCAATGCATACTGGGCCTAACACCGCCTGAGCCTGCCTCCTGATGTACAGACATATATTTTGAATGTGTACGCTATCCATACATGTTATCCGGGGATACGGTACCCTTTCTAACCTTTGTGCAATCACGTGCAATCCATACTGGGCCTAACACCGTCTGAGCCTGCCTCCTGATGTATAGACATATATTTTGAATGTGTACGCTATCCATACATGTTATCCGGGGATACGGTACCCTTTCTAACCTTTGTGCAATCACGTGCAATCCATACTGGGCCTGACACCGTCTGAGCCTGCCTCCTGATGTATAGACATATATTTTGAATGTGTCCGCTATCCATACATGTTATCCGGGGATACGGTACCCTTTCTAACCTTTGTGCAATCACGTGCAATCCATACTGGGCCTAACACCGTCTGAGCCTGCCTCCTGATGTTTTGACATATATTTTGAATGTGTACGCTATCCATACATGTTATCCGGGGATACGGTACCCTTTCTAACCTTTGTGCAATCATGTGCAATCCATACTGGGCCTAACACCGCCTGAGCCTGCCTCCTGATGTACAGACATATATTTTGAATGTGTACGCTATCCATACATGTTATCCGGGGATACGGTACCCTTTCTAACCTTTGTGCAATCACGTGCAATCCATACTGGGCCTAACACCGTCTGAGCCTGCCTCCTGATGTATAGACATATATTTTGAATGTGTACGCTATCCATACATGTTATCCGGGGATACGGTACCCTTTCTAACCTTTGTGCAATCACGTGCAATCCATACTGGGCCTAACACCATCTGAGCCTGCCTCCTGATGTATAGACATATATTTTGAATGTGTACGCTATCCATACATGTTATCCGAGGATACGGTACCCTTTCTAACCTTTGTGCAATCATGTGCAATCCATACTGGGCCTAACACCGTCTGAGCCTGCCTCCTGATGTATAGACATATATTTTGAATGTGTACGCTATCCATACATGTTATCCGGGGATACGGTACCCTTTCTAACCTTTGTGCAATCACGTGCAATCCATACTGGGCCTAACACCGTCTGAACCTGCCTCCTGATGTACAGACATATATTTTGAATGTGTACGCTATCCATACATGTTATCCGGGGATACGGTACCCTTTCTAACCTTTGTGCAATCACGTGCAATCCATACTGGGCCTAACACCGTCTGAGCCTGCCTCCTGATGTATTGACATATATTTTGAATGTGTACGCTATCCATACTTGTTATCCGGGGATACGGTACCCTTTCTAACCTTTGTGCAATTACGTGCAATCCATACTGGGCCTAACACCATCTGAGCCTGCCTCCTGATGTTTTGACATATATTTTGAATGTGTACGCTATCCATACATGTTATCCGGGGATACGGTACCCTTTCTAACCTTTGTGCAATCACGTGCAATCCATACTGGGCCTAACACCGTCTGAGCCTGCCTCCTGATGGACAGACATATATTTTGAATGTGTACGCTATCCATACATGTTATCCGGGGATACGGTACCCTTTCTAACCTTTGTGCAATCACGTGCAATCCATACTGGGCGTGAGAACGGCTGGCGAGCTGTTAAGCAATCTACAGCACCTGTGGTTTGCACACGTAAGTTTTTCATTTTTTCAGGAATGACGGTTAGGCCTAATTCCGGAACTGCGGTTTACCTGCACTTACTGGGAAATCATTGTTCGCGGGTAATAATTGTCATCAGTGATCCCCATCACTAACGTTGTTCAGCGGGTTATCTGCACCTGTAAGCGACAAACGCTGGCCTTTTCAGTGTAGCGCACATGCAGCCACGGACATGTAATGGCATGACACACCAGTTATTGGCCAATCTCATGTGCCAGAGCCTCACGTGTCCCTCTAGTAAGCCGGACTCGGACCGCGGGGCATGACGGAGTCTCGTTCGTTAAAGGAATTAAGCTTGCAATGTGTGCATCTGTTCTGTAGCTGGCATGGTTGAGGTTTCCCAGGTGGAGTCGAATTTAACCGTAGGCTCCACTCCTGGTGGTGCCCTTCTGGACATTCCTTTAAGGTTCAGCTTTGCAACCATACTGCCCACGTAAAACAAACACTTTGCCTTCATAAATGCTGTTTGGAGGGTCATGACTCGTGGGAATAACGCTGCCCAATCAGTTAACCTGCTAGAGAGATCGTTCGTTGCTCCCAAGCATGACATCACACTCCCTAGGAAGAAGGTAATGCCACTGTGGCGACCGTACTCCTGGGGGCGACACAAGTGCACTGATGCCCAGCCACTGCTCGATGAATCTGCTGGTACATTGACCCAGACCACTACATTCCCCTCGCACGCTACACGGCCTGAATCTGACCCTGATGAAACTCAGGTTACCCTTCCCATATACAGTTCCATCTTACACGGTGACAAAGAGGAAGCTGCAGATGAAAGTGCAGGTTCGGCCCACCCGCCATCAGACACACCACCGTACTATCAGGGGCCCTGTGCCAGTGCTGACGCCAACGAGTGGGCCCCCCCTGCTTGCTCAGGATCACAGCACTTGCAAAGTTGAAATACTGTGCAGTGAGATGGAAGATGGGGACGACGAGGAGTCCAGACAAGTACAGGGATTCCCTAGCGAGGAGACTTATTTGATTGTTTTCAATGTTGGGACAGCAATTTTTGGAGAGCACTATACTCTGGAGAATGATAGATGGGGCCCACCATACACTGGAACATTCCAAAGGTGGACATCAGACACTGGAGCAGCATTTACAGGGCCCATTATACACTAGAGCATTAGAAATGGGGCCCATTATGTTTGGAGCATTATTTGGGCCCATAAGACAGTGGAGCTTCATCCATGGGGACCAACATATACTGTACCATTATATGGAGCTCATCATATACTGTTTCAAACATTATATGGGACCAATGATTCTGTATGGAGAAATAGATGGGCCTCGTCATGAGATGTAAAAAGTGAAGTATTTTTCATTGTACTATACCGCTATTTCTCTGCCGTATCGGAGCACGATGAGTTGTGGTATGTGTTAAAGGGGCGCTCTTTCGCCCAGGGCACATGAAAACCTGGAGCCAGCCCTACCCCCCCACAACTTTAGCCAAATAACCCCCATTTTTCAGTGCGTAACTTGTATTATGAAGTTAATTAAGGTTGACAAGCTTAAGTAAGAAGAATTGATGCTTTTGGCATTCAAATGGGCACTGTAGGTGTGTTTCCTGTCCTCCTCTCACTGCCGACTTTTATTCCCCATTGACTTACATTGGGTTTCGTGTTTTGGGACGACCCCGACTTTTCCCTATAATCGGACAATCTTGCTAGACCCGACTTTTGGAAAAGTCGGGTTTCACGAAACGAAACGCGACCCTAAAAAACCAAAAGTCGCTCAACTCTACTGATCAGTAGATATAAAACATCTCAAATAGGACTCCAAAGTCTGGTTTGTTCTCTCAGTCTGCCCATTGGTCTGAGGATGAAACTCAGAGAAGAAAGATAACTGAATTCCCAGATTGGAAAAATAAGTTCTCCAAAATCTGGATAAAAACTGTATTCCTCTGTCCGACACAAAGTTCTCAGGAATCCCATGCAACCGAACCACCTGTTGTAAAAACAAGGGCACTAACTCTGAAGAAGATGGCATCTTTGGGAGAGGTACAAGATGGATCATCTTAGGAAATCTATCACAAATCGCCCTGATAGCAGTCATTCTCTGAGAGACAGGAAGATCAGAAATAAAATCCATTGAGATATGGGTCCATGGCCTCTTGGGCACTGGCAGGGGCTTCAACAACCCAGTAGAACGAGAACAGGATTTAGACTGAGAACAAGTCCCACAGGACTGCACAAAATTCCTGACATCACGAGATAAGGCAGGCCACGAAAAAGAGCGACTCACCAAATCTTTGGTACCAAAAGTACCTAGATGACCAGCCAACGCGGAGCAATGAATTTCAGACATTACTCTCTTCCTCCACTGGTCAGGAACATACAATTTTCCCATAGGGTAACGCTCAGGTTTGTCCCCCTGAAATTCCTCCAGGGCACATCTCAAATCGGGCGAGATGGCAAAACGAACTACCCCCTCACCTAGAATGGCAGTAGGCTCAGTCACACTAAGAGAATCCGCAAAGAAACTCCTAGAGAGGGTGTCCGCCTTAACATTCTTAGTGCCCGGAAGAAAAGAAACCACAAAATGAAAATGCGTGAAAAACAAGGCCCACCTAGCCTGTCTAGGATTCAAGCGTTTGGCTGATTCAAGATAAATCAAATTCTTGTGGTCGGTGAGGACCACAACTTGATGTTTAGCTCCCTCCAACCATTGTCTCAACTCTTCAAATGCCCATTTCATGGCCAACAATTCCCGATTCCCCACATCATAGTTACATTCAGATGGGGAGAATTTTCAAGAAAAGAAGGCACAGGGATTCATTTTAGAAGTCACCGGATCTTTTTGGGACAAAATAACTCCTGCACCAATCTCAGAAGCATCTACCTCCACCTGAAATGAAAGTGAGACATCAGGTTGCCGTTGAACTGGAGCAGAAGTGAATCTCCGCTTAAGCTCCTGAAATGCCGAGACTGCGTCTGGAGACCAATTTACCACATCAGTGCCCTTTTTGGTCAGATCAGTCAGTGGTTTGACAATACCAGAAAAATTACCTATAAATTTACGATAGAAATTAGCAAAACCCAAAAACTTCTGGAGAGCCTTCAAAGAAGTGGGCTGAACCCCTTATCATAAATGGCCTGTACCTTGGCCAGATCCATTTCAATAGCCGATGGTGAAAATCCCAAAAATGAAATCCACTGTACACCAATGAGGCATTTCGATCCCTTAACATACAGGGAATTTTCCCTCAAAATGCGGAACACAGTCCGGACATTTTCCACATGAGAATCCCAATCACTGGAAAAGATCAAAATATCATTCAGATAAATGATCAAAAACTTATCCACAAAGTCCTGGAAAATATCGTTCATAAAAGATTGGAAGACAGAAGGGGCATTAGTTAGCCCAAAAGGCATCACCAGGTACTCAAAATGTCCCTCTAGAGTATTAAATGCCATCTTCCATTCATCCTCGTGCTTGATGCGAATAAGATTATACGCCCCCCTGAGGTCAAGCTTGGTAAACCAGCAGGCACTTTTAACTCTGGAAAATAAATCAGAATCATGGGTAATGGGTTCTGATATTTAACAGTGATTTTGTTAAGGGAACGATAGTCAAAGCAAGGCCTTAATGAACCATCTTTCTTGGTCACAAAAAAAAACCCAGCACCTAAGGGTGAAGAGGATGGTCTAATATGACTCTTCTCCAACGACTCCTTGATATAAGATCGCATAGCATCATGTTCGGGTACCGATAAGTTGAAAAGCCGACCCTTGGGAAATTTACACCTGGGCATTAACTCAATTGCACAGTCATAACTCCTATGAGGAGGCAAAGATGCAGACTTACTCTCACTAAGTACATCAGAAAAATCAGCCAAATAATCAGGAATATCATGAGACTGGGGAGAGGTGGAGAAAACATGAGTGTCACTAAGAACACACTGACAACCCCATCTCACCATAGACACAGATTTCCAATCCAAAACAGGATTATGAGATTGCAACCAGGGAAAACCCAGAACAATAGTATCATGCAAATTGTGCAGCACCAAAAATTTACAATTTTCGTAGTGGTCCGGGGCGACCCGCATTATCACCTGGGTCCAAAACTGGGGTTTATTCTCCGCCGAAGGAGTAGCATCAATACCCCTCAAAGGGATAGGAGTCCGCAGGGGTATCATAGGAAAACCACAACGTTTATCAAAGTCCAAATGCATCAGATTCAAAGCTGCTCATGAATCAACAAAAGCCTTAGCGGAAAATGTATATAAGGAACAGATCAGAGTAATTACCAAAAGGAACTTAGGTTGTACACTGCCCACAGCAAATGTGTGCGCAAACGATTCTCTCATTTAGGGCAGACAGAAATAGTATGAGAGGAGTCCCCACAAAAAAACACAGCTTATTACGCCTTCTAAACTCCTGACGTTGCGCCCTAGACAGAACCCTATCACATTGCATGGGTTTAGACGTTTGTTCAAAAGGCGGCAACGCCTCTCGTGTAGTTTTACGCTTACGTAAACGACAATCAACTTGAATGGCTAATGACATAGAATCATCAAGACCAGAGGGAACAGGAAATCCCACCATAACATCTTTTATGGTTTCTGCCAAACCCTTCCGAAAGAGAGCTGCTAAAGCACCTTCATTCCATGTAGTCAGGACCGCCCACTTTCGGAATTTTTGACAGTATAACTCTGCAGATTCCTGACCCTGGTTCAATGCCAATAGGGTTTTCTCAGCTTGATCAATAGCATTAGGTTCATCATACAACAACCCCAAGGCTTGAAAAAATGCATCCACATTAGTCAGAATAGGATTTCCAGGTGTCAGAGAAAAAGTCCAATCCCGGGGATCGCCGCGCAGCAAGGAGATGACAATTTTAACCTGCTGCACAGAGTTCCCCGATGAGTTAGGCTTCAAGGCAAGAAATAGTTTACAATTATTCTTAAAATTCAAAAATTTAGACCGATCCCCAGAAAACACATCAGGAGTACGGATTTTTGGTTCAACAGCAAGTGATTGAGCGAGATAGGCGGAAATTCCCCACACTTCAGCAGCGAGCTGCTCAAAACGATCAGACAATTGCTTAATCTCCATTAAAGAAAAAATCCTCCTACGGTCCCAGAGAAAAAGAGGAAACAATATATATAAAAAAAAATTCTGACACTTTTTTTTTTATTTTATAATTCTCTCCTGCTTTTGAGTACCCTAGAATCTGCAGTTTAGGCTGGTGATTCTGTTATGATTGGGTCACCAAGGAGGAAAGCAAGACCAAGCTAAGCCACAGAAAATCAGAGAGGTTGGTAACTAAGCGGATTGCAGACCCCTGATCCTATCCACACAACTAGCAGTAGCCGTGGAGCGTACCTACGATGATTCTAGACACCTCGACACAGCTGGAGAACTAAATAAGCCTGAAGCAAGAAAGGGTAAATCTAAACTGCCCCAGAGCAGATCCCCAAAGGAATAGAGAGCCCTCAAACATATATTGTCGGTGAGACAAGATAAAAACACAAACGCAGGTAGGAAAATAGGCTGAGCAAATGATGGGACCCACACTAACTAGACAGGACAAGAAAGGAAAGACACTGTCTGCAATCATGCAAAAAACCATGCAAAAAATGTCCAACACATCTGATAGAAAAATACTGAAGTCACTAGACTTCGCCCACTATATCAGCACTCTGGCATATTCTGAAAGCAGAGCAAAAAGAGGCCAATCTAATAAGGGACAAAAACAAACTGCACAAGCAGTAACATAAGGATTGAAATTCAGCACAGCCCCAGCCAGGGCTGGCTGACCACACAAAACTGAATAGACAAAACCAAATGAAATGTGAACAATAGCAAAGAACACTTAGCTTGAGCATGCAGGGACTGAGCTGGAAACTAAGACCTCAGGAGGCAGGAAAAAATCACCAGCAGGGATAGAGGGAGTCGGTTGTCTTTAATCCAATCAGAAATTCCAGATGTCCAATCATCCTCCTCATTATCAGGTGGCAGGCCTCTGCTAATTAGATCAGCTCCATTTCCACCTGTAACCACCAGAGGGAGCCCAGAAAGAGAACTCGCGACCCCTCTGTCAATATGAGGGAACCTGGCCTTATTTGCCGGGGGCCCCTGACTGATCAGCCTGTGGGTTTAATGTGCATTGCCCTCTTTTCCTAGGCGCAGGGAAAGGGTTAAAGGAAGCAAAAACTCCACCCCCCTTTAATTTTTGTATGTGGATCATTCCTCCTTCCCCTAAGGGGTATATAAGGCGGGGCCTGAAGCTGCTGGCCCTCTTTTGAACCTGGGAGCAAGGAGCTTTCACACTCCCAGAGGTGCGTGAGGTAACTGAGGTTAGGGATGTCCTTACCATTAGAAAACGACATTAGAGATAGGGTTGCAGGGAAGGAGTGCGTGGTTGGCAGCATTATTGCTGGAGCTGGGTCCAAGTGTGCCGTTGGGTCAGTCAGCTTCCAGTGAACGGAAGTCGCGGCGGAGGCCGCTGCCCCCAGAGTGATTAAGCCCATCCTCGCCTCCTGTAATTTTGCCGACGCTGGGGGAGGATTCATGTCCTCTGTGTGTGGCCTCGCCTCACTGCAGAGGCAGGAGAGGCAAAGGCGGGAAACTGCTGAGCACAGTTCAAGGGCTTGTCAGGTCCTGTGCCCAGGCAGCCCCAGGTCGCCTCACAGAGCGCAGCGCAGTCAGCCCAGAGTATAGTGCCTATCACAGCTTTAGCCCTAATTTTATATAACAAGGAGGCTGCTCAATTGTGTCATATGGGAGGCATACATAGCGCCAGTTCATCCTCATTGGATGATGCTGGGAGAAGTAGTGCTGCTATTCAGCAGCCAGCACTTTTGCCTCAGACTAGTGGGGAGTGTTTTGTTAGTGGACATGGCAGCTACAGATAATCTACTTGCGGTAGTTAACCCCCATCTGACCACATTAGTTTCTAGTTGTGAGTTAGTTTTCACGCAACATGTCCGTAGACAATTACCTCATGCTAATCAGCAGCTGATAGTTTTTTCCTAGTTCCCAGGTATATCAACTACCTAATCTCTTTAGTTTATTTGACACCTCTGGTGCCAGCTGCATTATTTAATACTTCACAAGCATCAGGAATAATGATGTATCTTTTTAATTTCTCATTGCTGAGGGCTGCAGTGCAGACCTGGTTGTTAATTCAACCTCTGTGTGTGTCTCTTGATCCCTTGTTTTTTTCTCACAGCAGCAAGGAAGGTTTGCTGCCTTCCTCTGATGGAGCAGGCCAGTCGTGCCCAGCACCTGCTGGGATATCGGCTGTTCCCCCTAGTCAGAGCAGGGCTCGGTAGACAGGTAGCGGTGTGTTCAATGATTGCCACTGCAGATACTAGGGATTATGCAAGTATAAGTAATAATGCCTGTTTTGCAAGTAGCGGCAAAATGTTCCTGCCCTCCCTAAAAGGCTATGATCATGAGGCAAAACCCCCAGCATGAGAGCAAGGACCCTGCTGAGTATCACTGCGATGGAGCGGTGGATAGCAAATACCACAATAAAGTGGCGGCAGCTGAGTTGCGAGTGGGGTTCACATATATTTGCTTCATACTGTTTACATTTTCCAAAAGCTAGTTGTTTTTTCTGATATTTAAAATCGGCTAAGGAGCTCCCGTTAGTTTTGCCAAATAAAATTGAAAAGGAAGTCTCTATAGGTCACATGATGGGCCTTTTCCTTCCCCACCTTTTTTCAACCTCAGGGTAGCCCTGTTAGGTGTCATTAATTTAAAAAAAAAAAAAACTGGTGAGTTCAGACTGATACATCACTTGTCGCACCCATAGGGTCGCTTGGTGAATGATGGCATTAGTGCGAAAGAGGTTTCAGTGGCTATGCTTCTTTTGATCAGGCAGTTAGGTTGTTGCGTCAGGCAGGGCATGGTGCATTGATGGCAAAGTATATCGCTTCCGTTTTTTCATCTTCTTTCAGTTTCTCGGCTATTTTGTGGATGTATCCATTATTATGACACGCCTTCCCATGGGTTGTGTTATTTATGCAGATATTTCGAATTATTAGTAGTTTCCTCGAATGGTAGTTAATATGGGAAACAGGATCGCGATGGGTGACTCATTATTGGGACGATTTCCCTTTTTTGTAGGGCCAGCAGAGTCAGAAAGTTGCAAAAAAAAAAAAAGTTTGGGACAGTTTCCGGGAGTAATGAAAGTGTTTGGGGTCCAGTTATCGGAGTAGAAGCGGTTTGTCCGTCTACTCGCCTTTGTTTTTCTTGGCATTAAGATTGATTCGGTTAATATGGTGTTCCGTTTGCCCCATGACTTATTGACGATTTGTTAGGTTTGATTGATGTTTTCATTTCTATAAAAAAAATTAAAAAAAAGTGACACTGTATACAAATGCAATCCCTGCTGGTATTATTGTCATTTGTGTGACGTGTTATGCCTATGGGCAGGTATCTTTCTCACCGGCTGGCGATTGCCACGCGGGGTGCTAAGCTCCTCATCATATGATTCGGCTTGGTCTTCCTTTGAATGAAGATCTGCAAGTGTGGAGTTTTTGTTGTTGAATTATCATGATAGCACTGCCTTTCAAAGGGAAGAAAGGGCAAGTTAGGACATTTCATTATTTTAGACTCTGCCGGGTCTGTCGGTCTTTGTTCATCCTGTGGGATCAGTGTGTGCAGGACATTGGCTGCTTAATTGGTTTCAAAATGGTTGAACAAAGAAATTTACTTTTCTTGAGTTTTTCCTTTTGGTGGTGGAAGTGTGGAGTTGTGGTGATCAGCTGGTCAATTCATGCATTCGCTTTTGGTCTGACAATGAAAGAGTGGTTCAGACAATAGATCATTTGTCGTCATCTTCTATTCCTGTCAAAAAGTTGATTTGTTTCCTGGTATTGAGGAGCTGGCATTTTAATATCTGGTTCCGATCGTGGCATGTAACAAGTAGTAAAAATGCTATTGCTTAGGCTGGTTTCACATTTGCGGTTTTTTTCGCGGTATTTTAGCGCTAAATAGCGCATGCGTTTTTTTTTCCTATACTTTGCATGGGATGCGCTTATGTGCGCATACACATGCGTTTGTACGCGTTTTTCCGCGCATGCGTTTTTTTGCGGTATGCGCTCGGGCGCACAAAATGCAACCTGTTGCATTTTTTGGGCGTCCGACTTGCCTCAAAAAAACGCATGCACGCGCAATGCGTTTTTTTACAGCAAGACACCCATTATAAGTCTATGGTGAGCATATGTGCGCATTGGCATGCTTATGTATGCGTTTTTTTGCACATGCGTTTTTTTTTTAACATTAGTTTAGACAATGGAATTTAGGGGTTTGGGTTAGAGTTAGGGTTAGTTAAGGGGGTTTAGGGTTAGGGTTAGGGTTAGGGTTAGGGTCAGGGTCAGGGTTAGGGTTAGGATCAGGGTATGGTTTGGTTAAGGGTTAGGGTTAGCGTCAGGGTTAGGGTCAAGGTTAGGGTTAGGATCAGGGTATGGTTTGGTTAAGGGTTAGGGTTAGGGTTAGGGTTAGGGTTAGGGTCAGGGTTAGGGTTAGGGTTAGGGTCAGGGTTAGGGTTAGGGTCAGGGTCAGGGTTAGGGTTAGGATCAGGGTATGGTTTGGTTAAGGGTTAGGGTTAGGGTCAGGGTTAGGGTCAAGGTTAGGGTTAGGATCAGGGTATGGTTTGGTTAAGGGTTAGGGTTAGGGTTAGAGTTAGGGTCAGGGTTAGGGTTAGGGTTAGGGTCAGGGTTAGGGTTAGGGTATGGTTTGGTTAAGGGTTAGGGTTAGGGTCAGGGTTAGGGTTAGGGTTAGGGTCAGGGTATGGTTTGGTTAAGGGTTAGGGTTAGGGTTAGGGTCAGGGTTAGGGTCAGGGTTAGGGTTAGGGTTAGGGTTAGGGTTAGGGTTAGGGTCAGGGTCAAGGTTAGGGTTAGGATCAGGGTATGGTTTGGTTAAGGGTTAGGGTTAGGGTTAGGGTCAGGGTTAGGGTTAGGGTTAGGGTTAGGGTCAGGGTTAGGGTTAGGTTTAGGGTCAGGGTTAGGGTTAGGGTTAGGGTTAAGGTCAGGGTTAGGGTTAGGGTTAGGGTCAGGGTTAGGGTTAGGGTTAGGGTCAGGGTTAGGGTTAGGGTTAGGGTCAGGGTTAGGGTTAGGGTTAGGGTCAGGGTTAGGGTTAGGGTTAGGGTCAGGGTATGGTTTGGTTAAGGGTTAGGGTTAGGGTCAGGGTTAGGGTCAGGGTTAGTAAAGTCATGGTTTGGGTTAGTGTGAGGGGCCACCTAATGTTTGGAAAAAACGCAAATGCGGTAAAAATGCACTAAAAACGCATACAAACGCATAAAAACGCTGCGTTTTTTTCATGCATGCTCATAAAAATGCTTGAAAAAAACGCAGCAGTTGTATGCTTTTGTATGCGTTTTTTCAATGCGTTTTTTTGCGGGGAAAAACGCGCTGCAAAAAAAAGCAAGTGTGAAACTAGCCTTATGCCCCTTTTTAAGTTTTGACTTTCAGAAATTTCAAGATCTCGCCCATCGGATAGGCAACAAGGAATTCAGTGTCCAGGATACCGGTGAAAAATTCCAGAAGTCACTTAATGCCATTGGTCAGGGCGTCGGTGGCTCCGGCAACGTGGTCAGCATATGGTAAGGCGTGGCAGGAGTGGGGGGTTTTTGCAAGAAGTCTCCCGGTGGATCCACTAACGAGACAAGGTTGGAAGTGATAGAGATTTATTTAGAGCACACACATTCGCGGTTCCTCGGCAGCGGTTGCCAGGAACAAGTTAGCAGGGTTGTCTTTTCAGTTCAAGATACGTGGAAGGGAAGATATTACTAAAAAAAAATTATTTTACATCAGGCTATTAAGGGTTGGGAAAATTACACCAAAAAAAAAAAATCTTAATTTTCTTAGACGGCCAATATCTTTTTCTCCGTTGGTCAGCATTATTAATAGCACAAATACGATTTGTAGCTCCCAGGGTGTATCTGCTCTATTTTCTGCGGCATTCGGGATTGCAGTTTTTGGGGCATTGCTTATTAGTGAGTGGCTGCACCTTCGGCTCGTATACAAAGGGGATTGCAGCATAAAGATGTATCGTTTTGCAATGGTGGTATTCGTGTTCGTATTCAGCGTTCAAAAACCAATCACAGTTAAGGGAGCATGGTTTCCTTTATTTTTCATTCAGGCCCGGTGTGCCCTATTAAATTGATTACTCAGTACTTGGCGTTTAGGCCAGACAGCCAAGCATTTTTGCGCATGACTGACGGGTCCCCATAAATCAGATTACATTTCTTGGCAGTCATACGTCTAAATTTTTATAGCTTTGGGTCTTCCATTGAGGGATTTTTTTGTACCCATTCTTTCAGAATTGGTGTGGCAACGGTAGCGGCTCGGGTGGGTTTTCACGGTTGAGGAAATCATAGAATACGCAGGTGGCGTTCCACGTGTTTATTTCATTACATAAGGCCAGAGTTACTAATGTCAAAATAATTAATGTACAGTTGAATTTCAATTTTCTCATTATAGGTGGTGCAAGACCAAGTGTATGGATTTTGGGTCATTTTTATGTCTGGTGGGCCGAACTGAGGGTGAAGTTGCGTCCTGGTGGGAGATCGCTTGGTTTCTTCAATGCCGATATGAATTGGAAAGGCATTCGAGGGTTAACATGGTCGCAAGTGCTGATTGAAGTGGTTCACATCTCTAGATTGATGGCCTCCACAGTTATCTTGGTGCTGCATGCGGGGGAAAACGATTTAGGTGCGATACAACTGACGGAGCTGCTCACACTAATGCGAGCGGATATTAATAAAGTTCTGTGCTTTTCTCCAAACTCGTCATAGTTTGGTCAGAAATAATCCCCAGGGTGGTGTGGCACGGTGCTCGAGAGTGGGCTGGCATCGAATGTTCTCGGAGAGCTATACAGTAAATCACCGAATATCTCATTTTTTCATTTTAAGGGGGATGTTATAGTTCGGCACAGGCAATTGGAAGGTAACAATGCCAGGCTGATGCATCAAGATGGGGTACATTTAATGGATATTTGGCTTGGACAGATTTTCTTTCAAGTTTGCAAGATGGTATTCAAGAGGCGCTATTTGTTCTGTGAGGGGGGTCGTAGCTCTTCTGCATCTCACTACTCCTTGGAGGAAGAATAAGTCGGGTTAGCATGTGCCGGGAGTCTGGTGGCATATCACCCACAGCTTCCAGTGTTTAATTATTCCAGAGCTGCGACCTTACCCCTCCAACAATGGGTTTTTGGGAAAATGAGAGTTATTGTAAATGTGTTACTCTCCTTTGAAGATATGTTTTCGCTAATGACTGGATTCTTTCTTTGTGTTGGGGAAAAGGGGCAAGGGTCTTTCTTGAGGTATGAGTAGTCTAACCAGCTTCACTACCTTCACTAGTAACCAGAGGTAGGCCAGAAAGTGAATTCACAACAGTCATGTATGTAAACTTCAGGCTTCAACTGTAAATATACAGTTGAAATATTGTGAAAACAGGAAGAGTCGTCTTCTGGTGGACAAAATTATTGACACTGTAAAAGTAATATTAATTTAGAACATCGAATACTAAAGGCACAAATATTTAGAGCCCTGGACTGAGAAATCATATATAGTCACCAAAACAAACATTGTCATTTTATCTTTATCTTGCACACAATTATAGTAAGTTGATGAATATACTTATATTTTAATATCCATTAAAGAATCTTTAGCTAGGCTTTATTTGCCTTAGGCAATTTGGAAATAAATTGCAAGCTGTAAAACTATTCGCAGAGGTGGGTTTTTAAGTTCTGCCTGAGAGTTCCATATGTGGCAGAATAGGACGTGTTGGGGCACAGAATTGCAGAGGATTGTGATACATAGGAGAAGTCTTGGAAGTGATATAGAGAGGAACATACAAGAGTAGAAGCTAAAATGTGGGCTTGGGAGGAGCGGAGTTTACACGTGGGAAGATATCGGGAGATTAGTTCGGAGATATATGGAGGAGACATATAAAGAAATATGGACGAGTCTTTGAATGAAGTACTACCTTACTGGTTGTAAGTGACTTTTGACTACAAATTGTGAAACAGATCAGAGTAACTTGGGGAATAGACTTTCCTAGATTTGAGATACAAAGTCAAAAGCCTATTTTTTTCTGATGATATAATTTACATGTACAGTATACCATACCTATATTAAGCATGCTACTAACATGACCTGAAAATAAATCTGCTTTATGGATTCACCTATAGAGGAGATTCTAATTTCTGTCTCAGTCTGGGCAATGCATTTCACACTTCTATGTCTTGAGGATAGATAATGTAGGTGAGTGATTAAAGTGAGGTTAGATGGACTCTACGCATATCATACCTGAAGCAGAACAAGTCCCAAGGTAGCACTTCCAGAGTTCTACATTATGTCTTATTTTCCATTTTTTCCCTTTCTCCTTGTTCCGTTAAAGCCGAGGTTATTAAGTTCCTTATGGGTTTCTTACACAAGGACGGCTGCATCCTCCTTGAAATTGTATTGTCAGAAGATAACAGATCTGAAACTAAAAAGTGATGTTTAATGTGTGATTTACGTCTGTGGGGATACAAGTTACTTTTGGCCCTCCACTATGTGTGGATTGTACCTACGATGAAACAGAGCTGTCATGCATCTCACTGGCCCATTTGTTGGCCAGCTAGCATGGGGGCCCTTAAAGTCATCTTTACTTTCAGGATGGATGGAAAATAGAAATTGTTCTTCTTGGCAATAACCGGTAAATCAGTTGTGTACAGGGCTGTACATACACTGAGCGGAGTGTGCAAGCAAATTGTGCTGATACATATTAACTTTCATACAGAAACAATACCTATTCTTTCAAACAAAACAAGTCTTAGTCCAGACAAAAGGGCCAAATGCTTGAGGGTTGCTGTATATAATCCCTGTGACAGTCTATTAAAAGTTCTGCTCTTTTATAACTACCATCTAAGGAGTAGAGTATAGCTCAACCTTAAATTACCTCTTCTATGATCAATATCCATATGTCAACCCTTCAGGATCTTGGAATGTACTCCAGAAACAAACTGTTCAGATAAATGAGTTATTAAATTAATCATTTTCAAAGTAAACATCCTAAATGACTGTTTTATAGGTCAAAGTCTAGTGTTTCTATCTTAAAAATATATATATTTTAATAATGTATTCTTATGTGTATCAAACTGTGTACCAAAGTAGTCTCCTTCCCCCTCTGGCAGCTGAAAATAGTTCCTTGTCTACAGATGTACTGTCATGTTACCGCAGGTGCTACTGCAGTGCTATTGTGCTCCTTGCCAGACAAGCAGTTCAGAAAGCTGTTTCTATGGCTGTTTTGTAGTGAACAAATGATAACTTGTCTGAGAAGAGAGTCACTGAGCATGTGTGTCCCCCAGCCCCCAGCTCATTATAGGAATAGTCACATTGCTATAAGTAAATATCACAATTCATTCATGGAGACTTTTATAATAACATGTCAGTGGAATCACGTTATTTTTATTTTTTATACAGTGAATATTCAGTATATATATTTCTAGCACAAACCTTCAAGCTCTCTTCCCATAAAAGTAATATACACATTGCTCAAAAAAAAAATAAAGGGAACACTTAACACAATTTAACTGCAAGACAATCACACTTCTGTGACATTAACATGTCCAGTTATGAAGCAACACCGATTGTGAATCAATTTCTCCTGCTGTTGTGCAAATGAAACAGTCAACAGGTAGAATTGATAGTCAATTATCAAGGCAAGCTCTATAAAGAAGCGGTACTGCAGGTAGTGACCACAGATCATTTCTCTGCTCTCATCCTTTTAGGATGTTGTTTTGGTGACTTTTGAATTTTGTCATTGCTCTCACCCCTAGAGGTACTGTACAGTAGCATGAGGCAGTGTCTACAACCCACAGAAGTTGCTCAGGGAGTGCAGCTCATCCAGGATGGCGCATCATTGTGAGCTGTGAAAAGAAAGGTAGCAGTGTCTGCTAGCACATTGTTCAGAGCATATAGTACATATCTTGGGATAGGACAGTACACCAGGAGACGTGGAGGGTGCCGTAAGAGGACAACAACCCAGCAGCAGGACAGCTACCTCCTCTTTAGTACAAGTAGGAACAGGAGGAGCAGTACCAGAGCCCTGTAAAATGACTTCCAGCGGGCCACTAACATCCATGGGTTCTGCTCAAACTGTCAGAAACAGACTCCATGTGGTTGGTATTAGTACCCGAGAACACCAAGATTGGCAGATTTGACATTAGCTCCCTGTGCCCTACACGGATGAAAGCAGGTTCACACTGAGCACACGTGACAGACATGACATAGTCTGCAGATGCTATGGAGAATGTTCTGCTACCTGCAACATCCTTTAGCATGATCGGTTTGGCAGTGGGTCAGTAATGGTGGGGGGTGACATTTCTTTAGAGGGCCACACAACTCTCCATGTGCCAGCCAGAGGTATTGTGACTGTCAATAGTTACTGGGATGAGATCCTCAGACCCATTGCGAGACCATATCCATGTTCAGTGGGCCATGGATCAATTCTGACTCATGACAATGCTAGGCCTCATGTGACTCGTGCGTAAGCAGTTCATTCATGATGGAGGCATTGACGATATGGACTGGCCTGCCTGTTCCTCAGACCAGAATCCAATTGTGCACATCTGGGACATCATGTCTCGTTCCATCCACCAATGCCACGTTGCACGACAGAATGAGCTGGATTAGACTTATCCTTTAATCCAGATCTGGGAGGAGATCCCTCAGGAGAGCATCTGCAGTCTCACCAGAAGCATGCTCATTCATTGTCATACAGGCATGTGGAGGCCACACATACTATTGAGTCTCATTTCCTTGTCTTGAGGCATTTCCACTGAAGTGGGATCAGCCTGTAATTTGATTTTCCAATTTTTTTTGATTATCATTCCAAATCCATACCTACATGGGATATTAATTTTGATTTACATTGATCATTTTTGTTTTATTGTTCTCAACGCATTCAGATTTAAGTTAAAAGGAAGAGTGCATACTAGTATATTTGATAAAGTGCTCAAGAGTATTGTGCCTCCTTACATTTCACTCACCCTACAATACTATAAATGAATGGCTCCAAACTTTTCTTTTTATACTGATTATTAATCCACCAAAAACGAATTTGTAATCAAAGCAACATATAAGCTGAATAAGAGTGTTATTTTTATTCTTTAATTTCCTCTAGATAATTATCACTTGTTCTAAAAGCATACCTTTATGCAATAAAAAAGGAAAAAAAATAAATGTGCACAAAAAAATTTAATGAAGGTTGGAATAAGTCAGATCAGTTTAGAAGAGGAATGCTTATTCCTATGTACAGTGGGTGCTGAAAGTATTCAGACCCCTTTAAATTTTTCACTCTTTGCTTCATTGCAGCCATTTGGTAAATTCAAAAATATAATTTATTTTCTCATTAATGTACACTCTGCACCCCATCTTGACTGAACAAAACAGAAATGTAGAAATTTTTGCAAATTTATTAAAAAAGAAAACCTGAAATATCACATGGTCAGTTTCACAGTGGGTGCAAGACACTGTGGCTTGTATGCCTCTCCATGTCTGTCTAACCATTAGACGATCAGGTGTTGGGCAAAGCTGAAAATTGGACGCATCAGAAAGGATTACCTTACTCCAGTCCTCTATGGTCCAATCCTTATGGTCTCTGTCAAACTTCAGACTGGATCTCCTTTGCTTCTCATTGATGAAAGGCTTTTTTCTAGCTTTACATAACTTCAGCCCTACCTTTAGGAGCCTGTTACAAACTGTTCTTGCCATGCACTTCACCCCAGCTGCCAATTGCCATTCCTTTTGTAGGTCACTTGATGTCATCCTGCGGTTGCTGAGTGAAATTCAAATAAGATGACGGTTATCCCGGTCAGTGGAGAGTCGTTTTCGCCCTCTGCCGGTCTGTCACTTTGTTGTCCCCAAAGTCTGCTGCTTGACCTTGTTGTAATGGACTGCTCTCTTAGAAATTTTAAGGATGGAGGCAACATGATGCTCACTGTATCCCTCTGCTAGTAAAGCCAGAATTGAGCCCTTCTTTTCCTTCACTCAAGACTTTTCTTTTCAACTTATATGGCATTTATAAAAGTTATTTTTTCATTCTTTTTACTTTTGGGATATTACTAGCACTTGTTTTGCCATCCAGCTTGTCCTATTTCAAGAGGATTGTGAACACCACTGCAGGGTTTTTTATACTTTCCTTCATTAAATAAGATTTTGTTCTTTGTTCATGGAATCACCTAATCAGAAGCACAATAAGTAGAATGAGGTGTATTCTGGTTGAAATTCAACTGACACTGGAATGGAATGGCTGTTAGACATGTAGAGAAGCTGATTTTTATAAAACTGTGCAGTGGTCTCTTAATTTTTGCCAGAACTGTATAGTAATAGTACATAGAGATAACATAGGGTAATTAGTCAACATTATGTTCATCACAAGAATGTAAAATCCATCCTTTTCACTCTGATGGCCTTTTTCTCTGGCAGGTTCATCAGATGATCATCTTTATAAGCTTTCTAACACTTTTAACCCCTTAACTGACAAAGTTTTTTCGGTTTTGTGTTTTCATTGTTGATACAATTTTGGTGCAGATATGGTCTTTTGATCACCTGTTATTGCATTTTAATGCAATGTCGCGGCGACCAAAAAAAGCGTAATTCTGGCATTTTGACTTTTTCTCTAGCTACGTTGTTTAATCCTTTTTTTATTGTTAGATGGGGTGATTTTGAACACCGCAATACCAAATATGTATATGTTTGATTTTATTTTTATTGTTTTATTTTGAATAGGGCGAAAGTGGGGTGATTTGAACTTTTATTTTATTTTATTTTTTTATATTTTTGAAAACATTTTCTTTTTACTTTTGGCATGTTTCAAAAGTCTCCATAAGAGACTAGAAGCTGCCACAACCCGATCGGCTCTGCTACATAGAGACGATGATCAGATCGCCTTCATATAGCAGATTTACTCACTTGCTATGAGCGCCGACCACTGGGTGGCACTCATAGCAAGCCAGCACTGACAAACAGAGGTCTCCAGGAGACCTCACATTGTCATGCTAAAACACCGGTGACCCGCGATCACGTTACAGGGGTCACCGGTGTGCACATTTCCGGTGCCATTGCTGGAAGCACTTGTTAAATGCTGCTGTCAGAGTTTGACAGCGGCATTTAACTGGTTAATAGCCGCGGGTGGATCGCGATTCCACACTCGGCTATTATGGACACATGTCAGCTGTTCAAAACAGCTCAACAGGTACGAATCAATATGCCCAGCCGGACTCCCAACGCAAGCCCGGCTTCGTACATACAAAAATCTTTTATGGTGTAACAATTGACCGCAGCTGTGACTTAAATACAAAAACACATATCAATCAAAACCTAGTCACCAAATAATAGGTAATGGAGGGAGGGTGGGACAACTCAGCCCTGGGTCTCACTGCTGTGAGGAGAGAGGCAGAAAGAGGCTGGGACATCCTTTATAAAGAGGCGTCACAAAGGGAGAAGGAAAAGAAGGTTGCTATTATGACAAACAGGAAGGGAGGAGATAAGGACAAAACCAGGGAACATTGGGATACAAGCTTTAACCCTATAAAAACAGGGCACATCAGTCAAGGGGTATTCAAAAAAGGAATGATTTGCCCCTCAGACTGGTGAGAGCAAAAAAAGCATATTTTACCTGAGGTATCCCATGTAATAATGACAAGGCACATATTCAAAACCAATCACTTTTTCTTTTAATGGCTGATGGTCGGTCACAACCAAAGGGACGTGCACAGCATATGAATATCAAAACAACTGGTAAGGCACAATTGGCCAGCTGAACAGGTAGGAATTGATATGCCAAGCCAGACTCCCAGCTCAAGTCCGACTTTGTACTTACAAAATTCTTTTATGGCATAACAATTGACCGCAAAGGAGGAGCAAGGTATTGATACTGTGTTCAGACCCCCACCCATTTGGTACAAGGACTGTTCAATACTGTCCGGTAGATCAGAGAGGAAAACATCCAGACCTATCTCTGTGAGATGAACAACATCAGGCAGCATCAAACTGGAATTGTCTCCCTCCAGCTGACAATGTCTTATGACCACTCCAGCTTTGAAGCGTATAAAGTGGGACATGTGCGCATTAAGAGTGCTCTACAGCCGCCGCATCTCTTGCACCTTGCCATGTAATGCAGGATTGAAGTGCTCCTCACAATCTGTAGTCTAACTCATTCCACCTAATCTCAATTGACCTGACGTTGGTTGGTTGTAAAGACCATGTCATGTGATGCAGCACTCCATGTCTCTCATTCTTGTTCAAGTAGCCCCTAAATAGCCTGGAAGTGCGTAATTGGTCATTGTTCTGTTGCAACACAAATGATGGTCTCATGTTGTGCATACCAGATGGGATGGAATGTCGTTGCAGAAAGTTGTCCCAGCCATGCATGGAAATTGTGCATTATATTTGGATCAAATCACCAACAGTGTCACCAGCAAAGCATCCCCACACATCCACCATCCTCTCCGGGCTTTACAGTGGGCACCACACATGTAGAAACCATCCCCTCATATTTACTGTGTCACACAGTAAAATAGGTGGTTGATACCAAAGGTAACACATTTTGACTGACAGATCACAGTACAAATTTCCACTGATCAATGTCCAATCCATGTATTACTTGATGTAAATAAGTTTTTTTTTGCTTGTGTTCCTCAGTAGTGGCTTCTTTGTAGCAATGCAACTATAAAAACCTGCTTCTCATCACCTCTTCTGTAAGTTCATGTTGAGATATGTCTGATAATTGTTGTCTGTCCATCATTTATGAAGCCTGTTATCTGAGGCAGGGCCACTATCAGAGTATTACTGCCATTAAATTTGTATCGGGCCAGTTGAGCTGAAGAAAAGAGGGGTCTCAGACTGGTTGAGACACACTGCGCAGCTTGCACTGAAGCAGCACAGCCGAGCCAGTGTATAAACCACCAGGCAGACTGTGTGCCATGCTGGGGCCTGGGCTAATTACTGTATTTTGCTTTACTAATCAGTGGCACCTCAGTCACTCATAGCTGCAGCCACAGACATTGTATCACCACAGCAGAAGGGTCCGGCAGAGTTTACATCAGTGTCGTCAAATGCTGCAGCCTGTCCTCTGTTCCTAAGCTGCTGGCATGTTCCCTGGGCATTTGTGGCATATTACATACAGGAATTGAGGGCCCAAAAGTGATAAGGTGCGAATGCCGGTCACCATTCACCTGTCTGACCTCCTATTCCTCTATCCGACTCCCCATTTGCCCTCCCTCTGGCCCACCCACCCACCACTCTTCTTGTGCCTCTGTTGTGAGTTCATTTTCCCCTTCACCATTGAGGTCTGATGAACTCCCTCTTCTGGTGAAGGAAGGTAGTGAGGCTGATTACCAAGCACCTGTGCAGGATGATGATGACTGGGTGACTGGAATTGCTGACTGGATATAAGGCAGCCGATGCACTTCTGCCTTGCTGGTGATTTCTCAGAGGTATTCTAGGAGACCAGTCTGATTCCTGCTCCTCAAAAGCTAAGTTTTCTGCTCTGCTTTTTGCATTTGTGTTTTGGTTTTGTTTTGCCTTGTTTTTCAGGATTTCTGCCATCCCCTGCTGGGGTGAGCATAACTCCTTTTTGCTCTGTCTTCAGAAATTACCTGAGTACTGATATAGTCTTTTTGAAGCCTGTTGGCTCTTGTTTTGATAGGGTTTTGGCGGATTGCAGACAGCAGCTTTGATAGGGTTTTGGCGGATTGCAGACAGCAGCTTTTCTATCCTGTTCTATTTAGTTAGCTTGGGCCCCATCATTTGCTCAGCCTATCTTTCTATCTGTGTGAGTGTTTTTTCATCTTGCTTCACCGTCATTATATGTTGGGGGCTGCCTATTGCTTTGGGGTCTGCTCTGGGACAGTTTAGATTTCCCTTTCTGTCTTTAGGCTATGTATTTCTCTGGCTGTGATCGAGGGATCTAGGGCACCGTAGGAACCCCCCACGGCTACTGCTAGTTGTTGTTGTTAGGTTCAGGGGTCTGCAATCCGATAGCTGCCAACTTCTCTGGTTTTCTGGACTTAGCTAGTATTTCTGTTTTTGCCTCCTACGGTGACTCATTCATAACATTCCTCCCTCCCTGGTAGTCCTGTGTGAAGCTGAAAGCTGTGTCTGTCTGCTGCCTGCAAAATACAAAGTACTTCTATGTTCAACCCTACTGAATGCTGCCTGTCTGCCTGCCTGCAATAAGGTACAGTTGCCTGTCGTAATGCAGATATTCTAGTTAACTACTACTTATCATCTATACACAACATATGGAATAATTATTATAGCCAGTTCATATGGCGAATATTCAAGCAGAAGTTTGGCACAGACAGCCACACTGAGATTCTGCTGAATATATATGGCAGCTCCTTGCTTCATGCCTCCCATTCATCTCTATGGGAGACAACGATGAAGATTGAGGAACTTCAACGTAGCCTATATTTCGGTTTCCTATATTTCATTTTCAATATTGAAATTCAAGAAAGGCCATATTAGTAAGTGCCTTATCATCATCTCAAACACAATGGTCTACAATAACCAGAAAATCATTTTAACTCCTTTACCACCAAGAGTCGACATATCAGATCATGAGGGAGAGTCAGATACCGCATCATGTCGTGTGATGTCCATCATACATTTAAACTATCACTGAGTGTAAACATGCAGTGACAGCTCTGTGCCAGCAGCTGCCACTTGCAACTGAATGGCAGGGGAAGATGTGCATGGACCCTGACTGACCTATCACAGCTGATATTTAAGCACCTCCTGTCTGATCACAGCTGGAGCTCAGCGCTGCTAATAGCTGAGCTCCTGCACTAACAGCCAGAGACGAGACAGTTCCAGCACCCCTTTTGGTGTTTAACATCCTAAATGTTGCAATTGAGAATGATTGTAACATTTAGGAGGCAGGGAGAGGGAGGGGGCTATTAAATAAAAAATATACCTAAATAAGTGTTCGATATTTTAAGATTTTTTTTATTCTTTTTAAGCACTCCATGGCTCAGCACCACCCTGCATCTCCTCCCTCATCTCATTCTACCACCCTACCCGTGCTCTCTGTTCTGCTAATGACCTGAGGTTAGCATCCTCATTAATCAGAACCTCCCATTCCCATCTCCAAGACTTTTCACGTGCTGTGCCAATTCTTTGGAATGCCCTACCTAGGTTAATTTGATTAATCTCCAATCCCCAGAGTTTTAAGCGTGCCCTAAAAACACATTTGTTTGTACTGGCCTACCGCCTCAACGCGTTAACCTAACTATTCCTGTGTTGCACATTCAACATTTTTACCATAACCAGGTTCCTCGCATCATGTACTCACATGCTTTATGCATTTAATAGCCCTCTGTGTCTGTACTGTTATATACTTAGGCTGATAACCGGTTCATGCAGCATCACAGGAACTCCCGATTCTTACACTTTGACTGGACTGAACAACGAAAGCAATTGTTACCATCCACCTTTCGTGTCTCCCTTTTTCCTCATAGATTGTAAGCTTGCGAGCAGGATCCTCACTCCTCTTGGTATCTGTTTTGATCTAAAAAATATTCAGAATTGAGAGTCCTCAGTGGTTGATACATTTTAATGGCTAACTGAAAAGATGGTAACGCATTGCATGCTTTCGAGACTACTCAGGTCTCTTCATCAGGCATAGACTAATGCAAAATCTGAAGAACGAAAAAAGTGGTTTGGTACCGTGTTAGCCAGTAGAAGAAAATATATAAAGTGAGAAACAAAATAGGAATCTTGTGGGTATGATACCTTTTAATGGCTAACAAATAATAGTGAATGTTGTTACAAAGCAAGCTTTCGGGACTGCTTACGTCCCTTCATATCGTCCCTTCATATTTGCGTCCCTTGATATTAGCCTGATGAAGGGACGTAAGCAGTCCTGAAAGCTTGCTTTGTAACAGCATTCACTATTATTTGATAGCCATTAAAAGGTATCATACCCACAAGATTCCTATTTTGTTTCTCTCACTGAGAGCACTTTAAATATTAAAATCTGAAGAGTCACATATTTATGCACAATACAGCACAGTTTTGATCTATGTGTTTATTGTTATGCTGTAATGTCTATGGTCTCTACAAGTCCCCTCTGAAATGTAAAGTGCTGCAGAATATGTTGCTGCTATAGAAATGAAATTATTTTAATAGGTTAGAGGAGAGAAGGGCCCTGCTAAAAGAGTCTACCTTGTTGTGATAGCAGGATTAAAAAATCTTTTGGCCAAAGCAAAACCTGATGGCTATGTATGTGATATTCAATGGGAATTGTTAATGTGTGATTGGAGAGGACATGGTGCAGAAATGGAGTTTTTCCGAGAGTGGGCGATAGGACTATGGAAGGTTCAAGGGTTCGAGGGTTGATGGTGAAGCTGGGGTGTAGTCTTGGTGAATTCTCAAGCGGGCTCAAACATTTAGCCAAGATGGCGCCTGAAATTCCTAATGCTAGCCCGGATCTATCGTGCTGTCAACTTGAGATTTCTAAAGGTGGAGATTAATATTAATTTATCTTGTGCAGCAGAGGTAATTTTAAGTCTTCCTTTCCTGGATCAGTCATCAAGAGAGACAATTTCATCTTAGCGATTGATAGTTTTCCTGACTGCTCTTGAGGATATCTTGAAGGTTCAAGCAATTTTCTAGATTGACTGGATTGACTGACCTTCAGGTTTTAAAACATTGATGGACTGTTGTTACCTTAAGGGCCTGTCACACTAAGCGATATCGCTAGCAATATCACTGTAACGTCACTATTTTTTGTGACGTTATAGCGATATTGCTAGCGATATCGCTATGTCTGATACTTACCACCGACGGCTCCCCCACTGGTTATCGCTGATCGCGCGAGAACGTCCAGGACCGTTTCTCGTCGTCAGCTTCCTGCGGCGCTTCCTGCTGTGGAGACGAGCGACGCGTGGATGCGGGCGGGAGGACGTCAGGACCGCCTAGTCTGACAGGTAAGTAGTGACCCCCGACCCCTGCTATGTCGCTGGTGAGATCTGCCTGTGTGGCAGCTCACTAGCGACCACTTAGCGATGCACCAGCGATCCTGACCGCGTCATATCGCTGGTTGGGATTGCTGGTGCATCGCTAAGTGTGACAGCACCTTTACTTGAGAGGTTCTTGCCAAATTCTGATTTAGAAAATTGCATACACACCTGTTGTTGATTCTGCCGCACTAGGGTGTGGCCCGTCTTAATTGTCTGTGGCCAAATTGGATCTTTGGTAGAGATTGTACGTGCACGTAGAAAAGAATACACAAGACAAGATGTATCGTGTCAGTATGATTCTTCTCTGTCTTTAATCCAAAAATGAACAGCTTTTATACAGAGTTTGTGTTATTACATCATGGGTACATTTCTAAGTTAGTATTTACTGTTCCCATGCCGCTACATATCACTATGTACGTTTCTGAGTTACTGTTTACTGTTCTCATATGCTACATAATCACCGTGTACATAAGTATTGTTCTTTAGCCCGATCCACCCGATCCACCCAGTATTGCGGTATTATATGAAGCCTAGGTGGGTCATGCACAGAAATAATTCAGCAGAAAGCCAGAAGTATCTTAAAGCAACATGATCCTAATATTCTACAAAGCCACTATATAGTGGTACAGTTTTGATTCTTGTATATATTCATGTGCCATATATTCTCCCCTTAACACTGTGATCGCAAATACTTTCAGAAGAACAATGTTTACACAAATGAACTTTTGACAAGGCTTACATGTTCATTGGAAGCCATTCCAGGTGACTTTCTGATGAAAGTGTTTGAGAGAATATGTAAAGATGTAATCATAGTAAAAAGAGGGTTGGGGGTCACTTTGAAGAATCCAAGGTTTAAGACTTATTCTTATTTATTTCAAATGTGTTTCTTTTTTCCTTGTGTCTGTATGTGTTCCTTTGTGGTTTTGTTGACTTCAGTATGAATCTACAAAGTGCACATTCTGATAAGAACAAGGTAATCCATTGCATGACCAGGTGTGTCCAAACTTTTGAATGGCACTGTATATTTATTATGCCCAGGGATTTGGAGAGAACTCAGAGCATAAATAATAAACATTTGATTCACTTTGAATAAATCTGATGCAAATGTAACTTCCCGGCCAATTTTGGATGAACTGCCAAATTTCAATAGTTGTGGAGAAGTGGATATGTGACACTGCTGGCGTCTCAACATATCGGGATGTCAGTAAACACTTGAAGTAGTAGCGTAGATAATGCGGTTTTATTCTCAACGCGTTTCGCAGTGTACTCACTTCTTCATCAAGAGTACCGCAAAGGAGATTTAGCCAGATTGGCTCACCATTTAAGAATAGCAAATATGTGTCATTGTCGTCTCTAGCAGGTTCTGAACTTGTAGTTGCGATATGTTCGGGTTATCCAATTTATAGGCTTGATCTTTATGTGGCTGAGTGGCTCAATTATAAAGGTGACATCTCGTTTTTCTCTTGCCATTGGCCACCACATGCAGACATGGCTTCATTTGTAGTTACAAGGTAAAGACTCAGTCAGACAGTAAATAATAAGAAAGTAAAAGGTGTTGGTGTCACTTATTCCCATGTCGCTGCATATGCATCCAAAAGGGACAATTAAAGACAGCGCATCAAGGAACCTTTTGGGAATCGGAAGAAGATGAAGATACAGTTTAGACTACACATTTAATTTATGCAGCTGCTGGATTATGCCAATGTCACAGCTGCCAGGATTGCTAATGAAAGGGCGATCAAAAAGACAGAGGAATGTGGGAGGAAAAATATATCACCAAAGGTTTTCAGGTGGCTTGGATAGTAAATTCTGATTAACGACATCTTTTTAATCCTAAACTTAATTCACCTTGTGGGAATGCGCAGTCATAAAACATTTGGCGCTCTTACTACTGCCAAGCTGTTCTACCCCCATGGAGCTTGGATGACTGTACTGTTAAAAGACAGAGGAAGAGTGTCTGGTTTTGGTTGATTTTCATTAAGCTTTACAATTGTCTTTGTCCTTCTGCCCTCCTATGGTGAATCAACAGTCTGTGCACTTAACCCGAGGTAGCAAATTACTACAGACACTCTGAAGAGTGAGATGATTGGTCCCTATCAGGAATGCAGGGCAGTGAGCAAGATCATGAGGCAGCATTTTTACACTGCGGAGTCATCTAATAGTTTTTAATGTATTGTTCCTTCTTCCCGATGCATCGCAGTGATCAATCACATCAGTTTGCAGAACGCATGAACAAAAAGATTTGTTAAAAGGTTAATGAGACGGTGCGCACGGAATTAAGTGGTCGCTCACCATCAGGTGACTTCAAAGTGTACTGCAACGTCCACTAAATACAACTGCGATACTTAAAATAAAAATGGATTTAAAGCTAAAGCAATCAACATTTCAATTATAAGCTTCCATCATTTGGAAAACAATGAGTTATTGCCATAGAATTCAAACAAATGTGTCAATGTTTGGGCATCGATGCTGTGTTTGAAGCTCAATTCCCCATACTGCACGCAATCACTAAATGGGAATTTGTGCAGAAAGGAGGATACTAAATCTAGAAATGAATTAATACATGGAGAAAAAAAATATCTGCTCTCACAGTTTTTCTGCATGGCAGTCAGACTTGTTCATGTTCATTTTGTTTCTGTCTTAGGTTTCATTTGCTTAAAGGGAATCTGTCACCTATTTTTAGCCCTATGAGATGCGGCCACCACCATCAGGGGCTTATCTACAGAATTCTGTAATGCTGTAGATAAGCCCCCGATGAAACCTGAAAGAGAAGAAAAACAAGTTAGATTCTACTCTCCCAGGCGTCCGGTCCGGTCCGATGGGTGTCACGGTCCGGACCGATTGACAATCCGCAGCATGTCAATTCTTTGTGCGGAATCTGCTGCAGTTTCACACCTTCTCCATTGTAGAGGTGTCAAACCGCAGGCTAATCCACAGGTAAACTGCAGGTCTTTTGACCTGCGGATTTTCCTAAATCTGCAGGGACAAATCCGCAGCACCTAAATCTACGTGTGCACATAGCTTTATGAGTAATTTAAAGGTTCTAGAGTCCAGTGGACCAAGACTTCCTCTTAGCTTGTGCCATCTAGGTTGGATTCACATGCAGCAGATTTGTTGTAGAATGTTTTGCAACTGAAAAACAGTTCTATTCACCTGAGTGAGATTATTTTGTCATCAAGCGCATGGTCTTCTGCAAGATCCATTTATAACAACAATAATATAGTCGTAGACATTTTTGCATTAATATCTGCCATGTGTAAATCCATCCTTACTCGGCAGATGTCATTATATGTTGTCGAATGCCTTTTGAGCCGTTTTCGTGTGCCAAGACTCGATTGTGACTGCACTCCTCCCAGCGACACTCTTGTATTGCATATGCTATCCGAGGTCATCAAAGCTTTGTGCTTTGTGCATGTTGGGATCATAGATTTTGTCACTGTGTTCTCTCAGTTGTTGAAATATCCACGCCGAAACAATGCAACTTATGTAATATGTTAATAAGCAAATGTAGTAATATGAAAACAGGTTGCAACATCATGAAGATCTAATGGTAGCTGTGGTATGAAGAAGACAGGCAGCCTGTAGGTGATGACCAAATGAAAGTGACCAAGTGCATGAAAAAAATGGGGGAGTGGTGAGCATTTCCTTATTTTAACCTCTTCTTTGTCCTTTTCAATCCAGCACAAATAGCCAGTCAACGCAACTATGTTGGATTCATGCAATTCGAATAAAAAAGATAAATAAATAAGATTCTTGCCAATTTGAAATTTTAGATAAATTCAAGGTAATTTCAGTTAGCCTAGAAGACGTTCACTCATCTCTCATTGAATGGGTTAATTGAGGTGATGGACTCATAAAACTTCAAGAAAAGTTAATGGTGGTCATATCTGTATACTGTATCCACCTGGATTACACGATAATTTGGTTCTCAGAGGATTGTGTAGACTGGATATTATCGTAGCAAACTCCTTGCGCAGACAAGATCAGTGTTTGTACGGGTTTTCATCCAGAATATTTTAATTCATTGAAAGCAAGTAGGGATCTTAAAAATGGTGGGAAAAAAAAGTTAATTAGAAAGTTTTAGCTATACAGTGATCATAAAAGATTTCAGCTGAATTGGCATAAAACTGAAAACTTGATTACGTGAAGAAATGGGGAGAAGGCAGACTGTAAAAATGTCAGGATGAATATACAGAGATGGCAGAAAAAGACATATTCCACGCCCATCACAGAGCCTAAAGAGGAACAGGACAGATTGTAAACTGGAGAACGGATTGGTACAGGTCTATGTCAGCAGATTCCTGCATCCTAACCACCCACTCAGCCAAGGATCAATGAGTCTGCCTGCCTTGCAATGCCTGACAAATATCCAGGACTGTGACCATACCTCTGTGTTCAATCAGGTCTTGTCTGCCGAAAGGGAGAGAAAAAGTTTACTTGTACAAGTTTGACACTGTGACATATGGAGTGTGTCTTCCATTTAGAAGTAACACATCAGGCTGCTGCTATCTTTCTATCGCACTGACAACAGATATTACGAATCCATGGAGCAGCCAGCGAAACACCGTGTGAGAGGAAAAAAGGAAGGAAAGCAGCCAAGAAAATAAAAACAGGCAGAAAGGCAAAGAAATACTGAAGGCAAAAAATGAAAGGGAAAGTGTTTTTTTTTCCTTTTTAGTTTGCAGGTCTATCAATTACATCCTTAAGAACTTGTTTATTTCTCCTCTGGTACATGACGGCTAACCTTGAGCTCAGCACTCTGCACAATCCGATATCTTCAGAGGCTAACAAACAGCACTAGTATATTGCAGCTTATATAGTCATATCATGGAGGACTATTTGATCTCTGAAACAGTTATTTTCCAAAGAAAGCATATGGATATACAGCAGGTGAAATAAGTATTGAACATGTCACCAATTTTCCAAGTAAATATATTTCTAAAGGAGCTATTTACAATTCTCTCGAGATGTCGGTAACAACCCATCTAATCCACACAGGTAAAGAAATCAAACCTTAGATGTCCATAAATTAGGTTATGTGAAATAATGACAAATGTGTTTGTTTAGAGATATGTTTAGATCATTGTAGTTTCTCCTGATGAAAAGGTTATGATCACCTCGAAACACGGGTTTCATATCCACATTCATCTCCAAGTTTGCTTAATAATGAGCAATTACACAGAGAAAAAGCATAGACAAATCTTACTGAAAATTAATTAACACTTCCTACAAAAGCCTTTTGATGGTTTATGACAGTTTCAAGAAGCCTCCGATATGGAGAAACTAGCCGCATGCATGGCTCAGGTGTGATTTGTCCCATTCTTCAGCACAAACACTCTTCAAATCCTGAATGTTCCATGGGCCTCTTCTATGAACTCTGAGCTTTAAAGTTCCTTTCAGAAATATTGAATTGGTTTCAGGTCAGGTGATTGGCTGGGCCATTCTAGCAGCTTTATTTTTTTCTGAAACTAATTCTGTTTGGGATCATCATTTACTAAATTGTCCACCCTCTTTTCATCTTCATCAAACTGGTTGATGGCAGCATATTTTTATGAAGATTGTCTAGGTGTTGTGGATGGATTTAATTTTGATTTGGGTAGATTTACCCCTGTGCATACTGTGGCCTGTCCTAATTAGACAGAGTCTTATTGAGCGCTCAAGGAAGGAAAGACGCCAGACTTGGTTGGCAGCAATACCTCCCAGCAAAACTCTGGAAGTTTATTGAATATACTTGGTTTTATCAGTTGTACAGAAAGGTGTGGCTACTCATTAAGATAAAGGCTTTACTTCTTAGCTAATTGGTCAGTTTTAATGCATAAACATATATGGGCGTCGACCTAAGGTGACTTAAGCATCAGATTATATACTGCTCTTTGTCTTACAATGTCAGCAATGTTCTGATATTGGCTGGCACATCTGGCCTAAACTTCCTCTTTCTATGTCTGGGACAAATATCACAAGACAATGCTATCATAAGATACCATCTGCTCCCCAGACTCTCTCATGGGGGGCAGTAGGTCATTTCCACCAACTAGTTACAAGGTTCAAACTGTGAATATGTATCTGTGTGCATATAAGAATATATAAGAGTACATGAGTATATAGCAGTATATGGAGTATATAGCCTATAGCAGGCAAGTGAGATCTATATGAAATACATATACATATATATTTCCATAACAATCCCCCCTTAGATATCACTTGCCCTAAAACCCTGCTCCTGGCCCAAAGCGCTGCAACTCTTTTATGCTGCCAGTGGACTGACACATGCCTAGTGCATACATTCTCCTCTGTACAGACTTTCGCAAATGGGCGGTCAGGAGATCTGTCCCTAAAGGGGGTGTGGTGCAATGTAATCAAAGTCTCTTAGTTAGCAGTCTATGCAGTCAGTGCATGTGTATTCTCTTTCAGGTAGGTAATTTATTCAGTCAGGGAGGTCATCCACAGCATCATTCCAGCTCAGGTGTATCTTCTGGTATGAAGGCCTTTTCCTGCAATGCGATGCGTGGATCCAGGTGGGGTTTTCCTTCCAGGTCAGTGGCGTCAGCACTTGGAGAAGGGCCATCGGATCTGGGATTGAGTGCTTCTCTTTGTGGACTTTTTCCACCAACACTCAGCAGTCTCCCGACTTCAGGGCGTGCATACCAGGCACCGAAACTGGACCTGGCAATGAAGGAGAAAACTCGAGAATGGACATTAGCAAAATTCTTGATAAAGTCAATTACACATGCAGACAAAGTATCATATTGCATAGTCAACTGCTAAGTAAAGAATACCCCTAAACTGGGTTTTTTACCCAAATAAAGTCTCATATTGGTGACAGCTTTTTCTGAGCCTATGGGAGTGTCTAATGCCAGGGTTTGTCTGTCTCTTGGGCAGATTTTTTAGCATGCTGCTCTTAAGTGTCCCACCTAATCTATGGTGTGGGATGGTGAGTAGTGTGTATGCCTAAGTCTGACCCTACTGCTGATCAGGTCTCTTGTGTTAGGTTTGCTGTGTATGCAGGTCCCTGATCACTTGCTATTGCTTCTGGAAACCCCATATCTGCAAACTATTTTTGAGAGTAGCTTCTTTGCAGTAGTCTTCGCCAACTGGTTCCTTACTGGGAAGTCTTCAGGCCTGATGATGTGGGGGAACTTTTCCCGCTTGTCCGATGTTAAATTTGTCGGTGGCCGAATAGCTGCTGGAAATCTTCGTTGTTTAGGTGTGAGTTGAGTCCAATCAGGTCATTCATCTGTGTCTTCAATTCTGTGTGGGGGCCATGTGCCCATTGAACCACCGTAGGGTACACACTTTGAGATAGACTGGGTCTGTCTTGAGATAGACGTTTTGAGGTAGACGGTTTGAGGTAGACGGTTTGAGGTAGACTAGGCCTGTCTTGAGGTAGACGTTTTGGTGTAGACGGTTTCTTGGAGCCCAGTGCTTTTGGCCTTCAGCATCCAGCTTTTCTTCTCCTCCTTCCGAGTCTGATCCTGTTACTTCTTGTACAGGTTTCAGGAAGTCATTTTGTCAGGTTTAGTGACTGGGTTGTGGTAATTGACATTCTCTGAGCTGATTGTGGGATTTTAGCTGAGGTTCCGTCTATGTCCACGCCTCCCTCTGTATGAAGACTCGGGTTAGACTGTGTCAGAGGAGTACTTGGGACTCTTTGCATTGGTAGCCAACATTCTCCGGGGATGAGGGGGAAGGTCAAACTGTTGTAGCCTTGGGATGCCTTTGGACTCATGCAGCTCGTCTCGGGGGGACGGGGTAAGTGTTGCCATGGACTACTGACCGTAGGACTGTGCTGGAGAAGAAGCTTCCCCATGAGAGGGTGGTGGAGGACAATCTTCTGGAATGTTCTCCATCAAATACATCCTTTCTGGAAAGGTAGGCACCATTCTTCTGCCTCAGAATTCATATCCACGTCAGAGTCTTCGTCCTGGAAGTGATTCAGCTTGTTGGCTGGTGGAGGAGGAGGCAGCACTTCTGTCCAATTCAGAGATGGCATCTTCAACGGTTTTCCCATTGACTTCTGTTTGCCAGGTTTTCTCGTCTTCGGTCGTCATGTAGTAGCCGTCCGGCTCTACGACCTCTCCCATTTTCCATATTGTCTTCCTCTGGCTGCTTTTTTGGCTGCCACGTCTGCCATGCTGATACCCCGTGTCTCTACTGTGTTCAGTTTTCCGTGTGCCTTGACCTTCAACACTACCACCACTTTTAGTAGTTGAAGAGCGTCCAGCAGGTCTCTGATGGCTCCATGGTGCTTCACAGTCTATCCGCTTGCTGTGATGAAGTTTCTTGCAGCCCAGATGGGTCCGAAGTCGGGTGCCATGTCATGCGAGTACCTGGAAGTTTTTGTTCTTCGCAATCTGGCAGGTCTTTCGTCAGCTCTATCAGCTCCACTTCTTGGGCTCTTGGGCTGATGACCTTCTGGACCATAGAATGTCTTGATTGCTGGTCGCTGCACATCCCGTGTGGAGCCTTCCTTCATCATCTGCAAAACTGGAGCCATCTACGGTATCTTGCAGATTTTTCATCTGAGGGTCCGTATTCGCATCCCCCCTTGGGAGTGGGAGTAGAGACAGGTAACGGCTGCGAGCACTGAAGACTGGTGGAGAGCAGCCTTGTCAGGAGGGCATGTGCTGCGGGTATTGTTTTCATGCAGGAGGGCCCCCCCCTTGCAGCTGGATCCAGGCCGGCTGAGAGGTGGTCTAGAGGCCTCTAGTTTTCCTCCGTGGGTCTGTTTTAAGCCTGGCCAGTAGCAAGACCTTCTCCATCTTTGTCCTTCTTTTTCCGTTTGGTCAGGACGGGATGGCTTCTCGTACTCAGTGAGGCCTAGAGTTGGCGCAGAGACTATCAAGTCTTTCAGTTTCCTGTACGAGATGAAGGTTTCAATGCGTGATGCAATTGTACAGAGGCTGCATTAAGTCTGGAGCACCAGGAATCCAAGTTCTGCAGTACAAGACTAGACTAAGGAAGGACTGCATCTTCGGAGTTGTTGAGGGAGCCATCTTCTCCTCCGCGGCCCTCCGGTCATCTGTCAAGTGTTTCGTCTAGTGGGCGATACAGTGTCTTCAGGAACTTGCTTTTGACACCACTGGACTCTGTTTTGCAGAACTCACGTTGCTGCTCTGCCAGGCAGAGTAAAGGAGACATGGAAAGCGCTGTGCAGGTAGCGATGTCGATGACTTCTGCATGCTCCGCAAGTTGTCGGGGATGGAGGACAATGCTCAGGCGAGCTGTGAAAGGCTGTTCTGGGCCCTCTTGGGCCTCACTGTCCATTTGTTCCGCACCCCCCTTGTGTGTTTTCAGGAACTGGTCGTCCAGGTGAAGGGGAACATTGAGGGAAGCTTCGAGCAGATCCATTGCCGTGAGCACCGTTGCTGTGACTGGCACGTTTGTCAGCAGAGTGTGCAGATCTGGCACAACTGGGGTTTCAAACATGGTTGCTTCGCTCACAGTCCTCAGGTTATACACCATTCAATCTGATCTGGTTCTCCTTTCACAGTCTTCCTCTTGATCGAGAGAAGCTGGGACCGCATGATGATTCCCGTGGGTGAGGCGGCTCAATCTGGCCTTGCTCTTCACAGTGCCGTGAGTGACTCCCATCTTCTGGCACAGGGCTGGCAGGAAACCAAACCGTTTGCTGGGGTCCTTATTTTTCGTCAGAGGTGACGTTCAGCTGAGCTTTCTTGCTCTCACAGGGGTTCTTTTTGCTGGGGCATCTTCTTTACCAGCCAGCAGCAGTTCCTTTCACCCAGCTTGATTCCAGGTCAGCGTCTTGTTAACCAATTTGAGGAGCTGAGTGGCTGTCTTCTGGTCCAGGGCCTGGATTAACTTCAGGGAGCACCTTGACAGCCCCCAGTGATTTGAGGTATTGGGTCCGCTGATGGGGTTTCACATGTCAGGGGCGTGACGTCTGGCGGACTTGGTTTGCCTCTGTCTTATGGACAGGGTTCTTCATTGTCTTCTGTGTTTCTTTCTTGGCCTATTCCTCTGCGTGATGACCTGGGTTGCCGGGGTGCTGTGCACTGGTTCCGGAAATGGCCAAGGTTGCCACAGTTGAAACACTTGACAGGTCTTCTGTCTCTGCAGGGTGGTTGCTCCTCCACGTCAGTGGCCATCACGGGAGGGCCTGTCCTCTGTACTCCTGGGAGGGACTCAATTCTTCTGGCTACTGTAAGCAGGACATCTACTGCTATTGTCCGGTACTCAGGCCTGGCCACTATCAGTAGTCTCTTGATTGATTCTCTAAGTCCATGCACAAAGGCCTGTGCCAACATCTGTCCGTGTATCTGATCATGAATAGTGAAGCCTAAAATTTGGAATACTTGCCTCACTCTGCCATGAAACCTGTTTAGAGACTCTGTCTCGGCTTGTCTCATGTTATGCAGGCTGAGTGCTTGTCTGGCGTTGGCCCACTCTCGAAGCTGTTCAATTAGCATTTATCCTGATTCCCAGGAATGCACATCTAATTCTGATGGAAGCTTGAAGTGTTCCTTCATGATTTTAGAATACTGAACACCTGACTAGGGGTGAAGGGCACATAGTGTAAGAGTTCTGGCTCTATCTGCCCCTGCCTACTATGCAGCATAATCTCCTCTTCATGTTCATCAGAGGAGGAACTTTGCCACTGTGTGATTGTCTTTCTGTGTGTGTATAGCACTCCCCCCTTCTGAGACTGCAGCTCCGTTTGGCACATAGGATCTCCAGTCTCAGCAAGTGCAGCGTCTGATGGCCCACACCTCCCTTCTGCTATCTGTTGTATCGGGAGGGCACCTGTGTTGTCATGTGTGGGGAGTGATTCACTTTCTTCTCCCGGTGTCATAGCTGTCTCTTTAGAGAGAGTGCCCTGTGGAACTAGGGACACTTCATTGTCTGGATCTGGCACTGGGCCAGCGGGTAACGATGAACTGAGGGGTGGGTGAGAAAAAAGAAGAAGAAGAAAGGGTGGAGGAGATGGTGATGACAAGGAGGAGGGAAGAGGAGACGGGTGCAGTGGATGAGAGGGATAAGAGGTGGGCGTTGGTGATGAAGATGGAAAGGGAGGAGAGGTAGGAGAGAGAAAAGGAGGAGGAGGGATAGGAGGAGAGATAGATGAGAGAGGGGAGGAGATTTTGCATTGTGAGAATAGCAGAGATAGAGGGAGGATGGAGATGGGAGGGGGGAAGAGTGAGGAGAGAGGAGATGGGGGGGCGGACTGCTTCCCCCCCTGCCATCACGGAAGGCATTCTTAGACCTGTGGTCCTTCTCAGACGGCACAGATTAGTATGAAAACACTTTTTCCTACACGTAAAACAAAAAAAAATCCTTTCTTGTTCACACTATCTGCTATCACCTTCTGAGCTGTTAAAATCCTCTGTCACTTTAACAAAATTCAGACAGAAATTGAGCTCAACTAGCTACTTCCCTTTTTCCTTTCAGTACATCATACCATGCTGCAGCATACGGAGCTGCCCATAGAAAATGACATGCTTAACTTTCTGAACAACACCTACTGTGTCCGTTCCAAAAAACTTCAAAAATTGAAGTTGATTAAAAAAAAATTGAGTGATTAAACCTTTAAACACCTTGCAACCCCTTTTAACCTGCTTAAAAGGGAAAGAAAAAGAAAACAAGAATATTTAGTGAATAACCCAGCGCAGGTAAAAATTCTCTTTATAACAAAACTGAAAGAAAGAAGTGAAAACTAAACCTAAAACTGATAAAAATTTCACACAAAAAATGGAAGAAAAACTCGGAAGAAAAATTAAAAGAGATAAAAGAGGAAAAAAGGAAAAAATTTTTAAAGATTTTAAAAGGATAATAAACCAAAAAGTTGATAAGATCAAAACGTATATAAACTTTGAAAAAAGAATCCACTCAGAAAAACCAAAAACCAAATATATGGAAAAATGGAGGGAAAAAAGAAGAAAGAAAAAACACAAAAGTTGTTAAACCTTGGTAAAACGCTGCAAAAATAAAAATAAAAATCTAAAAATTAATATAGCCTCCAACAATAAGTGTTAATTCAGAATGCAGGCACACTCAACTTCCTCTTTTTATGCCTGTGTCTCTGCAAAAACTGAGAACAATGTAATGCAATGTAATCGCGTTTCGGAAGAACTCCTTCGTCAGGGGGATTGCGCGTTATTCTGGCAACCCGTTTCTCACCACTGTCTTCCATCCAGCCTTGGGTAATATGTTATGCTTTGTTCGGTTACATGCACCTTTTTCTTTTGGGCGCTAGACATTATGTATATTAGCCGGATGATGGGACTACTACTGTCCCATCATTGGCTAATGTGTCAATCACTGTCATGGTAGCAGGCATCGCCAGATGGGACTTATAGTCCCATCGGACGATGCTTGCAAAGACCCCCGGACATCAGCACAGCCCCCCGGCAGGCCGGCACAGCCCCCCGGCAGGCCGGTACAGACCCCCACAGGGTGCACAGACCACCGGCAGGCCGGCACAGCCCCCCGGCAGGCCGGTACAGACCCCCACAGGGTGCACAGACCACCGGCAGGCCGGCACAGCCCCCCGGCAGGCCGGTACAGACCCCGGGCAGTCCACACAGCCCCCCGGCAGGCCGGCAGAGACCCCCGGAAGGCCCGAAATGACGGCGCATCATGATGCGCACACACCGCGCATCATGATGACGTCATTTCGGCTGTCAATCAACTTTGAAATTCCGATTCCGATGCCGACTTCCGATATTGAAAAAATATCGGAAGTCGGTATCGGAATTCCAATACAGCAAGTATCGGCCGATACCCGATACTTGCGGTATCGGAATGCTCAACACTAGTGGTGAGATTAATATATTATGCTATTAGAGTATTAATACACCTACGGGTGCCTTTTGTCATACTATAACATTTTTACATGTTTTTTATTCATTGTAGTCGCACATTGTGTCTGAATTTATAATAAATATTATTTTGTTATATTTTCTTTGGTTTTTATTAATATTGTCTATATACACATTCATCAACTGTGGTTCGTGTACATCACTTGGTAATTCTTCTTTGTCACACAGGATCACAGTAGACACTTAGCTTATCCCAGGGTTTGGATTTCCTCGTGGACTTTTCAACACTACCTGGGTTTGGTGACCACACTGACCGGCTAGAGTTGCCGACCCGGACTGGGCACAGGGAACATTCAGGTAAGATAACTAGATTTTCTTACCTTACTTATGGAGTTGCGCAAATCTCCGTTCCCATGAGCCAAGACCTTGGCCGGCACCTCTGTCCTCTCCGGTCAGGAGGATACCCGTGCGTTTTCGTCCACGGCCTCGCTGGGCGCCACTTGTTGTGGATGGATTTACTTTTGATTTGGGTAGATTTACCCCTGTGCATACTGTGGCCTGTCCTAATTAGACAGAGTCTTATTGAGCGCTCAAAGTAGGAAAGATGCCAGACTTGGTTGGCAGCAATACCTCCCAGCAAAACTCTGGAAGTTTATTGAATATACTTGGTTTTATCAGTTGTTCAGAAAGGTGTGGCTACTCATTAACATAAAGGCTTTACCTCTTAGCTAATTGGTCAGTTTTAATGCATAAACATATATGGGCGTCGACCTAAGGTGACTTAAGCATCAGATGATATACTGCTCTTTGTCTTACAATGTCAGCAATGTTCTGATATCGGCTGGCACATCTGGCTTAAACTTCCTCTTTCTATGTCTGGGACAAATATCACAAGACAATGCTATCATAAGATACCATCTGCTCCCCAGACTCTCTCATGGGGGGGCAGTAGGTCATTTCCACCAACTAGTTACAAGGTTCAAACTGTGAATATGTATCTGTGTGCATATAAGAATATATAAGAGTACATAAGTATATAGCAGTATATGGAGTATATAGCCTATAGCAGGCAAGTGAGATCTATATGAAATACATATACATATATATTTCCATAACATAGGTACATTTCCCCATTCATCCTTCCTTCAATTAAATGAAGTTTGCCTGTGCTGTATGTTGAAAAACAGCTCAACACCATGGTGTTCCACCTCCAAACATCATTGTTGGTATGGTGTTTTGGGGGTGATATGCAGTGCCTTTTGACCTCCAGACATGTTGTGTATTAGGGTATCCATACTGTTCAATTTTGGTCTCATCTGACCACACTATATTCTCCCAGTATTTCACACGCTTGTCTAAACATTGTTGAACAAACTTTAAACACACTTGAACATTCTTTTTGCTCAGCAATGGAGTCTTACATGGTGTGCGTACATACAGGCCATGGAAGTTGAGTGCACTACTAATAGTTAGTTTTCCTTGATACAATTGTACCAGCTGGTTTCAGGTCTTTCTGCAGCTCTCCATAGGTAGTCCTTGGCTCTTGTTCATCTCCTCTGATAATTCTTTTCACTCATCTGTCTTAAATCTTGTAGGAAGCACTTGTTCGTGGTCGGTTTATATTGAAATTATGTTCTTTCCACTTCTCGATTATGGCCCCAACAGTGCTCACTGTAACATTTAGTAGTCTATAAATTCTTCTGTAATCATTGCCATCAGTATGTTTTGCAACAATAAGGTTGAGAAATTTGAGACAGCTCACTACTTGTACACACCATTGAGACAACAAGCAAAAAGGCAGCAACACTTACCTGCCCAGGTCTAGAACAAATGCACTGCAGGGTGCAGCCAGCCCATATAGCAAGATGTCAGCAACACAGGTGCAAAATACCAGATTAACAGCCACTCTCCACATACCCATTCCTGGAGGGGGTGACTGCCCAGTATACAATTGCACAAAAAAGGTCCGCATAGGGTACCGTTCACACAAAGGGAATGCATGGTGTCTGGTTTACAGCCTATTAGTAACGCCCCTACTATTCGATTAGGCGGGCTGGCCAGCACCCTCTCATTGCATCCCAGTGTGAACACCCCTCATACGAGACCAAATGTGTCTGGGCTCGGCTGCACCCCGAATCATATAGTGCAAAAAATTTTTTTACCAATTGGTGAGGTATTAGCTGATATTTTGGCCAAAATACTTGAGCCCGTAAACTGCGCCAAAGTTCCTCACGCTTACGGGTCCCTACACTAAACTAAATAGCAAAGCCATTAAAGAAGAAGACTCAGGTCTTCAAAATTTCATATATAACAACAAGCAAAAAGGCAGCAACACTTACCTGCCCAGGTCTAGAACAAATGCACTGCAGGGTGCAGCCAGCCCATATAGCAAGATGTCAGCAACACAGGTGCAAAATACCAGATTAACAGCCACTCTCCACATACCCATTCCTGGAGGGGGTGACTGCCCAGTATACAATTGCACAAAAAAGGTCCGCATAGGGTACCGTTCACACAAAGGGAATGCATGGTGTCTGGTTTACAGCCTATTAGTAACGCCCCTACTATTCGATTAGGTGGGCTGGCCAGCACCCTCTCATTGCATCCCAGTGTGAACACCCCTCATACGAGACCAAATGTGTCTGGGCTCGGCTGCACCCCGAATCATATAGTGCAAAAAATTTTTTTTTTACCAATTGGTGAGGTATTAGCTGATATTTTGGCCAAAATACTTGAGCCCGTAAACTGCGCCAAAGTTCCTCACGCTTACGGGTCCCTACACTAAACTAAATAGCAAAGCCATTAAAGAAGAAGACTCAGGTCTTCAAAATTTCATATATAACAACAAGCAAAAAGGCAGCAACACTTACCTGCCCAGGTCTAGAACAAATGCACTGCAGGGTGCAGCCAGCCCATATAGCAAGATGTCAGCAACACAGGTGCAAAATACCAGATTAACAGCCACTCTCCACATACCCATTCCTGGAGGGGGTGACTGCCCAGTATACAATTGCACAAAAAAGGTCCGCATAGGGTACCGTTCACACAAAGGGAATGCATGGTGTCTGGTTTACAGCCTATTAGTAACGCCCCTACTATTCGATTAGGCGGGCTGGCCAGCACCCTCTCATTGCATCCCAGTGTGAACACCCCTCATACGAGACCAAATGTGTCTGGGCTCGGCTGCACCCCGAATCATATAGTGCAAAAAATTTTTTTACCAATTGGTGAGGTATTAGCTGATATTTTGGCCAAAATACTTGAGCCCGTAAACTGCGCCAAAGTTCCTCACGCTTACGGGTCCCTACACTAAACTAAATAGCAAAGCCATTAAAGAAGAAGACTCAGGTCTTCAAAATTTCATATATAACAACAAGCAAAAAGGCAGCAACACTTACCTGCCCAGGTCTAGAACAAATGCACTGCAGGGTGCAGCCAGCCCATATAGCAAGATGTCAGCAACACAGGTGCAAAATACCAGATTAACAGCCACTCTCCACATACCCATTCCTGGAGGGGGTGACTGCCCAGTATACAATTGCACAAAAAAGGTCCGCATAGGGTACCGTTCACACAAAGGGAATGCATGGTGTCTGGTTTACAGCCTATTAGTAACGCCCCTACTATTCGATTAGGCGGGCTGGCCAGCACCCTCTCATTGCATCCCAGTGTGAACACCCCTCATACGAGACCAAATGTGTCTGGGCTCGGCTGCACCCCGAATCATATAGTGCAAAAAATTTTTTTACCAATTGGTGAGGTATTAGCTGATATTTTGGCCAAAATACTTGAGCCCGTAAACTGCGCCAAAGTTCCTCACGCTTACGGGTCCCTACACTAAACTAAATAGCAAAGCCATTAAAGAAGAAGACTCAGGTCTTCAAAATTTCATATATAACAACAAGCAAAAAGGCAGCAACACTTACCTGCCCAGGTCTAGAACAAATGCACTGCAGGGTGCAGCCAGCCCATATAGCAAGATGTCAGCAACACAGGTGCAAAATACCAGATTAACAGCCACTCTCCACATACCCATTCCTGGAGGGGGTGACTGCCCAGTATACAATTGCACAAAAAAGGTCCGCATAGGGTACCGTTCACACAAAGGGAATGCATGGTGTCTGGTTTACAGCCTATTAGTAACGCCCCTACTATTCGATTAGGCGGGCTGGCCAGCACCCTCTCATTGCATCCCAGTGTGAACACCCCTCATACGAGACCAAATGTGTCTGGGCTCGGCTGCACCCCGAATCATATAGTGCAAAAAATTTTTTTACCAATTGGTGAGGTATTAGCTGATATTTTGGCCAAAATACTTGAGCCCGTAAACTGCGCCAAAGTTCCTCACGCTTACGGGTCCCTACACTAAATAGCAAAGCCATTAAAGAAGAAGACTCAGGTCTTCAAAATTTCATATATAACAACAAGCAAAAAGGCAGCAACACTTACCTGCCCAGGTCTAGAACAAATGCACTGCAGGGTGCAGCCAGCCCATATAGCAAGATGTCAGCAACACAGGTGCAAAATACCAGATTAACAGCCACTCTCCACATACCCATTCCTGGAGGGGGTGACTGCCCAGTATACAATTGCACAAAAAAGGTCCGCATAGGGTACCGTTCACACAAAGGGAATGCATGGTGTCTGGTTTACAGCCTATTAGTAACGCCCCTACTATTCGATTAGGCGGGCTGGCCAGCACCCTCTCATTGCATCCCAGTGTGAACACCCCTCATACGAGACCAAATGTGTCTGGGCTCGGCTGCACCCCGAATCATATAGTGCAAAAAAATTTTTTACCAATTGGTGAGGTATTAGCTGATATTTTGGCCAAAATACTTGAGCCCGTAAACTGCGCCAAAGTTCCTCACGCTTACGGGTCCCTACACTAAACTAAATAGCAAAGCCATTAAAGAAGAAGACTCAGGTCTTCAAAATTTCATATATAACAACAAGCAAAAAGGCAGCAACACTTACCTGCCCAGGTCTAGAACAAATGCACTGCAGGGTGCAGCCAGCCCATATAGCAAGATGTCAGCAACACAGGTGCAAAATACCAGATTAACAGCCACTCTCCACATACCCATTCCTGGAGGGGGTGACTGCCCAGTATACAATTGCACAAAAAAGGTCCGCATAGGGTACCGTTCACACAAAGGGAATGCATGGTGTCTGGTTTACAGCCTATTAGTAACGCCCCTACTATTCGATTAGGCGGGCTGGCCAGCACCCTCTCATTGCATCCCAGTGTGAACACCCCTCATACGAGACCAAATGTGTCTGGGCTCGGCTGCACCCCGAATCATATAGTGCAAAAAATTTTTTTTTTACCAATTGGTGAGGTATTAGCTGATATTTTGGCCAAAATACTTGAGCCCGTAAACTGCGCCAAAGTTCCTCACGCTTACGGGTCCCTACACTAAACTAAATAGCAAAGCCATTAAAGAAGACTCAGGTCTTCAAAATTTCATATATAACAACAAGCAAAAAGGCAGCAACACTTACCTGCCCAGGTCTAGAACAAATGCACTGCAGGGTGCAGCCAGCCCATATAGCAAGATGTCAGCAACACAGGTGCAAAATACCAGATTAACAGCCACTCTCCACATACCCATTCCTGGAGGGGGTGACTGCCCAGTATACAATTGCACAAAAAAGGTCCGCATAGGGTACCGTTCACACAAAGGGAATGCATGGTGTCTGGTTTACAGCCTATTAGTAACGCCCCTACTATTCGATTAGGCGGGCTGGCCAGCACCCTCTCATTGCATCCCAGTGTGAACACCCCTCATACGAGACCAGTGCATTTGTTCTAGACCTGGGCAGGTAAGTGTTGCTGCCTTTTTGCTTGTTGTTATATATGAAATTTTGAAGACCTGAGTCTTCTTCTTTAATGGCTTTGCTATTTAGTTTAGTGTAGGGACCCGTAAGCGTGAGGAACTTTGGCGCAGTTTACGGGCTCAAGTATTTTGGCCAAAATATCAGCTAATACCTCACCAATTGGTAAAAAATTTTTTTGCACTATATGATTCGGGGTGCAGCCGAGCCCAGACACATTTGGTCTCGTATGAGGGGTGTTCACACTGGGATGCAATGAGAGGGTGCTGGCCAGCCCGCCTAATCGAATAGTAGGGGCGTTACTAATAGGCTGTAAACCAGACACCATGCATTCCCTTTGTGTGAACGGTACCCTATGCGGACCTTTTTTGTGCAATTGTATTCTGGGCAGTCACCCCCTCCAGGAATGGGTATGTGGAGAGTGGCTGTTAATCTGGTATTTTGCACCTGTGTTGCTGACATCTTGCTATATGGGCTGGCTGCACCCTGCAGTGCATTTGTTCTAGACCTGGGCAGGTAAGTGTTGCTGCCTTTTTGCTTGTTGTTATATATGAAATTTTGAAGACCTGAGTCTTCTTCTTTAATGGCTTTGCTATTTAGTGTACACACCATTGAGCCAGCTGATATTATTTTCATAATGGCAGGATTGCTTTCTAATTACTGACAGATTTCAGCTGGTACTTTGACTTTCCATATTTCTTTACACCTTTCTTTCTTCATGTTTCTGATACTTTTTTCCTGTGTAATTTCTCATTATTGCACATAACTTAGTTTATGGACATCTGTGATTTGATTTCTTTGACTTTGTGTATTGGGTGGGTTGTTACCGACATTTAGTGATAATTTCATGTCAACAGCACCTTTAGAAATATATTTACTTAAAAAACTGGTAAAGTGTCCAGTACGTATTTTATCCACTGTAAGTAATCATGTTATCTTTGCTAGGATTGGTAAATGGAATCCGTTATCAGGTTTTTTCAATCTAATCTGAGAGCACCCTGATTTCTGCTATGTGTTAAGGCGGCTTTACACATAGCGATATCGCAAGCAATATCGCTAAAGCGTCACCGATTTTGTGACGCAGCAGTGATATCGCTACATGTGATACTTATCTCCGACCTGCTCCCCCGTTGGCTATCGCTGATCATGTGAGATCGGCCTGGTCCATTTCTCGTCGTCGGCTTCCTGCTGGTGCCGACGAGCGAGCCATGGACGCAGGCGGAAGATGGACACCCTCGCCGCATCTGAAAAGTAAGTGCGACCGCCGACCGCTACTGCATCGCTAGGGAGATCTGCCTGTTTGGCAGCTCACTAGTGACCATTTAGCGATGCACCAGTGATCGTCACCGGGTCATATCGTGGTCGGGATCGCTGGTGCATCGCTAAATGTAAAGGGGCCTATACGTACTGGGTTGCTTGTTGTAATTTTGATAAAATCACAGGTTTATCAGCAGGAGATTACTATTAGTTGACTAGTAAACCTGTTGTCTTCCATATTCATGAGCTCTGTATAACTTCACCCCCACCACCGATTGGCAGCTTTCTATGTATACTGTATGTGTAAACATGAATGATTGATTTGCACAGTAGTGATGATTGATTTGCAGTGTGAGGTGCACGTGGGTAGGATGTAGGATTCCCAGTAGTATAAATGGAGAAATTCACTACACACTTTTTGCTTCAAAGTGCAAGCACTTTTTTATTTATTCAAACATGCAGTAAATGAATTAGTAGACACCAAGATGCAGGGAGAAATGCGACAATGATGATGTTAAATGTATCGACCCTTCCTGGGTCTTGTTCCCAACATTGTTAAGGGAGAAGGAAAACAATAGTGAGGTGCTGCACCTCCAATCTGGCGGTTTTCACCGCAGACTATTAAACCCCGCATTCACACCACTATATCTGCCAACGAGCCAGACAAAGGAGCGAGAGCACCGTCTCTCCACATCAAAACAAAATTCACTTGTGGCCTCTAGCAGCCATGATGCCAAGCATCCTCCGCCTTGTTGATATGCGCTGTTCTCCTTAGACCCCGTACATAACATATACACATTAAGCCTGTGTCAGTAAACACTGACATTCCCATTCCCTTCTATGCACCATAAGACTGCCACCATACACACTGTACTTTTGCACTTATTATTTTCTCAGCGCAACATAGCAACCTTAGATCCTTCCAACGGCCTTGGTAACATTTGGAATTTTCACATTTCTGTTTTTGCCTGACATATGATTTACTGCAAGTGAACTTCTTTTTGTCCATTTCATTTACCGTATATGGCACATATCATACCTACTTGTTTTAAGTGACCCAAATGCCACTATACACAAGTGAGTTTGCTTGTTATATCCCTCTCTCTATGGATACCCCAATGGGCTTGTGTATTATGCATACATTTTGCTCTGTATATGCGATATTCACTATTGTTTTCCTTCTTACTTGTCAACTTTGCGAACAAAACCCAGGGATGATCGAAGCGTTTAACAACATTGTCACATTTCTCCCTGCACCTTGGTGTCTACTGATGTAATTACTAAACGACTGAATAAAGAAAAAAGTGTTTGCATTCTGATGTAAAGAGTGTGTGGTGAATTTCTCCATATATACTGTACATAGACAGAGAGCTGTTGTTATGTCCCATGACTTGGGAATCATACAGTATTATAATATTATTATTGTGCTGTTATTTGGTTGCTACGCAACAAGTCTTGTTCCTTTTGGAAGTTTGTCCTTCCTCTATTTCTGTAGCTCCAATGTAAATCTGATGTCAGTTACTCCTCATTTCTTCTTCCTTGTTTTGTTTGTCAACCATGTTAAAGGGAATCTGCGTCCTAGACAAAACCCTATTGCATTGCATGGGTTCAGAAGATCATTTGAAAGGCAGCAACACCACTCTTGTAGTTTTACGTTCAGGTAAACGCCGATCAACTTGAATGGCTAATGACATAGAATGATCAAGACCAGAGGGAACAGGAAATCCCACCATAACATCTTTTACAGTTTCTGCCAGACCTTTACGAAAGAGTGCTGCTAGGGCATCATCATTACATTAAGTAAGGACCGCCCACTTTCGGAACTTCTGGCAATATAACTCTGCAGAATCCTGACCCTGGTTGAATGTCAATAGTATTTTCTCAGCTTGATCAATAGTATTAGGTTCATCATACAACAACCCCAAGGCTTGAAAAAACGTGTCCACATTAGCCAGAATAGGCTCTGCAGGTGTCAAAGAAAAGGCCCACTCCTGGGGATCGCCGCATAGCAGGGAGATGACAATTTTAACCTGCTGCACAGAGCTTCCCGATGAGTTAGGTTTCAAAGCAAAAAATAGTTTACAATTATTCTTAAAATTCAAAAATTTAGACTGATCCCCAGAAAACAAATTAGGAGTAGGGATTTTTGGCTCAACAGCAGATGATTGAGCGAGATAGGCAGAAATTCCACGCACTTCAGCAGCGAGGTGCTCATCACGATCAGACAATTGCTTAGTCTCGATTTAGACAAAAAATATCCTCCTACAGCCCCAGAAAAAAAAGAGGAAAAAATATATAAAAAAAAATTCTGACACTTTTTTTTTTTAATTCTTTCCTTCTTAGGCTAGTTTCACACTTGCTTTTTTTTGCAGCGCGTTTTTCCCGCAAAAAAACGCATTGAAAAAACGCATACATAAGCATACAACTGCTGCGTTTTTTTCAAGCATTTTTATGAGCATGCATGAAAAAAACGCAGCGTTTTTATGCGTTTGTATGCGTTTTTAGCGCGTTTTTACCGCATTTGCGTTTTTTTCCAACATTTTTAGGTGGCCCCTCACACTACCCAAACCATGACTTTACTAACCCTAACCCTGACCCTAACCCTAACCCTAACCCTGACCCTAACCCTAACCCTAACCCTGACCCTAACCCTTAACCAAATCATACTTAACCCTAACCCAAACCCTAAACCCTAACTAACCCTAACCCTAACCCTAACCCTGACCCTAACCCTAACCCTAACCCTAACCCTAACCCTAACCCTGACCCTAACCCTAACCCTAACCCTGACCCTAACCCTTAACAAAACCATACTTAACCCTAACCCTGACCCTAACCCTAACCCTAACCCTAACCCTGACCCTGACCCTAACCCTTAACCAAACCATACTTAACCCTAATCCTGACCCTAACCCTGACCTTAACCCTAACCCTAACCCTAACCCTGACCCTAACCCTAACCCTAACCCTGACCCTGACCCTAACCCTTAACCAAACCATACTTAACCCTAATCCTGACCCTAACCCTGACCCTAACCCTAACCCTAACCCTAACCCTGACCCTAACCCTTAACAAAACCATACTAACCCTAATCCTGACCCTAACCCTGACCCTAATCCTTAACAAAACCATACTTAACCCTAATCCTGACCCTAACCCTGACCCTAACCCTAACCCTAACCCTAACCCTGACCCTAACCCTAACCCTAACCCTAACCCTGACCCTAACCCTTAACAAAACCATACTTAACCCTAATCCTGACCCTAACCATGACCCTAATCCTTAACAAAACCATACTTAACCCTAATCCTGACCCTAACCCTGACCCTAACCCTAACCCTAACCCTGACCCTAACCCTAACCCTAACCCTAACCCTGACCCTAACCCTTAACAAAACCATACTTAACCCTAATCCTGACCCTAACCATGACCCTAATCCTTAACAAAACCATACTTAACCCTAACCCTGACCCAAACCCCAACCCTAACCCTGACCCTGACCATAACCCTAACCCTAAACCCCCTTAACTAACCCTAACTCTAACCCAAACCCCTAAATTTCATGGTTTAAAAAAAAAAATGCATATGCAAAAAAACGCATACATGAGCATGCCAGTGCGCACATATGCGCATCCATAGGCTATAATGGCCATTTTTAGCGCAAAACGTGCGCATATGTGCGCATGCGCTTTTTTGCAGGGCCAAAAAATGCAACATGCTGCGTCTGGAAAATCCCAACGCACACCCCAAAAAAACGCAGCGCATGAAAATCGCATACATGCGCTTACCAGCGCGCAGGTATGCGCACCCATGTTAAATATAGGGGAAAAAACGCATGCGCAGGTGTGCGTTTTTTTCCAGCGCTAAAAAACGCAAATGTGAAACCAGCCTTAGAGTACCCTAGAGTCTACAGTTAGGCTGGTGATTCTGTTATGAATGGGAAACCGAGGAGGATAGCAGGCCCAGGCTAAGCCACAGAAAATCAGAGAGGTTGGTAACTAAGTGGATTGTAGACCCCTGATCCTATCCACACAACTAGCAGTAGCCGTGGAGCGTACCTACGATGATCCTAGACGCCTCGGCACAGCCGGAGAGCTAACTAAGCCTAAAGCAAGAAAAGGGAAATAGATAGCCCCCAAACATATATTGTCGGTGAGACAAGATGAAAACACAAACGCAGGCAGGAATATAGACTGAGCCCACACTGACTAGACAGGACAGGAAAGGAAATACACTGTCTGCAATCACGCAAAAAACCCTGCAAAAAGTCCAACACGTCTGATGCACAAAAAACACTGAAGTCGCATGACTTCGCCCTCACTATATCAGCACTCTGGTATATACTGATTGCAAAGCAAAAAGAGACCAATATAACATGGGACAAAACAAACTGGCACAAGCAGTAACATATGGGCGTCGATTCAGCACAGCCCCAGCTGGAGCTGGCTGACCCACACAAAGCAGAGATAAACAAAACCAGATCAAATGAAAACAGAATAGCAAATGAACCACTTAGCTGAACCATGCAGGGACAGAGCAGGAACCATCAGACCTCAGAAGGCACAGGATGAAAATCACCAGCAGGGATAGAGGGAGTCAGCTGTCTAAAATCCCAATCAGAAACCCCAGATCTCCAATTGTCTTCCTCATTAACAGGTGGCAAGCCTCTGTCAATCAGATCAGCCCCGCTACCTCCAGTAACCACCAGAGGGAGCCCAGAAAGAGAACTCGCAACTCCTCTGTCAATCTGACCAACTCCACTACCTTCAGTAATCACCAGAGGGAATCCAGAAAGAGAGTTCACAACAGATTGGGCTTTTTCTCTGACACCTGGAGATCCTATTCTGGCTAATGTGGATGTGTTTTTTCAGGCCCTGGGGTTGTTGTATGATAAACCTAATGCAATTGATCCAGCTGAGAAAACCCTATTGGCATTGAACCATGGTCAGGATGCTGCGGAGTTATATTGCCAGAAGTTCTGAAAGTGGGCGGTCCTTACCAAATGGAATGATGATGCCATAGCAGCTCTCTTTCGGAAAGGTCTGGCAGAAACTGTAAAAGATGTTATGGTGGGATTTCCTGTCCCCTCTGGTCTTAACGACTCCATGTCATTAGCCATTCAAATTGATCGATGTTTACGTGAACATAAAGGTACGCAAGAGGTGGTGCTGCCTTTTGAACAAACTTATGAACCCATGCAATGTGATAGGGTTTTGTCTAGGGTGCAACATCAAGAGTTCAGAAGGCGTAATAAGTTATGCTTTTTTTGTGGGGACGCCTCTCATGTTATTTGTGTCTTCCCTAAATGAGAAAAACGTTTTGCTCGCGCAATTGTGGTGGGCAGTGTACAGCCTAAGTTCCTGTTCGCAGTTACCTTGATCTGTTCCTTGTCTACTTTTTCTGCTAAGGCCTTTGTTGATTCAGGAGCAGCTTTGAATCTGATGTATCTTGACTTTGCAAAGCATTGTGGTTTCCCCATGGTGCCCCTGAGAACCCCTATTCCCTTGAGGGGGATTAATGCTACCCCTTTGATGGATAATAAACCCCAGTTTTGGACCCAGGTGGTAATGCAGGTCACCCCGGACCATCAAGAGAATTGTAAATTTTTGGTGTTGCACAATTTACATTATACTATTGTACGAGGTTTTCCTTGGTTACAAACCCAGAATCCTATTTTAGATTGGAAATCAATGTCTGTGGTGAGTTGGGGTTGTCAGTGTGTTCTTGTTGACACTTCTGTTTTCTTCACCTTTCCCCAGACTCAAGATGTTCCTGACTATTTGGCTGATTTTTCTGATGTGTTTAGTGAGAGTAAGTCCACGTCGTTGCCTCCTTATAGGACTTATGACTGCGCAATTGAGTTAATGCCCAGTTGTAAATTTCCCAAGGGTCGGCTTTTAATTTATCTGTACCTGAACATGATGCTATGCAATCTTATATCAAGGAATCATTGGAGAAGAGTTATATCAGACCATCCTCTTTGCGTTTGGGTGCTGGTTTTTTCTTTGTGGCCAAAAAAGATGGCTCATTAAGGCCATGTATTGACTATCGTTCCCTTAACCAAATCACTGTTAAATATCAGTACCCATTACCTCTGATTTCTGATTTATTTTCCAGAGTTAAAAGTGCTTGTTGGTTTACCAAACTTGACCTCAGGGGGGCGTATAATCTTATTCGCATCAAGCACGGGGATGAATGGAAGACGGCGTTTAATACTCCGGAGGGACATTTTGAGTACCTGGTGATGCCTTTTGGGCTCACTAATGCCCCTTCCGTCTTCCAATCTTTTGTGAACGATATTTTCCGGGACCTTGTGGATAAGTTTTTGATCATTTATCTGGATGATATTTTGATTTTTCCAGTGATTGGGATTCTCATGTGGATCATGTCCGGACTGTGTTCCGGATTTTGAGGGAAAATACTCTGTATGTTAAGGGATCGAAATGTCTTTTTGGTGTACAGAGGATTTCGCTTTTGGGATTCATTTTGTCCTCGTCTGCTATTGAAATGGACCCGGCCTAGGTACAAGCCATTTATGATTGGGTTCAGCCCACTTCTCTGAAGGCTCTTCAGAAGTTTTGGGGTTTTGCTAATTTCTACCTTAAATTTATAAGTAAATTTTCTGGTTTTGTTAATCCTCTGACGGATTTGACCAAAAAGGGCGCTGATGTGGTGAATTGGTCTTCAGAGGCAGTTGCGACATTTCAGGAGCTTAACCAGAGATTCACCTCTGCTCCGGTTCTATGGCAACCTAATGTTTCACTCCCATTTCAGGTGGAAATAGATGCTTCTGAGATTGTTGCAGGAGCAGTTTTGTCTCAAAGAGATCAAGTAACCTCTAAGATGAATCCCTGAATCTCCATCTGAACGTAACTATGACATGGGGAATTGGGAATTATTGGCCATGAAGTGGGCATTTGAAGAGTGGAGACATTGGTTGGAGGGAGCTAGACATCAAGTTGTGGTCCTCACCGACCACAAGAATTTAATTTATCTTGTATCAGACAAGCGCTTGAATCCTAGACAGGCTAGGTGGGCCTTGTTTTTCATGCGTTTTAATTTTGTGGTCTCCATTCTTCCGAGCACTAAGAATGTTAAGGCGGATGCCCTTTCTAGGAGTTTCTTTGTGGATTCTCTTGACGTGACCGAGCCTACGACCATTCTAAATGAGGGTGTAGTTGTTTACGACATCTCTCCTGATTTGAGATGTGCCCTGGAGGAATTTCAGGAGGATAAACCTGAACAATGCCCTATGGGAAAATTGTATGTCCCTGACCAGTTTAGGAAAAGAGTAATGTCTGAAATTCATTGCTCCGCGTTGACTGGTCATCCAGGTATCTTTGGTACCAGAGATTTGGTGAGTCGGTCTATTCGGTGGCCTGCCTTATCTCGTGATGTCAGAAATTTTGTGCAGTTCTGTGGGACTTGTTCTCAGTCTAAGCCCTGTTCTTGTGCTAGGGAAAATTCTGAGCACAGGACCTGCGACACTAAAGGTAGTGTAGAGTACCTGGACCGACGATCATGTGACCACAGGGGGCGTGGCTTAGCATCCTGCTGCAGTAGATGACTGTAGGATTCTATTACAGGAATCCTGGAGTGAATATTAGGGGAACTCAGGTCAGACAAGCGGGGGGTCATACACAGAGAGGGCAGCGTGGTACCAGAGGAGCAAGCAGAGAATAGTCAGAACGTAAGCAATGAGTCATACACAGAGATAGCAACGCAGTACAAGGGAGGCAGTCAGAGAGTAGTCAGGTCCAAGGCAAAAGAGTCATACACGGGAATAGCAGAGCAGTACAAAAGGAACAGGCAGAACTCGTAACAGGGACAGAACCGGGTCAAAACGAAACAAGCATAAAGTATCACAGTCACAAAGCACACCAGGGTCACAAACATTTGGCCAAGGATCTCAGTATAAGCGACGAGAAATGAGTCCACAATGAGGCTATAAAAAGCCTCCCAGAATCTCAGAGTGAGGCCGTCAAGATTAACCTCTGAACTACCTAATCCCATGAACTAAGCAGATCATGACAGGTGGTTACTGAGAGTAGTGGAGCTGGCCAGGTGGATGGAAGTTGTCCACCTGAAGACAATAATTGGGAACCTGGGATTACTGGCTGGGAGCATATAATTGAGCTGGCTGCTCTTGGAGTTGCTGGTGATTTCCTCCGTGTGCATTTGGAGTTCTTTTGTCCCCTGCCTGATCTGCATGGTTCAGCTAAGTGATTCTTTTGCTAATCCTTTGCATCTAATCTGGTTGTGTCTTTTTTTGCTTTCTGTTTTGCTGCTAGGGTTCAGCGTACTCCCTGCTGGGGGCAGCGCTCGGCCCTGCTTCATATGTTGCTGCTTTTTCAGTCCCCTGTTTTGTTAGTTTCTTTTTGCATTGCTGCCAGTTTATACCAGAGTGCTGATCTAGCGGGGGTGAGGTCGTGTGACCTCAGATTTTTTGTATATCAGAAGTGTTGGCCTTTTTAAGGGTTTTGTGCATGATTGCAGACAGTATCTTTTCTGTCCTGTCCGGTCTAGACAGCTTGGGCCCCACCGTTTGCTCAGTCTGTTCTCTGCCTGTGTTTGTGTCTCATCTTGTCTCACCAACAATATATGTTTGGGGGCTGTCTATTCCTTTGGGGATCTGCTCCGGGGTAGTTAAGATTTCATCTTTCTGTCTTTAGGCTTAGTTAGTCCTCCGGCTGTGACGAAGCATCTAGGGCATCGTAGGAACGCTCCATGGCTACTGCTAGTTGTGTGGATAGGATCAGGGGTCTGAAATCTGCTTAGTTACCAACCTATCTGGTCTTCTGGTGGCTTAGCCTGTTCCTGCCATCCTCCTCGGTGACCCGTTCATAACAGCTTACCGAATAAGCTGCAGAGGGAACCCGGCTTCCTGGATCGCGCCGGCTGAATTGCTGATCGGCGCCGCAGCAGCATGTGGCACGGCTGTGTCACAGTCATGACATATGCATGGATAGCTCAACACACAGTCTCTTAATGCATGTTTTGTGACTGTGTCACAGCTGCATCGCATGCACCTGCGGCACCGATCAGCTATTCAGCCGACGCGATCCAGTCCTAACAACAAAAAAATGCCTCCCCAACATGTTTAACCATTATTGGTATTTTCAGGGGTAATGAGGCTGCAAAGGCTACAGGCTTGTCACCTGACCTTATAAAGGGTTGGTTGGGATGTCACTAAGTTCATCCAATCACTGCACGTTATACAACTCCCAATCCCACAAGCTGTTATTAGAGAAGCCAAAGGCACTGATAGGTCTATATACAAGATAGATTCCCATAGATGCCAGTGATCACAGCATACTACCCTATCCATTCAATATAGGCCATTATAACGCTAGAACTTACTAATCAAAAAATTCTTCCTGGTCATCCATTTGGACCTCATATTAATATTTTTCTCAAGCTCCAATTGCCAGTAAATCAACAATTAATATCCCTTTCAAGAACGATCCAAATAATCATTAAATGTATGAACCAAAGGAGAGAAAGGAGAGTGTATTGTATCCTAACAGGACCTGCAAGGTCACATGACAAGAAGTGACACGGGCACTAGTTAAGGAGGTAACAAAAAACAACCTGTGCGATGCACATAGGAATATCACAATAGGACCTCTCAAGTGTGACCGGAACTGACATCATCTTTTGAGGTCATGTGACCACGTATTGCAACATGACGTTCCTAGGTTATGTGACCGGAACTGACATTACCTTCCGAGTAGTGTTGAGCGATACCTTCCGATATCGGGAAATATCGGATTGGATCGGACCGATACCCCAAAAATATCGGGTATCGCTGATTCCGATACCGGAAACCAATGCAAGTCAATGGGACACAAATATCGGAATGAAAATAAACCCTTTCTTTACTTGCACATCCAGTTCGGGAGGGGGGAAGAGTGTGGGCGTTGCGTGGGCGGAGACTGTGCGCGTCTGTGTGTGCGGGCGGGGTCTGGACGGGCCTCTCAGGGGTCTATGCGGGCCTGCCGGGGGTCTGTGCGGGCCTGCCGGGGGTCTGTGTGGGCTGCCGGGGGTCTGTGCGGGCTGCCGGGGGTCTGTGCGGGCTGCCGGGGGTCTGTGCGGGCTGCCGGGAGTCTGTGCGGGCCTGCCGGGGGTCTGTGCAGGCTGCCGGGAGTCTGTGCGGGCCTGCCGGGGGTCAGTGCGGGCCTGCCGGGGGTCAGTGCGGGCCTGTCGGGGGTCAGTGCGGGCTGCCGGGGGTCTGTGCGGGCTGCCGGGGGTCTGTGCGGGCTGCCGGGGGTCTGTGCGGGCCTGCCGGGGGTCTGTGCGGGCCTGCCGGGGGTCTGTGCGGGCCTGCCGGGGGTCTGTGCAGGCCTGCCGGGGGTATGTGCGGGCTGCCGGGGGTCTTTGTGGGCCTCTCGGGGGTCTCTGTGTATGTGTGCAGGCATCTTCCGATGGGACTACAAGTCCCATCGGGCTATGCCTGCTACAATGACAGTGATTGACATATTAGCCAATGATGAGACAGTAGTAGTCCCATCATCCGGCTAATGTGTTGAATGTAAAAAAAACCCACAAACATACATTCTACATACATAAATATATACATCAAAGTGACAAGTGACGGTGAGCATGTACTCTATGTTATATGTACTGTATGTATTGTATGAATGTATTGTATGTAGTATGTATGTAGTATGTATGTTGTATGTAGTTTGTATGTTGTATGTTGTATGTATGTATGTAGTATGTATGTAGTATGTATGTTTGTGTTTTTTTTTGTACATTCAACACATTAGCCGGATGATGTGACTACTACTGTCCCATCATTGGCTAATGTGTCAATCACTGTCATTGTAGCAGGCATAGCCCGATGGGACTTGTAGTCCCATCGGAAGATGCCTGCACACAGACACAGAGACCCCCGAGAGGCCCACAAAGACCCCCGGCAGCCCGCACAGACCCCCGGCAGGCCCGCACAGACCCCCGGCAGGCCCACACAGACCCCCGGCAGGCCCGCACAGACCCACGGCAGGCCCGTACAGACCCCCGGCAGGCCCACACAGACCCCCGGCAGGCCCACACAGACCCACGGCACCCCGCACAGACCACCGGAAGGCCCACACGGACCCCCCATGGTCACGCACAGTCTCCGCCCATGCACCGCCCACACTCCATTATAACACATTATGATGACATCATTTCAGCATGCCTGACAGACTAATTGCATTATGGGAACTTCCAATTCCGGTATTCGATATTGTAAAAATATCGGAACTCAGTATCGGAACTCCGATACCGCGAATATCGGCCGATACCCGATATTTGCAGTATCGGAATGCTCAACACTACTTCCGAGGTCATGTGACCATGTATTGCAACAGGACCTTTCCAGGTCATGTGATTGAAAATGACATCACCTTACGAGGTTATTCGACTGGAAGGACCTGCCAAGCTAAATAATTTACGAAATGACGTGGGAACCTGCTAACTAGCTTAACATGACCTGCCAATATATTGGGCTTCTGCACATACAGTCATATGTTAAAGTTTGGGCACCCCTATTAATGTTAACCTTTTTTCTTTATAACAATTTTGGTTTTTGCAACAGCTATTTCAGTTTCATATATCTAATAACTGATGGACTCAGTTATATTTCTGGATTCAAATGAGGTTTATTGTACTAACAGAAAATGTGCAATCTGCATTTAAACAAAATTTGACCGGTGCAAAAGTATGGGCACCTCAGCATAAAAGTGACATTAATATTTTGCAAATCCTCCTTTTGCAAAATAACAGCCTCTAGTCGCTTCCTGTAGCTATTAATGAGTTCCTGGATCCTGGATGAAGGTATTTGTGACCATTCCTGTTTACAAAACAATTCCAGTTCAGTTAAGTTTGATGGTCGCCGAGCATGGACAGCCTGCTTGAAATCATCCCACAGATATTCAATGATATTCAGGTCTGGGGACTGGAATGGCCATTCCAGAATATTGTAATTGTTCCTCTGCATGAATGCCTGAGTAGATTTGGAGCGGTGTTTTGGATCATTGTCTTGCTGAAATATCCATCCCCTGCGTAACTTCAACTTTGTCACTGATTCTTGCACATTATTGTCAAGAATCTGCTGATACTGAGTTGAATCCATGCGACCCTCAACTTTAAAAAGATTCCCGGTGCCGGCATTGGCCACACAGCCCCAAAGCATGATGGAACCTCCACCAAATGTTACTGTGGGTAGCAAGTGTTTTTCTTGGAATGCTGTGTTTTTTAGCCTCCATGTATAACGCCTTTTTGTATGACCAAACAACTCAATCTTTGTTTCATCAGTCCACAATGTAACTGTCTTGTCCAAATGTGCTTTTGCATACCTCAGGCGACTCTGTTTGTGGCATGCTTGCAGAAACAGCTTCTTTCGCATGACTCTCCCATACAGCTTCTCCTTGTGCAAAGTGCGCTGTATTGTTGACCGATGCACAGTGACACCATCTGCAGCAAGATGATGCTGCAGGTCTTTGGAGGTGATCTGTGGATTGTCCTTGACTGTTCTCACCATTCTTCTTCTCTGCCTTTCTGATATTTTTCTTGGCCTGCCACTTCTGGGCTTAACAAGAACTGTACCTGTGTTCTTCCATTTCCTTACTATGTTCCTCACAGTGGAAACTGACAGGTTAAATCTCTGAGACAACTTTTTGTATCCTTCCCCTGAAAAGCTATGTTGAATAATCTTGGTTTTCAGATCATTTGAGAGTTGTTTTGAGGAGCCCATGATGCCACTCTTCAAATAGGAGAACTGCTTGCAAGTGGCCACCTTAAATGCCTTTTCTCATGATTTGATACACCTTTGTTATGAAGTTCAAAGCTCAATGAGGTTACAAAACCAATTTAGTGCTTCAGGAAGTCAGTAAAAAGTAGTTAGGAGTGTTCAAATCAAGAAAATGATAAGGGTGCCCATACTTTTGCACAGGTCAAATTTTGTTTAAATGCGGATTGCACATTTTCTGTTAGTGCAATAAACCTCATTTGAATCCAGAAATATAACTGAGTCCATCAGTTATTAGATATATGAAACTGAAATAGCTGTTGCAAAAACCAAAATTGTTATAAAGAAAAAAGGTTAACATTAATAGGGGTGCCCAAACTTTAACATATGACTGTATCACTAAGTATAATCATGGATGGATTGTGCTATTGATCACGTCGCTGGCCAAGCAGTGGACTCAGAGAGCACATAACACTGCTATCACTATATACAAAAAAATAAATTACTGAATTGATTTTCTTCCTAATAGCTCTTATTATAACCTCTTTCCAACATTGGGAGTAACAATAATACACCAATGTCGGACACCTTCTCTTTTCTGTGGGCTCCGGTGGGGAGCCCACATCTTTTCTAGCATATGTCAGCTGTTTTCAACAGCTGACATGTGCTGCTAAATGCCTCGGGAGGAATTGCGATCATCCCGCGGCTGTTAACCTGTTAAATGCAGCTGTCAAACTCTGACAGTGGCATTTAACACGTGCTTCCAGCAAGCGAGCAGAAAATCCTGTCCATTGGCACCCATGTCCCATGGCCATGGGTTGCCGATGGGTTGACATGACAACCAGAGGTCACCAGCAGACCTGTATGGTTTTCATTGCCATGTTGGATTGCTATGAGCGCCACCCGGTGGTTGGCGCTCATAACAAGTCAGCAATTCTACTACATACAGGCGATCTGATCATTGCCTGCATCTAACAGAGCCGATTAAGTTATGTTAGCTTCTAGTCTTCCATGGAGACTATTGAAGCATGCCAAAAGTAAAAATTAAATGTTTTTAGAAATATAAAAACAAAAAATTATAAATGGTAACTCATAGTTAGTGAATGATGTATTCCCCTCTAAGGTCACTGTCAACCTTCAGAATAACAGAAGGAACTAAATGCCACCAGACACCAAATTGACACCAAGGCCAATTGAACATCTGTTGAGAAAATGTTTTGCTTCAGGGGTGCTGTTTACAGAGAAAGAGGAATGGAGCTTTAAGTTTCATATTTTGAAATCTGAAAAAAGGAGGCGGTGTATATAAAAATATACATAGATGATACAAAATGGACAATACGGTACAGAATAACAAATTACATAAAATAAAAACGATAAACAGAAGAAATGTTCTAAACTTTATATCGCAGGGTTTGCTCTGGCTTTCATGAATGGGAGCTCTTCTTTCTTGGAGGGCAGTGGACAGAACTACAAGAAATTGCATCTCCCAGGAGTGACCAAAATTATAATTTAGCATTTGCTTTTTTTATCACCAGCCCACATATCTCCCAATTGTTGATTCACAACAGGTCTGGTGTTCAGAAAACCGTCATAGGATGTGGCTCAGTCTAAGAAAATTGCGAGATCCCCAAATTCTACGATATTTTTACCCCTCGAGGTCCCAGATGGGAGATGTTACTGTCATGTTTCCGTGTTACCCCGATTTTATATTTATATAGATGGGAAACATGGCATGAATAGCGTCATCCATCTAAATATTATTTAATTTGAAGGTGTTATGGTCACCACCCAATGACGAAAGACAATGTGTTATGTTCACCACTTCATTACGACTTTGAAAATATGACATCATAAGTTTAGGACCCTTAGCGTTCATAAAAAGCACTCAAAATTCATAACATGCCTATGGTGAAACAGGAGTAGTGAAAAGCAAATCTTTCAAAATTCAAATGTGCCAGCTTCACCAAACTTGTCCAGGAAATCTGATTTGCATAGTTAATGGATTATTCCAAATTGAATGTGCTCTAAAGCCTCCAATTGAAATAAAAGAACATGTACAGGATAATACTCTGAGGACCCCTGGAACTGTATGTAACCCTTCAAAGAATGTACTGTATATGTATGTATTCATGTTCATAATAATGTCAAAATGATTGACCTCAATATCCACGCTATGGATTATTGCAGGTGGCAACAAGCAGCCTGTTTAAAAATGCTCTGTAATACCAGACATTATTTGCTTTTTAAGAACAATATGGTGCAAAAATTATCACCAGGTAAACAATTCTGTTATTGCATGCTAACGGTAGTGGATGAAAATTCACACTATAGGGGGTGTGATGTTGTCACATCTCCTGTTGTTTGTGGGCTGTTGCCCTTGTTTGCATTCTTTGCCTAGTAACAGTGATGTAGGGGAGAGGAGGAGTCGGGGGCAGGGACGTGGAGAGGAAGGAGGAAGTACAGAATAAAAGGATATAGCACGGCCTGGCAGCCAAGCACAAGCACATCAGTGTACGTCTCTGAATTCTTTATCGCCAACATCACGACACTAAAACTGGCGACGAGGAAGCGTTCATTCATCAGCCACAGGTATTTCAGTCCCACGAACAGTCTACAAGGCTATCAGCACTCACTATGGCTTGTCTACCCGCATTTCCCGCTTTTGATGTGCATCAGTCCCAAGCAAACCTGGCAGTATCTTGGGATAAATGGCTAAAGCGATTCGAGATATTTCTGCAAGCCATGAATGTCTCTGATGATACCCGGAAAAAAGCCATGCTATTACACTACACAGGGGAGCAGGTTTACGATGTATTCACTACTCTGCCGAATACAGGGGAGGACAAGGACTATGAGCTCAGCAAAGCTGCGTTAAGCAAGCACTTCTCCCCTCACAGAAATCCGGCATTTGAAATTTTTAACTTCAGGCAGTCAAAGCAGTCGCCAACAGAAAGCATGGCTGAGTATCGTGTCCGGCTACGACACCTTGCAGCGCACTGTGAGTTTGCGGAGGTAGACAAAGAAATCCAAATGCAGATCGTACAAGGATGTATTTCCTCCAAGTTATGGAGACAAGCACTCAGAGACCCCACCATGACGTTAGCGAAGTTGCTAGATACAGCGCGTATAAATGATGCTGCAGACAAACAAGCTAAACTGATAGAGAACATCGAGCATGAGCCAGACGCGACATCTTCTATAGCAAAGCTTACACAGAAACCAAATGTGCCTCGCACACAGGCAGCCACATGTTACAACTGCGGTGGATCGTATCCTCACCAGAATGTCTGCCCAGCAAAGGGAGGAACTTGTCATAATTGCGGAAAGCAAAACCATTTTGCAAAGGTGTGTAGATCCAAGCCACAATCTCCTCATACCACCGCACAACCTAGGTCACCGAAGATCCAAACACTGCAGATTAATGACGAGTCCCACAGCACCTATTTATTCTCCGTGACGGAAGAGGGATCTAATACTGTGCACGCAGTTACTACTCCAAAACGAGTAATCCTAGTGAATGGCAATCCAATAGAGGCCCTGGTGGACACGGGGGCATCAGTCAACGTCATCAGTCATACAGTCTACAACCAGCTCCTAAACAAACCTACTCTACAAAGTACTAATATAAAGATTTTTCCTTATGGCTCAGCAGCTGCACTGCCCCTGTGCGGAAAATTTCAATCAGAAGTAGCAGCTGAAGGAAAGTCCATCACTGACACCTTTTATGTGGTAGAATGCTCTGCGGACACACTTCTCAGCTGTACCAGTGCAATATCTCTGGGCCTTGTGAACCTTGTCAACAGCATTACAGGTCCTTCGGCCCACCACATTATGCAGAAGTACCCAAATCTTTTTAAAGGCCTAGGTAAGCTAAAGGATGTTCAAATAAAATTGCATATAGATCCGTCAGTACAGCCCTCTATTCAGCCCCACAGGTGCATTCCATTCCATGTCCGCAAGCTTGTGGAGCAAGAACTGCAAGACCTGGAGGCGTCCGATGTCGTTGAACGCGTTGAAGGCCCGACCCCCTGGGTTTCACCAATCGTTGTTGCACCTAAACCGAAGCAGCCAGGTAAAATCCGACTATGTGTGGACATGCGCCATGCCAATTGGGCGATCCAAAGAGAAAGGCACATCACGCCCACTATTGATGACATTCTCGCAGACCTGAATGGTGCGAAGGTATTTTCAAAAATTGACCTAAACTCAGGCTATCATCAACTTGAATTGCATCCAGACTCCAGGTACATTACAACTTTTAGCACGCATGTGGGCCTGCGCAGATTTAAGAGATTGAACTTTGGCATCTCATCGGCCGCAGAAATTTTTCAGAATATCGTCAGCCAGGTTCTGTCTGGCATTGCAGGAGTCCTCAACGTCAGTGATGACATTCTCATTTATGGCACAACCCAAGAGGAACATGACAATCGCCTAGAACAAGTGTTTCAAAGGCTCCAAGCCTGCAATCTCACTGTCAATCCGTCAAAATGTGAATTTAACCAAAAATCATTAACTTTTTTTGGATACATCTTTTCTGAACAAGGAGTTTCAGCTGACCCACAGAAAGTGGCTGCCATAAAATCGGCTAGCCCACCGCAAAATGTGCCAGATGTTCGCAGCTTCCTAGGACTGGTCACATACTGTGGGCGATTTATACCTGACCTAGCCACTGTTTCTGAACCTCTGCGAAAGCTCACAAAGAAAGACTCTCCGTGGACATGGGGCACTGAGCAGCAAGCAGCTTTTGATGCATTGAAAACCAACCTAACCAGCGACACTGTCATGGCCTATTTTGACCCGTCAAAACCCACACAGCTACTGGTGGATGCTAGTCCAGTAGGCCTAGGGGCAATTCTCACACAAGTGTCTAGCGCAGGTGACATATCCACAATCTCATATGCCAGCAAGACACTAACGGATACAGAGCAGCGATATTCACAAACTGAGAGAGAAGCCCTGGCAGTTGTGTGGGGGTGCCTTCATTTCCATTTATACCTTTTTGGACATCAATTCACAGTGATAACTGACCACAAGCCACTCGTTCCAATTTTCAATAAGCCCTCTTCAAAGCCTCCCCCGCGTCTTGAACGCTGGTTGCTCCGCTTACAGAACTATCATCTCCAGTTGAGATACGAGGCGGGAGCTGGAAATCCCGCAGACTATTTCTCGAGACACCCAGCACCACAGCCCACCACAGACGACATCCCCGTGACGATTCTGGCGGAGGAGCATGTCAACTTTGTCGTCGCCCATTCGGTACCGAAAGCTATGACCATACAGGAAATTAAGCAAGCGCTGGATGCCGATCACCAACTTCAATTTGTGATAGAGACGGTTCGGTCTAAGAACTGGAGCAGTTTTCTCGCTGAGGCCCGCCTTCACCCTCCTGATCAGGCTGGGTACCTGGAGGCTTTCTTTAACGCGAGACATTCACTATCAGTATCAGACTCAAATATGCTCTTAAGAGATAATCACCTGGTGATACCTCAGAAACTTCAGAGCAGGGTACTGGATCTGGCGCATGAAGCTCATCAAGGGGTCGTGAAAACGAAGCAGCTACTTTGGGAGAAAGTGTGGTTTCCCGGACTTGACAAAAAGGTGGAGGCACTCGTTGAAACATGCATACCGCGCCAAGCCACTACAGTTGCCCATAGACGTGCACCATTACAAATGACACCCCTGACAGCCGGCCCATGGATAGCTGTTAGCATCGATTTCTGCAGTCTACCGGATAGCTCCTATCTGCTGGTGATCAAGGATGACTTTTCAAGGTTTCCAGTCATCGAACATGTTTCTACAACCTCGGCCAAGGCTGTTTTACCAAAATTAGACAAGATCTTCTCAGCGTATGGCATACCTGAGACCGTGAAATCTGACAATGGACCGCCTTTTAATAGCACAGACTTTCAGTCCTTCACAACCTACCTGGGTTTCACACACCGGAAAATAACTCCTTGCTGGCCTCAGGCCAACGGTGAAGTCGAACGATTCATGCAATCGCTCAACAAGACCCTAAGGATTGCTACCATGGAGCACAAGGACTTACAGCAAGAGTTGAACGCATTCCTCAGACAGTACAGGGCTACACCCCACTCTACAACGGGAATACCACCTGCAACGGCACTGTTCAACAGGCCCTTACGGGTCAAACTTCCAAGCATTCCAGCAATCTCCGTCCAGACCCCAATTTCTATTAATGACTCCATATCAAAGGAAAAGTGAAACGGTATGCAGATAAGCGCAACCATCGAGGCAGACAGCCGGCAATACAGGTGGGCGATTGGGTCCTGGCACAAAGGTTAAAAGCGACTAGCAAGTTTGCGTCACCGTACTATCTGGAACCCTTTCAAGTTGTAGACGTTAAGGGCACCATGGTTACTGCCCGGAATCAAAGTCGTCAGGTCACACGAAATGTGTCCCACTTTAAAAAACTCCGGGGCCACGTCCCAAAAACCACGCCTATTGAGGAAGCGGAGAGCGACGACTTCCTGCCCGAGACTGGAGATGCCGTAAGCCTAACAGGGGATGTCTCCGGGGATACTCAGGGCTTATCTGGTGATGGGCTATCCCACCGCTATCCGACTAGGACCTATCGCAGACCACCTGCTCACCTTACAGACTATGTTCTGCAGTGAGACTTAATGTTTGAACGACAATATTTTTTCAAATGTTTCAGTTTTTTTGTTGTGAGAAAAGAAGAGGTGTGATGTTGTCACATCTCCTGTTGTTTGTGGGCTGTTGCCCTTGTTTGCATTCTTTGCCTAGTAACAGTGATGTAGGGGAGAGGAGGAGTCGGGGGCAGGGACGTGGAGAGGAAGGAGGAAGTACAGAATAAAAGGATATAGCACAGCCTGGCAGCCAAGCACAAGCACATCAGTGTACGTCTCTGAATTCTTTATCGCTGACATCACGACACTACAGGGGGAATTTTGTCAATAACAATATACACAGACTGCAGAAAGCAATAATGATGTGGAGAGTTAAAACATATAAAAAAGTTTAAGGCTAGTTTCACACTAGCGTATGGAAGAGCTGTGGAGGGATGCGGACTTCATCCATGAAGCTCTGCCCACTGCCGCACCTCCTCTGTTAAGCTCCGCCTCCATCAGTATGCCGCCTGCGGACCCTATCTTTAGCACTGGGTATGTAGGCCATGCCGATGTATGCGGATGCCTCTGCATGCGTCGTTTTGACGGTGCAGCGACCGCAACAAAATCCAACACATTGCGTTCGGCGCAGGTCGCCGCACCATCAAAACAACGCATGCGGGGGCATCCATATACATCGGCATAGCCTGCATACCTAGTGCTAAAGATAGGGTGCTCAGGCCGCATGCCAACGTAGACGGAGATGAAGTGCGGCAGTGGGAGGAGCTTCACGGATGAAGTCTGCATCCCTCTGCAGCTCTGCCATACGCTAGTGTGAAACTGGCCTAAAAAGCAGTTGTGCATAAAATAAGTACTGTGTGTGACAAATTTTTCGAGGCATTCACAGAATGCACAGAATCAATAAGAAAAGTATAAAAAATTAAATAATGATATGTTAATGAAAAAACCCAATCCATTACTGGTGAGAAGTAACTCAAAATACTAGGGGAGACTAACACATACATAAAGTAAGATAAAGGATGTTTTAAATGTAGCCTGTGCAGAGCATAGTTACCTGGAAGCTGTGGTGCCACCACCCCAATGTGCGTTTTGGCAACCGTGCCTTCTTCTGTACCTCGTATGAAAAAAGGCATGGCTTTATGAAACAACGCACATGGACTGATATGCGAGACTGTGTGCCAAAATTTTCAGCAAATGCCTTGTTCATAGTAAGCCAATTACTTGGTAATGTAAACTTGGCATAGGCAGTCTAAAAATGATGCATATTTTTATTTACCAAGCATGTAATAAATTTAAGTAGTTTTGAGATTTTCTTATCTAATTTTACACTTTCTAAAATTAGATAATTTTGATAAATCTCTCACAATTTGATTTTTGAATGTAGTATGTATGTTACTGTAAGCACACAGCTATGAAATTATCTAAGCTTATTTTCCAGGAGACAAACAGGACAGATGTCAAGCCAGGGGCTAAAAATTCTATTCTTTATCCCCTAATGAATAAACTTAAATAACGAAAAATTATTGATTATTCCAAAGGAAAGATGATGGAGATTTCAAGCCAGTGTTGTTAAAATGGAGCATGCTATTCAAATGGCATGGCACAAATTGATACTCAAGGCATGTTGGTCTAGTGTGGTATTGGTGTTATCCATCATTCTCTAGAAAAAGACCACAAACATTTGCCCCATATGGCTTCCCTGAAGGATATTGTCATTGTTGGAAAATTCCTGTGTATATCACAAGAATCTGACACTTTTATCACACATATTGGATATGCTGGCCCACCCACGCATGTCAAATCACACCACCAAGCTATGAGAACATTATGAACGGCTTTTTTTTTCTTCTGCTGTAGGAAAAATGTCTGCTCTTATCATAAAAAGGGTTTTTAAAATGCTTTATATTTAATGGAAAATGTTTAAGTGGTACTGAAACAGGTTATTCATTATTACAAAGTCATTTTCAGCTTAAACATAGCCAAAAATAGAATTCTTGTGACTAACAATATTTGAATTCTGTAATTTAAGATGAAAAATGTTGTCAAATAATAGGTTTAACGATAAAATGAGTATGTATATTTGTGCTTATATATATATATATTATTGTTATTATTATTATTATTTATTTATATAGCGCCATTAATTCCATGGTGCTGTACATGAGAAGGGGGTTACATACAAAGTTATAGATATCGTTAACAGTAAACAAATTTACAATAACAGACTGGTACAGAGGGGAGGGGACCCTGTTCTTGCGGACTTACATTCTACGGGATAGTGGGGAAGAGACAGAAGGTCGGGGGTGCAGCAGCTCTGGTGGTGATGAGGCGGCAGCTCAGGCGGTGGTGAGGCGGAAGAATGGTCATTGCAGGCTGTACGCTTTCCTGAAAAGATGGGTTTTCAGGTTCCGTTTGAAGGATCCCAGGGTGGTGGATAATCGGACGTGTTGAGGCATGGCATTCCAGAGGATAGGAGAAATTCGGGAGAAATCTTGGAGGCGGTTGTGTGAGGAATGAATAAGTGTGGAGGAGAGTAGGAGGTATTGAGAGGATTACGCGAGGGAATATATTGGGAAATTAGTTCAGAGATATAGGGAGGGGAAAGGTTGTGGATGGCTTTGTAGGTCAGTGTTAGTAGTTTGAGCTGGATTCGCTGGGGAATTGGGAGCCAATGGAGGGATTTGCAGAGGGGGGAGACAGGGGAGTAGCGAGGAGAGACGTGGATTAGTTGGGCAGCAGAATTGAGGACAGACTGGAGTGGTGCAAAAGAGATAGCAGGGAGGCCACAGAGGAGAGTGTTGCAGTAGTCAAGGCGGGAGATGATGAGGGCATATACAAGAGTTTTAGTAGATTGAGGATTGAGGAAGGGATGGATTCTGGAAATATTTTTGAGTTGGAGGCGACAGGAGGCGGCAAGCGATTGGATGTGTGGTTTGAAGGACAGGGCAGAGTCGAGAGTTACTCAGAGGCAGCGGATTTCAGGTGCCGGAGAGAGCGTGATGCCGTTTACCATAATAGGTCAGATAGGGAAGATACGTGAGATAGAGGAAAGATAATGAGTTCAGTTTTGTCTTCGTTGAGTTTTAGGAAGCGAGAGGTGAAAAAGGAGGATATGGCTGATAGACACTCGGGGATTTTGGACAGCAGAGAGGTGACATTTGGGCCAGAGAGGTAGATCTGAGTGCCATCTGTATACAGGTGGTACTGGAAGCCATGGGACTTTATGAGTTGTCCTAGGCAAAGAGTATAGATGGAAAAAAGTAGGGGCCCCAGGACAGAGCCTTGGGGGACTCCAACAGAGAGGGGGCGGGATGAGGAGGTAGTATGGGAGTGGGAAGCGCTGAATGTGCGGTCAGAAAGGTATGAGGAAATCCAGGACAGGGCAAGGTCTTTGATGCCAAGGGAAGAAAGAGTCTGCAGCAGTAAGTAGTGGTCAACTGTGTCTAAGACAAGTCAAGAAGGAGGAGGATGGAGAACTGTCTGTTAGCTTTGGCTGTAAGTCATTAGTAATTTTGGTCAGGGCAGTTTCAGTGGAGTGGTGGGGGCGGAAGCCAGATTAGAGGATGTCAAGGAGGGAGTTAGATGAGAGGTGGGAGGAAAGTTGAGCATGGACATGCTGTTCAAGGAGTTTGGAAGCAAAGGCAAGCAGTGATATGGGGCGATAGCTGGGCATAGCAGTTGGGTCAAGGTTTGATTTTTTGAGGATGGGTGTTATGGTGGCATGTTTGAAGGCAGAGGGGAAGGTACCAGAAGATAGGGATAGGTTGAAGAGATGGGTTAGTGCCAGAATGATCATGTTAGTGAGGTTGGGGAGCAGGTGGGAAGGGATGGGGTCAAGTGCACAGGTGGTGAGGCATGATTTGGAAAGGAGATGAGTAAGCTCTCCTTCAGTGATGTTGGAAAGGGAGGTTATTAAGGAAGGGCAGAGGACTGGTATGTGAAGCAGTTGGGGTGGTGGAACTATAAAGGTTTGCCTTGTTTGGTCGATCTTCTTTTTGAAGTAGGTGGCAAAGTCCTCAGCAGAGATGAGGGGAGTTGGAGGTGTCAGTGGTGGGCGGAGGACAGAGTTGAATGTGCTGAACAGTTGTTTTGGGTTGTGGGATAATGAAGATACAAGGTTTGTGAAATAGGTCTGTTTAGCAGAGATGAGGGCTGATTTAAAGGCAAGTGTAGCTTGTTTGAAATCAGTGAAGTCGTCTGGCAGGCGTGTTTTCTTCCAATGCAGCTCCCCGACCCTGGATGCTTGTCGAAGTTTTTTGGTGAGGTTGTTGTGCTAGGGTTGCCTATTGGTTTGTCACATTTTGCCATGCATGAGAGGAGCAACTGAGTCTATGGCTGATGTGAGGGTGGCGTTGTAGGAAGCGGTGGCACTATCTGTGTTGTGGAGTGAAGATATGGAGGACAGAGGTAGAAGAGAATCTGAGAGTCTGTGGATGTCTTGGTGTGCGAGGTTTCTGCGAGGATGTGCTAGTGGTTGGACATGGGGGGGGCAGGTGAGAAGGACAAAGATGAGAAGGTGAGTAGATGGTGGTCAGATAGGGGGAAGGGAGAGGTTATGAGATTAGATAGGGAAAAGAGGCGGGTGAAGATGAGGTCTAATGTATGTCCATCTGTGTGGGCGGCTGTGGAGGACCACTGAGTAAGTCCAAAAGATGAAGTAAGTGACAGGAGTTTGGAGGTTGCTGGCTGGTGGGTGTCAATGGGGATGTTGAAGTCCCATATGATGATGGTGGGGATGTCAGCAGAGAGAAAGTGGAGGAGCCAGGTGGAGAATTGGTCGATGAAGGCAGTGGCTGAGCCCGGTGGTCAGTATATGACAGCCATTTGGAGATTAGAGGAAGAGTAAATATGGACAGAGTGAACCTCGAAAGAAGGGAGGATAAGGGAGGGTGGGGGTTGTATAGGGTTGAAGGAGCAGTTTTTAGAAAGGAGGAAACCCACTCCTCCACCTTGTCTGTTGCCAGGGCGAGGAGTGTGGGTAAAGTGGAGGCCGCCACAACTCAGTGTGGCCTGGGAGGCCATGTCAGGGGGTGTCAGCCTGGTCTCAGTGGGGGCCAGGAAGAAAAGGTTGTGGTAGGCAAAGAGGTTGTGGATCACATGGAGCTTGTTGCAGATGGAGCAAGCATTCCAAAGTGCTCCAGAAAGAGGGTGCGGAAGGGAGGGGGTCAGTGGTACAGGTTTTAAGTGTGAGGGATTGCGATAGTTTCTCTTAGTGTGAGAAAGATAGGGGTGAGGATTAGTGGGATGTATGAGGCAGGGGCGCAAGGATAGGGGGATATGTCACCAACAGTGAGAAGAAGCAGAGAAAGGGAAAGCAGGTGGGTGAAGGAGAGTAATCATCTTGTATTTTAGTAGGAGAGGTCTGAGGTTAAGGAGCATGTCTGCAGACAAAGCGAGGTGGAGGGGTAAGAGAGAGTGGGAGATAGTTATTTGGTTTGAGGGTGCAGGGGTTTGGGGATAGCGAAGGAGAGTGAAGACTAGTGGAGCAAAAACGGTAATGGCAAATGTGAGCATGGTTAAAGAGCAGGGGAAAAAACAAGTAAAGTAAGAAAGCAGTGGTTAGTCTTACCATCTGACCGATTTCTGGATTATTTCTGGTATATTTCTCATGTATCACTTTAAAGATGTCACTTCAAATGATGTCACATCTGACCAAGGTCATATCTGACCTGCTCTGTTCAACTTATAGCATTCACATATATACATATATACCATACATATATATACATATATATATATTCCAGAAAACAGGTTTATTAATCTATAAAAAATCTAAAAGAACATTCACTGTATCCAAAATTTTCTTCCCTCCATATACCGTATATACTCGTGTATAAGTCAACCCGAGTATAAGCCGAGGCCCCTAATTTTGCCACAAAAAACTGGGAAACTTATTGACTCGACTATAAGCCGGGTATGCATTGTCCCCGCATCCCCATCCTGTTATGTATGGCCTCCTCATCCCTGTCCTTGTCTGCATAGCTCCTCGTCTCTATCCTGGTATGCATGGCTCCTCATCCCTATACTTGTATGCATGGCTCCTTATCCACATCCCTGTTTGCATGACTCTTCATCCCTGTCCTGGTATGCATGGCTCTTCATCCCTATCCTTGTATACATGGCTCCACTTCTCTATCCTTATATGCATGGCCCCCATGAGAAAAGGATTAAAAAAAATCCTCCTACTTACCTTCCCGGCGTGCCCTCGCAGCATCTTGTTCCGGTGCCAGCAGTTCCTGCTGCCACCTGATCATGTGTGCCCGCCTATTAAGGTAATGAATATTCACCTCACTACACCCCACGGGACACGAGATTGGCTGGCCACAGGAGCTGCTGGAAGCCGGATCAAGATGCTGCTAGGGCAAGCAGGGAAGGTAAGTAGGAGGGTTTTTTTTACAGCTGCTGGAAGCCGGCGGCTGCTGCTGTAACTGTGCGCGCTATAAGAGAAATGAATATTCATTGCCAATGCAGTGAATATTCATTTCTCTTTAGCAGTGGGCACAGTTACAGTCAAAGCTGTCAGCTTCTGCCTCCTGTGACCAGCTGCTCCACTGCTTCCCCTCCTTCCCTCATTTTGGAGGGTGTTTTGCAAGAGATTGGGAATTAACCTGACCTTCTCTGCCTACCATCCTAAGACCAACGGTCAGACGGCGAGGACCAGTCAGTCACTGGAACAGTTTTTGCGGTGTCTTGCCACATCCCAGCAGGATAATTGGTGTTCCTCGTTGCCAGTGGCTGAGTTTGCAGCTAATAATCAGGTTAGTCAGTCCACTGGCACCTCTCCGTTTTTTTGTAACTATTGTTTTCACCCCCATTTTGGTGAATTTTTCAGGCTGGTTTCCGGGTGTTCAGGGGCTGATTAGTCAGTTCAATGGTTGGGGGAGGTTTGGAGCGAGGTCCAGAAGAACATTGTGGTAGCTCAGGGCAAACAGAAACATTATGCTGATAAACGATGATCTGTAGGACCTAAGTATCTGGAAGGAGACAAAGTGTGGTTGTCTACCAAGAACATACATCTGAAACTTCCTTCCATTAACTGGGTCCCAAGTTTTTTGGTCCTTACAAGATCATTGGGTTGTCAACCCTGTTGCCTTTCGTTTATGCTTACCTTCGTCGCTTCATATCCCCAATGTGTTCCATAAGTCCCTTCTTAAATAATTTGTACCTTCCTCTGCTGGGCCTCCACCCCCTCCGCCTCCTGTTTCTGTGGATAGACAAGCTGAATATGAAGTGTAACTTATTCTTGATTCTCGGTTGGTTTGTAATTTGCTTCAGTACTTGGTACATTGGAGGGGTTACAGTGCTGAGGATTGATCTTGGGTCCTGGCGTGATCAGTCCATGTTGATCAGTTGGTTCAGGCTTTTCATGCACGTTATCCTGGGAAACCTGGGGGTCCGGTGCCCACCCATTGAGAGGAGGGTACTGTCATGATACAGACTGGGTTTTGGGTCTTGTCAATCCTTTCCCGGTCTGGTCATGTCAGGGGTTAGCTTTCTCTGCCTCGTTCCGGTGTCGGGTCTGCTATTTCTCTGCACTGCATCCTGCAGGTAGTGCCAGCTATATTTCCTGCCTACGGCACGTGTAACTGGCTCAGGTGAAACCCTCATTTGTCCTGCTGTTTTTAGCTGACATTGCCCATGTCTGTGCACTCCTCTCCTACCCCTCCCTACTTTGTGTGTCCCTGTGTGTTTGGATTCCCCAGTTCTTGACTCTGCTTTGGATCTGACCTGATTCTGTCTCTCCCTTCTGGTACTTCTGTCACGGACTGGTAATGACCTTTTGGCGCTCCTCTGACTCTGTGTTTGGGATTTCCCTTGGTACTATACTACTCTCTGGTATCGACCCAGCTTGTCTGACAATTCTGCTGCCAGGCTCACTGCAGTTCTGCTGGTCTGCCCTGAGCAGGATTTCAGCCCTCTCTCCTCTCTGCTGCCATCAAGTGGAGTTTGCGTTACTCTGCATTTATCTTCAGTGCTGCAGCGTGACAGCAATGATACCAAATATGTGTACTTTTTCGGTTTTTACATAAATATATGCATTTATTGGTTTACTATTTTTTCTTCTTTTTTTCTTTATTTTGCGATTTTTTTTAACAAGTTTTAAAACTTTTTTTTAGTTTTCTTTTACTCCTTTACTTAGTCACTCTATGGAACTTCATTTTTTATTTCTCTGATCACTGGCCTCATGCTCTGCAATACACAAGTATTGCATTGTATGAGACCTAACAGTTTTACACAGGCAGATCACTTGTTAGACTCTGTTGCTGGCTGAGTCTAAGAAGCCACTGTAGCAGGCAGACCCAGAAGTTATCACGCGACCTCCGGCAGCCGGGACAATGTGGGATCCCCTGTGTGCGAATGCGGCATCTAGAAGATAGCAAAGGGTTAATATCATTGAGACCTGATCCAATCTGGTCCCGATGATGTCACATGTCAGAGCTACCATTCTGCTCAGGAATCACAATGCTTGCAGAACCCTAGGGTCCTGAGCGCTGTGAGACCACAACCGATCATAAACATTGGCGCTGCACAGAGCCCAGTAAGCGCTGACGTTTATCTACAGTGGGCAATCTCGAAGCAGTTAAAAAGACCATTAATGAAAAAAAGGCATTTAGAATAAATATGATGGGTAAGCTTCTGCACTTAAAAACTAAAGAGCTCAATAGAGTCTGTAAAATAATAATATCAATCAAATCATATAAAATAGAAAATGAATTGCAGCTAGCCAAAGAAAACAAGACAAATCCCAAGAAATTCTTTAAATATATACAGTGCCTTGCGAAAGTATTCGGCCCCCTGGAACTTTTCAACCTTTTCCCACATATTTCCCACATATTTTTGGTGAAGATTCAACAAGTGGGACACAACTGTGAAGTTGAACGAAATGCATTGGTTATTTTATATTTTTTTTGGAAATATAAAAACTGAAAAGTGGGGCGTGCAATATTATTTGGCCCCCTTACTTTCAGTGCAGCAAACTCACTCCAGAAGTTCATTGTGGATCTCTGAATGATCCTATGTTGTCCTAAATGACTAATGATGATAAATATAATCCACCTGTGTGTAATCAATTCTCCATATAAATGCACCTGCTCTGTGATAGTCTCAGGGTTTTGTTTGAAGCACAGATGGCATTATGAAGACCAAGGAACACAACAGGCAGGTCCGTGATACTGTTGTGGAGAAGTTTGAAGCCAGATTTGGATACAAAATGATTTCCAAAACTTTTAACATCCCAAGGAGCACTGTGCAAGCGATCATATTGAAATTGAAGGAGTATCATACCACTGCAAATCTACCAAGAAAGACCCAGCTGTCCCTCTAAACTTTCATCTCAAACAAGGAGAAGACTGATCAGAGATGCAGCCAAGAGGCACATGATCACTCTGGATGAACTGCAGAGATCTACAGCTGAGGTGGGACAGTCTGTCCATAGGACAACAATCAGTCATATGCTGCACAAATCTGGCCTTTATAGAAGAGTGGCAAGAAGAAATCCATTTCTCAAAGAAATCCATAAAAAGTGTTGTTTAAAGTTTGCAACAAGCCACCTGGGAGACACACCAAACATGTGGAAGAAGGTGCTCGGGTCAGATGAACCCAAAATTGAACTGTTTGGCAACAATGCCAAACAATATGTTTGGCGTAAAGGCATCGCACCTCATTACCCTGAACACACCATCCCCACTGTCAAACATGGTGGTGGCAGCATCATGGTTTGGGCCTGTTTTTCTTCAGCAGGGACAGGGAAGATGGTTAAAATTGACGGGAAAATGGATGGAGCCAAATACAGGACCATTCTTGAAGAAAACCTGTTGGAGTCTGCAAAAGACCTGAGACTGGGACGGAGATTTGTCTTCCAACAAGACAATGATCCCAAACATAAAGCAAAATCTACAATGGAATGATTCACAAATAAACGTATCCAGGTGTTAGAATGGCCAAGTCAAAGTCCAGACCTGAATCCAATCCCAATCCATGATCCCAAACATAAAGCAAAATCTACAATGGAATGATTCACAAATAAACGTATCCAGGTGTTAGAATGGCCAAGTCAAAGTCCAGACCTGAATCCAATCGAGAATCTGTGGAAAGAGCTGAAAACTGCTGTTCACAAACGATATCCATCCAACCTCACTGAGCTCGAGCTGTTTGCCAAGGAAGAATGGACAAGAATTTCAGTCTCTCGATGTACAAAACTGATAGAGACGTACCCCAAGCGACTTGCAGCTGTAATCACAGCAAAAGGTGGCGCAACAAAGTATTAAGTTAAAGGGGCCGAATAATATTACACACCCCACTTTTCAGTTTTTTGAATTTCCACAAAAATTTAAAATAACCAATAAATTTCATTCAACTTCACAATTGTGTCCCACTTGTTGTTGATTCTTCACCAAAAATTTACATTTGGTATCTTTATGTTTGAAGCATGATATGTGGGAAAAGGTTGAAAAGTTCCAGGGGGCGGAATACTTTCGCAAGGCACTGTAAATGCAAAAAATACTTTACCTGCACAGGTTGGTCCCCTTAATATTAAGAATGGGAATCTAGAGAAGGCAAAATTACGAAAAGGGTTTTGAGAATAAGGCTGGAGTCACACTGCCGAATTTCTCACGTGATAATCGCATTGCATAGAACGGATTGGCCGGCACCTCTCTTGACCTGAGCAAGACAGCGTGATGGATTACTATGCAGCTGTCAAGCTCAGGTCAGGAGAGATGCCGGCCAGGGCAAGTTTTACGATCCGATTCTCGGACGAAAAATACGCCAGTGTGTCTTTGCCCTTATGGAAATTTTGGTTTTCAGTGTTTTCTCATTTGATGTTTTTAAATCTTTTAGTAGGATGTTTTATTGGTTATTGAAGTACAATTATAAGCATTTTGTGAGTTTTTAAACTTTTTTTGATAAATACATCAAGTTTATACAAAGACTCAACATTTACAGTGTTGGCCCTTATTTTACAAGACTTCTGCAGTTTGCTCTTGAAGATGGATAGCAGCTTTTGGGCCAAAGATTTACTGATGACCGCCCATTCTTGTCTAATCGGTGCTTTTAGTTTGTTACTATTTCTACGTTTTCATTTGTCCACTCGCTTTTTGAGAATTGACCACAGGTTCTCAAGAGAATTATGATCTGGGGAGTTTACTGGCAATGGACCAAAAATGTCAATGTTTTGTTCTCTTAGCTACTAAGTTATTAATTTTGCTTTAAGACATGGTCTCCATTGTGTTAGAAAAAGCAATGTTCATCACCCAAAATGATCATAGGGAAAAATTGTTCCAAAGGGCAATTTACAGGTTGGTTTAAAAAAAAGAACAGGAAGCGCAAGTCTAAAAGAGCAACCGTGACAATTGCAATATTTCTACTTTTTTAATACATCTCTTGATACAAAAAAAGTAAAATAAATTACATTAAAAAAAAATTAATATAAAAAGCAGAGAAAGGGAATCCCTACACTTGTTATGTCAGTAAGGAAGTGACATGGAATCAACTCCGTTTGTGCTTTTTTTCTAAAATGTGTTCTTCATTTCAAATGGGCACAGCAACTTTATCTACATCATGGCCTCTTCGATCAGTTTATCCGTGAGACACTGGGAATTATAACAACATAAATTAATATTAAAGTCCTGTTAAACAGCTTAAATGCAATTGAGTTATTGGCCAAGCTTAGCACTTTTACATGTAGGCTACTTCAAAATATTTACGTGACATGAAGTGGATGACAATCAATTTGCATAGTTTTCACCATGAAGTAGTCAATAGAAGCAATGATCGCTTCTGGATGACAAGATGACAACTTTCCAAATCGGTTGTCATCCAAATTCCTAAAACAAAAAACATATACAACTTGGAATTAACTCAAATAAATTCTTACCAACATTTTGGGGAAGTAAAATATTTTTGAGCTCCCGAAATGATCTTGCATAATCCTATCTACTGCTGACCTGATTTTCTATGGGGGAACCCCTCTCCTTTCATAGCAGGAACCGAGGAAAAGCCCGATTGCCATACTTTATACAATGTAATATTAACTTTGGAAGTAAATTGAAAATTATGGATCTGTATATTAAAGGTAAATAGTTTTCCTTGACAGGAAATGTGGGAATCAACCTTAGCACAAATCTTAAATTAACTCTGCAGTCGTGAAGTTAGCTAAAGAGACACTGCGGAGAGGTTAGGGCATCCATTCATAAGTTAAGCTGACGTATGAGTCACGATCCGCTCTCAGCAAGCGCTTCAGCTGTGTCAGTCACAGGCATCGCTGTAAGTCATCCCGCCGCCGCTACTGCCCTGTTCCTGAGAGGGATACATGTCTTTGCTGTAACCTCATCTGTGGCTGGTTCAGAGTTCAGTCATTGTACAGTATGGCAGAGAGATGGGAGTAAACAAAGCAGTCTGATTAAAGGTCTCAAGTCTCTCTTGTACGTGTGCAGACAATGATGAGAAGCGATGGCACCGGCCCAGAGAAGCAATTAGTATTTATCTCTAAACTGCACATGACAAATAGGCCCAGCAGGAACACCACAGTTCTGGAAAGAGAAGAAAAAAAAATAGGATCTACAGTATGTGAATTTAAACACATTTACCTAAAATGGCTAAGTAAAAAAACAAGGGTTATAGCGACAGGTGTTGCACAGGTTGCAGTTGCATCTTGGCCCATGTGCACAAAAGGATCTCTAAAGGGTTGTCCGGGCACACCATATTATTGATTTTATCAGGATAGGTCATCAAAATCAAATCCTGTAGAATGTAAGCCGGCAAGGGCTGTGTCCTCTTCCCTTTGTACCAGTCTACCATTAACAGTTTGTCTAATGTAAGTGATATTTGTATTTTGTATGTAGCCCCTTATCATGTACAACACAAGGGAATAAATGGTGCTATATAAATAAATGATAATAATAATTGGTGAGGATCCCTCAACCAGATCCACTACTGATCAGCTGTAAACTGCTCTGGTTATAAATACGTGGTGCTGAGCTGCATAAAACTCCATACAATTTGTAATATCTTCAACAGCTGCAACTGCTACATAGTAAATTTGAAGCTGAGAAACTGAAGATACAGATTAGATATTAGAATCAACTTTTTGACAGTGAGGATGATCACTGAGTGGAACAGGCTGCCATGAGAGGTGGTGAGTAGGGATGGGCGAACCCGACCTGTAAAGTTTGGGATCGTACTGAACACATAGTGTTCGGTCACAAGGTCCCTAACATGGGTTTCCATGGGAAATCCGTGTTACAGTTTGGAGCCAGTTTGGGTTTGGATCCAGGGCCATTCTAATTATACTTACCTGTCCAGCGACATGTCCTCTTGTCCAGCGACGAGTCCTCCCATCCCGCTGCCTCCCATTCACATTTGCTTCCGGGACCGCTCACTAACTGCTGGCAGAATTCACTGCACTCGGCAGTATTCAGCTTTTTCCGGCAGTGTTCGTGCAGTGACATCACGACACGAATACTGTCTGAAAAAGCTGAAGACTGCCAAGTGCTGTGAATACTGCCGGCAGTTAATGAGCCGTCCCGGAAGCAGATGAGGCTGGGAGACAGCGGGATGGGAGGACACTTCTCTGGACGGGAGGACATGTCGCTGGATAGGTAAGTATAATTAGAATGGCCCATAAGTTCAAGTTTGGACACAATTTTGCGTCATCTCCGGACCCGAACTCGAACTTTACAAAAAACTCGGGCAAATCCGCCAATCCCAAACATCGAGGGGTTCACCCATCACTAGTGGCGAGTTCTGCTTCAATGGAAGTCTTTAAACAAAGGCTGGACAGACATCTGTCTGAGATAGTTTAGTGAATTCTGCATTGAGCGGGGGTTGGACATGATGACTCTAGAGGTCCCTTCTATCTCCAATATTCTATGATTACATGGAGTTGTGCTCTGCAGCTCCATTCCATGTGTTTACATCCAGATGCTGTTGGAGAAAATATCAACTGAATAGTGAGGGTGCTGGAAGTCAGACCCCCACCAAACTCATATAGATGAGGATAGGTCATCAACATGGTTTCACCAAAGAATATCTTAAAGCTCTAAAGCCATATAAAACATTCAGCACATGGTAGGTCTCGGGCCTAATTACAGGTTTCTCAATGGGAAACTTCTAGTTCCACAGCTAATAAAATCCCTCAAAGAACCATGACTGATCCAGCTACATACAGAAACTGTGCTAGGCCTGGTTTCCATCACATTTTTTCTACAGTTTATATAGTGTGAAAGCTTCAGACAAATACCCACAGAGATAATCTTTGACTAGAGCATCTTGAAATGTGCTAGATTTTACAATGGTTTGTGCCATTTGATACTTGTCAAAAGGAAATAATCATATTTCATACTGTATATATACCATGATTAAGGCTCTATGCTGAAACGCGTAGGTCTGTACTGTGTCATATTTCTTTTTGGTGTCCAGTTACCTATATTTTTACTCTTGGACTATTAAAAGTTAATTTTTAACGTATCAACGCTTATGAATGATTCTATGCTGGAGGATACTTGTATTTTTCTGCTATTTGATAAATGTGGTGCATCGTTAGGTTATCTGGTCTAAGTTTACACCAAGGAAAAAAAAAGCTTGTTGTTCCAGCGTCCGGGGTCGGCGCATGCGCAGATGGAGATCTCGGCATCAAGATCTCAGGAGATGAGATCTCAGCTCTGAGATCTCATCTCCTGAGATCTTGGTGCCGAGATCTCCATCTGCGCATGCGCAGCCCCCGGTGGCCATTTTCCCAGAGTCCACCGCATAGGAAACCATTGAACTGCGGGGCTCTGGTCTTTCACAAAATGTCAGCAGAGCCCCTGCAGCATCGGGGACACCCCCGCAGCACCACCAGACAACCCTGCGGCGCCGGACACCCCCACAGCACAAGACACTCGCAGCGGCGCATCACAATTCGGATCACCCCCTTATCCCAGCTTTGGCTCACCCCACTCCTGCCTCCTCCAGTAGCGACCCTGGGACCACGCTTCACTGCAGCCACCACCCCTGGTAGTCAACAAGACACATGGATTATAAGAAGCATCACCATTTTATTAAGAAAAAATCCTATTTTCCTCCTCAAAATTTGTGGTGCGTCTTATAATCCGAAAAATATGGTATATATTTATATTTTTATATATTTAAATTTGCTGTAGATTTACATTAATTAAATATAATTCACTTCCGGCACTAACTTGGTTTCGCCAAAGCCTAATCTCATGGGGTTGGGTAATGGTGAGTAGTATATATACATATATATATATATATATATACTGTATATATATATATATATATATATATATATATACTAGTTGAAGAGCCAGGCATTGGGCAAGCATAGAAACTAACTACAGTTATTTATAACAAATTATAATGATAATTATATAAAGCTGAGTGTAGAGCCCCGCCCACTCCGCATAGCCACATTCACTATAATATCCCACATCACCCCATCAGCCAGAGCTACCAGACTACTATCCCTAATATCCCACATCGTCCCGTCAGACAGAGCCACTGGACTACCCCTAATATCCCACATCACCCCATTCTCCAGAGCCACTGGACTACTACATCTAATATCCCACCAGAAGCACGGGACTACTACCCCTAATATCTCACATCATTCCGTCAGCCAGAGCCACCGGACTACTACCACTAATATCCCACATCATCCCATCAGAGCCACAGGACTACTACCCCTAATATCCCACATGATCCCGTCAAAGCCACCGGACTACTACCGCTAATATCCCACATCATCCCATCAGCCAGAGCCACCGGAAGCTACTACTAATATCCCACATCATCCCGCCACAGCCGCTGGACTACTACCACTAATATCCCACGTCATCCAGTCAGAGCCACAGGACTACTACCACTAATATCCACATCATCCCATCAGCCAGAGCCACCAGACTACTACCTCTAATATCCCACATCATCCCGTCAGCCTTGGGTCAGAACCAGAGCGCTGAGTGGAATGGTCCTAACTTCCATACCGGGGGTCCCTATAAGAGAGGCCTGGCATCAGAACCAGAGCGCTGAGTGGATTTGCCCTGATTTCCATACCAATGATCCCTTTAATAGAGGCCTGGGATGAAAATCAGAGCGCTGAGGGATTTACCCTAACTTCCATACCGGAGATCCCTTTAAGAGAGGCCTGGGGTCAGTACCAAAGCGTAGAGTGGATTTGCCCTCACTTCTATACCGGGAATCCCTTTAAGAGGGGCCTGGGGTCAGAATCAGAGTGCAGAGTGGATTTGTCCTCACTTCCATACTGGGGATCTCTTTAAGAGTGGCCTGGGGTCAGAACCAGAGCACTGAGTGGAATTACCCTAACTTCGATACTGGGGATCCCTTTAATAGAATCCTGGGGTCAGAATCAGAGCGCTGAGGGACTTACCCTAACTTCCATACAGAAAATCCCTTTAAGAGAGCCTAGGGTCAGTACCAGAGCATTTGAAGGCAATTGCCCTGACTTCCATACCGGGGATCCCTTTAAGAGAGCCTGGGGTCAGAGCCAGAATGCTGAGTGGAATTGCCCTAATTTCCTTACTGGGGATCCCTTTGCCTGGGGACAGAACTAGAGTGCTGAGTGGATTTTCCCTGACTTACATACCAATGATCTCTTTAAGAGAGGCCTGGGGTCAGTACCAAAGTGCAGAGTGGATTTGCCCTCACTTCTGTACCGGGAACCATTTAAGAGGGGCCTGGGGTCAGAGCCAGAGCGCTTAGTGGAATTGCCCTAACTTCCATACCATTGATCCCTTTAATAGAAGCCTGGGGCCAGAATCGGAGCGCTGAGGGATTTTCCCTAACTTCCATACTGGAGATCCGTTTAAGAGGGAAGATGTGCCTATGGGATGGAGGATGTGTGATGGGTATGTGGGCACAGGAGAGGGGGATTCATTTCTGTCATGTGCTCTCTGCTCCTTTATGGGGGACAGACGATGGTGGGGAGCTTATGGTTCTGGGGATACTAGATTTCTCCCACCCGGTAAGAGTCTGCTGAGTTGATTGCTCATAGCAAACAATCACAGCTCAGCTTCTTTCAAAAAGCGTTGGTGAAATGAAAGATGCTTCGTGATTGGTTGGTGATACATACATACATACATACATACATTCAATTTTATATATATAGATATAAAATATACACTATTTAACATCACCCAGTAAATGGAACAGCTAAGTGCCGAGCAGAGGTGAGAACAATAGTGTGTATATATATATATATATACATATATATATATATAAATCTTTTACCCTCTCATTGCCTGCAGCCATTTTATTAAATTTGAGCAAAGTGCATCATAAAAAAAATTCTGATTCTATTGAATTCACATTTATTTTTACAATCTCAAAGTGAATTTACTTGGAATAAATTCCCTCATCTCCAATTCAGATGGCTGTTATGAATCTTGGACAGGTATCAACAAGTGAGCATTATATTTTTAAATAAGCCCGCAGACACATACACAGATATTACAAGAAAACATTATTACTACAGTCATCTGAAATCCTTGCTTGAAAAAAGAAGTGAATACCGGAGGCCTAATTCAATTTTACTGCAGCTGATGGGCAGGAAAATGAATTGACTTAGCAGGGTTGCGTGAGTTTCAGACCTGAGCTTCTTGCTTTGGAATGTCAACAGTCGAGGGGGGAAGAGACATGTGAGATGTCACAAAGGGGATTTGTAGTGCAGAACTGGCGCACTGAAATTTAAAAGTCTAATTTGCTTGTGCGTTAACCTTGATTTTTTTTTCCTTTTTGTAATATGTGTCAGGTGTTATTTATAGATGTACTGTTAAGGAGCAGGCAATTGTGAAGAGACAGGAAAATGGGCTAGTATTGTATTATCAGAATTACAGTGGTCTTTATTAGTCCTAATGAGAACGTGCCGAAGTAGGGAAAAGATTCATATATAGAAGGTATAGAATTGTAGAGAACACAAGAACGTTACTTTGATCAATCAATTGATAGGCAGTAAAGGCCACATGCATGATGCAATTTTCTCACATACAGTATATGGCATTGTTATACTATTGAGTTAGGAACAAGCGGAAAAATACTATTTTCCTGGCATATGAGCTCTGTCGAGAAAACAGCACTCAGTTGATTCCACTGGAGAGTAATTAGTTATTACTTCCATACGGCACTCATTAATACCTCCGTACAATGGTCAATTCATTTCAATTAATACTGTAATACATTGTTCTATTAATCCTGCTGTCCAGTTAATGCTAAAAAAATGAGCCTGACTATAAGCTGGTACACATGCAAAGTGTAAGAGTATGTTCACACAGTGGCCATTAAAAAGACAAAATCCAAGAGAAGCAAAAAAAAAACTATGTGACCCTATACCCTACAGTAAGTAAGCGCAATTTTGATCAAAAACGCATAAAATTCTCCCCAACACGACAAGGTGTACCCATCAAGATGGTCCTAACCTGTATAGTATTAAAACCTTACAATGTGTCAATGTGAATAAGGGCTGAACAGGATAGAGCCCCAAATGAGACACCCTTCCATGTGAAGCTATACAGATGAAATACTTAGCAAGAAATTATAGCAAAACCAAAGAAATGAGCTGGAGCACAATGGCACAATCTGTTTTGTCTGCTGATCACAGCACCTTCCTCAAGGCATGCCAGTGTTTGGAACCCAACAGGATGAGCAAGAAAAATGGTGCAAGAAGGTGAGACAAGATGGAGTTAGAAGTGTGCCGTGCCCTTTAAGGCCGGAACTTTGGGGGCTGTCACCACTGCTAGCGGGGGAGATTTCCTCTGAGAGGGAGAGGCCATCCGGTCAGACAGCAGGGGGCGCGGGGTACTTAAGGGGGCCTGAGCGCCGGAACGGGGCAAACTTGGCGGGAAGGCGACAGGAGATGGTTAACTCCCTCTCCGCAGCTCTTACTCACGACCCCTTTGTTTCCAAACCTCTGCGTGCTGACTTTGAGATTACTCTTGATGCTATTGACTTACCGTCTGTATCCGTACCACTGAATACCCCTGTTTCACCCAAGATGCCAGAACAACAGCTTAAGGACTACTCCAAAAGGCCGCGGATTGTTGCCGCTAGTGCACGTGCTCGCGACCCGTGCCCGGTGCCATTTCTGGAACATTCATGGAAAGGACTGCTTCCAGTTCCAGCGTACCAAAGACAAAGAGGGCTGAATCATTCGGCACTGTCGGGCGGCAGTGTTACTCATTTCTTTGTAGCAGAGCCAGAGACTTTGTGCATCGTTTGAGATGCCGCCGTGAGATATTCCAGCCTTCCCCCCTGTCGGAACTTCAGCCGATAAGTGTTTCATTTATCTTGTATATTCTTTTGCCATTGCCTTTACCTCCCTGCAAGGAGTATTACTGTTATTGATTGTTTACTAAATGCTTGTTAACAACTTCTCTGTCTCCAGTTGCTCACTGCATCAAACGAACTGTCTTTACAATAGTATGGGCTAGGCAGTTTTTACCATACAAACAAACTAGGCATCAACTTACAGCTGGCAACAGACATTACATTATCTGCCAATGGTACCTGTTACCACAACATCTGTTCCTAAGGGAAAAATTAAATGCGCCAATTTTATTTTCTCATTTCTTCAGATTAAGAATACACTAATCATCCATGACTGTGCCTTCTGAGTTGAAGTTGCAAGAACTTCAATACTTTCCATACCCAAGTTGACTGTTGCAAGAGAAAAGGACATTTGTATGCTGCCTGATGGAGATTTCTGTACTCATTTTCTCCAGCATTCCCATGGACAATGAATGGAGCAGAAGTATAACAAGTGCACATCTGCTCTATTCAAGGCTGGTCTCTGGTACCTGGGTGTCCCAGTAGTCATACCTCTAGGGATCAGTAAGCTATTCAGTATCATCTGGATTGGAGATAACATGCCATTCTGGGAATAATCCTTCATGTCACGTTTATACGACAAGTTTTTCAGGAGAAGCAATCCACAGATTACAATGTTTTTCAGTGACACAACGCAAACTGTACACTGCTGCCACCCGTGTGCTCTCCGTGATTTTCATTGACCGATAGACTTGTATGGCCATTCTGATCCATGTCGTTGATAAATTCAAACATGTCTTCATGAAATTTACTAATGGTACATGATCCGCCAAGAGCACAGGCATGTGAACAGCTCCATAGACTACAGTAGGTAGCGTGTTCTATCCCTGAAAGTCATACAACACGTGATTTACATATACTGTTGATATATGAAAAAAATAATAAATGACTGTAAAAATTTTAACTTGTTTTTTAAAAAAAAAATTTATTGTTTTATTTTTTGAATTCCATAATTATATCCAGTATTTGCTTTTCTAATCCACATCAGCGTAGACATGTTCAACATCACAAGGTGAGCACGTAAGTCCGAGTCTGTGCCGCTCGGCAGACACTGATGAATCCGCCATCGTATAAAGTTTTAGACCAGTTTCACTCGGCGAGTCTTTCCTCAGCATAAAAGCACTTTGCCTCTCCATGATTAATATCAGGACTTGTGCGAGTTTTCTGTTTGAAATCAATTCCCGCCTGAAGATGTACCTTCCAGTCCTCTGAGCGGTCATTAACCAAGGATGGATTTATGCGAGGAGTCTATGTTTTGTGTGCTGTGGTGCAGATTTGGCACAGCGCAGCCGTATAGTTCGTCTCCTCCATATCTCTACCTTGTTTCCATTTAGGTTTTTAATCCGCTCGATTACAAGCTTCTTATGAACATGTAGAAAGAAGAAAGGGGGTGAAAAAAAATAAAAAAATAACCAGCACGTGCGCAGCCAACAGCACGTTCCTTCGGAGCAGTAAAATCGTACACTAATCTTCGGCAAAAGCTGCGAAGATGACAAGCAAATGACAACATTTATTCAACAAAATAACAGCCTGAAGCATGTATTAAATTTACAGGGAAATCTTGGGAAGTGTAAAAAGGCAGCACAACCCTTATCTCCCAGCCATAAACTCATGAAAGGTACAAAGCCATTAGCCATTTGTTTTGATGAACACGATGACTGTAGATTTCATTTTGCTTTTTTTTTTCTTATTATTTTTCTTTTTTCTTTTTCCGTTTTCTTTTTTTTTTCCAAAGGGTCAGACTTAGCAACAATTATTCCATCTACAAAACAAAGGCTATGAAGGCATTCATGCCAGGTTGTCAGAGGATGGCACATATACCGTATCCTCTGTCAGGGGGATTAAGGACATTTATAACCCACAGACAAAGCTTTTCTCTGCTCCGTGGATTGGGTCAGGTAGCTGAACCTCAGGTAGCGGCCCAATCTTGGGTTTTAGAAGTTAATCCAGAAATTGAAGGAATTTACAGGGTATAAGCAAAAATAATGAGCAGATGAAAGATAGATAAGTTGACTAAGAGTTTCAATTATCAGAAACTGAAAAATTATTCTATATTTAGGTAGGGATTTTCCTGTATAAATTGATTATGCTCCCTTGGCTGATTGAAAAATGCAAAGTTAAAAAGATAACACAATGAAAATGAAGATTTTTTTCTTTTGTTCCTATTCATTTATTTATTCAGTCACTTGGGATTGAGTTTCATAGTCTATTTTTTTTGCTAAGGTGTCAAAAGGTTCAAATAGCCATATAAAATTCTGAAATATTGAGGAGAGTTGTGTGGTGTATAAAATTATTAACCCCTCCATGACTGCTGGCTTACATGTACGTCATCGGCCGTGTCCCTGCCTTTGGTTTGCTCACATCTGTGTATATAAAATCGCTGAGATGCTCAGTCAGAAGAGTTGCCGAGTGTCATGTGTATATCATTCCGTATGTCGTGCGAGTGCTATGCGAAGGTGAGGTTTTTTTTCTCACCTAGCATCCATATGCAATCCCTATGACATGGTTATGCAGTGGGTATGTAATGCGCTTTAACATCATCTTTTACGTACTGTAAAGCTCTATGTAACACAGGCCTTCAAAAAAATATTTTTTGTAATCATCGCAGGTGACTTTTCACTTTTCTGAATCATCATTTTGTCCTAATTTCAAAAATGTATATAGATTTTCTGTAGAATGTATAGTTTCCAAGGAGCAGCAGCATTATTGTAAGGTATAGGAAATATACTGGCGACATTAAGAAAACAGTAATCTACATATCAGAAAAAAAATGCTTCACCTTACAAAACAGTTATATTGAACCAAAATAATTTCACATGCAAAATAGAAGCCAAAATATGAGCAGAAATTAAAGGTGCTTGACATTAGACTGTCGTTGATAGGATTTTTCAGGGTTGTTTCTATATAACATCCAACAGTAATCTGCCATCATTGAGTCATTCCAAAAACCCTGGTAGTCGTTTTCCATCACTTTAATGTCCTGGTGAAACCGTTCACCTTGTTCATCGCTAATATCCCCAAGATTTAGAGGGAAAAAATCTAAATGTGAATACAAAAAGTGCATTTTCAGAGACTTGTGACATCCAAGACATTGGTATTCATTTAGCAGTTCCTCAACACCTTCAACAGATTCTGGAGATTTTTGTTTTCCTGAGAAGTTTTCACAGATCCACTTGATGCTTTTTCCAAGATCTCAATTCCTTATCATTTAGAGTTCCTTCAAACACATCATCACTCATCAGCTCTCTGATCCGAGGACCAACAAATACCCCTTCCTTCAGTTTTCATGGCGAAATGCTGGAGAATTTCTGTGAAATGTACTGGAACCCTTGTGAATTTGTCTTTGCCTTGGCTTTCACAAAGTTTTTAATCAATCCCAACTTTATATGTAGTGGAGGAAGAAAGATTTTTGTTGGAGCAACTAAAGGATTATGCTGAACAATGTCTCTATCTGGAGCATAGATGTTTCTCTGTCCCCAATCACGACAAACACAATGCTCTACTGTATTTCTACTGTCCCATACACACAAGAAGCAACAATATTTTGTGAAACTTCCTTGCATTCCCATTAGCAGACCAATCACTTTCAAATCTCCACAGATATTCCATTGATGATGCTTATATTGTATAGCATCCAAAGCAACTGACAGGTTTTCATAACTTTCCCTTAGATGACATGAGTGAGCAATAGGAAATGATGGTTTCATATTTCCATTGTGAAACAACACTGCTTTCAAACTTCTCTGGGATGAGCCAATAAACAATCACCAATCTGCAACAAAATACTCTTGATTCAGTTCTTCAAAGAGATCATTCACATTGTTACAGTACACCATTGGTCCAACAACTGTGAAAAATTGTGTTAAAGTGTTACTTCTGTTTTGTTAATAACACACTTTGACATCGTCATGAAGAAGATTCTTCTGTTTCAACCTAGATGCAAGAAGTTCAGCTTTATCTGTTGACAATGAAAGGTCTCTGATGTGATCATTTCATTCATGTTGAGTAAAGGGTTCTGGCAGCTCGGCTGCTCCATCAGGTACATACTCATCTTGACTTGAGGTCTCTATGTCTTCGCCAGTAGCTTCAGCTCCATAGTCTTCATATTCTACTTAATTTTCATGCAATCCAGACAACGGTGGTACAGGAACTGGCAAAGTACCATCATGTGGAACTGGCCTAATCGCAGATTCAAGTTCAGGGTAATTAATCTTATGTTTTTTCTTTGTAGAAAAGCCCTTCAGTTTGACAAAACAAAAGCAGCAGTCATCACTATGATTTTTGGGTTCTTTCCAAATCATGGGAACAGCAAATGTCATAGCCACTTTCCTCACATTCAACCAGTCACGAAGACCATTTGAACAACTTGAGAATATCACATGAGGGGCCCAGCTTTTGTCTTGATCACCCAGTGGACACAAAGTACATCTGGTACATCTTTTTAATATCATGAGTGATTGAATGTACTTGGTCTTTTGGTGTAAAAGAACCACACACATAGCAGAATATGTTTCGATGATTGATACACTGTGGGGGCATTTTTCTCCTTTTAATCAGATCAAATAGTAGAGTAAGTTCAGTTCAATGGTGGTGACAAACTAAAAAAAATGCGATGCGCCGACCCACTATATGTAGATATTTGCCCAGAGATGACAGAGGCAGCTTGTATTTAGAGCTGATATTACTGCAGGTGATCTGGTAGATAACTATCTACAGTTGTGAGGTAAACGGGTCAGCCTATTCCTTACAGATGAACATTTGCAGACAGGCAGTTTCTCAGTGAGATATTGGCTGCTTTCAGGTTCTCTCTCTGTGGAGACCCTCACTCAGTTAAACCTCAGTGGCTGAGCTGTTTTCTTCCCTCTGAAGCTACTTGCCCTCCCCGAAATGCATTGAAAATCCTCTCACATTTGTGGCTGTCCGCTGCCTTCTCTTCTATCTCCCTGTGGCAGGGCTCAGATCCCTGTAGAGGCCTGTCTCCTGTCAGAGTCTCACATACCAGTCCTTACTGCTATCATCATCCTTTTTTTGACTGACTCAAATCTTACCGCCTCATAACAGTTAGCTCCTCCCCATAACATGTGACTTTCCGAGAAGCAGTTATTGGTTGACAGCACGGTCAATACTCCTTCCCATAAAGCTCACTAAAACCTTTACTGATGTTGTCCTGTAAGAAAATTCACAATTAAGACCAGCAAATAAATGGAAATAACATAGGAAAAACCACATACATTGAAAATGCAGAAATAATGTAATAACAAATATACTTCTATCTCAGAAACTTTATGTGATCGTTAAAAACTGAGCATATTTTTGGAATCAGCACATCAAACTCCATAAAACAGACATAGTATTTTGGCAGATGATTTTTTTTGTGTTGACCAGTGATAGAATTTAAAGCTAGTGGGCAAAAGTAATGAAGCAATCTTATATAAAGATATAGATAGACAGTTCATAGAAATATATTAGAAATATAATGGAAAGATAAAATATAGAAATATTCGTAGATACGGTAAATAGATACATAGATACAGTAATAGATACAATTGATAGGTAGATGATAGAAAGATATTAGCTATATAATAGATAAATAATAAATAGATAGAAATATAGATACAGTAGATAAATGATAGAAATATAAATAGGATAGATACAATAGATAGATGTCCCGCAGATATACAGTATAATTTCACAACCCCACTACTTATTATAATACATTTTCACCCTTTAGTACCTTTTATGTGTTTAGCCTGGTTTCTAACCTATTAAACTAATAAATAATTTTTAAAAATGATGTGGGCTCCCCGCTATTTCTGATAACCAGCCAAGGTAGAGCAGACAGCTGTGGGCCCATATTATCAGGCTGGGAAGGTCCATGGTTATTGGGACCTTCCCAGCCTAAATGTACAAGCCTGCAGCCAACCAAAGAGTGGCGAGTGACATGAAATGCACTCTTCCCGATCGCCCTAGTGTGGTGCCAATTGGGATTATGTAGTTATAGTTGATGAAAGCTGTGATTTTTCACATTTCACAGCTGGCTTCAAGCTCTGGGGTTAGCAATGGAAAGGTGTCTATCAGACACCCACATTACCAACCCAGTAATCAAAAATAAAAAAAACACACACATAGCTTATTTGAAAAAACACTCATGACACTTTCCTTGGTTTACCAATTTATAAAAAAAAATACAGGCAGGATTACAACAGTCCACTAAATCTGCCATAGGAAATAAAATGAGGAAAACCCTGCTGTAATTAAATAAATAAAAAGCAAAAGTGCATTTAAATACAGTAATTCAGAGTTCTTAGTAATACCATATTTGACCAAATATAGTATAAAAGCCGTCCCACCATAGACAAGGTGACTCTGTGATCGGGGCGGTCCTACACTGTCTAATTTTAAAAACCTTACCATTTGTCAAAGTTGACGTCAGTGCGTGAATAAGGGCAGACAAAAGGACCGGATCCCAACCAGTGGACACCAGTTAGGTGAAGCCTGTAAATACAATTTCCAGCTCAGGAGGCCACACCCCAGCTTGCACGGAATGCAAAAATACAAGAAACAAAAACAAAAATTGAGCTCAGTTTGAGTTGGTTTTTTATACTTTATGGCCAGTGTGAAAATGCGTTTATGTGCTACATGTTTACCAAAAATACAAAAATGAGATCATTCTTGATCTCGGTCTTGATGACAGGGAATGCTGGAGTCAGATGCTTCTGATTCATTATGAGATGCATGACCACACCAGAAATGTTATACATCCACCACCCCCCCATCCCATCGCAGCTCTGCCCATTTTGGCGGTTCTGGGTTCTACTTGTGTGAAAACACCAAAGACAGCTAAATTTAGATGCAACTCCAAGTTTGGCATAAATTTTGTGACATTTCAAAGCTTTTATAGCAGAATTCTGATGTGAAAGTTTTGATGAATCGGGCCCATTGTGTGCACCTGGCCTCAGTCTGGTGGATTCCAAAACAGTATAAAGAGGTAGAATGGTTCCAAACTAAGGGAGTTGTGCGGGCCCCATACGCTGTGATGAATGTTTCATACAGGACATTGCTTGCATCATTTGACACTTTTGTTTATTTTTGGGAGGGTGGGGCTGTGTGATTTCTTAAGGCCCCGTCACACTAAGCGAGATCGCTAGCGATATCGCTTAAGCGTCACCGATTTTGTGACGTAGTAGCGATATTGCTAGCGATATCACTATGTGTGATACCTACCTCTGACCGGCTCTCCCGCTGTCTATCACTGATCGCGCGAGAACATCCTGGGCCGTTTCTCGTCGTCGGTTTCCTGCTGGCGCCGACGAGCGACGCATGGACGCAGGTGGGAGGACGTCAGGATCGCCTCGTCTGACAGGTAAGTAATGACCGCCAACCGCTGCTACATTGCTGTGAGATCTGCCTGTTTGGCAGCTCACTAGCGACCACTTAGCGATGCACCAGCAATCCTGACCGGGTCGTATCGTTGTCGGGATCGCTGGTGCATCGCTAAATGTGACGGTACCCTTATACAATGGGGGCAGTCTTCAGAACCACGGTATCGGCTATGTCAGTTAATTCAGAGCAGCTACAGAGCATTGACAGATTACCATTAGCATTACATTAACCAAGTACCATTTTCTGCCACGTAGCTGCCGGGAAGAAAAAAAAGAGATGTGACCTTGGTAAATATGGTATTTAGTCTGAGAACCTTGCAAAGGCATCAGAAAAGTTTTACTACACACGTCCTGCTATGTTTTATTGGGTAGCTTCTATTCTTAATCAAGTGTCTGGAATTTGTAATATCATTTTTATCTACTGGTAACATTGTGGATCTTATTTTGTGAAAGTCTAAAGACAGGTTGATGTTGTTTTTTTAGCTGTTGCTTACAGCAGAGACAATGTAAACCTGTGATAACTGTAGCATGTTGTCATAAATGTGACATATTTATCCATTTCTGTGCAACATTTTCGAGAATGTGACACTTTAATGCCAAACTCTGAAACGGTTTGAAAAAAACGGAAAAAAAATATGAATTCCGGTAATGTATTACTTTATATTCTCTCTATGCTAATGATCTGTAATAAATGTCACCAGGAATTCTGTGGCCATAGGATTGTATATACATATGGGATCTTGCTTTATCTAGAGGATAATGCGTAAACATTTTATAAGGAAATCTAAGGCATTTGATGAGTATTTGATATTGCAGATTTTCTGCATCTGTTGAAAAGGGTATTCCCATCTTCAAGATCCTATCCCAATATGTAGTAGGTGTAATAATAATAATGTCAGCAAATACCTCCAATTAGAAATGTGGTACAGTTCTTCTGATTTGCTATGTCATTTACCCCATATGCAGGACACTTTATTAGCTTAGGTATCCATGATTATGACCACTAACAACTGTCACTTTATGAGTGGTTTTAACTATGGATACCTAAGCTACTACAATGCCCTGCACATGGGGTAAGCGACATAGCAAATCAGAAGAACTATACTGCATTTCTAATTGGAGGTATTGGCTAATATTATTATTACTACATCTGCTACATATTGGGATAGGATCTTGGAGACAGGATTACCACTTTAAGTAAATTATGCTACATGACGTTTTTCTTTGCGTTTTTGAGTGCGTTTTTTACATACATTTTGATTGTGTTTTTGATGCTTTTCAATTAGTCTCTCATTGATAGGTCATATTTTAAATAAAGCTGCTTTGTTTTTGATATTTCCTGGTATTTGACTTTGTCAAAACTTTATTGACATTGTCATGTGCAGATTACCTATGCTTTTGATGCATTTCTGCCATGGAAGTGCACCAAAAAAGCAATTTTCCATATTTAAAGCAATTCTATGAGGAAAGTCTGCGCAGAAATGCAGTGCTCTCGCATGGGAAATTGACGTGTTACAAATTTTAATCCTACGCCGCTGGTCAGATTACGCTGAGCAAAAAAAGTTCAGTGGGCATCAGATTTCTATAAATTCCATCCACTTTGCTGGAATCATATGTAGAGTTGAGCGAAATAGGTCGGTCAATTTAAAAAATCGCCGACTTTCGCTTAAGTCGGGTTTCATGAAACGAAACCTGACCATAGCGTGAGGTCGGCCATGAGGTCGCCGATCAGAGCGCCAAAGTCATGTTTCAATTGATGCTTCCAGCGCCCTTTTTCAGCCAATGATGGAGGACGCACACTGTGGGCAACACCATGACATAGGCAGCGGTCACCACCATCTTAGAGAAGGGCATTGAAGTGATTGGCTGGCTTTGTGTGGCATCACAGTGGCTATAAAAGGGCGTGCACGCCGACCGCCATCTTACTTCTGCCGATCTTACAATAGGGAGAGGTTACTGCTGCTGATTCTGAACAGGGAGAGCGTTAGGCAGGGAAGAAGAAAAAACTGCTTCTGCTGATAGCGCTTTTCACTGTACAGTTAGTGTGCAGTGAAAGGGGAGGACTTTTTTGTGTGCAGCAGCGCTAGTGGTGATTAAGGCTGCCTTTTAAGGCTACCTGCTAGCTGCATTGCTGTGTGCACACTGCTGTTCAAACTACTTTTTTCAAAGCACTCCAAATTTTATTATTTTGTTCTGGTGAGTTACCGAGCGTTCATTTTTTCACACACCGTCTAGCGGTGTACGCTCCTCACACACTACCGTGTACCGGCTGGTATCATGGATAAATACAAGCTGTGTGTTACTCTGGAAAAAAAAGCTGAGGAGATTTTCCGTTTTTCCAGACCGACACCTTACAGTGCTGTCAGCTTTTCAAACAGTTTAGTATATCTGCTGTTTCATTCGGTCCAAACTATACAGAGTCAGCGTGTGTCACTCTGTATAAACATAGCCAGAGAGTGACAATTTTCCATACAGTCACCGTCTAGCGGTGTACGCTCGTCACACACTACCGGGTACCGGCTGGTTTCAGGGACAAATACAAGCTATCTGTGTGTTACTCTGGAAAAAAAAAGCGAGGAGTTTTTCCATTTTTCCAGACGACACCTTAGAGTGCTGTCCGCTTTTCAAACAGTTTAGTATATCTGCTGTTTCATAACGGTTCAAACTATACAGAGTCAGCGTGTGTCACTCTGTATAAACAAGCCCGAGAGTGACAATTTTCCATAAAGACACTGTCTAGCGGTGTACGCTCCTCACACACTACCATGTACTATCTGTTATCACGGACAAATACAAGCTATCTGTGTGTTTTTCAGGAAAAACAAACAGAGGAGATTTTCCATTTTTCAAGACCTACACATTATTGAGCTGTGCGATTCTCAAACGGTATTGTATATCTGCTGTTCACATTACAGTCACATCTATACAGAGTCAGCGTCTGTGTGTGACACTCCGTAAACACATATACGCAGATTGTTACTTGCACAAAAAATGTATAGAGCTGTACATTTCTGATACAGTACCGCATATCTGCTTATGGTATTACGGTCAAATACATACTGGGTGAGCGTCTGTGACTAATAAAATATATACGTAGATTTAATTTTTTTAATACACCTTACACAGCTGGACGCTCCTCATACAGTACCATCTCTCTGCTGGTATTATGGTTACATTTCCCCAAACATGAGGAAGTATGGTGGAACAGGCCGCATACGTGGGCAGGGGGGCGCGGTTGGTACTGATAGTGGTGGTGCATCGGCTGGTTCTGGCAAAAGCACAATAGCAGCTAAGGCAGGAGGTGTTGAGCCTGCGTCATCCTTTTCTTGGAGTTTGGAAACCGCTTTTAAAGCCGTAGCTTCAGGAACAGGTTTTGGCATACATTGCCGAAACAACCACCAGCTCTATTGCCTCCTCTTCTGAACGTTCCAAAATTTGCAATCACGGAGTCGTCAGTGCAGGGTTCTGGTCAGGAAAAACACCTTTCCTTGTGTCCTTCACCCCCACCAAAAGTGAAGGATGCGGCAGCCGACACTTCAGGTTACTCTATGGAGCTCTTTTCACATAGCATGCCTGGGTTATCCAGTCAAATCCTGAATTCCCCAGTCCAAGATGAATCTGACATGGAGAGCACTGATGCACAGCCACTGCTAGATGATTCTGTTGTTACATTGACCCAGACCATTACATTGCCCTCACAGTGTACTGAGCCAGAATCTGACACTGATGACACTCAGGTGCCCCTTCCCGCATACTATACCACCTTATACGCTGACACAGAGGAAGGTAAAGAGAAAGGTGCAGATGACTTTGAAGAGGAGGTGATGGATGACCCAGTTCTTGATCCGGATTGACATCCATTGGGGGAGGAGGGTGGCGCTGGCAATAGTTCAGATAAGGAGAAGGATCCCCAGCAGACATTGACATCACAGCAGCGTTTATCTGGCAGGCCCGTAGCTGAGCAAAAACGTGGAACAAAAAAAGAGAGTTGCAGGACAGCTTGGCCAGACAGTCAAGTTAGCACAGAGTGCAAGGCCAGAAAATGTATACCATAGTAGGAAGAGTGCAGCGTGGCATTTCTTTGTCCAAAATCCTACTGATGAGGCAAAGGTAACCTGTAAAAAGTGCGGAAGGACCTTTAGCCGAGGTAAACAACTCAGAAATTTGAATACCAGTTGCACGCTTAGACATTTAAACAACATGCACTTGCAAGCGTTCACGGACTACAAAAGCTCAGGTAGCACATGATTAAGCATCTGAGAGTGACTATGGGACTATGTAAATGGAGATTTTAATTGTACACTATAATATATATACTTGCTATCTTGTTATCCAGTACCTTTTTAACAACATTTTTTATTATGGTCAAAACCAGACTGAGTGAGCATCTGAGTGTGACTCCGGAAATATATACCGCGATTTCAAATGTGACCAACACTGTATAGAGCAGTACGCTTCTGATACAGTAACCTTTTTTGCTATTTAGATTCAGGTGTAATCCATAATGAGCCTGTGAACGTCTGTCTGTTACCCCGGAAATATATTTGGAGATTTAAGATTACCCCAACACTGTATACAGCTTTACGCTTGTGTTACATTACCCATTTACAGCTTTTCATATTCTTGTGTAATCCATTCTGGGCCTGAGAGCGTTTGTGTCTGCCTCCTGAAATATATACGGAGATTCAGAATGTTTACACTATACTATATATACCGTGTATCTGGTGATACTGTACCCATTTTCAACTTTTTATTTTATTATGTAATCCATACTGAGCCTGTGAGCGTATGTGTATGACTCATGAAATATATACGGAGATGTACTATTATTCCTAGACTGTCTAGAGCTGTACGCTTCTGATACAGTACAATATATCTGCTGGTATTTTGGGTCTATTTTCCAAAACATGAGGAAGTATGGTGGAAGAGGCCGTGGGCCTGAGGGGCCACCTGGTACTGATGATGGTGGTGGTGCATCTGCTGGTAGTGCCAAAAGCACAATAGCAGCTAAGGCAGGAGGTGTTGAGCCTGCGTCATGGTCTAGCTCCGGAAGGCCTGTAAGGCTCCCTTTTCTGGGAGAAGGTAGACTGCTTTTAAAGCCGGAGCATCAGGAACTTTTTTGGCTTACATTGTTGAAACAGCCTCCAGCTCTATCGCCTATTCTTCTGAAGTTTAAAAAAATGCAAGCACTGAGTTGTCAGTGCAGGCTTCTGGTCAGGAGCAACCCCTTTCCTTGTGTCCTTCACCCACATCAAAAGTGAAGGATGTGGCAGCACACACTTCAGATAACTCCATGGAGCTCTTTTCACATACCATGCCTCAATTCATTAAAAATGGGGCCCATCATATACTGGAGCATTCCAAATGGGGGACATCAGACACTGGAGCTGCATTTTCGGGGCCCATTATACACTGGAGCATTAGAAATGGTGCACATTATATATGGAGCATTATTTGGGCCCATAAGAAACTGGAGCATCATCCATGAGGCCCATCATATACTGGAGCATTCTAAATGGGGCAGATCAGACACTGGAGCAGCATCTATGGGGCCCGTCATATACTGGAACATTCCAAAAGGGGGACATCTGACACTGGAGCATCATCCATGAGGCTCATCATATACTGGTGCTTTCCAAATGGGGCAGATCAGACACTGGAGTAGCATCTATGGGGCACATAATACACTGGAGCATTAGAAATGGGGCCCATTATATATGGAGCATTATTAGAGCCCCTAAGACACTGGAGCATCATCCATGAGGCCCATCATATACTGGAGCATTCCAAATGGGGGACATCAGACACTGGAGCTGCATTTATGGGGCCCATTATACACTGGAGTATTAGAAATGGTGCACATTTTATACGGAGCATTATTTGGGCCCATACGACACTGGAGCATCATCCATGAGGCCTATCATATACTGGAGCATTCCAAATGGGGAACATCTGACACTGGAGCAGCATCTATGGTGCCCATCATATACTGGAGCATTACAAATGGGGTAGATCAGATACTGGAGCAGCATCTATGGGGCACATGATACACTGGAGCATTAGAAATGGGGCCCATTATATGTGGAGCATTATTAGGGCCCAAAAGACACTGGAGCATCATCCATGAGGCCCATCATATACTGGAACATTCCAAATGGGGCAGATCAGACACTGGAGCAGCATCTATGGGACACATGATACACTGGAGCATTAGAAATGGGGCCCATTATATATGGAGCATTACTAGGGCCCATAAGACACTGGAGCATCATACATGAGGCCCATCATATACTGGAGCATTCAAAATGGGGGACATCTGACACTGGAGCATCATCCATGAGGCCCATCATATACTGGAACATTCCAAATTGGGCAGATCTGACACTGGAGCAGCATCTATGGGGCACATAATACACTGGAGCATTAGAAATTGGGCCCATTATATATGGAGCATTATTAGGGCCCATAAGACACTGGAGCATCATCCATGAGGTCCATCATATACTGGAGCATTCCAAATGGGGGACATCAGACACTGGAGCAGCATTTACGGGACCCTTTATACACTGGAGCATTAGAAATGGAGCCCATTATATGTGGAGCATTATTTGGGCCCATAACACACTGGAGTATTGTCCATGGGGACCATCATATACTGTAGCATTATGTGGAGCTCATCATATACTGTATGGAACATTATATGTGGCCAATTATTCTGTATGGAGAAATATATTGGGCTCATTATTGTATATGGCGCACGATGTGTTGGCCATAATACTGTATGGAGTAATATACTGTCCTTTTTTTGAGATATTGTAGAATTTAAAATAGATATCAGTCATGTCATGTAAGCAGTGAAGTATTTGTCATTGTACTATACATATATTTCTGTGCCGTATCGGAGCATGATGAGTTGTGGTATGTGTTAAAGGGGCGCTCTTTGGCCCAGGGCACATGATAACCTGGAGCCAGCTCCATCCCCCCACAACTTTAGCCAAATAACCCCCTGTTTTCAGTGCATAACTATTATTAAGAAGTAAATTAAGGTTGACAAGCTTCAGTAATAAGAAATGATGTTTTTGGCATTGAAAAGGGCACTGTAGGTGTGTTTACTGTCCTCCACTCCCTGCCGACTTTGCTTCCCCATTGACTTGCATTGGGTTTCGTGTTTCAGTCGGCTTCCGACTTTTCCCTATAGTCGGACGATTTCGTTCGACCCAACTTTTGTGGAAGTCGGGTTTCATGAAACCCGACTCGACCCTATAAAAGGAAAAGTTGCTCATCTCTAATCGTAAGGCTTATCATACTGTACACAGCATCAAAAAGCCAGCAAAAACTAATTTCAGGCACAGCGCCTTAGGGTTCCATCAAAGAAAGGTATGCCTTGTCTTGGCCGGTGGGCTCTCATTAATTGGCTTGTTTGCACCAGGTACATTTTGTTTTTTTAAGTTTAATTTTTTTAACAGTAACTCTGTCCAAATGTGATATATTCATTGTTTGCATACATTTTAGCACTTACCGAGGCGGCTGTATTCTTTTGTTTGTATGTTGTGAAGTCGTAGCAGCTTGAACCTGTTCACACTTGTTTTATTCTGTGTGGCGATGCTGATCAGTTTTTTGGTTTTTTTTAAGATTAATGTTACATATTAGACAAAAAGTGCTCTTTGAACTAAGTTAAAGCGAAAAAGATTTCTTTTCTAGGCTTGGTTCCATGGGTTTATAATAATTCCTTGGCTCATTCACAGTATCTTTTTCTATTTTAATAACCTTTCATATATTTTCTTGTGAGTATGATGTTCAATAATTTCTAGTGATTCTGTCATTAGTTCAGCACTTCAAAGTGAAAATTGGATTAAATGTCAGTATAAAGTCATTGGCTTCTTGGCCACCTGCTCAAACTTGCACTGTACCTACTACATTATATCAAATCTGAAAAAAGAAACAAATGAACAAAAAAAAATCTATAAAAGTATAAATTTTATTAATTATTCAAAAAAACACATAAATAACAAGCAAGGTTTAAAAAGAGTGGGAAACCACAAAAAGGCTCCATACCCACAATAGAACCAGTAGAAGGCTGCACAAAATACCTATCCCCAATAATCAAATTGCTATAATGCTAAAGTGCATGATAAATAGAAGAGAAAAGGAAATTCACAAATCATGAATTCCCCCCAAAAAAGGGGAAAAGGAAAAAGCAAACCACAAATAACTACTGAATAGCGTGCAACATGATTTACCTCCTGTGGGTGACGGAGCCAGCCCCAACGCACGTTTCGGCGTTCAGCCTTCTTCTGAGGCCTGATTTATGATTTCCCCTTTCTCTTCTATTTATTGTGCACTTTATGTGTTTTTTTGCATAATTAATAAAATTTAGACTTTTATAAATATGTTTTTGGCTCATTTGTTTATTTTTTTCAGATTTCATTTAATTTATTGGACCAAGTGATATGTTAAGTTTTATGTTTTGGCATATTTTGGGTAAAATTTTGATATAATGCCTGAAGTGTTGACTACAACCTTTCTGCTACCTACTACTGTACAGTATATATCTAGCTTCTGTCAATATTGCAAAATACAGTATGTTGTTTTCACACACAATAAATTGATGTTGTGATTGAGCTGTTTGTCCCCTAGATATTTGGTTATACATGAGCCGGCAAATCAACTATTTAGAAATTGCAGTTATTTCCTATCAATTTACTGAATTGTCACCATAGATCTTCCATCAAACATCATTATTACAAGTGAGCAAATCAAATTCATGTAGATATTTTTGGAAAACATTGCATAAAATGTCTTTCGCCATTTTTTTTGTAATGCAGTAGATTTCATCCGCCGTAGAAGGATCTCATGCTGACTTCTATAGGTGCCATTCTATTGTTCAATTGCAATACGTATAGCTGAAGAAGGTCTAAACTGAGACCGAAACGTCATATAGAGTGGGAAAAATTAGTATTTAATACACTGCCTATTTTGCAAGTTTTCCACCTACAGAGAATGGAGAGGTCTGTAATTTTTTTTAGGTACACTTCAACTGTCAGAGACAGAATTAAAACTAAAAACCAGAATATCACATTGTATGATTTCTAAGAGACCTTCTAGTTTTTCTCGAAGAAGCCCTCCTACTCAGCACTTATTACCTGTATTAATTGCACATGTTTGAACTCATTACCTGGATAAAAGACATCTGTTCACACACTCAATCAATCACAATCCAACCTCTCCACCATGGCCAAGACCAAAGAGCTGTCTAAGGACACCATGGACAAAAATGTAGACCTGCACAAGGCTGGGATGGGCTACCGGACAATAGTTAAGCAGTTTGGTGAGAAGGAAACAACTGTTGGCACAATTATTAGAAAATGGAAGAAACACAAGATGACTGTCAATCTTCCTCAGTCTGGGACTCCATGCAAGAATGCAAGATCTTACCTTGTGAGGTAAGGATGATTCTGAGAAAGATCAGGAAATAACCCAGAACTACACGGGAGGACCTGGTCAATGAACTGAAGAGAGCTGGGACCAGTGTCAAACATTATCATTAGTAACACACTACACTGCAATGGATTAAAATCCTGCAGGGCACGCAATGTACCCCTGTTCACACCAGCACATGCCCAAGCCCATTTGAAGGTTGCCAATCACCATCTGGATGATCCAGAGGAGGCATGGGAGAAGGTCATGTGGTTAGATGAGACCAAAATATATTTTTTTGGTATTAACGCCACTCGCTGTTTTTGGAGGAAAAAGGATGAGTACAACCCCAAGATCATCATGAAGCATGGTGAGGGAAACATCATACTTTGGGGGGTGCTTTTCTGGAAAGAGAACACAACAACTATACTGCTTTGATGGGAAGATGGATGGGGCCATGTATCACAAGATTTTGTCCAACAACTTCCTTCCCTTAGTAAAAGCATTGAAGATGGGTCCTGGCTGGGTCTTCCAGCTTGACAATGAACTGAAACAGACAGCCAGGGCAACTATTGTGAGGCTCTGTTAGAAGCATTTTAAGGTCCTGGAGTGGCCTAGCCAGTCTCCAAACCAGAACCCAATAGAAAATCTTTGGAAACTCAATGTTGCCAGTGACAGCCCAGAAACCTGAAAGATCTAGATAAGATCTGTATGGGGCAGTGGGCCAAAATCCCGGCTGCAGTGTGTACCAACTTGGTCAAGATCTACAGGAAATGTCTGACCTCTGTGATTGCAAACAAAGGTTTCTGTAAAAATATTAAGTTTTTTTTTATTGTATCAAATACTTATTCATGCAATAAAATACAAATTAGATATGTAAAACCATACAATGTGAGTTCAAGTGTACCTACGGTAAGAATTACAGACCTCTCCAGTCTTTGTAGGTTGTAAAAATCGGCAAAATCGGCAGAGTATCAAATACTTATTTTCCACACTGTATGTTCACCGTGTATTGCAAATAAATCATCTTTTTTCTGCATCAATTAAGTACCAAATTCTTCATAGATATTATACAGCGGATTGGGCTCCCACGTGTGCACCTGCTGCCAGGAGTGCAGTGCTCTACTACTAGAGAAGCATCTCATGACCTTGGTGGGCTTTCTAAAAATGTCTTGAAGCTATCACATCATATAGCTTAGTCGATCAGGAGGAAATATAGCCTCCACATAAAAGCAGATACACCAAATCGAGCAGTCTTTTTGTGGTGAATCTGGATAGTGAAAGGATGACACAGATTAGACAGAGATAGAGAAAGAAAGCTCTAAAACACTGAAGAAACTGTACATATAATCTGCGTGTGTGAAGTTTACTGTGCATTGAAATGAGAATAACATAGGCTTAATAGGTAGAGAGAGCACGATAAAGGATTCAGTGTGTCATCCATATTTTTTAGGATGACTAGATGCTTTAGAGTACTTATGATTTTTGGTAAATTGATTTGCCAATAGTCACAATTTACAGCTACAGTAGTTTGTAAAAGTTAGGGCATCCCTGGTCAAAATTACAGTTATTCAGTTAAGCAAGTTGAAAATGAAATGATCTCTAACAGACCTAAATGCTTTGCTATCTTTTTGTAACCTTCTCCTGCTTTGTGGGCCTCCACCATTTTTATTTTCAGAGTGCTAGGCAGCTGCTTAGAAGAACCCATGACTGATGTTTTTAAGCACATGGTTAGGGGAGGATGGGATTTGACAAAGCTGGGAAATTTGCATCACCTGGCCTTTCCTGTTGATGATATTGAATAAGCCATAACAGTACCCGGCTAATTAAGGTCTGAAAACTTAGTCAAAGTTATCTGAGAACATAAATCTACAAGGGTGCCCTAACTTTTACATTGGCCCTCCTGTCTTTTTGTAGTTTTTGAAATTTAAAGGATATATATATATTTGCGGGCTATGTAAATGCTCTATGTCCAGTCCGATGGGTGGTATTTCTTCTTTTCTCCACCCATCCATGGCCGCCGCCAGTGATATTTTCCGGAATTAGAGTAGTTCTCCTCCATATTTTGTGCTTGCGCAAAGCAATCCTGCTTCGCGCATGTGCAGTATGCTTTGCCCAACTGCGGGCAAAGCCGAAAATCATTACTGCACATGCGCAGGTGCACTCTGTCCCGAAACACAGCGAAATACTTCCAGGACATAGTGTACCGGTGCATTGCACAGTAATGATTTTCGGCTTTGCCTGCAGTTGGGCAAAGCATACTGTGCGTGCGAGAGGCAAAATTGTTTTGCGAACGTGCGAAACATGGAGGAGAACTACTCTAATTCTGGAAAATATCACGGATGGCGGCCACGGATGGGGCGGAGAGAAAAAGAAGAAACACCGCCTATCGGACCGGACACCGGGCATTTACATAGCCAGCAAATTTCCGGTGACAGATTCCCTTTAATTGTCAGACTCACTGAGTGAGATGATCCTCTAAGGCCCAGGTCCGGGTGGCACATGGAACCTGGGAGTTGATGCAACACATTGGAGGCTCATGGGCAGCAGGGACTTGGGACACTCAGGAATCTCAGGAGAAGTAAGATGGATGAAATTGAACCCAGCAGGGATTGAAGCAAGTAAAGCACAGTATGCACAGAAGGTGGAAAACATCAAATATAGTGGTCTAGAGACTTAATCCCAAAACACATGTGTCTCCCTATAAAATTCACATGATTTTGCAATTTCAAATGCTGCCAGGTCTGCTCCTCTCTACTACATTCCACAATGCTAATTAGTCATTCCTTTTCACAAATCCTTTTAAAAAACATTCATAATCATAAATACATAAATAATTAAATATAAATGGATTATTTCACTGTGATCGATTATTTTTTTTCCTTTTTGTCAGAAAGCCATTTCCAATGTGCACTTTTGGATGGACACCAAATCAAACATGAATAAAACATACAGACTTTATGCAGGTGGAAAGATCTCAAGAGCCCATTTTAATGAGGCAGCGATGCTAACCGTTGCTATCATGTCTGCATCACTTTGTAGGTACAATAGGAGCCTTGTAGTTGAGCCTGATCTATTATTTCTGGGAAAACAAATGCCACATATATTAATATAGTCACAAAATGTGCAAAGTGGATTTTATACCAAATTGGAACCAATCCAGTAACCCAAGTACCATGATTACAATATATCACGCATCACTTTTAATTTGCTAGACTATAAAAATCAAGTCCGACGCTTTGTACCCATAAAGCTGCCACAAGATCACGGCTTGTTAGTAGATGTGATAGTCCCATTAAAATTGACCCCATATTAAAATGTTAATAGTGGGTAAAGTCAAACAGCAGCCATTTTTGATTTTCAATTAGCCGCCTAGAAGCCTTAAAAGATATATGGAAAATATAAATGGCAGAGCGTAATATTCTGCAACATTGGGGGAGGTATGCTAAACGAAAAGAGCACAAAATTGGAGCATTTGAGGCCAAATTTAGTATCTGTCTCAGGCACCTCTTACACCCATCTATGATAGTTTGCTTAATTTTTATTGGAATGGGGTGGCGGTATTTTTAAAGTTATATTGCTTTTTATTTGTAAAAAAACATTTTTTTATTTTATCTTCGTCTTTTACTATGTAATGAAATACTACAGTACTGCAGATCATAGTAAAAATCACAGTCTCCTATAAGCGCCAGCCATTATTATTATTAAAATTATTATTAAAATTATTATTTATTTAGATATATATATAGCACCATTGATTCCATGGTGCTGTACATGAGAAGGGGTTACATACAAAATACAGATATCACTTACACTAACCAAACTAACAATCACAGACTGATATAGAGGGGAGAGAGGACCCTGCCCTTTCTGGCTTACATTCTACAGGATGGTGGGGAAGGAGACAGTAGGTTGGGGGGTTGCAGCAGTTTCAGTGATGGTGAGGCGGTAGCTCCAGTAGTGGTGAGGAGGCAGCGGGGATCATTGAAGGCTATAAGATTTCCTGAAGAGGTGGGTTTTCAGGTTCCGTCTGAAGGATCCAAGTGTGGTTGATAGCCGGACGTGTTGGGGCAGGGAATTCCAGAGGATGGGGGCTATTCGGGAGAAGTCTTGGGGGCAGTTGGGTGAGGAGCCATAGGTTAGTCTTTATAGGAGTACCATCATGGCAGGCACAGGGACCTTCAGCAGATCCCCAATAGCCATACTAACCCATGAGTACTTCATGGTCATTTGTGGAATGGGTCTCCCCCAGTTCATGCACTTTGAATGCATCTGTCAAGTAATTTTGGGTAAATAAAGTAGTTTATTAGCCTTTGAATTGGTCATCATATGAGATTATTTACTGAGTTTATTGAAACAAGAGTGACCATTTAAGTTCCTTAAATGTGACCTTCTTAAATATACATGCCTGCTTATACCCATTTTGGTATGATTACAAACAGCTATCCACATTTTCATGATATGCTGGTACGTCACAGTTGGGATATACATGTATGGATGGAGTGGGCTCAGGAGCTGAGCTGTGTTACATATCCATAGATGAACGGATGTGTTGCAAAGCTGGCATTGGCTCATTTGGTGCAGATTCTGACTATGAAACATATCACACATATGCCTGTAATAGCAGCGAACAGAGCTAATTCCGATTTTTGGTACTAAATCATGACAATGCCATTGTCAATCAAGCGCATGATTCCGAAAGGTTACTATGGCACCCGGTGATCTAATAAATTTCCCTAGATCTTGTTGAGGAAGGAGATCAATGGATCTCAAGGGTTAACCACTGACAATACTCCTTCACCAAATCTTTTCTCTCCCTACACTCTTCCAGTTCTGTTTTGTATGTGAGTTCTCCATGTGAGGAATCCCACTATTCAGAATTCACCGGTCACACTGTTATTAACAATACTATCAGACGAGAAGCATGGAATTTTTAGGTGACATGTAGTTGTTCGCATTGTAGGTCATGTTATTGTTTGTGAAATCTATGCCCAAAGCCTTAACACTACAAACCCATCTTGCTGGACTTCACAAGTTCTTGCCTCCTCTTAAAGGTCTTTAGGCCTTCTTCTGCGTGGACTTCATTACTCACGTGGAGTCCTTCAAAGGAAAAATTGTTATTTGGATAGTTGTTGACAGATTCAGCAGACAGTGTTTTTTCTTGCTAACTTAATTCCCAACCCTTAAGTAAGTTCTTCATCAAATACTTTGTTCAACTACAAGGTATTCCAGAATATATTGTCTTACTGAGAAGCTCCAAATACTGGAAGGCATTTAGTAATAAGATCAGTATTGAATTGTCCTTTTCATCTGTTTTCGACCCTGAGACCAACGGTCAAACTGAGCTTGCTAATCAGACGCTCAAGCGATATATTTGGTGTCACGTCTCTGATCATCAATCTGAGAGGAGCATTTTCTCTTAGCTAAGAATTCTGTGCTCTTCTGTAATCATCGGTATCTACCTCACTTTGTCTTTTTTTTTTTGGCTTTAGAGATGGATACTCCAGAGGTGGCTTAAATTGTAAATACGATCAATCATATCTGGTCTGAAGTCAGAGAAAATCTGTGGAGAGCAGAGAGTAGAAAGGCCTCTTATGCTAAAGCAAAGTTAACTAGATGGACCAAGCTTTGCTATCAGGGACACGATGTGGCAATCCATTAAAAATATCAAAGTCACTTATGTTAAGCTTTGGTCCAAGTTTATTGATCCATATGAAATCAATTAGGTTATTACTTCAGTAGCCTTCTATTTGAAATGTCCACATTCTTTCCCGAAACCCAATGTGTTGCATATGTCCCTTCTCAATGAGAAACCTTTTTTTGCCCATCATATGAGAACAGCATAATGTATAGTGGCCCACTTTTATCATCAGGAGATTACTGGACGACTAGTAAAACTGCTGCCATATTCAGGAGCTCTGTATAACCCTGCCCCTACCACTGATTGGCAGCTTTCCGCCTATGCAAAGGGTACACAAAAAGCTGCCAATCAGTGTTGTGGGCAGAGTTATATAGCATAGCATACAGAGAACTGGTAAATCTGCAGCAGATAAAAACAGTTATTTTACCAAAACTGCGGCAAGCAGCCCAGTAAGTGATACATCTTTGGAATGAGGGTCTTTGCCCCTATTCTCAGATGGGGTTGTAAAAACCTGATGACAGCTTCTCATTAACCCCTTCACGGCATCTGCCATACATGTGTGGTACAAGACAAAAGAGGGAGTATGGAGTGAGCTCACTAGGTTAGCCTGCCCTATACCCAGCAAATCATGGCTGTGAATTACAGACAGGACCTGCAACTTGTTAAATGCTGCTGTCAAACTCTGACAGCAACATTTAACACATGCAGGCATGAGAACCTGTCATTCTGTGCTCCCAAGGGTGAACCCATGATGTGATCACGGGTTGCCGATGAGTTGGCTTGACAGCCGGAGGTCTGCTCAAGACCTTCATGCTTGTCATTATGGAGCTCCTTTGAAACCCTGCCTGAGGCCAAGCTTCAAAGGTGACCGTAATTTCTGCTCTATGCAGCGATGCTGTAGCATTGTATTATTTAGCACAAACGATCAGACGATCATTGCTTCAACTGTTAAAAACGGTGAAAAGTTAAAAAAAGTTTTAAAAAATATGAAAATAGTTAGGAAAAACAATAAAAGTTCAAGTCACCTCCCTTTTTGCCCATTAGAAATATATATAAAAGCATAATTGTGATAAAAAAAAACCTGTACATGTTTGGTATTGTTGCCATCGTACTGATGCCAGGAGAGTGGTCTAAGCAGCGTATTATACAGTGCTGTGCAAATTAATTGGGACAAAGCATTTTTTTAGGTAAAATCGTAAGTTGGTTACCAGTCAGTGACTCAAACCAGTTTTAACTGCTTTGAAAAGGTGTGAGTGCCTGTTTAAAGCAGTTAAAACTGGTTTGAATCACTAACTGGTAACCAACTTACGATTTTACTTAAAAAAATGCTTTGTCTCAATTCATTTTCATAGCACTGTAATGCAATCAGAGTAATGAAAGTTAAAGTCGCGTAGAGGGAATAAGTAAAAAACATTAAAAAATAGTAAATATTTTTTAAAAATATCACAAAATAAAAATTTTTAAAAAAAAATTATACCAGTAAATACATATATTAATGTAAAAAAAATACACACATATTTGGTATCTCTACATCTAAACCTAAGAAAATGTCACACTAGTTAACTGATTCAGTGAACACCATGGAAAAACTAAATAAAAAACATAGCAAAAACTATGCTTTTTAATCCTACTGCCAAAAACAAAAAGTGGAATAAAAAGCGATTAAAAAGTCAAATGGAAATAAGCATGATAAAGTCTATAAGCAGTAGTCAGGACCATGATCCATGCCGTATTTTGTGACTAAGGGCAGCTATGCCAGAAACGCGTTGGAATCGCTTTCTATTTTTTAACCATGGATATCCCTGTTTTTAATGGATGAAATAAATGGAAATTCCATCATTTAAGTACCGATCCTTTTCCCTGATTCCTAAAAATAAACATGGTATCCCTGAAAACATTGTCTTGTCCCACAAAAAACAAGCTGAAGATAGCTCTGTCAGCCAAGAAATAAAAAAGTTATAGCTCTCAGAATAAAGTGATGCAAAAACAATTTTTTTTGCATAAAACAGTTTTTATTGTTCAAACTGGAAAAACATTGAAAAATGATATAACTGTGGTATCACTGTAATTGTACGGACCCATAGAATGAAGCTGTCTTATCAGTTAAACAGCATAGTGAATGGCATAAAAAAACACACAAAATTACTGAATTGTGTTCTTTCTGCCTCCCAAAAATTCATAGAAAGAGATCAAAAAATGTTATGTGTCTGAAAATCACACCAGTAAAAACGTTAACTCGTCCGGCAAAACACAAGCTCTTACATGACTCTGTGGGTCAAAATATGGAAAAATTATAGCTCTCAAAACATAGCACCAATATGTCTGGTATTGTTGTAAATGCATGGTCCCAGAGAATAAAGATATCTAATTATTTATATTGCAGGAGGAATGCCATAAAATAAAAATAAAATCAATTCTTCACATGCTGCTGATTTGTTCATTCTGCCTCCCAAAGAACACAGTAGGGCTTCGCTCACATTTATCCTGCACTGAGTGCTTAAACCGAGGTTTCCGTGTAAATATGTTATTCAGATGGAACCTCCTATGGAAGATTCCATGTAATCATGCAGATGGAGTCACTTTGGACTCTGTAATATGATTATGCGGTGTCCATAAATGTAAGTGTGCATAAAAGCACAAAGTAGTATAGTAAAGAAATCTTGGCACTTAGAAAGTTGCAGAGAATAATACATAATTTGATAAAGATTGCTTATTAAAAAAGTAAAAGTTTTGGTCCTACATTGTACTTTAGAACTGATTGCTGGACTTTCCAGAAAGGAGCCTTTCCAGAAGCAAAGTGCGTTGCAATATCCAGCGCTATTGTAAACATTATACTTCCTGACACTTAGCCGGCAATCAGTTCTGATGAGAGCTCAATTTAGGACCGAAACGTTAATTTGATACAGGTTGCCTATTAAGCTATCTATTTTTCACTGCAACTTTCTGAGAGCCGAATTTTCTTTACTATATTGCTTATGGGTTTGAACCCTACTTGGGCACCTCTTCACACTTTAGGAGTGCCATATAGCTACCAGCAATGCATAAAATTTTGTTCACCTCTACAAAGAAGGACACAGCTGAACAGAAGCCAGATAAAATACACAGTAACTCTTTATAGTGAGTGGATCCCTCATGGGTTTCATCTGAATCAAGTCATTCAGAGATTTGGATGGAAACCCAGATGTAGGTGATCAGCATAGAACGCCAGATAAAGGTGATCCAAAATGTTATGTAAAATGTTCCCAACAAAAGCTTCAACTCAATCCACTAAAAAATCCCCACTCATGCCCATCATATGTTAATGGAAAATAAGGAGGACTTCCACGTTACTAGTAGTACAACGACTCTGGAAAAACAATATGGCTCATCGCTCCCCAAAAGAAATCCAGTGAATTCTGCATACCCAAATCCTAGTTCTCCCCCTCCTTTATGAGCCCCAGTGTGCCTAAACCAAATTTAGCATCTACATGGTTGGCATTTCTGTGGCAATGAGAACCCCCCTAATTTGCAGGGTCTATGTGTCCAGAAGAATGAGCTGGGCATAATGTACTGGTCACTACAACGGCAGTTTGCAATTTTCACTCAGCAACATCCACTGTTGCCTGTTTCTGGAAAACACACATGGAGCCAAAAATGTCACTGCACCTGTAGATAAATTCCCCCAGAGGATTCATTTTCAAAAAAGGATCACTGAGAGGGTATTCTGCTCTTCCGCTCTGTACATGGGGTCTGCAAACTATTCGATGTTAATTTGTTCTCCAAGAGTCATATAGTGATCCTTCCCTCCTGAGTCTCGCAGTGTGGCTAAGCAGTACTGTAATGGCACAAATGGGGTATTGACACGTTGAGCAGAAATTGTGTAGCAAATTTTGTTGCCAGTTTTACCAATTTTGATATGTGACAATGTAAAATATGGAGCTAAAACAACATTTTTGTGGTAAAAAGGTAATCACTTTTTCTTCACTGCCCAGTGGTATAAAATTCTATGACAAATCCATGGTGTTAATGTTATCACTGAATCCTTAGATGATTCATTGAGATGTGCAGTTTGGAAAATGGGTTCACTTATGGGGGGGTTCTGATGTTCTGACATGTCAGAGGCTCTTCCAGTGGGATATGGCACCTAAAAAACAATACCAGACAAATCTACACTACAAGGTGGCGCTCCTTCCTTCTGAGCTTTCCACAGGGTCTGAAAAGTAGTTTCCAAATACATGTAGAGTATTGACTCAATCAGGTGAAATTGCACAACAAGTTGTTCAGTCCATTTTGGGCTAAAACAACATTTTAGTGGTAAAGATATAATAATTCTTTCTTCACCGTCCAATGAAAGAAAAATCATGTAAGGCATATGTGGTATCAACATGTTCCCTGCACCCCTACATAAATTTTTTGAGAGTTGAAGTTTGTAAAAATGGGGTCACCTATGGGGATTAGATACTTGTGCTGTTCTCAGGGGCTCTGCCAATGTGACATGGCTTCCGCAAACCATTCCAGCAAAAACTGAACTCCAATATGGCGCTCCTTCTGTTCTGAGCATTCCACTTTACCTCAAAAGTAGTTTTTGATCACATATGGGGTATTGGCACACTCAGGAAAAATTGGGTAACAAATTTCATTGTTCATTTTTTCCCTTTTGAAAATTAAAAACTTGGGGCCAAAGCAACAGTTAAGTGGGAAAAATGATAATTTTACATTGACTAAACCCAATGATATACAGCCCTGTGACTCAACTGATGGTTAAAAATGCTCAATACACCCCTAGATGAATTCTTCAAAATATGTAGTTTCTAAACTGAGGTCAATTGTGGGGGATTCTGTTGTTTTGGCATTTCACTGGCTCTTCAAAAATGACATGGCATCTGCATTCTAGTCAAAATGGTGCTCCAGAATTCAATTGGTGCTTGTTCCCTTTCAAGTCCTACCGTGTGCGCAAACAGTAGTTTTCCATCACATATTTGCAATCTGTGTACTCAGGAGAAATCTCATTAAATATTTTGGTGTCCATTTTCACCTGTTAAACTTGTAAAAAGGAAAAATCTGTGGCTAAAGCAAAGTTTTTGCTGGAAAAGTTTATTTTTTAGGTTCATGGCTCTTCGAAGCACCTGTGGGTTCAATGTGCTCACCACACTTCTAGATAAAGGAATTGAGGTATGAAATTTCCAAAATGGGGTCACTGAATTGTAAAGTGATGGGAAATATGGAGACGCAATAACAATAAAATTATTATAAGTGGATCTTTAAAATTCAAATTATCTGACCACCTAATTTTCCTAAAGAATATGGTTTATGGTGAATAAATTTGCAAGCAATCTCAATAATGTAATTGATCGGAAAATACACATGGGGAAAGGAGAAAGAGATGATCACACTGATCATAAGAACTTACACTCTACATGCGAGAGCGAGAGAAATCGATGCTGTCCATAAGAATTTAGAATCTACAGAGGAGAGAGAACCATGTTGACCAAAATAATCTACACTCCACAAGGGAGAGAACACCACGCTAGCCATAAGAGCTGGCACTCTACAGTAAAGAGACAGAAAAGACTCACTGAAAATAAGAGCTAATGCTCTACAGGAAAGAGAGAAGGCCCCACTGACCATAAGAGCTTATACTCTACAGAAGAGAAGAGAGGACCTAGGTCATCATAAGCGCTTACACTCCACAGGAAAGAAAGAGAGAAGACCCTGCTGATCATAAGAACTTACACTCTACAGAAGAGAGAAAGAAAGAACCCTGCAGACCAAAAGAGTCTATACTCTACAGAGGAGAGAAAGAGGACCTTGCTGTCCATAAGAGCTTACAATCTGCAGAAGATAGAGAACCCCACTTATCATAAGAGATTATACTCTACAGAAGAGAGAGAGAGCTAGAGGATGGTGCTGAGAAAAAGACCCCACATTCTGTAGAGGAGAGAGAGAGGACCCTGCTGAACATAAGAGCTAATATTGTACAAGAAAGAGAGATAGAGATGACCCCACTGATCAAAAGAGCTTACACTCTAGCAAAGAGAGAGACTTACACAGTGACTCTGAAGATGGAAAACATCTCGGTTGTACAGATTGTGCTCCATTGAGAACTGCTGATATGGGGAAAATTTGCTTGAAACTACAGATTTTGGGAAGTATTACTTATAATAATAATAATAATAAATGTTATAGCTATAGCGCCGACATATTCCGCAGCACTTTGCATTTCAGAGGGGACTTGTGCAGACAATAGACATTACAGCATAACAATAATCACATAGATTATAACAAATACCAAGAGGAAAGAGGGCCCTGCTCACAAGCTTACAGTCTACGAGGAAAGAGGTAGATACGAAAGGTGGGTGGTAACAGTTGCCCTGATTGTATGGACCAGCCATAATGTTAAGTGTGTAACAGTACAGACGCAGAGGGCTAATGGATGCATAAAGCATGTGGGAACATGATGGGGGAACCTGATTATGGTAAAACTTTTGGCTGTGCCACACAGGGATAGATAAGGTAAATGTGATGAGGCGATAGGCCAGTCTGAATAAATGTGTTTTCAGGGCACGCTTAAAATTGTGAGGATTGGGGACTAATCGTATTGACCTGGGAAGTGCATTCCAAAGAATTGGCGCAGCACGTGTAAAGTCTTGGAGACGGGAGTGGGAGGTTCTGATTATTGAGGATGCTAACCTCAGATCATCAGCTTGAACCTGATCCTCTACAATTGAATATGCTCATCTCTACAATAGTCATTTTTAAGCACTAATGTTGGACTGTGGTAATATAGTGATTTTATTGTGACTTATTCCAAATCTCGACGTATAGTCTATTTAAAAAAGGAATGAATGTGACATTTCCCATTACTGAACCAGCTTTGACTGAATATATAGGAAACTGAAAGTAAAGAAAATTCACACTCAGATCTGGTGATACAGATTCTCAAAATGAATTATTTTTCATGAATTGCAATAACCGTGCGTGTATTTCGTAGGAAATCCTGACCACTCCGCTCACTCTGTAATAGCAGAAAGAGTAAGCAAATAAAGGGTTAAATTGCTGTTTTTTAATGTTCCAGCAAAGAATACAGGGAATTGGCAAGTGTCAACAACTTATGAAGTGTTAATTTGCTCCTGGGTACAATCATTAAGGGATCAGCGAGGTGCCTGCACTCGAAATGGGGAAAACAATTTGCTTTTGATGCATTTGTTAGTAGATTTGCATTGACAGACATTAATACAAGCATTTTCCCCTAGATGCATCGTGTCCGTGATGACCATTGACAGCTACAGGAACCCTTATTTATGACTTGCAAGTTACTAGAATTAAAAAAAGAACAAAAGGCGATGAAGCAGACGCATGAATAATCATCGCTGCAGGAGATACAGAAATGATACTTTGTTACTCTATTGTCAGGCTCTGTTCACATCAGGTTTACGTCCAACATCAAAGTTTTACTTAAGAAGGATCTAACAATGTGAAAAAAATAATCACAAGATATATTTGTTTTTACAATATTTCTTTCTTTGGAATACAGTATTTGCAGTGTACCACATTATTGCACAACATAAAGTAGGTGTACCAAGGTGTACTGGCCTGACATAGGCCAAAGAACTTTCTTTTGGCCTCCGTGAAGTCAGCAGAGTCCTATGAATATGTTATTTGCATACACCAGAAGCTACTTTATACGCTAAAAAATTGTTTGCAGATTTATACTTTAAAAAGATTCAAACCATGGCTCGATGATTCTCCCATGTCAGAGAATCCGTCCGATTATGTTAACGCCACTCAGCTCATACTTAGTCCGAATTTTCATCTTAGTGTGACTCGATTTTTTTTCTTATGAAAGAATCATTTCACAAGTGCGGAAAAGATGGAGAAATTAATGTCTCCATCTTCTCCATTGTTTTAGTCCAAGGATATCTGGAGTGGGTGCGTGTGAGCTGATTTGCGGAGCCACTTGCAGCATGCTGTGATTTTTTTTCTCATCAGCATGAGAGAAAAAATCTCTGATCCGCACTGCCCCCTAGTATAACACTGGTCCGTGTACTATCTGATAAAAAATCAGATAGAACTTGTCTTTGTTGTACGCTGGTATGAGCGAGCCCTCAAATCCACTAAAAGACAAAGTAAAACCCAGAGAGTAATTTGCCCCTTTTGCCTAAAAAGTAAAAGCCCCATAAACATTAGTTTGCTATTGGCTAATCAATGCTTCTGCCGATCCCTCAGCTGACAGACATCTTGGCCTCCTCTCCCATACAGAGGAGCATTCATTCTGCTGAGTGCTCCTGTATTCTCTATGAGAGAGATGTCAACAGATATGTCAGCTTAAATCTGGCAGATAGTGTGATCTGTAATCCAAAATTGGATATGCCAAGTCGACTTTATCACCAACATTAAATTTCCCAGAGTTCACATACACAAAAAGACTGTTGACCAACCATGTCTATGTCAGCTGGTTTGGCCAGCATTACTTGGAGGTGTGAAAGGGGCTGAGAAATGGTCTTCAAAAGGAATGGTGATTTCAAGGCAGAGGTCTTTTTACACGGAAGATAGAACAATAGAAAATTTGTCACAAAAAATTCTGGTTTAGGATAGAGGTGATTTTCTAAAAGAGGTGGTCTTTTGGCCATGTTTCATTTGTCCATTGGAAAGCTCTCTGATACCCCCATAAACATATATGTTTGATGTTAGGTCAAGCTCACGCGTTCGGTATTTGGTCAGCATTTAACATCAGTATTTGTAAGCCAACACCAAGAGTGGACCAATCAGAGGAAAAGTATAATAGAAACTCGTCACCACTTCTGGATTTATCACCCACTCCTGGTTTTGGATTATGAATACTGATGTTCAATGCGACCAAATACTGAACGTGTGAACATGGCCTCATTCTTAAAGTAGCAAATAACTAGACATGTTAAAGTTCTCATATGAATCAATGCTCCCACGACTTCTTTTGTAAAGACTTTGCTGTGCTGCCATAAAACACATTAGATCAGTGTGATACCGTAGATAGATAGATAAAAAGATTAAGAGATGATAGATAGATGGATAGATATTTCCATTCCCTCAGATTTTTATTTCCTTACAGATTAATAAAATTGCACTGTGAAAGTTATTCAATAAAATAGCATTGCCTCTGTACGGCCTCTGCAGACTAGGTAAGAGGAGAAGGCCAAGTCACAGCATGGAAGTCACAAATGAAAAATAGAAAACCACATTTGTTTAAGTCACTAATGAAGTGTCTTCATATAAAGCCAAATCGTAGCCACTTAGAGCTAACCGTATTTACTAGCTTGAAATGGACAGTTTAATTTGATACATGGGATGCCGGCCTCCGAAACAGCAGCAAGTACCCGCGTGTGGTGGTGACAGTATACTATCGGTATAAATCATGATGGGCCAGAAACGTTCAAATCCGTCAGATGATCATCAGTTTCCCTTTACTGCACGGTAAGTAAATGCTGCGAGTTCCATAACGTGGCGCTTCTCTAACAGCTGAGACTCAGCAGTAAATAAAAGATGTTAAAGGACATGAGCGGAGTTTTTTTTTCTGTTTCCTCACTAACTTATAAGAAATCAATTTTTTCTTTATTGTTTTGATAGATTTCAAGTCTTTGCAAATAGTCATAAAGGGGTTGTCCAGTACTATACATTAGCAGATTAGTGGGGTTGCAGCATCCATTCATCAGCTGTTCCCGGGGTCGGACGGATGTACACAGCTGCAGAGCTGAACTACAATTCTCCATGAACTGTATAGTGGACGTAGCTGGCTACTGCAGATCTACGCCAGTTCAACAGAATAACCCTGGATCTGCAGTACCACATTGCGGTCACTATACAGTTGATGGAGCTGTGTAGGTTATCACTGTGACTGAGCACATCTGACTGTTGCCTGCACCGGTTTCAGCTGATCGGCGAGGTTCCGGCTGTCCCACCCCACCAATCAGATTTTAATGACCTATACTAAGGATAGGCATTCAATATTAAGTATAGGATAACCATCTTTAATTACATATCTACCTTAATTTTGTCCTTACATGTCCTGTGCAGCATTATGTATAACAATAGATATACACACATCATATACCAAAACAGTTCTGTTTTTCCTCTATGATAGAAACAGTTGTACATAAGACCTAAAAGTTGTAATCACTAGAGCTGAGCGAAACGGGTCGGTCAAATTCAAAAGCCACCGACTTTAGCTAAAGTCGGGTTTCGCCGATCGAAATCCGACCACAGCATGAGGTCGGCCATGAGGTCGCCGACCCGAGCGCCAAAGTCGCATTTCAAATAATGCTTCCAGCGCCTTTTCTCAGCCAATGATGGAGGACGCACACTGTGGGCAACTCGATGACATGGGCAGCGGCCACCACCATCTTAGAGAAGGGCATTGAAGTGATTGGCTTGCTTTGTGTGGCATCAGAGTGACTATAAAAGGCCGTGACCGCCGACCGCCATCTTACTTATGCCGATCTTAGAATAGGGAGAAGTGCTGCTGCTGATTCTGAATAGGGAGAGCGTTAGGCAGGGAAGAAGAAAAAAAATAGCTCCTGCTGATAGCGCTTTGCACTGTACAGTTAGTGTGCAGGTGGTGATTAGGCTGCCTTTTAAGGCTACCTGATAGCTGCATTGCTGTGTGCACACTGCTGTTCAAACTGCTTTTTTCAAAGCACTCCAACTTTTATTATTTTGTTCTGGTCAGTTACCGAGCGTTCATTTTTTCACACACCGTATAGCGGTGTATGCTCCTAACACACTACCGTGTACTGGCTGGTATCACGGACAAATAAAAGCTATCTGTGTGTGACTCTGGAAAAACAAACAGAGGAGATTTTCCATTTTTCCAGACCTACACCGCATAGAGCTGTCCGCTTTTCAAACAGTTTCGTATATCTGCTGTTTGATCACGGTCAAAACTAAACAGAGACAGTGTGTGTCACTCCGTATAAAAATAGACAGAGATTTGAAACTTTCCATACATACCCCGTATGGCGGTGTGCGCTCCTCACACACTACTGTCTACTGGCTGGTATTGTTAGGAACGGCAGAACACATTAAATAAAAATAATAATAAAGTGTGTTCGCCGCTCGGGGTCCACCGTGCAGTAGGTGATATAACCGCTGCTAAGTGGTGGCAGGAGCAATATGGCGGTAATATGCACAGGGTTAAACGTCACCTGTGTGTGCAGAGCAATGATGCCAAATAAACATAAATACACAGACTGAGTCTGTTGAGGTAACAGTACTCAGTGTAAATACACACACGGTATCAGGTCACAGGAGTGGCCCAAGGTGGCGGCACTACGTCCATTTAGACCTACCGTGTGTGCGGCATCACAGCTGCGGACGCTAAGGAGAGCTGCTACTGCAACGCGGCGTGGACACTGCCGCTGAACGACAAAGCTATGATGCAAGCGCAATGTCAGACGCTAGCAGCTGTGGATGTTGCAGCAGAGGAGCGCTGGCGCTGATTCTAACTCAGTCCTTAACCACATATGTAATATCAGAGGGAAGGGGTTTTATAATGAGTCATTCACCAGAATCATACATCCGTCTTCATACACACAGCAGCAAGTAAGTCTATACTAGTGCATGGCGGAACAGCCATGCGTGCCTTTTATAACAGCCGGGACCTTCCGCAAGCCTCCAGATCTCTGAGATGGACCAATGAGATCTGGAGCGGGACCTGAGCACATGACTCTTGATCTCCAATCGGAGATCGTCCCATGAGCATGCTCAGTAGAAGGACGGAAGGGCTAAGCCTCAAGAGAGATTTTCTGCAAGGAAATCTCCTCTGCAGTAGATAAACAGCAGGAGACTGCAGAATGTGAGGGTCTGGATCCCTGCGGAGTTAAATTTTCCATACATACACCGTATAACGGTGTACGCACCTCACACACTATTGTGTACCGGCTGGTATCACGGATAAATGCAAGCTATCTATGTGTGACTCTGGAAAAACAAAAAGTGGAGATTTTCTATTTTTCCATACCTACACCATATAGAGCTGTCCGCTTTTCAGTTTCGGATATCTGCTGTTTGATTACGGTAAAAACAATAAAGAGACAGCATGTGTCACTCCGTATAAAAATAGACAGAGATTTAAAATTTTCCATTTTTACACCGTATAGCGGTGTACACACCTCACACACTACTGTGTACCGGCTGGTATCACGGACAAATACAAGCTATCTGTGTGTGACTCAGGAAAAACAAAAGAGGAGATTTTCCATTTTTCCTGACCTACACCGTATAGAGCTGTCCGCTTTTCAAACAGTTTTGTATATCTGATGTTTGATCACGATCAAAACTATGCAGAGACAGCGTGTGTCACGCCGTATAAAATTAGACGGAGATTTACAATTTTCCATACGGACACCGTATAGAGCTGTCCCATTCTCAAACAGTATTGTATATTTGCCGTTCGCATTACGGTCACATGTAAACAGAGTCAGCGTGTGTGTGTGACACTCCGTAAATACATATAGGGACAATTCCATTTCTCCATACACCTTATTGAGCTGTCCGATTCTCAAACAGTATTGTATATCTGCTGTTCGCATTACAGTCACATCTATACAGAGTCAGCGTGTGTGTGTGACCCTCCATAAATACATATACGGAGATTGTTAGTTACACAAAAAACGTATACAGCTGTACACTTCTGATACAGTACCGTATATCTGCTTGTTGTATTATGGTCAAATACATACTGGGAGAGCGACTGTGACTAACAAAATATATACGTAGATTTAATTTTTTTAATACACCTTACACAGCTGGACGCTCCTCATACAGTACCATCTCTCTGCTGGTATTTTAGGTACATTTTCCCAAACATGAGGAAGTATGGTGGAAGAGGCTGCGGACGTGGGCAGGGGGGCGTGGCTGGTACTGATGATGGTGGTGCATCGGCTGGTTCTGGCAAAAGCAGAATAGAAGCTAAGGCTTTTAAAGCCGGAACATCAGGAACAGATTTTGGCTTACATTGCCGAAACTGCCACCAGCTCTATTGCCTCCTCTTCTGAACATTCGAAACCTACAAGCACAGAATCGTCAGTGCAGGGTTCTGGTCAGGAAAAACACCTTTCCTTGTGTCCTTCACCCTGACCAAAAGTTAAGGATGCGGCAGCTGGCACTTCAGATTACTCTATGGAGCTCTTTTCATATACCATGCCTGGGTTAGACAGTCAAATCCTGAATTCCCCAGTCCAAGATGACTCTGACATGGAGTGCACTGATGCACAGCCACTACTAGATGATTCTGCTGGTACATTGACCCAGAGCACTACATTGCCCTCGCAGTCTACTGAGCCAGAATCTGACCCTGATGAAACTCAGGTGCCCCTTCCCGCATACTATACCACCTTACATGGTGACACAGAGAAAGGTAAAGAGGAAGGTGCAGATGACTTTGAAGAGGAGGTGATGGATGACCCAGTTCTTGACCCGGATTGGCATCCATTGGGGGAGGAGGGTGGCGCTGGCAATATTTCAGATAAGGAGAAGGATCCGCAGCAGGCATTGGCATCACAGCAGTGGTTATCTGGCAGGCCCGTAGCTGTCCAAAAACATGGACCAAAAACTAAAAGAGTCGCAGGACAGCTTGGCCAGACGGTCAACTTAGCTCAGCGTGCAAGGCAAGAAAATGTTTACCATAGTAGGAAGAGTGCAGTGTGGCACTTCTTTGTCCAAAATCCTACTGATGAGGCAAAGGTTACCTGAAAGAAGTGCGGAAGGACCTTTAGCCAAGGTAAACAACTTAGAAATTTGAATACCAGTTGCATGCTTAGACATTTAACCAACATGCACTTGCAAGCGTGGACGGAATACAAAACCTCAGGTAGCACATGTGCACCTGCTCCAACTGAAGGTAATAAAAAACAAATCTAAACTGAGAAAAGTAAGTTAATGCGTATGCACAATGTAAGTGCATATTAACACATGACCATTAACCAGGGAAAACAAAAAGCAAAAAACACAAATATAACTAAAAAGTAAAAAATATACTGCAAATAATGCATAAAGGTAATGATAATAATAAGGGTATTTAGTAAACATAATTTTGATCAAAATAATGTACAAGCCATCCCGCCACGTCACGGCAACCCTTGTGGGACAGTCCCTACTCTAGTATTTAAAACCTTTTCACTTGCCAAGTGGCGTGAATGTGAATAAGGGTCGAGCGACTGAACCACTGCATTATTTGCAGTATTTTTTACTTTTTAGTTATATTTGTGTTTTTTGCTTTTTGTTTTCTCTGGTTAATGGTCATGTGTTAATATGCACTTACATTGTGCATACGCATTAACTTACTTTTCTCAGTTCAGATTTGTTTTTTATTCATTTCATTGTGCATTCAGTGCATATATGGGTGTGACCGCCCTTTTTCTGAGCTGGGAAAGCCATCCAGTCTGGCCTAAGCTGTTACTAGTGGTTCAGTCGCTCGACCCTTATTCACATTCACGCCACTTGGCAAGTGAAAAGGTTTTAAATACTAGAGTAGGGACTGTCCCACAAGGGTTGCCGTGACGTGGCGGGATGGCTTGTACATTATTTTGATCAAAATTATGTTTACTAAATACCCTTATTATTATCATTACCTTTATGCATTATTTGCAGTATATTTTTTACTTTTTAGTTATATTTGTGTTTTTTGCTTTTTGTTTTCTCTGGTTAATGGTCATGTGTTAATATGCACTTACATTGTGCATACGCATTAACTTACTTTTCTCAGTTCAGATTTGTTTTTTATTCATTTCATTGTGCATTCAGTGCATATATGGGTGTGACCGCCCTTTTTCTGAGCTGGGAAAGCCATCCAGTCTGGCCTAAGCTGTTACTAGTGGTTCAGTCGCTCGACCCTTATTCACATTCACGCCACTTGGCAAGTGAAAAGGTTTTAAATACTAGAGTAGGGACTGTCCCACAAGGGTTGCCGTGACGTGGCGGGATGGCTTGTACATTATTTTGATCAAAATTATGTTTACTAAATACCCTTATTATTATCATTACCTTTATGCATTATTTGCAGTATATTTTTTACTTTTTAGTTATATTTGTGTTTTTTGCTTTTTGTTTTCTCTGGTTAATGGTCATGTGTTAATATGCACTTACATTGTGCATACGCATTAACTTACTTTTCTCAGTTCAGATTTGTTTTTTATTCATTTCATTGTGCATTCAGTGCATATATGGGTGTGACCGCCCTTTTTCTGAGCTGGGAAAGCCATCTAGTCTGGCCTAAGCTGTTACTAGTGGTTCAGTCGCTCGACCCTTATTCACATTCACGCCACTTGGCAAGTGAAAAGGTTTTAAATACTAGAGTAGGGACTGTCCCACAAGGGTTGCCGTGACGTGGCGGGATGGCTTGTACATTATTTTGATCAAAATTATGTTTACTAAATACCCTTATTATTATCATTACCTTTATGCATTATTTGCAGTATATTTTTTACTTTTTAGTTATATTTGTGTTTTTTGCTTTTTGTTTTCTCTGGTTAATGGTCATGTGTTAATATGCACTTACATTGTGCATACGCATTAACTTACTTTTCTCAGTTCAGATTTGTTTTTTATTCATTTCATTGTGCATTCAGTGCATATATGGGTGTGACCGCCCTTTTTCTGAGCTGGGAAAGCCATCCAGTCTGGCCTAAGCTGTTACTAGTGGTTCAGTCGCTCGACCCTTATTCACATTCACGCCACTTGGCAAGTGAAAAGGTTTTAAATACTAGAGTAGGGACTGTCCCACAAGGGTTGCCGTGACGTGGCGGGATGGCTTGTACATTATTTTGATCAAAATTATGTTTACTAAATACCCTTATTATTATCATTACCTTTATGCATTATTTGCAGTATATTTTTTACTTTTTAGTTATATTTGTGTTTTTTGCTTTTTGTTTTCTCTGGTTAATGGTCATGTGTTAATATGCACTTACATTGTGCATACGCATTAACTTACTTTTCTCAGTTCAGATTTGTTTTTTATTCATTTCATTGTGCATTCAGTGCATATATGGGTGTGACCGCCCTTTTTCTGAGCTGGGAAAGCCATCCAGTCTGGCCTAAGCTGTTACTAGTGGTTCAGTCGCTCGACCCTTATTCACATTCACGCCACTTGGCAAGTGAAAAGGTTTTAAATACTAGAGTAGGGACTGTCCCACAAGGGTTGCCGTGACGTGGCGGGATGGCTTGTACATTATTTTGATCAAAATTATGTTTACTAAATACCCTTATTATTATCATTACCTTTATGCATTATTTGCAGTATATTTTTTACTTTTTAGTTATATTTGTGTTTTTTGCTTTTTGTTTTCTCTGGTTAATGGTCATGTGTTAATATGCACTTACATTGTGCATACGCATTAACTTACTTTTCTCAGTTCAGATTTGTTTTTTATTCATTTCATTGTGCATTCAGTGCATATATGGGTGTGACCGCCCTTTTTCTGAGCTGGGAAAGCCATCCAGTCTGGCCTAAGCTGTTACTAGTGGTTCAGTCGCTCGACCCTTATTCACATTCACGCCACTTGGCAAGTGAAAAGGTTTTAAATACTAGAGTAGGGACTGTCCCACAAGGGTTGCCGTGACGTGGCGGGATGGCTTGTACATTATTTTGATCAAAATTATGTTTACTAAATACCCTTATTATTATCATTACCTTTATGCATTATTTGCAGTATATTTTTTACTTTTTAGTTATATTTGTGTTTTTTGCTTTTTGTTTTCTCTGGTTAATGGTCATGTGTTAATATGCACTTACATTGTGCATACGCATTAACTTACTTTTCTCAGTTCAGATTTGTTTTTTATTCATTTCATTGTGCATTCAGTGCATATATGGGTGTGACCGCCCTTTTTCTGAGCTGGGAAAGCCATCCAGTCTGGCCTAAGCTGTTACTAGTGGTTCAGTCGCTCGACCCTTATTCACATTCACGCCACTTGGCAAGTGAAAAGGTTTTAAATACTAGAGTAGGGACTGTCCCACAAGGGTTGCCGTGACGTGGCGGGATGGCTTGTACATTATTTTGATCAAAATTATGTTTACTAAATACCCTTATTATTATCATTACCTTTATGCATTATTTGCAGTATATTTTTTACTTTTTAGTTATATTTGTGTTTTTTGCTTTTTGTTTTCTCTGGTTAATGGTCATGTGTTAATATGCACTTACATTGTGCATACGCATTAACTTACTTTTCTCAGTTCAGATTTGTTTTTTATTCATTTCATTGTGCATTCAGTGCATATATGGGTGTGACCGCCCTTTTTCTGAGCTGGGAAAGCCATCCAGTCTGGCCTAAGCTGTTACTAGTGGTTCAGTCGCTCGACCCTTATTCACATTCACGCCACTTGGCAAGTGAAAAGGTTTTAAATACTAGAGTAGGGACTGTCCCACAAGGGTTGCCGTGACGTGGCGGGATGGCTTGTACATTATTTTGATCAAAATTATGTTTACTAAATACCCTTATTATTATCATTACCTTTATGCATTATTTGCAGTATATTTTTTACTTTTTAGTTATATTTGTGTTTTTTGCTTTTTGTTTTCTCCAACTGAAGGTAGCCAGCAATGCTCCATCGCTTCCCCCACGTGTAAGACCACCACCACCGTTAAGCACACCACCACCACTAAATGTTGAGGTGTCGTCGCAAGGCCAAAGCACTCAGGGAATTACAATGGTTCTGCAACACAACACTGAATCTAGGCCATCACCCCCAATACCATCACTAACCCCCTCTCACTCCGTCCTGTCCATCGCTACTTCCCCCATATGCAGCTCTCCAGTCCAGCTCACCCTACCAGACACTCTGAGTAGGACAAGAAAGTACTCATCCTCTCATCTGCGTACACTGTGTTTGAATGCCTACATTACCAAACTAATCTCATTAGAGATTATGCCATACCGTTTGATTGAAAGTGAAGCTTTCGCCGAGCTCATGGCCTACGCAGTCCCACGCTATGACCTACCCAGTCGGCACTTCTTTTATCGAAAAGTCATCCCAGCCCTCCACCTGCATGTGAAAGACTACATTGTCCATGCTCTCAAGCAATCAGTGAGTGGAAAGGTGCACCTCATAACAGATGCATAGTCCAGTAGGCATGGCCAGGGCCGTTACGTGTCCATCACTGCACACTGGGTTAATGTGGTGGATGCAGGCTCCACAGGGGACAGTGGCGGTGGAACAGTGCTGCCTAGCCCACGGTATAGGAAATAGTTGGCTGTAGGCTTTCGACCCTCCTCCTCCTCCTTAAGCGAAAGCTCGTCCACAGTGCGCCATCACACGATCACTCCATCAGCAGCTGGCAGTGTTGCACACGAGATGTCCCACTATCGGACAGCTGGTGGTAGTCAGCAGGCTGTGTTAAAGATGATGTCTTTGGGCGACAACAGACACACCGCGGAGGTACTGGCCGACAACTTTTGCAGCGACAAACTGAGTCATGGCTGGGCAGTCTGCATCTTGAGCCAGACAAGGTAATCAGTGATAACGGTCGTAATTTTGTGGCAGCTATAGCCCTAGCAAAACTCACATACCTTGCCTGGCTCACACTTTGAACCTGGTGTTGTAGTGCTTCCTTATTCCTAATTATCCAGAGTTAACATCCCTGCTCCATAAGGTGCGAAGACTGTACTCGCACATCTGTCGCTCGGCCGTACACTCCAGTCGTATGCAGAAGCTGCAGCGATTGCTCCACCTCCCCAATCACCGCCTAATCATAGACGTTGCAACAAGGTGGAACTCCACCCTGCACATGATTGAGAGGCTGTGTGAACAGAGGCAGGCTGTAGTGCATTTGTGGGAGGATACACGGGCAGGCAGTTTGAGGGAAGACATGGAATTGTCGGGTGTGCAGTGGTCAAAGCTGAAAGACTTCTGTAAAGTCCTTCAGTTTTTTGAGGAATGCACATGGCTGGTAAGAGCAGACAATGCCATCATAAGCATGAGCATCCCACTTATGCATCTGCTCATGCAAAGTTTGACGCACATTAAGGATCTGATGTCTGCAGCAGAGGAGGAGGAACAGGAGGAGGAGGAGGGAAGCCTTGCTGACAGTGAACCATTGTCTGGTCAGGGAACTGTCCTGGACGAGGTGGAGGAAGAAGAGAAAGAGGATGAGATGGATGATTATTTTGGGCAGGAGGATGCTTCTCAGGGGGCAAGAGAAAATGTTGGAGTTCAAAGGTCAGGTACAGGGTTTATGCGTGACTGTAGGGATGTGGATTTGCCAGAAAGTGCTCCTCCATCCACCACTGGCAGTTTATCATTGACACCTGGAACATTGGCCCTTGCGGATCATAAAAAGGGACCCCCACATTGCCAAAATGAGGAAGGATGACGACTACTGGCTGGCCAGCATCCTCGATCCACGCTACAAAGCCAAATTACACAACATCATGCCACAGAACCTAGAGATAATATTGGCTAACAAACAAGCAACTCTGGTAAACCGTTTGTTTGAGGTTTTCCCAGCACATAGCAGCGGTGCTGGTTCTCCCATGAGCCGTTGTGGGCACAATGGAAGAGATGTCCATACTGCATCGATTAAAAGTGACCGAAGACAGCAGTTGTCAACTATGGTTACAAACTACTTCTCGTCCCATATCGATGTTCTCCCTCGCAGGTCATTCCCCTTTGACTATTGGGCCTCTAAACTGGATACCTGGCCTGAATTGGCACAATATGCCTTACAGGAGCTCGCTTGTCCTGCTGCTAGTGTGTTATCTGAAAGAGTCTTCAGTGCTGTTGGATCAATCCTGACAGAAAAAAAGACCCGTCTGTCGACCCAAAATGTTGATGATCTAACCTTCATTAAAATGAACCATGTATGGGTTTCAAAGGATTTTGTCCCACCTTCCCCTGATGACACATACGTTGCCAGAAAACTGCCTCGCTTTTGTCCTCCTCTTCCTCAGACTTGCCCAATTCCGCCATTTGCAGCAGCTGAATATCCAGCCTACACATCAACATATGCCATTTTTAAAACCTCCCTAACTGGGCTGCCCACCCCCCCAAGGGCTGGGGTCAACACCTGGTGCACACGGGCAAGTGCCGTTGCTCTGAACAGGTGGATGGGCCCAATGATGGCTGGTGGCACTGGCACAGGACCCTCATAGTACAATACAGTGTCTCTGAAGGTGGGGGGCCCACTCGCCGTCAGACACACCAGCGTACTATGAGGGGCCTGTGCCAGTACCATCGCCCACGAGTGTGCCCCCCCTGCTTGGTCATGGCCACAGCACTTGCAAGTTGCAATACTTACCTCTCCCTGCTCCACCGCTGTGTAGTCTGGGCAGTTAAATCCTTCACAGGGACGGCCACTAGAAATTTGGTGTATTGATCGATGATGGTTAAGATATAGCTATGGCCTGTCCTGCTGGCCTCTACCTTCAGATGATCAATGGCTACCATTTGTAATGGACGTCAACTTACAAGCGGATGCAGTGGTGCTTTATGATCACCTTTCACAGTTGTGATAGTCACAGACGTGTGACATTCCTGCCACCATTTTTCAATGTCTCCTCTCATGCCAATCCAATAGAATCGCCTATGGTCTGTGGCTTCTGTCTTTTGCACTCCAAAATGACCAGACACATCATGATAGGCAGTAAGGAAGCTGTCTACATCTCTCCCTGTGATCACAATTTGACGAGTAACGGTGTTGTGATCCACGCTGCTGTGATAAAGCAATCCTTTCTTCACAAAGAACTGTTTTCGCTGTTTCCACATACACAGTAATTGAGGGTCTGCATCGCCTCTGCAACATCTACCGGGAGGTTTTCCCGCGATGAGTAATTCCCAAATTTCTGCAAACACTCGACTTTCCGTCTGTACTTGTATCCATGTAGTTTACAGTAGCGGAGAGTAACATAGTAACATAGTTTTGAAGGCTGAAGGAAGACCTTATGTCCATCTAGTTCAGCCTATTTTTAGTGCAGCTGTTCTGCATTGCTGATCCTGGGGAAGGCAAAAAACCAACAGAGTAGAAGCCAATTTTCTCCATAGGGAAAAAAATTCCTTCCCCTAAGCTGGGTCAACCATCTACCTATATTATTATGTTATTCATAACCTTCTATACTGTTACTCACAAGAAAAGCATCCATTCCTTTCTTAAATTCATTCAGTGAGTTGGCCATCACCACTTCCTCAGGAAGAGAATTCCAGAGCCTCACTGCTCTTACCATGAAGAACCCTCTTCTATGCTGGTGCAGAAATTGTCTTTCCTCCAAACGAAGAGAATGCCCCCTTGTTCTTGTCACAGTCCTTGGTACAAACAGCTCATTGGAGAGATCTCTGTATTGCCCTCTGATATACTTGTACATATATATTAGGCCTCCCCTAAGTCTTCTCTTTTCTAGAGTAAATAGACCTAATTTTGATAACATTTCTGGGTTTTGTAGTGAACCAACTCCATTTACCATTTTAGTAGCCTGCCTTTGAACCCTTTCAAGTTCAGTAATGTCTTTCTTGAGCACCGGCGTCCAAAATTGCACACAATACTCCAAGTGTGGTCTGACGAGTGATTTGTACAGAGGGAGAATTATGTTTCATCTCGTGTCCCCAGACCTCTTCTAATGCATCCCTTGACCCTATTTGCTTTGATGGCAGGTGCCTGACACTGCGCACTCCAATTTAGCTTCTTATTGACTAAGATGCCTAAGGCTACTTTCACACATCAGGTTTTCGGCGTCAGGCGCGATCCGGCGTCGTGCCGGAATGCCGGATCCGGCAAATGTTTTGTAAAACCTGATGTGCCGGATCCGGTTTTCTGCCGGATCCGTCTTGTTCTTGACAGACAAAACCGGATCCGTCTCATCCGGTTCATCCGTTTTTCTATCCGTTTTTCGACGGATTACGCCGGATCTGGTTTTTAAAATTGACCCTTGTGGCCTTCCGAACGGGATTGGCTACTGGAAAACTATATATAGCATGTTCCTACAGCCCTTCTTTGACAGGTTGTAGAGGAGAAAGTGCAGGTTGGAGAGAAGAGCAAGTTACTGGCGAAGATGGATGTTGTCATTGGAAATATTACCACTAGAAGTTCTGTGACGGTTTCAGTAATGAGGGACAATTTTGCACTATACTTTATGTCACCTCAAGGCAGAGTACACTGGCAGGATGACAGAGTGTGAAAGATTTGTGCCCTAACCAAACTTGTGTACCTTCTGGACCAACAGTATATACCTTTGCCAACCAAAGTTGGCTATCTTGTCATGGTCTTACTATTTTTAGCTTTAGGCCACAGGTGTGTACCTGGTTGTGTTTTATGCAAAGTATTTCACCTTTTAACAAAAGTTGTGTACATTGTTAGGAAATCACCAACAATAAACACAACTTTTCAGGTGAAATACTTTGCTTCAAACACAACCAGGAACACAACTGTGGCAAAAAGCTAAAATTTACCCACAGTTATATACCTGGTTTTGAATACCTTTTTACCTTTTAAATACCCTGTATTTAACCTTTTTTTTAAACATATTTCGCCGCAGAAAGAAATGACAGACAACCAGTGTAAACAATAATTTAACTTTTATTTAAAATTTTTTTTTTTTGTGTAAACTGTTTTTAAAGTTAAAAAAACTTTTTTAATAAAGGTTTGAAACCAACCAAATGGGCATTTTTATTACAAAAAAAACATTATAACTCGGTGTAGTGTGGGGTGGAAATACTGCTGGAGGGGCTGCGGGACACTTCGACAATGGGAGTGTGGAGAGAGGACTGGGATCGTGGTGGGGAAGGAACAGTTAGAGGTGATGGTGTGGAAAAAGCTACAGAATGGGTGGACATGTGGGAAGCAGAAGAGGTGGTGGGCGGTGGAGTGGAGGGTTGGGCAGGGACTGTAGGAGCAGATGATGTTGATGGAAAGTTGTATGGGGAAGGAGTTTGGTACGGGGAAGGAGTTTGGTACGGGGAAGGAGTTTGGTACGGGGCAGGTTGCTGGAAGTGGGGAGATGTCTGGTACTGGGGAGGTTGCTGGTACTGGGAAGGTTGCTGGTACTGGTGAGGTTGCTGGTATGTAATAGGAGGGGGAGGATGGAAAGTGGCTGGAGGGGGTGCAGATGTAATAGGAGGGGGAGGATGGAAAGTGGCTGAAGGGGGTGCAGATGTAATAGGAGGGGGAGGATGGAAAGTGGCTGGAGGGGGTGCAGGTGGAGGAACTACAGTGGTGGGAGGTGGAGGTTGGGAGGTAACCTGCTGCAGAGCACCGTGGCACGAATGCATTACATGCATCTGCTGGGTAGGAGATAGTGTTGCCATGCGCTCCACAACAGACCTGAAAAAGGTGTGGTTTGGCGAAGATCTTGCTTCTGAATGCATGGTTTGCAGAAGTGTCTTCACCTCCAGAATGCTGGAGTTGATCTGCTGAAAGCCAGCGGAGATTTGCTCTGACAAGACTTTTAGACAGTTCTGGAAAGATGCATTCAGATGCAAGAACTCTGGCACATAACTCTTTTCCTGACCCCTCTGCCGCTGCCGCCCAGTACCCGCAGGTGTACTAGAGGTGGCAGGGGCAGAAGGGTGGGGTAAAGGGAAAGCGATCTCCTCACCAGCAGCTTCATGTAATGTAGGCGGCCACGATGCTCCTGTGCTGGTGGATGGGACAGATGGGTCGAATGTGTGGGAAGGCTGGGAAGGTGCAGATGTACCGGGGCGGTCGAAGTGTCCCTCGGTGCCGGTCTCCTCAGGGATCGCCTCAGAAGGGTCCAATCGTGCAGGCTCCCGAGTGCTGCTCACCGTGCTGTGGAATAAAGAGAAAAAAAAACAATTAAAATACTGACATGGTATGGCCCTGGCTGAAAAAAAAAAGTTACATCTGAACATTCGAAACCTACAAGCACAGAATCGTCAGTGCAGGGTTCTGGTCAGGAAAAACACCTTTCCTTGTGTCCTTCACCCTGACCAAAAGTTAAGGATGCGGCAGCTGGCACTTCAGATTACTCTATGGAGCTCTTTTCATATACCATGCCTGGGTTAGACAGTCAAATCCTGAATTCCCCAGTCCAAGATGACTCTGACATGGAGTGCACTGATGCACAGCCACTACTAGATGATTCTGCTGGTACATTGACCCAGAGCACTACATTGCCCTCGCAGTCTACTGAGCCAGAATCTGACCCTGATGAAACTCAGGTGCCCCTTCCCGCATACTATACCACCTTACATGGTGACACAGAGAAAGGTAAAGAGGAAGGTGCAGATGACTTTGAAGAGGAGGTGATGGATGACCCAGTTCTTGACCCGGATTGGCATCCATTGGGGGAGGAGGGTGGCGCTGGCAATATTTCAGATAAGGAGAAGGATCCGCAGCAGGCATTGGCATCACAGCAGTGGTTATCTGGCAGGCCCGTAGCTGTCCAAAAACATGGACCAAAAACTAAAAGAGTCGCAGGACAGCTTGGCCAGACGGTCAACTTAGCTCAGCGTGCAAGGCAAGAAAATGTTTACCATAGTAGGAAGAGTGCAGTGTGGCACTTCTTTGTCCAAAATCCTACTGATGAGGCAAAGGTTACCTGAAAGAAGTGCGGAAGGACCTTTAGCCAAGGTAAACAACTTAGAAATTTGAATACCAGTTGCATGCTTAGACATTTAACCAACATGCACTTGCAAGCGTGGACGGAATACAAAACCTCAGGTAGCACATGTGCACCTGCTCCAACTGAAGGTAGCCAGCAATGCTCCATCGCTTCCCCCACGTGTAAGACCACCACCACCGTTAAGCACACCACCACCACTAAATGTTGAGGTGTCGTCGCAAGGCCAAAGCACTCAGGGAATTACAATGGTTCTGCAACACAACACTGAATCTAGGCCATCACCCCCAATACCATCACTAACCCCCTCTCACTCCGTCCTGTCCATCGCTACTTCCCCCATATGCAGCTCTCCAGTCCAGCTCACCCTACCAGACACTCTGAGTAGGACAAGAAAGTACTCATCCTCTCATCTGCGTACACTGTGTTTGAATGCCTACATTACCAAACTAATCTCATTAGAGATTATGCCATACCGTTTGATTGAAAGTGAAGCTTTCGCCGAGCTCATGGCCTACGCAGTCCCACGCTATGACCTACCCAGTCGGCACTTCTTTTATCGAAAAGTCATCCCAGCCCTCCACCTGCATGTGAAAGACTACATTGTCCATGCTCTCAAGCAATCAGTGAGTGGAAAGGTGCACCTCATAACAGATGCATAGTCCAGTAGGCATGGCCAGGGCCGTTACGTGTCCATCACTGCACACTGGGTTAATGTGGTGGATGCAGGCTCCACAGGGGACAGTGGCGGTGGAACAGTGCTGCCTAGCCCACGGTATAGGAAATAGTTGGCTGTAGGCTTTCGACCCTCCTCCTCCTCCTTAAGCGAAAGCTCGTCCACAGTGCGCCATCACACGATCACTCCATCAGCAGCTGGCAGTGTTGCACACGAGATGTCCCACTATCGGACAGCTGGTGGTAGTCAGCAGGCTGTGTTAAAGATGATGTCTTTGGGCGACAACAGACACACCGCGGAGGTACTGGCCGACAACTTTTGCAGCGACAAACTGAGTCATGGCTGGGCAGTCTGCATCTTGAGCCAGACAAGGTAATCAGTGATAACGGTCGTAATTTTGTGGCAGCTATAGCCCTAGCAAAACTCACATACCTTGCCTGGCTCACACTTTGAACCTGGTGTTGTAGTGCTTCCTTATTCCTAATTATCCAGAGTTAACATCCCTGCTCCATAAGGTGCGAAGACTGTACTCGCACATCTGTCGCTCGGCCGTACACTCCAGTCGTATGCAGAAGCTGCAGCGATTGCTCCACCTCCCCAATCACCGCCTAATCATAGACGTTGCAACAAGGTGGAACTCCACCCTGCACATGATTGAGAGGCTGTGTGAACAGAGGCAGGCTGTAGTGCATTTGTGGGAGGATACACGGGCAGGCAGTTTGAGGGAAGACATGGAATTGTCGGGTGTGCAGTGGTCAAAGCTGAAAGACTTCTGTAAAGTCCTTCAGTTTTTTGAGGAATGCACATGGCTGGTAAGAGCAGACAATGCCATCATAAGCATGAGCATCCCACTTATGCATCTGCTCATGCAAAGTTTGACGCACATTAAGGATCTGATGTCTGCAGCAGAGGAGGAGGAACAGGAGGAGGAGGAGGGAAGCCTTGCTGACAGTGAACCATTGTCTGGTCAGGGAACTGTCCTGGACGAGGTGGAGGAAGAAGAGAAAGAGGATGAGATGGATGATTATTTTGGGCAGGAGGATGCTTCTCAGGGGGCAAGAGAAAATGTTGGAGTTCAAAGGTCAGGTACAGGGTTTATGCGTGACTGTAGGGATGTGGATTTGCCAGAAAGTGCTCCTCCATCCACCACTGGCAGTTTATCATTGACACCTGGAACATTGGCCCTTGCGGATCATAAAAAGGGACCCCCACATTGCCAAAATGAGGAAGGATGACGACTACTGGCTGGCCAGCATCCTCGATCCACGCTACAAAGCCAAATTACACAACATCATGCCACAGAACCTAGAGATAATATTGGCTAACAAACAAGCAACTCTGGTAAACCGTTTGTTTGAGGTTTTCCCAGCACATAGCAGCGGTGCTGGTTCTCCCATGAGCCGTTGTGGGCACAATGGAAGAGATGTCCATACTGCATCGATTAAAAGTGACCGAAGACAGCAGTTGTCAACTATGGTTACAAACTACTTCTCGTCCCATATCGATGTTCTCCCTCGCAGGTCATTCCCCTTTGACTATTGGGCCTCTAAACTGGATACCTGGCCTGAATTGGCACAATATGCCTTACAGGAGCTCGCTTGTCCTGCTGCTAGTGTGTTATCTGAAAGAGTCTTCAGTGCTGTTGGATCAATCCTGACAGAAAAAAAGACCCGTCTGTCGACCCAAAATGTTGATGATCTAACCTTCATTAAAATGAACCATGTATGGGTTTCAAAGGATTTTGTCCCACCTTCCCCTGATGACACATACGTTGCCAGAAAACTGCCTCGCTTTTGTCCTCCTCTTCCTCAGACTTGCCCAATTCCGCCATTTGCAGCAGCTGAATATCCAGCCTACACATCAACATATGCCATTTTTAAAACCTCCCTAACTGGGCTGCCCACCCCCCCAAGGGCTGGGGTCAACACCTGGTGCACACGGGCAAGTGCCGTTGCTCTGAACAGGTGGATGGGCCCAATGATGGCTGGTGGCACTGGCACAGGACCCTCATAGTACAATACAGTGTCTCTGAAGGTGGGGGGCCCACTCGCCGTCAGACACACCAGCGTACTATGAGGGGCCTGTGCCAGTACCATCGCCCACGAGTGTGCCCCCCCTGCTTGGTCATGGCCACAGCACTTGCAAGTTGCAATACTTACCTCTCCCTGCTCCACCGCTGTGTAGTCTGGGCAGTTAAATCCTTCACAGGGACGGCCACTAGAAATTTGGTGTATTGATCGATGATGGTTAAGATATAGCTATGGCCTGTCCTGCTGGCCTCTACCTTCAGATGATCAATGGCTACCATTTGTAATGGACGTCAACTTACAAGCGGATGCAGTGGTGCTTTATGATCACCTTTCACAGTTGTGATAGTCACAGACGTGTGACATTCCTGCCACCATTTTTCAATGTCTCCTCTCATGCCAATCCAATAGAATCGCCTATGGTCTGTGGCTTCTGTCTTTTGCACTCCAAAATGACCAGACACATCATGATAGGCAGTAAGGAAGCTGTCTACATCTCTCCCTGTGATCACAATTTGACGAGTAACGGTGTTGTGATCCACGCTGCTGTGATAAAGCAATCCTTTCTTCACAAAGAACTGTTTTCGCTGTTTCCACATACACAGTAATTGAGGGTCTGCATCGCCTCTGCAACATCTACCGGGAGGTTTTCCCGCGATGAGTAATTCCCAAATTTCTGCAAACACTCGACTTTCCGTCTGTACTTGTATCCATGTAGTTTACAGTAGCGGAGAGTAACATAGTAACATAGTTTTGAAGGCTGAAGGAAGACCTTATGTCCATCTAGTTCAGCCTATTTTTAGTGCAGCTGTTCTGCATTGCTGATCCTGGGGAAGGCAAAAAACCAACAGAGTAGAAGCCAATTTTCTCCATAGGGAAAAAAATTCCTTCCCCTAAGCTGGGTCAACCATCTACCTATATTATTATGTTATTCATAACCTTCTATACTGTTACTCACAAGAAAAGCATCCATTCCTTTCTTAAATTCATTCAGTGAGTTGGCCATCACCACTTCCTCAGGAAGAGAATTCCAGAGCCTCACTGCTCTTACCATGAAGAACCCTCTTCTATGCTGGTGCAGAAATTGTCTTTCCTCCAAACGAAGAGAATGCCCCCTTGTTCTTGTCACAGTCCTTGGTACAAACAGCTCATTGGAGAGATCTCTGTATTGCCCTCTGATATACTTGTACATATATATTAGGCCTCCCCTAAGTCTTCTCTTTTCTAGAGTAAATAGACCTAATTTTGATAACATTTCTGGGTTTTGTAGTGAACCAACTCCATTTACCATTTTAGTAGCCTGCCTTTGAACCCTTTCAAGTTCAGTAATGTCTTTCTTGAGCACCGGCGTCCAAAATTGCACACAATACTCCAAGTGTGGTCTGACGAGTGATTTGTACAGAGGGAGAATTATGTTTCATCTCGTGTCCCCAGACCTCTTCTAATGCATCCCTTGACCCTATTTGCTTTGATGGCAGGTGCCTGACACTGCGCACTCCAATTTAGCTTCTTATTGACTAAGATGCCTAAGGCTACTTTCACACATCAGGTTTTCGGCGTCAGGCGCGATCCGGCGTCGTGCCGGAATGCCGGATCCGGCAAATGTTTTGTAAAACCTGATGTGCCGGATCCGGTTTTCTGCCGGATCCGTCTTGTTCTTGACAGACAAAACCGGATCCGTCTCATCCGGTTCATCCGTTTTTCTATCCGTTTTTCGACGGATTACGCCGGATCTGGTTTTTAAAATTGACCCTTGTGGCCTTCCGAACGGGATTGGCTACTGGAAAACTATATATAGCATGTTCCTACAGCCCTTCTTTGACAGGTTGTAGAGGAGAAAGTGCAGGTTGGAGAGAAGAGCAAGTTACTGGCGAAGATGGATGTTGTCATTGGAAATATTACCACTAGAAGTTCTGTGACGGTTTCAGTAATGAGGGACAATTTTGCACTATACTTTATGTCACCTCAAGGCAGAGTACACTGGCAGGATGACAGAGTGTGAAAGATTTGTGCCCTAACCAAACTTGTGTACCTTCTGGACCAACAGTATATACCTTTGCCAACCAAAGTTGGCTATCTTGTCATGGTCTTACTATTTTTAGCTTTAGGCCACAGGTGTGTACCTGGTTGTGTTTTATGCAAAGTATTTCACCTTTTAACAAAAGTTGTGTACATTGTTAGGAAATCACCAACAATAAACACAACTTTTCAGGTGAAATACTTTGCTTCAAACACAACCAGGAACACAACTGTGGCAAAAAGCTAAAATTTACCCACAGTTATATACCTGGTTTTGAATACCTTTTTACCTTTTAAATACCCTGTATTTAACCTTTTTTTTAAACATATTTCGCCGCAGAAAGAAATGACAGACAACCAGTGTAAACAATAATTTAACTTTTATTTAAAATTTTTTTTTTTTGTGTAAACTGTTTTTAAAGTTAAAAAAACTTTTTTAATAAAGGTTTGAAACCAACCAAATGGGCATTTTTATTACAAAAAAAACATTATAACTCGGTGTAGTGTGGGGTGGAAATACTGCTGGAGGGGCTGCGGGACACTTCGACAATGGGAGTGTGGAGAGAGGACTGGGATCGTGGTGGGGAAGGAACAGTTAGAGGTGATGGTGTGGAAAAAGCTACAGAATGGGTGGACATGTGGGAAGCAGAAGAGGTGGTGGGCGGTGGAGTGGAGGGTTGGGCAGGGACTGTAGGAGCAGATGATGTTGATGGAAAGTTGTATGGGGAAGGAGTTTGGTACGGGGAAGGAGTTTGGTACGGGGAAGGAGTTTGGTACGGGGCAGGTTGCTGGAAGTGGGGAGATGTCTGGTACTGGGGAGGTTGCTGGTACTGGGAAGGTTGCTGGTACTGGTGAGGTTGCTGGTATGTAATAGGAGGGGGAGGATGGAAAGTGGCTGGAGGGGGTGCAGATGTAATAGGAGGGGGAGGATGGAAAGTGGCTGAAGGGGGTGCAGATGTAATAGGAGGGGGAGGATGGAAAGTGGCTGGAGGGGGTGCAGGTGGAGGAACTACAGTGGTGGGAGGTGGAGGTTGGGAGGTAACCTGCTGTAGAGCACCGTGGCACGAATGCATTACATGCATCTGCTGGGTAGGAGATAGTGTTGCCATGCGCTCCACAACAGACCTGAAAAAGGTGTGGTTTGGCGAAGATCTTGCTTCTGAATGCATGGTTTGCAGAAGTGTCTTCACCTCCAGAATGCTGGAGTTGATCTGCTGAAAGCCTGCGGAGATTTGCTCTGACAAGACTTTTAGACAGTTCTGGAAAGATGCATTCAGATGCAAGAACTCTGGCACATAACTCTTTTCCTGACCCCTCTGCCGCTGCCGCCCAGTACCCGCAGGTGTACTAGAGGTGGCAGGGGCAGAAGGGTGGGGTAAAGGGAAAGCGATCTCCTCACCAGCAGCTTCATGTAATGTAGGCGGCCACGATGCTCCTGTGCTGGTGGATGGGACAGATGGGTCGAATGTGTGGGAAGGCTGGGAAGGTGCAGATGTACCGGGGCGGTCGAAGTGTCCCTCGGTGCCGGTCTCCTCAGGGATCGCCTCAGAAGGGTCCAATCGTGCAGGCTCCCGAGTGCTGCTCACCGTGCTGTGGAATAAAGAGAAAAAAAAACAATTAAAATACTGACATGGTATGGCCCTGGCTGAAAAAAAAAAGTTACATCTAACATTTTTTTTCACATGTGGTGTGTAATATTTACCTTCTAGTGACCATTGTTTCCCGGAGGAACGACAGGGCTTGTGCGTACTTGTACTTGCTCCTGCGTCCTCCAGATCCACTCGGGGCCCGCATCTCTTTATTGAACTCCTTCTTGAAACGATCCCTCACAGACCGTCACCGATTCACAATTCTGTTCCCTGAAACAAGAAAGGAGTGGTTAGTATACAACATCAGTGTTTCACAAACTCCAGTCCTCATGGTCCCCAGGGGTCATGTTTTCAGGATTTCCATAGTAAATAGAAATCCTGAACACATGATCCGTGGGGACCACGAGGACTGGAGTTCGGGAAACACTGGTTTACATCAAGCAACCGGTACTGTATATACTTACGCTCTTTAATCTGGGCCCGAACATCGAGGTCCTCCCAGCGGCCCACAAGGAACGAACAGATTTCCTCCCAGAGTCGTCGGGTAACGATAAGGTCAGCGTGGCGGCGGTCAGCCATATTCCAGAGCGGCTCCCTTTCTCTGACGAGATCGATAAGGTGGTCCACATCGAGTCCTCCATCCTCACCGTCAGAGTCGGGAGCACGCTGTGAAGGCTGTTAAAGAAAAAGACAAAAATAACATAATTAGCCTCCACAAAAGAAATGAAATAAAAAGTGCAAAAAAACAAAGCAAAAATATTTATACTTACACGCTGGTGACCGCCGCGTTGCTGTCGCCGACGACCCTGGGAGGCACTGCGAGGACCTCTTGGCCGAGCACCAGATTGGGAAGACTAGAGAAGAAAACAAAAAATGTTATGTCTTTGGATGTAGGCATTTGTTTGCTGTGTGTGGTCTGCAGAACATTGTTTTCTATGTGTTGTGTGTAGTGTGATGTTGTGTTTCTGCGTTTGATGCAAAAAACTTACCAATTGTGAGCCCACTCCAAGTGTCTGTCCACCCCTTCCTTCTTCTTCTGGGAGCTCCTCTTCATCTTGTGAATCCTGTTTTGAAATAAAAGGCAATGAATAGACATATATTACAGAGATGATGGATTTTGGAAATAAAAACTTACCGTCAAACGCTGACGATGCGAGGGAGGGCTCCCAGAAGATGATGTGCTGTCTTCCTGGTGGCCACACTCCATGCCTGTGGGTGGTGTTCCAGCTGCTGCCATTGCTGCTGCTGCTGCTGCATCTATTGGGCGGCTGTTGAATAAAGAGAAACAAAGGGCCAATGAATATCTTGATATTCAATAGCCCTAGTTTGGAGGAATGGGGGATTTGATAATTACCGTCTCTCATCTGCTGCTGGCCTCCCCTCCTCAGCATGTTCCATTTGCTGCATCATTTGGGGTGGTGCTGATGATGCTGCAGTGGTCTCCTGCCTTCTCCTGCTGCGCTTGGTTGCTTTCTTGGGTGGCATGTTGGGTGTGGCTGTGGGTCCCACTGTCTTGCTTTTATATATGTCTTGTGGGCAGAGCTACTGAGCATGCTCAGACCAAAAAAACCGGATCCGGCCACCGGATCCGGCTTTTGCCAGATCAGGCGCATTGCGGCGCTCATAGGCTTTCATTGTGTGAAAAAGCCGGACGCGCCGGATCCAGCGTGTCCGGCTTTTTCGCCGGAGACAAAAAACGTTACAGTAGCCGTTTTTTCCAGACGCCGGATCGCGACACATTGCCGGATCCGGCGAAAACCGGATGAAACGCATGGCCATCCGGCGCGATCCGGCGCAAATGCAAGTCAATGGGGGGGAAACCGGATCCGGCATTGCATTTCGCCGGATCTGGTTTCTGTCAAAAGCGCCGGATCGCGCCTGACGGCGAAAACCTGATGTGTGAAAGAGGCCTAAGTCTTTTTCCATGTCTGATTTCCCCAGCAGTTTCCCATTTAGTAAGTAATTGTAGCATCTGTTTCTCCTTCCATGAGCATAACCTTACACTTATCTGTGTTAAACCTCATTTGCCATTTTTCAGCCCAATTCTCCAATTTACTCAAATCTGTCTGTAGTTACAAACTTTCCTCCTTTGTGTTAACTACCTTGCATAGTTTTGTATCATCTGCAAATACTGATATTTTACTGTGTACACCATCCACTAGATCATTAATAAATATATTATATAGTAGGGGCCCCAATACAGAACCCTGTGGTACCCCACTAGTAACCCTGGCCCAATCTGAGTATGCACCATTAATAACCACTCTTTGTTTTCTATAACTAAGCCAGCTACCTACCCATCTACACACATTTTCCCCTAGCCCAAGCTTTCTCATCTTACTCACCAATCTTTTATGTGGGACATTGTCAAATGCTTTAGAGAAGTCGAGATAAATGACATCCAATGACTCTCCATTTGAGAGCTTACATCCTCATAGAAGCAGATCAGGTTAGTTTGACAGGAGCGATCCTTCATAAATCCATGTTGATATGGAGTTTAACATTTATTAACATTGAGATATTCCATAATGGTATCCCTTAGAAACCCTTCAAAAATTTTACCCACAACAGATTTTAAGCTTACCGGCCTATAGTTTACAGGTTCCTTTTTACACCCCTTTTTGAATATTGGTACCACATTTGCTTGCCACCAATCAAAAGGAACAGACCCTGCTTCTATAGAGTCTTTAAATATAAGGAATATAGGCCTGTCTATCACATTACTTAACTCCCTAAATGACCAAGGGTGAATGCCATCAGGGCCTGCTGATTTGTCAATTTTAATCTTACTAAGGTGGTTCTGCACTTCTTCCTGGGTTAGGCAGGTAATACTTAATGGGGAGTTTACATTATCACTCTGCATTTCCCCTGGCAAATCCTTTTCCTGTGTGAACACTGTTGAGAAAAAAGTATTTAATACATTTGCTTTTCCCACATCGCTCTCTTTGATTTCACCCTCATTGTTCTTTAAAGGGCCGACACCATCAATTTTAATCATTTTACTGTTTATATAATTAAAGAATAGTTTGGGGTTTGTTTTTGTTAGGAACGGCGGAACGCACTAAAATAAAAAACTAATAAAGTGCGTTCGCCGCTCTGGGTCCACCGTGCAGTAGGTGATATAACCGCTGCTAAGTGGTGGCAGAAGCAATATGGCGGTATTGTGTTCACAGGGTTAACCGTCACCCAAGTGCACAGAGCAATCTCTTTTAAATCACAGACACGCCTATGAACATAAACAAAAGAGCTGAGCCTGTTAAGGTCACAAGTACTCAGAGTAGTTACACACACGGTATAAGGTCACAGGAATAGCCAAAGATGGCGGTACTAAGTCCTTCTAGACCTACCATGTGTGTAGCGTCGCAGCCGCGAGAGCGCTTAAGTGGGCTGCTACTGCAGCGTAGCGTAGGACACAGCCGCTAAAAGATAATGCTAGACGCAAGAGCAATGTCGGACGCTAGCAGCTGTGGACAATGAAGCAGAGGCGCGCTGGCGCTGGTACTGAACTCAATCCCTCACACAAGCGTAATATCAAAGGGTAGGGGTTTCAAATGAGTCATTCACCAGAATCATGCATTCATCACCATTCACACAGCAGAAAGTATGGTCTATACTAGCGCATGGTGGAACAGCCATGCGCGCCTTTTATAGCAGCCGAGTCCTTCCCCACGCCTCCAGATCTCTGAGATGGACAAATGAGATTTGGAGCAGGACCTGAGCACATGACTCCTGATCTCCAATGGGAGATCGTCCCATGAGCATGCTCAGTAAGAGGACAGAAGGACAGCCTCAGGAGAGATTTGCTGCAAGGCAATCTCCTCTGCAATCTCTTCTGCAGTGGATAAAGAGCAGGAAACTGCAGAATGTGAGGGTATGGATTCCTGCATAGCGACCGCAGAAACCTGACTCCTAACATTTTTACTTTCCTTAGCAATGAGTCTCTCAGTTTCCACTTTTGCTAAATGTGTTTGTTTTTTACACACTTTATTTTTTTCTCTATAACTTTTTAATGCTTGGACTGGCTTACTGAGAATGAAATATATACGAAGATTAAAAAGTACCACAATGCTGTATACTGGTGTACACTTCGAATACCTTTCCCTTTTTCTACTTTTTAAATTCTGGTGTAATACATGCTGAGCCTGTGAGTGTCTGTCTGACTCCAGAAGTATAGACGGAAATTTACAATTACCCCTAGACTGGATACACTTGGTATGTGCTGATACAGTACCTTTGTTCAAAATTTTTTATTACGGTATCATCCATAGTGAGCGAGCGTGTGTGGTTTACGCCTTCTATATATACGGTCGGTGAATCGGAGATACCAATTTTTACGCTATACTCGATATAGCTTGTATCTTGCTATACAGTACCTTTGTTCGACATTTAGTATTACGGTCAAATCCATACTGTGTAAGCGTCTGAGAGTGACTACGGAACTATGTATATGGAGATTTCAATTGTACCCTATGATATATATACTTGCTATCTTGTTATCTAGTACCTTTTTTACAACATTTTTTATTATGGTCAACCCAGACTAAGTGAGCGTCTGAGGGTGACTCTGGAAATATATACTGAGATTTCAAATTTGGTCAACACTGTATACAGTTGTATGCTTCTGATACAGTAACCTATTTTGCTATTTAGATTCTGATGTAATCCATAATGAGCCTGTGAACGTCTGTCTGTTACTCCGGAAATATATTTGGAGATTTCAGATTACCCCAACACTGTATACAGCTGTTTGCTTGTGCTACATTACCCATTTACAGCTTTTCATATTCTTGTGTAATCCATACTGGGCCTGAGAGCGTTTGTGTCTGCCTCCTGAAATATATACGGAGATTCAGAATGTTTACACTATACGATGTATACCTTGTATCTGGTGATACTGTATCCTTTTTCAACTTTTTATTTTATTGTTTAATCCATACTGAGCCTGTGAGCGTCTGTGTATGACTCATGAAATATATATGGAGATTTACTGTTTTCCCTAGACTGTCTAGAGCTGTACGCTTCTGATGCAGTACCATATATTTGCTGGTATTTTGGGTCCATTTTCCAAAACATGAGGAAGTATGATGGAAGAGGATGCGGACGTGGGCATGGGGGGCCACCTGGTACTGATGGTGGTGGTGGTGCATCTGCTGGTAGTGCCAAAAACACAATAACAGCTAAGGCAGGAGGTGTTGAGCCAGCATTATGGTATAGCTCCAGGTGGCCTGTAAGGCTCCCTTTTCTGGGAGTAGGTAGACTGCTTTTAAAGCCGGAGCATCGGGAACTGTTTTTGGCTTACATTGCTGAAACAGCCTCCAGTTCTATCGCCTCCTCTTCTTAAGTTTAAAAAAATGCAAGCACTGAGTCATAAGTGCAGGCTTCTGGTCAGGAGCAACCACTTTCCTTATGTCCTTCACCCACACCAAAAGTGAAGGATGCAGCAGCACACACTTCAGATTACTCCATGGAGTTCTTTTCACATACCATGTCTGGGTTCATTAAAAATGGGGCCCATCATATACTGGAGCTTTCCAAATGGGGGACATCAGACACTGGAGCTGCATTTACGGGGCCCATTATACACTGGAGCATTAGAAATGGAGCCCATTATATGTGGAGCATTATTAGGGCCCATCATACACTGGAGCATCATCCTTGAGGCCCATCATATACTGGAGCATTCCAAATGGGGGACATCAGACACTGGATCAGCATTTACGGGGCCCATTATACACTGGAGAATTAGAAATGGAGCCCATTATATATGGAGCATTATTAGGGCCCATCATACACTGGAGGATCATCCATGAGGCCCATCATATACTGGAGCATTCTAAATGGGGCAGATCAGACACTGGAGCATCATCCATGGGGCCCATCATATACTGGAGCATTCTAAATGGGGCAGATCAGACACTGGAGCAGCATCTATGGGGCACATTATACACTGGAGCATTAGAAATGGGGCCCATTATATATGGAGCATTATTTGGGCCCATAACACACTGGAGCATCATCCATAGGGACCATCATATACTGTAGCATTATGTGGAGCTCATCATACACTGTAAGGAATATTATATGTGAGCAATTATTCAGTATGGAGAAATATATGGGGCTCATTATTCTGTATGGTGCACACTGTGGTGGCCATAATACTGTATGGAGTAATATACTGTCCTTTTTTTGAGCTATTGTACAATTTAAAATAGATCAGTCATGTCATGTAAGCAGTGAAGTATTTGTCATTGTACTATACCTATATTTCTGTGGCGTATCGGAGCATCTTGAGTTGTGGTATGTGTTAAGGGGGCGCACTGACACTCTTTGGCCCAGGGCACATGAAAACCTGGAGCCAGCCCTACCCCCCCACAACTTTAGCCAAATAACCCCCAGTTTTCAATGCGTAACTATTATTATGAAGTAAATTAAGGTTGACAAGCTTCAGTAATAAGAATTGATGTTTTAGGCACTGAAATGGGCACTGTAGGTGTGTTTACTGTCATCCACTCCCTGCCGACTTTGCTTCCCCATTGACTTGCACTGTGTTTCGTGTTTCAGTCGGCCTCCGACTTTTCCCTATAGTCGGCCGATTTCGTTCGACCCGACTTTTGCGAAAGTCGAGTTTCATGAAACCCGACTCGACCCTAAGAAACGCAAAGTCACTCATCTCTAGTAGTCACATTATGAGGCTCAGCACACTAACTGGTTACAATGGTTCCAGTAGATACAATGTGGCACTAGTGCTTTTATGAAATGTGAAAGCATGTTTTTACATATGAATTGTTAGTAGAGGCAATATCACTCAGAGAAAAAAAGAAACCTTTTCTGTAGTTTATTAATTTCTCTTGATGCCTGATTCGTACAAAAGTGGGGAGAGTGAAGCCAGCAAAGATTGGGAGCAGGGATTGTGTGACATAAAATGTCACACGATCACCGGGAGAGTGAGCACCAAGACAGATGGAACGGCTCCAGCACCGGAGCTCACACTGCAACAAGAACAAAGCTGTTCCCCTATATACACTCCATTAAACATGGTAGGTAAATAATCACCCAGCATTCATCCATCCTCACATCATGTCCCCACAATCTTCAGTGGGCAAGTCACTCTCAGTCTCCAACATAACGCAAGAAGCCACGTGGAATAGGTTTTAGGACTAACAATTTTTGGGTAATATACTGTTTGTCTTTGGTAGTATTATGCACACATTGCCTATGTGATTATTATTGGCAAATATATGACTTGATACACGTTTGCTTGATACCGCACGACATATGAGCATATAATATAGTACATTATAGTTATATGTTATCTACTTGTATGTATACATTCTGTGCTTGCTCCTGTGCTGTGCGCCCTTTTTTTTGTTTTACTATTACATGGTGGTCTCCACCCTCCCCCCTCATTGATTTTTTTACCAATAAAATATTTAGCATTTTTTTCTTTACTTGGGACTTTTTTGATTGTTGTTTTATCCCTTTTGTTACTTGCGACCGTCCATGCTGATTTGTCCTAATTAGTCCCAACTAATAGCCTGACTATAGTGCTACATGTCTGATATGTTATAACTATCATATCTAGGTTTTTTACTTGTGTTAGACATACAACTTTCTTCCATGAGTAATCGCTAATATCACTAGTGGTGCTGCAGAGCATCGCATCTCACAGTGTAGGAAATCCTGCAAGAAATAGCATTGTGTTCACAGCATAGCGTGAACAATTTACAACATAACGAGATGCAAACAAACTACTAAATTGTCTTTTAGAAACTATTCAGTCCTTTTAAACATTTTTAAAAGATACGCCCCTACTCCATATGCGGCAAATAGAGAGCCATACACATTTGGTGGTTGTCGGCTGATAAAAGGATGGTCCGAGTGCTCGGCTGGCAGCTGTAATGGCCGACCCTCCCATGTACACGAGCGCTCATACTGTTGAGAACTCCTGTGTTCTCTATGGGAGACAAGTCCAGCGGTAGATAAACTCTGGCATAGTATATGATTGGCAGACTGAAATCACATGAAAGACATGCTGATCTGAAATTTCCCCTAGAAATAAGTTAGGAAGAGGGTCTCATATACAGTATATGTGACTGTCTGCTGAACCTGTTACTATCGGCGAGTTTGGCTGACAGCCTACTGTGTATGTCAGCTTAAGAGTTTACAAACAGTGTTAGGGTTGCGGATCGCACTAAATATAAAATATAATAAAGTGCAATCGCAACCCGGAGTCCACCGTGCAGAGATGGTAAACTGCTGCTTGGTAATGAAAGATGCTAACTGAACACTGGCGGAGTAACCGCTGACCCCGTGTGCACACGAGCAAACTCTGTTACAGCACTGAGCCGCAGAAAGAGACGCCAAGGCCTGTTACCTCACAGACTACGGCGTAGGGAACCGCTACTGCGGCACCAGGGATAAACCCTAGAGAAACACTGTGCCCTGTTAGCAGTCACAGGGTGCAGCTGTGCAGTTGTGTCACCACACTGCGTGTGTACAGCGCTGCCCTGGCAGATGCAACTAACCAGCCTAAGCTTAGCGCTGGAAAGTACAGTAACTGCGCATGGCACCACTGAGACGGACACTGCGGTGTATGCGGTACAGAGATGTCTCGTGCAGATGACACTCTCTGGCTTAACGTGTGAGAGGTGCTGGAAGCACTGCGGCGCTATGCAGTGCCACCGCTCGGTGCTGACTCAGACTCTAAACCCTACCAACATCAAAGGGAAGGGGTTTCTTAATGTGTCATTCAGCGGTTCACAAGGATCCATCATAACACACATCACTATCCATTACTGTCTATACTAGCACATGGCCAAGCGGCCATGCGACTCTTTTATAGCAGCATCCTTCCAGGATCTTCCTAGTGGTCCAATGGGAGCAGCAATAGGACCAGAGCATGTGACCTCAGACCTCCAATGAGAGGACTTCCCACGGCCTGCTTAGTGAACCAAAAGAAGGACTTCTTCCCAGGAGCTGCTCACTGCTGGCTATTGCAGGTTACAATAGCTGAACCCTGATTAGCAGCAGTAACCAAGCCAGCGGCAGCAACCAAGCCAGCAGCAGCAGACTGAGCAAGATCCGAGACTGAAGTCTTTGCTGAGCAGGCTCCACTTCGGCTGGATAGGAATGGGAGACTGCAGACGGCAAGGCTCGGGATTCCTGCTGTGCAGAGGTAGGAACCTGATGCCTAACAAACAGTCTATAACATCTGGCTTAGTAAGAAGTGAGTGACATATTAAAGTGAATCTGTCAGCAGGTTTTTGCTATTTAATCTTAGAACAGCATAATGTAGAGTTAGAGACCCTGATTCCAGGGATGTGTCACTTTTTCAGCAGTTTGCTGTGGTTTCAGAACTATCAGTATTTTATCAGCAGATCATTATCATTGCATGACTAGGCGTTAGGTGCAAGGAAGTCCAGCTAATCACCGTGTAACCCCGCCCCCACCACTGTGCAGCCAATGAACAGGAAGCTGCCAATCAGGGGTGTGGGTGGGGTATACACAGCTCAGCATTCAGCCAACTGCTACATCTACAGCAGAGAAAGTAGGGATTCCATCAAACCTGAACAGATTCCAGCCAATGATATATCGCTGGAATCAGACACCTTCATCATGTTGCTCTTGGATTACATAGCAAAAACCTGCTGACAGATTCCCTTTAACCCCTTCCTGACATCCGACGTACTATCCCGTCCACGGTACCCGGGCCCGTATGACCGTGGACGGGATAGTACGTCTACCGCGATCAGCGGCGCCCACGTGGTGAGCGCCGCTGATCGCGGCCGGGTGTCAGCTGATTATCACAGCTGACACCCGGCACTATGTGTCAGGGGCGGTCACGGACCGCCCCCGACACGTTAACCCCTTGCACACCGCGATCAAACATGATCGCGGTGTACCGGGAGTTAAAGGGAAGCATCGGCAGGGAGGGGGCTCCCTCCATGCTTCCCTGAGCCCCCCACGGCAGCGCAATGTGCAGCGCTGCTGCGGGGGGCTCCTATCCTCCAGGCCCCCGAATCCAAGATGGCGACGGGGGCCTTCGGGGACCTGAGGAAGCTGGCTTCCTCAGTGCCTGCAAAGCGCAGGCAAGAGGAAGTCTGCTTCAATGCCTGTGACAGATTGCTGATCTGTCACAGTGATCTGTGATGTGACAGATCAGTGATCTGTCACAGGACAGTGATGTCCCACCTGGGACTATGTAATAAAGTAAAAAAAAAATTAAAAAAAAATGTAAAAATAAATTTAAAAAAATCGCCAAATAAATTAGTAAAAAAAAAAAAAAATATTCCCCAATAAATTCATTTTTTGAAAATAATAAAAAAAAAAACAATAAAAGTACACATATTAGGTATCGCCGCGTCCGTAATGACCCGCCCTATAAAACTGTCCCATTAGTTAACCCTTTTAGAGAACCCCTTAAAAAATAAAAATAAAAAACAAAGCAAAAAATAATGATTTATTATCATACCGCCAAACAAAAAGTGTAATAACGCGCGATCAAAAAGACGCATATAAATATACATGGTACCGCTGAAAACGTCATCTTGTCCCGCAAAAAATGAGCCACCACACAGCATCATCAGCGAAAAAATAAAAAAGTTATAGCTCACAGAATAAAGCGATGCAAAAATAATTATTTTTTATATAAAATAGTTTTCATTGCATAAAACCGACAAAAACATTAAAAAGCGACCTAAATGAGGTATCGCTGTAACCATACTGACCCGAAGAATAAAACCGCCTTATCAATTTTACCGCACGCGGAATGGTGTAAACGCACCCCCCCAAAAGAAATTCATGAAACGCTGGTTTTTGTTCATTCTGCGTCCCAAAAATAGGAATAAAAAGCGATCAAAAAATGTCACGTGCCCGAAAATGGTACCAATAAAAACGTCAACTCATCCCGCAAAAAATAAGACCTCACATGACTCAGTGGGTCAAAATACGGAAAAATTATAGCTCTCAAAATGTGGTGATGCAAAAACTATTTTTACAATAAAAAGCGTCTTTTAGCGTGTGACAGCCGCCAAAAATAAAAACCGCCATAAATAGTAAATCAACCCCCCGTTATCACCCCCTTAGTTAGGGAAAAATAATAAAACTAAAAAAAAGTATTTATCTCCATTTTCCCGTTAGGGTAAGGCTGTGTGCACACGCTGCGGATTAGGTGCGGATTCATCCGCGCGGATTTTGTAAAATCCGCAGGTAAAACCGCAGGTCAAAAGACCTGCAGTTTTACCTGCAGATTGCTCTGCGGTTTTGTCCTGCGGTTTTTCATCTCCTCAATAGAGGAGATGGCAAACCGCAGGAGAATCCGCAGAAAGAATTGACATGTCAATTCTTTCTGCGGATTGAAAACCGCAGATAATCCGCGCGGAAAATTCCGCACCGTCTGCACTGCGGTTTTTGATTCCCATAGGGAATCATGGTACTGGGGTCCGCAGCAGCCAAAACCGCTGCGGAACCGCAGCAAAATCCGCAGCGTGTGCACACAGCCTTAGGGTTAGGGCTAGGGTTAGGGCTAGGGCTAGGGTTAGGGCTAGGGCTAGGGTTAGGGTTAGGGTTAGGGCTAGGGTTAGGGCTAGGGTTAGGGCTAGGGCTAGGGCTAGGGCTAGGGTTAGGGCTCAGATTAGGGTTAGGGGTGTGTTGGGGTTAGGGTTGGAGTTATAATTGGGGGTTTCCACTGTTTGGGCACATCAGGGGCTCTCCAAATGCAACATGGCGTCTGATCTCAATTCCAGCCAATTCTGAGTTGAAAAAACATGTAGGGTATCAGCCTACTCAGGACAAATTGCAAAACAATTTTTGGGGTCCAATTTCTCCTGTTACCCTTAGGAAAATAAAAAATTGGGGGCAAAAATATCATTTTTGTGGAAAAAAATTATTTTTTTATTTTCACGTCCGAGTGTTATAAACTTCTGTGAAGCACTTGGGGGTTCAAAGTGCTCACCACACATCTAGATAAGTTCTGTGGGGGGTCTAGTGTCCAAAATGGGGTCACTTGTGGGGAGTTTCAATAGTTTAGGTACATCAGGGGCTCTCCAAACGCACATGACACCCGCAGACCATTCCATCAAAGTCTGCATTCCAAAACGTCACTGCTTCCCTTCCGAGCCCCGACGTGTGTCCATACAGTAGTTTTCTCCCACATATGGGGTGTCAGCGTACTCAGGCCAAATTGGACAACAACTTTTGGGGTCCAATTTCTCCTGTTACCCTTGGGAAAATGAAAAAATTGCGGACTAATTGATCATGTTTCTGGAAAAAATACGATTTTTTTATTTTCATGCCCTGGCATTATAAACTTCTGTGAAGACCTTGGGGGTTCAAAGTGCTCACCTCACATCTAGATAAGTTCCTTAGTGGGTCTAGTTTTCAAAATGGGGTCATTTGTGGGGGGTTTCCACTGTTTAGGTACATTAGGGGCTCTCCAAAGGCAACATGACACCCGCAGACCATTCCATCAAAGTCTGCATACCAAAACGTCACTACTTCCCTTCCGAGCCCCGACGTGTGCCCATACAGTAGTTTTCACCCACATATGGGGTATCAGCATACTCAGGACAAATTGGACAACAACTTTTGGGGTTCAATTTCTCCTGGTACCCTTGGGAAAATAAAAAAATGGTGACTAAAAGATCATGTTTGTGGAAAAAATACGAATTTTTTATTTTCACGCCCGAGCGTTATAAACTTCTGTGAAGCACTGGGGGGGTCAAAGTGCTCACCACACATCTAGATAAGTTCCTTGGGGGGTCTAGTTTACAAAATGGTGTCATTTGTGGGGGGTTTCCACTGTTTAGGTACATTAGGGGCTCTCCAAAGGCAACATGACACCCGCAGACCATTCCATCAAAGTCTGCATTCCAAAACGTCACTACTTCCCTTCCGAGCCCCGACGTGTGCCCATACAGTAGTTTTCTCCCACATATGGGGTATCAGCATACTCAGGACAAATTGGACAACAACTTTTGGGGTCCAATTTCTCCTGGTACCCTTGGGAAAATAAAAAAATGGTGACTAAAAGATCATGTTTGTGGAAAAAATACAAATTATTTATTTTCACGCCCGGGCATTATAAACTTCTGTGAAGCACTGGGGGGGTCAAAGTGCTCACCACACATCTAGATAAATTGCTTAGGGGGTCTAGTTTCCAAAATGGTGTCATTTGTGGGGGGTTTCCACTGTTTTGGTACATCAGGAGTTTTCCAAACGCGACATGGTGTCCGATCTCAATTCCAGCCAAAAACGTCAAATGGCGCTGCTTCCCTTCCGAGCTCTGCCATGCGCCCAAATAGTGGTTTACCCCCACATGTGGGGTATCAGCGTACTCAGGACAAATTGCACAATAACTTTTTTGGTCCTGTTACCCTTGGAAAAATAAGAATTGAGGGTGAAAAGATCATTTTTGTGGAAAAAATATGATTTTTTAACTGTATGGCTTTATGTTATAAACTTCTGTGAAGCCCATGGGGGTTCAGAGTTCTCACCACACATCTAGATAAGTTCCTTAGGGGGTCTAGTTTCCAAAATGGTGTCATTTGTGGGGGATTTCCACTGTTTTGGTACATCAGGGGTTTTCCAAATGCGACATGGTGTCCGATCTCAATTCCAGCCAAAAACGTCAAATGGCGCTGCTTCCCTTCCGAGCTCTGCCATGCGCCCAAATAGTGGTTTACCCCCACATGTGGGGTATCAGCGTACTCAGGACAAATTGCACAATAACTTTTAGGGTCCTGTTACCCTTGGAAAAATAAGAATTGAGGGTGAAAAGATCATTTTTGTGGAAAAAATATGATTTTTTAATTGTATGGCTGTATGTTATAAACTTCTGTGAAGCCCATGGGGGTTCAAAGTTCTCACCACACATCTAGATAAGTTCCTTAGGGGGTCTAGTTTCCAAAATGGTGTCATTTGTGGGGGGTTTCCACTGTTTTGGTACATCAGGGGTTTTCCAAACGCGACATGGTGTCCGATCTCAATTCCAGCCAAAAACGTCAAATGGCATTGCTTCCCTTCCGAGCTCTGCCATGCACCCAAATAGTGGTTTACCCCCACATGTGGGGTATCAGCGTACTCAGGACAAATTGCACAATAACTTTTAGGGTCCTGTTACCCTTGGGAAAATAAAAATTGGGGTGAAAAGATCATTTTTGTGGAAAAAATATGATTTTTTAATTGTACCGCTGTACGTTATAAACTTCTGTAAAGCCCTTGTGGGTTCAAAGTTCTCACCACATATCTAGATAAGTTCCTTGGGGGGTCTAGTTTCCAAAATGGGGTCACTTGTAGGGGGTTTCCACTGTTTAGGTACATCAGGGACTCTCCAAACGTGACATGGCGTCCGATCTGAATTCCAGCCAATTTTGCATTGAAAAAGTCAAACGGCGCTCCTTCCATTCTGAGCTCTGCCATGCACCGAAACAGTCGTTCCCCCCCACAAATCAGGTATCAGCGTACTCAGGACAAATTGCACAATAACTTTTGCAGTCTAATTTCTCCTGTTACCCTTGGTAAAATAAAAAAAATTGAACCTGAAGTATTTTTTTTGTGAAAAAAAGTTAGATGTTCATTTCTTTTTAAATATTCAAAAAAATTCCTGTGACGCACCTAATGGGTTAATAAACTTCTTGAATGTGGTTTTGAGCACCTTAAGGGGTTCAGTTTTTAGAATGGTGTCACTTTTGGGTATTTTCTATCATATAGACCCCTCAAAGTGGCTTCAAATGTGATGTGGTCCTAAAAATAAAATGGTGTTGTAAAAATGAGAAATCGCTGGTCAACTTTTAACCCTTATAACTTCCTAACAAAAAAAAATTTTGGTTCCAAAATTGTGCTGATGTAAAGTAAACATGTGGGAAATGTTACTTATCAAGTTTTTTGTGTGCCGTATTTCTGTGATTTAAGGGCATAAAAATTCAAAGTTGGAAAATTGCGAAATTTTCAAAATTTTTGCCAAATTTCCATTTTTTTCACAAATAAACGCAAGTTATTTGAATGAAATTTTACCACTAACATGAAGTGCAATATGTCACGAGAAAACAATGTCAGAATCACTGGGATCAATGGAAGCGTTCCAGAGTTATGAACTCATAAAGGTACAGTGGTCAGAATTGTAAAAATTGGCCCGGTCATGAACGTGCAAACCACCCTTGGGGGTGAAGGGGTTAAAGTAAGCAGTGAATGATTAGACTGATAGGTTTGTTGTCATATAGGTTATCATAGGATTTGCTGTTACCAAATGATTCAAGGTTCTCCATTTCCTAAATCAAATTTATTTTTATGATAGGGATCCAGCTAATAAAAGGTCATCTCAGAAATGCAGTCCATCATATATTAGCTACCGTTCCACAAAACTTCTTTGATATAGTATAATATTATTTGCAGAGTGTTGGCATTGTGATGGATGTAAATGCAAAGTCTCTTAAGGTTCGATTGCAGATGCTGCAAGCATTTTATATTTGTTTGCTAATGTTTAAGTCTAATGAGAAATATAAGCTGATGGACCATTAGTTAGAAATACAAAGTTTAATGTTCTATTGATTCTGGAAATGCTTCTGTAAACACTTTATCCTTACAACAAAAATACTGCACAGCCGAGGTTTATAATTGTAATTATACTTTGATATCGATTTGTCTAGGCAGATCTTTACGGTATTGGGGTGTTCTTAATTAACAAAACTAACAGGGATTACAATCTAGCAAAATATATTTATCCAGGAAAAATGAACATTGTTTGTCAAAAAAACACACAAGTTATTAATAATAGGGGCGCTACGGGGGCGGCCTGTGCGCCCTCTTATGCTAACCTCTTTCTGGGATACTGGGAGAGGAGCATTTTTCAGGGGGGTGTGCAGTCCGCTCCCCAAATTCTGGGGTGGTACCGTTTCATTGATGATATACTTTTTATTTGGCAGGGCACTGTTGATCATTTACACGATTTTATGCGGGAATTGAACCGCAACAGCCTCAACATCAGACTCACATATACTTATCATCAGAAAACGATCTCTTTTTTAGATGTTACTCTGGTTGTCCAGAATGATGGTTCTATCCACACTGATGTATTTAGGAAGGAAACATCTGTGAATGCCCTCCTTCATGCCTCCTCGTCTCATACGAACTCCACAATAGGAGCAATTCCTATTGGACAGTTTTTACGTATGAGGAGAATTTGTACTACTGAGGAGGCATTTGAACGTCAATCTGTGGACCTTGGGGAGAGATTTCAAGCGCGTGGATATAGCAGGAGGAGTATTAGGAGAGGATATTATCGGGCGAGGAATTCTAAACGAACTGAACTACTCGCAATGAATAAAAAGGTCAAGAAAGAGGATTTAAGAATACGATTCATATCAACATTTAATCATAGGTGGGAGACTATAAGATCTATTCTTAAAAAACATTGGCCAATATTAAAAACTGACCAGGTGCTGTCTAGATATCTCTCGGATTCCCCCCTGATGACGGCAAGGAGGAGTAGGAATTTGAGAGATATCCTTGTACAGAGTCACTATGTCCCCAGAAGACCTGATCCTTTTGGGGCTGGCAGACGGAAATGGGGTTTCTATCCCTGTGGAGATTGCCTAGCATGCCGAAATCATGTCTGTACCACATCCTTTAGGTCTGCTGATGGCCAGAAAGATTTCAAAATTACGGATTATATCTCGTGTAGTACTACATTTGTAGTCTATGTGGCAAAATGCACTTGTAATTTGTTATATGTCGGCTTAACATCACGAGAATTGAGAATTCGCACTCGTGAGCATGTTAGAGACATATCAGCAGCAAAGACGGTAGAGGACATTACAGTATTGAAAACTGTCCCACGACATTTCAAATTGTGCCATAAAAGTAATCCCAGAGACCTACAAGTCTTTGGCATTGACAAAATTAGATGTGGCATCAGGGGCGGGGACATGAAGCGCCTTTTGGCACAGTTGGAATGTCGTTGGATCACTGTTCTGGGGACTATGAGTCCTTTTGGCCTTAATGAGCAGCTCAGTTTTGCATCTTTCCTGTGAGTATTCTTTAATTGTCCCTGTTCTTGGATTTTAATCTGTGTGTTTTTTGTTTTATTTAGTAATTCTTGCTCATTTCATCATTGTCTGATGTTCTTGGACATTTTGTGATTGGAGACCAGTGATCCGTGTGAGAATGGTAGACCACTTGAGATACAACAGCTCCAAGACAGCCACCTTACTACTGGGCTTAATATCCTATAGTGAAGGGTGTTGTTTTGTTTTTTTGTAATTTTTAAATGTATTATATTTGTGTATGTCTTTATTATTATGTTGTATTCCACTTTTTGTCACTTATATTTTCCCTTCTGTTTAGGGATTTTTTATAATATAGCATATTTTCATGTTCTATCTTGTCCACGAGATTTTGAGAATTATATAACAATATTACGCTCTATTTAATGTGCGTCCACTTGGAGAGGATTTTCTTATAAATATAGTATCTATGTTGTATGTATGTGGGTCCATTTTTGATTATGTGCCCCTATAATATGGCTCTTTCGGGTCATTACCTCTAGATTCACTGAAGAATATTGATTATTTTTTTTTTTGTTTTTACTATGATGAGATGTAGCGATATGCATGCCCTCTTTTTTGCCCCTACATAAAATGGTTGCTTCAGCGAGTGCGCATGCCCAGTGTGGCCGTTCTTATGATTCATCTCCCAGGCGGCCGGCAGTGATGTGGGAGGCGTGTGACGTCATGAGGGGTTTTCCCTCTGCCTTCCGATCACATGGGCGGCTGTGGGCGTTGTGCCATGGCACTCTGCTTCACACTGCGCACGTGCCGATTATGGCGCTGATGATTCCACACACCTGGTTCTCCTGCATAAAATGACCACAATTTCAACACACAGACACAGCCCCCCGAGGAAGCCCACGCGAAACGCGCGTCGGGGCTGCTCTCCTTAGTGCCGCGCTCACCTACAGATACATATGGGTATGATTTTGTCACCATTTATTTATCTACACATTATTTTTCTATTTGGAGTGTGTTAGCTCTGTTTACTCATAGTGAGGGCCTATATACTATATAATGAATGGCTCTCTTTGAGATTCTTTGCTTCATCTCTTATCACCCATTCTGTTATATATAGGGTGTTAGTAGCGGTTACCACATATGAGCCCTGTATGAGCAATTTGTTCTTTGTCTGTATTTTGTACATTTTGTCTAAAGAGTCTGTTACAATAAAGTGACTTTTTTACTCTATTTGCGGTCTTTATCTCCATATTGTTTGTAGGATTTAAGTTATTAATAATGTAAATTAAATCTGAAACATAACAATAATATACAATATTACATAAGATGGAACAAAAAGGAGCCATTCAGAAAGCAGGACCCCTTGATTTCACAACTGACCCTTAGAGTCAGAGATCAGCGGCAACCCAGACTTCCTCTTTCCTGTTCAGTTTGTCCGAAGGCGGGGACAGTGGCGCCAGCGCTGATTGGGCACCGGAGTCACATGTCAAAACACCGCATGACAGTTCCTGGGAGAGCGAGTGCCGACACCGAGGAAACTGCACCGGCACGGGAGGTGAGTACAGGCTTTACTATTTTATGGAGGCTGGAAATTTAGCTTAACACCTTTACCCCCGAAAGTGGTTGCACGTTAATGACCGGGCCAATTTTTAAAATTCTGACCACTGTCACTTTATGAGGTAATAACTCTGGAACGCTTCAATGGATCCTGATGAGAATGATTTTTCATGACATATTGTACTTCATGATAGTGGTAACTTTTCTTTGGTATGACTTGCTTTTATTTGTGAGAAAAATGGAAATTTGGCAAAAATGTGGAAAATATTGCAATTTTCCAACTTTGAATTTTCATGCCCTTAAATCGCAGAGATAAGTCACACAAAATAGTTAAAAAATAACATTTACCACATGTCTACTTTACATCAGCACAATTTTGTAGCCAAATTTTTCTTTTGTTAGTAAGTTATAAGGGTAAAAATCTGACCATCGAATTTTTATTTTTTCCAACAAAATTTACAAAGCCATTTATTTAGGGACCACCTCACATTTGAAGTCACTATGAGGGGGTCTATATGATAGAGGATACCCAAAAATGACACCATTCTAAAAACTGCACCCCTCAAGGTGCTCAAAACCAAATTCAAGAAGTTTATTAACCCTTCAGGTGCTTCATAGCTATATTGAAGAAAAATATAACATTTAACCTTTTTTCACCAAAAATTAACTTCAGATCCCAATTTTTTGCATTTTGACAAGGGTAACAGGAAAAAATAGACTCCAACCTTTGTTGTGCAATTTCTCCTGAGCATGCCGGTACCCCATATGAGGGAGAAAACCACTGCTTGAGTGCATGGCAGAATTTGGAAGGGAAAAAGTGCCATTTGACTCTTTGAATGTAAAACTTACAGGAATCATTAGCGGACGTCATGTCCCATTTGGAGAGCCTCTGATGTGCCTAAACAGTGGAATCATGGTGAGCACCTTGAACCCCCCAGGTGCTTCACGGAAGTTTATAACATTGAGTCGTGAAAATAATAAAAATCACATTTTCCTCGCAAAAATGTTATTTTAACCCCAAATATTGCATTTTCAGAAAGGTAACAGGAGAAATTTCACCATACAATTTGTAGTGCAATTTCTCCTGAGTATGCAGATACCCCATATGATGGAGAAAACTACTGTCTGGATGCACGGCAGGGTTTGGAAGGGAAGGAGCTCTATTTGATATTTTTAATGTAAAATTTCCTGGAATCATTAGTGCATGTCATGTCTCATTTGGAGAGTCACTGATGTGTCTAAACAGTAGAACTTGTGACCCCATTTTGGAAACTAGACCGCTCAATGAATGTACTTAGATGCATGGTAAGCACCTTGAACCCCCAGGTGCTTCACAGAAGTTTATAACATTGAGCCGTGAAAAAAATAAAAACACATTTTCATCACAAAAATGTTGTTTTACACCAAGTTTTTAATTTTTCTAAGGTGTAATAGGAAATATTTTTACATCAAATTTTGGTCCATTTTTTCATGAGTGCGCCAATACCCTACATGTAACCGGGAACATTTTTCAGACACAGTGCAAAGGTGAGAAGGCAAGGAGCACCAGATATTATGGTTGAGGTTTGCAGATGCCATGACCCACTGGGAGAGCCCACGTGGTGCCAGAACAACAGAACCCCCCATAAGTGACCCCATTTTACAAACTATGCCTCTCAGCGAATTCATCTAGGGGTGCAGTGATCATGTTGACATCATGGGTGTGTCACATAATTTTATATCATTGAGCAGTGAAGAAAAAATAGCTAAATTTTTACCAGCAAAATTTAGTTTTAGCCCCAGATTTTAAATTTTCACACAATAAGTGAGTAAAAATTATAACAAAACTTGTCCCACAATTTCTACTAAACATGGCAATACAAGGGGCTGCTGATAAGTTTTTGGCTTTGTGATCTTTTTTTGTTTTTATGGTAATGAATGTTACATCACATGAAAGCCTTATGTGTCTATTATATGTTTTCAAAATTTTGGGTTTTTAGCTTATGGCAACAGTGTTCTACGCAGGCCAGAAAACAAAATGGTATATTGATATGATATTAAGAGCAAATGACAGTAGAGGAGAGATAAAATTCTTGTTACTGCAAGGAAAGTCCGCGAAAGATATTCATGGTGATATGTCGTAGACATTGGGGGATCAATGCCCTTCATATTCTACAGTTAAGAACTGGGTTGCCAAATTTAACATGGAACACTGCAGCACCAACTATGAGCAACATCCTGGTCGACTGAGAGTGGTTGTTATTCCAGAGATCATCGATGCTGTGCACAACCTCATACTGGAGAATCGAGGAATTTCAGCTAAAGTAATAGCATCATGGGGATTTCCTGTGAATGTGATTGTGTAATTTTCCATGAGCATTTGAACATTAAGAAGCTATCTGCAAAGTGGATCACCAAATGTTTGACAACAGATCAGAAAAGCATGCGAGTGAAAACTTCCCGGTCCATTTGTCAGCATTTCCAGACTGATAAGAACTTCCAGGATCGTCACTATGGACGAGACCTGAATTTATTTGTATGACCATGAACCCAGAAGCAGTCAAAAGAGTGTAGGCCCAGTGGTTCTCCTCATCCAAAGAAGTTCAGGGTGCAAAAATCAGCCATTAAGGTGATGGGGTCTGTGTTCTACTAGTGGACTACCTCCAAAGGGTTCCATCATCAATGCAAGGTATTACATTGAACTTCTGGACCAATTAAAGACAGCTCTGAAGGCCAAAAGGCACGGCAAGCTGTCCAAATGAATCTTGTTCCTGCAAGACAATGCCTCCGCTCACACTGCACAAGCGACCAAGGCAAAACTGGCGGAGCTGGACTTTCAGCTGGTTGACTACCCACCTTATTCACCAGATCTAGCTCCCTCTGACTATCACCTGTTTTCATACCAGAAGAAACACTTCAAGGGTACCAAATTTCACACCATTTCTGATATCATGGCAGTTATCAATGCCTGGCTTGAGGCATAACCAAAATCCTTCTTTTGCAAGACTTACAGAACTTGGAATACTGATGTAATAAGTGTGTTGACATCAGTGGAGCGTATGTAGAATAAATGTAAATGTTCCTCTTCCTATTTTGTTTCTTTCTGGGTAAAGCCAATGTCTTATCAGCAGCCCCACATACCCCATATGTGACTGTACAGCACTACTTAGCAATAGAGAGAGACTTGGAAGGAAAGGAGCGCTATTTGCCTCCTGGAGCACAGACCCCCTGATTGCTAGAAGAGCAAAATCCACTCTCAAGTGACCCCATTTTGGAAATGATACCCCTTCGGGAATTTATCTACAGGTGGTATTGCTGATTTTGACTCCATGGGTATTTTACAGAAACAAGCAGCAATGAGTGTTGCCGAGTGAAAATTGCAAATTGCCATTGTTGTGACCAGTATGCTGTAGTGACCAGTGCATTGCTGTAGTGACCAGTACATTATGCCTAGCCCATGCTTCTGGAGGTATGCACCCAGAAGTTAGGCGGGCTCTCATCGCTTCAGAAATGCCAAACATGTGGACACTATATGTGGTTTAGGTATACTGTGGGGCTTAGAAGGGAGGGGGGATTTGGATTTGAAAGCTCAGAATTTGATGAATTTCTTTTGGAGAATGGAATGAAAATGGAGCCATTTCACTTTTCCAGAGCCTTTGTACTACCAGTAATGTGGAAACCCCCTATATTTCCATTAACAGATGACAGACCTGAGTGAGGGCTTACTTTTTTGTGGATTGAGTTGAAGCTTTTATTGGGAACATTTTACATAATGTTTGGGATCACATTTATCCAGCCCTCTACGCTGAGCACTTACTTTGGGGTTTCCCTCTAAATCTCTGAATGACATGATTCAGATGAAACCCCGGTGGGTTCATTCACTAGAATGAGGCAGAAGAGTTACGCCGGAATCTGTCTGGCCTCTGTTCAGTGGTGTCCTTCTTTTCAGAAGTGCACAAAACTGTGGCCGACAGCACTTTTATGCAATCATAGAAAGACAGACACCACCAGATCATAGGTCAGACGGTGTCCACAGTGCCTTCATTTGCCTCATTATAGGGAATCTTCCATCGGAAGTTCCATCTGAATCACATATTTCAGATATTTACATGGAAACCCTGGTGTAAGCGCTCAACACAGAGCACAGAATAAATGTGTGCTGAGTCTTACTGCGATCTCTGGGAGGATAAATAAAAAAGTGAACAGTACTTGAAGAATTGGTTTTATTTATTTTTTACGCCATTCCTTGTGCGGTATAAGTGATTAGGCGACTTTATTCTTCGGGTTGGTGCAATTAGAGAGATACCAGATTTATATGGGGTTTTTATGTTTGGCTGCTGTCACACACTAAAAGATGCTTTTTATTGCAAAAAAATAATTTTTACATGACCATATTTTGAGAGCGATATTTTTTCCATATTTTGGCCCACAGAGTCATGTGAGGGCTTGTTTTTTGTGGTGACGAGTTGACGTTTTTATTGTTATCATTTTCGGACACCACATTTTTTGATCGCTTTCGCTTTCTATTCTGATTTTTGGGAGGCAGAATGAACAAAAACCAGCAATTCAGGATTTTTTTGGGGGGGAGGTTTAAGCTGTTCCATGTGTTGTAAAACTGATAAGGCAGTTTTATTCTTCGGGTCAGTATGATTACAGCGATACCTTAATTATATTTCTTTTATGTTTTGCCGCTTTTGCACAATAAAAACTATTTTATAGAAAAAAATATTATTTATTTATTCTGAGAGCTATAACTTTTTTAGTTTTACGTTGATGGAGCTGTATTGTGACTTGTTTTTTTTGTGGGACAAGATTATGTTTTCATGTGTACCATGTTTATTTATATCCGTCTTTTTTATGGTGTTTTACTGCACTTTTTGCCTTGTTTTTTATTTATTTTTGATAGTGTTAACTAACAGGGGTTAACAAGTTTGACAGTATTATATTTCGAGTCATTGCAGACATGGCGATAACAAATATATGTACTTTTTGTGTGTTTGTTTTTTCATACACAAACAAGAAGTATTTAGCTCACCCCTCTTCACTCCTGATCACACCTCCGACGCACGGAAACACCCTGACCCGGGTGTATAGTGCATGCACAACATAAAGAAGGATTTTTCCAGCGTCTCCAGGAGATAAAATAATAATTGCTTTATTGAGAATATAAAATCTTCATACCATCAGGTAAAAACGACATAAAGAGGCGTATGGAGGGGAGCAAGGAAATTGCTCCCCTCCATACGCCTCTTTATGTCGTTTTTACCTGATGGTATGAAGATTTTATATTCTCAATAAAGCAATTAACATTTTATCTCCTGGAGACGCTGGAAAAATCCTTCTTTATGTTGTGCTTTGTTTTTTCATACAAATATTTATTTATGGATACAATATCTTTTGATTTCTTTATCATTATTTTTGATTTTTTTAAATATTTTTACAATTAGTTAAAAAAAACATTTTAAACTTTTTTACTTTGTCTCACTATGGGACTATCATTTATTTCTGGCTGCTCACTTCTACAGCATGGTGATGCAGCAGCATCCCCATGCAGTACAAACTGTCAGCTCTGCACTGACAGGAAAAGTTGCTGATCATGCATTACGGGGTCTTTGATCCAAAGGCAGAGGTGCTGTCAGCCCTCTTCCGGCTTCCGGAATGCTGCAATCATATTCGATTGCAGCATTTCGGGGTTTGAAGTGCCAGGAGCGGTGTGTGACTGCTCCTGACACTTAATGCCGGGTGTATGCTGTCAGAATCAGCTGACATCAGGAGGCGATTACCCACAGACCACCCATGTGCACGGGCGATGGCCTGGATGTAATAATCCGTTCCTGGTCAAATAGCCACAGGTCACATGGACGTATTATTACATCTGATGACAGAAAGGGGTTGTCCTAGAAGTGGACAAGCCCTTTAAACCAAACATGTTGACCTTTCCTCAAGTAGTCTGCAGGTTATGTCACTCTTAGGTGACGGCTAATGCTGAAATAGGTTAGCCAAATGGTCACTGTAATTTCTGACAACTGGATCTCATTTGATAGGTAATGAGATAAAGATACAGTCTGCAAATCACTATGTTGTCTTGCCATTAAAAAGTCAATCCGAAGCAGCAGAAATGCTAACACAAATTATACAAATTGGGGACAGTCAGTCTCTGCTTCTCCTTTCTTGTCTGTTAAACTGCATACAGTCATAATAATAAGGCAGATATGCTATTGGACAATGGAGGGAGAACTGTATGCTGGTACATGAGGGGAACAGAAGTTTCAGCACTTATAGTGCTGACAGAATGTTGAAAAAGGCCAGAAAGTCACAAATTGGGGTGTATGGGCCTCATGATAATACAGAGAGAGGGAATAAGGGGTTAAATATTTTAAAAATAAATACAGAACATTAGTGAACATGCGTTCAGTGCTTATGCATACCGCGATCTCCTGGGTGGATGCGTCACTCTGTGGGGTCAGACTGCGCAGGCGTGACGCAATTGCACAGTCTGTAAAGGCTTCAGACAGAGTGACGATCCCACAGTAGATGCGCAGGAGCACCTGTTTTACAGTCTATGCTCCGGGGATAACGGCTAACAGGTATTTGCATATAGCTGAAGGGTGGGCCCTTAAGGTCAATTCCTCCTGTGGGCCCCAGACAACCCAGTTCGACCCTACTTGTATATATCCTTGCTGGACTGTATTTTTTGCACTTTATTGGATAAAAATACTTCTATTTGAAGAATACATTCCAGAGGGAAACAACTACAGCTATCTACGGTTTGGAGAAGCTTAGCCAAAAGTGGTTTCCATGGTAAAATTGTGACCAAACATCATATCTTTAGTGCACACACTGACTTTGTGTGCATTCTTATCTCCGTCTCATGTGGGATTGTCACTCATTTGTGTTCCTGTATGTAGGGAGAAGCTCGCTCTTTTGTCCGGTGATTGCTGGCTTGTTTACACCCATGAATAATCAGGAACAAAGGTTCCTATGGATGCTTAAGGGTCCCGTTACACTAAACGACGCACCAGCGATCCCGACAAAGATACGACCTAGTCAGGATCGCTGGTGCGTCTCTACATGATTGCTGGTGAGCTGTCAAACAGGCAGACTCACCAGCAATCAGGACCAGCGAGGACGCTGGTAACCAGGGTAAATAGCAGGTAACTAAGCGCGCGCATCCCTTAGTTACCCGCTGTGTACCCTAGATACCAGCGTGCTCGTGCTGGGAGCTGGTATCCAAGGTAAACAGCGGGTAATTAAGTGCACACGCTGTTTACCTTGGATACCAGATCCCTGCGCGAGCATGCTGGTATCCAGGGTACACAGCAGGTAACTAAGGGACGCACGCGCTTAGTTACCTGATATTTATCTTGGATACCAGCTCCCAGCGTCTGCTTACAGCGCCGGGAGCTTGCTGATCATTGGTCTCCAACTGCCACGCGATGCGTGCTGGCCAGCGGGAGACCAACGATCACAAAATGGCCCAGGACATTCCTGCACGATCAGCGATACCCGGCAGGGGGCTAGTCACTGATGCGTGCCACACACAGCGAGATCGCTGGCGAGATTGCTGATGTGTCACAAAATCGGTGACGCTTCAGCAATCTCGTTAGCGATCTTTCTTAATGTGAAGCACCTTTAACTCTACTATACATACCTATGAAAAGTTGGACTGCCCTATTAAGTATTCCTTTCATTAAACTCTGTTAGCCACATATTATAGTCTTACTCACAATAAATACACATCACAAATGTGACAAGTACAGAGATAAAAAAGAAAAGAAGAGTGTTATGTAAATCACCATATCTCTTCTGCGTAAGAGCCACCAGGCATTTAAATCAAAGTTGCATGGTGCAAATGATAGGATCTACCTCACTTCCTAGGATTTAGTATCCCTATGATCAGAAATGAAATATTACCTGTGAAATGTGTAACAGTGATGAGCATCTGGATCAGATGCCGAGTACAGATGTAGCGTGCATTAAAATGTCATTTAGCACTAGGCATTATGATTGATTCTCTGCATTGTGACACATCAAAGATATACAGCAACAAGTGCATGGATGTCCTATGCCAATGATTCCTTACAATAGACCACTGATCAACAATTTCTGAATCCTAACATCTTTAGGAACTCGCTTATATTCCTACTGTATTTTTTTTAAGTATCTTTGTGGGAAAAATTCAAAATCTGGTGAATTGGAGCTTCAATTTTTTAGGACAGTTGCTATCAGAGCAGCTGTAATGTACAGGGATGTCCTAATCTGCTAAGTATGGTATGAGATATAAGATGTAAAATGCACAAACATCAACATTATACAGATTAGAGTTACTGGAAATTCAGTTTCCTTTCTTTCAAAATATGGCAAGAGGTTTCCATAGAAAAAAAGCAGTACCCATGCACTAAATTTTACCCAGGGGCCTCATTTTAGGTCCAGCTCGGTCTAAAAGTAAAAAAAAAATCTGTACTCACCTACAAATCCCTGCATTCTGTAGTACTGCCTATCTCTACATTTTTACATTTTTATTGACAAATACATCAAGGTTATAAAAGACTCATAATTACATAATAATAATAATAGTAATAAATAATAATAATAATAATAATAATATTTTTTAAGACTTATGCAATTTACTTTTTCAGCTTCTGGGCCAAATCATTACTAATAGCCACCCATTATTATCTAATCAGTCCAATTACTGTGGTTTTTATTTTAGTTCTACTTTCTGAGGTTTGACCACTGGTACTAGCTGGTCTCCTTGCTACCAATACCAACTTGGATAGTATATGACCACTCCAGCTGTCTTCATAGGAAAACGAAAAAAGGAGAGCAAAAGATAAATCAGGTGTAATATCCACGTATGAACATGTTCCTGTCATGTTGGACACATATGCTAGGTGGTAACACTATGTGTATTTCCAAGTTTTTAACGCTAAGGTTCGGATACGGCTTTAAAGAAGGCTACTACTTGCGATATAACGCTTTTTTATTTCAAAGTACAAAATTAAAGGAATAGTATGATTGTGTACACTTTTGTATATTTTAAGATGAAAAGGTTAAGTACATATAAAGATTAAATACATATAATGATTAAGTATATATCATACAGTATACTCACATCATCACCAAAAGGCTTTTAAACATCATCTGTCTGGAATATCAGAGAAGCAACACCAAGACAGAGACCCCTGGAATATTCACTACACTGCACCGGCGTCCCAAATTATGCAGATATTAACACACTGTACATGTACAGGTATCCAAGTTTTTGTTTCTGTCTTATTCATGTTTCTCTGACCTTATATAGTGATTTACACTATGTAGTAACTCTAGTTTCACCCTGCTCTTCAAGTGGCCAGCTTTCAAGATCGGATGAAACTGAGATACCATGGAATCATCAGACAATGGGCCATGAACCCTTAGAATATAAAAGCCACAAGGATATAGATAAAACCACCACAGACAGAGGTTAAGTAAACCTTAATGTTTTACAATAACAAACACCAAACATATAGAAACGTAAAACTGTTTGTGAAGTGAAATGGTTTCAAGTAATAAACAACAGTTCTCAATATTGTGTCACTATGAGCATTGTCTGTCTGTAACTGTGTGACCAGAAATGCAGCTATGTAATGGTCTGAAAGCATTCTGTGTATTTCAATATGGACTCAAAATAGCCATTTTTATATTCACACTACACCATGGATGCCAGTGGATAGCACAAGATTTGCTCTGATACCAAACCACGAGAGTCCAGAGGAGATGATTTGCATTTTCCCAGTGCATTCTGGGATAAGCGAAGAGTCTCCATGGCGTGCAAATTTTGGCACGTTTTTCGCCGCTTTCATATCTCATTAACAATAAGAACATGGAAAGGCCAGGAGCCATTTGGTGAACTGCATTTCTTACTACATGTTCACAGACTTACCAGTGGAAAAGTCAAACTTCATATGCCAGAAATGCAAGCTTGTGTCCCTGTTGGAGGAAAAGTTGCAAAATCTAGAAGATAGGTTAGCTACATTGAAAATAATTAGGGAAGGTGAACAGTTATTAGACAGAGCAAAAATATCTCTTCATGTTACAGAAAGAGAAGAAATTCGAAGTGCACCAGAAGAAACAGAGAAATGGAAGCATGTGACCAAGAGAAGGAGGAGGATCGGGAGGCAGTCAGCACTAGTGATGAGCGAGTATACTTGTTGTTCGGGTTTCCCCGAGCATGCTCGGGTGTCCTCCGAGTATTTTGGCGTGCTCGGAGATTTAGTTTCTGTTGATGCAGCTGCATGATTTATGGCTGCTGGACAGCCTGAATACATGTGAGGAATGCCTGTTTGTTAGGGAATCCGCACATGTATTCAGGCTGTCGAGCAGCCATAAATCATGCAGCTGAGGCAACAGAAACTAAATCTCTGAGCATGCCAAAATACTTGAAGGACATCTGAGCATGCTTGGGAAAAACCGAGCAACAAGTATGCTTGCTCATCACTAGTCAGCGCCCATACTGCTCAGGACCAGGCTCTTACGCAGGAGAACGATGAAGAAATATATCAGTATAAGACTTTACCCACAAACAGCAACCTTGTACGACCTCATAGTCCTCCTAGATGGAGAAAGAAAAATGTTGTGAAGATGAAAGGGACAGTTGTCATGGGGGATTCCCTGTTGAGAGGAACAGAGGCCGCTATCTGCAGACTGGATATAACCTCAAGAGAAATGTGCTGTCTTCCAGGTGTAAAAATTAAAGATGTGTCTGACAGGATATCAGTACTCTTCAGACCTACAGACGACCACTGATTTCTGCGATTCCTGCTAATACATGTGGGGATAAATGACATGCAAGAAAGGACCTGGAAACCATCTGCAGTGACTTTGAAAACTTAGGTAAGAAAGTGAAAGAATTGGGAGTGCAGGAAGCCGCTGGAATATTTCAGTTCCTGGAAAAAAACTTAGCTTTTGTTCCATCATTAAAATGGCATAAGAACAATATTACATGCCTGCATAGCAACAATAATACATGGTCCATAGCAACAACAACAATACATGGCTGTGATGCGCCCCAGAGGCTGTGGGATACTTGTTACTGGGCCGGTCATCTTAAAGGGATATGTCACAGTGGCAGTGACCTGGCCCGTGGCCCCAGGCATTCATGTAAAAGGGGAGTATTGACTAGGGATAAAGTTTATGTAGTGATTCGTGACGCCAGTTGGAGTGTTCGACTGTAGTATAGCCGGCACTGCAGATGATCCTTGGGGGAGTAGATAGTGATGGCAGTGCAAATGTTTAACCCTCTCCAACCAGGGCTGACCCCCAGAGATTGTGATGGAAGTAGAAGGCACGGAGTAATAAGGCAGGAGACAAGAAAAGTCACTTTATCATTTACTGTAGTTCAGATGCAGTTCAAAGGAGATATTACAACTCTCACCAGGTTACAGTCTGTTCTGCAGAATGGGAGTTATCCTTCTCTCTGCTGTGACTCAGTATAAGCTTCCTGCTATTCTAATTCCTTCTGGGACCAAGGCTTCTCGGAGTCTAGAACTTCCAGTATAGCCACTATTCACTGTGTATTTCTCCTCTGGCAACTTGCAGCTTGGATCCTGTGTGAAGCTCAAGTTCCTTCTTGCACAATCCTCACTGATCCTAGTTTGCTGCAGTCTTCCCGGGGAAAACACTCTGCTGTTGGTTGTATAAACCCACACAGTCTCTCCGCTTACCACCCTGCTCTGAAAGCATGGATGGCCTAGGGGCTGACTCCCTGATTCTTCTTAGCTTTGCTCCTGGAGGAAGCACATGTCATGGCTTCCAGGAGCGTTCTCCATTCTCTCCTTCTTCTTCACTGAAAACAACAACTCTATGACTCCTCCCCCTCCCAATTAGGGTATGTCTGCAAAGCTCTAAGCTTCAGACAAGTAAGGGAGTGAGGTAAGTTGTGTGTGTGTGTGTGTGGTCTCTAGCAGAGAAAACATAACTCCCATTGCTCACAAAACACATACAAAACAGTACATATTTAACCCTTTTGTGGCCGTAAAGAAGCAGGTCGCCACAGCTGCATAGCAACAATGTACTGTATGTCTGCTTAGCAACAATAATACATGGCCCATAGCAACAATAATATATGATCCATAGAAATAATAATCCATTGCTGCATAGCAACAATAATGCATGGCCCATAGCAACAATAATACATGGCTGCATAGCAACAACAATACATGGCCCATATCAATAATAATAATACATGGCCCATAACAACAATAATAGATGGCTACATAGCAACAATATTATATGGTGCTAGGAACAACAATGCATGACCTATAACAACAATAATCGATGGATATCTCAACATGGCTATATCAACAATAATACATGGCTCATAACAACAATAATACATGACCATATCATATTCTTGTTAATTAATTTCAAACATGGAATAAAAGCTAAGTTTTTCCATGAAGTAAAATCTTCTGGTGTCTTGGTTTTTTTGAGATACAAGTGAAAATAAGTCTTTATTAGGATGTCCAGATAAATAATTTATTACAGTTATTAGTAAAATAAAATTGTTATTTAATAACAGACCAAATCAGCAAGTCTCCATTTTGACTTCTGCCCATGGCCGCCTTTAATGTAAATCAGCTATGGATTAATGTTTACTACAATCTGTATTCCAAGAATGATAATGGCTATAAAAGGGTAAAAGAAGATCGATAACTTCATGTTAAACTGCTTCATGTATTGCACTGAATTTAAAATATACTCCCAATAAGAGAACATCTCCATCTCGTTGTAAAGACCGCCTCACATTAATTACTTCAGGACTCATCTCACATGACATAGACAAGAAGGTCTAAAATGGACCTGGTTATCGCTTTTTTAGCAGAGTGACCTTAAGCAAGGCCTTTGTGTAAGTAATTTACAATCCTGTCTGGGACAAGCTGCTAGCCTCTCTGTCTGTAATAGAACAATAGATTGTGTGCCATTCCAAGGCATTAACTTCTTGGAGAACTTTGTCATTAATTGTATTCTTGGTAAGATGCAGAAGAAAGCTGAATTCTGGTTGCATACATTATCCATCGAGCATAGTAAATTACTCTAATACAGGGTGGGCCATTTTATGGCTACACCTAAATAAAATGGGAATGGTTGATGATATCAACTTCCTGTTTATGGCACATTAGTTTATGGGAGGGTGGAAACTTTTCAAGATGGGTGATGACCATGGCAGCCATTTTGAAGTCAGCCATTCTGGAGCCAACTTTATTTTTTTCAATGGAAAGAGGGTCATGTGACACATAAAACTTATTGAGAATTTCACAAGAAAAACAATGGTGTGCTTGGTTTTAACGTAACTTTATTCTATCCTGAGTTATTTACAAGTTTATGACCACTTATAAAATGTGTTCAAAGTGCTACCCATTGTGTTGGATTGTCAATGCAATCCTCTTCTCCCAATCTTGACACACTGATAGCAATACCACAGAATAAATTCTAGCACAGGCTTCCAGTACCCGTTGTTTCAGATGCTTCACATCTCGTATCTTCACAGCATAGACAATTGCCTTCAGATGGCCCCAAAGATAAAAGTCTAAAGGAGTCAGATCTGGAGACCTTGGTGGCCATTCAACTGGTCCATGACGACCAACCCACTTTCCAGCAAACTGTTCATGTAGGAATGCTCGGACCTGACACCCATAATTGATGGTATGGTGTGGTATATGGGGTAGAAAGATAGTGGGGTCATTCTTCATCAATGGAAACTTCAATGCCACTGGATATCTGAAATTGCTACATGATGATGTGTTGCCCTCTTTATGCACTGAAGATGGCACGTTCCCTGAGTTTTTCCAGCAAGATGGTGCACCACCACACTATGGGTGTCAGGTCCGATCATTCCTACAAGGAATCTGACCCCATTAAACTAGCCTTTCTTCTGCAGTGTTGCTATCAGTGTGTCAAGAGTGGGAGAAGAGGGTTACATTGGCAATTCAACACAATAGGCAGCACTTTGAACATTTTATGTGGTCATAAACTTGTAAATAACTCATGAAAGAATAAAGTTACGTTAATAACAAGCACACCATTGTTTGCATTGTCAAATTCTCAGTAAGTTTGATGTGTCATATAACCCTCTTCCCATTGGAAAAAATAAAGTTGGATCCAAAATGGCCAACTTCAAAATGGCCGCAATGGTCACCACCCATCTTGAAACGTTTCCCCCCTCCCATATACTAATGTGCCACAAATAGTAAGTTGATATCACCAACCATTCCCATTTTATTTAGGTGTATCCATATAAATGGCCCACCCTGTAGATGTAAAGCAGTGTAGAGACCCCAATAGACCTCTCTACCAATGTCAAAAACAGCAATTTAATAAAGGACAAGTGTCTTTTATAGTGTTTTGACATCATTGTAATAAGATTAATAACATAACTATGGATGGGTGGACTCGTGGGTTTTCGGGTACACCAGGTTCAGCCAAACTTTATAAAAAATGTTTGGTTCAGGTACCAGAAGAGTACCCGAACTTCAAAACAGAACGCAGGTACTATTCAAATGAATGGGAGCTTGAACATGCGGTGGATCCCACGCTGTCATCTGTGTGACAGTGCAGGAAAAACCGGCTCTGATTTGTGGTAACCTTACATGCTACTGCCTGTCACTACACTGTTTCCCACAATGTCACACAGATTACATAGTGTGAGCCAGTAGCTGTGACTGACAGTGAACAGGTTACCACTGGTCAGGGATAAGTTGATGAGTACTATGCTGATCAGCATACACCTGGTCTTGCTGAGAGCAACCAGAGCAGGTGACGCTGATGAGAGTATTCACCAACCAATGCTTGTGCATAATAATAAATATGTCAGTGAGATAATTAGTGCAGTGCTTGTGTATTTTACTGTACATGTATTTAGCTAATAAATAACAAAAATAAAAAATGGCATGGGGTCCCTCTTATTTTTACTATCCACCTGAGGGAAAATGTGGACTGTTGTTATTATTCTGGTAAGGGGCCAATATCCATAAAGGGTCCCAGCTTATTAATAACAGCTCACAGCTGTCTGTGTAACATTTACTGGTTTTTAAAAAAGTGTTGTGGGGTCCCTATTATATTTAATAACCAGAAAAGGCTAAACAGACCGCTGTGGTCTGATTTTAATAGGCTGGGAAGGGGTCATGAATATTGGCCCACTTTGAGACTAAAAGCACCAGCCCACAACCACCCCAGAAATGGAGCATCCTATAATGATTTTGTGGTTGATATCAGCTTTGTAATGTCAGCTGACATCATAACCAGGGGTTGGCAATGGAGAGGCATCTAAAAGTCACCCCATTACTAAACTTGTAATCAAAAGTAAGAAAGACACACTAACAAAGATCCTTAAATTGAACAAAACACTCCCCGACAATTACCCTCTTATACACATTTATTAATTTAAACATAAAAATAAAAATCAAAGTTATGCTCACTTGTCCGCCAATAATACTGATGTCCCACGACAATCCCCAACTCTGCTATATCTGGTTGCATTGCTGAGCGGTGCCATCAGCAATGTTACTGCTCAGCCCGGCAATCAGTTCACACTGAGCTGAGTGTGTGAAATCGGTTGCTTGTTTCCGGCGTTGACTTCATTAAGGTTCTCACACAATGTAAACATGTATCAAAGTTTCTGACTATTGTGGGACATCAGCATTATCAATTATCAAAGGACAGGTAAGGATTACTTTGCTTTTTTAATATTATGCTAATGAATATGAAAAAGAGGGTAATTGTCTGCGAAGTGTTTTGTTCAATTAAAACACTTTTTCACTGTGTGCTTCTTTAGCACTTTTTATTTATTGGGTTAGACACCCTGATAGACACCTCTCCATTACTAACCCCTGGGCTTGATGTCAGCTGACATTACAAAGTTAGCATCAACCCCAAAATATTACTTTGCTTGACAACAGATGAGGGCAATGGGGAAGAGTTGTGAAAAGTGCTAGGATTGTTGCATATAATGGATGCACCATTTATGGGGTGGCTGAGGGCTAATGTTATCAGTCTGTGAGGGGTCCAATATCCATGGTCCCTTCTCAGCCTATTAATATCAGCCCCAGCTATCTGCTTTAGCTTGGCTGGTTATGAAAAATGGAGAGGATCCCATGTCTATTTTTAAAATTATTTATTTAAATAATTAAAAACAACGGCGTGGGCCCTCTATTTTTTACAACCAGCAAAGGCTATGTAGACAGCTATAGGCTGACAGTAATAGGCTGATAGGGCTGATAATTTTTTAATTATTTATTTAAATAAGGCACAGCAGCCTTTCAACAAGCTTTGCTCAGGCTGCCGAACCAGAACAGTAACACAGACTTGCAGGAGAAGTTCATATTCACTGTTCGTGCACGGACCCAGAACTTTACCATTCGGGTTGCCCATCGCTAGTAATAACAGTAGGGGATGCACAACTCGCAGCCTGCAATGCCTTTCTTTAGACTTGCAATTATTGGAATACTGATGATTAGAACTAATCAGTTTAATCGATAACCCACATTATTGTTTTTCTCACTTATAAAGCAACATATTCCACATTAAAAAATAAAAAACGGATTAGCAAAAGCACCTCCAAACAGAATAAATCAAGTGTGAACAGGTGCAAGGTGCTATATTTGAACAATATACAAACAAAAGAACGCAGCAGCACTCTTTAAGCGCTAAACTGAGTGCAAATGTTGAACATATAAAATTTTAAAATGTTAACTGCATTACTGCTGTATAGGATATTCTTATAAAATTGAAGGTATTTAATGCATAAATTAGCCAAATTATAAGAGCCCATCAACTAATTTCATGCCTCTCCAGGGCTGAAAATATAAAAATTTAGAGGGCAGGCAGCACTAAATCCTACCTGCCCTTTAAATTTTTAGGATTTTAGCACAGGAGAGGAATGAAATTAGGCTAGGATTCCATCAAAGAAAGGTACGCCTTTTTGCAGTTGGTGGGCTTTCATGCTTTGGCCAATTTATGCGCTAAATACTTTCATTTTTATAAGTATATTCCATATAGCAGTAATGCAGTTCAAGTTTTATATATTCAACAATTGCATGCATTTTAGCACTTGCAGAGTGCAGCTATACTCTTTTGTTAGCATATTCCTCAGTGTTTACAGATATTGCCATATGAGAGGATCTTTTGAAATTTGAATTTGCTAGGTACGCCGAATTTTCCAGAAAAATTTGGTTTGCAGCAAATAAGTTTGTACGAATCTCAATACAGGAAATTTCTAATTACTCAGAAAATACACTTAGGGTCCCGTTACACACAGCGACGCTCCAGCAATCCCGACAATGATGCGTCCTGGTAAGGATTGCTGATATGTCGCTGCATGGTCACTACTAAGCTGTCAAACAGGCAGATCTACTCAACGACGCAGCAACGATACGGCAATCCATATAAAGACCTCGGCAGTCGTTGGGACCTTGTCACACAGCAGCTATTCTGACGACTCACGCCTGTGTCCCTGAGTTCTGCATCGCCAACGAGGTCGCTCGTCAGCGTCAAACACAGCGATGCACGCTGGCCAGTGGGACGCTGATGATGAAAAAATGGCCCAGGACATTCGAGAACGATCAGCGATATCCAGCGCGGGGGGGGGCAGTCGCCGCTATGTGTCACACGTACCGAGATCACTGACGAGGTCGCTGTAGCGTCACAAAATCTGTGACATTTCAGCAATCTTGCTAGTGATCTCGTTATGTGAGACGGGGCCTTTATAGTTAAAGAGATAGAGACAGAGATAACCCTGCTGAATGCTGACCACAAGAGCTCTCTACAGACTATAGAGTCAGGACCCCGTTGTACTTAAGAGCTTATACACTCACTGGCCACTTTATTAGGTACACCATGCTAGTAAGGGGTTGGACCCCCTTTTGCCTTCAGAACTGCCTCAATTCTTCGTGGCAGAGATTCAACAAGGTGCTGGAAGCATTCCTCAGAGATTTTGGACCATATTGACATGATGGCATCACACAGTTGGCGCAGATTTGTCGGCTGCACATCCCTGATGCGAATCTCCCGTTCCACCACATCCCAAAGATGCTCTATTGGATTGAGATCTGGTGACTGAGGAGGCCATTTGAGTACAGTGAACTCATTGTCATGTTCAAGAAACCAATCTGAGATGATTCGAGCTTTATGACATGGCGCATTATCCTGCTGAAAGTAGCCATCAGATGTTGGGTACATTGTGGTCATAAAGGGATGGACATGGTCAGCAACAATACTCAGGTAGGCTGTGGCGTTGCAACGATGCTCAATTGGTACCAAGGGGCCCAAAGAGTGCCAAGAAAAAATTCCCCACACCATGACACCACCACCACCAGCCTGAACCGTTGATACAAGGATGGATGGATCCATGCTTTCATGTTGTTTACGCCAAATTCTGACCCTACCATCCGAATGTCGCAGCAGAAATCGAGACTCATCAGACCAGGCAACGTTTTTCCAATCTTCTACTGTCCAATTTCGATGAGCTTGTGCAAATTGTAGCCTCAGTTTCCTGTTCTTAGCTGAGAGGAGTGGTACCCAGTGTGGTCTTCTGCTGCTGTAGCCCATCTGCCTCAAAGTTCGACGCACTGTGCGTTCAGAGATGCTCTTCTGCCTACCTTGGTTGTAACGGGTGGCAATTTGAGTCACTGTTGCCTTTCTATCAGCTCGAACCAGTATGCCCATTCTCCTCTGACCTCTGGCATCAACAAGGCATTTCCAGCCACAGAACTGCCGCTCACTGGATTTTTTTTCTTTTTCGGACCATTCTCTGTAAACCCTAGAGATGGTTGTGCGTGAAAATCCCAGTAGATCAGCAGTTTCTGAAATACTCAGACCAGCCCTTCTGGCACCAACAATCATGCCATGTTCAAAGGCACTCAAATCACCTTTCTTCCCCATACTGATGCTCGGTTTGAACTGCAGGAGATTGTCTTGACCATGTCTACATGCCTAAATGCACTGAGTTGCCGCCATGTGATTGGCTGATTAGAAATTAAGTCTTAACACACAGTTGGACAGGTGTACCTAATAAAGTGGCCAGTGAGTGTACACTACAGGTAGAAATTCGAGAGAGGACCCTGCTGATCATAACAGCTTACAGTATACTGTGCAACTGTGCAGAAGAGAGAAAGAGAAGTCTTTCCTGATCATAAGAGCTTACACTCAACAGGAGAGAGGACCCTGCTAACCATAAGAGCTTACACTCAACAGGAGAGTGACTTACACAGTGACTTTGGATAGGGAAAACAACTCTACTGTACACACCGCTGATCTGTGATGGTCTAGGTACTGACCACCACTGTACAAGGTATGATAATCTACTAGATGTCATAGCTTCATGGCATTATAGGGACGCCGGCTCGGCTGTGCAAAAAGACTTGAGTCAGCTCTCTGATGCTTTAGCATTGTATCAAATGGTGCTGGGCAATGTTTTTTCTTTATGAACCGTGAGCCACATTTCAAAGTGTTCAAATCCTCCATAGATCAGTTCACTCATCTCTAGTTTCATTTGCTTCTTGTCCTATGTGTTTAAAGGGTGAAAAGAAATTGGAGTATCCAGAGGAAACCTATGCAAACTTGGGGAGAATATACAAACTTCATGCACATTTGAACCTAGTCACCACCATGATGCCCTAATGTCATTGATAGCCATTGTTATGGGTAGTCACCCCGTCTTCACTTATTTTCAAAACTAAAAGGTGGGAAGTCTTTGTTAGTATGTTGACCATTTTTGTGCAGAAATAATACCAATTTGTTTTGATTTTTGTTGAAAGTAAAGTATGGATGATGTTGGTTTTCCATGATTCATGTAACTTTCCAAGGCTGAAGTTTCCAATGCTGACCATGGCAGAATGTATAAGATTGTGAAAAGCATGGGCCAACAATAGTTCAAAGAAACTACATACAGGAGATGTCATCAGATTTCAAAATAAAATATGTATATATTGTTAAGAAGATCTATTTGACCTGCTGAGGTTGTTGCACTTTCTCAGACAAACCATGTCAGAATCATTGCATAGAACTTTACCAAAGTTTAAACTTAATCTCTGCCCGTCTAGATCAGTGGTTCCCAAACTCCAGTCCTCGCGGACCCCAACAGGTCATGTTTTCAGGATTTCCATAGTGTTACACATGTGAGAGAATTCCTGATGCCCTGATGATACTTCCATCACCTGTGAAATACTAAGGAAATCCTGAAAACATGACATGTTGGGGTCCGCGAGGACTGGAGTTTGGGAACCGATGGTCTAGATTGATTAACAGCTCCTCAGTGTCCCGCCTTCTTGCTGAGATCTCACACTGCTTAGTACAAGCTACAGCTGTCAGTCAGGCTAGGACAGCAGAGATTGAATATACTTGCACTTGAGCTATTAGATTCTGTAGCTAAACTCATAAAATGTTATTTTTTATATCAATATTACATACTTATTACAACAAGTGGAGCAGCTTTTCAGGTCTAAGAGATCTATGTAGTAATATATGCCTTTTATAAAGTATTGTGAAATCTGATGACAGATTTGCCATGAAACATTTTGCTGTGCTGGTTGTAGAAACAAGATATAGAAATATAGAGGTTTTTTATACTTTTCAGCTTTGTGTTATATAAATGACTGAGTTGCTCAAGAGATAATAATATCCTATCAACAGGAAATAAATACTATTCAGTATATAGAAATTTAAATACTCATTTTTATTGCCGTTGTTAACTATCAGCATCAATGTTTTATGGCTTTTTTTTACCCTGCCACACCAATTTGGTTAAAAAAAAAAAGAAGCATTGATGTGGAAAAATATGAAGTAGAAAATCACAACAGAAAATCTTAGGGTAGGCATGTAGCTCACTTGTGATAGTCTCAGATACTTTAATGACTCCTACCATTATCTCGGAAGCAGATAACTAATGAGCAAGCTGAGTCTGAGTCCAGAAGGTGGAAGTCAAGTAAAATCTTCGATACTTCAGCTAGTTGGCTGCTCTGGTGACTAGAAATGAGACCAACAATTCCTCCCGCTTTGTTTCTCTCATTTTACAAGCCTGTAAGTAATAAAAAGCAATTTACTGATCCACGTCTTTTGTGTCACTGCTGACGAAAATAATTTATTCTCGGCGTGAAAGCTGCAGAATAAAGACCTAATGCAACTTCCACTTGTGTTCTGCCACTAATAAGGATTCGACTTTACAACTGCTCTAGCTTCTGAATCTATACTGTAAGCCAAAGCTACACAATGACCCATCACTTGTCACCTAAAATCACTTTTTAATTCTCTTAACAATAAATCACGTCATTTATAAAAGTCTAGTAAAACAATATCGAATACACTTAGTTTTGAGCTCTATTTTGTAATCTACTTAACTGTGTGATGCCTACTTTTTCATGGAAAGCGAAGTGTACTGAAAGGTGGGCACCACACTTAATATATGACTATAAATTAGCCGGGTGCTACTATGTGTCTAAATACTATGGGAAAGGAGACGAGGACAGAAACGCAAGAATCAGTGCACACACAGCTGAAAGATGTATATAAAAAGGCACCATGCCTGACAGACAGAAAATACAAGTTAAAAACACCATAAAAATCACAAAAAGCATGGACAATTCAAACCTGACAAGGTAGACTGGTAAAGCAATATTTAATCAGGGTATAGTAAAGGATAAAGAATCAGTAAGTAACTGACACATAAATCATGGCTGAAGTAGCATGAATTTGGTTTTAGTTTTATATGCAGGACTTATAATCATGTAGATCCAAGCTATATCATGGTGAAGCTAATAACAGCATTCACATTCCCCTTATAAATCTCAAAAAACAAAAGATTTAATCTTTTTCTCCTGGAGGATCTTTCCAATATAGTTGAAATTCTAAGCCCAGAAAACAGCGCCCTCCGCAACGATTCTGTCTTCAATGGCATATGCATGCATCATAAGATTTACAAATAAACACACCATAAACAATAGTGAATAGATGCTTAAAAAATGAAAAACACATGGCTCATAGCTAGGGCAGCTTATGAAAAATAATTTGTATATACTACCAGTGTTTTATAGATACATCTGTACCACAGAAATCTAATATCAATAGTTTATAAATTACATTATCTGGAGCTAAATCCAGCTCGATAGTTTAACTATGTCCATAGATGCCCTCAGCATTGGCCCTGTGTTAATTGAAAAGCATATGCAATAGCAGTTACAAATTAATGCATACTAATGCTGCAATATAACCCATCACCCCAGTCTTACTGTCAGGTTGGTCCGGTACTTTTTCATGGAATCTTAGAGTCATAGAATCGTAGAGTTGGAAGGGACCTGCAGTGTCATCTTGTCCAACCCCCTGCTCAATGCAGAATTCACTAAACCATCTCAGACAGATGTCTGTCCAAGAGAAAGAGAACTTACCACCTTTCGTGGCAGCCTGTTTTCCACTCATTGATGACCCTCACTGTCAAAAAGTTTTTCCCAATATCTATCCTATTTCTTCTCCCTTTCAGTTTGATTCCATTGCTTATTTTGTTTACATGTGCAAATGACAATCAGGATGATCATTCTACACTGTGTCCTCCCTTCAGATATTTGAAGGCAGTTATTAGGAATCTTCTTAGCCTTAATTTTGGCAAGCTAAACATTCCCAGATCCTTTATCCGTTCCTCGTAGGACATTCTCTGCAGTCTGCTCACCATTGTGGTCGCTCTTCTCTGAACTTGCTCCTGTTTCTCAATGTCTTTTTTAAAATGTGGTGCCAAAAACTGAACGCAGTATTCTAAACAAGGCCTGACCAAGGAGGAGCAGATGGGGATAATTACTTCATGTGATCTAGACTGTATGCTTCTCTTAATTCATTCTAGAACTGTGTTTGCCTTTTTTGCCGCTGCATCACACTGTTGACTCATGTGTAGTCTGTGATCTATTAGTATACCCACTATTGCTTAGTGCTATTTCTCCCATTCTGTAGAAGTAATTTTTGCTTTTCTTGCCCAGATGTAGAATTTTGCATTTCTCCATGCTAAATATCATTCTGTTACTTGCTGCCCATTGTTGAAGCTTATCTAGATCATTCTGAATACTTTTTCTGTCTTCTCCAGTGTTAGCAAATTTGATCAGTTTACCTTCAGTTTCCTTTTCTAGATCATTTACAGAAATGAGACATTTTTTAGGAGAAACTGTAATGTATATACAGTATTTTTCGCTTTATAAGATGAACTTGATTATAAGAGGCACCTAGATTTTAGAGAGGAAAATAAGAAAAAAAATATTTTTGAGTCAAATAGTGTGCAAAAGCCTTTTAATAAAATACAAAAATACAAGAGGTACACACTCTTATGGGGGATCTGTGGATGATGCTCTGTTATAGGGGATCTGTGGAAAACGCTCTGTTATGGGGCGATCTGCGGATTACCCATCTGTAATGGGGGATCTGTGGATGACGCTCTGTTATGGGGGATCTGTGAATTAAAGTACAGTGCCTGCAGTACCGTATTTTGTGACTACCACCCACTCATCCTCAGGAATACACCCACTTACTGTATAAATGGATGTATTCTTAAAGATGAGGGAGGTGGTAGTCACATTTGCAATAAACACTTTGGACCAATACATTGCAGTGTATATTTACACTAAATATGGCTAGAACCCCCATCATCCTTCAGAATATACCCATTGATACTGTATATTCTTAAGGATGATGGAGGTTGTTTGCTCACCTTTCCTAAAAGTATCTTGGACATGCGAGTACAGGAGTTGCAACATTAAATAGAGTGCAGGGACAGATATGTGATTGGTGGAGGCAGCTCAGCAACAGTTCCCTCCACCAATAATAATAATAATAATAATCTTTATTTTTATATAGCGCTAACATATTCCGCAGCGCTTTACAGTTTGCACACATTTTCATCACTGTCCCCATGGGGCTCACAATCTAAATTCCCTATCAGTATGTCTTTGGAATGTGGGAGGAAGCCGGAGTACCCGGAGGAAACCCACGCAAACACGGGGAGAACATACAAACTCCTTGCAGATGTTGTCCTTGGTGGGATTCGAACCCAGGACTCCAGTGCTGCAAGGCTGCAGCGCTAACCACTGAGCCACCGTGCTGCCCAATCACTATCCATCGCTGCAGAGGAGGAGGAGAATCGTTCTTAACTGAGAGCTCAGTAAGCCAAGAGCTCCATCTGCGCCTGCGCCGCTTTTGCGGCTATTTTCTTCCAGACATCGCGTTGAGTCAGGCATGAATGGAGATCTCAGCTTTCCTCCATCTGCGCCTGCGCCAAGTGAGAAGCTGGATTCCGGACACCGGAAGAAGAATGGTGGCCACCATATGCAGCCTCTGAAGGCCACCGCTCGCCACCATACCACCACCGCAGGACCACCACACACACCACCACATACTACAGGACCGCCGCACCACCACCGCAACATCCCAGGTCTGGGCCCACAGCATTGACCCCTCGGTAAGAACAGTGTTCAGGTTAGAAGACGCACCCCTCTTTTCCCCCTAATTTTGGGCCTCCTAAAAGTGCGCCTTATAACCCAAAAAATATAGTATGCAATAAATCTTGGCTAGTTTTAGGACATTCTAACGTATGAAATCGGGATTAGATTGAGGCAAGGGTAGGTGTAGAAGACTTTCAGCTTATGGACATGATTTATGGGTGAAAAAAGGACAAACAAAACTCTGTTTATATTTACAATAAATTAAGCCTTATGTCCAGGAGACAGACAATGTTTTCTGTTCTGGCATCTGTCACAGAGCAAAGCCTCATTCCAACTTCCCTTTGTGTTCACATATGTAAAAGTAGTTCCTATATTCATTTGAGTTTATTATCTAATTTTCATCCAATTCTGGTCTGTTTGTCTGTTTTTCGTCAGCCCAGTTGCATCCATATGGAAAAAAAAATTGGCCATTTGATTATACGTAATATATAAAGAACCCGATGACTGTTTGTCAACGTTTTAGACTCCATTTTTTCTTTTCTGTCTGCATTGAGATTGTTTTTTCTAGACGTTTCTATTTTTTAGTGCTCTTTTTTTGCGCCTCTAAATGTATCCAGATAACCTGTAGTTCAAATTTTATTTTGCATGGCTTCACTCACTGCATACTGGAAGGGGCCAGCACATACACTATGAAGGTATGGAGGAGAAGGCTGTGTGTTCATCCTAAAGTATTACAGTGTTTCTCCTATGGCCACTTTCATGGTTTGTAAACTGAACTTTGCCAGCACTCTGGCAAATTTTGAGCCTTTTTTCTCTTGCCTATCCCCACGTTTAACTCCAGCTTCTGGAAAAATTGCACCCGAGAATTCATTACCAGAATAAAGGTATGCAGCAAAGGCTTTGATCAGAGGAAAGTCTGCTTATGACCCTGAAATGAGTTTAGTTCATTTGTAACATTTTGTTTTCATTGTTCATCAAGTTTTTAACCCCTTCCCGACATGCGCCGTATATTTACGGCACAATTACAAGAAAAAGAGGAACATGCTATCGGACAGGGATCACCATTAAATAATCAATATTTTGTTCGAGTGTACAAAAAAGTCAAACACAACCAGAGTGTATGCCAGAGGGGCCGGAGGGTGTATGAGCTTCATGCATGTGCTGCAGTTTCATTTTCTATCATGATGGCAACTTACATATGTTGGCACAGGACATCCTTTTAGCAGGGCATTGTGTTTGGACTCTAGTACAGATTCTGCACTATACATTGAGCACACTGTCTTGACATGACTTCCCATACTTTCTCCTGTAACGCAGAAGAGGCTTCTAATGTTATCGCCGAAACCCATGTGTCCAGCGACTTCTTGACAGTTCCCCTAAAGGAAACCCATGGTAGGGACTTGGAACGGGAATTACGCCACCACACCAATATTGAACTCCATTGTGCAACTATAACTGTTTACCTATATTGTCGGTGAGACAAGATGAAGCACAAACACAGGTAGAAAATAGATTGAGCAAATGATGAGGCCCAAACTGTCTATACAGGATAGGACAGGAAAGACACTGTCTGCAATCAGGCAAAAACCCTAAAAATACAACACGACTGATGTACAAAAACACTAAGATCTTGCGACCTCTCCCCCACTATATCAGCATTCTGGTATAAACTGGCAGCAAAGCAAAAGGGACTATAATAACAGGGGACTGAACAAACTGACACAAGCTGTAACATATGGAGCGGGGTCCAGCACTGCCCCAGCAGGGAGCACGCTGAACCCTCACAGCAAATTAGAAAGCAGAAAAAGGCAAAGCCAGATCAGATGCAAAGGATTAGCAAAAGAACCACTTAACTGAAAAATTCAGGATCAGGCAGGAGACAGCAGACATCAAAATGCACAGGAAGAAACAATCACCAGCAGCAACTGAGGGAAGCCTGCTCACTTAAATACTCCCAATCAGTAACCTCAGATTTCCAATCATCGTCGTCAGGTGGCAGACTTCTGTCAATCCGGCCAGCTCCACTACCCACAGTAACCACCAGAGGGAGCCCCAACTCAGAAGTAAGAGAATTCACAACAGATATACATCTATTTTTGTTAACTAGTCAAGCTAGTGCTGACAATTGATGCCTGCAGCTGTCAACTTTCCCTGCGCTGGTTATCAAGAATAAAGGTGAACCCATTGAATAGTTTTTTATTTTATTTATTTGTTTATTGCACAGGTCCTACTGGTGAATACTCTTAAGCCCCCGTTACACACTGCTATATCGCTAGCGATATTGCTGCATGTGATACTTACCTCCGACCGGCTCCCCCGCTGGTAATCGCTGATCACGCGAGAAGCTGCTGGATCATTCCTCGTCGGTCACATCCTGCGGTGCTTCCTGCTGTGACGACGAGCGACGCGTGGAGCCGGGCGGGAGGACGCAGGATCGCCGTGTCTGACAGGTAAGTAGCGACCCCCGTCCCCAGCGATGTCGCTGGTGAGATCTGCCTGAGTGGCAGCTCACTAGCGACCACTTAGCGATGCACCAGCGATCCTGACTGCGTCATATCGCTGGTCAGGATCGCTGGTGCATCGCTAGGTGTAACGGTACCCTTATCATCATATGTCTGCTCTTGCTGATAGCAGCGAGATTAGGCTTATGATGATGAGAGTAGTACTCTCATCATTTGATGCCTGTGACGGGCAGTCTCCTTTTTTTCTGCCAGTAACAGCTGCTCGCTCACACCCTTTCATCTGTGTTACAGCATGGGAACCACAGCGCTCTGACCAGCGGTAACAAACTTACCGCTGATCAGAGTTAGTATTTCTTGCACTGTCATACAGATGACAGCGTGGTAAAACACCATGTATTTGGGCTCCCAATTCATTTGAATGTTGTTCGCGTTTGGGTTTGAGCCCTGATACCTGAACCAAACTTTTTTAATGTTATAAGGAAAGAATTTTTACATTGCTTTGGACACATGCAACATATAGTATGCTCCATAGTGTGAACAGACCCCACAGCATAATATACAAAATTATTTTTTCATGAAAAACTTGGAAAACAATTTCAATTTCCCAGCAATAGGAAAACAATCTGTCAAATTGTAATCTCCATAGATATACATTTGTAAAATGGAGAATAAATGAGCCTCAACATTTGTAAACACATTTCATGGCATTTCAAAACATGAATTTGCTGTATTCAAAGATTGTGTATGATTTGAAATATAAAACAAAACACACTACAAAGATTATAAAGAAACACAAGCAAACACATTTATTATTACTATTATTGACAATACTTCATATATATTATAGAAAAAATAGATTGAAAGCAGCACTACAGTGGAAGTCAGTGAAAAAAGTGGACTTTCTTCATATATATTATATATTTTTCGCATGATATATTTTTATTTAGGATGCTGCCAAGCCCATCAATGTTGACCTTGTATACTATGGTGTCTGTCCACATAGGGTGCACTTATGTAGTGATGGAAAGTCTGCCTTATTTAATAGTATGGGCATCACTATTAGGACGGGGTCAGACTTGCGAGAAACTTGGACGAGTGTCGCGCGTCAATACCCGGCACTGCCACCGGCGCTCGGAGCGGTGCATGCGGCTGCATGTATTTCTATGCAGCTGAACGCTCCGCTCAGAAGGCCCAGGAGGTCCTTTCCAACTCTACGATTTTATGATTCTATGACTCTCCCAAGTGGCGGCGCCAGTGCCAGGTATTGACATGTGAGACTCGTCCGAGTTTCTCGCAAATCTGACCCCGGCCATAGGTTGTAAGCCAGGTACAGTGAACTACATGTTTTTGACCAGCGCCCTAAACAAGCCTTTTTTGTGTGCAATTTTAATACTATGCAATCACCCCCTCGCCATGAATTGGTAGGTTGTGAGTGGTTGTCTCATCAGTATATAGCTCCTGTGTTGCCTCCACCTTTATTAAGTGAGGAATCCTGATGAGTGCATTAGCTTCTGTGACCTGGGCAGGAAAATACTTTTACTTTTTAATTGCTGTGCTAATTAATGATTAATTAATAATTATAAAAGTAAAAAAAAAAAAAAAGCTTACTGATATAGCTGCACGAAATGTCAAGGAAAAAGGAATTTACAAAAATGCACATACTGCCTCTTTTTCTTTGTACCTGGCTAGCTCAAGATGAAATTGGTCTTAGCCACTCCTCTACCAATGTTTCGGAAAATCAACCATTAATAAACATAAGGTAAAAACATTGAGGCCACAATACTGCCAAGTAGAAATGAGCGACTTTGCCTTCTTTCGGGTCGAGTCGGGTTTCATGAAACCCGACATTCTCAAAAGTCGGGTCGAGTGAAATCGGCCGATTATCGTGAAAAGTCAAAGGCCGACTGAAACACGAAACCCAATGCAAGTCAATGGGGAACCAAGATCGGCAGGGAGTGGAGGACAGGAAACACACCTACAGTGCCCAATTTAATGCCAAAAACAGCAATTCTTATTACTTAAGCTTGTCAACCTAAATTCACTTTATAATAATAGTTAGGCATTGAAAACTGGGGGTTATTTGGCAAAAGTTGTGGGGGGGTAGGGCTGGCTCCAGATTTTCATGGGCTCTTGGCCAAAGAGTGTCGCTGGGCTTTTTTAACACATGCCACAATTCATGATCCACTGATACGACAGAGAATTAGCGGTATAGTACAATGAAAAATACTTCACTTCTTACATCTCATGACTGATATCCATTTTAAATTCTCCAATAGCTCCAAAAACGGACAGCATATTACTCCATACACTATTATGGCCACCACATAGTGCGCCATACAGAGTAATGAGGCCCATATATTTCTCCATACAGAATCATTGGTCCCATATAATGTTTGATGAGTGCCACATAAAGCTATGGTATATGTTGGTCCCCATGGACGAAGCTCCACTCTGTTATGGGCCCAAATAATGCTCCATGCATAATGGGCCCCATTTCTAATGCTCCAGTGCATAATGGGCCCTGTAAATGCTGCTCCAGTGTCTGATGTCCACCTTTGGAATGCTCCAGTATATGGTGGGCCTCATATATCATTCTCCAAAGTATAGTGCTCCCCAAAAATAGCTGTCCCAACATTGAAAACAATTAAATAAGTCTCCTCGCTAGGGAATCCCTGTACTAGTCTGGACTCCTTGTCGTCCCCATCTTCCATCTCTCTGCACTTGGACTGTTTAGGCAGAGGGCGTACACATGTGATGTCATCGTGCTCTCTGACCAGAATGTCACTGTCAGGAAACGCGGAAGACGTCACGGCGGTGGAGCAGGGAGAGGTAAGTATTTCAACTTTGCAAGTGCTGTGATCCTGAGCAAGCAGGGGAGGCCCACTCGTTGGCGACAGCACTGGCACAGGGCCCCTCATAGTACGGCGGTCTGTCTGACGGTGGGTGGGCCCCTCCCGGTGGGTGGGCCCCTCCTGGTGGGTGGGGCCCCTCCCACCAGTAAAGACACTTTTGCGTACTATGATGAGCCCTTTGCCAGTGTCGTTGCCCATGATTATGCCCCTCACCTGCTCAAGGAACCTGCACTTTCATCTGCACCGTCCTCTTTGTCACCGTGTAAGGTGGTAGAGCATGCGGGAAGGGGAACTTGAGTTTCATCAGGGTCAAATTCTGGCTGTGTAGAGTGTGAGGGGAATGTAGTGGTCTGGGTCAATGTACCAGCAGAATCATCCAGCAGTGGCTGGGCATCAGTACACTTGTGGCGCCCCCAGGAGTATGGTCGCCACAGTGGCATTACCTTCCTCCTAGGGAGTGTGATGTCATGCTTGGGAGCAACGAAGGATCTCTCTAGCAGTTAAACCAACACACAACACAGTTCCCACTCCAGGCCAGCAGGGAGACCTCTGAACCTGACTGCTGAGGAGCTGCTCTCTGTGGTCGGGAGGAGGTAAGTTAGGGCAGTCTGTGAAGGGAAGGGGAAGTGTGTGGACGTGGAAGGGGAGCTGGAGGATGAGCAGAGTTAAGGCTCACCCCTAGCTGGAGCGCATGGTCGGGATTCCGGTCTCCGAGTTTGTAGGGAAACCTGACGGTCCTGCAGCAGAAACCAGAGGAAGTAGCAGCTGTAAATGCTCTGTTCCCAACTAAGGCTTGGAGGACCCCAGCAGCGACGTGTGTGAGCCTGAAGGAAAAGGCTACGGCTGCATGCCATACGAGAAAGTTTCAACAGAGAGTCAACAGGGGGAACTTCATTGAACTCAGTACTGCGAGTACCTCAGATAAGCGCTAGAACGGAGGCCACACTACCTATCTGCAAAGAGAGAATTCCAAATTTGCTTCCAGGCTGACCAACTCCTTCTCCATCTGTACTCTGGGTCTGGATGGCACTTACTAAGTACAGGTAAAGGAACTGCACGACTGTGTCTGTCATCTTTCTCCTGCGCCTGGCGCACGGCTCTGCTACATCCTGCACTGCACACCATCTACCAACTCTTTCATCTGCCCTGTGACTACGGCCCTACCTGTGCAGGGCTTCTACATCTTAGCTGCACCCCAACATCTGTCCCAGAGAAGCGACACTGCAGCGCGGGTCAATGTGATCAGAAACCACAGGTAGCGTCACGTATCATTCACCTATAAAACGCTATTCACCCCTTTGCATGGATGCCCTGGGACACGGAACGGGTCATCACCACCGACGTGACACATCCCTCTAAGACACCGGCCCGGTACCGATTAACCCCACTGCAGAGGCTGGCCACCCACACTCCATGCCAGATTCATCTTGGACTGGGGAATTCACGATTTGACTTGATAACCCAGGCATGGTATGATAGAAAGAGCTACATGGACTAATGTGAAGTGTGAAATCAAAACACTTCAGTGTCCCCAATGTAATATTTGGCACTTCAACCACCATTATATACACTCTAGGGCAATAAGACCTCACCAATTAACCCCAAATGAAGCGAACCAATATAATTCACATTTCAATATCCCTACACCACCACTGGAATATAATCCCTTGCTGCAATATCTCATTAAGCAGCATTATAAGGGGCAAACAGACATAGCTCTCATAGAATACCAGTGCATCATAAGCCTAAATCGATCCATTAATAATAGCCCCACAAATAGTGTTGAGCATTCCGATACCGCAAGTATCGGGTATCGGCCGATACTTGCTGTATCGGAATTCCGATACCGACTTCCGATATTTTTTCAATATCGGAAGTCGGCATCGGAATCGGAAGTTCAAAGTTGATTGACAGCCTGACGTCATCATGATGCGCGGTGTGTGCGCATCATGATGCGCCGTCATTTCGGGCCTTCCGGGGGTCTCTGCCGGCCTGCCGGGGGGCTGTGTGGACTGCCCGGGGTCTGTACCGGCCTGCCGGGGGGCTGTGCCGGCCTGCCGGTGGTCTGTGCACCCTGTGGGAGTCTGTACTGGCCTGCCGGGGGGCTGTGCCGGCCTGCCGGTGGTCTGTGCACCCTGTGGGGGTCTGTACCGGCCTGCCGGGGGGCTGTGCCGGCCTGCCGGGGGGCTGTGCTGATGTCCGGGGGTCTGTGCAAGCATCGTCCGATGGGACTATAAGTCCCATCTGGCGATGCCTGCTACCATGACAGTGATTGACACATTAGCCAATGATGGGACAGTAGTAGTCCCATCATCCGGCTAATGTGTTAAATGTTAAAAAAAAAAAAAAATACTACATACATACTACATACATACTACATGCACGCTACATACATACTACATGCTACATACATACTACATATATACTACATGCATGCTACATACATACTGCATGCTACATACATACTACATACATACCACATATATACTACATACATACTGCATGCTACATACATACTACAAACATACCACATACATACTACATACATACTACATACATACTACATGCATGCTACATACATAACACATATATACTACATGCATGCTACATACATACTACATGCTACATACATACCACATACATACTACATACATACTACATACATACTACATGCATGCTACATACATACTACATGCTACATACATACTACATATATACTACATACATACTACATACATACTACATGCATGCTACATACATACTACATACATAACACATATATACTACATGCATGCTACATACATACTACATGCTACATACATACTACATATATACTACATGCATGCTACATACATACTACATGCTACATACATACCACATATATACTACATACATACTACATACAATACATTCATACAATACATACAGACATACAGTACATATAACATAGAGTAACATACTTACCAATACTAGTCACATTGTTCCCCAAAGCCATTGTCTTTTACGGAATAAATATTAACATAACAAACCACAAAAATACTCACCCACGATCCGAAGCAGTCCACGAGTGTGTCCCACGACGATCTTGGGTAGAGAACTGCAGCATCAGCTGATGCTGCCGTTCTCTACGGGCTGCAGGAATCCAATGACGGAAGGTAGGTATCCTTCCGCACTGTATTCCTCCGCCACTTAAAAAAAAAAAAGTCCCTAGTCTCACTTTATGCCATTGCTGCGTGGGAAATTCCCACACAGCAATGGCATAAAGTGAGACTAGGGACTTATTTTTTTTTAAGTGGCGGAGGAATACAGTGCGGAAGGATACCTACCTTCCGTCATTGGATTCCTGCAGCCCGTAGAGAACGGCGGCATTAGCTGATGCTGCAGTTCTCTACCCAAGATCGTCGTGGGACACACTCGTGGACTGCTTCGGATCGTGGGTGAGTATTTTTGTGGTTTTTTATGTTAATATTTATTCCGTAAAAGACAATGGCTTCGGGGAACAATGTGTCAAGTATTGGTAAGTATGTTACTCTATGTTATATGTACTGTATGTCTATGTATGTATTGTATGAATGTATTGTATGTAGTATGTATGTAGTATATATGTGGTATGTATGTAGTATATATGTGGTATGTATGTAGTATGTATGTAGCATGCATGTAGCATGCAGTATGTATGTAGAATGCATGTAGTATATATGTAGTATGTATGTGGTATGTATGTAGCATGTAGTATATATGTAGTATGTATGTAGCATGTAGTATGTATGTAGCATGCATGTAGTATATATGTAGTATGTATGTAGCATGTAGTATATATGTAGTATGTATGTAGCATGCATGTAGTATGTATGTAGCATGTAGTATATATGTAGTATGTATGTAGCATGTAGTATGTATGTAGCATGCATGTAGTATATATGTAGTATGTATGTAGCATGTAGTATGTATGTAGCATGCATGTAGTATGTATGTAGTATGTATGTAGTATGTATGTGGTATGTATGTAGCATGTAGCATGCATGTAGTATGTATGTAGTATATATATGGTATGTATGTAGCATCTAGTATGTATGTAGCATGCAGTATGTATGTAGCATGCAGTATGTATGTAGCATGCATGTAGTATATATGTAGTATGTATGTAGCATATATGTAGTATGTATGTAGCATGTAGTATGTATGTAGCATGCAGTATGTATGTAGCATGCAGTATGTATGTAGTATATATGTAGTATGTATGTGGTATGTATGTAGCATGTAGTATGTATGTAGCATGCATGTAGTATGTATGTAGTATGTATGTAGCATGCATGTAGTATGTATGTAGCATGTAGTATATATGTAGTATGTATGTAGCATGTAGTATGTATGTAGCATGCATGTAGTATATATGTAGTATGTATGTAGCATGTAGTATGTATGTAGCATGCATGTAGTATGTATGTAGTATGTATGTAGTATGTATGTGGTATGTATGTAGCATGTAGCATGCATGTAGTATGTATGTAGTGTATATGTGGTATGTATGTAGCATGTAGTATGTATGTAGCATGCAGTATGTATGTAGCATGCAGTATGTATGTAGCATGCATGTAGTATATATGTAGTATGTATGTAGCATATATGTAGTATGTATGTAGCATGTAGTATGTATGTAGCATGCAGTATGTATGTAGCATGCAGTATGTATGTAGCATGCATGTAGTATATATGTAGCATATATGTAGTATGTATGTAGCATGTAGTATATATGTAGTATGCATGTTGCATGCATGTAGTATATATGTAGTATGTATGTTGCATGTAGTATATATGTAGTATGTATGTTGCATGTAGTATATATGTAGTATGAATGTAGCATGTATGTAGCATGTAATTTTTTTTATTTATTTTTTTTTTTTTCATTCAACACATTAGCCGGATGATGGGACTACTACTGTCCCATCATTGGCTAATGTGTCAATCACTGTCATGGTAGCAGGCATCGCCCGATGGGACTTGTAGTCCCATCGGACGATGCCTGCACAGATCCCCGAAGCCTGCACAGCCCCCCGGCAGGCCGGCACAGCCCCCCGGCAGGCCGGCACAGCCCACCGGAGCCTGCACAGACCACCGGCAGGCCGGCACAGCCCCCCGGCAGGCCGGCACAGCCCACCGGAGCCTGCACAGCCCCCCGGCAGGCCGGCACAGCCCACCGGAGCTTGCACAGCCCCCCCGGCAGGCCGGCACAGCCCCCCGGCAGGCCGGCACAGACCACCGGAGCCTGCACAGACCCCCTGGCAGGCCGGCACAGCCCCCCGAAAGGCCCGTACAGACCCCAGAGAGGCTGTACAAGGCAAAAACAGGGTTTTTCTTATTCCGATACCGGAAGTCCCATAGACTTGAATGGGACTTCCGGTATCGGAATCGGCGATACCGATACTTTTTTTTAAGATCGGCCGATCCATTCCGATCCGATACTTTGAAGTATCGGACGGTATTGCTCAACTCTACCCACAAATAAACATTGCCAATATTGTAAAAGCGATATAACTTGTAATTACCTTAGCCAAAAAGTGGTGGTGATTATGGTCTAGTGCAGAAACCCCCGTGCCCCAATGTGCGTTTCACCCTCTTGCTTCTTCCGGGGGTCTCTTTGCCCCTTATAATGCTGTTTAATGAGATATTGCTGCAAGGGATTCTATTCCAGTGGTGGTGTAGGGATATTGAAATGTGAATTATATTTTATGTATGATGTTGTTATATGAATAATATACTATCTATCTATCATCTATAGAAAAATGTTTTTCCATATTTTTTATTTGGTCTGTGCATTTCCCCCTTGGGGTATGTTATGAGAATATGGACACATAGCTTTTTTCTATTGCATGATACCCAATAAAATTGTGTGATTTTATTACATATATTGGTTGGTTCGCTTCATTTGGGTTAATTGGTGATGTCTTATTGCCATAGAGTGTATATAATGTGAAGTGTGGCCCGGCTGCATCATTCACTTTTGGTGGGGGTGAAGGACACAAGGAAAGGGGTTCTTCCTGACCAGGAGCCAGCACTTGACGACTCAGTGTGTGCATTTTTTGAAACTTCAAAAGAGGAGGGCATATTTGCTGGAGTCTGTTTCGGCAATGTAAGCCAAAACCAGTTCCTGATGCTCTGGCTTTAAAAGCGGTTAACCTACTCCCAGAAAAGGTAGCCTTCCAGGCGTTCTGGAGCCAGACCATGACGCAGGCTCAACACCTCCTGCCTTAGCTGCTATTGTGCTTTTGCCACTACCAGCAGATGCACCACCACCATCAGCACCAGCTAGCCCCCCACGTCCGCGGCCTCTTGCACCAAACTTCAAAATTTTGCAGAAAATAGACCCAAAATAGCATCAGATATTTGGCACTGTATCAGCAGTGTACAGCTCTATTCAGTCAAAGGACAATTGTCTAAAGGGCTGTCACATTGTAGAAGGATCAACTTTATTCTCATTTGCACAAGGAAAGACTAGAAGCAATGGGATGAAACTGAATGGGAGGAGACACAGATTAGATATTAGAAAAAACTTTTTGACAGTTAGAGTGATCAATGAGTGGAACAGGCTGCCACGAGAAGTGGTGAGTTCTCCTTCAATGGAAGTCTTCAAACAGAGGCTGGACAGACATCTGACTGGGATGATTTAGCGAATCCTGCTTTGAGCAGGGGGTTGGACCAGATGGCCCAGGAGGTCCCTTCCAACTCTACGATTCTATGATTCTATGATTCTATGATTAATCTCCCTATATATTCCATCAGTCACACAGAGACGCTCACAGGCTCAGTGTGGATTAGACAAGAATTTAAAAAGTAGAAAAAGTGTACAGTATTATCAGATAGCAGGTATATATAGTATAGTTTAAACATTCTAAATCTCCATAGAAATTTCAGGAGGCAGACACAGACGCTCTCAGGCTCAGTATGGATTACAACACAATATAAAAAGCCGGAAAATGGAAATGGATCTGAAGAGTACAGCTGTACACAGTGTAGGGGTCATTGTTGTCAATCTCAGTATTTATTTTCACAGTCAGAAAATAACTCTCACTTGGTCAGTTTGGATTAGACCAGAATATAAAAAGCAGTAAATGGGTAATGTTTCACAAGCGTAGAGCTGTATACACTAGTGTTGGGGTAATTTTTAAATGTACATCTAAATTGCAGGAGTAACCCACAGACTGTCACATGCTCAGGATGGATCACACCACAATATAACAAGAAGATCCGCAAGAAATAATCACACATGTGGGACAATGTTCCAGGTGTCAATGAAACACTTAGAGTGGTGGGTGGAGGAGGACTTCCTGGCAGAAAGAGTACAGTATCACCAGATACCAGGTATATATAGCATAGTTTAAACATTAAAAATGTACGTCTATATATTCAGGAGTAGTGTTTAGCCACCCCCCTAGTGTTCCAGCTCGTTTTGGTTCGTCGAACACGAGGCAAGTTCGTCAAATGTTTGTCGAATGTTCGACGAACAACTTCGAACACCATTGAAAACAATGGCAGGCAAACACAAACACATACAAACACAAAGAAAACAATTACAAAACACCTTAAATGGTGTCCCAAAGCAGGCAAAATGCTCAGAATACAAAAATAACATATGGAAAGCGGAAACTACGTATAGAAAAGAGGTGGAGGAGTAAAAGGAGGAGGAGGATACACAGATATAGGCATGTCATGCCCTTATGAAGTCAAGAAAGGCTGGAATAAAAATGTAAAATACCAAAAAACAGTAAAAATCTGAAATCGAAGATGATGATATACCGTCGGACTTCCCACCATAAATTAGGCCAACTGCTGATCGGGTGGCGTTATTCCCACGAACCTCCGAACACCGTCCATGAAGGCAAAGTGTTTGGTTTCCGGGGGCAGTATGGTTGCAAAGCTGAACCTTAAAGGAATGTCCAGAAGGACACCACCAGGAGTGGAGCCTGTGGCTTTATTCGACTCCACCCGGGAAACCTCAACCATGCCAGCTACAGAAAAGATTGACAGATTGCAAGCTTTGTTGATTCTGTGGGTGGTGGTGGATGTTCGTTTTTAGTTGTGCTAGCGATTTGTCAGCTTAATTCCGTTAACGAACAAGACTCCGGCATGTCCCCGCGGTACGCATCAAGCTTACTAGAGGGACACGCGAGGCACTGGCATGCGAGATCAATCAATAACAGGTCTGTCATGCCCTTACATGTCCGGGGCTGCATGCGCGCTACACTGAAAGGTCCAGCGTGTGTCGCTTACAGGTGCAGATAACCCGCTGAACCCCATTAGTGGTGGGGATCTGCGATTACAATTCTTCCCCGTGAACCAGAATTTCCCAGTAAGTGCAGGTCAACTGGAATTCCGGAATTAGGCCTAACCAGCATTCCAGAAAAAAATGAAAAAATTAAGTGTCCAAACCACAGGTGCTGTAGCTTGCTTAACAGCTGGGCTCCTATGCTGAGTAGCACGTAGTTCTTACATAAACAGGCGGCATAGCTTGTTTCACTGTTGGGCTCCTCTGCTGAGTAGCAGACAGTGCTACAAGGCCCAAAAGGATTTTCTGGACAAGATGCGGTAAAAAATAATTAGAAACACACACGGTGTAGCTCCAGGACAGGTGGACTACACCGCTTGCTACCACACACCGCTACTATGCCATGAATCAGTCTATTAACATTGAAAACCATTATTAATGTGAAAATGGAGTTACGCTTTTGGTGAACGAACCGTTCTCGAACGGAACCTCGAACAGCCGAATTTTAAGCAAAGTGTTCGAGTTCGACGAACGGCTCGAACACCGCCCAGAACAACTGGAATTTTAACTTGGCGAACAGGTTGACCCGAACACCGCTCATCTCTAATCAGGAGGCAGACAAAGACGTTCTCAGGCCCAGTATGGATTTGACAAGATTGTAGAAAGCTAAGAAAGGGTACAGTATTACCGGATAACAGGTATATGTAGCATAGTTTACACATGAAAAACCTATGTCTAAATATCAGGAGGCAGACTCAGAGGGTCTCAGGCCCAGTATGAATTTGACGTGATTGTACAAAGTTGAGAAAAGGTACAGTATGACCAGATAACTGGTATATATGGCATAGTTTAAACATTAAAAACCTATGTCTATATATCAGGAGGCAGACTCAAAGGGTCTCAGGCCCAGTATGGATTTGACGTGATTGTACAAAGTTGAGAAAGGGTACAGTATCACCGGATAACAGGTACATATAGCATAGTTTAAACATTAAAAATCTATGTCTATATATCAGGAGGCAGACTCAGACGGTCTCAGGCCCAGTATGGATTCGACGTGATTGTAGATAGTTGAGAAAGGGTGCAGTATCACAGGATAGCAGGTATATAAAGCATAGTTTAAACATTAAAAATCTGCGTGTATATTTTCGGAGTCTGACAAAGAAACTCACAGCCTCAGTATGGATTAGACAAGAATCTAAAAAGTAGAAAAAGGGTTATGTATTCGAAGTGTACACCAGTATACACTGTTGGGGTATTTTTCAATCTTCATATATATTTCAGTCTCAGTAAGACAGTCCAGACTCTCCGCAAGAGGAAACGAGATGGATACAAGTACAGATGGAAAGTCAACTGATTGCAGAAATTTTAGAATTAATAATCACGGTAAAAACTCCAGGGAGAATTCCCAGAGGCGATGATGACCCTCAATTACTTTGTCTGTGGAGACAGCGAAAACAGTTCTTGTGAAGAAAGGGTTGCTGTATCGCAGTACCGTGGAACCCATCACTGTTACTCATCTCCATCAAATTGTGATCACAGGGACAGATGTAGACATTGTCCTCACTGCCTATCATGATCTGTCAGGTAATTTTGGAATGCAAGAGACACAAGCCATAGGCCATAGGTGATTCTATTGGATTGGCCTGAGAGGACAAATTTAAAAATGTGGGCAGGCATGTCACACGCCTGTGAGTCGGAAAACCGTGAAAGCTGATGATAAACCACCACTGCATCTCATTGTCGACGTCCATAAAAAATGGAAGCCATTGATCATCTGAAGATAGAGCCCAGCATGACAGGGTATAGGTACATCTTAACCATCATCTATCATTTTACCAAATTTGTATTGGCAGTCCCAGTGAAGTATTTAACAGGCCAGACTACACAGTGGTGGAGCAGGGAGAGGTAAGTATTGCAAGTGCTGGTGCCCTGAGCAAGCAGGGGGGGCAAACTCGTGGGTGGCGGTACTGGCACAGGGCCCTTCATAGTACACTGGTGTGTCTGACGGCGGGTGTGCACCCCCACCATCAGAGACACTTGATTCTACTATGAGGGACCTTGTGCCAGTGCCATTGCCAAAGAGTGTGCCCACCCACCTGTCCAGGGCAACGGCACTCGCACGGGTGCATGCGCCAGGTGGTGACCCTGGCCCTGTGGGGGGAGGCAGCCCAGTTAGGGAGGTGGAAAAAATGGCATATGTTGATGTTGGACATTCAGCAGCTGCAAATGGAGTAATTAGAGAAGTCCGCGGAAGAGGAGGACAAAAGCAAGCCATTTTTCTGGCAACGTATGTGTCAGCAGGGGAGGGTGGGACAAAATCCTTTGAAACCCATGCATGGTTCATTTTAATGAAGGTTAGATCATCAACATTTTGGGTCGACAGACGGGTCCTTTATTCTGTCAGGATTGATCCAGCAGCACTGAAGACTCGTTCAGATAACACACTAGCAGCAGGGCAAGCGATCTCCTGTAAGGCATATTGTGCCAATTCAGGCCAGGTGTCAAGTTTACTGGCCCAATAGTCAAAGGGGAATGACCGATGAGGGAGAACATCTATATGGGAGGAGAAGTAGTTTGCTACCATAGTTGACAAAGTTGTCACTTTCGATCGATGCAGTATTACCAGTCGTGTGAGCGGTACTTGAAAAATCAGTCCACAACATGGTCATGAAACCCCTGTGTCCAACGCCACTTCGGCTGTGTGCAACACGAACACCTCTTCCATGTTGCCCCCTACGGCTCGTTGGAAAAACATCACCGCCGCTCTGTGCTGGGAATGCCTCAAACAAACGGTTTACCAGAGTTGCTTGTTTGTTAGCCAATATTAGCTTTAGGTTCTCCTGTGGCATGATGTTTTGGAATTTGCCTTTATAGCGTGGATCCTGGATGCTGGCCAACCAGTAGTCATCATCGTTCATCATTTTGGCAAAGTGGCGGTCCCTTTTTAGGATCTGCAAGGCATAATCAGACATGTGGGCCAATGTTCCAGGTGTCAATGATGCACTGCGAGTGCTGGGTGGAGGAGCACTTTCTGGCAAATCAACATCCCTCCTGTCACGCACAAACCCTGTACCTGACCTTGCCACGCCAACATTTTTTCTTGCCCCTCGAGAAGCATCCTCTTCCCCATAATAATAAACCCCATCATCCTCCTCCTCCTCCTCTTCCTCTTCTTCCTCCACCTCATCCACGAGACTTCCCTGAGCAGACAATGGCTTACTGCCATCAAGGCTTCCCTCCTCCTCTTCCTCCTCGGCTGCAGACGCCTGCTCCTTAATGTGCGTCAAAGATTGCATGAGCAGACGCATAAGTGGGATGCTCATGCTTATGATGGCGTCGTCTGCGCTTACCAGCCGTGTGCATTCCTCAAAACACTGAAGGACTTTACAGAGGTCTTTCAGCTTCGACCACTGCACACCAGACAACTCCTTGTCTGCCTGCAAACTGCCTGCCCGTGTATCCTCCCACAAATGAATTACAGCCTGCCTCTGTTTGCACAGCCTCTGAACCATGTGCAGGGTGGAGTTCTACCTTGTTGCCACGTTGATAATTAGGCGGTGCTTGGGAAGGTGGAGCAATCGCTGCAGCTTCTGCATACGACTGGAGTGTACGGGCTACCGGCGGATGTGTGAGCACAGTCTTCGCACATTATGGAGCAGGGGTGTTAACTCCGGATAATTATTGAGGAAGCACTGCACCACCAGGTTCAAAGTGTGAGCCAGGCAAGGTATGTGTTATGAATGGGTCACTGTGGAGAAAAAAGCAAACAAGCTAAGCCACAGAAAACAGAGTGGTTGGTAACTATGCAGATTACAGATCCCTGATCTTACCACATAACTAGCAGTAGCCGTGGAGCCTGCCTATGATAAACCTAGACGCCTCGTCACGGCCGGAGGACTACATAAGCCTAAAGCAAGAAAAGGGAAAACTAACTGCCCCAGAGCAGACCCCAAAGGAATAGATAGCCCCCACACATGTATTGACGGTGAAACAAGATGAAGGCACAAACACAGGCAGGGCCCAAACTAACTAGACAGGAAAGGAAAGCGAAGACACTATCTGCAACCTGCAAAAAACCCTACAAAAATAATGTCCAACACTTCTGATAGCAAAATTAACCCTGAAGTCACTAGACTTCTCCCACTATATCAGCACTCTGAAATATTCTGAGACAGAGCAAAAAGAGACCGAACTAGTAAGGGACAAAAAGCCAATAGGCAAAATACAGATAAATAAGAGTGGAAATTCAGCTCAGCCCCTAGCCGGGGCTGGCAGACCACACAAAAAACTGAATACACCAACAAAATCAAGTGTGAACATTAGCAGAAAAACCTAGCTTTAGATGACTGGAACAGAGCTGAAAACCAAGAGCTGATAAGCCAGAAGTTATCACCAGCAACTGAATAGGGCGTCGGCTGTCTTAAATCCAATCTGAGAATCCTGAGATCCAATCGTCATCCTCATTCTCAGGTGGCAGATCTCCACCAATCAAACCAGCAGCACCACCTCCCGTCACCACCAGAGGGAGTCCAGAAGGGGAACTCACAACTGGTGAGAATGAACTCACAACAGTATGTGTCTGAGTTTTGAAAGGGCTATGGCTGCCACAAAATTACGGCTGTTATCACTAACTACCTTGCCTGTCTCAAGATGTAGACTGCCCAGCCATGACTCAGTTTGTCGCTGCAAGTAGTTGGCCAGTACCTCCGTGGTGTGTCTGTTGTAGCCCATACACATCATCTTCAACACAGCCTGCTGACGCTTACCACTAGCTGTTCGATAGTGGGACAACTCACGTGCAACACTGGCAGCTGCAGACGGAGTGCTCGTGCAACTGCGCTCTGTGGACAAGCTTTCGCTTCTGGAGGAGGAGGAGGAGGAGAGTCGAACACCTACAGCCAACTGTTTCCTATACTGTGGGCTAGGCAGCACTGTCCCACCGCCACTGTCCCCTGTGGACCCTGCATCCACCATGTAACGGGTCTACCCAAGCTGGGGTACCTCTTTCAGTACCGCCCCATGTTTTCGGAGGTCCACTCTGCGTTGGCTGGAGACTGAATGAATGACGCTGGCTGGAATTCCTTGGTTACATGGGCGCATATAAAAGATCACTGCTTCTCCACGTATTTCCAGTCTGACAACACTTTACTCACAGGACACAGAATATATCACACAGATACAGAGGGCAGGCCAGTAGAAAAGCGGCAGGCCAGACATGCATTACAAAAGCCGCAGGTGGCCGGAGCCTGCCGATGTTTACTGTGGGAATTACAAAGGTGGGGGGAGGGCGGACAAAAGGAGAATATCGTGTCCCCTCTAACCAGGGGCGCAGCCTGTGGGCTGATGCATTAGGGACATGCATCTCACATAGAACCTATTATACATACATAAACTGCACAACATATTATGGGTGCTGAGTGATTCTGTAACACGTAACACGGCTCCCCTTTTCAGCGACGCGATCGGCATACACAGTCTGATCCTCAACGGATCGGTTTGGGGATGACCGAAGTTTATGGGGTTGGTACAAGTTCTGTTTGTCGACTTAGTCCATCAGCGTTACCATTTTGTTTGCCGGGTCTGTGGTGGATGCTGAAGTCCAGAGGTTGTAGGGCTAAACTCCACCGCAGCAATCTGGCGTTGTCTCCGGAGACCCGATTAAGCCAGACTAGGGGATTATGGTCCGTTAGGAGGGAAAACTGTCGTCCATACAAATATGATTGCAACTTCTTGAGTGCCCATACTACCGCCAGGCACTCCTTCTCGATGGCCGCATAGCTTACTTCACGGAGCAGTAGTTTCTGACTCAGGTAAGCTACCAGGTGTTCTTGGCCGTCCGGCCCGACTTGGCTCAATACTGCCCCCAATCCAAACTTAGAAGCATCTGTGTGTCTGTGTGAACAAGGAAACGTTTAGTTGGATCGGGTGCGGCCAATACAGGGGTACTGGTGAGGGCGTCCTTTAGTTGGCGGAAGGCTTCCTCACACTCTGAGGTCCAGGTTACCTGGCGAGGTTGGTTCTTACGGGTCAGATCAGTGAGGGGCTTGGCTACGCTGCTGTAATTGGGAACAAATTTCCTGTAATACCCCGCTGTCCCTAGAAATGCCATGACCTGGGTTTTAGTGCGTGGGATGGGCCATTTGGCTATGGCCTCAATCTTGGCTGGTTCTGGTCGCTGTTTCCCACTTCCCACCCAATGCCCTAAATACTGAACCTCTGCTTTGCCCATGTGACACTTGTTTGAGTTCAGGGTGATTCCGGCCTGGTGGATCCTGTCCAATACTGTCTCTAGGTAATTTAGATGCTCTTCCCATGTCGCCCTGTAGATGGCGATGTCGTCCAGGTAGGCACATGCATAGTCCTGGAGACCATCCAGAAGCCGGTCAGCAAGCTTTTGGAAGGTCGCCGGGGCATTCTTCATCCTGAATGGCATAACTTGAAACTGGAATAAGCCGAACGGGGTGACAAATGCCGACTTGAGAATAGCATCAGGACTAAGGGGAATCTGCCAGTAGCCTTTGCATAGATCGATGGTGGTCAAATACTTTGCCCCCACCAGCCGGTCTAACAACTCATCCACAAGCGGCATGGGGTATGCATCCGTCACTGTTTTCTCATTCAGCTTACGATAGTCTACACAAAACCGTGTAGTCCCATCCTTCTTGGGCACTAACACTACGGGGGATGCCCAGGGACTATCTGACTCCTCAATGACCCCTAAACGCAACATCTCTTGTATCTCTTGTCGCATCCCCTCTCGTACAGACTCAGGGACGTGGAAGGGGTTTTGTCGCAGGGGGGTCTGATCCTGGGTCTCAACCTTGTGTTGTGCCAGGCGAGTGTACCCCGGTCTCTCTGTAAACATCCTCTGTCACAGCCTCAACAACGCCTACACCTGCTGTCTCTCCCGGGGGCATAGGTCTTCACCCAAGTGTACCTGGTCCCATGTTTTAGACTGAGTCCTTTCCCCTAAGACATCCGGCAAGGGAAGTCCGGCTAAATCCTCTGCTTCAGGAGCACAGATGGCCACTACCTCTTCAGGGCACTCCCGGTAGGGCTTCAGCATATTCACGTGGAACATGCAGATAACCCTGGGGTTGTCACAATCGGCGACATTATAGGTTGTGTCAGCTATTTTCCCCACTACCTGGTAGGGCCCCTGCCATGCAGCTTGAAACTTATTCTGCTTAGTGGGCGCTAACACCAGGACCTTCTGTCCTATTTCCAAAGTGCGCTCTCTGGCCCTCCGATCGTACCATACGCGCTGGCGCCGCTGTGTCACCTGCAGGTTCTCACGTACAACCTGGGTCAGCTCCTGTAGGCGGTCCCGGAATTCCAGCACATAGGGTACAATAGGTACCCCTTCTATGAGGCCCTCCCCTTCCCAGTGTTCCAGCACTAAGTCTAGGGGTCCCCTTACCCGTCTCCCGTATACCAGCTCGAACGGGGAGAACCCCGTGGATTCTTGGGGCACCTCCCAATAGGCAAACAGGAGGTGTGGCAAGAATTTCTCCCAGTCCCTGTAGGTCCTGGTAAAAGTCCCAATGAGCTGTTTTAATGTCCCGTTAAAGCGTTCACACAACCCATTGGTTTGCGGGTGGTACGGGGCGCTTCTAATGGACTGTACACCGCACAGCTGCCACAGATGGTTGGTCACCTCTGCTGTAAACTGGGTACCCTGGTCCGAGATAAACTCCCGGGGAAATCCAACCCGTGAGAAAACCTGGAGCAGGGCGGCCACCACCGTCTCTGCCAGTATGTTAGGTAACGCAACCGCCTCTGGATACCGTGTGGCATAATCTACCACTGTCAATATATACTTTTTCCCGGATGGCCTGGGTTTGGCTAACGGCCCTATCAGATCGACCGCTACTCGGCTAAATGGTTCCTCCACAATGGGGAGGGGGCGTAATTTGGTCTTGCATCGATCCCCCTCTTGCCAATGCGCTGACAACTGTCACAGGTCTGGCAGTACTGACGAACATCATAGGTTACCCCCGGCCAAAAGAAGTTTTGTGTCAGACGATGCCTGGTGCGACTGACGCCGAAGTGCCTGGCCAAGGGTATATCATGAGAGATTTGCAGTAACTCCTGCCTATACTTCTTGGGAACTACCAGCTTTTGTTTTATAATGGGGCTCGTCCCTGTGTGGTGCTGCTCTGTGATCCGGTAGAGGAGTCCCTGCTTCCATACAAACTGTTCCCCTTCCAGTACTCCTCTCCCCTCCTGTGCATTCCCAAGAAATCCCTCTAATGATGGATCCTCAAGTAACTTCCTCTTAAATTCATCTGGGGTGGCCCAAGGGAATACGTGCAGGGCTGGGATGTCTTACCTGGGCCTCCTCTGAGTGTAATTCCGCCTCCGCAGCTCGAGCTTGTCTCTGGCCTCCGCAGCTCGAGCTTGTCTCCGGGTGGTCACAGGATAGGTCTCAGCCAGAGGGGCCACCGAGAATGCAGACAACATGGGCCCCAAGTCATTTCCCAGCAAGACGTCTGCAGGCAAATCCTCCATCAAGCCGACTTCAACAAGGCCATCCCCGACTCCCCAGTTCAGGTGAATCCTGGCAGTAGGTAGTCGATGTATAGCTCCCCCTGCTACACGGACTGCCACTGTCCGGTCCGTCTTCTCTTGGTCCCGGACGAGATGAGGCTTCACAAGGGTCAAAGTTGCCCCGGAATCTTAGTCCCTGCATACGTTTCCCATTAACCCACACGACCTGTCGATGCTGTTGTCAATTATCTGCCTGGGCTGCCTGCACGGGGTCTACTTCATGCAGCACTTCCTCCATCTCTTCCACCCCTTGGTTAGTTGTAGCCCCCAATGCCGGGTCAGCTTCGCCTTGGTAGCAGTGTACAGCAGCCCGGCTGAAGGTAGCTGTTCCCGCCTTTGGCCACTGGGTATGCTGAGTCCGGTTGGGACATTGTCTTTGCAGGTGGCCCAGCTGACGGCAGGTGTGGCATCGCGCCCCAGGGGGACTGTGGTAGGCCGGGTTTCTAGCTGGTCCCCCTACAATCTTCGGTGGTTTGGAGCCCTTCAGGTCCATGGGCGGGCCCCTAGTGACCACCTTTGATCCGGACAACTGCGGCCTCCTGGCATCATGATGTTCATCGGCCAGACGAGCGGCTTCCTCAAGAGTCGTTGGCCGCCTGTCCCGAAGCCATTCCTGTGTCTCGGGGTTTAGTCCATTAAAGAATCTCTCTAACAGGAAGAGCTGGAGGACATCCTCCTTAGTGGTTGCTTGGCTCCCTTGTACTCACTGTAGCAGTGACCGCCGTAATTTACAGGCCCATTCAGCGTGGGTATCGATTACGTGTTTTATAAGTCTGCGGAACTTTTGGCGGTAGGCCTCTGGTGTCAGCGCATACTGGGCCAAGATCACTTCTTTGATCCGATCATAGTCCATACAGTCCTCATCAGGTACCCTGCGATAGGTGTCAGCTGCGCGGCCTGTCAGCTTGCTGGCCAGAATCTGAACCCGTTCCTCCGGCTTCACTTGATGAAGGGCACACTGCCGCTTAAAGTCCTGCAGAAAGCCATCAATGTCTTCCTCTGCCTCCCCCAACTGTTGGAAGGCATTAGACTGGATCTTTTTGTGGCTTACTGTTGAAGGTACCTAGTCAAAGGCCAGAGCTCCCCCTGCTCACTGACTCTCCTCTCTCTGCTCTGCCATCTCCATCTTGGCCAGCTCCACTTTGGTCCGCTCTGCCATCTCCATCTTGCCATCTCGTATGATCTCTACTGCAAGGTTTAGGTCATAGAACACCAGTCTGTTCTTTACTTCCCTCTGGAATTCGGTCTCCTCCACATTCACATTGGGTGGTGTTGCACTGTCGTGTTCTATGATGGCTGCTATCAAATCCGCTTTTGTTTTGTTGCTGGCGATCAACCCTTGGGCTTCCACCAGATCTTTTAAAGTAGTCCTCTTTAACTTTAAGTAGTTATTTTCCATTCATTCCTTTCCTCCTGTAGAAGGGGTATCAAATCCCGCTGTCTGACACCAGTGTAACGGGGTCTACCCAAGCTGGAGTACCTCTTTCAGTACCACCTCATGTTTTCAGAGGTCCACTCTGCGTTGGCTGGAGTCTGAATAAATGACGCTGGCTGGAATTCCTTGGTTACATGGGCGCATATAAAAGATCACTTCTTCTCCACGTATTTCCAGTCTGACAACACTTTACTCACAGGACACAGAATATATCACACAGATACAGAGGGCAGGCCAATAGAAAAGCGGCAGGCCAGACATACTTTAAAAAAGCCGCAGGTGGCCGGAGCCTGCCGATGTTTACTGTGGGAATTACAAAGGTGGAGGGAGGGCGGACAAAAGGAGAATATCATGTCCCCTCTGCCCAGGGGCGCAGCCTGTGGGCTGATGCATTAGGGACATGCATCTCACATAGAACCTATTATACATATAACTGCACAAAATATTCTGGGTGCTGAGTGGTTATGTAACATGTAACACACCACATTAACTCAGTGAGCAGTGATGGACACGTAACGGCCCTGGCCATGCCTACTGGACCATGCATCTGTTGTGAGGTGCACCTTTCCACTCACTAATTGCTTGAGTGCATGGACAATGCGGTCTTTCACATGCACATGGAGGGTTGGGATGGCTTTTCGCGAAAAGAAGTGCTGACTGGGTAGGTCATAGCGTGGTACTGCGTAAGCCATGAGCTCGTGGAAAGCTTTGCTTTCAACCAACCGGTAGGGCATCATCTCTAACGAGTTTAGTTTGGCAATGTGGGCATTCAAAGCCATTGTACGCGGATGAGAGGATGAGTACTTTCTTGTCCTACTCAGAGTCTCCGGTAGGGTGAGCTGGACTTGAGAGCTGCATATGATTGAACTAGCGGTGGACACGGCGAACAGAGAGAGGGTTGGTGATGGTGATGGAATTGGTGGTGTTGCTGATGGCCTAGATTCAGTCTTTCATAGCAATAACATTGTGATTCCATGACTGCTTTGCCCTTGTGACGACACCTCGACATTTGCTGCTGGTGGTGTGCTAACCTGTGGGCTTACAGTGGGGAAAGCGATGTAGCGTTGCTGACTACCTCCATTCAGAGCAGGTGCACATGTGGTACGTGAGGTTTGGTAGTCCATCCAAGCTTGTAAGTGCATGGTGGTTAAATGTCTAAGCATGCAACTGGTATTCAAATTTCTCAGATTTTTCCCTCGGCTAAAGGTCTTTGTGCACTTCTTACAGATAACTTTTGCCTGATCAGTAGGATTTTGTTCAAAAAAGTGCCACACTGCACTCTTCCTACTATGGAAGACATTTTGAGACCTTGTACGCTGTGCTAATTTGACCATCTGGCCAAGCTGTCCTGCAACTCTTTTGGTTTTTGTAACATGTTTTTGGACTGCTACGGTCATGCCAGATAACAGCTGTTGCGATGTCGTTGCCTGCTGCGGATCCTCCTCCTCCTCTTCTGAGCTATTGGCAGCGGCACCCTCTTCCCCCAATGGATGCCAATCTGGGTCAACAACTGGGTCATCCATCACCTCCTCTTCAATGTCATGTGCACCTTCCTCTGTGTCACCGTGTAAGGTGGTAAAGTATGTGGGAAGGGGCACCTGAGTTTCATCAGGGTCTGATTCTGCCTCAGTACACTGCAAGGACAATGTAGTGCTGTGAGTGAATGTACCAGCAGTAAAATCTAGCAGTGGCTGTGCATCAGTGCACTCCATGTCAGATTCATCTTGGACTGGGGAATTCACGATTTGACTTGCTAACCCAGGCACGGTATGTGAAAAGAGCTCCATGGAGTAATCGGTAATGTGGCCTGCCACATCCTTCACTTTTGGTAGGGGTGAAGGACACAAGGAAAGGTGTTGTTCCTGACCAGGAGACTCCACTGACGACTCAGTGCTTTTATTTTTTGAAACTTCAGAAGACGAGGCGATAGAGCTGGAGGTTGTGTCAGCAATGTAAGCCAAAAGTTGTTCCTGAAGCTTCGGCTTTAAAAGTGGTTTACCTACTCCCAGAAAAGAGAGCCTTCAAGGCCTTGTGGAGCCAGACGATGACGCAGGCTCAACACCTCCTGCCTTAGGTGATATTGTGCTTTTGCCACTACCAACAGATGCAACACCACCACCATCGGGACCAGCTGGCAACCCCCGCCCACTTCCATGGCGTCTTCCACCATACTTCCTCATTTTTGTGAAAATGTACCCAAAATAACACCAGCTATATGGTACTGTAAAACAAGGTAGAAGGTGTATTTACTATTGGTTGAGAATTTGAATCTCACTATAGATTTGAGGATGCAGAACTATTGTCTCAGGCCCAGTAGAGATTACATCTCAATGTAACAGGCTGAAATTGGATGGTGTATGACAAGGTGGAGGGTGTCTATAGGATTGGTGAGAATTTGAATCTCACTATAGATTTGAGGACGCTGAACTATTGTCTCAGGCCCAGGAGAGATTACACCTCAATGTAACAGGCTGAAATTGGATGGTGCATGACAAGGTGGAGGGTGTCTATAGGATTGGTGAGAATTTGGATCTCACTAGAAATTTGAGGATGCTGAACTATTGTCTCAGGCCCAGTAGAGATTACACCTCAATGTAACAGGCTGAAATTGGATGGTGTATGACAAGGTGGAGGGTGTCCATAGGATTGGTGAGAATTTGAATCTCACTATAGATTTGAGGACGCTGAACTGTGGTCTCAGGCCCAGTAGAGATTACACCTCAATGTAACAGGCTGAAATTAGATGGTGTATGACAAGGTGGAGCATGTCTATAGGATTGGTGAGAATTTGGATCTCACTAGAGATTTGAGGACGCTGACAATGATGCTCTCAGTCCAAGTATGGATGCAGGCAGCCTAATAAGCAGGACTGCTGCACACAAAAAAGGGTGGAAACTGTGCAGAAAAGAGAGTAAGAAAAGTATTTTTGCTTTTAAAAAAGCAGTTTGCACAGCAGTGTGCAAACAGCAATGGAGCTATCAGGGAGTCTTATAAGGCAGCCTAATAACCACCAAAGCTGATGCACAAAAATAGAGCCTCCCCTGTCACTGCACACAAAGTGTTGTGCTGTAAGTGGTAATCGCTAACAGCAGAAGAAGTTTTTTGGTTCTTCTTCCCTGCCTAACGCTCTTCCTTATTCTGAATCAACAGCATCAACCTCTCCCTAATGCTAATATCAGCAGAAGTAAGATGGTGGTCAGCGTTCACGCTCTTTTATAGCCCCTGTGACACCACACAAAGCCAGCCAATCACTTGCATGCCCTTCTCAAAGATGGTGGTGACCGATGCCTATGTCATCTCGGTGACCACAGTGTACGTCCTCCATCATTGGCTGAAATATGGCGCTGGAAGCATCTTTTGAAACGCGACTTTGGCGCTCTGGTCGCCGACCTCGTGGCCGACCTCACACTATGGTCGGGTTTCGTTTCATGAAACCCGACTTCAGGGAAAGTTGCTGACTTTTGAATACGACCGACCCGTTTCGCTCAACTCTACTGCCAAGTAGAGTTGAGCGAAACAGGTTGCCAGATTCATAAGTTGCCGGCCAACTGAAACCCGACCACAGCATGAACTTGGCCATGCGGTCGGCAAAACGAGCACCAAAGTCGGATTTCCCATAATGTTTGCACTTTACTTTTTTCAGCCACTGAGCAAGGACGTACACTGTGGGCAATGAGATGACATGTGCAGCGTCCGGGGTGAGAGAGAGAGATTTTGCGCACTTTAAAAAAGCGTTCCGGCATGTAGGTGTGTTTACTGTCCTCCACTCTCTGCCGACTTTGCTTCCCCATTGACTTGCATTGGGTTTCATGTTTCAGTCGGACGTTCGACTTTTCCAGATAGTCGGCCAATTTCGTTCGGCTCGACTTTTGAGAAAGTCGGGTTTCATGAATCCTGACTCGACCCTAAAAAGGCAAAGTCGCTCATCTCTATTGCCAAGGAGCAATGGGCAGGCTACAGAGGAGAAAATAAGAACATAAAATATTATTGTCAGTTGCATAGACCATTAAACATTTGTGGTATGGTGGGTTGCTATCTAATTTAGATATTGGCAACACACCTACTGCAACATGTAAATAATTTGGTTCATATTGGCAGTATAAAAATTCTAAAAACATAAACAACCAAAATTTGCCAAAAACAGTGAAAACATAATCTAATATATAAAGTTCAAAGTGTGTATGTATGCATGTATGTATGTATGTATGTATGTGTGTGTGTATGTATGTGTGTGTGTATGTCCGGGATAGGCATCCGCACCGTCGCAGTTACAGCCACAAAATTTGGCACAGTCACACGTCTGAACCCTGAAAGCGTCCTAAGCTATGTTGTGGGGCGAAATTTTAACCCCGCACGTTCCAATTCACTAAACAATTTTGCCCCTATCTACATACTGGGGAAAAAGTGTGTGCGCGTCAAGCCCCGGCCCTCATTATGATGTCACAATGGTTGCCATGGCAACGCTGATGTCATCATAGGTTGCAAGCCCCGTCGCTCATTATGATGTCATAATGGTTGACTATGGAATGGATGATGTGTGATGGGTATATGGGCACTGGACTATGGGATTGAGGATATGTATGACGGGTATATGGGCACGGGACTATGGGATGGTGGATATATATGACTGGTATATGGGCACGGGACTATGGGATGGAGGATGTGTGATGGGTATATGGGCACTGGACTATGGGATGGAGGATATGTATGATGGGTATATGGGCACGGGACTATGGGATGGATGATATGTATCACGGGTATATGGGCACAGGACTATGGGATGGAGGATGTGTGATGGGTATATAGGCACTGGACTATGGGATGGAGGATATGTATAACGGGTATATGGGCACGGGACTATGGGATGGCGGCTATGTATGATGGGTATATGGGCACGGGACTATGGGATGGCGGATGTGTGATGGGTATATGGGCACTGGACTATGGGATGGAGGATATGTATGATGGGCATATAGGCATGGGACTATGGGATGGCGGATATGTATGATGGGTATATGGGCACGGGACTATGGGATGGCGGATGTGTGATGGGTATATGGGCACTGGACTATGGGATGGAGGATATGTATGATGGGCTTATGGGCATGGGACTATGTGATGGCGGATATGTATGATGGGTATATGGGCATGGGACTATGGGATGGAGGATGTGTGATGGGTATATGGGCACTCGACTATGGGATGGCGAATATGTATGATGGGTATATGGGCATGGGACTATGGGATGGAGGATGTGTGATGGGTATATGGGCATGGGACTATGGGATGGAGGATGTGTGATGGGTATATGGGCACTCGACTATGGGATGGCGAATATATATGATGGGTATATGGGCATGGGACTATGGGATGGAGGATGTGTGATGGGTATATGTGCATGGGACTATGGGATGGAGGATGTGTGATGGGTAGAGTTGAGCGACTTTTGTTTTTTTAGGGTCGCGTTTCGTTTCGTGAAACCCGACTTTTCCAAAAGTCGGGTCGAGCAAGATCGTCCGATTATAGGGGAAAGTCGGGGTCGACCCGAAACACGAAACCCAATGTAAGTCAATGGGGAATAAAAGTCGGCAGTGAGAGGAGGACAGGAAACACACCAACAGTGCCCATTTGAATGCCAAAAGTATCAATTCTTCTTACTTAAGCTTGTCAACCTTAATTAACTTCATAATACAAGTTACGCACTGAAAAATGGGGGTTATTTGGCTACAGACTGTGGGGGGGAGGGCTGGCTCCAGGTTTTCATGTGCCCTGGGCGAAAGAGCGCCCCTTTAACACATACCACAACTCATCATGCTCCGATATGGCAGAGAAATAGCGGTATAGTACAATGAAAAATACCTCACTTTTTACATCTCATGACGAGGCCCATCTATTTCTCCATACAGAATCATTGGTCCCATATAATGTTTGAAACAGTATATGATGAGCTCCACATAATGCTACAGTATATGTTGGTCCCCATGGATGAAGCTCTACTATCTTATGGGCCCAAATAATGCTCCAAACATAATGGGCCCCATTTCTAATGCTCTAGTGTATAATGGGCCCTGTAAATGCTGCTCCAGTGTCTGATGTCCACCTTTGGAATGTTCCAGTGTATGGTGGGCCCCATCTATCATTCTCAGACGGTGTTAGGCCCAGTATGGATTGCACGTGATTGCACAAAGGTTAGAAAGGGTACCGTATCCCCAGATAACATGTATGGATAGCGTACACATTCAAAATATATGTCTCAGGAGGCAGGCTCAGACGGTGTTAGGCCCAGTATGGATTGCACGTGATTGCACAAAGGTTAGAAAGGGTACCGTTTCCCCGGATAACATGTATGGATAGCGTACACATTCAAAATATATGTCTCAGGAGGCAGGCTCAGACGGTGTCAGGCCCAGTATGGATTGCACGTGATTGCACAAAGGTTAGAAAGGGTACCGTATCCCCAGATAACATGTATGGATAGCGTACACATTCAAAATATATGTCTCAGGAGGCAGGCTCAGACGGTGTTAGGCCCAGTATGGATTGCACGTGATTGCACAAAGGTTAGAAAGGGTACCGTTTCCCCAGATAACATGTATGGATAACGTACACATTCAAAATATATGTCTCAGGAGGCAGGCTCAGACGGTGTTAGGCCCAGTTTGGATTGCACGTGATTGCACAAAGGTTAGAAAGGGTACCGTATCCCCAGATAACATGTATGCATAGCGTACACATTCAAAATATATGTCTCAGGAGGCAGGCTCAGACGGTGTCAGGCCCAGTATGGATTGCATGTGATTGCACAAAGGTTAGAAAGGGTACCGTTTCCCCAGATAACATGTATGGATAGCGTACACATTCAAAATATATGTCTCAGGAGGCAGGCTCAGACGGTGTTAGGCCCAGTATGGATTGCACGTGATTGCACAAAGGTTAGAAAGGGTACCGTTTCTCCGGATAACATGTATGGATAGCGTACACATTCAAAATATATGTCTCAGGAGGCAGGCTCAGACGGTGTCAGGCCCAGTATGGATTGCACGTGATTGCACAAAGGTTAGAAAGGGTACCGTATCCCCAGATAACATGTATGGATAGCGTACACATTCAAAATATATGTCTCAGGAGGCAGGCTCAGACGGTGTTAGGCCCAGTATGGATTGCACGTGATTGCAGAAAGGTTAGAAAGGGTACCGTATCCCCGGATAACATGTATGGATAGCGTACACATTCAAAATATATGTCTCAGGAGGCAGGCTCAGACGGTGTCAGGCCCAGTATGGATTGCACGTGATTGCACAAAGGTTAGAAAGGGTACCGTATCCCCAGATAACATGTATGGATAGCGTACACATTCAAAATATATGTCTCAGGAGGCAGGCTCAGACGGTGTCAGGCCCAGTATGGATTGCACGTGATTGCACAAAGGTTAGAAAGGGTACCGTATCCCCAGATAACATGTATGGATAGCGTACACATTCAAAATATATGTCTCAGGAGGCAGGCTCAGACGGTGTTAAGCCCAGTATGGATTGCACGTGATTGCACAAAGGTTAGAAAGGGTACCGTTTCCCCGGATAACATGTATGGATAGCGTGCACATTCAAAATATATGTCTCAGGAGGCAGGCTCAGACGGTGTCAGGCCCAGTATGGATTGCACGTGATTGCACAAAGGTTAGAAAGGGTACCGTATCCCCAGATAACATGTATGGATAGCGTACACATTCAAAATATATGTCTCAGGAGGCAGGCTCAGACGGTGTTAGGCCCAGTATGGATTGCACGTGATTGCACAAAGGTTAGAAAGGGTACCGTATCCCCGGATAACATGTATGGATAGCGTACACATTCAAAATATATGTCTCAGGAGGCAGGCTCAGACGGTGTCAGGCCCAGTATGGATTGCACGTGATTGCACAAAGGTTAGAAAGGGTACCGTATCCCCAGATAACATGTATGGATAGCGTACACATGCAAAATATATGTCTCAGGAGGCAGGCTCAGACGGTGTCAGGCCCAGTATGGATTGCACGTGATTGCACAAAGGTTAGAAAGGGTACCGTATCCCCAGATAACATGTATGGATAGCGTACACATTCAAAATATATGTCTCAGGAGGCAGGCTCAGACGGTGTTAAGCCCAGTATGGATTGCACGTGATTGCACAAAGGTTAGAAAGGGTACCGTTTCCCCGGATAACATGTATGGATAGCGTACACATTCAAAATATATGTCTCAGGAGGCAGGCTCAGATGGTGTCAGGCCCAGTATGGATTGCAAGTGATTGCACAAAGGTTAGAAAGGGTACCGTATCCCCAGATAACATGTATGGATAGCGTACACATTCAAAATATATGTCTCAGGAGGCAGGCTCACATGGTGTCAGGCCCAGTATGGATTGCACGTGATTGCACAAAGGTTAGAAAGGGTACCGTATCCCCGGATAACATGTATGGATAGCGTACACATTCAAAATATATGTCTCAGGAGGCAGGCTCAGACGGTGTTAGGCCCAGTATGGATTGCACGTGATTGCACAAAGGTTAGAAAGGGTACCGTTTCCCCAGATAACATGTATGGATAGCGTACACATTCAAAATATATGTCTCAGGAGGCAGGCTCAGACGGTGTTAGGCCCAGTATGGATTGCACGTGATTGCACAAAGGTTAGAAAGGGTACCGTTTCCCCAGATAACATGTATGGATAGCGTACACATTCAAAATATATGTCTCAGGAGGCAGGCTCAGACGGTGTTAGGCCCAGTATGGAATGCACGTGATTGCACAAAGGTTAGAAAGGGTACCGTTTCCCCAGATAACATGTATGGATAGCGTACACATTCAAAATATATGTCTCAGGAGGCAGGCTCAGACGGTGTTAGGCCCAGTATGGATTGCACGTGATTGCACAAAGGTTAGATAGGGTACCGTTTCCCCAGATAACATGTATGGATAGCATACACATTCAAAATATATGTCTCAGGAGGCAGGCTCAGACGGTGTTAGGCCCAGTATGGATTGCACGTGATTGCACAAATGTTAGAAAGGGTACCGTATCCCCAGATAACATGTATGGATAGCGTACACATTCAAAATATATGTCTCAGGAGGCAGGCTCAGACGGTGTCAGGCCCAGTATGGATTGCACGTGATTGCACAAAGGTTAGAAAGGGTACCGTTTCCCCAGATAACATGTATTGATAGCGTACACATTCAAAATATATGTCTCAGGAGGCAGGCTCAGACGGTGTTAGGCCCAGTATGGATTGCACGTGATTGCACAAAGGTTAGAAAGGGTACCGTTTCCCCAGATAACATGTATGGATAGCGTACACATTCAAAATATATGTCTCAGGAGGCAGGCTCAGACGGTGTCAGGCACAGTATGGATTTGACGGCACAGATTACACAGCGGAGGAGCAGGGAGAGGTAAAGATTGCAAATGCTGGGGCCCTGCCCAAGCAAGGAGGGCCCACTCGTGGGCGTCGGTACTGGCACTGGGCCCCTCATAGTACAGCGGTGTGTCTGACGGCGGGTGTGCACCACCACCGTCAGAGACACTTGATTGAACTATGAGGTACCTTGTGCCAGTGCCCGCGCCCAAGAGTCGGCCTACCCACCTGTCCAGGGCAACGGCACTCGCACGGTGTCGTGCGCTAGGTGTTGACCCCGGCCATGGGGGGGGAGGCAGCACAGTTAGGGAGTTTTAGAAAGTGGCATATGTTGATGTTGGACATTCAGCTGATGCAAAAGGCGAAATAGGTGAAGTCCCAGGAAGAGGTAGACCAAAGCAAGCCATTTTTCTGTCACCCTATGTGTCATCAGGGGAAGGTGGGACAAAATCCTTGGAAACCCATGCGTGGTTCATTTTAATGAAGGTTAGATCATCCACATTTTGGGTTGACAGACGGGTCCTTTTTTCTGTCAGGATTGATCCAGCTGCACTGAAGACTCTTTCCGATAGCACACTTGCAGCTGGGCAAGCGAGCTCCTGTAAGGCATATTGGGCCAATTCAGGCCAGGTGTCCAGTTTAGCGGCACAATAGTCAAAGGGGAATGACCTGTGTGGGAGAACATCGATATGGGAGGAAAAGTAGTTTGTAACCATAGTTGACAACTGCTGTCTCCTGTCACTTTCCATCGATGCAGTATTACAAGTTGTGTGAGCGGTATTTGAAAAATCAGTACACAACATTGTCATGAAACCCCTGTCTCCAACGCCACTTCTGCTGTGTGCACCACGAACACCTCTGCCAAGCTGCCCCCGGCCCGTACGGCTCGTGTGTGAACCATCACCGCTGCTGTGTGCTGGGAATGCCTCATGCAACCGATTTACCAGAGTTGCTTGTTTATTAGCCAATATTAGGTCAAGGTTCTCCTGTGGCATGATGTTTTGTAATTTGCCTTTATAGCGTGGATCCAGGATGCTGGCCAACCAGTAGTCGTCATCGTTCATCATTTTGGCAATGCGGGGTCCCTTTTTAGGATCCGCAAGGCATAATCTGACATGTGGGCCAATGTTCCTGGTGTCAATGATGCACTGCGAGTGCTGGGTGGAGGAGCACTTTCTGGCAAATCCACATCCCTCCAGTCACGCACAAACCCTGTACCAGACCTTGCCACGCCAACATTTTCACTTGCCCCACGAGATGCATCCTCCTCCCCTAAGTAATCATCCCCATCATCATCCTCCTCCTCCTCTTCTTCCTCCACCTCGTCCAGGAGAGGTCCCTGAGCAGACAATGGCTGAATGTCATCAAGGATTCCCTCCTCCTCTTCCTCCTCATCAACATTGGCTGCAGACACCTGCTCCTTAAGGTGCGTCAAAGTTTGCATGAGCAGACGCATAAGTGGGATGCTCATGCTTAGGATGGCGTCGTCTGCGCTTACCAGCCGTGTGCATTCCTCAAAACACTGAAGGACTTTACAGAGGTCTTTCAATTTCGACCACTGCACACCTGTCAACTCCATGTCTGCTCTCAAAGTGCCTGGCCGTGTATCCTCCCACAAATGCATTATGGCCTGCCTCTGCTCGCACAGCCGCTCCACCATGTGCAGGGTGGAGTTCCACCTTGTTGCAATGTCGATAATGAGGCGGTGGTTGGGAAGGTGGAGCAATCGCTGCAGCTTCTGCATACGAACGGTGTGTACAGGCGACCGGCGGATGTGCGCGCACAGTCTTCGCACCTTCTGGAGCAGGGCTGTTAACTCCGGATAATTTTTGAGGAAGCACTGCACCACCAGGTTCAAGGTGTGAGCCAAGCAAGGTATGTGGCTGAGTTTTGAAAGGGCTATGGCTGCCACAAAATTACGGCCGTTATCACTAACTACCTTGCCTGCCTCAAGATGTACACTGCCCAGCCATGACTCAGTTTGTCGCTTCAAGTACTCGGCCAGCACCTCGGCGGTGTGTCTGTCGCCCAAACACATCATCTGCAACACAGCCTGCTGACGCTTTCCACTAGCTGCTCGATAGAGGGACACATCGTGTGCAACAGTGGCAGCTGCAGATGGAGTGCTCGTACGACTGCGCTCTGTGGACGAGCTTTCGCTTCTGGAGGAGGAGGAGGAGGAGGAGGAGGAGGAGGGTCGAACGCCTACAGCCAACTGTTTCCTATACCGTGGGCTAGGCAGCACTGTCCCACCACCGCTGTCCCCTGTGGACCCTGCATCCACCACATTAACCCAGTGCGCAGTGATGGACACGTAACGGCCCTGGCCATGCCGACTGGACCATGCATCAGTTGTGAGGTGCACCTTTCCGCTCACTGACTGCTTGAGTGCATGGACAATGCGGTCTTTCACATGATGGTGGAGGGCTGGGATGTCTTTGCGAGAGAAGAAGTGGCGACTGTGTAGATCATAGCGTGGTACTGCATAGGCCATGAGTTCGCGGAAAGCTGTGCTTTCCACCAACCGAAAGGGCATCATCTCAAACGAGATTAGTTTGGCAATGTGGGCGTTCAAACCCAGTGTACGCGGATGAGAGACTGAGTACTTTCTTGACCTACTCATAGTGTCTGGGAGGGTGAGCTGGACTTGAGAGCTGCATATGGTGGAAGAAGCGGTGGACAGGGCGGACTGAGAGAGGGTTAATGATTGTGATGGAGTTGGTGTTCTTTCTGATGGCCAAGAATCAGTCTTTCGTTGATATAACAGTGGGATTCCGTGACTGCTGTGGCCTTGCAACGACACCTCAGCATTTGCTGCTATGCTAACCGGTGGGCTTACAGTGGGGGAAACAATGTAGCGTTGCTGACTACCTTCGTTGTGATCAGTTGCACATGTGGCACTTGAGGTTTGGTGTTGTGTCCACGCTTGCAAGTGCATGCTGGTTAAATGTCTAAGCATGCAACTGGTATTCAAATTTTTCAGATTTTTCCCTCGGCTAAAGGTCTTTGCGCACTTCTTACAGATAACCTTGGCCTGATCATGAGGATTTTGTTCAAAAAAGTGCCACACTGCACTCTTCCTACTTTGGCAGACATTTTGCGGCCTAGCACGCTGTGATCTTTTGACCCTCTGGACAAGCTGTCCAGCAACTCTTTTGATGTTTGGAACCTGTCTTTGGAGTGCTCCGGGCCTGCCAGATAACAGCTGTTGCGATGTCGATGTCTGCTGTGGATGCTCTTCCCCCAATGGATGCCAATCTGGGTCAACAACTGGGTCATCCATCACCTCCTCTTCTATGTCATGTGCACCTTCCTCTGTGTCACCGTGTATGGTGGTATAGTGTGCGGGAAGGGGCACCTGAGTCTCATCAGGGTCAGAATCTGGCTCTGTACACTGCGAGGACAAGGTAGTGCTCTGAGTGAATGTACCAGCAGAATCATCCATCAGCGGCTGTGCATCAGTGCACTCCATGTCAGATTCATCTTGGCCTGGGTAATTCACCATTTCACTTGATAATCCAGGCATGGTATGTGAAAACAGCTCCATGGAGTAATCAGTAGTATGGCCTGCGTCATCCTTCAATCTTGGTTGGGGTGAAGGACACAAGGAAAGGTGTGGTTCATGAACATGAGCCTCCAATGACGACTCAGTGCTTTTACTTTTTACAACTGAAGAAGAGGAGGCGATAGAGCTGGAGGCTGAGTCAGCAATGTAAGACAAAACTTTTTCCTGATGCTCTGGCTTTAAAAGTGGTTTGCCAACTCCTAGAAAACTAAGCGTTCGAGGCCTTATGTAGCCAGACGATGATGCAGGCTCAACACCTCCTGCATTCGGTCCTATTTTGCTCTTGCCACTACCATCAGATCCACCACCAACACCATCATTACCAGCTGCCAACCCCCGCCCAATTCCACGGCCTCTTCCACCAGCCTTCCTCATTTTTGGTAGAAATGTAGACAAAATCCAACAAACTATATAGTAATGTAAAACAAGGTACAAGGTGTCTATAGGACAGGGGAGATTTTGAATTTCTGCAGACACTTGTGGACACTGGACACTTTTGGATTGTGTGTGGCCCACTGATATCTGAGCGCTATGTGACAGGCTCGATGGCACAGCTGTGACAAAAGTGACGAGAGGATAAGGGAGATTTTGAATTTCTGCAGACACTTGTGGACAGTTTTGGTTTGTGTGAGGCCCACTGATATCTGAGCGCTATGTGACAGGCTCGATGGCACAGCTGTGACAAAAGTGACGAGAGGATAAGGGAGATTTTGAATTTCTGCAGACACTTGTGGACAGTTTGGATTGTGTGAGGCCCACTGATATCTGAGCGCTATGTCACAGGCTCGATGGCACAGCTGTGACAAAAGTGACGAGAGGATAAGGGAGATTTTGAATTTCTGCAGACACTTGTGGACAGTTTCGGATTGTGTGAGGCCCACTGATATCTGAGCGCTATGTGACAGGCTCGATGGCACAGCTGTGACAAAAGTGACGAGAGGATAAGGGAGATTTTGAATTTCTGCAGACACTTTTGGACAGTTTTGGATTGTGTGAGGCCCACTGATATCTGAGCGCTATGTGACAGGCTCGATGGCACAGCTGTGACAAAAGTGACGAGAGGATAAGGTAGATTTTGAATTTCTGCAGACACTTGTGGACAGTTTTGGATTGTGTGAGGCCCACTGATATCTGAGTGCTATGTCACAGGCTCGATGGCACAGCTGTGACAAAAGTGATGAGAGGATAAGGGAGATTTTGAATTTCTGCAGACACTTGTGGACAGTTTTGGATTGTGTGAGGCCTCTGATATCTCAGCGCTATGTGACAGGCTCGATGGCACAGCTGTGACAAAAGTGACGAGAGGATAAGGGAGATTTTGAATTTCTGCAGACACTTGTGGACAGTTTTGGATTGTGTGAGGCCCACTGATTTCTGAGCGCTATGTGACAGGCTCGATGGCACAGCTGTGACAAAAGTGACGAGAGGATAAGGGAGATTTTGAATTTCTGCAGACACTTGTGGACAGTTTTGGATTGTGTGAGGCCCACTGATATCTGAGCGCTATGTGACAGGCTCGATGGCACAGCTGTGACAAAAGTGACGAGAGGATAAGGGAGATTTTGAATTTCTGCAGACACTTGTGGACAGTTTTGTATTGTGTGAGGCCCACTGATATCTGAGCGCTATGTCACAGGCTCGATGGCACAGCTGTGACAAAAGTGATGAGAGGATAAGGGAGATTTTGAATTTCTGCAGACACTTGTGGACAGTTTTGGATTGTGTGAGGCCCACTGATATCTGAGCGCTATGTCACAGGCTCGATGGCACAGCTGTGACAAAAGTGACGAGAGGATAAGGGAGATTTTGAATTTCTGCAGACACTTGTGGACAGTTTTGGATTGTGTGAGGCCCACTGATATCTGAGCGCTATATCACAGGCTCGATGGCACAGCTGTGACAAAAGGGACTAGAGGATAAGGGAGATTGGATTGCTTTTAAAAAAGCAGTTTGCGGAGCAGTGGGTAAACAGCAATGCCAGCCTGTCAGGAAGCCTTAAAAGGCAGCCCAACATCCAACACCACTGATACACCACAATATAGCCTCCCCTTGCACTGCACACACAGTGACTGGTGTGTTGTGCAGGCCAAATTGCTAGCAGCAGAAGCAGTTTTTTTTTCTTCTCAGGACAAAAAAAAAAAATTGGGATTGCTTTTAAAAAAGCAGTTTGCGGAGCAGTGGGTAAACAGCAATGCAGGAATGTCAGGAAGCCTTAGAAGGCAGCCCAACAACCAACACCACTGATACACCACGATATAGCCTCCCCTTGCACTGCACACACAGTGACTGGTGTGTTGTGCAGGCCAAATCGCTAGCAGCAGAAGCAGTTTTTTTGTCTTCTTCCCTGCCTAACGCTCTCCCTACAGAATCAGCAGCAACCTCTCCCTATACTGAGATCGGCAGAAGTAAGATGGCGGTCGGCGTGCACGCCCTTTTATACCCCCTGTGACGCCCACCAAAGAAAGCCAATCACTTGCATGACCTTCTGAAAGATGGTGGTGACCCCTGCCTATGTCATCACGTTGCCCACACTGTCCGTGGATCCTGATTGGCTGAAAAAGAGCGCAAAACAAACTTTTGAAACGCGACTTTGGCGCGTAAGTCGCCGACCTCGTGGCCGACCTCATCCTAGGGTCGGGTTTCGTTTCATGAAACCCGACTTTGCCAAAAGTCGGCGACTTTTGAAATTTTTAGACCCGTTTCGCTCAACTCTAGTGATGGGTATATGGGCACGGCCAATGGGATGGTGGATATGTATGATGGGTATATGGGCACGGGACTATGGGATGGAGGATAATTATAATTTGTTACAGCTAGCCACAGTCAGTTACTATGCCCGGGCAGCGCCGGGCTCTTCAGCTAGTAAATAATAAGCAGTAAAAAATAAATACAAAAATTAGATTAAAAGCACACCATATCAAACAAACAAAAAATGATAAAGGACAATAAGGTTAGCAACATTAATCAAATTGAGAGATAAGACATTGGAAAACTATACAAGGAAAAAAAGAAATAACCAACATTTGTGCCCTTTCCGTGGTCATTATACTTGTGTCCGAGGCAGCATCAGAGTTAGGCCGGGGTCACACTAGAGTGAAATACTGACGAGTGAGAGGCGTTAAAACCACGCATTACACACGGACAAATGAATCTCTATGAGTCAGCTCCCAACAGCCGTATTTTTCTCGTCCGTATTGTATGGTCCATGCCAATCGCAGCATGCTGCGATTGTCAGCGTACTGTACTACACCCGTAGTACGCCAATGCAAGTCTATGGGTGCGCCAAAAATACGCATTACATACCGACCACACGTGTGACTTGCAAGAAATACGCAGGTCTTTTGGCAGTTGACAGGAAATGGGCCAATCAATCATCAGGAAGCTTAGACATGCTAATTACCTCCAAAAGCGCTCCAGACATCCAGGAAGTACTCCTCCACGGAGTCCTGCAGCGTCATGGCACCATATTTCCTCAATGTGGAGATGCTTATTGTATTAGTGCAGGAGCGGCCAGAAATCTGGGACCAACGTGATGCCCATTATGCCAACCGGGCAAGAAAGGAGGCGTCATGGAGGCGCATATGTCGCCATATGTTCCACGATTTGGTGATTGGCCACGTGAGGAGCAGCAGCAAATGAGTAAGTACAACCCAAAAAGTGTTTAAAATTGCCTCACATCAAAAAAGGCATTTAGAATGAGGGCCCCTCCCTTCCTGTGCTTGGCCTTTTTGCCTCTTGAGGCGTGTAGATTTTTATGTGATCCATTGTTTTACACTGACATAATTTGGCCCAGGCCACAAGCTCTTCATCCTCCTAGCCAACCAAGTTATTAAGTGTAGTTACTTGATCCCTGAACTATTGTGACCCTGTGTATCTGGGCTAGATGCCCCAATTATATATGCCACCCTGGGTAGAAAGCACACCCTATAATGCCACATGCCTAGGCTACTTGTAGCAAATTTGAACTAGCAAATATGTGAAATTTAGAATATTTCCTGTCACATTGCAGTGGAAGATGTGATGAGATGCTGGTGCAGCATCTGCGACCAATACAGGCGGGAACGTCAGCAGCGTGCCAGGAGTGGTGATGAGGGCCACATAAAGAGGAAATATATCTATTATGACTGCTTCTTCTTCCTCGCTCCGATTCTGGATCTGAGACCGTAAGTAGATACCTCACACCACATTACACAGATATTTTACAGGGCCACAAAAATGTCTTTCATTTTGGCTCTGTTCTATTTCATAACAGAACTCAGTCCAACCTTATGGAGAGAGAAACTGGCTCAGATACCGAGCCCATCATAGATCCTGGGGCTGTAGGGGAAGAGGTGGCTGGCCCATCTTCTCCCCCTCAAATAAGCATGGGTGAAGATTCTTCTCCGGAAAACCCAGTGCCTGCAACACAAACCCCACCACCAGGACCACATCCACAAGCAGGACCGTCTGCTGCTGCACCATCCGCCATACAGGAGGAGCAGGGCAACATCAGCAGCAGCCCAACTGCCCAGATCCAAGGCTCCCCACAGCCTGCTGGACCATCCCAGCGAGGAAGAAGGCGCCAGATCCCTGCCCAAGATACCCGTACCAATGTTGACACAGGGGTACTGAACTATCTGGCTAGAGTCAATAATGATTATGGCGAGGAGGCGTACTCACGCAGTCTGGCCCATTATCTTCGGGCCCTTTCCCCTGAGGTGAGGCTATGTATTCGAGGATGTTTTCAGATCCTGCTTGATGCAAGCACATACCCCAATACCCCATATGAGATATTTGAATATCTGGAGAGATGGCAGCTTTCCCCAAGGAATCTGATGTGCCTTAGACACCCCACACACATGCTTGCTCAAGCAGGCTCTGAGGATCCTCAAACACGTGGGCCTACACCTCACCCCCTTCCTCCCCCTACCCAACCTTTCCCACAGCAGCCACATATGTCTGCCTCTAGCTAACCTCACCAATATGGCCACTTGTTCCCACCCAGTGTTGGAGGCTGGTCCCAACCTGGTTGGGGACGACATGGCTATTTTGGTGGGTATGAGCTACGGGCCTACCAGCCCCAGCAAGAGGCCCCTCTACAACTTCAGTCAGCCCAGTACCAACCACAATCCCAGGAGGCAGTACACTACCCACATAATGGGCAACAGTATGCCCTCACACAGGGCGATGGCCAAGTTGGGCAAAGTAGCCTGCAGCAAACACAGGCTGGTCTTCCGCCTTCTCCTCCCCCAACCTACCAAAATTTGTAATGTAGCCATTTAGGTCTTGCATAATGGTTTTGTTGTATTTTTCTTTTTCTAAAAACGTTTTTTTTCAAAATTTTCACATCTGCAAAAAGGCCACTTTGGGCCATTGCCACATTTATCATATGGCAATAATATGTTTTTCAAAACAAAAAAAAAGGCAAAAGTTAACATTTGTCTACTACATTTTACGTCTCTGTCTCAATTATAAAAAAGGTGTCAGCATACTAACATACGTTTACCAAGGCAATTAAACAGTCCGAGAATCATAAGGCCTTGAAATATATATATTTACACAGACAGAAATAAAAAACTTATAACATAGACACAGCATGCTCTTGCCAAGAAGTTTCCCCTTCAGGTGACATAGTAATTTGTGAAAATATCACGCACTTTGAGCACAGAGAGCGGTCTACGTTGAAAGTTGATATGTGGTCTCACCCTACGCACATTGTCCAACCCACGCACAACACCAGCAGAGGAGGAACAATCATGTATCCTGGTGAAGTTGTGAAGAATGACACATGCTTTAATAACTTCATTAACATTTTGTTCACTCAGCTGAATGGCAGACTGGAGTACCCACCATTTGGCACAAAGAATGCCAAAGGAACACGCCACCAGTCGCCGAGCACATGATTGGCGCAAGTTAAAAAATCTGCGCCGTGGCCCTTGTTGTGCCCGGGATATGGTCTCATGACATTGCGCGCTAACTGAAATGCCTCATCTGCCACAAGGACATAAGGGACTGATTATTGAGTGGAGCCTGGTAGCTGGCGCGGTGGGGGTAGATCCAACTGGTTGGTGCGTAGCCACCGACCCATAATGGAAGTATTGAAGACTCTAGAGTCTCCTGTTCTTCCATATGCCCCAATGTCAACAATTATAAACTTGTATTGAGGGTCAGCCAGAGCCAACAATACAACAGAAAAGTATTGCTTATAATTGAAGAATTGGGAGCCAGAGTTCGGCGGCTTACGCACCCGGATATGTTTGCCATCAAGGGCCCCAATACAATTAGGAAACTGGCATTCCGCCTCAAAGTCCCTTGATATCCTGAACCAGTCTTCCATCCTGGGCTCGGGCATGACGAGTTGATGTAGTATTGACCATATTTCACTACATGTCGACCTGACTATGCCAGAAATGGTACATAAGACAGGCCAGTGGACAAGAAGCTGAAGAACAACAGAAATGGAACATTTTAGAATGCAAAAATAAACAAAACACCATGTACATGCATACCAAACTTTTTGTTGATTCATATCTACTAACACATATATTTTTGCTCGCAGAATGACTGTGTGATATTCAGTACATATTACACATAATATTGTGGTCTGTAAGTTTAAATATATCTGGACTACGATGAGGCCAAAACACACCAAAATAATCTGAAAATACACATACTTTGGGCAACACATCATGAACATAGAGAATGTGGTTGTGTAGTACATACCGTAATGTGAGTAGAAGGCGCTCCTCTGCAGATATAGCTTTGCGCATCCTTGTGTTCTGAAAGGTTATCCCAGGGTACACTGTCGCCAAGAGTAGATCAAATGTTGCAAGGCTCATGCGACAGTATTGGTAAAAGTTTTCCGGATGATCCCGCAGAGAAGAATAGAGCCGGTGAAAATGACCTCTTGTGAGTCGTTGCCTCAAAAGTGGATGGACCCACATGCGTCTCCTCCTCCGCGGATCCACTATCACTGGGTATGGTTGACCAAAGCGGCGTGACAAAAGCCAGTTGAAGAGAACCTGCTCAGTTGTGTTGAAACTCAGACTGTCTGCCATGTTGCACATACAACACCAACACACCTAGTGAAGGCAAGGTGACAAATGGACAGAATGGAGGCAGCCACCTGTTCCTGAGCCAATAAATAGGGTGCAGGCTAATGATTTAAATAGTTAGCAGGCCTAAAAACCGTTAAATGTCCATTTTGCAAGCCTGCGAGAAAATCTAGCCATACGGATTACATACGGATGCTTACATGCGCAAAATACACGACCACACCTTGCTTACGGATGACATACGGAGCACTATTTAGGGGTCATTCATCCAAATTACACATGTAAAATACGGACCGTATTTTGCGTCGGTTAGTGTGACCCCGGCCTCACAGTAATAGAGGTCACAAGAAATGTAATTTTAGGAACAATTAATTAAGATGTGGTCAAGGTAACTTCAGCTTATATATCCCACAATTCGAACTGACCCTCCATCAATCAAATCATGCTCTCTGTATGCACTGATGGTATGTTGTAAATTTCCTGGACATAAAAAGGCAATTAACAGACACAAAAAAACTTGCAGCAAGTTTGCAGACCACATGTGACTCTCCGGGGAGTTCCCTGACATTTCCTAACATTTTTTTTTCACCACTTAGATAAAAAAGAACCTAGATATGTTTAGTGTCTATGAACTCGTAGTGACCAGGAGAATTATAATGGCAGGTCAGTTTTAGCATTTAGTGAACATGATAAAAAATTGCAGAATTATATTTTTTTGTAATTTCACCGCATTTGTAATTTTTTTCCCATTTTCCATTACACTATATGGTAAAATCAATGATGTCGTTCAAAAGTACAACTCGTCCCACAAAAAAAACAAGCCCTCACACGGCCATATTAACAGAAAAATAAAAGTTATGGCTCTGAGAAGAAAGGGAGCAAAATACGAAAAAGCAAAATCTGAAATTCCAAGGTCGTGAAGGGGTTAGTTATTGGCTCATCAGTGGCCATTTAAAAAAAAAATCTATGTGGACATGAAATCTCTATTCCAAGCTAAGAGTGTCATCACACTATTTCACCTTTTGTATACCCACTAAAATTTAAGGAGATGATAATCATAGAAAGTATATCAGCAATTACTCTCTTAACCCCTTAATCCCGGATTATTTTCCATTTTTGCGTTTTGGTTTTTTGCTCCCCTTCTTCCCAAAGCCATACATTTTTTAATTTTCATCAAAATGGCCATGTGGGGGCTTTTTTCGTGGGACTAGTTGTATGATACTATTGGCTTTAAGATATTGTGTACTGAAAAACAGGAAAAAAATTCCAAGTGCACTGAAATTGCAAAAAAGTGCAATTCCACAGTTGTTTTTTTTTTTTCACCATGTTCCCTAAATGCTAAAACTGACCTGCCATTATGATTCTCCAGGTCATTCTGAGTTCACAGACACCAAACATGTCTAGGTTCTTTTCTATTTAAGTGGTGGAAAAAATCCAAACTTTGGTTAAAAAAAAAAAAAGAAGCCACTTTCCAATACATGTAGCGTCTCCATTTTTTCATGATTTGAGGCTGGCTGAGGGCTTATTTTTTGCTTGCCAAGCTGACGCCTTTATTGATAGTATTTTAGTGTAGATTCGATCTTTTGATCACCAGTTATTGCATTTAATTGTAATGTAGCGGAGACCAAAAAACATAATTCTGGCATTTTTACTTCTTTTCTCATTACACCATTTAGAGATCTGGTAAATTATTTTCTTATTTTGATTGGGCGATTCTGAACACGGCGATACCAAACGTATTGTTTTACTTTGACGGGGCGAAAGGGGGGCGAATTGAACTTTTGTACATTTTTTATTTTTTAATATTTTTAAAAACTATTTTTTTTTTACTTTTTGCATGCTTCCATAGTCTCTATGGCTATGACAACCATAGAGGTTTGCTGAAGACTTCTGGTTGTCATGCCAACCCATCGGTGACCCACGATCACGTGACGGGGCCACGGATGGGCGGAATCTCCGACACTCTTCCCGGAAGCGCAAGTTAAATGTTGCTGTCAGAGATTGATAGCGGCATTTAACAGGTTAACAGCCGTGGATGGATCGTGATTCCACCAGCGGCTGTTAGAGTCACTTGTTAGCTGTTCAAAACAGATGACATGTGCCAGTAAAGATGTGGGCTCAGCTCCAGAGCCCACATCAAAGGGAGGGATTCCAACGTGGGCGTACTATTATGCCCAACGTCGGAATGGGGTTAATAAACACAGAAAATATTGCATAAATTCCTTTTTTAATCTTCTACAATTTTTCATCCTCTTTTCTCCCATATTACAGTTAAAATTACTAAATGTACAAATCTTTTGTGCATCTCAATAGCTCAGCTATGTCGTCTCCTTCTTCGTACCATCCTGAGTGCGACTGTAAAATAATTTGCTGCAGCAGGAGCCTCTCCCCTCTGCCCAGTCTGCAGGACAAAAAAAATGCTAGGTGGTTAGCACTTCAGTCTGAACCAGCAGGAGATTAACTTCTTTGTATTCTGCATAATTCCCACATGGCAAACCACAGAAAACCTTGCAAGCAAACAGTGAGGAGAACTATATTTCGTATTTAACTTGAACATTTCTATATAAGGTGTTTCTTTTAAAGAGATTTTTAGTCACTGTATAATGCTCACATGGCTGCAAAATATAGGTAAAAATTTGCTGTAACCTATAGCCACTTAATAGGCTTTTGAATACACTCACTTAGAAACCTGAGCAGTGGAAAAAGTGTGAATTTTATAATAAGTGTGAATTTTATAATTGTTAAGAAACCTGGTAAGTGCATTCAGATAACAGTTTCCATAACAGCACTTACTTACAGACAACATATTAGCTAATCGCTATAAAACCATATACTAGTAATTAATGCTAATTGTATGGCCAACCGTGGATAGATTTACAGTGGAAATAAAAACACGTCCTCAGCACATCTAAAGTTAAAATATAAATCCAATAATTCGTTATACGCATTATATCCATCACTATATGTTAATAACCTTCTGACGCATTTCTGATGCATGCTGCATCATTATTCACAGCTATCATTTCTGCTCACAATTTTTCAGAAGCCATTTGTTAGACATTCATGTAACTTGATCATGACTTTTCCCATTAATTTACAGTTTTATAAAAAAAAAGTCGATTGAAAAACACATTTTAATTTAAATCTGTCAACAGATTTTTTACTACCCCATCTGAGAGCAGCATGATGTAGCGACAGAGACCCTCATTCCAGTGTTGTATCACTGACTGGGCTATTTGCCTCCATTTGGATGAAATCCCCATTTTCTCTTCTGCAACTCTGCCAGTTCTCTGATTGCTGAGCTCTACATAACCCCGCCCACACCACTAATTGGCAGCTTTCTATGTACACTGTGCATAGAGAGAAATCTTCTAATCAGTTGTGGGGGCAGGATTATACAGCACTCAGGAAAATGGAGGACTACATAAACAGGTTTACTAATTCTCTAGTGATAATATACAGCTGTTAAAACAATGACTTTATGCAAACTACGCAAGTAGCTCAGTAAGTGGCACATCACTGGATTTAGTATATCTGTCTCCACATCATGCTGCTGATAGATTTGTTTTTTTTAACAGTCTTTGGCTTGATCTCAAGCCTTGGTGACTTGATGAATGAACGATCTGCATGAAGATTGATCTTGTGCCAACCAAAATAGGTCTTTTCCACTATTATCTCATATCAAGCCATCGGATTGCTGATCTTCCTCTCCATTTTGTTCCTTCTAGTCTTTTTGATGTTCTTCTGCAGTGATTGCTCTTTCATATATGTCCAAAGTAGGCAAGTCGTAGCTTGGTGATCCTTGCTTTGAGTGATATGTTTGACTTGATTTGTTTCAAAATCTGTTTGTTCTTCTTGCTGTCCATGGTATTAATAGCATACTGCTCCAGCACCACAATTTGAAGGTGTTGATTCTATTTCTGCCTTGTTTCTTTATCGTCCAGGTTTTGCATCCTTAAGTTGCCACACGGAAAAGACAAAACTATTTTAGAGCTGTGTCTTCACCACCAGGGAAATGTTTCTCAATTTAAAGACTTTCATTGTTGATTTGCTCATAGCTAGAGTTGAGCGAAACGGGTCGAACAATTTCAAAAGTCGCCGACTTTTGGCAAAGTCGGGTTTCATGAAACGAAACCCGACCCTAGGATGAGGTCGGCCACGAGGTCGGCGACTTACGCGCCAAAGTCACATTTCAAAAGTATGTTTAGCGCTCTTTTTCAGCCAATCAGGATCCACGGACACTGTGGGCAACGTGATGACATAGGCAGGGGTCACCACCATCTTTCAGAAGGGCATGCAAGTGATTGGCTTGCTTTGGTGGGCGTCACAGGGGGTATAAAAGGGCGTGCACGCCGACCACCATCTTACTTCTGCCGATCTTAGCATAGGGAGAGGTTGCTGATTCTGTAGGGAGAGCGTTAGGCAGGGAAAAAGACAAAAAAACTGCTTCTGCTGCTAGCGATTTTGCCTGTGCAACACACCAGTCACTGTGTGTGCATTGCAAGGGGAGGCTATATTGTGGTGGATCAGCGGTGTTGGTTGTTAGGCTGCCTTCTAAGGCTTCCTGACAGCTGCATTGCTGTTTACCCACTGCTCTGCAAACTGCTTTTTTAAAAGCAATCCCAATTTTTTTTTTTGTCCTGCTAAGGTACTGAGCGTGCATTTATTCACACCATACAGCGGTGTACGCTCCTCACACAGTACCGTGTAACGGCTGTTATCACAGCCACAGTGAAGCTATCTGTGTGTCACTGTGGAAGGATAAGTGGAGGACTTGTTCCGTTCTTACAGACCTACACTCTAGGGAGATTCCTATTCTGCCCAATTCTACAATTCACTTTTTTCACACCTGTGCCATCGAGCCTGTGACATAGCGCTCTGATATTCAGTGGGCCTCACACAATCCAAAAGTGTCCAGTGTCCACAAGTGTCTGCAGAAATTCAAAATCTCCCTTATCCTGTAGTCACTTTTTTCACACCTGTGCCATCGAGCCTGTGACATAGCGCTTTGATATTCAGTGGGCCTCACACAATCCAAAAGTGTCCAGTGTCCACAAGTGTCTGCAGAAATTCAAAATCTCCCTTATCCTGTAGTCATTTTTTTCACATCTGTGCCATCGAGCCTGTGACATAGCGCTCTGATATTCAGTGGGCCTCACACAATCCAAAAGTGTCCAGTGTCCACAAGTGTCTGCAGAAATTCAAAATCTCCCTTATCCTGTAGTCACTTTTTTCACACCTGTGCCATCGAGCCTGTGACATAGCGCTCTGATATTCAGTGGGCCTCACACAATCCAAAAGTGTCCAGTGTCCACAAGTGTCTGCAGAAATTCAAAATCTCCCTTATCCTGTAGTCACTTTTTTCACACCTGTGCCATCGAGCCTGTGACATAGCGCTCTGATATTCAGTGGGCCTCACACAATCCAAAAGTGTCCAGTGTCCACAAGTGTCTGCAGAAATTCAAAATCTCCCTTATCCTGTAGTCACTTTTTTCACACCTGTGCCATCGAGCCTGTGACATAGCGCTCTGATATTCAGTGGGCCTCACACAATCCAAGTGTCCAGTGTCCACAAGTGTCTGCAGAAAATCTAAATCTCCCCTGTCCTATAGACACCTTGTACCTTGTTTTACATTACTATATAGTTTGTAGGATTTTGTCTACATTTCTACCAAAAATGAGGAAGGCTGGTGGAAGAGGCCGTGGAATTGGGCAGGGGTTGGAAGCTGGTAATGATGGTGTTGGTGGTGGATCTGATGGTAGTGGCAAAAGCAAAATAGGACCGAATGCAGGAGGTGTTGAGCCTGCGTCATCGTCTGGCTCCATAAGGCTTCGAGGGCTTAGTTTTCTAGGAGTTGGCAAACCGCTTTTAACGCCAGAGCATCAGGAAAAAGTTTTGTCTTACATTGCTGACTTAGCCTCCAGCTCTATCGCCTCCTCTTCTTCAGTTGTAAAAAGTAAAAGCACTGAGTCGTCATTGGAGGCTCATGTTCATGAACCACACCTTTCCTTGTGTCCTTCACCCCAACCAAGATTGAAGGATGACGCAGGCCATACTACTGATTACTCCATGGAGCTGTTTTCACATACCATGCCTGGATTATCAAGTGAAATGGTGAATTACCCAGGCCAAGATGAATCTGACATGGAGTGCACTGATGCACAGCCGCTGATAGATGATTCTGCTGGTACATTCACTCAGAGCACTACATTGTCCTCGCAGTGTACAGAGCCAGATTCTGACCCTGATGAGACTCAGGTGCCCCTTCCCGCACACTATACCACCATACACGGTGACACAGAGGAAGGTGCACATGACAATGAAGAGGAGGTGATGGATGACCCAGTTGTTGACCCAGATTGGCATCCATTGGGGGAAGAGGGTGCTGCTTCCAATAGCTCAGATGAGGAGCATCCACAGCAGACATCGACATCGCAACAGCTGTTATCTGGCAGGCCCGGAGCACTCCAAAGACAGGTTCCAAAAAGCAAAAGAGTTGCTGGACAGCTTGTCCAGAGGGTCAAAAGATCACAGCGTGCTAGGCCGCAAAATGTCTGCCAAAGTAGGAAGAGTGCAGTGTGGCACTTTTTTGAACAAAATCCCCATGATCAGGCCAAGGTTATTTGTAAGAAGTGCGCAAAGACCTTTAGCCGAGGGAAAAATCTGAAAAATTTGAATACCAGTTGCATGCTTAGGCTAGTTTCACACTTGCTTTTTTTTGCAGCGCGTTTTTCCCGCAAAAAAACGCATTGAAAAAACGCATACATAAGCATACAACTGCTGCGTTTTTTTCAAGCATTTTTATGAGCATGCATGAAAAAAACGCAGCGTTTTTATGCGTTTGTATGCGTTTTTAGTGCGTTTTTACCGCGTTTGCGTTTTTTTCCAACATTTTTAGGTGGCCCCTCACACTACCCAAACCATGACTTTACTAACCCTAACCCTGACCCTAACCCTAACCCTAACCCTGACCCTAACCCTAACCCTAACCCTAACCCTGACCCTAACCCTTAACCAAATCATACTTAACCCTAACCCAAACCCTAAACCCTAACTAACCCTAACCCTAACCCTAACCCTGACCCTAACCCTAACCCTAACCCTGACCCTAACCCTAACCCTAACCCTAACCCTGACCCTAACCCTAACCCTAACCCTGACCCTAACCCTTAACAAAACCATACTTAACCCTAACCCTGACCCTAACCCTAACCCTAACCCTAACCCTTAACCAAACCATACTTAACCCTAATCCTGACCCTAACCCTGACCCTAACCCTAACCCTAACCCTAACCCTGACCCTAACCCTTAACAAAACCATACTTAACCCTAATCCTGACCCTAACCATGACCCTAATCCTTAACAAAACCATACTTAACCCTAATCCTGACCCTAACCCTGACCCTAACCCTAACCCTAACCCTGACCCTAACCCTAACCCTAACCCTAACCCTGACCCTAACCCTTAACAAAACCATACTTAACCCTAATCCTGACCCTAACCATGACCCTAATCCTTAACAAAACCATACTTAACCCTAATCCTGACCCTAACCCTGACCCTAACCCTAACCCTAACCCTGACCCTAACCCTAACCCTAACCCTAACCCTGACCCTAACCCTTAACAAAACCATACTTAACCCTAATCCTGACCCTAACCCTGACCCTAACCCTTAACCAAACCATACTTAACCCTAACCCTGACCCAAACCCCAACCCTAACCCTGACCCTGACCATAACCCTAACCCTAAACCCCCTTAACTAACCCTAACTCTAACCCAAACCCCTAAATTCCATGGTTTAAAAAAAAAAACGCATATGCAAAAAAACGCATACATGAGCATGCCAGTGCGCACATATGCGCATCCATAGGCTATAATGGCCATTTTTAGCGCAAAACGTGCGCATATGTGCGCATGCGCTTTTTTGCAGGGCCAAAAAATGCAACATGCTGCATCTGGAAAATCCCAACGCACACCCCAAAAAAACGCAGCGCATGAAAATCGCATACATGCGCTTACCAGCGCGCAGGTATGCGCACCCATGTTAAATATAGGGGAAAAAACGCATGCGCAGGTGTGCGTTTTTTTCCAGCGCTAAAAAACGCAAATGTGAAACCAGCCTTAGACATTTAACCAGCATGCACTTGCAAGTGTGGACACAACACCAAACCTCAAGTGCCACATGTGCAACTGATCACAAAGAAGGTAGTCAGCAACGCTACATTGTTTCCCCCACTGTAAGCCCAGCACTGTTAGCACATCAGCAAATGTTGAGGTGTCGTTGCAAGGTCACAGCAGTCAGGGAATCCCACTGTTATATCAACGAAATACTGAATCTAGCCATCAGAAAGAACACCAACTCCATCACCATCATCAACCCTCTCTCAGTCCGCCCTGTCCACCGCTACTTCCACCATATGCAGCTCTCAAGTCCAGCTCACCCTCCCAGACACTATGAGTAGGTCAAGAAAGTACTCAGTCTCTCATCCGCGTACACTGGGTTTGAACGCCCACATTGCCAAACTAATCTCGTTTGAGATGATGCCCTATCGGTTGGTGGAAAGCGCAGCTTTCCGCGAACTCATGGCCTATGCAGTACCACGCTATGACCTACCCAGTCGCCACTTCTTCTCTCGCAAAGCCATCCCAGCCCTCCACCATCATGTGAAAGACCGCATTGTCCATGCACTCAAGCAGTCAGTGAGTGGAAAGGTGCACCTCACAACTGATGCATGGTCCAGTCGGCATGGCCAGGGCCGTTACGTGTCCATCACTGCGCACTGGGTTAATGTGGTGGATGCAGGGTCCACAGGGGACAGCGGTGGTGGGACAGTGATGCCTAGCCCACGGTATAGGAAACAGTTGGCTGTAGGCGTTCCACCCTCCTCCTCCTCCTCCAGAAGCGAAAGCTCGTCCACAGAGCGCAGTCGTACGAGCACTCCATCTGCAGCTGCCACTGTTGCACACGAGGTGTCCCCCTATCAAGCAGCTAGTGGAAAGCGTCAGCAGGCTGTGTTGCAGATGATGTGTTTGGGCGACAGACACACCGCCGAGGTGCTGGCCGAGTACTTGAAGCGACAAACTGAGTCATGGCTGGGCAGTGTACATCTTGAGGCAGGCAAGGTAGTTAGTGATAACGGCCGTAATTTTGTGGCAGCCATAGCCCTTTCAAAACTCAGCCACATACCTTGCTTGGCTCACACCTTGAACCTGGTGGTGCAGTGCTTCCTCAAAAATTATCCGGAGTTAACAGCCCTGCTCCAGAAGGTGCGAAGACTGTGCGCGCACATCCGCCGGTCGCCTGTACACTCCGTTCGTATGCAGAAGCTGCAGCGATTGCTCCACCTTCCCAACCACCGCCTCATTATCGACATTGCAACAAGGTGGAACTTCACCCTGCACATGGTGGAGCGGCTGTGCGAGCAGAGGCAGGCCATAATGCATTTGTGGGAGGATACACGGCCAAGCACTTTGAGAGCAGACATGGAGTTGACAGGTGTGCAGTGGTCGAAGCTGAAAGACCTCTGTAAAGTCCTTCAGTGTTTTGAGGAATGCACACGGCTGGTAAGCGCAGACGACGCCATCCTAAGCATGAGCATCCCACTTATGCGTCTGCTCATGCAAACTTTGACGCACCTTAAGGATCAGGCGTCTGCAGCCAATGTTGACGAGGAGGAAGAGGTGGAGGGAATCCTTGATGACATTCAGCCATTGTCTGCTCAGGGACCTCTCCTGGACGAGTTGGAGGAAGAAGAGGAGGAGGAGGATGATGATGGGTATGATTACTTAGGGGAGGAGGATGAATCTCGTGGGGCAAGTGAAAATGTTGGCGTGGCAAGGTCTGGTACAGGGTGTGTGCGTGACTGGAGGGATGTGGATTTGCCAGAAAGTGCTCCTCCAACCAGCATTCGCAGTGCATCATTGACACCGGGAACATTGGCCCACATGTCAGATTATGCCTTGCGGATCCTAAAAAGGGACCCCCGCATTGCCAAAATGATGAACGATGACGACTACTGGTTGGCCAGCATCCTGGATCCACGCTATAAAGGCAAATTACAAAACATCATGCCACAGGAGAACCTTGACCTAATATTGGCTAATAAACAAGCAACTCTGGTAAATCGGTTGCTTGAGGCATTCCCAGCACACAGCAGCGGTGATGGTTCTCACACGAGCCGTACGGGCCGGGGGCAGCTTGGCAGAGGTGTTCATGGTGCACACAGCAGAAGTGGTGTTGGAGACAGGGGTTTCATGACAATGTTGTGGACTGATTTTTCAAGTACCGCTCACACAACTGGTAATACAGCATCGATGGAAAGTGACAGGAGACAGCAGTTGTCAACTATGGTTACAAACTACTTTTCCTCCCATATCGATATTCTCCCACAGAGGTCATTCCCCTTTGACTATTGGGCTGCTAAACTGGACACCTGGCCTGAATTGGCACAATATGCCTTACAGGAGCTTGCTTGCCCAGCTGCAAGGGTGCTATCGGAAAGAGTCTTCAGTGCAGCTGGATCAATCCTGACAGAAAAAAGGACCCGTCTGTCAACCCAAAATGTGGATGATCTAACCTTCATTAAAATGAACCATGCATGGGTTTCCAAGGATTTTGTCCCACCTTCCCCTGATGACACATAGGGTGACAGAAAAATGGCTTGCTTTGGTCCACCTCTTCCTGGGACTTGACCTATTTTGCCTTTTGCATCAGCTGAATGTCCAACATCAACATATGCCACTTTCTAAAACTCCCTAACTGTGCTGCCTCCCCCCCCATGGCCGGGGTCACCACCTAGCGCACGACACCTTGCGAGTGCCGTTGCCCTGGACAGGTGGGTAGGCCGACTCTTGGGCGCGGGCACTGGCACAGGGTCCCTCATAGTGCAATCAAGTGTCTCTGACGGTGGTGGTGCACACCCGCCATCAGACACACCGCCGTACTATGAGGGGCCCAGTGCCAGTACCGACGCCCACGAGTGGGCCCCCCTTGCTTGGGCAGGGCCCCAGCATTTGCAATCTTTACCTCTCCCTGCTCCTCCGCTGTGTAGTCTGGTCCGTCAAATCCATACTGTGCCTGACACCGTCTGAGCCTGCCTCCTGATGTATAGACATATCTTTTGAATGTGTACGCTATCCATACATGTTATCCGGGGATACGGTACCCTTTCTCACCTTTGTGCCATCACTTGCAAGCCATACTGGGCCTAACACCGTCTGAGCCTGCCTCCTGATGTATAGACATATCTTTTGAATGTGTACGCTATCCATACATGTAATCCGGGGATACGGTACCCTTTCTCACCTTTGTGCAATCACGTACAAGCCATACTGGGCCTAACACCGTCTGAGCCTGCCTCCTGATGTATAGACATATCTTTTGAATGTGTACGCTATCCATACATGTTATCCGGGGATACGGTACCCTTTCTCACCTTTGTGCAATCACTTGCAAGCCATACTGGGCCTAACACCGTCTGAGCCTGCCTCCTGATGTATAGACATATCTTTTGAATGTGTACGCTATCCATACATGTTATCCGGGGATACGATACCCTTTCTCACCTTTGTGCAATCACGTGCAAGCCATACTGGTCCTAACACCGTCTGAGCCTGCCTCCTGATGTATAGACATATCTTTTGAATGTGTACGCTATCCATACATGTTATCCGGGGATACGGTACCCTTTCTCACCTTTGTGCAATCATGTGTAATCCATACTGGGCGTGAGAACGGCTGGCGAGCTGTTAAGCAAGCTACAGCACCTGTGGTTTGCACACGTAAGTTTTTCATTTTTTCAGGAATGACGGTTAGGCCTAATTCCGGAACTGCGGTTGACCTGCACTTACTGGGAAATCATTGTTCGCGAGTAATAATTGTAATCAGTGATCCCCATCACTAACGTTGTTCAGCGGGTTATCTGCACCTGTAAGCGACAAACGCTGGCCTTTTCAGTGTAGCGCACATGCAGCCACGGACATGTAAGGCCATGACACACCAGTTATTGGCCAATCTCATGTGCCAGAGCCTCACGTGTCCCTCTAGTAAGCCGGACTCGGACCGCGGGGCATGACGGAGTCTCGTTCGTTAACGGAATTAAGCTTGCAATGTGTGCATCTGTTCTGTAGCTGGCATGGTTGAGGTTGCCCGTGTTGAGTCAAATTACGCCGTAGGCTCCACTCCTGGTGGTGCCCTTCTGGACATTCCTTTAAGGTTCAGCTTTGCAACCATACTGCCCACGTAAAACAAACACTTTGCCTTCATGAACGCTGTTTGGAGGGTCATGACTCGTGGGAATAACGCCGCCCAATCAGTTAACCTGCTAGAGAGATCCTTCGTTGCTCCCAAGCATGACATCACACTCCCTAGGAGGAAGGTAATGCCACTGTGGCGACCGTACTCCTGGGGGCGACACAAGTGCACTGATGCCCAGCCACTGCTCGATGAATCTGCTGGTACATTGACCCAGACCACTACATTCCCCTCGCACGCTACCCGGCCTGAATCTGACCCTGATGAAACTCAGGTTACCCTTCCCATATACAGTTCCATCTTACACGGTGACAAAGAGGAAGCTGCAGATGAAAGTGCAGGTTCGGCCCACCCGCCATCAGACACACCACCGTACTATCAGGGGCCCTGTGCCAGTGCCGTCGCCAACGAGTGGGCCCCCCCTGCTTGCTCAGGATCACAGCACTTGCAAGGTTGAAATACTGTGCAGTGAGATGGAAGATGGGGACGACGAGGAGTCCAGACTAGTACAGGGATTCCCTAGCGAGGAGACTTATTTGATTGTTTTCAATGTTGGGACAGCAATTTTTGGGGAGCACTATACTCTGGAGATTGATAGATGGGGCCCACCATACACTGGAACATTCCAAAGGTGGACATCAGACACTGGAGCAGCATTTACAGGGCCCATTATACACTAGAGCATTAGAAATGGGGCCCATTATGTTTGGAGCATTATTTGGGCCCATAAGACAGTGGAGCTTCATCCATGGGGACCAACATATACTGTAGCATTATGTGGAGCGCATCATATACTGTTTCAAACATTATATGGGACCAATGATTCTGTATGGAGAAATAGATGGGCCTCGTCATGAGATGTAAAAAGTGAAGTATTTTTCATTGTACTATACTGCTATTTCTCTGCCGTATCGGAGCATGATGAGTTGTGGTATGTGTTAAAGGGGCGCTCTTTCGCCCAGGGCACATGAAAACCTGGAGCCAGCCCTACCCCCCTGCAACTTTAGCCAAATAACCCCCATTTTTCAGTGCGTAACTTGTATTATGAAGTTAATTAAGGTTAATCAGCTTAAGTAAGAAGAATTGATGCTTTTGGCATTCAAATGAGCACTGTAGGTGTGTTTCCTGTCCTCCTCTCACTGCCGACTTTTATTCCCCATTGACTTACATTGAGTTTCGTGTTTCGGGACGACCCCGACTTTTCCCTATAATCGGCCGATCTTGCTCGACCCGACTTTTGGAAAAGTCGGGTTTCACGAAACGAAACTCGACCATAAAAAACCAAAAGTCGCTCAACTCTACTCATAGCTATTCTCCAGCTGACTTCCAGTTGTTGCTGCATCCTGAATGATCATCGATCCGAGTAGGTTTAAGTCTTTTACAGCTTCCAGTTCATTGCCATCCATCTCAAATGTGTTCCAGCCTTACCTGGCAGTAGTCAAAATCTTTGTCTTTTTTGTGTTAAGTAGCAGTCAAGTGTTCAAACTTTCCATCTTGATACTCCATGATAAGTCTTCCATTATATCTTCACTTGTTGATGTCAATGTTTTATCATCTGCATATTCAAGACTGTTGACAATTTGCCCATCAATTTTGATTCTTCTTTTTGGCAAATCCAGCCTTCTAGTCATGGGTAACAGAAGAGACTTTAAAGCCCATCAAAGAAATACGAATAGCAAAGAGTAACAAACAGAACATAGACAACATCAGTAAAAGACTAAAGAGACCCATTTAAGCAGACAAAGAACTTTATTACCTAAAGATATCTACAGAGACAGAAAGCAAACATCTGAGAGTCAAAACTAGGAAGGCATACCTAAAGATCAAATACATACATGAAAGTTTCAGCCAAGAGTGTGTAAGTTGAATGAAGTAAACAGGAACAAACTAACTGAGCCAGGACAGGTCAAGAGAAGATAGAAAGAGTACATAGAGCACCTCTACAAGAACGACTGACTGATACGGGAAGCTGAGACTGGAATTGTAGAGAGCCGAACATCCTGAATGACGAAGTCGTTACTGCGATAAAGCTTCTGTCAAACAACAAAGCTTTTAAATTAGGTGGCAAAAACCTGGTGTCAGACAAGATAAAAAATAAAATAAAAGAAAAACAAGTATAATTATAAATGTGCAGCCATAAATAACCATTATCACTATTATATAGAGATGAGTGGATCAGTCATTTGCAATTCGAATTAGTCTGTTCCTTTATTTTTTCCCAGGAAATTCAATTTGCAGAGAAGTTATTCTCTGTAAATGTAATGTCCCTTATTATGCTCTCCAAACCCTAGAGCACAATGATCAAAATATGTAAAAAAAAAAATTAAAAAACTCCTTATTCTCATCTCATTGCTTCCCTCTCTGGCTCCCTCACTCCTCACTGCCTCCTGTCCTTATCGCATCTTCAGATAGGTGTGGCAGCTCTTAAATCCCTGCAAAGGTCGATACGCACGCTGTGACATCAAGGTCTGTGACCGTTGTAGGCACAATGGCAGAATCCTCCCGGGCCTAGCAAGCCTGGAAGCCTAGCAACTGAGGCCCCAGGGATTTCAGAGTTGGCAACATTGAAATGTAGATGTGATGAGGACTGGACAAATGACAGTGAGGAGCAGTAGACCTGGAAAGGTGAATATAAAGTTTTTTATTTTAACCTTTTGATAGCTCTTTATGGTTTAGAAATAAGGTAGCTGGTTGGTGCCATCGAACTGACTCTGCGCGGTAGCGTATCACAAAAATCTGCATTTTGGCTGCAGTAAATTTTTGTAAAATTCTAATGCAATTCAATTACATTCTACCGTATATATTCGAGTATAAGCCGACCCGAGTATAAGCCGAGGCATCTAATTTTGCCATGGAAAACAGGGTAAGCTCATTGACTCGAGTATCAGCCGGGTATGCATTGTCCCCTCATCCCTATCGTGCTATGCATGGCTCTCCCGTCCCTATCATTGTATGCATGCCTCCCCATCCTGTCCCTGTATGCAAGGCTCCCTCATCCCTGTCATGCATGCCTCCCCGCCCATCCCTGTTTGCGTGGCACTCCTATCCCTTCCCTGTATGTGTGGCTCCCCATGTCCCGTCCCTGTATTCATGGCTCCTTAACACCTATCACTTTTTGCATGTGTCCTATTAATAAAAAAAATCAAACATCCTACTCACGCCCTAGGTGCTGGCACTGCATCTCATTCCGCATGCCAGCGCCAGCAGCTCTTCCGGCGTGATCACGTGGGCCTGCTCATAAGGTAATGAATGTGTGTTCCACACCTATGGGAGTGGAGAGCAGTGCATATTCATTACCTTAATGAGCGGGGCCACGTGACTGCTTGGCAGGAAGAGCTGCAGGTGCCCTCAGTCAAAAAGAGATGCAGTGCCAGCACCCAGGGCACGCAGGTAGGTAGGTATGATGTCTATGTGCTGGAAGCCGGCGACTGCAGCTGGCTCTGTACGCTATTACAGCAGCAGCACAGGCTTTAGCCACAGCCTCAGGCTCCTGCCTCTGTGACGCGCCGCTCCCCCTCCCCCTCTGGGTTTCTGGGACAATGACTAGTGTATAAGCCGAGGGGGGGGGGGGGGACTTGTGTTTTCAGCACAAACAAAAGTGCTGAAAAACTTGGCTTATACGCGAGTATATACAGTTATTTTTGGCTCACATCTCCTATTAAAGTTTTATACACATACAGTTATATGAGACTCTATCTGTGAGATTCGACAAGGAATCCGAAATGTCAATTTGATCTTATGTAGGCATATTCGCTTGAATAGTAAAGCAAGTATCTATATTTAAACATAAAAATCTTTGCTCTAATATACTTGTTCGGCAGTTCTCTGCACATCCAGGTCCTTAAACCCTCATTGATTGCTCAATTATCCATAGTGTAGCAATCTGTGCAAATCACATTGAACTTGGCCAATATCTTTATGTGTTTCGATACCAATGGTGCATATTTATCAAGCTAGATGTGCCAATGTGCTAAACGTGTTCTCGTCTAATCTGCAAATAAAAACCCTGTCTTTCATGACTTGCACCATATTTATTATGCGTTTTAGACACTTTTTAAGATTTATCCAACAAGATTGGAATGGTCCAGCTGAGTAAGATATGGATTACTGGAAAAGGGCCATGGCCTAAACACAATGCTCTAAAATTGTGGTGCAAATTTCTGGCGCAAAGTAAGCCAAATAATAAGTGGTGCAAACTTTGTGTAAGTTACAGGAATCAAACAGAGTAAACTATTTTGACAAATTTGACACATTTTAAGACTGTGTAGTCTAAATTTGCACTGAACAAGAAGTAAACAGTTTTGATAAACCCCAATATGTAAAGTTATTACGGTAAATCATCTTAATACTAAATTATTCCTAAATCAAAGTGTAAAATCAGGCTCACATCACCCCTAAAAATCTATTTTTTTAACTTTGCCTGGTATTTTTTCATGAAGAGTTCCAACCCAACTCATATACAACAACGGAAAGAACCCAAAATGCATCTCATAAAGTCCCCTTACCTCCATATACAGTAATGGAGTTGCAGGGAACTTGCCTTGCTGCCATATAGCTTCCTGCATACCACTGTGCCATAATGTGATGTGCTGATAGGAGTACTGACCACTAAACCTTTCTAGTGCCAAAGCATATATACTCCACATATACTGTATACACTGGAGCAAGCTCATTATGGGACCCCCTAAATGGTAATGATGGTGAACAAGCTAATGTACAGTGTTATTGCTCCATTTCCTATGATGTTTTCTGTTTCAGAAGTATGATTTTGAGATTAAGATGGTTCCTGGAATAAATCCATACAGCATTTATGTAGCCAGCAATGCATTAAATACTCTTTTATTGGCTATAAAACAGAATGTTTCTTATTTAATATTCTTAAAATTGGCTAAGGAATAAATCAACATATCATGTGCTCATCAAATATGGCTGGTGATCAAACAAGGGTAAAGTGCACAGGAGGTAAGGATAGAGAATGGATGCCATTAGCGCAGAGTTTTGTACGACTGTGACTTTCAATGTTCCTATGGTGAATTGGTTTAGTCTATGCATTTGACACTTATTTTGAGGCATTGCAGCTGTCTGGAAGTGTTGCTTGGTCCATATAAAATCTAATTTTCTGAGCATTCAGTGCTGCAATTGTAAGGAGGAGGACCCCCACAGAGTGTCCGGGCTGGAACCAAGGGGAGCGCCATCTGAGTTCCTAAGGAAACTGTACTCGGGGAACAGAGGAGGGGAGTGGACTGTTGAGAGTGACAGAACAGCAAGGGGAGGGGCGAGTATAAAAGGGGCAGGGAGCGCGCAGAGGAGGCAGTTGGTGATACGTCAGACACGGAGCAGGAGACGGAGGAGGTGTGAGAGAGGGGGAAGGACACTGACAGTTCAGAGAAGAGACCAGCAGCAGAGGGTAGATACGCAGTGGCCCTCAGGAAAGAGGCGTCAAGCTTACCGACAGGGGGCTGTCTCTTCACCCCAATCCCGGGTTACGATCTGCCCCTGGTCATCCTCGGCCGTTATCACTGAGCTCGAGCCCTACGCGGCCTGTCCGCTCCCTCTCCTGGCTGCTGCCATCCCCCTTCAGCCCGCAGTTGCAGCGTGCCCGCTGCCACCCGCGGACGCTGCCGGTTCACATCAGCCCGTGGTTGCGGTCTGTCTATCACCGCACACAGCCACCTTCACCCCGCTGCAGTTGGCAGTTGGGGCCTGTTCCTCGTCAACAGAGACACTCTGCACACAGCCCCAGGCTGTGCACGGGGCCAGTAAACGGCCACTCTTGAGCACTGCGACAAAACCCTGCTTGGGGACAGGAGTCCCATTGAACTCGCTAAAAAGCGCAACCCTGCTGTTACAACAGGGGGTTACTCCATCTCAGGACTCCATCAGGGCCTGTTGTGCCCCAACTCCTCCTGGGCGCTGGGGCGCCCGAAGACTATTCCAAATCTTCAGCAGCTATGCCCAGCGGCTGAGACACCAAGGCAGCCTCATCAAAGACGCCACAGCAGCCTCATCAAAGACGCCTCAGCAGCCTCATCAAAGACGCCAAAGAAGCTTCATCAGCAACGCAGCTTTCACAGAGACGCCGAGGGACGTCAGGACGGATAAGTGACATTATAGAGTATAAGGACCCGTAGACGGTCATACCGTGGCCCCATAGTAACCGGCCTCGGCCGGGTTAGTCGTGTTCTTTCCAAATAGTGTTTGGTTGTACTGAGTCCCTGCGAGGACATCTGTTGTTATCCCTTTTTGGTTGCTTAGTATAGCCCTAGCGGCTTTAAATTATAAAAAGTTTGCTTTTCAAAGATCAACCAGTCTCGCGTCTCGTCACTGCATCCTGTGAACCTGCTGTTACCTACACAATCATAGATTAAAACAGTTGGTCAAAACTACTCTACTAGTGGTTTCCATGAACTACTATTGCTCGAAAAAATGTGCACTCCAGAGCTGGTTTTAAACAAAGTGGACAAAAGTTGGGCCACAAAAAAGTTGGCCAACACATCATCACACAGAAACATTTAGGTTGCATTTACACAAGCTGATTTCAGACCACTAAACAACCGTGATCAACTACATTGAAATTGTTTGGCACTTGTCTATCTGCCTCTTTACACGGGCTGATGAAAAATGATGGGAACAGAACAATCACTGACAGATCTTTCTGTCTTTATTCAGCATCCTGTTGTCAGCAGCACATCTCCTGTTTACGCCAGGCAATGTTCTTGTCACAATTCATTATGGGATTCGTGGCAGCTCTGGTTTAAATGTTTTTTTTCCTTTTGGTCCAGCAGGAATTAATATCTGTCTCTTGCTGGCTGTTATTTTAGGTTGGTCAGCTGATGTAGTTTGGTAACCACTCCCATTTTCCTTTAAATAGTTACTTGTTTAAATAATTCCACCAGACTCGCCTCCATGAGCCTGGACAGCGCATACATCTCACCGCAGATGGTCGACATCTTCTTCATCTCTTCTCGAGGTTCAACGTTGTGACTCTGTCTGGCTCTGGGGGTGGCCCCCCTCTTCTTGCCATAACTTTTCTCCCAGGGACGGCATTCTCTCCAATTAGCAGGTCCTTCGGAGGGATGAGCTGATTTTCTGTCTCGGGTAGGGCAACTTCCTCCACATGTCCAACACCCGCTTCTGGGCCTGTCTGGTGGGCTCCTCAGTCTGGACCATCAACCTCTCTCAGAGGCATACCTCCTTTCCTTTCCCTCTTCATTCCACAAACTGGGAGCAAATCTTGGGACAACTGCTGGGGAGCTTCTGATGCTCCGCATCTCCCCTCTGACTTCTTCCGCCTTTAACTGTGACTCACCTCGAGGTAGGATGCTGTACTCCAGGACAGCAGCAAGGGTTTCCTTCAGGTACTCGACTTCTTCCCAAATTCTTTTCATTCCCTGCCGCAATCTGCAGGACGTCTTCGGCTCTTCCTTGTTCGGGGTGGGTACTCTGCAACACCGGACCATCCCTGTCAAAGCTGCAACCCCCTGCTCCTGCTCGCCTATGCTTGCCTCTGCCACAATTTCTGCAAAAGTCATGCACGGGTTAGCTTGCAGGCGCTCACGCAATGCCCGTCCAAGCAGCACATCTCTCAGGCCCATCACTAACTGGTCTCGCAGCACTATGTCGGGGGGTCCAATGCCTTTCTTAAGAATTGTAGTGTGTAGCTCCTCTAGCGCATACACGTACTGCGTCACAGTCTCCCTCTCTTTGAATACACCTAAATAAGCACACGCGTAACTCTCCAACATCCAAAGGGTTCTCCATGTGTCTCTTCCAGTATTTTTGTCATACTTTGTCAAAGGTGTCTCGCTCATGGGCAGGTCGTGGCATGACAGAATCCCTGGCCTCTCCATCTAGAACCATCAGGGCAACCTCCGCCGCTAACGCAGGAGTCATGGGATACATTTTCATCATTTCTCTGACCCGCTCAGTCCAGCTCCATAATAGAACGTTGTTCCCTGTAAACTTGGGGAGATTACTCAAAATTGTTCCCAGCGGCATACTGGCCCCTGGAGCACCCCCAATCACTTGATCTGCCATCTTTGCGCCCGTAGACTGCATCTTGCCAACTACGCCAAGTGTAAGGTAACAAGCAGGAACATAGGATGCAGTGACGGGACACAGGCAGAGCAAGGGTAAGAGGTTTATTTACAGGGGAAATACTCCACGCGGGGAGGTAAAGAATTAAACAGTATTGAAGGAAACAGTGTTAAAAGCACAGTGCAATACAACGGTTCAAATATTCGCAAATGTATAAGGAAGTCAATACTGCAGCTCATGCTGCAAACTCAATGGTGCTGGCAACGACCAACACAGTGTCCTCATTAATGGGGTCAAGCAGGCAACAATACACCCATCTTCTGGTAACAGTGGTCGGTCTCCGGTACCTTCCACTGCCCCTAGTCCATATACTGTATTTTCCGACAAAGGTAAACGCCACGACTACTATCTAAGCTCGACGAGACTCCTGCACAATTCTCCTCACAGTCTGGGTCCAGCGAGCCCAAAGTGGCTGACGGTAAAAGGGGTCATGATCTAGTATGGGCCCCATGTGGCTCAGAAGTTGTTTAACGGCACAGTCAAGGTACAAGGGTCTGTGCAGTCCTCAGTCACTTTTATGGGGCATGTATGTTATACTCATGAAAACAGAGCGTTCTGTGCCTTGCTGTCTAACAGTCACCAGACTCACACTTTACGCCCCTTTCTCTCTGGTCCCCGCTGTTGGCGATGGGTGACTTCTGGCACTAGCTTGCACACTGCCGATGTTCTCAGGACTTGACACTTCTCTCTCTGGCTGCTGCATGGCTGGCTTAGCTCTACTCATTGTGCATGTCTCAGCTCTCTTTACACAGTTCGTCTCTGCTTTGCACTGCTCTCTGGCGTGCTACTGTACATGCTTGACTCTGCAGGCGATGGGGCTCCTTCTATGCGAGCCCACACAGCATCGGTACTCCATGCAGGGGACAAAGGAAGCAGAGTGCATCACTCACCGCTCTGCGAGCTGCTCTGCACTGGCGCCAAACTGCTCTGCTTCGCGCGTTTTCTCCTTTTATCTCTTTGCTGCTACGTGCCCTTTTCTGGCTCTCCCAACCCCTTCCTGTCAGCAGGAAGCTCAGTCTCTCTCATTCTTCACTCATGCAGCAGAGGAAGGTCCGCCCCGCTTAGGCTTCCCCCACAGGAAAAATGGATCCAGCCTTTCTAGTTCCGGACCCGGCATGCAGGTACCCGAGGTCTGGTCTATTTCCTAACGTATACACAGAACATACACATGTAAGTATATACACAGATCACAGACATACACATGTGTACACAGAGCACGCCATACACATGTATATACACAGACAGAGCACATACACAAACATATATACAGTATATAACAAAAGTGAGTACACCCCTCTTATTTTTGTAAATATGTTATTTTATATTTTAATGGGACAACACTGAACATATAAGACTTTGATACAATGTAAATTAGTCTGTGTATACCTTATATAACAGTGTAAATTTAGTGTATCCTCTAAATAAGACAACACTCAGCCATTAATGTCTAAACCGCTGGCAGCAAAAATAAGTACACCCCTAAGTGAAAATGGCCAAATTGTACCCAAAGTGGCAATATTTTGTGTGGCCATCATTATTTTCAAGCTCTGCCTTAACTATCTTGGGCATGGGGTTCACTACAGGTTCACAGATCACCATTGAAATCCTCTCCACTCCTCCATGATGACCTCACAGAGCTGTTGCATGTTAGAGACCTTGCACTCCTCCACCTTCCATTTAAGGATGCACCACAGATGCTCAATAGAGTTTAGGCCTGGACACATGCTTGACTAATCCGGCACATTTACCTCAGTTTCTTTTGCAAGGCAGTGATCATCTTGGAGGTGTATTTGGGGTCATTACCATATTGGAATACTGCTCTGGGGCCCAGCTTCCAAAGGGATGGGATCATGCTCAGCTTCAGTATGTCACAGTGCATGTTCACATTCATGGTTCCCTCAATGAACTCCCCTCATCGGGCAGCACTCATTGAGCCCCAAAAGATGACACTCCCATCCCCATGCTTGACTGTAGGTAAGACACACTAGTCTTTGTATTCTTCTCACCTGGTTGCTGCCACTCATGCTTGGCACCATCTGAACCAAATAGGTTCGTTTTGGTCTCATCAGACCACACGACATGGCTGCAGTAATCCATGTCCTTAGTCTGCTTGTCTTGAGCAAACTGTTTCTTGACTTTCTTGTGCATTATCTGTACAAGAGGCTTTCTTCTGGGATGACAGCCATACAGTTTCAGGGTGCTGATAATGTGTTTATAGCCTAGGCCATCTTTATCTAGAGCAACCATTCTTTTTTCAGATCTTCAGAGAGTTCTTTGCCATGAGGTGCCATGTTGAACATACTGTGACCAGTATGAGAGAGTGTGAGAGCAATAACACAAAATTTACAACACCTGTTCCCCATTCACAATTGAAACTCTAATGAGTCACATGACACCGAGAAGGGAAAATGGCTAATTGGCTACAATTTGGGCACTTTTAATTAGGGGTGTCCTCACTTTTGTTGCTAGTGGTTTAGACATTAATGGCTGTGTGTTGAGTTATTTAGAGCAGGGGTCCCCAACCGCCGGTCCGCGGCCCAGCACCGGGCCACTGCAGTGCCCTTGCCGGTCCGCGGACACAAGGGGAGCCAGGGGCGGTCAGTGGCGTAGCGGGGGCTGGGGCGGCGTGTGTAGCGGCGGCAGGCAGCGATCCAAGCAGCTCCGCTGCCTGCAAGAGGGAATAGCAGGAGCGGAGCTGCAAGGACCCGTCCAACTTCCTGCCCGCCGCCCGCGCTTCCTGTCTCTGACACAGAGAGGAGCGCGGCCGCTGCTGTGTCAGAGCGAGGAAGCGCGGGCGGCGGGCAGGTGAGAGGAGAGAGGTGGTGTCTGTGTGTGTGTGTACGTATAATATGTATGTGTGTGTGTGTGTATGTATGTGTGTGTTGGTCTGTGTTTGTGTAGCCTGGCCCTGGAGGAGATGGGGACATGAGGAGAAGGCCATGAGGGAAGTGATGGAGAGACAGCAGTGATGGGGTGAAGGCAATGATGGGGAGAGGGGAGTGATGGGGTGAAGGCAATGATGGGGAGAAGGGAGTGATGGGGTGAAGGCAATGATGGGGAGAGGGGAGTGATGGGATGAAGGCAATGATGGGGAGAAGGGAGTGATGGGGTGAAGGCAATGATGGGGAGAAGGGAGTGATGGGGTGAAGGTAATGATGGGGAGAGGGGAGTGATGGGGAGAAGGGAGTGATGGGGTGAAGGCAATGATGGGGAGAGGGGAGTGATGGGCTGAAGGCAATGATGGGGAGAAGGGAGTGATGGGGTGAAGGCAATGATGGAGAGAGGGGAGTGATGGGATGAAGGCAATGATGGGGAGAAGGGAGTGATGGGGTGAAGGCAATGATGGGGAGAGGGGAGTGATGGGGTGAAGGCAATGATGGGGAGAGGGGAGTGATGGGGTGAAGGCAATGATGGGGAGAAGGGAGTGATGGGGTGAAGGCAATGATGGGGAGAAGGGAGTGATGGGGTGAAGGCAATGATGGGGAGAAGGGAGTGATGGGGTGAAGGCAATGATGGGGTGAAGGCAATGATGGGGAGAGGGGAGTGATGGGGTGAAGGCAATAATGGGGAGAGGGGAGTGATGGGGTGAAGGCAATGATGGGGAGAAGGGAGTGATGCGGTGAAAGCAATGATGGGGAGAAGGGAGTGATGGGGTGAAGGCAATGATGGGGAGAAGGGGGTGATGGAGCACTCATTCAAAACCTATGGTGAGTTGAGTCACATTATAAATGTTATTTAATTATAAGTATGCACTGCTACACTACAACCGTGTCCATAGCCCCGCCCCCTTATGACCAAAGCCCCGCCCCTGCCACACCTCCATCCCCACCCTGCCGGGCCATGGAAGAATGGTCTTGCTTGAAACCGGTCCCTGGTGCAAAAAAGGTTGGGGACCACTGATTTAGAGGACACCAAATTTACACTATTATACATTGTGTATGTAAAGTCATGGTGCACTTTTAGCCAGTCACAGGAAAGCAACAAAAGATGACAGAAATGTGAAATCTGCACCAAATAAAAGGAAAAGTCTCCCAGTTTGGGGTTATGTGAAGCAACACGTGTATATTGAATGTATCAATGACATTAATCACTTAAAACAGAGAATTACAGCCGTTATTCACTCTGTAAGGATGGTTTTACATTAGAGTTCTTGTGCGCAATAGTAATGTATGCAAAGAAACGCATCATGCGTTTTTGCATGTGTTTGCGTTTTTTAGGCTACTTTCACACATCAGGTTTTCGGCGTCAGGCGCGATCCGGCGTCGTTCCGGAACGCCGGATCCGGCAAATGTTTTGTAAAACCTGATGTGCCGGATCCGGTTTTCTGCCGGATCCGTCTTGTTCTTGACAGACAAAATCGGATCCGTCTCATCCGGTTCATCCGTTTTTCTATCAGTTTTTCGACGGATTACGCCGGATCCGGTTTTTAAAATTGACCCTTGTGGCCTTCCGAATGGGATTGGCTACTGGAAAACTATATATAGCGTGTTCCTACAGCCCTTCTTTGACAGGTTGTAGAGGAGAAAGTGCAGGTTGGAGAGAAGAGCAAGTTACTGGCGAAGATGGATGTTGTGATTGGAAATATTTTGAAGAATTTAGCGGATTTTATAGCGGAGGCGAATCATTTGAGGGTGATTGATCTGGAGAAGGAGAGAGCGAGACAGCAGCGCATCAGGCATCGTAGACGACGTTTGTGGATCCACCCCATCACAGCCAAGAGAATGACGCGTGGGGTCTATTCTACACTCTGCATGGACCTTCGACGAAACCCGGATACATTTTTTGGATATGTTCGGATGAAAATGGAGAATTTTGATTACTTGGTGGAGCGCATTGCACACCTCATAAGAAAAGCGGACACCTATTGCCGCTTCTCTGTTTCACCCGCAGAGCGTCTGATGGTGACTTTAAGGTAAGCCACATTTATTGGATGTGATCGCATCAGAGCACACTTTCACTGCAATCTTGTTGGTGGTAGTTTGTATCTCCAAGTGTTATAGCTGAGTTTTGGTATGTAATGCTGTGATTTAAAACTAATTGATTGTTTTTTAATTCCCCACACATTTCTTGCAACTGGAGAATCCCTTTCGTCACTGCATTTCCAGTACAGACTCGGGATTTCCACCATATCTGGAATAGTGAAGTACACATGCCGTGCACTGTGGGACTCCTTAGCTGAAGAGTTTTTACCAGAGCCCACAACAGAGAGGTGGATTGAAATTGCTGACAAGTTTCAACAGATATGTCAGTTTCCCAAATGCTTGGGCGCTGTGGACGGGAAACATATCCGCATTGTAAAGCCAGCCGGATCGGGATCGGAATATTTCAATTACAAGAAATATTTTTCAATTGTCCTCATGGCCATCGCTGACGCGGAATACAAATTTATTGCTGTTGATATTGGGGCCTATGGCCGCTCCAATGACTCTCAAGTTTTCAAACTGTCTGCCATGGGGCGTAAACTGTATGGAAACACCTTCCAGTTCCCACCACCTAGACCGCTGCCGCAAACATCTGGTCCACCTATGCCATTTGTCTGTGTAGGGGATGAAGCCTTCCAGCTGTCAGAACACCTTTTGAAACCGTACTCTAGCAGAGGATTGACAAGACCAAAACGCATTTTTAATTACCGCCTCACAAGAGCAAGAAGAATGGTTGAATGTACCTTTGGTATTCTGACAGCCAAATGGCAGGTCCTATTGACTGCGATCAACCTCAAGACAGAAACTGTTGACAAGGTGATCAAAGCTTGCGTGGTACTCCACAATTTTGTTATCTGCAAGGAACCCATTTCCATTGAGGACACCTCTGAAGAAACCACCTTGCAAGATTACCATGACATTACCACTAGAAGTTCTGTGACGGTTTCAGTAATGAGGGACAATTTTGCACTATACTTTATGTCACCTCAAGGCAGAGTACACTGGCAGGATGACAGAGTGTGAAAGATTTGTGCCCTAACCAAACTTGTGTACCTTCTGTACCAACAGTATATACCTTTGCCAACCAAAGTTGGCTATCTTGTCATGGTCTCTATTTTTAGCTTTAGGCCACAGGTGTGTACCTGGTTGTGTTTTATGCAAAGTATTTCACCTTTAAACAAAAGTTGTGTACATTGTTAGGAAATCACCAACAATAAACACAACTTTTTAGGTGAAATACTTTGCTTCAAACACAACCAGGAACACAACTGTGGGAAAAAGCTAAAATTTACCCACAGTTATATACCTGGTTTTGAATACCTTTTTACCTTTTAAATACCCTGTATTTAACCTTTTTTTTAAACATATTTCGCCGCAGAAAGAAATGACAGACAACCAGTGTAAACAATAATTTAACTTTTATTTAAAATATTTTTTTTTTGTAAACTGTTTTTAAAGTTAAAAAAACTTTTTTAATAAAGGTTTGAAACCAACAGGGCATTTTTATTACAAAACACATCATAAATCTGTGTAGTGTGGGGTGGAGATACTGCTGGAGGGGCTGCGGGACACTTCGACAATGGGAGTGTGGAGAGAGGACTGGGATCGTGGTGGGGAAGGAACAGTTAGAGGTGATGGTGTGGAAAAAGCTACAGAATGGGTGGACATGTGGGAGGCAGAAGAGGTGGTGGGCGGTGGAGTGGAGGGTTGGGCAGGGACTGTAGGAGCAGATGATGTTGATGGAAAGTTGTATGGGGAAGGAGTTTGGTACGGGGAAGGAGTTTGGTACGGGGAAGGAGTTTGGTACGGGGCAGGTTGCTGGAAGTGGGGAGATGTCTGGTACTGGGGAGGTTGCTGGTACTGGGGAGGTTGCTGGTACTGGGCAGGTTGCTGGTATGTAATAGGAGGGGGAGGATGGAAAGTGGCTGGAGGGGGTGCAGATGTAATAGGAGGGGGAGGATGGAAAGTGGCTGGAGGGGGTGCAGGTGGAGGAACTACAGTGGTGGGAGGTGGAGGTTGGGAGGTAACCTGCTGTAGAGCACCGTGGCACGAATGCATTACATGCATCTGCTGGGTAGGAGATAGTGTTGCCATGCGCTCCACAACAGACCTGAAAAAGGTGTGGGTTGGCGAAGATCTTGCTTCTGAATGCATGGTTTGCAGAAGTGTCTTCACCTCCAGAATGCTGGAGTTGATCTGCTGAAAGCCTGCGGAGATTTGCTCTGACAAGACTTTTAGACAGTTCTGGAAAGATGCATTCAGATGCAAGAACTCTGGCGCATAACTCTTTTCCTGACCCCTCTGCCGCTGCCGCCCAGTACCCGCAGGTGTACTAGAGGTGGCAGGGGCAGAAGGGTGGGGTAAAGGGAAAGCGATCTCCTCACCAGCAGCTTCATGTAATGTAGGCGGCCACGATGCTCCTGTGCTGGTGGATGGGACAGATGGGTCGAATGTGTGGGAAGGCTGGGAAGGTGCAGATGTACCGGGGCGGTCGAAGTGTCCCTCGGTGCCGGTCTCCTCAGGGATCGCCTCAGAAGGGTCCAATCGTGCAGGCTCCCGAGTGCTGCTCACCGTGCTGTGGAATAAAGAGAAAAAAAAACAATTAAAATAGTGACATGGTATGGCCCTGGCTGAAAAAAAAAAGTTACATCTAAACATTTTTTTGTCACATGTGGTGTGTAATATTTACCTTCTGGTGAGCATTGTCTCCCGGAGGAACGACAGGGCTCGTGCGTACTTGTACTTGCTCCTGCGTCCTCCAGATCCACTCGGGGCCCGCATCTCTTTATTGAACTCCTTCTTGAAACGATCCCTCACAGACCGCCACCGCTTCACAATTCTCTCCCCTGAAACGAGAAAGGACAAAGTGGTTAGTATACAACATCAGTGTTTCCCAAACTCCAGTCCTCATGGTCCCCAGGGGTCATGTTTTCAGGATTTCCAAAGTAAATAGAAATCCTGAACACATGATCCGTGGGGACCACGAGGACTGGAGTTCGGGAAACACTGGCTTAAATCAAGCAACCGGTACTGTATATACTTACGCTCTTTAATCTGGGCCCGAGCTTCGAGGTCCTCCCAGCGGTCCACAAGGAGCGAACAGATTTCCTCCCAGAGTCGTCGAGTAACGATAAGGTCAGCGTGGCGGCGGTCAGCCATATTCCAGAGCGGCTCCCTTTCTCTGATGAGATCGATGAGGTGGTCCACATCGAGTCCTCCATCCTCACCGTCAGAGTCGGGAGCACGCTGTGAAGGCTGTTAAAGAAAAAGACAAAAATAACATAATTAGCCTCCACAAAAGAAATGAAATAAAAAGTGCAAAAAAAACAAAGCAAAAATATTTATACTTACACGCTGGTGACCGCCGTGTTGCTGTCGCCGACGACCCCGGGAGGCACTGCGAGGACCTCTTGGCTGAGCACCAGATTGGGAAGACTAGAGAAGAAAACAAAAAATGTTATGTCTTTGGATGTAGGCATTTGTTTGCTGTGTGTGGTCTGCAGAACATTGTTTTCTATGTGTTGTGTGTAGTGTGATGTTGTGTTTCTGCGTTTGATGCAAAAAACTTACCAATTATGAGCCCACTCCAAGTGTCTGTCCACCCCTTGCTTCTTCTTCTGGGAGCTCCTCTTCATCTTGTGATTCCTGTTTTGAAATAAAAGGCAATGAATAGACATATATTACAGAGATGATGGATTTTGGAAATAAAAACTTACCGTCAAAAGCTGACGATGCGAGGGAGGGCTCCCAGAAGAAGATGTGCTGTCTTCCTCATGGCCAGACTCCATGGCTGTGGGTGGTGTTCCTGCTGCTGCCGCCATTGTTGCTGCTGCTGCTGCATCTATTGGGCGGCTGTTGAATAAAGAGAAACAAAGGGCCAATGAATATCTTGATATTCCATAGCCCTAGTTTGGAGGAATGGGGGATTTGATAATTACCGTCTCTCATCTGCTGCTGGACTCCCCTCCCGTTGTTCAGCATGCTGCTCCATTTGGGGTGGTGCTGATGGTGCTGCTGCAGATGTCTGCTGCCTTCTCCTGCTCCTGGTTCTTGGCTTGGGTGTCATGTTGGGTGTGGCTGAGGGTCCCACTGTCTTGCTTTTATATATGTCTTGTGGGCAGAGCTACTGAGCATGCTCAGACCAAAAAAACCGGATCCGGCCCACCGGATCCGGCTGTCGCCGGATCAGGCGCATTGCGGCGCTCATAGGCTTTCATTGCATGAAAAAGCCGGACACGCCGGATCCGGCGTGTCCGGCTTTTTCGCCGGAGACAAAAAACGTTACAGTAGCCGTTTTTTCCAGACGCCGGATCGCGTCACATTGCCGGATCCGGCGAAAATCGGATGAAACGCATGGCCATCCAGCTCGATCCGGCTCTAATGCAAGTCAATGGGGGGGAAACCAGATCCGGCATTGCATTTCGCCGGATCCGGTTTTTGTCAAAAGCGCCGGATCGCGCCTGACGGCGAAAACCTGATGTGTGAAAGAGGCCTTAGACGCATTCGTTCTTTATTGGTAAACCCAGTGTCTTCACATTTTTACGACAAAAACGCATGTTCATCAAAACGCAGGCGTGCACATAGACTGTAATGCGGTTTTTGTCGCATTCCGTGCGCAAGCGGTTTTTGACGTATTTCGGCGCACCCAAAAATGCAACATGTTGCGTCTGGAGTGCAAAGGCACACACAACTAAAAAACACATGCGCACGAAAATGCATACGGACGTGTTCAAACGCAAGACCATGCACCCCCCATGTTAAAGATAGGGGCGCATGACGCATGCGCATGGATGCGCCGCAAATGCTGCACACAAGAACACTAATGTGAAACCAGCCTTAAACCAGATGTCCTTACCTATGTGTGGCAAGAACTTCACTATCGTTTGGATGTGTGTAGGGCAACAAATGGAGCCCACATCAAACTACACTGAATAGGTATGAAACTGGGAGAGTTTTTCTTTTATTTGGAGCAGATTTCACATTTCTATCATCTTTTGTTGCTTTCCAGTGACTGGTCAAAAGTGCACCATGACTTTACGGACACTGTACTAGCTGCACACTGACTACTTTAGGCTACTTTCACACTTGCGTTTTTTGCGCTGCGCTGCGTGTGCAGTGCAAACGCGCATAAAAAACGCATCATGCATTTTTAATGCATTTTCTTGTTTTTTTTACAAAAAAAGCATGCGTTTTTTGCGCTGACGTGCGCATGACCATGCGCACGTCAGCGCTCCCATAAACTATAATGTGTTTTTGGGTGAATTCCATGCGCATTGCGTGCGCATGTGTTTTTTTGAGACAGGTCGGGCGCACCAAAAATGCAACAGGATGCATTTTGTGCGCCCGGGCGCACACTACAAAAAACCGCATGCACATACAAACGCATACAAACGCATGACAATACGCACCCATGTTAAATATAGGGAAAAAACGCATGCGCATGTATGCACAAAATGCAGCGCAAAAAACGCAAGTGTGAAAGTAGCCTTACATTGTATCAAAGTATCATATCTTCAGTCCCATGAAAAAATCTAATAAAATACTTACAAAAATGTGAAGAGTGTACACACTACTGTATATATACACACTGCACATACAGAATGGAAAGTATTCATACACCTTTTAAATTTTTCACTCTTTGTTTCATTGCAGCCATTTAGTAAATTCAAAAAAGTTCATTTTTTTCTCATTAATGTACACTCTGGACCCCATCTTGATTGGAAAAAAACAGAAATGTAGAAATTTTTGCAAATTTACTAAAAAAGAAAAAACTGAAATATCACATGGTCGTAAGTATTCAGCTCCTTTGAGACACTCATATTTAAGTCACATGCTGTCCTTTTCCTTGTGATCCTCCTTGAGATGATTCTACTCTTTCATTGGAGTCCAGCTGTGTTTAATTAAACTGATAGGACTTGATTTGTAAAGGCACACACCTGTCTATATAAGACCTCATAGCTCACAGTGCATGTCAGACCAAATGAGAATCATGAGGTCAAAGGAACTGGCCAAGGAGCTCAGAGACAGAATTGTGGCAAAGCACAGATCTGGCCAATGTTACAAAAGAATTTCTGCTTCTTTTCTCAAGGTTCAAAACAGCTAACATGTCCTGGGAAAGATGTGGGCTCACCGCCGGAGCCCACATCAAAGGGAGGGAGTCCAACATCGGCGTACTATTACACCCAATGTTGGAAAGGGGTTAACAGAAATAAACACTTGAAATAGATCTCTCTGTCTTTCATGACTCTATTGAGTTTCACTTTTTTGTATTGAAGAACTGAAATAAATTAACTTTTTGGTGATATTCTAATTTTGTGAGAAGCACCTATACATCTCTGGTAACGTGAGTTAGTGGTATGGTATGTTAGTTAGCGACTAGCTGGGCCAGGCTTTTGTTGTTTTCAATTTTTTAACAGTTTGTTACCTTTTTGTTTGAAAATAAAGCGCCATCCTTTCATAATATGGACTGTGTCTACCTATGTTACTGCCAGAATATTAAACGCCGAGCACCTGAATGACATGTATACTGTTTTTTCTATTTAAGAACCTGTTCATGATACTTGCATGTGGTTTTTTCCTGAGGAAGAAGTTCTGTGAAACTTTTAAACGCATCGAATAAAGACCACTGTAATAATAATTGTTCATAGTGATTCGCAGCGTGGGTTGTCTAACCACTTTTTTCCTATCCTGTATCTTCTATGTTGGTCCCTCGTGGATCTGTGGTTTCTGCAGCAGCGAATCCTCCATCCTTATTACAAGCTCCATCTGGTGAGTGTATTATTTTTAAATTGATATACCAGCACTGGATAATGCACTATTGCGCTATTTCTCTTCAATAGTATCCCACTGCCAGAATATGCCATACAGTGTCCTAGCATGTTACAAAATATAAAAACCTGAAGAGATGAACTAGAATATAAGATGGTGTGTAAGTGCATGTTCACACTGGCCACTAAACAGACAAAACTGTCCACCTTGGTCTCAGTCTTTCTCAGCTGTTATTCACATAACGCCACTTGACATATAGTAAAGTTTTAATACTAGAGGTTAGACCATTCCGAGTAGGGTCACCGTAATGTGATGGGACGGCACAAATTCTGGCTACTGCCAGCAGACTATTGGGTGGTCAAAATAAACCAGTCACCTGTTTTGGCCACTGTAAGATGAGGCCATCGCCATTCAGGGCTTATCTACAGAATTCTATAATGCTGTAGATAAGCCCCTTGTCTGACCTGAAAGATAAGAAAAAAAGTTTTATTACACTCACCCTGGGGGGAGGGTCCAGTGCCGTCTGGTCCAATGGGTGTCGCAAGTCCTGGTCTGGCGCTTTCCATCTTTCTTGTGACTCCGCCCTCCTGCTTGCTTCATTGCTCCTGGCATCACGCTTCTGCACATGTGTACTTCGCTGTCCTGTTGAGGGCAGAGTAAAGTACTCCAGTGCACAGGCGCTGGGCATCTCTGACATTTCTCGGTCATGTGCCCGAAAATAGTATCAATAAAAACGTCAACTTGTCCCGCGAAAACCAAGACCTCAAAGGACTCTGTGGGCCAAAATATGGAAAAATTATAGCTCTAAAAATGTGGTGATGCAAAAACTATTTTTTACAATAAAAAGCGTGTTTTAGAGTGTGACAGCAGCCAAACATAAAAATCCGCTTATAAGGCCTGTTTCATACATCCTGATATTTCCGGGAGATGTCAGTGTCTGTGTGTGTAATACTTGCGGCACATGTATGGCATGCGTGTGCTACATCAGTACCACACAGCATTACAGTAATCGCTGTTCCTCGGCACCGGGGGCTGAACACAGCTCTCATCATTCTCCCCTGCTCTGCCGGCCATCGGCGCAAGTGGGGGGAGAATAATGAGAGTTACATTTAAGTGATAAAAGAGACAGAAGGCAGAGGTTGATGGGACTATTACTCCCATCAGCCTAACCCTGCTGCTGCTAATAACAGTGACAGCAGGATTGGTTGATGGGGGTATTCATCAGTCGCCACCTGCGCTATAAATAAATAAATAAATGAAAAAAAGGGAATGGGTTCCCCTGTATTTTCTATAACCAGCTAGGCAAAACTCACAGCTGCAGGCTGCAACCCTCAGCTACCAGCTTCAGCAAGGCTGGTTATCAAGAATAGAGGGGTCCCAACACTGTTTTCTTTAAATTATTTAAATAAATAATTTAAAAAAACACGGCGTGGAGTCCCCCCCATTTTTGATAACTAGCCTTGCTAAAGCTCAAGGATATTGACCCCCCCAGCCTAACCATAGCAGCCCACAGCTGCCCAGAAAAGGCACATATATTAGATGAGACAATTCTGGCACTTTACCTGGCTCTTTCCACTTTCCCTGTAGCGGTGGCAAGAGGGGTTCATATTTGTTGGGTTGATGTCATCTTCGTGTATTTTCAGGTGACATCATGCCCCGATGTTAGTAATGAAGAGGCGTCATTAAGACACCTATCCATTACTAACCCCCTAGTCACATTGTATAAAAACACACACACCAAGAATAAAGTCCTTTAATTGAATAAATGACACAGACTCCTTTAATAATCTTAAATAAACCATACTTAAAACCTCGCCTAATTACACCGAAACCCTCGTTCTCCTATAATACAAGTAAAATAAAAAGCAACAATATACCATACTTGTCCATCGTTCTGTCCCACGCCATAATCCATGTCTGGGGGATAATTAGTTTTCAACCTGGACTGTGTCAAGTTGCGACTGTCCAGGCTAAGAACCACTGGTGAATGAGCTGCTGGGAATGCAGCGTCAGTGACCGGGGGTAACATCATAAAAGTTACTGCCAGTCACTGGGCTCCCTTCCCAGGCAGGCTGAGCTGAGGCGAGATCCCCGCTAGCACTGTGAGCGCTCAATGACTGGGGGTGACATCAAAGAGGTTACCTTCTCTCACTGGGCTCAGCTCCCAGTAAGACTGAGCTGCGGTGAGATCCCCACTAGCATCTTGGCACCGTCAAGGTTGAAAACTAATTATCCCCCAGACATGAATTACGGTGTGGAACAGATCAACAGACAGGTATGGTATATTGCTGTTTTTTATTTAACTTTTTTTACAGGAGAACGAGGGCTTCAGTGGAATAGGCATTAGGTGAGTACAACTGTGTTTGTTATTTTTAAATAAAAAAGTAAAACTGTGTTTTGTTCTATTTCTAATAAAATACTTTATTCTGGCTGTGTCTTTATTTACCATATAACTGTAGGATTAGCATTAGATAGGTGTCTTATTAACACTTCTCCATTACTAACTGTGGGCTTTAGCAAGGCTGGTTGTCAAAAATGGGGGGACCGCACGCCTTTTTAAAAATTATTTATTTAAATAATTTAAAAAAAACAGCGTGGGGACCCTTCTATTATTGATAACCAGCCTTGCTGAAGCTGATAGCTGAGGGTTGCAGCTCCCATTTGTGAATTTTGCCTGGCTGGTTATAGAAAATACAGGGGAACCCAAGCCATTTTTTTAATTTATTTATAAATTTATAGTACAGGCAGCTGCTAATGAATACCCCCAGCAGCAGGGGCAGTCTGATGGGAGTAATAGTCCCATCAGCCTCTGCCTGCTGTCTCTTTTATCACCTAAATGAAACATTAATTATTCTCACATGTTCACACCAATTGCTGGCAAAGCAGGGGAGAATGATGAGAGCCGTGTTCAGTACTCGACGCCAGGTAACAGCGCTTACTGTAGCACTTCTTCCCCGCGCTGCTGCGTGTCACACAAATAACATCTATGTGTGTAATGTGTATGCACGTGTGTGGGATGTTTTGTGACCCATGCTGACATTAAAAAGCAAGCATGTCAGCGTGTTTTGCCCATGGACACTCGGTCCGTGGAAACACACTGACATGTTCACAGACCGATTCACTTGAATAGGCAAATAGCGCTCCGTTCCTCCCGAGTCTCTCCATATGGCTAAGTAGTATTATACAGCCACATACAGGGTATTGCCAAGTTCAGTAGAAATTGTGGGACAAATTTTGTTGCCATTTTTACCCACTTCTTGTGTGAAAATGTAGAATCTTTGGCTAAAACCACATTTTGGTGGTAAAAATGTACTTATTTTGTCTTCACTGCACAATGGTATAAAATTCCGTGACACACCCATGGTGTCAATATGATCACTGCACCCCTAGACGAATTCATTGAGAAGTGTAGTTCGTAAAATGGGGTCACTTATGGAGGGTTCTGCTGTTCTGACACCTCGTGGGCTCTCCCAGTGGGTCATGGCACCTGCAAATCACAACAGTAAAATCTAGCGCTCCTTGTCTTCTGAGCTTTGCACTGTGCCTGAAAAATATTTCCCGAATATATGTAGGGTCTTGGCGCACTCAGAAAAAAAATGGACTTCAGTTTTTTGAAAATGGATTTCCTAATAGCCCTTAGAAAAATAAAAAACTTGGGGTTAAAACAAAATTTTAGTGGTAAAAATGTAATTTATTCTTTCTTCACCGCTCAGTGGTATAAAATTCTGTGAGGCACATGTAGTGTTAATATGATCGCTGCACGCCTAGATGAATTCAATTTGAAGTGTAGTTTGTAAAATGAGTTCACATGTAGGGGGTTTCTATTGTTATGGCACCTCAGGGGCTGTGAAAATATGACATGGCACCCTCAAACTATTCCAGCAAAATCTGAACTCCAATATGGCTCCTTTTCCATTCTGAGCTTTGCGCTGTGTCTCAAAAGTAGTATTCCCCTACATATAGGGTATCGGCATACTCAAGAGAAATTGCACAACAACTTTTGGGGTCCACTTTCTCCTGATACCTTGGTAAAATAAAAAAACTGGGGGTGAAAAGATTATTGTTGTGGAAAAAAATGATTTTTTATTTTCACAGCTTAAAGGGAATTTTTCGAGTATCAGCTGCCGGCACCGCCATCAGGGACTTATCTACAGCATTCTGCAATGCTGTAAATAAGCCGCTGATGTAACCTGAAAGATAAGAAAAATGAGTTATATTATACTCACCGGACGGCGGTCCGGTCTTGATGGGAGGCGCTGGACCGGACCGCGACACCCATCGGACCAAAACCGGACCCGGACCGCCCCTGGGTGAGTATAATATAACTCGTTTTTCTTCTTTCAGGTTACATCAGGGGCTTATCTACAGCATCACAGAATGCTGTAGATAAGCCCCTGATGGCGGTGCTGGCAGCTGATACTTGAAAAATGGGGTGACAGATTCCCTTTAACGTTATAAACTTCTGTGAAGTACTTGGGGGTCCAAAGTGCTAACCACACATCTAGATAAGTTCCATGGGGGGTCTAGTTTCCAAAATGGTGTGACTTGTGGGGGGTTTCCACTGTTTAGGCACATCAGGGGCTCTCCAAACACAACAAGGCGTCCGATCTCAATTCCAGTCAATTTTGAATTGAAAAGTCAAACGGCGCTCCTTCCCTTCCATGCTCTGCCATGTGCCCAAACAGTGGTTTATCTGCACATATGGGATATCAGCATACTCAGCACAAATTGCACAACAACTTTTGTGGTCCAGCATCTCCTGTCACTCTTGGTAAAATAAAACAATTTGAATCTGAAGTTAAATTTTTGTGAAAAAAAGTTGCTGTGAAGGGTTAATAAACTTATTGAATGTGGTTTTGAGCAACTTGAGGGGTGCAGTTCTTAGAATGGTGTCACTTTTGGGTATTTTCTATCATATAGACCCCTCAAAGTGACTTCAAATGTGATGTGGTCCCTAAAAAAATGGTGGTGTAAAAATTAGAAATCGCTGGTCAACTTATAACCCTTATAACTTCCTAATAGAAAAAAAATTAGTTCCAAAATTGTGCTGATGTAAAGTAGACATGTAGAAAATGTTATTTATTAAGTGTTTTATGTTTTATCTCTGTGATTTTAGGGCATGAAAATTCAAATTTGGAAAATTGCAAAATTTTCATAATTTTTGCCAAATTTCCATTTTTTCACAAATAAACACAAGTCATATCAAAGAAATGTTATGACTATCATGAAGTACGATATGTCTCGAAAAAAAACAATCTCAGAATCACCGGCATCCATTGAAGTGTTCTAGAGTTATTACCTCATAAAGGGACATTGGTAAGAATTGTAAATATTGGCCCGGCCATTAACATGCAAACCACTCTCGGGGGTAAAGGGGTTAATTTCTATTTAGGAGAGATGTAGCTTGTTCAAATTATAGCGGTGGTCATACAGCTCAACAGTAGGAATGAGTTAGGCACCCAGTAGTGAAAACAGCAAAAGAAAAATGTTTTTTTTTTTCTGAGTATGGCAAATGATTTTTTGACTCTTTTTGCCTTTGCAACCAGAAAATTATCCCCTTTTTTGGGACTCAATTCAATGTGTTTACTTTTTATAATGCTCTTATTACATAAGCAAAGAATTAGATGAAAAGTATAGACTTTATTGATGTCTGACTTTATTGACGTCTCTCTGTAGATTGTCCTGAAATTGAAAGAACGGATTAATGGATATGACAGCTGAAAAACAGCAGCTGTACAATTACAGGTAAATGGATATTAATGAATGGCTACTACAAATACCCTACAGGGATGTATAGTTTGTCATGGGATTGCTCCCAGTGACAATGATAAAAATGCATTACCGCAGACAGGACCACGAAGCGAGCAGAGGCCAGACAGATAGGGAACATTCCATATATACAGAGTACCATTCCAGTGATGTATTAGCAGTGCAGCTGTTTTTATACATCCAGGCTGATACACTTTTCCTTATCCATTAGGGAGAGAGAACAGTAAAAAAATAGGTCAGGAAAGGTTTCTTATGAAAGGTCCGATTTATTAACACTTGCTTAAAGAGTAACTAACCTTTTCATTTTAATTTTTCTCCAGACATTGCAAATTTGTGAATTTTTGTAATTTACTTAATTCATTTGCTTATTCCTCTCCCAAGCACAATGCTGCGGTGCAGCTTCATTGCCAATTTATGCTCCTTTAGAAGCTCTTTTCAACTGCTGATCATCACTATCAGTGCACTATCTTCAAAGAGTGTGTATGCGACATTACTTGTCTGAGCAGAGTTGGGAACAGAGAGGCTCAGTTAGGTAAAGTGCCATAAGCTTACTGTTTGAATATAATGTACAGATATTTAGGACCAAGGAGAAAAAAGGAGTAAAGGATTAAACAATTCGTAGTGCAAAATTACAACATTTTATTTATCACATGCACAGACAAATGGTAAAAAATGGCAGCAAAGTTGCAAACATCAAAATGACTGACAGGAAGGACTGGAAGGGGAAAGTGCAAATAAGCATGTGCACCAATGCTACAGCTCATCGCAATGAGTCTTGCCCATAATAGTAACCTAGCCTTGAGAGTGAATATATTAAGGAAAGGGCAGATCACCATTGAGATGAACAGCAGCATCAGCTAAGATGACAATGCCGCCCAAGAGAAGAGAGAAAATCACTAGTAAGCCATAATAGGCATACCACAATGTAATTAGGGTGGCTTACCACAAGGTGCACATGTAGCCAGGTCCAGGAGGCAACCCCCGACACGTGTTTCGCACACACACCGGGCGCTTTCTCAAGGAGGTACGGCTGAGGGGATGAGAAGGACCTTTTGTGACCCTGGTGATGATCACAAGTGAAATCACATGGCCTCTGTGGGCCAATCAGACAGTTAGAAGTGGCGCATGCGCCGTGCTGCCGCCAGGTCCTCAAACAAGACGGCCGGCGTCAGGCGTCAGAGCACACGCGCAGGGCTAAGAACCACCGACTCTTCGTCGGAGGCACTAAGGACACTGGTCATCATGAAGAGGATAGCAGGGGAGCACAATGCGCATGCGCACTACCGAATGGTCGGATCAGATGGGCACCAAAATGGTGCCTATCGTAATGCCTCATATAAACATCAAAACATATGATAAGGGGGTGATCCAAACATTTCATGATGCAACAGGGAGCAAATTGGATACATAACATGAAAATGAGGACAAGTAGCCATGGTATAGTAGTATAAATAGACCACCTATCATCATATCAATAGATTATGGTAATAATTCAACAATAAAGCAAAATATAAATTGCACAAATAAAGATGAGAAGTGGCAATTGATTCTTTCATGAATGGCAGGTGGAAGATCCTCATATGACAGATGGTGGGGGGGTTTCCATGAGACAAATCCAAAATGGTCCATAGGATCCACTGCAGCCCAAAAATATGAAAAAGTGACTAAAGGGTGATAAAAGAAACATAGACTTGTTAAAAAAGCATAAAAACCTACAGTGTAACTGGACAAATATATACATTAATGGATGCAGAAGAAGAAAGCAAAAATAACTAGATAAAGGAAGCGAAACTCAGGGACTCATTAAGACCCTTTGGAGTCACTGTGTCCAAGGTGACAATCAATACCCCTCACCATAAAAGTATGAGGGTCACTCTTATGGAAAGTTCTGAAGTGGCGAGGGATAGTTTTGAGGGTTGAGGGATCTGCCACTGTCTTGGCAGCAAGAATGTCCCGCACATGCTCACGCACCCTCACACATTACTCCCTAGACGTAAGACCAACGTATATCATAGGGCATCCACGTGTTGCGTAATAGATGACATTAGTGCTCCCACATGATATACGTTGTCTAATCTTAAAGTTTTTAGGCCCATCCGAGGAGTTAAACGTCGAGCACCGCAGGACATTCGAGCAGGCAAGGCAGTGGCCACAAGGTACAGACCCCGTATTGGGACCCCTAGAGCAAAAGGGGTTGGCAGATGTCGGGACATAGTGACTCCTGACCAGGTCGTCCCTAAGGTTTTTGGATCTCCTGGACGTCATCATTGGACGGTCTCCAATGACGGGACCTAGGGAGGGCTCAGAGCCCAGGACTGCCCGATGTTTGGAGAGAATCTCCCTCACATGGTCCCACTCATGGTTGAAGGTTGAGATAAAACGGATGGTATCCCTCCCATAATTAAAGGAATTAGTGGGGGAGAAGGTCAGGCCCCTACTCAAAACTTCCAACTGGGAATGAGTGAGACCATGTGAGGATAGATTAATCACCTGTAAAACTGTTGTTGGAGCCTTCTGGGAGATTACGCCCAGTCGTGTTCTTGTTTTTAGCTAATTGACGTGTGACGACTAGTGTTGAGCATTCCGATACCGCAAGTATCGGGTATCGGCCGATATCAGCGGTATCGGAATTCCGATACTTAATTCCGATACTTTTTTCATATCGGATTCCGGGATCGGAATCGGAATAGGAAGTTCCCATCATGCTATGAGCCTGCTTGCTTTGATTAAGCCAATGGGAATCCTCCGAAGTGTGGGCACATCCTGTTAGGCATGTAGGCATGTTAACTATTGGCATGGCTGTGATTGGCTGCCGAAATGATGTCATGATGCACTATAAAAGCCACCGCAGCCGCCATTTCTGGTCACTCTGCTGTGAATTCAGTTAGGGACAGGCTGCTGTAGAAGACTGTGAGGGACAGTTAGAAATAGCGATTCTAAAAACAATATTGTGCTTTATCCAGGCTACATAAACCACCACTGTAGCTTGCTTTTCCCTAGCAGCGCTGTTTTCACAGCTGTCTGCAAGGGCTGTGTGAGTGCAGCTCACGCTGTGGAGTGGGTCCTGCAGCCACGTCAGGCTGTAGGCCACCCAGTGTGATCACTGCTGCCTCATACATCTTTTATTTTTTGAGCTGCATTTTTTAAATAATTTCAATCTAGTGTGCTTCCATCCGTATCCATATACGTTGGTTGCAAACACTAGTAGTAGACAGCGGAGCCTTTCTGCAGCCTTTCAGTGCTAGTGTCCACTTTGCTGCACTGTTCACGGCTGTCTGAGAGGTCTCTGACTGTGTGTGAGTGCAGCTCACGCTGAGTAGTGTGTCCTGCAGCTACGTCTGGCTGTAGGACGCTCAGCGTGCGTCACTGCCTCACACATATTTTTATTTGAGTGCAGCTCATTTTTTCTTCTATTAGTGTGCATCCATCCGTCTCCATCTACGGTGGTTGCAAACACTATATAGGAGTACACAGCGGAGCCTTTCTGCAGCCTGTCAGTGCCAGTGCCCACTTAGCTGCACTGTTGACGGCTGTCTGAGAGGTCTCTGACTGTGTGTGAGTGCAGCTCACGCTGAGTAGAGTGTCCTGCAGCTACGTCTGGTTGTAGGACGCTCAACGTGCGTCACTGCCTCACACATATTTGTCTCTGAGTGCAGCTCATTTTTTCTTCTCCTATTAGTGTGCATCCATCCGTATCCATCAACATTGGTTGGTTGCAAACACTATATAGGAGTAGATAGAGGAGCCTTTTTTTCTGGCTTGTGCCCTGCCGGCGCAGCCAGATTAGTATTACCCAATTTTTTTGGAGCCTCATCTTTTGCATTGTAGGTTACCTGCCTGCATTGTAATAGCTCCAAAAAGTTGGTGATACTATCAGTTTCAATTCTTTGTTCTCATACTTTGAGTTTGTTTCAAACAAAGAAACCACATAAAAAGTTCACCAAACACTACATTTTGAACTTGTGTAGGCCACATCAGCTCCTATTAAAGTCTAGTCCACACACACACACTTCATAAAATTAGTGTTTCTTGTACCTGTAACCAGCTGTTCAGGAATAAGCACACTAAGGCCCCCCTTTGTCCTTTTTTGCCTATCTTAAGCAGTCTTGCAAGATGAAGAAGGCAGGGAGTAAGGCGCGGGGGCGTGGGCGTGGGCGTGGAGTTTCAGCAGGGAGAGGACGTGGGGATTCTGCAGGGAGAGGACGTGGGGATTCTACAGGTAGAGGACGTGGGGATTCTGGGCCTGCTGCGGGCACCAGTGGATCAGCATCCCCCAGTTTTAGCAGGCAACAGTCCTTTATGCGCAGCTTTGTAGGACCTCAACGTACCCCACTGCTGCGGGAGGAACAAATTGAAGCCGTTGTCGGATGGATGGCAGCTAACGCATCGACTTCAATTACTTCCGCATCCTCTCAGGGTCAGAGCACCGAAGAGCAACCATCTGTCTCTTCACCACCTGCCAAAGTGCCCAGGCAGTCAGAGAGACATGGACAGGAGCCATCACAATCTCTACTTCTGTTCTCGGAATCTGTTGGCTTGGAAAGAGGGGGCCAGCCAAGCAGCATTCCTGAATGTGAAGAAGAGGGAGTATGCAGTGATGCGCAACTTCTTTGTCCCTCTGAATCTGAAGAGGCGAGTGGGCCAGTGCCTATGGTCAGCACACCTCAGTACGCATCAGATGATGACGAGACTCAGTTGCCACTTTCTGGTGCGTACGGTGCTGGCGAGACAACCCCGGAGAAGCAGCTGTTTGAAGAGGGGAGGGAAGATGATGAGGTCCTTGACCCATCATGGCGTGAGCAACAGGAAGGTGGTGGGAGCAGCTCGGAGGAAGAGATTCCCCTACCGGCCAAAACAGGAGGCAGAGGGAGGGGGAAGACTTGGTTGCCTGTACCCTCCACTTCGGCACCCGTTAGGAGCATTCCTCCTTCCAAAGGCAAACCGGGCGCTCACAAGAGTTGCAGTGCGTGGTCCTTTTTTGACACAGTTGCAGATGACATTTGCTTTGTCAAATGCAAGCTGTGTCATCAGAGAGTCAAAAGAGGGAGAAATGTCAGCAACCTCAATACCACAAATATGTGGAAACATGTGCGCACCAAGCACGAGTTGGAGTTGCAGAGACACCCTCAAGACGTAGGCCAACGTACAGCACCACCTACCACCTCTTCAGTTCGTGTTGGGCCCTCTTCCTCCAGCTCACACACTGCTGGTTCGGCTTCCTCACAGGATCGCCAAGGAAGAACCTCTGCCACTGTTGTCCGGAGACCCTGTCAGATTCCACCCATAACAGCACGTTCCCATCCATCACAGCCATCGGTAGCACAGGCATGGGATAAAAGGCGCCCTTACTCGGCAAACCATCCCAGAGCACAGTCTCTGAATGCTGGCATTGCCAAACTTCTGGCAGTTGAAATGCTGTCATTCAGGCTGGTGGACACTGACACCTTCCGGGACTTAATGGCATTGGCAGTCCCCCAATACAACGTGCCCAGCCGCTTTTATTTCAGCAGGCGAGCCGTCCCTGCCCTGCAGAAACATGTTGAGGGCAAAATAAAACATGCGCTACTAAACGCCGTTAGTAGCAAGGTCCACCTGACCACCGATGCGTGGACCAGTAACCATGGACAGGGACGATACCTTTCCCTCACTGCCCACTGGGTCAATGTTGTGGAGCCGGGTACGGATCTGGAGAGTGGCGCTGTACATGTTCTTCCAACGCCACGGATTGCAGGACTCCAGTCTGTACACATAGACTCCTCCTCCTACTCAAGTTCCTCAGAAACAGCAGAGCAGGAGCCTGTTACGACCGATATGAGCACAGCCGTGGCCAAACGTCAACAGGCTGTACTCAAATTAATTTCTTTGGGGAATCGAAGCCACACAGCGCAGGAGCTCTGGAATGCTATCAAGCTGGAGAGCGATGTGTGGTTTGGGCCAGCGAATCTCCAGCCGGGCTTGGTAGTGTGTGACAATGGCCGAAATCTGGTGGCAGCTCTTGGCCTAGGCAACCTCACACACATCCCATGTCTGGCACATGTTCTTAACTTGGTCGTGCAGAGCTTTCTGAGGGACTATCCGGATCTTGATGCACTGTTGCACAAGGTCCGCATAGAGTGCGCTCACTTGCGACGTTCCAGCACGGCAAGATCGCGCCTCGCTGCTCTGCAGCGACGATTTGGCCTTCCAGAACATCGCATCATATGTGACCTACCCACCCGGTGGAATTCAACGTTACATATGTTGGAGCGGTTGTGTGAGCAGCAGGCAGCAGTCATGGAGTACCAGCTGCATCAGGCGCAAACAAGTCGCACTGTGCGCCGTTCACACTTCAGCACCATTGAGTGGGCCTCTATGAAGGACATCTGCCTCGTTTTGCGTGCCTTCGATGAATCCACGCGGATGGCGAGTGCAGATGATGCACTAGTCAGCATGACTGTCCCCCTTATCTGCCTGCTTCAACAAACACTGCAAGCACTAAGGGATGAGGTTTCAGAAGAGGTGGAGGATGAGGAGTCCCAAATGCCATCTGCTTCTGGACAGTCTGCGCTACGTGTTTCCTCACAAAGGCCTAGGCAGGGGACACTTTGTGAGGAGGATGAGGAGGAGTCGATGGAGGAGGAAGACATCTCTCCAGAGGAGGGAGGTACACAAACCTCTACTCAGTATGTACAGCGAGGGTGGGGTGATGCAGAGCAGGTCGAGGTCACGCCTCAAACAGGGGACAGCGGTTCTTTGGCAGTTGGGAGTCTGCAGCACATGGTTGATTTCATGCTGCAGTGCCTGAGAAACGACCGCCGCATCGCCCACATTCTCGTCTCGGCTGATTATTGGGTGTACACCCTCCTAGATCCTCGCTACCGGGACAGCGTACAAAGGCTCATACCAACGTTGAACCGGGAGCGTAAAATGCGGGAGTACGAAGAGTCACTGGTGCAGTCCATAATGTTTTCCATTCCACCCGACAGCATTGTTGCAAGTGCTTTACAAAGCAGCTCTGTGCGTCGAGGCAGTGGAGGAAACTCTGCACAAAGAGGGAGCAGAGGCAGTGCCGCAGCACAAGGCAAGACCACTATGGCCCAAATGTGGCAAAGTTTTGTGTGTCCACCACAATTGTCTACACCATCAGCGACGCCTCGAGTCAGCAGGAGGCAACGCTTCCGTCAGATGGTGTCAGACTACATGTCTTGCCCTGTCGCTGTACTCCCAGATGGCTCTTCCCCCTTCAAGTTTTGGGTCTCTAAGCTGGATACATGGCCAGAGCTTAGCCAGTATGCATTGGAGGTGCTGGCTTGCCCTGCTGCCAGTGTATTATCGGAACGTGTCTTTAGTGCCGCAGGTGGTGTACTAACAGACCGTCGCACGCGACTATCTTCCGATAATGTTGACCGGCTGACTTTTCTGAAAATGAACAAGGCCTGGATCTCCAAAGACTTTGCCATTCCTCTTACAGACTAAATTAGTGGTTGGCAACTGTATCCAGGTCTGCTGGTGTGTTCATTTTTCTACCACCTGAACTATAATCCCTGTGCTTCAACACAGCCAGTTGTCGCTCAGATGTGTCGTCTGCACAGAGAAACACACTAGCTCCTGTGTTACTGGGGTTCAGTAATGCCAGCTGATCCCCTGCTGTGTGGACGGCAGAGTCACCAGCTCCATCAACATTCAAACCACTACTGATTTTTAACCGTGCCCAACTTAGGTCTCTGGCTCCACTGTCTCTACTATTTCCCCTGACCTCCAACCCCGCCATCTACATCTCTGAAGTGGCGTCAGCACAATCTACACTTGTTCCTGTGTTCCTGTGGCTCAGTCCCATCAGTTTATCCCCTGATGTGTGTCCGGCAAGGTCTCCTGCTCTGTCCACATTCCCATAACCAGTAGTGGGAATGAGGACAGAGCTGGCGAACTTGCCGGACAAACATCAGGGGATCAACTGATGGGACTGAGCACCAGTAACACAGGAACAAGTGTAGATTGTGCTGACGCCACTTCAGAGATGTAGCTGGCGGGGTTGGAGGCCAGGGTAAATAGTAGAGACAGTGGAGCCAGAGGCCTAAGTGGAGCATGGTTAGAATCAGTAGTAGTCCACAACCTCCATAAAAACCGCTGCCCATTGGCCTCTGCATGCGGCATGCGTAATCCTGGGCACCAACAGCGTCAGTTGGTGTTCAGAAGTGTCGTCTCCACAGAGCCAAACACATTCGTTCAAGTGTTAGTGGGGTTCAGCACTGCCAGCTGTTCCCCTGCTGTGGAGATGGCAAGTCTCCTGCTGCCTTCACCTGCCAAAATCCAGTAGGCCCCAGCCTGCTCCTCGCCTAATCCTGGGCTCCAACAGCGTCAGTTGGTGTTCAGAAGTGTCGTCTCCACAGAGCCAAACACGTTCGTTCAAGTGTTAGTGGGGTTCAGCACTGCCAGCTGTTCCCCTGCTGTGGAGATGGCAAGTCTCCTGCTGCATTCACCTGCCAAAATCCAGTAGGCCCCAGCCTGCTCCTCGCCTAATCCTGGGCTCCAACAGCGTCAGTTGGTGTTCAGAAGTGTCGTCTCCACAGAACCAAACACGTTCGTTCAAGTGTTAGTGGGGTTCAGCACTGCCAGCTGTTCCCCTGCTGTGGAGATGGCAAGTCTCCTGCTGCCTTCACCTGCCAAAATCCAGTAGGCCCCAGCCTGCTCCTCGCCTAATCCTGGGCTCCAACAGCGTCAGTTGGTGTTCAGAAGTGTCGTCTCCACAGAGCCAAACACGTTCGTTCAAGTGTTAGTGGGGTTCAGCACTGCCAGCTGTTCCCCTGCTGTGGAGATGGCAAGTCTCCTGCTGCATTCACCTGCCAAAATCCAGTAGGCCCCAGCCTGCTCCTCGCCTAATCCTGGGCTCCAACAGCGTCAGTTGGTGTTCAGAAGTGTCGTCTCCACAGAACCAAACACATTCGTTCAAGTGTTAGTGGGGTTCAGCACTGCCAGCTGTTCCCCTGCTGTGGAGATGGCAAGTCTCCTGCTGCCTTCACCTGCCAAAATCCAGTAGGCCCCAGCCTGCTCCTCGCCTAATCCTGGGCTCCAACAGCGTCAGTTGGTGTTCAGAAGTGTCGTCTCCACAGAGCCAAACACGTTCGTTCAAGTGTTAGTGGGGTTCAGCACTGCCAGCTGTTCCCCTGCTGTGGAGATGGCAAGTCTCCTGCTGCATTCACCTGCCAAAATCCAGTAGGCCCCAGCCTGCTCCTCGCCTAATCCTGGGCTCCAACAGCGTCAGTTGGTGTTCAGAAGTGTCGTCTCCACAGAACCAAACACATTCGTTCAAGTGTTAGTGGGGTTCAGCACTGCCAGCTGTTCCCCTGCTGTGGAGATGGCAAGTCTCCTGCTGCCTTCACCTGCCAAAATCCAGTAGGCCCCAGCCTGCTCCTCGCCTAATCCTGGGCTCCAACAGCGTCAGTTGGTGTTCAGAAGTGTCGTCTCCACAGAACCAAACACATTCGTTCAAGTGTTAGTGGGGTTCAGCACTGCCAGCTGTTCCCCTGCTGTGGAGATGGCAAGTCTCCTGCTGCATTCACCTGCCAAAATCCAGTAGGCCCCAGCCTGCTCCTCGCCTAATCCTGGGCTCCAACAGCGTCAGTTGGTGTTCAGAAGTGTCGTCTCCACAGAACCAAACACGTTCGTTCAAGTGTTAGTGGGGTTCAGCACTGCCAGCTGTTCCCCTGCTGTGGAGATGGCAAGTCTCCTGCTGCCTTCACCTGCCAAAATCCAGTAGGCCCCAGCCTGCTCCTCGCCTAATCCTGGGCTCCAACAGCGTCAGTTGGTGTTCAGAAGTGTCGTCTCCACAGAACCAAACACATTCGTTCAAGTGTTAGTGGGGTTCAGCACTGCCAGCTGTTCCCCTGCTGTGGAGATGGCAAGTCTCCTGCTGCATTCACCTGCCAAAATCCAGTAGGCCCCAGCCTGCTCCTCGCCTAATCCTGGGCTCCAACAGCGTCAGTTGGTGTTCAGAAGTGTCGTCTCCACAGAACCAAACACGTTCGTTCAAGTGTTAGTGGGGTTCAGCACTGCCAGCTGTTCCCCTGCTGTGGAGATGGCAAGTCTCCTGCTGCCTTCACCTGCCAAAATCCAGTAGGCCCCAGCCTGCTCCTCGCCTAATCCTGGGCTCCAACAGCGTCAGTTGGTGTTCAGAAGTGTCGTCTCCACAGAACCAAACACGTTCGTTCAAGTGTTAGTGGGGTTCAGCACTGCCAGCTGTTCCCCTGCTGTGGAGATGGCAAGTCTCCTGCTGCCTTCACCTGCCAAAATCCAGTAGGCCCCAGCCTGCTCCTCGCCTAATCCTGGGCTCCAACAGCGTCAGTTGGTGTTCAGAAGTGTCGTCTCCACAGAACCAAACACGTTCGTTCAAGTGTTAGTGGGGTTCAGCACTGCCAGCTGTTCCCCTGCTGTGGAGATGGCAGTCTCTCCTGCTGTCTCCGCATTACAAAGACAGTAGGCCTCTGCCTACACCCTCCTATTTCCTGGGCTTCAACACAGCCAGTTGTAGTTCGGAAGTGCCGTCCACACGGAAAGAGACACTTGCTCCCGTGTCTCAGTGGGGTTCAGTAACGTCAGCTGATCCCCTGCTGTGTGGATGGCAGTCTCTCCTGCTGTAAACTCATTCAAAATACAGTAGGCCTCTGCCTACACCCTCCTATTTCCTGGGCTTCAACACAGCCAGTTGTAGTTCGGAAGTGCCGTCCACACGGAAAGAGATACTTGCTCCCGTGTCTCAGTGGGGTTCAGTAACGTCAGCTGATCCCCTGCTGTGTGGATGGCAGTCTCTCCTGCTGTAAACTCATTCAAAATACAGTAGGCCTCTGCCTACACCCTCCTATTTCCTGGGCTTCAACACAGCCAGTTGTAGTTCGGAAGTGCCGTCCACACGGAAAGAGACACTTGCTCCCGTGTCTCAGTGGGGTTCAGTAACGTCAGCTGATCCCCTGCTGTGTGGATGGCAGTCTCTCCTGCTGTCACCTCATTCAAAATTCAGTAGGCCTCTGCCTACACCCTCCTATTTCCTGGGCTTCAACACAGCCAGTTGTAGTTCGGAAGTGCCGTCCACACGGAAAGAGATACTTGCTCCCGTGTCTCAGTGGGGTTCAGTAACGTCAGCTGATCCCCTGCTGTGTGGATGGCAGTCTCTCCTGCTGTCACCTCATTCAAAATTCAGTAGGCCTCTGCCTACACCCTCCTATTTCCTGGGCTTCAACAAAGCCAGTTGTAGTTCGGAAGTGCCGTCCACACGGAAAGAGATACTTGCTCCCGTGTCTCAGTGGGGTTCAGTAACGTCAGCTGATCCCCTGCTGTGTGGATGGCAGTCTCTCCTGCTGTAAACTCATTCAAAATACAGTAGGCCTCTGCCTACACCCTCCTATTTCCTGGGCTTCAACACAGCCAGTTGTAGTTCGGAAGTGCCGTCCACACGGAAAGAGATACTTGCTCCCGTGTCTCAGTGGGGTTCAGTAACGTCAGCTGATCCCCTGCTGTGTGGATGGCAGTCTCTCCTGCTGTCACCTCATTCAAAATTCAGTAGGCCTCTGCCTACACCCTCCTATTTCCTGGGCTTCAACACAGCCAGTTGTAGTTCGGAAGTGCCGTCCACACGGAAAGAGATACTTGCTCCCGTGTCTCAGTGGGGTTCAGTAACGTCAGCTGATCCCCTGCTGTGTGGATGGCAGTCTCTCCTGCTGTCACCTCATTCAAAATTCAGTAGGCCTCTGCCTACACCCTCCTATTTCCTGGGCTTCAACACAGCCAGTTGTAGTTCGGAAGTGCCGTCCACACGGAAAGAGATACTTGCTCCCGTGTCTCAGTGGGGTTCAGTAACGTCAGCTGATCCCCTGCTGTGTGGATGGCAGTCTCTCCTGCTGTAAACTCATTCAAAATACAGTAGGCCTCTGCCTACACCCTCCTATTTCCTGGGCTTCAACACAGCCAGTTGTAGTTCGGAAGTGCCGTCCACACGGAAAGAGATACTTGCTCCCGTGTCTCAGTGGGGTTCAGTAACGTCAGCTGATCCCCTGCTGTGTGGATGGCAGTCTCTCCTGCTGTAAACTCATTCAAAATACAGTAGGCCTCTGCCTACACCCTCCTATTTCCTGGGCTTCAACACAGCCAGTTGTAGTTCGGAAGTGCCGTCCACACGGAAAGAGACACTTGCTCCCGTGTCTCAGTGGGGTTCAGTAACGTCAGCTGATCCCCTGCTGTGTGGATGGCAGTCTCTCCTGCTGTCACCTCATTCAAAATTCAGTAGGCCTCTGCCTACACCCTCCTATTTCCTGGGCTTCAACACAGCCAGTTGTAGTTCGGAAGTGCCGTCCACACGGAAAGAGATACTTGCTCCCGTGTCTCAGTGGGGTTCAGTAACGTCAGCTGATCCCCTGCTGTGTGGATGGCAGTCTCTCCTGCTGTAAACTCATTCAAAATACAGTAGGCCTCTGCCTACACCCTCCTATTTCCTGGGCTTCAACACAGCCAGTTGTAGTTCGGAAGTGCCGTCCACACGGAAAGAGATACTTGCTCCCGTGTCTCAGTGGGGTTCAGTAATGTCAGCTGATCCCCTGCTGTGTGGATGGCAAAGTCTCCTGCTGCCTACACAGTCGTACCACTACTGATTTTTAACCGTGCTCCAATTAGGCCTGTGGCTCCACTGTCTCTCGTATTTCCCCTGTCCTCCAACCCTGCCAGTTACAGCTCCGAAGTGGCGTCTGCACAATCCACACTTGTTCCTGTGTTACAGGTGTTCAGTCCGATCAGTTAATCCCCTGATGTGTGTCCGGCAATGTCGCCTGCTCTGTCCACATTCCCATTATCGGAATGTGGACAGAGCAGGCGACATTGCCGGACACACATCAGGGGATTAACTGACCGGACTGAACACCTGTAACACAGGAACAAGTGTGGATTGTGCAGACGCCACTTCGGAGCTGTAACTGGCGGGGTTGGAGGACAGGGGAAATACGAAAATCAGTGAATCCACAGGCCTAAGTGGAGCTTGGTTCAAATTAGTAGTCTACAACCGATCTTAAAATTTCTTCAATGCAGCCTAAGCCTGCTCCGTGCTTGTCCCTGGGCTTCAACACAGCCAGTTGTTGCTCGGAAGTGCCGTCTTCACAGAGTAAAACACTAGCTCCTGTGTTTGTGGGGTTCAGTAACGTCAGCTGTTCCCCTGCTGTTTTGATGGCAATCTGTCCTGCTGCCTCCCAATTGACAGCACATCAGGCCTCAGCCTGCTAAGTGCTTGTCCTGGGCTCCAACATCGCCAGTTGCTGCTCATAACTGACTTTGGCACGGGTACTCCCTCCTGCCCAGCTTGGTTCCAGCCCTGCCTGCTGTTTCCGGGAAGTGTCAATGTCAGTTTGCCACCCCAAGTTGCCATGTCGTGTTGCGGTTGGGTTAGCCGAGGCTAGGGTGCCAGCAGTTTAGGTGCTTCCTATGTGGACTGCGGGTTCTGGTAAGAAAGGTTTGTTCCATAGTGCCAGTAGGACAAGCACCCCCTGTAGGACTGTGTGATTCGGTAACTGCGGCCAGCTTGCGGCATGCCAACTTTGCTTTTCAGGGGTAACTTCTGATACCCCTCCGGGTTCCAGCACCGTCAGCTGGTTCTCATCAGAGCCTTTGGCCTAGGTGCCTCCATCTCGGTATCCGAGTTCCAGCAACGTCTGCTGGTCCTTGGTAGTGCTTTGTAGCACAGGTACCTCCTGCTTAGTAACCGGGTTCCAGCACCGTCAGCTGGTCCTCGGTTGTGCCATTGGCTCTTATTCCTTCTGCTGCCCCTCCGGGTGCCAGCACTGTCAGCTGGTCCTCGCTATTTCCATTTGCTCTTGCAGCTTATGCTACCCCTCCGGGTTCCAGCACCGTCAGCTGGTTCTCGTCAGAGCCTTTGGCCTAGGTGCCTCCATCTCGGTATCCGAGTTCCGGCAACGTCTGCTGGTCCTTGGTAGTGCTTTGTAGCACAGGTACCTCCTGCTTAGTAACCGGGTTCCAGCACCGTCAGCTGGTCCTCGGTTGTGCCATTGGCTCTTATTCCTTCTGCTGCCCCTCCGGGTGCCAGCACTGTCAGCTGGTCCTCGCTATTTCCATTTGCTCTTGCAGCTTATGCTACCCCTCCGGGTTCCAGCACCGTCAGCTGGTTCTCGTCAGAGCGTTTGGCCTAGGTGCCTCCATCTCGGTATCCGAGTTCCGGCAACGTCTGCTGGTCCTTGGTAGTGCTTTGTAGCACAGGTACCTCCTGCTTAGTAACCGGGTTCCAGCACCGTCAGCTGGTCCTCGGTAGTGCCATTGGCTCTTGTTCCTTCTGCTGCCCCTCCGGGTGCCAGTACCGTCAGCTGGTTCAAGAGGACAAAGAACAGGAAGACAACCACCAAGATGCAGAACAACAAGAGAGAGAAGACAAAGAAGCATAAAAAAAACAAAGCAGAAGAACATTAAGCATAAGACTAATACTCTGAGCAAATGATATTATCTTATTTATAAGCAGAAGAAGACTAAGCAGTGTATGGGGGTGAGTCCGTTCCTCCTCGTGGTGCCCCTGGAAAAGGCCTGCTTCTGCAGGCCAAACTGAACGCGGACAAATCCTGTTGTAAATCTTTTGTGACAGGCAGAACGGAAGGTGTAAACTTCTAACTTTTCTAGATAACAACTACAGGAATGCCTGACACAAACAAGAATATGATGAAGAAGAATAGGAAGAAGATGAAGAAGCTGAATATGTAGAATAATAATTGTTGAATAAGAAGAATATGAAGAATGTAAGAAAAGGAAGAAGAAGAAGAAGAAGAAGAAGAAGAAGAAGAAGAAGAAGAAGAAGAAGAAGAAGAATGTAAAAAAAGGAAGTAGAAGAAGAAGAAGAAGAATGTAAAAAAAGGAATAAGAAGAAGAATGTAAAAAAAGGAAGTAGAAGAAGAAGAAGAAGAATGTAAAAAAAGGAAGTAGAAGAAGAAGAAGAAGAATGTAAAAAAAGGAAGTAGAAGAAGAAGACATACATGTCTGGCAAAATATAAATGAGGCTAACATAGTCAATATCTTTGTAACTCCTAACATCTTTAAAAAAAAAAGTTTAATTCCTGCTATTCCATTTGATTGGGCTAAACCTCTATGGCTTTAATGTCTCCTCCACCTCCCACAATACATTCTACATTATTCTTAGTTGTTTTTCTTCATGTAGAATTAACCTACAAGGAAAGAAAGGGTTTTTTTTAATTCCGATATTTTGGCCCCATTGACTTGCATTGGTTCCCGGTATCGGAATCGGCGATACCGATACTTTTTTTTAAGATCGGCCGATCCATTCCGATCCGATATTTTCAAGTATCGGCTGGTATCGCTCAACTCTAGTGACGACACGTCTCAAAGTCAAATCAGAGGTGGAGTTTCTGCCAGAATGAGAAGATTGGGATGGAATATCCTCATCAAAGGAAATGTTGGATTTAGTAGAAGCCGATCGAGATCTTAATCGGGACAAATTCCTGTAAGATTGGTGGGAGCGATCGCTAGGATTGCGCCATCTATATACTCTAGAGGTCATCTTGTCCTGTATATCCCTTTTAAGTTTTTTAGTTTTCATGGCCTGAATGTCTTGGGCCCATTTCTGAAGTTCAACATCAAGTTCATCATTGAACTTCTTGAGAGCATCACCTACGAGTTCATTTTGTAACTCCACCTGTAGGGTCTCTATCTCACTCTCAAGGACATTCAATATTTTAGAATTGTGTGATATCTGTAGGTCAAGAAAACCCCGGGAGCAATTGTTGGTGAGTTCCTCCCATTTATCCTTAAAATCATCATCATGGATAGGGAACGATGGGAACACCTGGACTCGCAACCCCCTAGGGATCAAATTTTTCAGGATATATTTATCCAGGAATTCGTGATTCCACCAGATACATGTACATTTCCTTAATAAGTCCCTGAATTTCAACATAGTCTGTTGTACATTTCTACTGCATCTATTAGTACCCCCCTCACTGCCATCCTGAAAGGCATCATTGAGCTGTGCACGCCATGTGCGATCACATGCACTGAAATCCATAGCAGGACAAAAGGACTCTGTGAAAAACACAGAAACAGCAATGAGATAAACAGCAGCGCCCAACACTGTAATCAAAATGGATAGCTTGTAGAGGATAGCAGGGGAGCACAATGCGCATGCGTGCCGCCGAATGGTCGGATCAGATGGGCACCATAAATGGTGCCTATTGTAAAGCCTCATATAAACATCAAAACATGAGATAAAGGGGCGATCCAAACATTTCATGATGCCACAGGGAGCAAATGGGATACATAACATGAAAATGAGGACAAGTAGCCATGGTATAGTAGTATAGATAGACCACCTATCATCATATCAATAGATTATGGTAATAATTCAACAATAAAGCAAAATATAAATTGTATAAATAAAGATAAGAAGTGGTAATTGATTCTCTCATGAATGGCAGATGGAAGATCCACATATGACAGATGGTAGGGGGGGTTTCCATGAGACAAATCCAAAAGGGTCCATAGGATCCACAGCAGCAGAAAAATATGAAAAAGTGACTAAAGGGTGATAAAAGAAACATAAACATGTTAAAAAAAGCATAAAAACCTACAGCGAAACTGGAAAAATATATACATTAATATATACATTAATGGATGCAGAAGAAGAAAACAAAATAACTAGATAAAGGAAGCGAAACTCAGGGGCTCATTAAGACCCTTTGGAGTCACTGTGTCCAAGGTGACAATCCATTTGGCCTCTCTCTGTGCAATGTTTGTACAGATATTGCTGAGCAGCAGCTAAAAGCAGCTTTTAAAGGAGCATTCAAATAGCACTGTTCCAAACTGTTTAGAAGAAAATGAGGAGTATATATATACCTTGAGTATATCTTCTGATCGATCTAATGATAGAATAGATAGCTACGTTTTCTCACCTTTTAAGCTTAATACGTTATAGTACAATGTAAATAATTCAATTTAAATGAATTTACAAAGTTTTTTTTTATCCCTCCGGAACATATGGCATATAAATATCTAACAGATGCAGGTCCCACTACCTGTAGCTGCATATTGAGAATGTGCTCCATTTTATGATCTCATTGGAAAGGTGGTCCCATATGCGCATCTTTCCCTTTATTATGATGAGATTTCCAAAAATTGGAGAGCATCAAGGATTTTGGACTAATGGATCTATGGCCCAGATGAGAAATCAATGACCCAGGTCGAAAAAACCTTATTAGTATTTTTTTTTTCTTACTGCATAAATCTGTCAGAATTTGATATGTTATTATTTATTTATATAGCGCCATTAATTCCATGAGAAGGGAGGTGACATACAAAGTATATATATATATATATATATATATATATATACACAGTATCTATCTATCTATCTATCTATCTATCTATGTGTATATATATTTGGCACTCCTGCTTTCTTACATACTCCCTTTCAGGCAGTGACTTTATTAGCTGCTCTGAGCTGTTTTGTAAGTGATTAATAGATGGAAGTCCAAAGTGGGGCGCTCTCTCCTTAATAGGGCGAGCGAAAACGGTTTCATTCTATAAGACAAGCGCTTTAACAGTATTATCAACAATTATATCAATACATACATACATTCACAATCTTCAGGAACCAATAGCTCTAATCCCTCATTGTTTTACAATTGTATTGTTCTTTTTTTAAGCATATTGATCAGAATTGTGTCCTGCCGAGGATATACACATAGGCCAGTTGCGATACTTTTTCCTCTCCGCTGGCAGCTTTTTCGTGATAAAAAAACCAGACTCAACCTGATGTTAACACTAGTTAAACATTTCTTCTTCAGGCCATTAGATGATTGCTTTTCCAGACTATTTGTGTTGTTTTGATGGTTCAGGTATTCTGCTATTCTCTCTCTTGCTTATTACAACCCTGCAGGCAGCGTATAAAAAGCTAAATCTCAAGCTTTGTTGCGCTTCAAATATATAATCTGCCAAAAAATAAAAAAATGTAACCCATTATTTACTGTGCCAGTAATTCTTTGAGATATTTTTGTCAATGACCGTAGAATAGTAGTGTCTGGCCCAGGCAGGGATTATTTCATGTTTTTACTCTCTGCATAGCTGAGCTGGAAATTATATTTAAAAGCTTTCCCTTACTGGTGTTCTCTGGTTGGGACCCGGCCCTTTTATCTGCCCTTATTCACACACTGAGGTCAACTCTGACACATGATAAGGTTTTTAATATTAGACAGTGTAGGACCGCCCCGATCAGAGTCACCTTGTCGACGGTGGGATGGCTTTTATGCTACTTTTGATCAAAAACAGTATTACTAAGAGCTCTGTGTTATTTAAATGCTCTTCTGCTTTTTACTTATTTAGTTACAGCAGGGTTTTTGTTTATTTTCTCTCTTGTAGGTGTTTTATGGCCAAGGTGAACATGCGTTTATTTGCTGCATGTATACCAACCCAAACCAAGATCAATTTTTATGTTTTTTCAAATATATAATCTACCAAAATATAAAAAATTGTAACCCATTATTTACTGTGCCAGTAATTCTTTGAGATTATAGCTACACACAAATGGCACCCTTCCAAAATTCAGCTGCTGCAGCATCTCAACGAAGATGACCCAGATCGGCGCGCTGAATTTGCAGAATTGGCAAAACAAAAATTGGGACAGGACCCTCAGTTTACACAGAACATTACGTTCAGTGACGAGGCAAACTTTTTTGGGTGGGTCATTTATATGGATACACCTAAATAAAATGGGAATGGTGACAGTTTTCTTGTGTAGGGTGTCTTGAATTGAAATCTGCTGCAATGACCCGGGTACTGCGTTCACCAGACATCAACACAATTTCTATCTGCTCCTCACGTGTTAACCTCTGCGACATGTCAATGGCTGTAAACAAAGACAACTTGTAAATAACTCATGAAAGAATAAAGTTACTTTAAAACCAAGCACACCATTGTTTTTCTTTCAAAATTCTCAATAAGTTTAATGTGTCACATGACCCTCTTCCCATTGGAAAAAATAGGAGTTGGATCCGAAATGGCCGACTTCAAAATGGCCACAATGGTCTCCACGCATCTTGAAAAATTTTGCACCTTCCATATACTATTGTGCCACAAACAGGAAGTTGATATTCACCAACCATTCCCATTTATTATTATTTAGGTATATCCATATACATGGCCCACCCTGTATTTTTCTGATTTTGGGCGAGTGCATCATTTGTTACCTTTGGTGACTGTTTTTGGTTTATATAACATGGTAGTAACAACACAGTAATATCAGCATAGCATTAAACATACTGGTAAAATCGTGCCAACCACATATCTTCTGCAATAAAATAATCACATAGCAGTCCTCAAAGAGTATTGATTACTAAAACAATGACCATACTTAACAGAGGTGCCAACGTAAGTGCCCTATCATACTAAACTGCCCTGCTATGCTTTTGAAACAAAATGCTAAAGGAATTATGTCAGATTTTTCCAAATTTGGGTTGTGGGCAGGAAATATCTATAGATAAGAAAATTGATATTGCTTATTTGATCCTCCTGTGCTCTTGTACTGTCAAGGTCATTGCTTGTCCTGCAGAGATGACTTCACGTCCATCATGCACGTTTTCACTGCAGCCAAGCATGAGCAGCAAATGACTGATTAGAATGATATTAAAAATGATCATTGCAATGTTAATTTCAACAATCCTTGTCAATCTACTTCCAAAATGCTTCCTATGTCAACTGCCAGTCTCTGTTCTTCCTGCTTCTGTCATGACGAGTCCACATAGTAGTGACTGCAGCAGTCTGACCTGAGGTCACCTCTCGAGTAGAGTTGAGCGATACCAGCCGATACTTGAAAATATCGGATCGGAATGGATCGGCCGATCTTAAAAAAAAGTATCGGTATCGCCGATTCCGATACCGGGAACCAATGCAAGTCAATGGGGCCAAAATATCGGAATTAAAAAAAACCCTTTCTTTCCTTGTAGGTTAATTCTACATGAAGAAAAACAACTAAGAATAATGTAGAATGTATTGTGGGAGGTGGAGGAGACATTAAAGCCATAGAGGTTTAGCCCAATCAAATGGAATAGCAGGAATTAAACTTTTTTTTTAAAGATGTTAGGAGTTACAAAGATATTGACTATGTTAGCCTCATTTATACTTTGCCAGACATGTGTGTCTTCTTCTTCTTTCTTTTTTCTTCTTCTTTCTTATTCTTCTTCCTTTTTTTACCTTCTTCTTCTTCTTCTTCTTATTCCTTTTTTTACATTCTTCTTCTTCTTCTTCCTTTTTTTACATTCTTCTACTTCCTTTTTTTACATTCTTCTTCTTCTTCCTTTTTTTACATTCTTCTTCTTATTCCTTTTTTTACATTCTTCTTCTTCTTCCTTTTTTAAATTCTTCTACTTCCTTTTTTTACATTCTTCTTCTTCTTCTTCCTTTTCTTACATTCTTCATATTCTTCTTATTCAACAATTATTATTCTACATATTCAACTTCTTCATCTTCTTCCTATTCTTCTTCATCATATTCTTGTTTGTGTCAGGCATTCCTGTAGTTGTTATCTAGAAAAGTTAGAAGTTTACACCTTCCGTTCTGCCTGTCACAAAAGATTTACAACAGGATTTGTCCGCGTTCAGTTTGGCCTGCAGCAGCAGGCCTTTTCCAGGGGCACCACGAGGAGGAACGGACTCACCCCCATACACTGCTTAGTCTTCTTCTGCTTATAAATAAGATAATATCATTTGCTCAGAGTATTAGTCTTATGCTTAATGTTCTTCTGCTTTGTTTTTTTTATGCTTCTTTGTCTTCTCTCTCTTGTTGTTCTGCATCTTGGTGGTTGTCTTCCTGTTCTTTGTCCTCTTGAACCAGCTGACGGTACTGGCACCCGGAGGGGCAGCAGAAGGAACAAGAGCCAATGGCACTACCGAGGACCAGCTGACGGTGCTGGAACCCGGTTACTAAGCAGGAGGTACCTGTGCTACAAAGCACTACCAAGGACCAGCAGACGTTGCCGGAACTCGGATACCGAGATGGAGGCACCTAGGCCAAAGGCTCTGACGAGAACCAGCTGACGGTGCTGGAACCCGGAGGGGTAGCATAAGCTGCAAGAGCAAATGGAAATAGCGAGGACCAGCTGACAGTGCTGGCACCCGGAGGGGCAGCAGAAGGAATAAGAGCCAATGGCACAACCGAGGACCAGCTGACGGTGCTGGAACCCGGTTACTAAGCAGGAGGTACCTGTGCTACAAAGCACTACCAAGGACCAGCAGACGTTGCCGGAACTCGGATACCGAGATGGAGGCACCTAGGCCAAAGGCTCTGACGAGAACCAGCTGACGGTGCTGGAACCCGGAGGGGTAGCATAAGCTGCAAGAGCAAATGGAAATAGCGAGGACCAGCTGACAGTGCTGGCACCCGGAGGGGCAGCAGAAGGAATAAGAGCCAATGGCACAACCGAGGACCAGCTGACGGTGCTGGAACCCGGTTACTAAGCAGGAGGTACCTGTGCTACAAAGCACTACCAAGGACCAGCAGACGTTGCCGGAACTCGGATACCGAGATGGAGGCACCTAGGCCAAAGGCTCTGACGAGAACCAGCTGACGGTGCTGGAACCCGGAGGGGTAGCATAAGCTGCAAGAGCAAATGGAAATAGCGAGGACCAGCTGACAGTGCTGGCACCCGGAGGGGCAGCAGAAGGAATAAGAGCCAATGGCACAACCGAGGACCAGCTGACGGTGCTGGAACCCGGTTACTAAGCAGGAGGTACCTGTGCTACAAAGCACTACCAAGGACCAGCAGACGTTGCCGGAACTCGGATACCGAGATGGAGGCACCTAGGCCAAAGGCTCTGACGAGAACCAGCTGACGGTGCTGGAACCCGGAGGGGTAGCATAAGCTGCAAGAGCAAATGGAAATAGCGAGGACCAGCTGACAGTGCTGGCACCCGGAGGGGCAGCAGAAGGAATAAGAGCCAATGGCACAACCGAGGACCAGCTGACGGTGCTGGAACCCGGTTACTAAGCAGGAGGTACCTGTGCTACAAAGCACTACCAAGGACCAGCAGACGTTGCCGGAACTCGGATACCGAGATGGAGGCACCTAGGCCAAAGGCTCTGACGAGAACCAGCTGACGGTGCTGGAACCCGGAGGGGTATCAGAAGTTACCCCTGAAAAGCAAAGTTGGCATGCCGCAAGCTGGCCGCAGTTACCGAATCACACAGTCCTACAGGGGGTGCTTGTCCTACTGGCACTATGGAACAAGCCTTTCTTACCAGAACCCGCAGTCCACATAGGAAGCACCTAAACTGCTGGCACCCTAGCCTCGGCTAACCCAACCGCAACATGACATGGCAACTTGGGGTGGCAAACTGACATTGACACTTCCCGGAAACAGCAGGCAGGGCTGGAACCAAGCTGGGCAGGAGGGAGTACCCGTGCCAAAGTCAGTTATGAGCAGCAACTGGCGATGTTGGAGCCCAGGACAAGCACTTAGCAGGCTGAGGCCTGATGTGCTGTCAATTGGGAGGCAGCAGGACAGATTGCCATCAAAACAGCAGGGGAACAGCTGACGTTACTGAACCCCACAAACACAGGAGCTAGTGTTTTACTCTGTGAAGACGGCACTTCCGAGCAACAACTGGCTGTGTTGAAGCCCAGGGACAAGCACGGAGCAGGCTGAGGCTGCATTGAAGAAATTTTAAGATCGGTTGTAGACTACTAATTTGAACCAAGCTCCACTTAGGCCTGTGGCTTCACTGATTTTCGTATTTCCCCTGTCCTCCAACCCCGCCAGTTACAGCTCCAAAGTGGCGTCTGCACAATCCACACTTGTTCCTGTGTTACAGGTGTTCAGTCCGGTCAGTTAATCCCCTGATGTGTGTCCGGCAATGTCGCCTGCTCTGTCCACATTCCCATAATGGGAATGTGGACAGAGCAGGCGACATTGCCGGACACACATCAGGGGATTAACTGACCGGACTGAACACCTGTAACACAGAAACAAGTGTGGATTGTGCAGACGCCACTTCGGAGCTGTAACTGGCAGGGTTGGAGGACAGGGGAAATACGAGAGACAGTGGAGCCACAGGCCTAATTGGAGCACGGTTAAAAATCAGTAGTGGTACGACTGTGTAGGCAGCAGGAGACTTTGCCATCTACACAGCAGGGGATCAGCTGACGTTACTGAACCCCACTGAGACACGGGAGCAAGTGTCTCTTTCCGTGTGGACGGCACTTCCGAACTACAACTGGCTGTGTTGAAGCCCAGGAAATAGGAGGGTGTAGGCAGAGGCCTACTGTATTTTGAATTAGGTGACAGCAGGAGAGACTGCCATCCACAAAGCAGGGGATCAGCTGACGTTACTGAACCCCACTGAGACACGGGAGCAAGTATCTCTTTCCGTGTGGACGGCACTTCCGAGCTACAACTGGCTGTGTTGAAGCCCAGGAAATAGGAGGGTGTAGGCAGAGGCCTACTGTATTTTGAATGAGGTGACAGCAGGAGAGACTGCCATCCACACAGCAGGGGATCAGCTGACATTACTGAACCCCACTGAGACACGGGAGCAAGTATCTCTTTCCGTGTGGACGGCACTTCCGAACTACAACTGGCTGTGTTGAAGCCCAGGAAATAGGAGGGTGTAGGCAGAGGCCTACTGTATTTTGAATTAGGTGACAGCAGGAGAGACTGCCATCCACAAAGCAGGGGATCAGCTGACGTTACTGAACCCCACTGAGACACGGGACCAAGTATCTCTTTCCGTGTGGACGTCACTTCCGAGCTACAACTGGCTGTGTTGAAGCCCAGGAAATAGGAGGGTTTAGGCAGAGGCCTACTGTATTTTGAATGAGGTGACAGCAGGAGAGACTGCCATCCACACAGCAGGGGATCAGCTGACATTACTGAACCCCACTGAGACACGGGAGCAAGTATCTCTTTCCGTGTGGACGGCACTTCCGAACTACAACTGGCTGTGTTGAAGCCCAGGAAATAGGAGGGTGTAGGCAGAGGCCTACTGTATTTTGAATGAGGTGACAGCAGGAGAGACTGCCATCCACACAGCAGGGGATCAGCTGACATTACTGAACCCCACTGAGACACGGGAGCAAGTATCTCTTTCCGTGTGGACGGCACTTCCGAACTACAACTGGCTGTGTTGAAGCCCAGGAAATAGGAGGGTGTAGGCAGAGGCCTACTGTATTTTGAATTAGGTGACAGCAGGAGAGACTGCCATCCACAAAGCAGGGGATCAGCTGACGTTACTGAACCCCACTGAGACATGGGAGCAAGTATCTCTTTCCGTGTGGACGGCACTTCCGAGCTACAACTGGCTGTGTTGAAGCCCAGGAAATAGGAGGGTGTAGGCAGAGGCCTACTGTCTTTGGAATGCGGAGACAGCAGGAGAGACTGCCATCTCCACAGCAGGGGATCAGCTGGCAATGATGAACCCCACTAACACTTGAACGAATGTGTTTGGCTCTGTGGAGACGACACTTCTGAACACCAACTGACGCTGTTGGAGCCCAGGATTAGGCGTGGAGCAGGCTGGGGCCTACTGGATTTTGGCAGGTGAAGGCAGCAGGAGACTTGCCAGCTCCACAGCAGGGGAACAGCTGGCAGTGCTGAACCCCACTAACACTCTAACGAATGTGTTTGGCTCTGTGGAGACGACACTTCTGAACACCAACTGACGCTGTTGGAGCCCAGGATTAGGCGAGGAGCAGGCTGGGGCCTACTGGATTTTGGCAGGTGAAGGCAGCAGGAGACTTGCCATCTCCACAGCAGGGGAACAGCTGGCAGTGCTGAACCCCACTAACACTCTAACGAATGTGTTTGGCTCTGTGGAGACGACACTTCTGAACACCAACTGACGCTGTTGGAGCCCAGGATTAGGCGAGGAGCAGGCTGGGGCCTACTGGATTTTGGCAGGTGAAGGCAGCAGGAGACTTGCCATCTCCACAGCAGGGGAACAGCTGGCAGTGCTGAAACCCACTAACACTCTAACGAATGTGTTTGGCTCTGTGGAGACGACACTTCTGAACACCAACTGACGCTGTTGGAGCCCAGGATTAGGCGAGGAGCAGGCTGGGGCCTACTGGATTTTGGCAGGTGAAGGCAGCAGGAGACTTGCCATCTCCACAGCAGGGGAACAGCTGGCAGTGCTGAAACCCACTAACACTCTAACGAATGTGTTTGGCTCTGTGGAGACGACACTTCTGAACACCAACTGACGCTGTTGGAGCCCAGGATTAGGCGAGGAGCAGGCTGGGGCCTACTGGATTTTGGCAGGTGAAGGCAGCAGGAGACTTGCCATCTCCACAGCAGGGGAACAGCTGGCAGTGCTGAACCCCACTAACACTCTAACGAATGTGTTTGGCTCTGTGGAGACGACACTTCTGAACACCAACTGACGCTGTTGGAGCCCAGGATTAGGCGAGGAGCAGGCTGGGGCCTACTGGATTTTGGCAGGTGAAGGCAGCAGGAGGCTTGCCATCTCCACAGCAGGGGAACAGCTGGCAGTGCTGAAACCCACTAACACTCTAACGAATGTGTTTGGCTCTGTGGAGACGACACTTCTGAACACCAACTGACGCTGTTGGAGCCCAGGATTAGGCGAGGAGCAGGCTGGGGCCTACTGGATTTTGGCAGGTGAAGGCAGCAGGAGACTTGCCATCTCCACAGCAGGGGAACAGCTGGCAGTGCTGAACCCCACTAACACTCTAACGAATGTGTTTGGCTCTGTGGAGACGACACTTCTGAACACCAACTGACGCTGTTGGAGCCCAGGATTAGGCGAGGAGCAGGCTGGGGCCTACTGGATTTTGGCAGGTGAAGGCAGCAGGAGACTTGCCATCTCCACAGCAGGGGAACAGCTGGCAGTGCTGAAACCCACTAACACTCGAACGAATGTGTTTGGCTCTGTGGAGACGACACTTCTGAACACCAACTGACACTGTTGGAGCCCAGGATTACGCATGCCGCATGCAGAGGCCAATGGGCAGCGGTTTTTATGGAGGTTGTGGACTACTACTGATTCTAACCATGCTCCACTTAGGCCTCTGGCTCCACTGTCTCTACTATTTACCCTGGCTTCCAACCCCGCCAGCTACATCTCTGAAGTGGCGTCAGCACAATCTACACTTGTTCCTGTGTTACTGGTGCTCAGTCCCGTCAGTTGATCCCCTGATGTTTGTCCGGCAAGTTCGCCAGCTCTGTCCTCATTCCCACTACTGGTTATGGGAATGTGGACAGAGCAGGAGACCTTGCCGAACACACATCAGGGGATAAACTGATGGGACTGAGCCACAGGAACACAGGAACAAGTGTAGATTGTGCTGACGCCACTTCAGAGATGTAGATGGCGGGGTTGGAGGTCAGGGGAAATAGTAGAGACAGTGGAGCCAGAGACCTAAGTTGGGCACGGTTAAAAATCAGTAGTGGTTTGAATGTTGATGGAGCTGGTGACTTTGCCGTCCACACAGCAGGGGATCAGCTGGCATTACTGAACCCCACTAACACAGGAGCTAGTGTGTTTCTCTGTGCAGATGACACATCTGAGCGACAACTGGCTGTGTTGAAGCACAGGGATTATAGTTCAGGTGGTAGAAAAATGAACACACCAGCAGACCTGGATACAGTTGCCAACCACTAATTTAGTCTGTAAGAGGAATGGCAAAGTCTTTGGAGATCCAGGCCTTGTTCATTTTCAGAAAAGTCAGCCGGTCAACATTATCGGAAGATAGTCGCGTGCGACGGTCTGTTAGTACACCACCTGCGGCACTAAAGACACGTTCCGATAATACACTGGCAGCAGGGCAAGCCAGCACCTCCAATGCATACTGGCTAAGCTCTGGCCATTTATCCAGCTTAGAGACCCAAAACTTGAAGGGGGAAGAGCCATCTGGGAGTACAGCGACAGGGCAAGACATGTAGTCTGACACCATCTGACGGAAGCGTTGCCTCCTGCTGACTCGAGGCGTCGCTGATGGTGTAGACAATTGTGGGGGACACACAAAACTTTGCCACATTTGGGCCATAGTGGTCTTGCCTTGTGCTGCGGCGCTGCCTCTGCTCCCTCTTTGTGCAGAGTTTCCTCCACTGCCTCGACGCACAGAGCTGCTTTGTAAAGCACTAGCAACAATGCTGTCGGGTGGAATGGAAAACATTATGGACTGCACCAGTGACTCTTCGTACTCCCGCATTTTACGCTCCCGGTTCAACGTTGGTATGAGCCTTTGTACGCTGTCCCGGTAGCGAGGATCTAGGAGGGTGTACACCCAATAATCAGCCGAGACGAGAATGTGTGCGATGCGGCGGTCGTTTCTCAGGCACTGCAGCATGAAATCAACCATGTGCTGCAGACTCCCAACTGCCAAAGAACCGCTGTCCCCTGTTTGAGGCGTGACCTCGGCCTGCTCTGCATCACCCCACCCTCGCTGTACATACTGAGTAGAGGTTTGTGTACCTCCCTCCTCTGGAGAGATGTCTTCCTCCTCCATCGACTCCTCCTCATCCTCCTCACAAAGTGTCCCCTGCCTAGGCCTTTGTGAGGAAACACGTAGCGCAGACTGTCCAGAAGCAGATAGCATTTGGGACTCCTCATCCTCCACCTCTTCTGAAACCTCATCCCTTAGTGCTTGCAGTGTTTGTTGAAGCAGGCAGATAAGGGGGACAGTCATGCTGACTAGTGCATCATCTGCACTCGCCATCCGCGTGGATTCATCGAAGGCACGCAAAACGAGGCAGATGTCCTTCATAGAGGCCCACTCAATGGTGCTGAAGTGTGAACGGCGCACAGTGCGACTTGTTTGCGCCTGATGCAGCTGGTACTCCATGACTGCTGCCTGCTCCTCACACAACCGCTCCAACATATGTAACGTTGAATTCCACCGGGTGGGTAGGTCACATATGATGCGATGTTCCGGAAGGCCAAATCGTCGCTGCAGAGCAGCGAGGCGCGATCTTGCCGTGCTGGAACGTCGCAAGTGAGCGCACTCTATGCGGACCTTGTGCAACAGTGCAGCAAGATCCGGATAGTCCCTCAGAAAGCTCTGCACGACCAAGTTAAGAACATGTGCCAGACATGGGATGTGTGTGAGGTTGCCTAGGCCAAGAGCTGCCACCAGATTTCGGCCATTGTCACACACTACCAAGCCCGGCTGGAGATTCGCTGGCCCAAACCACACATCGCTCTCCAGCTTGATAGCATTCCAGAGCTCCTGCGCTGTGTGGCTTCGATTCCCCAAAGAAATTAATTTGAGTACAGCCTGTTGACGTTTGGCCACGGCTGTGCTCATATCGGTCGTAACAGGCTCCTGCTCTGCTGTTTCTGAGGAACTTGAGTAGGAGGAGGAGTCTATGTGTACAGACTGGAGTCCTGCAATCCGTGGCGTTGGAAGAACACGTACAGCGCCACTCTCCAGATCCGTACCCGGCTCCACAACATTGACCCAGTGGGCAGTGAGGGAAAGGTATCGTCCCTGTCCATGGTTACTGGTCCACGCATCGGTGGTCAGGTGGACCTTGCTACTAACGGCGTTTAGTAGCGCATGTTTTATTTTGCCCTCAACATGTTTCTGCAGGGCAGGGACGGCTCGCCTGCTGAAATAAAAGCGGCTGGGCACGTTGTATTGGGGGACTGCCAATGCCATTAAGTCCCGGAAGGTGTCAGTGTCCACCAGCCTGAATGACAGCATTTCAACTGCCAGAAGTTTGGCAATGCCAGCATTCAGAGACTGTGCTCGGGGATGGTTTGCCGAGTAAGGGCGCCTTTTATCCCATGCCTGTGCTACCGATGGCTGTGATGGATGGGAACGTGCTGCTATGGGTGTAATCTGACAGGGTCTCTGGACAACAGTGGCAGAGGTTCTTCCTTGGCGATCCTGTGAGGAAGCCGAACCAGCAGTGTGTGAGCTGGAGGAAGAGGGCCCAACACGAACTGAAGAGGTGGTAGGTGGTGCTGTACGTTGGCCTACGTCTTCAGGGTGTCTCTGCAACTCCAACTCGTGCTTGGTGCGCACATGTTTCCACATATTTGTGGTATTGAGGTTGCTGACATTTCTCCCTCTTTTGACTCTCTGATGACACAGCTTGCATTTGACAAAGCAAATGTCATCTGCAACTGTGTCAAAAAAGGACCACGCACTGCAACTCTTGTGAGCGCCCGGTTTGCCTTTGGAAGGAGGAATGCTCCTAACGGGTGCCGAAGTGGAGGGTACAGGCAACCAAGTCTTCCCCCTCCCTCTGCCTCCTGTTTTGGCCGGAAGGGGAATCTCTTCCTCCGAGCTGCTCCCACCACCTTCCTGTTGCTCACGCCATGATGGGTCAAGGACCTCATCATCTTCCCTCCCCTCTTCAAACAGCTGCTTCTCCGGGGTTGTCTCGCCAGCACCGTACGCACCAGAAAGTGGCAACTGAGTCTCGTCATCATCTGATGCGTACTGAGGTGTGCTGACCATAGGCACTGGCCCACTCGTCTCTTCAGATTCAGAGGGACAAAGAAGTTGCGCATCACTGCATACTCCCTCTTCTTCACATTCAGGAATGCTGCTTGGCTGGCCCCCTCTTTCCAAGCCAACAGATTCCGAGAACAGAAGTAGAGACTGTGATGGCTCCTGTCCATGTCTCTCTGACTGCCTGGGCACTTTGGCAGGTGGTGAAGAGACAGATGGTTGCTCTTCGGTGCTCTGACCCTGAGAGGATGCGGAAGTAATTGAAGTCGATGCGTTAGCTGCCATCCATCCGACAACGGCTTCAATTTGTTCCTCCCGCAGCAGTGGGGTACGTTGAGGTCCTACAAAGCTGCGCATAAAGGACTGTTGCCTGCTAAAACTGGGGGATGCTGATCCACTGGTGCCCGCAGCAGGCCCAGAATCCCCACGTCCTCTACCTGTAGAATCCCCACGTCCTCTCCCTGCAGAATCCCCACGTCCTCTCCCTGCTGAAACTCCACGCCCACGCCCACGCCCACGCGCCTTACTCCCTGCCTTCTTCATCTTGCAAGACTGCTTAAGATAGGCAAAAAAGTACAAAGGGGGCCTTAGTGTGCTTATTCCTGAACAGCTGGTTACAGGTACAAGAAACACTAATTTTATGAAGTGTGTGTGTGTGGACTAGACTTTAATAGGAGCTGATGTGGCCTACACAAGTTCCAAATGTAGTGTTTGGTGAACTTTTTTTGTGGTTTCTTTGTTGGAAACAAACTCAAAGTATGTGAACAAAGAATTGAAACTGATAGTATCACCAACTTTTTGGAGCTATTACAATGCAGGCAGGTAACCTACAATGCAAAAGATGAGGCTCCAAAAAAATTGGGTAATACTAATCTGGCTGCGCCGGCAGGGCACAAGCCAGAAAAAAAGGCTCCTCTATCTACTCCTATATAGTGTTTGCAACCAACCAATGTTGATGGATACGGATGGATGCACACTAATAGGAGAAGAAAAAATGAGCTGCACTCAAAGACAAATATGTGTGAGGCAGTGACGCACGTTGAGCGTCCTACAACCAGACGTAGCTGCAGGACACTCTACTCAGCGTGAGCTGCACTCACACACAGTCAGAGGCCTCTCAGACAGCCGTCAACAGTGCAGCTAAGTGGTCACTGGCACTGACAGGCTGCAGAAAGGCTCCGCTGTGTACTCCTATATAGTGTTTGCAACCACCGTAGATGGAGACGGATGGATGCACACTAATAGAAGAAAAAATGAGCTGCACTCAAATAAAAATATGTGTGAGGCACTGACGCACGCTGAGCGTCCTACAGCCAGACGTAGCTGCAGGACACACTACTCAGCGTGAGCTGCACTCACACACAGTCAGAGACCTCTCAGACAGCCGTGAACAGTGCAGCAAAGTGGACACTAGCACTGAAAGGCTGCAGAAAGGCTCCGCTGTCTACTACTAGTGTTTGCAACCAACGTATATGGATACGGATGGAAGCACACTAGATTGAAATTATGTAAAAAATGCAGCTCAAAAAATAAAAGATGTATGAGGCAGCAGTGATCACACTGGGTGGCCTACAGCCTGACGTGGCTGCAGGACCCACTCCACAGCGTGAGCTGCACTCACACAGCCCTTGCAGACAGCTGTGAACACTGCTGCTAGGGCAAAGAAGGCTACAGTGGTGGTTTATGTAGCCTGGGTAAAGCACTAGATGTTTGGTGGAATCGCTATTTCTAACTGTCCCTCACAGTCTTCTACAGCAGCCTGTCCCTAACTGAATTCACAGCAGAGTGACCAGAAATGGCGGCTGCGGTGGCTTTTATAGTGCATCATGACATCATTTCGGCAGCCAATCACAGCCATGCCAATAGTTAAGATGCCTACATGCCTAACAGGATGTGCCCACAATTCGGAGGATTCCCATTGGCTTAATCAAAGCAAGCAGGCTCATAGCATGATGGGAACTTCCTATTCCGATTCCGATTCCGGAATCCGATATGACAAAAGTATCGGAACTAAGTATCAGAATTCCGATACCGCTAATATCGGCCGATACCCGATACTTGCGGTATTCATTGACTGCAGCTGGCAAATGTCATGTGGATACTTCATGATTGGTTCAGGAAGACCGTGAGAAAATTTTTTAATAAAGTTCTTGGAAAAAGGAAGATGGGGAGAATACGCAGGAAGTGCCGACAAGGGATCGGAAGATCAAGCATTACTTCTAGTATTATTTTATAGCATAGGTGGAAGGTGGTTTTTAAAACATTTGAATTGGCTGAACAAAACCTACAACTCTTTCATCATTAACTAATAGGTATGCAACCTTACCATCCTCTTCAGAAACCATTTACCACCAAAACACTGAGAAAATCATAATATGCTGGCATCGCTAGTTGGAAAATGGAAAAGTGATCAAACTGGCACCACACGGATGGGCGCCAGGGTAGAAGCGTTGCAGTAAGCGCTGTTCCCCGGCGCCGGGTGCTGAACACGGCTCTCATCATTCTTCCCTGCTCTGCCGGCGATCAGCACAAACAGGGGAGAATGATGAGAGTTACATTTAACCCCTAAACGACCGCCAATATGCCTTTTAACAGCGGCAGTTAAGGTTAAACCAGAGCGCTGCTTTTTAACAGGTCATTAACATGCAAACCACCCTCGGGGAGTTAAGGGGCTAATGTTAGATTTTTTATGCGATATACTGTACTTTTTTGCATTTTGGAAAAAATAATATTTTATATAATTTATTGTGTAATTCTATTATCATGTTATTATTAACATAGGCAGTTTTAAAGGCATATCCATCTTTGTAGATATAGGAAGTGGAAAACATGGGTGGAAAACATGGTCATATTAACATGATAATGACAACTTTTATTATGCTATCCTCCTATTGATAACCTAGTGGGCAAAACTGCTGTTATAACATTGGTAAATTTGTGTTAACCAACTTCTAGCCATATACAGTATGTGTGGCATGCTATAAGAAAGAGTTAAACACTATAAGTAAGTACAGTTATTATTTGATGTAAAGATCCAGAATGGTATTTAGGAATATTTCGTACTATCCACTTTCAGTCCATCATCCTTATTTTTATCTATATATTTTTAGAAAGTTAACCTTCAGATTTTAATTTCATGGCAGCCCAACCATCTTATTCATCAAATGTCATATCTGATTTGTTGTCTACTGACTCAGAATATCATTTTGAGATGACCTGAAAAAGGTTCCGTACAAGTAGAGCATTCAAAATCATAAATTGAGACTTTTACCGTATTTCCAACCAAATACAATAGGTGGTCAAGATGACAACTCATAAGTTCAGTAGTACAGTCTAACACCTCATCATCTTTTGAGTCTTTCTTCTAATGTGTGGATTTTTACTTTATGGATGAAAATCAGCATTCAGAAAATGAAAAAATAACTATTAATTACATGATTGGTCTCCAAGTTCTCTCCTGTGACAACTAAGGTACTCTTGTCCCTCCTCATCCGACAAAATTTTTGCACATTTGTAAAGGTATTTATATCTCATTAAAACAAAAGTCATTGCAAAGTGTTTTAAGTGTCTGAAGAGCAGAGCATTCTTTCGTATAACTCAGTTGAGTATTTTTTGAGTGTTTAATTGAAACGTTTCCACCAGCAACGATAAGAGACATAAGAAGTCAAAGTCTAGTCTTAAGAGTCTCAAGCCTCTTCTATCCAAACTGGGTAAAATGATGAACTTCAAAAGATCATGTACTTTAAATGATATGGCTAATCAACATAATTGAGCTGAGTACCAGAGTAATGCAGTCACTTCTGGAATAGAATTATTCATGTTTAGTCATTCAAACTTCCTTTATCCCCCTTAAGGACACAGGGCATTTTGCCAATAAAGACCAAAGAACTGTGTTCACTTTCCATCCCTATGGTTTTTTGTCATCCCTCTTCTGACTGCTATGTGATTATCGGGACAATATGGAGCACACAAAAGTTAGTTATAATTTATATTATATTTTGTTATAACGGAAATGTAGAAAAAAAATATTCAGCCATTGGCTTGGGCAGGAGTTTTTTATGACATTCATGTGCATATATTATCAAATGTCCTGTAATTGACATTGTAATTTATTTTAGGGGACATGAATGCAAACTTATTAATTCTCTAGTTAGGGCTATAGTTTTTACGGTGAACATCGATGGCTGTAATACGTTAACTTTTTTGTAAAAGTTATTATTGTTATTTAGAATACAAATTCTAAATAAATTGCTTCGTACAAATTAAAAATAAGTGTTTGCATGATTTTAGTTTACTTTTAGTTTTTAGACAATTGTTTTACTTTTAACTAACTTTCTTTGTTCTGCTATCGCTTAATACTGGAAGCCAAAGCATAATGTCTCTTTTGCCTGCATATAAAGTGAACCCAATGATAAGATCATGATGAGTCAATACAAGGGGTTCAATACCTTTATCAGCTATTGCTCTTTATGCTCCCTGAAAGTTAACAATTGGGTATTATTCTTTCTCTAGTTGGGGGCTGGAGTAGGAAGCAGCATGAAGGAAGCCCCCCATGAATGTGATGGGCAGGAAGGTTTTTAAATTTGTTATGGTCTCTGGAAACCTGAATGGTTAAAGGGGGGGCTGGGAGATGTTTTGGGAGGGGGCTGCTGGGGGTAGTCGGGAGAAAGTGCTGGAAAACCGCCATTCCACCCTGGGAGCAAGTACTGGATGACCAACCCTTCCCTATATGATGTGGTATGTGGCAGGTGGGCAGGGGGTTGCATAAAAAAAACCATAGAGCTCACGAGATTGACAGATAAGCTGGCGGGAAGGTAGGGATAGTACATGGGGACGAAGCTTTTTTGTATGTATATTTTGTTATGTTTTTTCGTCACAGTGGCTGGTTTGGCAGGGGGTGGGGTTCTTGGAGTTGATGGTGATTGGTCGGGGAAGGAATTGTAAGTAAAATTCCAGGCAGTTTTAAATGGTATGGGGTTGTTCTGGCTTTTGCTTATGGGCTCTGGGCGGGGTTTTACCCCGAGAGTTCTGGTGGTTAGTCTTCCCGGAACGGGATGTACGGTGCGCTCCAGCTGGTGATGGATGGCTGAGGGTAACATGGTGGGTGAGTTTTCATTGGTTTTGCCAAATGTTTAAGCCAGATTGTTTAGCTCCAAGAACCCTCCCATCATAATCTTACATTCTGATTATATATTAATGCTTATTGTTATATGTTATTGTTCGTTAATAAAATCTGGCCACTGTGGCCAAAATTATCCAAAGAAATTAAGTTGTAGTGTGTTTTATTTTAGGAATGGGGGGTATCGGTGTGAGTGGAGGGTTCGGAATGGGGCTGGCTAAGGGGAGAAAACCGTACTCGCCATATGCGGTCATAACAATAGGACATGACTCGGCAATTTACGACACTGTCCAATCAGTGCTGATGTACTGATTACTACAAACACATCCTACTGAAATGGAGAATACAAATATTTGCCGAAACAGAAATGTAAGGAGAAGTTCTTCATTAAAGTGGTTTTTCAATTTCAGAAGTCTTGTATGAAGTCCAATTTGGCCAAGTCAGAGACAGATGGTGCAAACTGACACTGATGTATCATGACCATGGAGTTTATATATATATATATATATATATATATATATATATATATATATATATACAGATAAATCCTACAAGTGTGTTGGTGTGTATTATGGTATGTGTCTATATAATGGTGTGTATATAACATGCGTAAATAATGTGTAAGTTTGTATGTAAGTGCATGTGTATATGTGTGAGCATATATAATTACAGTATGTGTGTGAGTATGTATTAGCGTATATATAATATAATTGTGTGTATGTATCAGCAAATATATAGTATAGTTTTCTGTTTGTATATATGTGTGAGTATTTATAATATGATTGTATAGAAGTCTGTATGTAGTTATACATATAAAATTGTGTGTATAAGTGGTTGTGTGTGTATGTGTATACAGTATATATACACGCACTTATATAATCACTCTTTCATTATGTAAGTGTGTATATAATATATACAGTGGGGAAAAAAGTATTTAGTCAGTCAGCAATAGTGCAAGTTCCACCACTTAAAAAGATGAGAGGCGTCTGTAATTTACATCATAGGTAGACCTCAACTATGGGAGACAAACTGAGAAAAAAAAATCCAGAAAATTATTATTATTATTATTATTATTATTATTATTATTATTATTATTTATTGTTATAGCGCCATTTATTCCATGGCGCTTTACATGTGAGGGGGGTATACATAAAAACAAGTACAATAATCTTAAACAATACAAGTCATAACTGGTACAGGAGGAGAGAGGACCCTGCCCGCGAGGGCTCACAATCTTCAAGGGATGGGTGATAATACAGTAGGCGAGGGTAGAGCTGGTCGTGCAGCGGTTTGGTCGATCGGTGGTTACTGCAGGTTATAGGCTTGTCGGAAGAGGTGGGTCTTCAGGCTCTTTTTGAAGGTTTCGATGGTAGGTGAGAGTCTGATATGTTGTGGTAGAGAGTTCCAGAGTAGGGGTGATGCGCGAGAGAAATCTTGTATGCGATTGTGGGAAGAGGAGATAAGAGGGGAGTAGAGAAGGAGATCTTGTGAGGATCGGAGGTTGCGTGCAGGAAAGTACCGGGAGACGAGGTCACAGATGTATGGAGGAGACAAGTTGTGGATGGCTTTGTATGTCATGGTTAGGGTTTTGTAATGGAGTCTCTGGGCAATTGGGAGCCAGTGAAGGGATTGACAGAGGGGAGAAGCTGGGGAATAGCGGGGGGACAGGTGGATTAGTCGGGCAGCAGAGTTTAGAATAGATTGGAGGGGTGCGAGAGTGTTTGAGGGGAGGCCGCAGAGCATGAGGTTGCAGTAGTCAAGGCGAGAGATGATGAGGGCATGGACTAGGGTTTTTGCAGATTCTTGGGTGAGGAATGAACGGATGCGTGAAATATTTTTGAGTTGAAGTCGGCAGGAAGTGGAAAGGGTTTGGATATGTGGTTTGAAGGAGAGATCAGCATCAAGGATTACTCCGAGGCAGCGAGCTTGTGGGACTGGGGAGAGTGGGCAGTCATTTACTGTAATTGATAGGTTCGTAGGGGGGGTCACGTGAGATGGGGAAAGATGATGAATTCTGTTTTGTCCATGTTGAGTTTCAGATATCTAGTGGAGAAGAAGGATGAAATAGTGGACAGACATTGAGGGATTCTGGTTAGTAGGGAGGTGATATCTGGTCCAGAGATGTAGATCTGTGTGTCATCAGCATAAAGATGATACTGAAAGCCATGAGATTCTATGAGCTGTCCCAGGCCAAAGGTGTAAATAGAGAACAGCAGGGGCCCTAGGACTGAACCTTGTGGGACTCCGACAGATAGGGGGCGAGGTGAGGAGGTGGTGTGTGAGTGGGAGACGCTGAATGTCCGGTCTGTTAGGTATGATGAGATCCAGGAGAGGGCCAAGTCTGTGATGCCGAGGGATGAGAGGGTCTGTAATAATAGGGAATGGTCCACTGTGTCAAAGGCAGCCGACAGGTCCAGGAGGAGGAGGACAGAGTAGTGTCGCTTGCTCTTGGCAGTTAAGAGGTCATTGGTGACCTTAGTAAGGGCAGTTTCAGTGGAGTGGTGTGACCGGAAGCCAGATTGTAAGCGGTCGAAGAGGGAGCAAGAAGAGAGATGGGAGGACAGTTCAAGGTAGACGTGTTGTTCCAGTAGCTTGGAGGCGTATGGGAGAAGTGATATAGGGCGATAGCTAGATACAGAGGATGGGTCAAGAGAGGGCTTTTTGAGGATAGGTGTGATGGAGGCATGTTTAAAGCTTGAGGGGAAAACACCAGTTGTTAGTGATAGGTTGAAGAGATGGGTTAGGGTTGCGATGAAGACTGTGGTGAGGTTTGGGATGAAGTGGGATGGGATCGGGTCGAGTGCACAGGTGGTGAGATGTGATCTTGAGAGTAGAGTGGAGAGTCGATCTTCTGTAATGGTGGAGAAGTTGGTTTTGAAGGTGGAGGGCTGGGAAGTCGGGAGGAAGGGCTCTGGGGGTTGTTGACCAAAACTGTCCCTGATGTTATCAATTTTCTGCTTGAAAAATGAGGCAAAGTCTTCAGCTGAGATGAGTGGGGAGGGAGGAGGTGCTGGGGGGCGGAGGAGAGAATTGAAGGTGTTGAATAACTGTTTAGGGTTGTGAGACAGGGAGGATATGAGAGATGAGAAGTAGGTTTGTTTAGCTGTGGCGAGTGTGGTCTTGAAAGTAGTGAGGGACTGTTTGAATGCGATGAAATGCTCGTTGGAGTGGGATCTTTTCCATCTGCGCTCAGCAGCCCTGGAAGCTCGCCTCAGCTCTTTGGTCAGGCTGGTGTGCCAGGGCTGTCTGTTGATTTTGCGAGTTTTGGTATGTGTAAGTGGGGCAGCGGATTCCAAAGCTACAGCTATTGTGGTGTTATATAGAGCGGCAGCGTCATCCGCATTGTGTAAGGAACTTATATCTGTAAGAGGGAGGAGGGATTCGGAGAATGAGTGTAGGTCAAGGTGTTTAAGATTCCTGCGAGGGTGTGAAAGTTTGTGGGGTGGGGATTGTAGACATGGAGTGAAGAGGGAAGAGAATGTGAGCAGGTTGTGGTCAGAGAGAGGAAGAGGTGAGTTAGAGAGGTTAGATAGGGAGCAGAGGCGGGTGAAGATGAGGTCCAGTGTGTGGCCATCTTTGTGGGTGGCTGTAGAAGACCATTGAGTGAGGCCGAAGGAGGAAGTGAGAGATAGAAGTTTAGTGGCAGCTAAGAGGGAAGTGTCAATGGGGATGTTGAAGTCGCCCATGATGATAGTAGGGATGTCCGCGGAAAGGAAATGAAGTAACCAGGTGGTGAAGTGGTCAAAGAAGGTGGTGGCTGGCCCTGGGGGGCGGTAGATGACAGCCAGTTGGAGGTTGGAGGGGGAGTAGATGCGCACAGAGTGCACCTCAAAGGAAGGGAGGGTAACAGAGGGTGGCAGTGGGATTGGGGTGAAGGAGCAGGTATCTGACAGGAGAAAACCAACTCCTCCACCATGTTTGCTGCTGGGGCGGGGGGTGTGAGAAAGGTGGAAGCCGCCATACGAAAGTGCAGCAGGAGAGGCTGTGTCAGAAGGGGTGAGCCAGGTTTCGGTGATGGCGAGGAAGGAGAGTTTGGTAGTAACAAAAAGATCATGGATGTAGGAAAGCTTGTTGCAGACAGAGCGAGCGTTCCACAGAGCTCCTGTTAGTGGGACTGGGGAAGCGGGGGCTGGGTGAATGGGTATAAGGTTGGAGAGGTTACGGAAGGTTGTGATAGAGCGTGGATGGGAGGTAGAAATGACAGAAAATCACATTGTCTGTTTTTTTTTCATTTTATTTGCATATTATGGTGGAAAATAAGTATTTGGTCAGAAACAAGCAATCAAGATTTCTGGCTCTCACAGACCTGTAACTTCTTCTTTAAGAGTCTCCTCTTTCCTCCACTCATTACCTGTAGTAATGGCACCTGTTTAAACTTGTTATCAGTATAAAAAGACACCTGTGCACACCCTCAAACAGTCTGACTCCAAACTCCACTATGGTGAAGACCAAAGAGCTGTCAAAGGACACCAGAAACAAAATTGTAGCCCTGCACCAGGCTGGGAAGACTGAATCTGCAATAGCCAACCAGCTTGGAGTGAAGAAATCAACTGTGGGAGCAATAATTAGAAAATGGAAGACATACAAGACCACTGATAATCTCCCTCGATCTGGTGCTCCACGCAAAATCCCACCCCGTGGGGTCAGAATGATCACAAGAACGGTGAGCAAAAATCCCAGAACCACGCGGGGGACCTAGTGAATGAACTGCAGAGAGCTGGGACCAATGTAACAAGGCCTACCATAAGTAACACACTACGCCACCATGGACTCAGATCCTGCAGTGCCAGACGTGTCCCATTGCTTAAGCCTGTACATGTCCGGGCCCGTCTGAAGTTTGCTAGAGAGCATTTGGATGATCCAGAGGAGTTTTGGGAGAATGTCCTATGGTCTGATGAAACCAAACTGGAACTGTTTGGTAGAAACACAACTTGTCGTGTTTGGAGGAAAAAGAATACTGAGTTGCATCCATCAAACACCATACCTACTGTAAAGCATGGTGGTGGAAACATCATGCTTTGGGGCTGTTTCTCTGCAAAGGGGCCAGGACGACTGATCCGGGTACATGAAAGAATGAATGGGGCCATGTATCGTGAGATTTTGAGTGCAAACCTCCTTCCATCAGCAAGGGCATTGAAGATGAAACGTGGCTGGGTCTTTCAACATGACAATGATCCAAAGCACACCGCCAGGGCAACGAAGGAGTGGCTTCGTAAGAAGCATTTCAAGGTCCTGGAGTGGCCTAGCCAGTCTCCAGATCTCAACCCTATAGAAAACCTTTGGAGGGAGTTGAAAGTCCGTGTTGCCAAGCGAAAAGCCAAAAACATCACTGCTCTAGAGGAGATCTGCATGGAGGAATGGGCCAACATACCAACAACAGTGTGTGGCAACCTTGTGAAGACTTACAGAAAACGTTTGACCTCTGTCATTGCCAACAAAGGATATATCACAAAGTATTGAGATGAAATTTTGTTTCTGACCAAATACTTATTTTCCACCATAATATGCAAATAAAATGAAAAAAAAAAAGACAATGTGATTTTCTGGATTTTTTTTTCTCAGTTTGTCTCCCATAGTTGAGGTCTACCTATGATGTAAATTACAGACGCCTCTCATCTTTTTAAGTGGTGGAACTTGCACTATTGCTGACTGACTAAATACTTTTTTTCCCCACTGTATGTATAATATAAGTGTGCATATAAGCATGTGTGTTTAAGTGTGTATATAATGTATATAAGTGCATATATAGTATATATAATATAAGCAAGTGTGTACATAAATGTGTGTATATAATATGTGTGAGTCTATATCAGAATGCATCTATATATATAAAGCTGAGTGTATGTATGTGTGTGTGTATGTATCAAGCCATGCCTACTCCACATAGCCCCACCCACTCCACGTAACCACATTCAATCCACACGCAAAGCCCCGTCCTCACGGCCCATGTTGTTAGCGCACACAGGTGGAGACACATTCACCTCAAAAGCCACCCTGCAAAACTCTCCGGCTACAATGTCCCTGCCGCTGCAAGCTACAATCAGGGCCGCCGCCTTGAGAGTATCAGTGCGCGGCAGGCACAGGCCACATATAGCTCTGTCATGTCTAGAATGGAGTTTCTCCTGTGAGGAATGATGTCAAGGGAAAGGGAGGAGCCTCATGGGTTACACTGCTTTGCTCATAACAGGAAATTGCTGTGTGAGGGGAAAAGAGGAGTGAGGAGGGGAAGAGAGGAGTGAAGTGAAAATGAGAGGAGTAAGGTGAAAATTAGAGGAGTGAGGGGAAAATGAGCTGTGTGAGGGGAAAATGAGTGGTGTGAGGGGAAAATGAGAGGTGTGAGGTTAAAATGAAGAGGTATGAGTGGAAAATGAGAGGAGTGAGGGGAAAATAGTGGAGTGATCTGAAAATGACAGGTATGAGGTCAAAATGACAGGTGTGAGGAGGAAAATGAGAGCTGTTAGGGGTTAAATGAGAGGAATGGGGAAAATGAGAGATGTAAGGTGGGAAATGAGAGATGTGGGGGGATAAGAGGCATGATGGGAAAATGAGAGAAGTGAGGTGCTGCTGCAGTATGAGGCTGTGCATAGAAAAGAGTGAGGGGCTGCAGGGGGAGGAAGTGTATAAGGCCACATTCACACGTTCAGTATTTGGTCAGTATTTTACCTCAGTATTTATAAGCCAAAACCATGCGTAGGAGAAAAATACAGATGTAGATATATGATGTGAAATGTTTTTATGTGCAATATAATCATTATAATTTGTTATAACTAACCACAGTTAGTTACTATGCCCAGGCAATGCCAGGCTCTTCAGCTAGTATATCATAAAAACACATGTACATGGTTATTTCTGAGCAGTATTTATGGATATATGATGCCAAATTCTAAGACAATTGTACATCTTACTGTGTTGTGTGATGCAAGCTTTCCAGACATTTAAGGTATATCATGGTTGAAAGAACTTATTAAGATCAATTTGGGGTCTAACCATTGAGACCCCAAACAATTTCCATAACTGTGACTGTCCCACATTTGCATAAATCAGCAGTGGGTATATCTGACTACAACTTTATTTCTTCTTTATATGACTGCAAGTGAAACTCAAGTTGTTTGAATAGCCATCTCTGGCCCATGTAGAATTAATAGAGCAATGGATGAGCATGAGCACCATTGCTCTAATCAATTAGCGGGGAGCCGTCCCTTCTTCTGCTGATCGTTTGCGGTTGGTCCTTCACCATCTAGAAGTCTTATCACCTATTCCATGGATACATAACTTCATCAGCCAGAAAAACCTTTAAAATAATTAATAGCACAAAGAAATACAAGGGTTCAATACTGCTAATCATTGCCAAGGACTTCCCTTTACCGGGTACTGTATTTTGTGCTGCATGGTTTCACTTACTTGGGTAGAAGTATTTTGTGAAGCTTTGTGGAAACTGTTTGGTGTCATTGGTTCTGTATTTTGTGCTTTGCTTTTGTACTTGATTGGTACAACTAAAAATGTATATCTTTGTACCATGTTAGCCAGTAGATAGAAAAATATTCAGAATTGAGAGTCCTCAGTGGTTGATACCTTTTAATGGCTAACTGAAAAGATGGTAACACATTGCAAGCTTTCGAGACTACTCAGGTCTCTTCATCAGGCATTGACTAATACAAAATCTGAAGTCACATATTTATACACAACACAGCACAGAAAAAATGCAATAGATAAGACAAGTGACACGAAGCAGAACTATCATTGTGGGAGAGGGAGAAACATAAATATTGGACCAGTTCATAGATAAAGAGTCTGGATGTTTTATTGTCCTCTGATTGGGGTCTCCTAATGTGTTGTGATGCCCCCACAAGGTCTTAGGAGCAAACTCCTGGTGAAGGATACACCCAGCTACATTCTGACACAACTGACCTATTGAATAAGCTAGCAGCAATAGGTCCTCTACCAGAAGGAACTATCCTGGCCACCATGGGTATGGAATCTTTGTACTCTAATATCCCCCACCAGGATGGATTAAATGCCTGCAAATTCTTCATGGAAAACACAGGGACTGATGTTGATGCTGTGGTGAAACTTATAAAATTTATCCTCACCCACAATTACTTTGAATTCGACAACAAGATCTATCTACAGGAGACTGGCACAGCTATGGGAAGTAAAATGGCTCCACAATATAGAAATCTTTTCATGGCCAAGCTTGAAAGCGACTTTTTGTCCTCATGTCCCATCAGGTCTCTGGCCTACTACCGCTTCATTGATGATGTTTTAATCATCTGGACGGAGTCTGAGCAACAGCTAAAGACGTTCCACGAACAATTTAATCAATTTCATCCCACCATCAACTTAACACTCAACTACTCCAGAACTGAGATCAACTTTTTGGACACCATCATTAAGCTAAAAAACAATGCAATAGAGACATCCCTGTATCAGAAGCCAATCGACCGTCCAACATACCTTAAATGGAACAGTTTCCATCCAAAGCACATAAAGAACTCTATTATCTATAGCTAAGCCATCAGATATAATCGTATATGTTCCAACCCCATGGATAGAGATGAACACCTTGGTCGCCGTAAAAAAAAACTTTTTTGAATAAGGGTTACCATCCAAGAACAATTGAAAACCAAATTACAAGGGCCACCAGAATGTCAAGGAATCACCTGCTACATTACAAAGCTAAAGAAGAAAATAACCGTGTGCCTCTAGTAGTCACCTACAACCCAAATCTGGAAGTGCTAAGGGGAGCTGCACGGAAATTACAACCTTTACTACAAAAAGATGCCCGATTACAATCCATTTTTCCAGACCCCCACTACTGTGCTTTAGGCAGCCCCCAAATCTAAGAAGCATCATTGTCAGAAGCTCCCTGTCCTCTCCAACAGCTGCAGGAACCTTTCCTTGCAACCAGAAAAAATGTAAAACCTGTCCATTTATAATGACCACGGACAAGATATAGGTCCCCAATTCACATAAGGACTACAAGATCTCAGGTACTTTCAGCTGCATCATATCTAATGTGGTGTACTTAATTATTTGTACTAAATGTCCAACTGGGGGTCTGTATGTGGGGGAGACAGGGCAAAAGCTTATAACAAGGATGATTTCTCATCGTCACACAATAAGAGAAAAAAGAATGGATCTACCTGTGGCAAAACATTTCTGTATGCCTGATCATAACACCATAGATATGAAGTTACTGGTATTGAAAAGTAACTTCACATCCCAGAGAGAGAGAAGAGTCTGGGAGTTCAAGCTCATGATGACCTTTGACACTTTCAATGCTGGAATGAATGTGTTGCATGGATTTATGTCTTTTTACATCAATTTAGGAATTTGCTCCTAAGACCTTGGGGGCCTCACAACATAGAACGAGACCCCAATCAGAGGACAATAAAACATCCATCCATCTATAAACTGGTCCAATATTTATGTTCCTCCCTCTCCCACAATGATAGTTCTGCTTCATGTCACTTGTCTTATCTATTGCATTTTTTCTGTGCTGTGTTGTGTATAAATATGTGACCCTTCAGACTTTTTATTAGTCAATGCCTGATGGAGAGACCTGAGTAGTCTCGAAAGCTTGCAATGTGTTACCATCTTTTCAGTTAGCCATTAAAAGGTATCAACCACCGAGGACTCTCAATTCTGAATATTTTTACAACTAAAAAGACATTTTTTGGTATTGATCCTGCTGCAAGAGGAGGTTATTTTACACTGCATTTTTGGACAATGCTAGTGTGTTTTCTGCTTTTATATAGTAGATGCCATTGGAATGGTCTGGGAGCCCTGAATTTTAAACCATATGGAACCTAACATTTTCTAATGGCTGCCCTTCCTATAATGGGTAGCTCTTCTTCACCATGGAGCCTCTTCTCCTCCTGCCATTGATTCTTCTGTCTTATTTTGGTCACCAAGGATGCATGAAGGTCTAAAACTAGGTTGTAGATTTTTGTAAATTTATATTTAAATATGATGGAAAATAAGCAGGTGAATAATGGGGTCTTCTGACCGAATTTAAGGTTGTATAACTAAGAGTATTGTCGCGAAAAGGCTCCTGCGCTAATTAATTCAGTCAATTCCTACAACAAAATCCACCGCTCAGACACAATTTAAGCCAAATTGGCCAATTTAGTGGGAAGCAACAGAAACCTATTAAAGTCCAAATATATAATTATCTCTGAATGTGTTGCTATATTTGAATGACCGACTCATAAGTCATTGTTAAAATTATACCTGCAGCCCAGCTCCGCTCTGTAACCCTTTCTGGTCAGCAGGATCCAGGCACAATTTATGGACCTGATTTGGCCGTACATATAATTGACCTGTTTATTAAAGAACGGAGTGGAAACAGCAGCTTCATTGTGATTGGAATAAATATTGTTTCGTACATCGTTCTGGATTAGAAAGAAATTTAATATGATTTGCTCCAATGAATGTAAGAATAAAGCTGACTAGCTTAAATAAAAGCCAAAATAACAATCTTGCCGGCAGGTTTGCCTGTTCTCTACAGTTATGAATATATCTGAAAATTAATTCAAAGCACACAATCACTCAAATAGCTAAAAGGGGATGTGGAAATAGTAGTCCCATTCTGGCTAGAGTCTTTAAAGGGGTTGTCAGTGTTTCGAACAAAAGTAAGCAGTTACTTCTTATGACTGTAGACCACAGAATCATGACAGCATCAGTGCACACATTGCTACAATTCCCTGGTGGCCCTCATGCTAGTTGGTGGTCATGTGGCTGCATGTATGTTATTTGCATACTTGCGGTCATATGACAACTAGATTCATTTGTCTTTTCTGAAGTCAAACAGATCTATTTTAGCACCCTTGCCTGACTTTGGGAAGATTCAGCACAACTACACTTTCCTAGGACCACTACAGATGCACTGTATTCATTATTCAATGTTTATCTGTCATTTGTCATTATATGTTTTTAGGATGACCCTTTACTAGAGTTGAGCGATACCAGCCGATACTTGAAAATATCGGATCGGAATGGATCGGCCGATCTTAAAAAAAAGTATCGGTATCGCCGATTCCGATACCGGGAACCAATGCAAGTCAATGGGGCCAAAATATCGGAATTAAAAAAAACCCTTTCTTTCCTTGTAGGTTAATTCTACATGAAGAAAAACAACTAAGAATAATGTAGAATGTATTGTGGGAGGTGGAGGAGACATTAAAGCCATAGAGGTTTAGCCCAATCAAATGGAATAGCAGGAATTAAACTTTTTTTTTAAAGATGTTAGGAGTTACAAAGATATTGACTATGTTAGCCTCATTTATATTTTGCCAGACATGTATGTCTTCTTCTTCTTTCTTCTTTCTTCTTCTTCTTCTTCTACTTCCTTTTTTTACATTCTTCTTCTTCTTCTTCTACTTCCTTTTTTTACATTCTTCTTCTTCTTCTTCTACTTCCTTTTTTTACATTCTTCTTCTTCTTCTTCTACTTCCTTTTTTTACATTCTTCTTCTTCTTCTTCTACTTCCTTTTTTTACATTCTTCTTCTTCTTCTTCTACTTCCTTTTTTTACATTCTTCTTCTTATTCCTTTTTTACATTCTTCTTCTTCTTCTTCTACTTCCTTTTTTTACATTCTTCTTCTTCTTCTTCTTCTTCTTCTTCCTTTTCTTACATTCTTCATATTCTTCTTATTCAACAATTATTATTCTACATATTCAGCTTCTTCATCTTCTTCCTATTCTTCTTCATCATATTCTTGTTTGTGTCAGGCATTCCTGTAGTTGTTATCTAGAAAAGTTAGAAGTTTACACCTTCCGTTCTGCCTGTCACAAAAGATTTACAGCAGGATTTGTCCGCGTTCAGTTTGGCCTGCAGCAGCAGGCCTTTTCCAGGGGCACCACGAGGAGGAACGGACTCACCCCCATACACTGCTTAGTCTTCTTCTGCTTATAAATAAGATAATATCATTTGCTCAGAGTATTAGTCTTATGCTTAATGTTCTTCTGCTTTGTTTTTTTTATGCTTCTTTGTCTTCTCTCTCTTGTTGTTCTGCATCTTGGTGGTTGTCTTCCTGTTCTTTGTCCTCTTGAACCAGCTGACGGTACTGGCACCCGGAGGGGCAGCAGAAGGAACAAGAGCCAATGGCACTACCGAGGACCAGCTGACGGTGCTGGAACCCGGTTACTAAGCAGGAGGTACCTGTGCTACAAAGCACTACCAAGGACCAGCAGACGTTGCCGGAACTCGGATACCGAGATGGAGGCACCTAGGCCAAAGGCTCTGACGAGAACCAGCTGACGGTGCTGGAACCCGGAGGGGTAGCATAAGCTGCAAGAGCAAATGGAAATAGCGAGGACCAGCTGACAGTGCTGGCACCCGGAGGGGCAGCAGAAGGAATAAGAGCCAATGGCACAACCGAGGACCAGCTGACGGTGCTGGAACCCGGTTACTAAGCAGGAGGTACCTGTGCTACAAAGCACTACCAAGGACCAGCAGACGTTGCCGGAACTCGGATACCGAGATGGAGGCACCTAGGCCAAAGGCTATGATGAGAACCAGCTGACGGTGCTGGAACCCGGAGGGGTATCAGAAGTTACCCCTGAAAAGCAAAGTTGGCATGCCGCAAGCTGGCCGCAGTTACCGAATCACACAGTCCTACAGGGGGTGCTTGTCCTACTGGCACTATGGAACAAACCTTTCTTACCAGAACCCGCAGTCCACATAGGAAGCACCTAAACTGCTGGCACCCTAGCCTCGGCTAACCCAACCGCAACACGACATGGCAACTTGGGGTGGCAAACTGACATTGACACTTCCCGGAAACAGCAGGCAGGGCTGGAACCAAGCTGGGCAGGAGGGAGTACCCGTGCCAAAGTCAGTTATGAGCAGCAACTGGCGATGTTGGAGCCCAGGACAAGCACTTAGCAGGCTGAGGCCTGATGTGCTGTCAATTGGGAGGCAGCAGGACAGATTGCCATCAAAACAGCAGGGGAACAGCTGACGTTACTGAACCCCACAAACACAGGAGCTAGTGTTTTACTCTGTGAAGACGGCACTTCCGAGCAACAACTGGCTGTGTTGAAGCCCAGGGACAAGCACGGAGCAGGCTGAGGCTGCATTGAAGACATTTTAAGATCGGTTGTAGACTACTAATTTGAACCAAGCTCCACTTAGGCCTGTGGCTTCACTGATTTTCGTATTTCCCCTGTCCTCCAACCCCGCCAGTTACAGCTCCGAAGTGGCGTCTGCACAATCCACACTTGTTCCTGTGTTACAGGTGTTCAGTCCGGTCAGTTAATCCCCTGATGTGTGTCCGGCAATGTCGCCTGCTCTGTCCACATTCCCATAATGGGAATGTGGACAGAGCAGGCGACATTGCCGGACACACATCAGGGGATTAACTGACCGGACTGAACACCTGTAACACAGGAACAAGTGTGGATTGTGCAGACGCCACTTCGGAGCTGTAACTGGCAGGGTTGGAGGACAGGGGAAATACGAGAGACAGTGGAGCCACAGGCCTAATTGGAGCATAGTTAAAAATCAGTAGTGGTACGACTGTGTAGGCAGCAGGAGACTTTGCCATCCACACAGCAGGGGATCAGCTGACATTACTGAACCCCACTGAGACACGGGAGCAAGTATCTCTTTCCGTGTGGACGGCACATCCGAACTACAACTGGCTGTGTTGAAGCCCAGGAAATAGGAGGGTGTAGGCAGAGGCCTACTGTATTTTGAATGAGGTGACAGCAGGAGAGACTGCCATCCACACAGCAGGGGATCAGCTGACATTACTGAACCCCACTGAGACACGGGAGCAAGTATCTCTTTCCGTGTGGACGGCACTTCCGAACTACAACTGGCTGTGTTGAAGCCCAGGAAATAGGAGGGTGTAGGCAGAGGCCTACTGTATTTTGAATGAGTTTACAGCAGGAGAGACTGCCATCCACACAGCAGGGGATCAGCTGACGTTACTGAACCCCACTGAGACACGGGAGCAAGTATCTCTTTCCGTGTGGACGGCACTTCCGAACTACAACTGGCTGTGTTGAAGCCCAGGAAATAGGAGGGTGTAGGCAGAGGCCTACTGTATTTTGAATGAGGTGACAGCAGGAGAGACTGCCATCCACACAGCAGGGGATCAGCTGACGTTACTGAACCCCACTGAGACACGGGAGCAAGTATCTCTTTCCGTGTGGACGGCACTTCCGAACTACAACTGGCTGTGTTGAAGCCCAGGAAATAGGAGGGTATAGGCAGAGGCCTACTGTATTTTGAATGAGGTGACAGCAGAAGAGACTGCCATCCACACAGCAGGGGATCAGCTGACATTACTGAACCCCACTGAGACACGGGAGCAAGTATCTCTTTCCGTGTGGACGGCACTTCCGAACTACAACTGGCTGTGTTGAAGCCCAGGAAATAGGAGGGTGTAGGCAGAGGCCTACTGTCTTTGTAATGCGGAGACAGCAGGAGAGACTGCCATCTCCACAGCAGGGGATCAGCTGGCAATGATGAACCCCACTAACACTTGAACGAATGTGTTTGGCTCTGTGGAGACGACACTTCTGAACACCAACTGACGCTGTTGGAGCCCAGGATTAGGCGAGGAGCAGGCTGTGGCCTACTGGATTTTGGCAGGTGAAGGCAGCAGGAGACTTGCCATCTCCACAGCAGGGGAACAGCTGGCAGTGCTGAACCCCACTAACACTCTAACGAATGTGTTTGGCTCTGTGGAGACGACACTTCTGAACACCAACTGACGCTGTTGGAGCCCAGGATTAGGCGAGGAGCAGGCTGGGGCCTACTGGATTTTGGCAGGTGAAGGCAGCAGGAGACTTGCCATCTCCACAGCAGGGGAACAGCTGGCAGTGCTGAACCCCACTAACACTCTAACGAAGGTGTTTGGCTCTGTGGAGACGACACTTCTGAACACCAACTGACGCTGTTGGAGCCCAGGATTAGGCGAGGAGCAGGCTGGGGCCTACTGGATTTTGGCAGGTGAAGGCAGCAGGAGACTTGCCATCTCCACAGCAGGGGAACAGCTGGCAGTGCTGAACCCCACTAACACTCTAACGAAGGTGTTTGGCTCTGTGGAGACGACACTTCTGAACACCAACTGACGCTGTTGGAGCCCAGGATTAGGCGAGGAGCAGGCTGTGGCCTACTGGATTTTGGCAGGTGAAGGCAGCAGGAGACTTGCCATCTCCACAGCAGGGGAACAGCTGGCAGTGCTGAACCCCACTAACACTCTAACGAAGGTGTTTGGCTCTGTGGAGACGACACTTCTGAACACCAACTGACGCTGTTGGAGCCCAAGATTAGGCGAGGAGCAGGCTGGGGCCTACTGGATTTTGGCAGGTGAAGGCAGCATGAGACTTGCCATCTCCACAGCAGGGGAACAGCTGGCAGTGCTGAACCCCACTAACACTCTAACGAAGGTGTTTGGCTCTGTGGAGATGACACTTCTGAACACCAACTGACGCTGTTGGAGCCAAGGATTAGGCGAGGAGCAGGCTGGGGCCTACTGGATTTTGGCAGGTGAAGGCAGCAGGAGACTTGCCATCTCCACAGCAGGGGAACAGCTGGCAGTGCTGAACCCCACTAACACTCTAACGAAGGTGTTTGGCTCTGTGGAGACGACACTTCTGAACACCAACTGACGCTGTTGGAGCCCAGGATTAGGCGAGGAGCAGGCTGGGGCCTACTGGATTTTGGCAGGTGAAGGCAGCAGGAGACTTGCCATCTCCACAGCAGGGGAACAGCTGGCAGTGCTGAACCCCACTAACACTCTAACGAAGGTGTTTGGCTCTGTGGAGATGACACTTCTGAACACCAACTGACGCTGTTGGAGCCCAGGATTAGGCGAGGAGCAGGCTGTGGCCTACTGGATTTTGGCAGGTGAAGGCAGCAGGAGACTTGCCATCTCCACAGCAGGGGAACAGCTGGCAGTGCTGAACCCCACTAACACTCTAACGAAGGTGTTTGGCTCTGTGGAGACGACACTTCTGAACACCAACTGACGCTGTTGGAGCCCAGGATTAGGCGAGGAGCAGGCTGGGGCCTACTGGATTTTGGCAGGTGAAGGCAGCAGGAGACTTGCCATCTCCACAGCAGGGGAACAGCTGGCAGTGCTGAACCCCACTAACACTCTAACGAAGGTGTTTGGCTCTGTGGAGACGACACTTCTGAACACCAACTGACGCTGTTGGAGCCCAGGATTAGGCGAGGAGCAGGCTGTGGCCTACTGGATTTTGGCAGGTGAAGGCAGCAGGAGACTTGCCATCTCCACAGCAGGGGAACAGCTGGCAGTGCTGAACCCCACTAACACTCTAACGAATGTGTTTGGCTCTGTGGAGACGACACTTCTGAACACCAACTGAAGCTGTTGGAGCCCAGGATTACGCATGCCGCATGCAGAGGCCAATGGGCAGCGGTTTTTATGGAGGTTGTGGACTACTACTGATTCTAACCATGCTCCACTTAGGCCTCTGGCTCCACTGTCTCTACTATTTACCCTGGCCTCCAACCCCACCAGCTACATCTCTGAAGTGGCGTCAGCACAATCTACACTTGTTCCTGTGTTACTGGTGCTCAGTCCCGTCAGTTGATCCCCTGATGTTTGTCCGGCAAGTTCGCCAGCTCTGTCCTCATTCCCACTACTGGTTATGGGAATGTGGACAGAGCAGGAGACCTTGCCGGACACACATCAGGGGATAAACTGATGGGACTGAGCCACAGGAACACAGGAACAAGTGTAGATTGTGCTGACGCCACTTCAGAGATGTAGATGGCGGGGTTGGAGGTCAGGGGAAATAGTAGAGACAGTGGAGCCAGAGACCTAAGTTGGGCACGGTTAAAAATCAGTAGTGGTTTGAATGTTGATGGAGCTGGTGACTTTGCCGTCCACACAGCAGGGGATCAGCTGGCATTACTGAACCCCACTAACACAGGAGCTAGTGTGTTTCTCTGTGCAGACGACACATCTGAGCGACAACTGGCTGTGTTGAAGCAAAGGGATTATAGTTCAGGTGGTAGAAAAATGAACACACCAGCAGACCTGGATACAGTTGCCAACCACTAATTTAGTCTGTAAGAGGAATGGCAAAGTCTTTGGAGATCCAGGCCTTGTTCATTTTCAGAAAAGTCAGCCGGTCAACATTATCGGAAGATAGTCGCGTGCGACGGTCTGTTAGTACACCACCTGCGGCACTAAAGACACGTTCCGATAATACACTGGCAGCAGGGCAAGCCAGCACCTCCAATGCATACTGGCTAAGCTCTGGCCATGTATCCAGCTTAGAGACCCAAAACTTGAAGGGGGAAGAGCCATCTGGGAGTACAGCGACAGGGCAAGACATGTAGTCTGACACCATCTGACGGAAGCGTTGCCTCCTGCTGACTCGAGGCGTCGCTGATGGTGTAGACAATTGTGGTGGACACACAAAACTTTGCCACATTTGGGCCATAGTGGTCTTGCCTTGTGCTGCGGCGCTGCCTCTGCTCCCTCTTTGTGCAGAGTTTCCTCCACTGCCTCGACGCACAGAGCTGCTTTGTAAAGCACTAGCAACAATGCTGTCGGGTGGAATGGAAAACATTATGGACTGCACCAGTGACTCTTCGTACTCCCGCATTTTACGCTCCCAGTTCAACGTTGGTATGAGCCTTTGTACGCTGTCCCGGTAGCGAGGATCTAGGAGGGTGTACACCCAATAATCAGCCGAGACGAGAATGTGGGCGATGCGGCGGTCGTTTCTCAGGCACTGCAGCATGAAATCAACCATGTGCTGCAGACTCCCAACTGCCAAAGAACCGCTGTCCCCTGTTTGAGGCGTGACCTCGGCCTGCTCTGCATCACCCCACCCTCGCTGTACATACTGAGTAGAGGTTTGTGTACCTCCCTCCTCTGGAGAGATGTCTTCCTCCTCCATCGACTCCTCCTCATCCTCCTCACAAAGTGTCCCCTGCCTAGGCCTTTGTGAGGAAACACGTAGCGCAGACTGTCCAGAAGCAGATGGCATTTGGGACTCCTCATCCTCCACCTCTTCTGAAACCTCATCCCTTAGTGCTTGCAGTGTTTGTTGAAGCAGGCAGATAAGGGGGACAGTCATGCTGACTAGTGCATCATCTGCACTCGCCATCCGCGTGGATTCATCGAAGGCACGCAAAACGAGGCAGATGTCCTTCATAGAGGCCCACTCAATGGTGCTGAAGTGTGAACGGCGCACAGTGCGACTTGTTTGCGCCTGATGCAGCTGGTACTCCATGACTGCTGCCTGCTGCTCACACAACCGCTCCAACATATGTAACGTTGAATTCCACCGGGTGGGTAGGTCACATATGATGCGATGTTCCGGAAGGCCAAATCGTCGCTGCAGAGCAGCGAGGCGCGATCTTGCCGTGCTGGAACGTCGCAAGTGAGCGCACTCTATGCGGACCTTGTGCAACAGTGCAGCAAGATCCGGATAGTCCCTCAGAAAGCTCTGCACGACCAAGTTAAGAACATGTGCCAGACATGGGATGTGTGTGAGGTTGCCTAGGCCAAGAGCTGCCACCAGATTTCGGCCATTGTCACACACTACCAAGCCCGGCTGGAGATTCGCTGGCCCAAACCACACATCGCTCTCCAGCTTGATAGCATTCCAGAGCTCCTGCGCTGTGTGGCTTCGATTCCCCAAAGAAATTAATTTGAGTACAGCCTGTTGACGTTTGGCCACGGCTGTGCTCATATCGGTCGTAACAGGCTCCTGCTCTGCTGTTTCTGAGGAACTTGAGTAGGAGGAGGAGTCTATGTGTACAGACTGGAGTCCTGCAATCCGTGGCGTTGGAAGAACACGTACAGCGCCACTCTCCAGATCCGTACCCGGCTCCACAACATTGACCCAGTGGGCAGTGAGGGAAAGGTATCGTCCCTGTCCATGGTTACTGGTCCACGCATCGGTGGTCAGGTGGACCTTGCTACTAACGGCATTTAGTAGCGCATGTTTTATTTTGCCCTCAACATGTTTCTGCAGGGCAGGGACGGCTCGCCTGCTGAAATAAAAGCGGCTGGGCACGTTGTATTGGGGGACTGCCAATGCCATGTCAGTGTCCACCAGCCTGAATGACAGCATTTCAACTGCCAGAAGTTTGGCAATGCCAGCATTCAGAGACTGTGCTCGGGGATGGTTTGCCGAGTAAGGGCGCCTTTTATCCCATGCCTGTGCTACCGATGGCTGTGATGGATGGGAACGTGCTGCTATGGGTGTAATCTGACAGGGTCTCCGGACAACAGTGGCAGAGGTTCTTCCTTGGCGATCCTGTGAGGAAGCCGAACCAGCAGTGTGTGAGCTGGAGGAAGAGGGCCCAACACGAACTGAAGAGGTGGTAGGTGGTGCTGTACGTTGGCCTACGTCTTCAGGGTGTCTCTGCAACTCCAACTCGTGCTTGGTGCGCACATGTTTCCACATATTTGTGGTATTGAGGTTGCTGACATTTCTCCCTCTTTTGACTCTCTGATGACACAGCTTGCATTTGACAAAGCAAATGTCATCTGCAACTGTGTCAAAAAAGGACCACGCACTGCAACTCTTGTGAGCGCCCGGTTTGCCTTTGGAAGGAGGAATGCTCCTAACGGGTGCCGAAGTGGAGGGTACAGGCAACCAAGTCTTCCCCCTCCCTCTGCCTCCTGTTTTGGCCGGTAGGGGAATCTCTTCCTCCGAGCTGCTCCCACCACCTTCCTGTTGCTCACGCCATGATGGGTCAAGGACCTCATCATCTTCCCTCCCCTCTTCAAACAGCTGCTTCTCCGGGTTTGTCTCGCCAGCACCGTACGCACCAGAAAGTGGCAACTGAGTCTCGTCATCATCTGATGCGTACTGAGGTGTGCTGACCATAGGCACTGGCCCACTCGCCTCTTCAGATTCAGAGGGACAAAGAAGTTGCGCATCACTGCATACTCCCTCTTCTTCACATTCAGGAATGCTGCTTGGCTGGCCCCCTCTTTCCAAGCCAACAGATTCCGAGAACAGAAGTAGAGACTGTGATGGCTCCTGTCCATGTCTCTCTGACTGCCTGGGCACTTTGGCAGGTGGTGAAGAGACAGATGGTTGCTCTTCGGTGCTCTGACCCTGAGAGGATGCGGAAGTAATTGAAGTCGATGCGTTAGCTGCCATCCATCCGACAACGGCTTCAATTTGTTCCTCCCGCAGCAGTGGGGTACGTTGAGGTCCTACAAAGCTGCGCATAAAGGACTGTTGCCTGCTAAAACTGGGGGATGCTGATCCACTGGTGCCCGCAGCAGGCCCAGAATCCCCACGTCCTATACCTGTAGAATCCCCACGTCCTCTCCCTGCAGAATCCCCACGTCCTCTCCCTGCTGAAACTCCACGCCCACGCCCACGCCCACGCGCCTTACTCCCTGCCTTCTTCATCTTGCAAGACTGCTTAAGATAGGCAAAAAAGTACAAAGGGGGGCCTTAGTGTGCTTATTCCTGAACAGCTGGTTACAGGTACAAGAAACACTAATTTTATGAAGTGTGTGTGTGTGTGGACTAGACTTTAATAGGAGCTGATGTGGCCTACACAAGTTCAAAATGTAGTGTTTGGTGAACTTTTTTTGTGGTTTCTTTGTTGGAAACAAACTCAAAGTATGTGAACAAAGAATTGAAACTGATAGTATCACCAACTTTTTGGAGCTATTACAATGCAGGCAGGTAACCTACAATGCAAAAGATGAGGCTCCAAAAAAATTGGGTAATACTAATCTGGCTGCGCCGGCAGGGCACAAGCCAGAAAAAAAGGCTCCTCTATCTACTCCTATATAGTGTTTGCAACCAACCAATGTTGATGGATACGGATGGATGCACACTAATAGGAGAAGAAAAAATGAGCTGCACTCAAAGACAAATATGTGTGAGGCAGTGACGCACGTTGAGCGTCCTACAACCAGACGTAGCTGCAGGACACTCTACTCAGCGTGAGCTGCACTCACACACAGTCAGAGGCCTCTCAGACAGCCGTCAACAGTGCAGCTAAGTGGGCACTGGCACTGACAGGCTGCAGAAAGGCTCCGCTGTGTACTCCTTTATAGTGTTTGCAACCACCGTAGATGGAGACGGATGGATGCACACTAATAGAAGAAAAAATGAGCTGCACTCAAATAAAAATATGTGTGAGGCACTGACGCACGCTGAGCGTCCTACAGCCAGACGTAGCTGCAGGACACACTACTCAGCGTGAGCTGCACTCACACACAGTCAGAGACCTCTCAGACAGCCGTGAACAGTGCAGCAAAGTGGACACTAGCACTGAAAGGCTGCAGAAAGGCTCCGCTGTCTACTACTAGTGTTTGCAACCAACGTATATGGATACGGATGGAAGCACACTAGATTGAAATTATGTAAAAAATGCAGCTCAAAAAATAAAAGATGTATGAGGCAGCAGTGATCACACTGGGTGGCCTACAGCCTGACGTGGCTGCAGGACCCACTCCACAGCGTGAGCTGCACTCACACAGCCCTTGCAGACAGCTGTGAACACTGCTGCTAGGGCAAAGAAGGCTACAGTGGTGGTTTATGTAGCCTGGGTAAAGCACTAGATGTTTGGTGGAATCGCTATTTCTAACTGTCCCTCACAGTCTTCTACAGCAGCCTGTCCCTAACTGAATTCACAGCAGAGTGACCAGAAATGGCGGCTGCGGTGGCTTTTATAGTGCATCATGACATCATTTCGGCAGCCAATCACAGCCATGCCAATAGTTAACATGCCTACATGCCTAACAGGATGTGCCCACACTTCGGAGGATTCCCATTGGCTTAATCAAAGCAAGCAGGCTCATAGCATGATGGGAACTTCCTATTCGGATTCCGATTCCGGAATCCGATATGACAAAAGTATCGGAACTAAGTATCGGAATTCCGATACCGCTAATATCGGCCGATACCCGATACTTGCGGTATCGGAATGCTCAACACTACCCTTTACTAGAGATGAGTGATCATGCTCGCCACTACTCGGTACTCACCCGAGCATCTCATTGCTCGAGATGCTCGGAGCTCGCTGAGTATTTCTGGGGTTGCTCGGCGGGAGCTCGGGTCTCTGCCCTCCATGTTTGGTGCTCTTTAGAGAGCCAATGAAGATGCAGAGATTGCCTGCCACACTCTGTAATCCCTCAGCCATGTTTGTTGTAGAATATCAGTGATTGGCTGGCCACACTCATCAGGTGTATAACAGACCTGGCACCGTCATGATCCTCACAGTCTACTCCAGAATCAGGCAGTGTAGGGAGAGGAGCTGCTAAGCTAGGGAGAGATTTTTTTTTTCTTAGTTAGTGTAAGTATAGCACAATATATTATGCACATATCCATTTCAACTAACAGTCCTTTTGAGGACTAATCCAGCTGCATAGATGTGCTAGGCAGGCAGGCAGTGTATGTGGCAGACTGCAGTGCATATAGCAAGAGGGTCCATTCCAGTTCTGTCTGCTGCTGTTGCTTTTATAGATATTTCTAGACATAGTCCAATATTTTTTTTTGGATCTTAATCCTGATTACTTGCTTAAAAAGCAATCCAGAGAACACCGTTTTTCTGCTCAATTTGCTTGTTGGCACTGCAGAATACAGCCAGATCCTTTCCATATTATAGCGCTAAAAATCCATTTATTTAAAAATGTGGTTTGTCCGTAACACGGATCACATATAAGTGCACTCAAAATTCTGCCATTTCTGGCCTCCATTTAAATTTTGTTGCAGTGTGTTAGCGAACTTATTGACAACAGTTTGCTGTTAAAAATAGACAAAAGAGGATAGTGACAAGCCTAATATACAAATGGGTAGAATTCTTCACCACACAGGTGAACAATATAAATATCATTAAATCATATATCACCCAATCTGTATATATAGACCATATCTGAACCAACTGCACTTAATGTTCAAGACATCAAGACAAACACAGTCGTAAAGTCCAACTAAATTAACAGCTATCAAAAAATCTTTATCATATAATCATCATAATCATATAATTTAATTAAAGAAATACCTTCCTCAGGGGGTGTCTTTCCTTAGGGGGCATCCCCTGAGGAAGGAGTCCACTCCAAAACACGCATCATGGTGGGTTGGTGGACCATGGGACATCTCACTGCTGCACCCTGCCAGGTATTTATTTGTATTACCTATGCTGGTCTCCTATTTAGGTGTGACTGATTATTTTATTCCCCTCCCCTGCCTTTGTATTTGTTTCTTTAAATTATATGATTGATAAAGATTTTTTGATAGCTGTTAAAGGGAATCTGTCACCCCTTTTTTGAGATATCATATAATGATATAATTCAATTGTGTGTCACATAAGGATTCTCTTAGCACTTTTGCTTCCCCCTGACCCGGCACCTTTCATGCATAAATACCTTGTTTATAACGGTTCAGATGTATGTAAACTGCCGCTGTCCGGTCCGCTGGGCGGTGCTTATTCACCTGATCCCCCCCTCCCTGTCTTGCTCTATGCATTTCTTCTTGTGTAGAGCAAGACAGGGAGGGGGGAGCAGGTGAATAAGCGCCGCCCATCGGACCGGACCGTGGCAGTTTACATACATCTGAACCGATATAAACAAGGTATTTATGCATGAAAGGTGCGGGGTCAGGGGGAAGCAAAAGTACTAAGAGAATCCTTATGTGACACACCATTGAATGATATCATTATATGATATCTCAAAAAAGGGGTGACAGATTCCCTTTAATTTAGTTGGACTTTATGACTGTGTTTGTCTTGATGTCTTATTAAAAATAGTTACCTACAGGCCTGCTATTTGAAACTGTAGCTTTCCGTACATATACGTTTGCTCCAAATTCAGCCATTTGTAGAGAATGTGGAAAATAGTGTCCTCCATTTAAAAGGGGAAAGGCATGTGACAAGGGACAGGGAACTGGACGTGATGGTGATGGGGCATGCAGAGGCAAGCTGAAATTGTACCACAACAAACACCCATATCTTCTCGCCTGACCTTCCTGTTGCAATTACTAGGGGACCACAGCACACCACTATTGAACCAAGAGCAGCGTCAAAAGGTTGTTGGTTGGATAGCAGATAATGCTTCTAGTCACTTTACCACCAGCACCACCACCCTGTCTTCCACACGGTCAAGTCTGAGTAGCCGTGAGTATGGACTGCATATTCCTCACCCTGATCCTCCTTCCTCCCACCATACCGAGTGAACAGCGGCAAGTGATCCCACACTTGAACACTCCGAAGAGCTGTTCACTTTTCCATTTATAGATTTAGGCCTCTCACCCGGTCCACCTGAAGTGAGGCAAGAGGAGATTGCATGTAGCGATGCCCAAATATTTGAGTAGCCACGGTCACACAAAGGCGATGGTGGGAAAGAGGTGTACGATGATGAGACACAATTGCCAGAAAGTCAGGAGGAGGATCAGCGTGCAGCGTGCAGAAGTGGAAGACGAGGTGGTGGATGATATAGTAACTGACCCAACCTGGCAGGAGGACATGCAGAGCAAGAACAGCAGCACAGAGGGGAGGGAAGTATAGCACCTCAACAGGCAGGAAGAAGCAGTGTGGTGGCCGCAGACAGAAGGCGGGCAACCGTTCCCCTTAACACCAACACGATGGAAGTTGCCAGTCCAAATGACAGGTCTTCCCGAGTCTGGTTGTTTTTTAAAAACTCTGCTGATAACCCAAAAAAGGCCATTTGCACCACCTACCAAGCCAGAATCAGCAGGGGTAGCAAAACTTCCAGCCTTGACCACCACCAGTGTGATCAAGCACATGGCAGCAAAGCACCCGACTTTGTGAGCTGAACCCCAGGGTCCAGGAACATTGTCTACGGATGACACCACTGCTTCTTCCAATGTTGTGTGTGTAAGCCAATCCTCTGTCCATGGAGCATGCAAAAATACCTCCTGCCCTGCACCTGTCGTTGCACACACTCAACTAGCACCATCAGCAAGCAAGTCCAAGTCCTTGTCCCAGCACAATGTTCAGTTGTCCATACCCCAGTCCTTGGAATGCAAGCGCAAACATGCAGCCAATGCCCCAAAGGCCACACTACTAAATTCCCACATTTCGCAACTGCTTGTGCTCGAAATGTTGCCTTTTAGTCTCATGGAGATGGAAGCTTTCTGCAACCTGATGGCAGTGATGTTCCCTCAGGACTTGGTCCCCAGCCACCACTATTTCTCCCGGTGTGCCGTTCCTGCTTTACACAAGCAGATGCCCCACAACATTAGCTGTGCCCTCAAAAATGAAGTTACGGAAAAGTGCTTGTGGGCAGGGATGGTATATCTCGTTTGATGGCACACTGGGTTAATATAGTAGAAGCCAGGACTCAGTCAGACCTTGCGAAGGAACATGTCCTCCCGATGCCAAAGATTGCGAGTCCTAGGTCAATCAATGTTGCCCCCACAGTCTACTGCTCCTGCACACCATCTCTTCTCCTCCTCCTCTTCAGCCTCCATCTCCAAAATGACCATATCAGTCACAAGCTGGAGCCACTACAGCACTGCCTCAGCCAAGCAGCAATAGGCTGGACTGAAGCTAATATGCTTAGGTGACAAACCGCACAATCCTAAAGAGTTGTGGACAGCTCTGAAAGAGCATCTGTGGCTGACACCACTGAACCTACAGCCAGGCATGGTCATGTATGACAATGGCCAGAACCTGGTGGCGGCTCTGAGTAGAGGCGAGCTCACACACGTACCATGCCTGGCCCATGTGCTTAACCTCGTGGTTCAGTGGTTTCTCAAAATCTACTCAGAGTTGCCGGATCTTCTTGTCAAAGTACGCCTCCTGTGTGCCCATTTTAGAAAGTCAGCTACAGCTTCTGCCGCCGTTGCCATGTTTCAGCAGCGTTTGCAGCTTCCAGCTCACCAACTGGTGTGTGATGTCCCCACGCATTGGAACTCTACACTGCAGATGTTGGAAAGGATATGTGAGGAGAAGAGGGCAGTTCTTGACCGCAGCATCAACAAGGCCGTCGGTATTCAGTACACACTCCACACATAAGACCTCAGAAGTGAACATGGATGTCAGATATATGTACCATCCACCAAGATGGTGAGCGGAATTGATGCCATAACTAGCGTCACCATCCCACTTCTCTGTGTTCTGAAATGCTCTCTGCTCACAGTCAAAGAGGATGCATTGCAGGAGGAGCATGTTGAGATGGAGCAAGGAACCATACAGGGTGGTTACACACAGCCCACCCTCATCTCATCCCAATGTCGATTGGGTGACAATGAGGAAGAAGAGGAGGAGAAAGAACAGGAGCTAGTTTCATGCGCTGTAGACGGTACTACCTGCACAACTGTCATACCCTCTGTTCAGTGTGGGTGGCCTGAGGACAGGGAGGAGGAGAAGGAGAGCATGGTCAGTCGTCCTCTTGGTGAGGACACGGAAGTCTTTCCTGTTAGCAGTCTGGCAAGCATTACTGAGTTTATGTTCTGCTGCCTTTCCCGTGACCCTCGCATTCTCAATTTTGGGTGACAGTCATTACTGATTAGTGACACTTCTAGACCTATCCTACAAGGGGAACTTTCTATCTCTTATTCTCGAGGTGGACAAGTCTACTAAATTGGGGCCGTACCAGAAGGCCCTTGTTGCGGAATTATTAAAAAAATTCCCACCTGAAAATGCTGGTGGCAGAGGTCACAGTTCATTGGACATCTAAGGAGTACAGGTGAGAGAGACACAACTCCAATCCAGCAGAGGCAGAGGACCAGTGTCAAAGTTCTGGGAGAGTTTTCTAAGACCCTACCATCGCACAAGTCCTGAGGTGCGGGGTACTCTCACAAGGAGTGCAAAGTTTGGGAAGATGCTAAGAAAGTAGCTTGCGGACCGTACCAACATCCTCCGTGATTCTTCTATGCCTTTTAATTATTGGATATCCAAGCTGGACACGTAGCATGAACTGGCTGTCTATGCCTTGGAGGTCCTGGCTTGCCCTGGTGAAAAGATAACTGATAAGAGCATGCGCCTGTCAACTGAAAATACTGACAGGCTGACTCATAAAAATGGACAAGGGCTGGATTGGGCCAGACTTATCCACACCACCGAATGATAGCAGCGTAACATAAACTCACATCCAGTGTCTTTTTTGGGAGGTCTATTTCATACACATGGGTATGCGCTTCCTGATTTTGTCTATTTGCTGTTGTCCTCCTCCTTCTCGTCATCCTCATTTTCCACCACCATATCACAGGGTGACCGTGGTACATGATGCAACACCCACATAATTTTTTTAAAGGTTGTTTATGATGCCTGTAAAAAAAATTGTTATACAGTATGTTCATGTATACCCCCCAGGGGGAAATCTTTTTCAGCCCATACACTTACTGAATGGATATTACAAGTATAGGAGACCCGCTCCTTTCTAATAGGAACATTTTTTTATGAGGCTCTCCTTCACGTCTCTTCCAAGAGGCAATTGAGTGCCACCAAATTTTTTGCAGCTCTTGCATTCACTGCATAGGCAGTGACTATGGGAGACACATTTCCTAATAATGGGAACATTTTTTCATGAGACCCTCCTCTACATCTCTTCAAAGGGGCATTGGAGTGCCTCCAAATTTTTACCAGCACTTGCATTCACTGCATAGTCAAACAGTATGGGAGACCCACTTCTTAATAATGGGAACATTGTTTTCAGGAGGCCCTGCTGTACATCTCTTCAAAGAGGTATTGGGGTGCGTCCAAATTTTGGGCAGCCCAGCCACTCACTGCATACGCAATAACAGTATATGAGATCCAGTGTTTAATAATGGGAACAACAAAGCATAGCTGGCTGATGGCTCTCTAAGAATAGCGAGAACTGACTGCTGGCCCTTTAAGAATAGTAAAGGCTGCCTAATGGCCCTATAAAAATAGAATCATAGAATCATAGAATCGTAGAGTTGGAAGGGACCTCCTGGGCCATCTGGTCCAACCCCCTGCTCAAAGCAGGATTCGCTAAATCATCCCAGTCAGATGTCTGTCCAGCCTCTGTTTGAAGGCTTCCATTGAAGGAGAACTCACCACTTCTCGTGGCAGCCTGTTCCACTCATTGATCACTCTAACTGTCAAAAAGTTTTTTCTAATATCTAATCTGTGTCTCCTCCCATTCAGTTTCATCCCATTGCTTCTAGTCTTTCCTTGTGCAAATGAGAATAAAGTTGATCCTTCTACAATGTGACAGCCCTTTAGATATTTGTAGACAGCTATTAAGTCTCCTCTCAGTCTTCTCTTTTGCAAACTAAACATTCCCAAATCCTGCAACCTTTCCTCATAAGACAGGGTTTGCAGACCGGTCACCATTCTGGTCGCTCTTTTCTGAACTTGCTCCAGTTTGTTGATGTCTTTTTTAAAATGTGGTGCCCAAAACTGGACACAATATTCCAGATGAGGTCTGACCAAAGAGGAGTAGAGGGAAATAATGACTTCACGTGATCTAGACTGTATGCTTCTGTTAATACATCCTAGAATTGCATTTGCCTTTTTTGCTGCTGCATCACACTGTTGACTCATATTCAGTCTGTGATCTATTAGTATACCCAAGTCTTTTTCACATGTGCTGTCACTTAGCCCTATTCCTCCCATTCTATATATGCTTTTTTCATTTTTATTGCCCAGATGTAGTACTTTGCATTTCTCCCTGTTAAAAACCATTCTGTTAGTTGCTGCCCACTTCTCCAGTTTATTTAAATCTTTTTGAATCCTCTCTCTCTCTTCTCTAGTATTAGCTATCCCTCCTAGCTTTGTGTCATCAGCAAATTTAATCAGTTTACCCTCAATTCCTTCATCTAAATCGTTGATAAAGATGTTGAACAATACAGGGCCCAGGACAGAGCCCTGTGGTACCCCACTTGAGACATTCTTCCAACTGGATGTGCAGCCATTTACGACCACTCTTTGGGTCCGATCACTAAGCCAGTTATGAATCCACCTAACAGTTGCCTTGTCCATTCCATACTTAGTCATTTTTTCAATAAGGATTGTATGAGAGACTTTGTCAAATGCTTTGCTGAAGTCAAGATATACTATATCTACAGCATTTCCTTGATCCACCCAATCAGTGATACCGTCATAGAAGGAAATTAAGTTAGTCTGACATGACTTATTAGTTACAAACCCATGCTGACTCTGTTTGATCACTTCATTCTTATCCAGGTATTGACATACATGTTGTTTAATAATTTGTTCAAAGATCTTTCCTGGTATAGAAGTCAGACTCACCGGCCTATAGTTGGCTGGGTCCACCTTCTTCCCCTTTTTGAAGATAGGAACAACATTTGCTCTTCTCCAGTCTTCTGGCACTTCTCCTGTTCTCCAAGAATTTTCAAAGATTATGGAGAGGGGTTCAAAAATTTCTTCTGCTATCTCCTTCAGTACTCTGGGGTGTAATTCATCTGGACCTGGAGACTTGAATTCATTTAGGTTAGCTAAGTGTTTCCTCACTATCTTTCTGTTTATAGATATCCTGGATTCTTCTATTCCCTTAATAGGACAGTGAATAACAGTTGGTGTTACATTTCCTTTCTGAGAGAAAACAGATGCAAAATAGGAATTTAAAAGTTCAGCCTTCTCAACATCCTGTCTTACCATTTCATCATTTTCATCCTGTAAAAAACCTATAGCATCTTTGACTTTTCTTTTACTTTTGACATATCCCCAAAATCCTTTATTATTGCTTTTGACATCTCTTGCAAGCCTCAATTCATTTTCAGCTTTAGCTAATCTGATTTGTGCCCTGCAGGTTCTGCAGACAGCATTATATTCTTCTTTAGATATGCTCCCTCTTTCCATTTTATAAACATTTTTTTCTTCCTTTTTAGCATGTGCTTAAGTTCTGTGTTCACCCATCCTGGTTTCCTTAAATGCTTCCTATTCTTCCCTCTTTTCGGAATTGTTAACAACTGTGCTTTGAGAATTTCATTTTTCAAGATTTCCCATCCTTCCTGGACATTTTTGTCTATAAGGATATTCAGCCATTGGATCCCTCCAATTATCTTTCTGAATCCCTTAAAATCTGCCTTTCTGAAATCTAACCTTGACGTCTGAGTCTTCACAGGTCTTCCGCCTCTAGTTATCCAAAATTCTAAAATAGCATGGTCGCTACCTCCTAGGGTTCCAGCCACTTTTACCTCCTCAACCATTTCCTCCCTGTTTATAAGGATTAGATCCAAGGTAGCAGTTCCCCTTGTTTTCTCCCCTACCTTTTGGAAGATAAAGTTGTCAGCTAGAGAGGATAAGAATTTCCTTGACCTGTTAGTTTTGCCTGAGAGAGATTCCCAACAAATGTCTGGATAGTTGAAATCTCCCATGACAACTATGTCATATTTTTTGGAGAACTTGGCCATTTGATGCATAAAGAGTTCATCCATATCTTCAGCTTGCACAGGCGGCCTGTAGTAAATGCCTACAATGGTGTCCTTTCCATTGTTCTGTCCTTGTAATCTTACCCAAACAGTTTCCACAGAACTCCCAGTCTCTGAAGCTTCAATCTCTGTGCAGATATACGCGTTTCTAACATACAATGCAACACCCCCTCCTCGTTTATCAAGTCTGTTTCTTGCAAATAAGTTGTATCCTTCTAGTCTTGTATTCCAATCATGTGTATTGTCCCACCAAGTTTCAGTGATTCCAATGACATCATATTTCTTTTCCTGTGTTAGTAATTCCAATTCTCCTTGTTTGTTGCCCATGCTTTGTGCATTAGTATAGAAACATTTTAGTTTGTGATTGGTTTCTCTTTCTCCAATATTTTTATTAATTAGATTCTTTCGTCTTTGTTCTTCCTTTCCACTTCTAATAGCAGAGTTCTCAATAGCATTTGTCAGGTGTATGGCTTTTTCTGGTCTTTTGCTTCCCTTCCCATGTTGTTCTAGTTTAAAGCTCTCCTTACAAGTGTAGCAAGGCGACTTCCAAATACATGCTTTCCAGTCTTCGTAAGGTGCACCCCATCTCTAGCAAGTAGTCCATCGTATAAGTAGTTCACTCCGTGATCCAGAAATCCAAATCGTTGCTGACGGCACCATCGACGTAGCCAGTTGTTCACCTGCAGAATCTTATTCCACCTCCTTGTTCCATGGCCATCCACTGGAAGGATGGAATAGAAGACCACCTGCGCTCCCATTTCTTTCACTTTCTTGCCTAAGTCTTCAAAGTCTCTGCAGATGGTTTCCAGGTCGTTTCTTGCGGTGTCATTTGTCCCCACATGTAGTAGCAGGAATGGGTAGTCATCTGTAGGCTTTGTGACTTTCGGAGTCCCTCCATCATAAATAAAACAGGATGTGTCTGATATATGTCACACACCACATGGCCAGATAAAGTTGTAAAATGTTAAAATGACTTTTTCCAGTGAATGCATTTGTCTTGGTTGAAAGCAATGCTAAAGTTGAAAAACGCATCAAAAACACTATGTGTAAACATAGCCCAAGGTGTGGAGGAGCATTTTTGTTTTTGGTTATTTATTTTACCTTATTTACCTTATATACAAGTCATTACCCTGGAAAGGACATTCCTTAACATATTTCCCAGGGAAATCCATTTTGGTTTCATTTTTGTATGTTTTATTGTGAGTCTGTAAAAGTGGACAACATTGCTCACAGCAGTGACTTGTAAGTCAGAAATTCTTCCTAGGGCATTCCCCATGCTGTTCCCATGTCAGTTAAGCACTGTTCCCATCGATTTCCGCAATTTCTAGTCCCCATGCAGACCGCTGGGAGGGCCGCCGGAAAAATGCTGGAGTTTCCCATAGACTTACATTGGGCTCGTTGTTCTGTCCGAGTACCTGAGTATTCCAATTTGCTTGACCTGAGCAACAAGCACCCGAGCATTTTAGTGCTCGCCCATCACTACCCTTTACACATGCTGTTATTACATTGCTTTATATTATTATTTTAGTTCACACCATATGTTTAAATAAATTGATCATTGCTCACATGTATAAAATTGAGCTCATGTTGCAAAAAAAAATAAATTTGAATGAATCTCAATGCTGGAAAGCTTGTAATTGCTTGGAAAATGAACATGGGGGAGAAGAGAGAGATAGATGACCCAGCTGATCATAAAAGGTTACATACCACAGGAGAGCGGGCGAGAGAACTCTGCTGTCTATAACAGCTTACATTCTACAGGAGAGAGAGAGGGGACCCTGATGATCATAAGAACTTACACTCAACTCTCCTGAAAAAGGAAAGAGAGAGGACCCCACTGACCATAAGAGCTTACGCTCTACTGCAGTGAGAGACTTATCCAATGACTCTGGAGATCAAAAACGACTCTGCCGTGCAAACCGTGCTCCACTGTGAACTGCTGATCTCTGATGACCTAGGTACCGACCACCACTATACAAGGAGTGATAATCAGCTAGATGTCATAGCTACAGGGCATTATGACATTAGCCCACTCTCTGATACTTTAGTAGTGCAGGAAATTGTGCAAGGCAAGTATTTTTACTTGCGAATAGCAAATTGAATCTCAAAATGTTCCGATTTGCGTGAAACTGTGATTTTCAAATAAATTCTACTAGAAATCGATCCTCTGCAGATCGATCTGCTCATCTTTAAATGAAAGGACACAAGCTGCATAATGTACAGGAGTAATATTATTTCTCACGTCCACATAGGACAGTTTATTTTGAAAAGTCGCCTTATACTGCAGTTTTAACACATAAGATAAAAAATTAATTATACAATTTACGGGCTTTGCATGTATAGCACAAACGTGCCGGGTCCTGCGGGATTAGGCTGTACCTTGGGAAACTCACATTTTTTAACGTAGAAGTTGCTTCATATGCAATATGTGCAACTCCCAAATCTTTCTGTATAGGGTTGAATGAGTCATATAATATTGCATTAGTGCGACTGAAGCAATTAAACGCCATGAGAAACATACAGAGCACGTGCCTCTGCAGTTCACTTTTTCGATTGAAGGCTTCTTCAATCAAACCCACCTTCCCATCAACAACCTTCTATCTAAAGCTCCATCCTGAACAGCTGAGACCTTGTGGAGGTGTCAGGATGAGTGGGTGTTTGGGCAGCATTTCATAATTGTCTCTGTGGGATGGCATCATTGCAGATGTCTGTGTCTAATAGAAGACCTCATATCTCCTTGCAATAACATCTTGCCTGCCACTGTTTGACTGATTTTACTGTTCTATTGTCCAATTACTGGAGATCTGCTCACAGAAACTTGTTTAGTCATCTAGCCACTTTATCATTCGTCAAATCAACAGTCCCTTTTAATCCTGAGGATGGTATCTACCATTTAAGATCCTTGTCAAGAAGGCTATTTCAACTTTAATTAAACTTCCCCGCACATGATAACCTCTGTTATTAATAGTCCACAGAAAATGTGCCAGCCTGTTAGACAAGACCAGAGGCAAAAAAATGATAACCAATGCAACTGTTCCAACATTTCTAACTCAATTCATCATGTTGCAGTCTCACTGTCCCTATATACACGACTCACTGAAGTAATTGTGTAAGCTTTTCTACTACTTGGAGTTCTTAACTCAAGAAAAAAAATCATTTTTTTTGCCAATTTCATTACACTTACCACTACAGTTGTCATTTTTTGAGTTGTGATAGTTTGGTTCATAGAAATGTTAACTGGAAATCCACGTCAAAACTTTTTTACAAAGCTACAATTTAAAGCAGCACTCCTACTTACACCTTTATTCTCTCTTCCCTACTAAATATGTATGAGGAGTAAGTGCTTTAAAGGGAATCTGTCACCAGTTTTTTTGCCTATCAACTAAAAATATCATCTAATAGAGTGTGAGCTATATATTCCCCAACTACTTGTGAAACCCCCTGACTTACCATGAATTTCCCATAAAAACCTTTTATATTGCTCCCGGTCTGTATGCAAGTATCCTCGGTCCGGTCCGAGGGGCATTGGTTCTTGTCCCTCTCTCCAACCCAAATCGGTGTGCTGTACGCATTCCGTTCTGTGAATAGCGTTGTTCGCATACAGGTCCCACGTGTGTGCATTCGAATTGCCTCCCGCGTGTGCGCAGTATGCTTTGCCCAACTGCGAGCAAAGTCGAAAAGCATTAGTGTGCATGCACCAGTGAACTATGTCCCGGAACACAGCAAAATACTTCCGGGACATAGCACTTCCGGCGCATGCGCACTAATGCTTTTTGGCTTCATCGACTATAAACTCCTGTGATCTCTCTCATGGCAGCTCAGCACTACACACTGCAGTAGCATGATTACACTCCTGTCTCAGCGTGAGCTGGCTGGTGTGGAGAGAAGTCACTGATGTGACTGCTCTCCAAATCATCTGGATTTTCCTTAGAGAGATATGGCTTATCTTCTCGTCGGAAAGGTGAGGAATATGGTTGTTTATTATTTCTGTGTGTTTTACAGTATACGCAGGCATCGAAAGATTATCTTCATGTCAGACAGGTGACGAATAAAGTGGTTTATTATTATCTGTCTTTTACAGGGGACATGGGCATCCATGGATTAGATGTAAAGTTTAGTATAATGTTGCTTTTTTATTTTTATTTCAAATAAAGGTATCTGTGTCTTTATTTCAAATAAAGGACTTTATTCAGGATGGGTTTTTTACATTCTAACTATGGGATTAGTAGTGGGGGTGTCTTCTAGATGCCTCTCTATTACTAACCTGTGGGATTGATGTCAGCTGACAATTCAAAGCTGACATCAACCCCAGAACTATTGCCTCTTTACTTTTATCCCTATTACTGTGATGTGCAGCTCAGTGTCTCTTCTTGGTGCCAGGTTGAACACACAAATCATGCCAACATTAGATGTGGCAGAGCTAGACTGGTTGAGGGACAACTGGATTATCTTCTGGTTCGACAGGTGAGGAATATGGCTGTTTACTATTTTCTGTCATTAACAAGTGACATGGTCATCAGAGAATTATCTTCTCGTTGGACGGGGAGTAATATAGTGGTTTATTATTTTTATTATTTTACAGAAGACATGGGCTTCAGTGAATTAGGCATAAAGGTGAGTATAACTTTCCTTTTTTATTTTTATTTCAAATAAAGGTTTCCATGTCTTTATTTCAATTAAAGGATTTTATTCTGTCTGTTTTTTTACAGTCTAACTATGAGTTAGTAATGGGGGTGTCTTATTGACACCTCTCCAATACTTATCTGTAAGCTTGATGTCAACGGCCATAAAACAGCTGATATCAACCCCAAACCTTTTACCCCACTTGCCATGGCACCATGGTAAGTGGAAAGAGCTAGGCAAAGCACCAGAATTGGTGCATTTAATAGATGTGCCTTTCCTGGGACAGCTGATTACTGCCACTTTTAGGCTGGGGAGGGCCAATATCCATGGCCCCTTACCAGTCTGAGAATAGCAGCCCCCAGCTGTCTGCTTTAACTTGGCTGGTTATCAAAAATGGAGTGGACCCAATGCTGTTTTTCTAAATTATTCATTTAAATAATTTAAATAAACATCTTGGGACTTTTCTATGCTTCATAATTAGCCATGATAAAGCTGACAGATGAGGGCTGCAGTCCGGATCTGTCGGTTTTGCCTGTGATGTTTACCAAGAATAGAAGAGACCCCACTTAATTTTTTTTAATTATTTTATTAATTTATAGCACAGGTGCTGGCTGATGAATACTGCTACCAGCAACAGCAGGCAAACGCTGATGAGAGTAGTAATCTTTCCTTAGCTGACATCTGTGACAAATGGTAACCATTTTACCAATGGTCACAGCAGTTGGTTCACATGATGCCATTTCAAGGCATGGAAACTGCAGCTCTCTGACCAGCGGTAAATAACTTGTTTGGCCAGCGTGTTTCTCATGCTTGATATTGGCATTCCCTCATGCTCAGAAAGTACTTATCAGCTTACAAACCTCTCTCATGGGGATGGAAGAGAAAAGGGCCTCCACATCATTGCTGCCCAGTATTACTCTTTACTTGAGTTGAGCAAATCATAATGCTCGGGTGCTTGACCCGAGTAACGAATATAATGGAAGTTAAAGGGAAACTTGAGCTTGAGGGAGTCTAAAAATGGCTTAAAACAATGGAAACAGCACAGAAATGGCATTAGAACAGCATGGAGAAGACCCCTGGAAGCATCTCTGAGTCTCAGGTTGCTGATGAGAATATTGTTGTCAAGAGTATTACGCCTATTTAACCCTTATAACTTCCTAACAAAAAAAAATTTGGTTCCAAAATTGTGCTGATGTAAAGTAAGCATGTGGGAAATGTTACTTATTATGTATTTTGTGTGTCATATCTCTGTGATTTAAGGGCATGAAAATTCAAAGTTGGAAAATTTTGAAATTTTCAAAATTTTCACCAAATTTCCATTTTTTTCACAAATAAGTGCAAGTTATATCAATGAAATTTTACCACTAACATGAAGAACAATATGTCACGAGAAAATCAATGGAAGCGTTCTTGAGTTATTACATCATAAAGGGACAATAGTCAGAATTGTAAAAATTGGCCTGGTCATTAACATACAAACCACCCTTGGGGGTAGAGGGGTTAATGGGGAAAAAAATTTTCAAGTGGAAATGTCATTTTATCATTTTAATACCTTATCTGACCATGTGGTGTATGAGACATGATCAGACATATCCTGATTAATTTATGAAGTAGAGACTCAATGTCACAGATTTTTTTTTTCAGGGCCATCTGGTGTCCATCACTAGTTGTAGGTGGCCCTTTCTATTGTTAACTGGCCAGAAATTAGGCCTCACTGTTGTCAGAGGGCGTTCCTGTGGCCTTCACTCAAATTTTAGAGGGCCAGCAGCCAGCCCACACTAAGCATTTCTAAGCATTTTTTCATGTTAAAAAAAAAAAAATATGAATTGGTCAATGAGTGCATGGAAAAAACCAGCAGCAGGCTTAGAATTTATAAGGCAAAAATCCCTGACTAGATGCCCCTAATACTCTCTTCCTACTGCCACACCTCACCATAGACTAAGAGCGCTATTATTATAACAGAATAGAATGTATTTGAATTAGGTCTGAAAAAGCGATTTGTTTAACGTAGCAGCATCAAGGATGGTTATTTCATCCACTCTACTGGTGAATGTAGTGGAGCGTTTCGCATCTACTCCCCCTGATATGGAGTAGACCAGAATCTTCTGTGCTTACTGTGCAAACTCTCCTGTCACAGCTGTGAAATACTGTATGCAGTATGAGAGCCCCCTATGTGACAACCACCTGACAGCCCACATCAATTCACTGGATCATATATTACTGATAGAACCCACTAGATCTTTTGCTTTCCAAAAATGTTCCTTCAACTAAAAGGTGGAGCCACAGGAAAGCATTATTTCCCATTACTAAGGCATTTGGGTATAATACTCAATAAATAGCGATTGATAAGAATTCCTCTGGTGCGTAATCATGAACCACGGTTTTCCTAAGCTATCACATGCTTCTTCTCGCAAACGTTGATTACTATGAATGAATGGTAATTACTCCCAGTATAAAATAATATGCATTCATTGTATCCAAAATGAAACTGCAGATCAGCAAAAAATGTTACAAAATGCATACACAAAAAAAACCTTAAAACACAAAACGAATATGCATGTGAAAATGGTGGCAATTGTCCATTGTAAAAAAGAGGAAAAACTAATTGCTTCTTTAAGACCATAGGGGGTCAAAGCACCCAAGGAAGCAATCTATCTCCCTTTACATTGTGCTAGAAGCTGCCTACATCTCCTCCCATTATGCCAGTGTGAATTACATCAATCCCTTGTACTTTAAAAGATTTGAGGTTACAATCATAGTGAGTTATAAAATGACTAGATTAAGGCCCGATGCTATCGCATCGGGAGGATAGTGACACACCTCTTGCCATGTTAACCCTCAACACACACTTCTCCTCAACACACACTCCTCTCACCTTTCACCATCTCCACTCACGTCCCCCCCTCTTTCACTCCTCATACGACCCTTTCTCTCACTCCGTCTCTCATACTCACGCCATCATCGCCGCTGCTCCATGATCCCCGACATCTTCTTCCGCCGGCGCCATCCTGGATCCAGACGTCGTCCACGCCGGTGACATGTTCTTGCGGCGACGCCATCTTGAGTATCGCGGGATTTCACGATACTCAAGATGGTGTCGTCGCAAGAACATGTCGCCGGTGTGGACGACGTCTGGATCCAGGATGGCGCCGGTGGAAGAAGATGTCGGGGATCGTGGAGCAGCGGCGATGACGGCGTGAGTATGAGAGACGGAGTGAGAGAAAGGGTCGTATGTGGAGTGAAAGAGTGAGTGGACGTGAGTGGAGATGGTGAAAGGTTAGAGGAGTGTGTGTTGAGGAGGAGTGGTGTGTTGAGGGTTAACATGGCAAGAGGTGTGCTGTGACGTCACCAGTTACAACTGGACGGAAGTTGTTACAACCTGGAAGCTGCTTAGCGCATTTATTATTATAGATGGGGAATTGGTTTGAGCTCAGTAATGTCAGCCACTATACTGGCTGCAGCAACATCCTTCACATACTCCTGCACCTGAACCTGCAGTTCCTGTGAGGTGAGTCATATAAATTTTTGAACATCCACGTGTGGCATAATATAAGATGTTGGCACTAGTACACGTTATGTGATGTTTAATTAAAAATGACGAAGCCCATCTGTGGAATCATTCAAACTGGAGCTGCAAAAGACATTGCTTCAGAGAAGACAACTGACGCACATGAAAAATCCCAAAGTCGGACCTCTACTCCCAAGCAAATTTGCCACCGGAGCTTTATAGTGGCTTTTAACCAGCATATCTTTTAAACTTCTAGAGTGTCTAGAAGTCATGAGAGAAGTAACAGGTAGATATGACTGTAAATATGGTTTTGTTTTGAGAATAAAGCCCCCTTCACACATAGCGAGATCGCTAGCGATATCGCTAAAGCGCCACCGATTTTGTGATGCAACAGCGATATCGGTAACGATCTCGCTACATGTGACACTTATCTCTGACCCGGCTCCCCGCTGGATATCGCTGATCGCATGAGAACGGGATGGTCCATTTCTCATCGTCGGCTTCCTGCTGGCGACGACGAGTGACTCCATTGACGCGGGCGGAAGTCGTCACCCTCGCTGCGTGTGACAGGTAAGTGACGACCGCCGACCGCTGCTGCAACGCTGGTGAGATCTGCCTGTTTGGCAGCTCACTAGCGACCATTTAGCGATGCACCAGCGATCCTGACCGGGTCGTATCATTGTCGGGATCGCTGGTGCATCGCTAAATGTAACGGGACCTTAAGCCATTGTCTTTTCAATATTGCCCTCATGTTCTGCCACTCATGATTATAAGTGGAAATAAATTACACTCTCCAGTCTTGCTTCTTACATTTGAGTGGTGCATAAAGGAGCAAATTAAGTGAGGTGTGCCTTGCTCTCCTGTAGCCTGGCTTAATGCACCTCTGACTATAACTTCTAAGGTATCATCAAATCTACTTTAGACCTCAGGTCCCTCACTTGTAATTCAAAATCCTACTCAGATGAACAGATCAACCTCACCCTGAGAAACTAGCAACTGGGACAATACGAATAGTAGCCATACTATGTGCAGATGAAGCATTTATTAAGGCACTGACAGAAGTAGACTTCATAAAAACACTTGTCTGGATACAGGTATCACAAACAAATAATGTTGCACTCTGGGTATGCAAGAAGTAGCCAAATTATTTGCTAAGTGTCTCCATTTTTTCTTATTATCTAGAACAGAGTTGAGCGACTTTGGTCGGATCGGGTTTCGCGAAACCCAAATGAAACAAAATTTTGAGTCGGATGAAACTGGTCCAACTAGGGCAAAAAAGTCAGAGTTTCGTCCGCAACCCGACCCCAATGCAAGTCAATGGGGAATAAAAGTTGGCATTGAGTGGATGAATGTCATCTGTTCAATGCCGACTTTTATTTCCCATTGACTTGCATTGGGGTTGGGTTTCGGGCGAAACTCCAACTTTTTTTGCACTAGTCGGACCAGTTTCATCCGACTCAAATTTTGTTTCATTCGGGTTTCACGAAACCCGATCCGACTAAAGTCGCTCACCTCTACTAGTGATATTTCAATATTGCATATATTTGATATTTCCATGCTTTAGCACTACATAGTGCAACTTTATTTGTTAGTTATATATAGAGGTTGCTACTCCTAGTTTGCACCTGAACACACCAGTTTTCAGATTTCAAAGTGCCAGTCAGTTTTTTGTTATTTAAATACAAGTATCATTATCAACTTCTATACTGATGTTAAGGAAGTCCAACTTCCTGCTGTCAAACCTATATGTCAATCAGATATTGAAAGTGTAAGTATTTAGTTGACTCATGAATTGTTCGAGCTGCTCCACTGTCCCTTTACAAAAAATCAATAAAACATGCCTAAAACACTCTCTTTTTTTGTATTTGCTCCTTGAGGAGTGGCTTCATTCTTTATATAGATGCATTTATGGTCTATGATGGCCTGATATAAATTTATTTAAAATGTCCCTGGGAATTTTTCTAATGGCTTACTAACATATGCATAGAACTAAACTACAGTGAAGCGCAAAACAGTAACAATTATAGATTGTCAGACCACTGGATGTTCGGGTTCAGCCAAACAGTTAAAAAAAGTTCAGGTTCAGGTACCAGAAAAGAACCCTGACCCGAAACCGAACCCCATTCACATTAAATGGGGAGCCCCAACATCCAGTGTTTGCCATGCTGTCATGTGCATGACAGCACTGTAAATTCTGCTTCTGATCGATGGTAAAATCATTACCGCTGTTCAGACAGCTGTGGTCGGGGATAAAAGGTTTACCTCTGGTCACTGGTGTTAGCTGATGGGACTACTACTCCTATCAGCCAGTGTCTGCTGCCACTAATTACATTGAGAGCAGGTGGTGGCTGATGGGAGTATTCATCAGCTTGTCATCTAAATAAATAATTTAAAAAAATAGCATGGATTCCCCTGTATTTTTGATAACCAGCCAGTCAAAACTCACAGCTGGGGTCTGCAACCCTGAGTTGTCAGCTTTAGTAAGGCAGGGTATCAAAAATAAAGGGGCCCTCATTCTACTTTTTTAAATTATTTACATAAATAATTTAAAAAAATGGCATGGGGTTCCCATAATTTTTGACAACCAACCAAGCTAAACAGTTAGCTGGGGTCTGGTATTCTCAGGCTGGTAAGGGGCCATGAATATAGCCCCCCCCCCAACCTAAAAATAGCTTGCAGCTGCGCAGAAAAGGCACATCTATTAAATGCCCGGCTCTTCCCACTTGCCCTGTGGCAGTGGCATGTGGGGTTTATATTTGTGCAGTTGATGTCATCTTTGCAGTTTCTGTTGACATCAATCCCACAGCTTCATAATGGAGAGGAGTCTATAAGACACCTATCCATTACTAATCCTATAGTTATATTGTAAATAAACACACAACTAGAATAAAGTCTTTTATTATTTAAGAATTACACAGACTCCTTTAATGATTCTAAATTAAACCTTACTCACATCATCATCGATTCCACTGAAGCCATGATGTCCTGTAATACAAAAAAAATGAAAGACAACCATATCCGTCAACTGTCAGTCGTTCTGTCCCACACCGTAATCTATTTCTGGGAATAAATGGTTTTCAACTTGGATGGTGCTAAGATGCGACTGTCCAGGCTGAAAACCACTATTGAATGAGCTGCTGCGAGTGCAGCATCAGTGACCAGCAGTGACCTCAGAGGTTGCCACAGGTCACTGAGGCTGCATTCTGAGACTGGGCCCCTGAACTGCAGTGATAACCACAAGCACAATGAGAAAAAGTCTCACGTTGAAGAGGTGAGTTCACCAGTAAAAATTTCAGGCTGTGAGGCTTTTTTTCACTGTGTGAGCAATGATCTCACTGAGGTCACCGCAGTTCAGCCCGGCTCAGAATGCAGTGTCAGTGACAAACGATGACATCTAAGTTCTAGATGAAACAAAGAGGATAACAAAGTTTTGCACTTTTGACTTTCAGGCTCCATATATCACTTTCCACTAATGCTTCAAACTATCATCTTGGCTATCTAATACATAAATTTGACTAGCAACTATTTAGCATATGATTAGTTATGCAGATTATTGTCATGGAACTGCATTGTTACTGCTTTGCTCCTAAGAATCTAAATTTTTGCTATTTTGTTAGTATTTTGTAAATCCACCTTTAGCTTTCAACAATGTCTGAATCCTACTGGGCATGCTCTCATTCAGACTCAGATTGCAAAGGAGACATGTACATGTCATCCCCTGAGGAAGAAGTGTAAACTTCGAAACGCGTTGGGAAATAAAAGTACAATCAATACAATCTGGACGGAGTGATCTGTCAAGCAGCGCACGTTTAATCCATAAACTTTCTCCTTTGCAATCTGATGATTTGTGGTCACGGAGTGGCCCTTTGGATGTGCAGCAGCCTGACCTTTCGTTCCTATATGTCTGTAACTCTCCTACATAAGGTATAATGATTTGATTTCACATCAATCCCTACTCGGGTAAGACCCTATTGCGCTTTTTTTCTTTCAGCTGTCTGACTACTCATTCAGACTCAAGCATGTCTCGATCAAAATCTGATTCCATGTTTCTAATACACATTTCCATAGTTGGTGCATACTGGTCAACTCACTTGGGTATGTATACAGTTTTTCTTCAACTCTACCCATAATTGTTCATTTGTGTTGAGGTCTGGGAACTGTAGGAGCTAATCCAGCACTTCTACTTCATTGTCATTTAACCATTTCTTTGCTAATCTCGACCTATCCTTTGGGTCGTTTTCCTGCTGGAACACTATCATCTTTTTCATACCCATAGTACTTGAGTATACGAAGTATCTCATCTACTGGATACTCACATATAGACCACCATCAATTCTGGTCAAATATCCAACGCCTTTGGCTTTGAAACGGCCCCATATCATCAGGCTTACTCCATTGAACTTCATATTTCCTTCAATTTCTCAATCCGTTTGCCCTTTTTCCCTTGTTTCATCAAGACTCATTTGAACCCATGAGAGCATAGTCTATTGATTTTCGTCTTATCACTCCAAAGCAAATGTTTCCAAACTTCTACTGTTTTGCAAACTCGAGCCAAAGCTTCTTAAGATGATTTTGAAGTTGAGGCTTCTTCACCTTTTTTTGAGACACCTTTCCAGACTTAGTTAACATGAGTCACACGGTCCTTGCATGGATGAGCTGGATAACTGTGTTTCTCTTGGGAAATCTTCTTCATGCTGTTCCTTGATTCTAACCAGTGACCTTTCACTTGGGAATTAGCCTAATAACACACTGAGCTATTAAGGAATGTAAGAAGAGGTTGTAATTTGTAGTTTACATGAAGAAAAAGATTATTCCACCATCTGGAGTAAAACAGTAACAATGCAGTGACATGATGAGAATCTGCATAATTGCAAGTCAAATTCTGTATGAGAAAGCCAAGATGATTGTCTATAAAATGATTGTAGCCTCAAGTTCGAAGCAGAAGTAGATGATGAGATATCAAGCCCGAAAATCACAACCTCAGAACATTGTTACACTTTTGCTTGTCAGTGTACAGTATATCCCTATTCTCTGTACCAAAAGAACACTCTTTTCAATTATTTATCAAAAAGAAATACATCACAGATTATATAGGGAAATTGAACTAAATCCATGACATTCAAAATGTTTTGAACAGCACTAAAACTACATATTTACAGGATTCCAGCTCCCAACATAGCAAATGAATTTACCTTTCATAATTGTCCAGCGCTGTATGCTAATTGACACAGTCCGGGCCAATAGTTGGCACAGGTCTGTGCCCAGCATTCTCCTGCCTTGACTGATGTGGCTGACAACATCCACAGATTTCTGGAGTACTGTTTAAGATTTAAAGGTAGTAGATTTAGTTTATAAATTCAGTATAAGGAAAATATATCACTATTATGTGAGCAATGCAATTATGTAACCTTTTAATAAATGCATTAATTATGTATTATTATTTATTATTATAGCGCCATTTATTCCTTGGTGCTTTACATGTGAAGAGGGGTATACATAATAAATACAAGTACTTTAATCTTAAACGATATAAGTAACGACTGGTACAGGAGGAGAGAGAACCCTGCACGCGAGGGCTCACAATCTACAAGGGATGGGTGAGGATACAGTAGGCGAGGGTAGAGCTGGTCGTGCAGCGGTTTGGTGGATCGGTGTTTACTGCAGGTTGTAGGCTTGTCGGAAGAGGTAGGTCTTCAGGTTCTTTTTGAAGGTTTCCATGGTAGGCGAGAGTCTGATATGTTGTGGTAGAGAGTTCCAGAGTAGGGGGGATGCGCGGGAGAAGTCTTGCATGTGATTGTGGGAAGAGGAGATAAGAGGGGAGTACAGAAGGAGATCTTGTGAGGATCGGAGGTTTCGTGCAGGTAAGTACCGGGAGACGAGGTCACAGATGTATGGAGGACTCAGGTTGTGGCAATATTTTACTTGTTCATTACAAAGCACCATTATGTAGGGAAATACAGCATTATGATGAAAGTAATGTGGCAAACCATCTAAGATCACGGCACATTTTTTGTCACAGAAAGAGAAATTTCAAAAGTAATCAACATTTTAATTTTTATTTCGCAAATAAATAGTACACATGAAAATAAGAAACTTTGACACGTCTTCTTTCTCTGCCAGGAATGATCATTCAATTTAAAAAATTCACAATTTAAAAGTAAAATCTGGATTCAGTGAAAATTAGATTCTATGTATGCGTCAAGTGGGAGGAAGGAGGCGCTAAAGGCAGAGCTCCTCCCTTATACAATCTTATCAGCACCAACTGCCATTTCCTATCTTAGTAATGTAACAATCTGTCTTCACTGAATACAGGTATTACCCATAAATTGATAATGCTGAAAATGAATGATCGGTCAGAAGGAGAAAGAAGCAAATTTCTCTGATAAGATATTATTTTTATTTATTATTATAGTGGCATTTATTCCATGGCGCTTTACATGTGAAAAGGGGTATACATAACAAAAACAAGTGCAATAATCTTAAACAATACAAGTCAGTGACTGTACCAGTCAGGAGGAGAGAGGACCCTGCCCACGAGGGCTCACAGTCTATAAGGGATGGGTGAGGATACAATAGGTGAGCACAGAGCTGGTTATGCAGCGATTTGGTGGATCATTGGTTACTGCAGGTTGTAGGCTTGTCAGAAGAGGTAGGTCTTCAGGTTCCTTTTGAAGGTTTCTACACTAGGCGAGAGTCTGATATGTTGGGGTAGAGAGTTCCAGAGTAGGGGAGATGCACGGGAGAAATCTTGTATGCGATTGTGGGAAGAGGAGATAAGAGGGGAGTAGAGAAGAAGATCTTGTGAGGATTGGAGGTTGCATGCAGGTAAGTATCGGGAGACGAGGTCACAGATGTAAGGAGGACACAGCTTGAGGATGGCTTTGTATGCCATGGTTAGGGTATATTGCAAAGTTTCTTATTTTCATTTGAAAGTTTCTTTTATGTAGTAAAAATTAAAACTACCGTTATACTTTCAGGTAATAAGGAATTATGTGCAGCAGATAAAGAAGTATTTCTCTTCAATTGGCCCATTTAAGCAACACATAGTTGGGTCGCCCTCCCAGGGCCGTGGGGTACTCGGTACCGGGCCGGTGTCAGGGGGATGTGTCACAGCGGCGGTGACCCGGTCCGTGGCCCTGGGCGCCCAAGTAATCAAAAGAGAGTTTGTAATGTAGTTTAAGTGGAATGGAATAGTTCGTGATGCCACCTGTGGTGCTCGGCAAGGGAGGTGTTAAGCCGACGCTGCAAACAGATCCTTCGGGACAGATGGTGTGGTGCAGCAATGGTGGTATAGCCCTCCAAAGGCAGGGCTGTTGTCCCAGGGCAGTGTAGATGTGGGGACACTTAGGTGGTGAAGTGTCCGGCGCAGGGGATGTAGCAGTGTCAGGCAGACGGCGGCAGGAAGGAATGGAGGACACCAGGGCATGTAGTTCCAACACTTTACTCACAGTCAGTAGTGCCCGCTTCTGTGCCGTGTCCTCCAGGTCAGGGACCCAGTCAACCTCCAGGCAAGATGGAAAGCTCCCTGCAACACTCCGCCAACTCATGTGCCTTTCCTGAACGTCTCCTCTATAGCGCCTTTAAGTGTGATGATCTCCAGTACCGTGGTACGCTGAAGTTCCTCCTGACAGATGTTCCCAAGAAATCTACTCGTACGGCAGACAGCTGTAGCCTTCTTCGGGGACTCCCTTCTCCTGAGTCCCGGCTCTCTATCCGATTGCTGTTGTGCCCCAAGCCTTAGATGGGAGTAGTGCATTTACAGCCAACTACTCCACTGGTGTCTGCTGCAGATCCATAAGTGTCCATACAACCTCGGGGACCGGGCACCGGCCTTGCGCTGAGAACCTATAGGCAGGGTTCTACTTCTAACCCACTTCGTCTCTGTTCTCCTACTCCTTCGTTCTGTACTTGTCTCTCTCTCTCTTATGGAAGCTTAGGTTTCAGTTCTATGTCCTTCTCCTTCTTTTCCTTTCCTGTGCAGGCTGGCTCAGATCACTGAGGCAGCTGCAGCACTCCTTCCTCCATCCCTTCTTCCAGGGATCCTCACTCCTGTCTGAGTGGCTTCCTACCTGACTGACCTTCTGTCAGACTGAACCTCCCATCCTACACTTTCCCACTCTTTTATGTAACCTAACTCCACCCACCTCCCAGCACATCAAGTGTTCCAAACAGGGAACCACCAAAGGTGCTCTGCTACTCTCTAAGCACTGAGCCACAATGTGGTTGTGCAGAACTACCCTGTTGTGTGGGGTGCGACTGTTGGAGTGTGGAAAGGGGTTCCCACCTTACCTGGATGGTGGGGCACTACACCTTAGGAGAAGGTGCAGTACCTCTGTGGCGACTGAGCCTCAGGGGCGCCACATAATAAATAGGGTCTGATTCCTAAAGTGGGAAGAAAAGGTCTGGCATTCTTATGTCTTTGTTCATCCAAATAGCCTAATCAGAAGCCAACTAAAAATCTCCTTAACACAATATTATATACAAGTAAGTAATGGATGACAAGATCAAGTCTGTGAGAGGACTCAGAAGCTGAGCTACCTGCACACATGATAGATGCAGGCTTTATTAACTAGATGGCATGTGTCGCTAACAGCTGTGGCCAGAGATGAACTATGGTCATGGCTGTTAACCATTTTAATGTGGCTGTCAATGTTGAGGTTCAAGGGTAACTGAGAATTACACGTACATTGCAATGCTGTGATAATTCAGTATCTACTATAGGAAAATTGCAAGTTCAAGTCCTTCGGAGAAGCACTCCTCCCAACAAAGTTTTTATCCCCTTAATATATTGCAGTCATCATATTATCTAGCACTGTGTACTTATAATTGCTCATTTTGCCTGTCTACCAAGTGAATTCTTCTCTTTTCTATTAGGTCTATGACATCAAGTGATAAAAATCTGATATTGCTAGCTGAATCCTTCTAAGCTCTATGTAGAAACAGGAGTTAAGAGTCACTGCGAAAATCCATGGTAAAGGGGAGGAAGGAGTACCTGCATAAGAATTTAAAGAAGGAAATAATAAATGCAGTGACAAGAGACATCCAGTTTCCACATACCACAGAGAAAAGAGAAGAATTGTCTGGGTAGAAAGGCAAAATGAGCGATTGTAAGTACACAGCGCTATATAACATTATGACTGCAATATATTAAGAGGATAAAAACTTTGATGGTAGTACTTCTTTAAGGAGACTAAAAATAAGAAAAAAACTAAATCAAAATTTCAAAAATGTCAAGAAAAAATGAAGAAATATAGATTACGGCTGAAAGTACCATTGCTGCAAACTTGGTACTACTCTGAAGGTCAGCTATATGTGGAGCTTCAAAGATCGAGATTAACACTATATTCTGCAATACTGTGTTTTTTCAGTATATATTAGAGGTGATAATATAATCTCAAATCTAAAAGGTAAAGTAAAAAATAAAAAAAGGTTTTAAAAAGTAAAGTAAAAAAATTAAAAATATAGTAATTTAAAAAATCTAAAAATAAACATTCATAAAAGTCAAACCAACAAAATATTAAATTAATTATCCTAATCGGAAAACACCATAACAAGACATAAAATCAAAACATTAGAAATGTGTATTTTTTACGCCACTACTACTTAAAAAAATGCAAGAGAAACAAATTAAAACATTATTTTTATTGCCAAAAATATCAGTAAAATCATCAGGTTATTATGCAAAAAAAATACCCTAACCCAGCTCAAATGATGGAAAAACAAAAATGTTGCAGGTGTTGAAATAAGGCAACACAAACCTAAAATAATTTTTGTACAAATTTCAGATTTTTTTTCTCTATTTAAGTAATAACAAAAATCTAAAAAAGTTTGATAACACTGTCATCACACTGACCTGGAGATTCTTGTTTTAGATTTATTTTAACTAAAAACAGGAAATATGCCATGGAAAAATTGCTTTTTTTCCCAATTTCATCACACTTGGAATTATTTTTACTAATTTTCAGAACATTTAGTGGAAAAAAGAAGGGCATTATTCAAAAGTACACTGAAAACAAGCCATCACACGACTATGCGGACGGACATATAAAAAATGTTTGGCTCCTGGATGAATGGGAGGAAAAAAGAAAACAAAAATTAAAATTATCTGCAGAGTGAAGGGGTTAAAGGTGGTCCCAAACTACAAATTCAGCAAATTATACATTTATATAAGATCCTATAAAAATAATACCTGTGTCACATACAAGTTAGGCCGGGGTCACACTTGCGCTGATTACGGACGAGTGCTATGCGATAAAGCATCACATAGCACTCGGACCAGTATTCATCTATGGGGCAGCTCCCATCACCGATTTTTCTCTCACCTGTATTCTACGTGCAAGAGAAATCACAGCCGAGTCTTGGCTCAATCACACCCATGGGTCTATGGGTGCGAGTGACACAGCACACATCACTCGGATATCATCCGAGTGCTGTGCGATATACTCCGACCCTCGCAATGGAGGAGATGGAGAAATTTATTTCTGCGCGCCTCCTCCACAGCTGTGCTCCAATCCTCTCTGAGTGAGAGGCTCGGAGCACAGTAGCATGACAATCGGCTCTCGCTCACAGCAGAGTAGGAGCCGAGGGTCATTAGCATATTGCATCGGATGCCATATGCTAATGTGACCCTGGCCTTAGTGTTTGTTTTCAGATAATTTTACCTTAACTTTGCATTTACATTTGAGGGTGCCTTGGTGCACCCTTGGTGTGGCCAAATGGCTCAGCATATTGTTATGACCTCCGATTTGCATACCCTGCACTGTCCCCAAGCTTGACTTAAAGTGTTCACTTTCGCACAGCGAACACTGAAAAAAACTGAAATCATTCCTGCGCGTGTGCACTGACAGTATTTGAGACAAATGGCGCTCTCAAATTGTCAGAGCGGGCGAGCACTCAGTGCTGCTGCGTACAAGGTTTGATCTCTGGTTCCAAAGCCTGGCAGGAGTCGAAGATCAAAACCTGCCTGCACAGAGTATGTGTGAATCTGCCCTGACACTGTCAGCACACCACTGGGCTGCTCTAGTTTCAGAGGGCAGGAACAGAGATTTCAGTTTAGTCAACATTCGCTATGAGAAAGTGGGCACTGTGAAGCAAGGGTAGAGATAGTGTAGCATATGAAAATCAGAGCGTATAGTGCACAAAGCCATTTGGCCACACCAAGGGTGCATCAAAGAGCCCTCATTTCCTTATGGCTTAAAAGTACATTTTTCTGAAATATACATGAGACCTATGATTTTTTTTTATCGGCGCTGAATCCCCTATACAGTATATAAATGTGTGTAGTGTAATGCTTTGTGTACCAACCATATTACTTAAAGGGGTTATTCAGGACATTTATTATTTTTGCATTTGGGGCTAAGAACTAACAGGCAGGTAGCTGCTCACTACTGTACCTGCCTGTTCTGCATGGGGACGATCTTTTCCATTTCATCCAGTGATTCCTCTACTTTAATTCACCTCTCATCAACAGAGCAGCTCTTGCACTTCTAGTCTGCTCTGTTGATATACCCTTAGAGGTGCAAACTATTTTTACTCTTCGTATCCCAGTACCCGGTCTACAGCTGCTGAGTGAAACAATTGTGATGTGGGAGTGGATTTATTCCAGCTTGCACAGGCCCGTATTTGACACAAGGTCTGGTGCCTAGGGTAGTGGGTTGCACGGGGTGGCATCAGACTCAAAGTAAAATAAATATAAATCACTCTCCCTCCTCCAGACTCTTTAAGAAAACCAGCATCTTTCTGGAGGAAGGAAAGACGTGAATACAAATGAATCTTTATGCGCGCAGGCACTCCTGACCTCATGTGTGGCATAGTGCTCACATTGCTAAAGTCACAGCAGTGTGATAAGGTCACCTCATCATGCTGCCGACATCAATGCAGACCGCCACGAAGGAGGACATGCTGGAGTCTGTAGCACATATGCGCACACAGAGCCAAAGATACGGAGGGGAAAGGTAGAGGGGGATTGCGCTGTATGAAGAACATGGAGGGGACGGGGAGGACTCAGCATAAAGAATGTAGGGGGGCACTGTATGGAGAACATGGGTGGAAGGAGAAAGAGAGAGGAAATTGTGCTTTAAAGATAATATATGGGGCAGAAGATGATAAGTGTCACATGGTATGGAGAATATGGGGGTGCTGTATAGAGAACATGGATGGGAGGAGAGGGGGGCATTGCGTTGTATGTAGAACATGGAGGAGTTAGGGGAGGGCTCAATTTGGAAAACATAGGGTAGTATGGAGAATATGGGGGCATAGGTATGGAGAATATTGGGGCATTGTATGGAGAACATGGAGGGAGGCTTCTGTGTGTAAAAGATGGGTAGGACTCTGTATGGAGAACACGAGAGGTGCTGTACAGAGAACATGGAGAGGTTAGGGGAGGACTCGGTATGGAGTACATAGGGGGATTGTGTGTGGAGAGCATGGGGGAGATTCTGTATTGACAACATGGGGGTGCTCTGTATGGAAAATTTTACATTTTCATGCAGGGAAATGGGTAAAAATGGCACCAAACTTTGTCCCACAATTTCTGCTGAATGTAGAAATACCCCATATGTGGCTGTACAGTGCTGCGTAGCCAAATGGCGAGACTTGGGAGGGATAGAGGGTTACTTGCTTCCTTGAGTGCAGATTTTCTTAGACTAGTTTGCAGACTCCATATAAGTGCTAGAAAAGCAGAATCCCCCCTCAAGTGACCCCATGTTGAAAATTACACCCCTTTATTTGTCTACAAATGTAGTGACGATTTTGACTCCATGGGTGTTTTCCAGAAACAAGCAGTGTTGGATGTTGCTAAGTGAAAATTGCAAACTGCTATTGTAGTGACTAGTATGTTGAAATGACCAGTACGTTGTCGTGACCAGTACATTATCACCAACTTATGCTTCTGGAGACATGCACCTGCAAATTAGGCAGGCTCGCATCACTACAGAAATGCCAAACTTTTGGACAATAAATGTGGTTTAGGCACACTGGGGCTCAGAAGTAAGGGGGCATTTGGATTTGGTATCACAGAATTTGCTGAATTTTTTTGGAGGTGCGAGGAGCCATTTTGCTTTTCCAGAGCATTGTGCATTTGTGCTATATTTCCATTGACAGATGTATTTTTTATGTGGATTGAATTGAAGCTTTTATTGAGAACATTTTACATAACATTTAGTGTCACATATATCCGATGCTCTATGCTAAGCACTTACATCAGGGTTTACATCTAAATCTCCGAGTGACGAGACAGATGAAACCCCGAGGGATCTATTCACTATAGTGAGGCAGCAGAGTTACTCTGGACTCCGTCTGGCCTTTGTTCAGCGTTGTCCATCCTTTCAGAAGTGCACAAAACTGTGGTCGGCTGTGCTTTTATACTCGCCTAAAAATATAGACACTGCCTGATCACAGGTCTTATGACATCCATCTGCCTCATTATAGGGAATATTCCACTGGGGGTTTCGTCTGAATAACATATTTCAGAGATTTACACATAAACCCCAGCATAAGTGCTCAGAGCAGAGCGCAGGATAAATGTGCACAAAGCCTTAATGCAAGCTTTTTGGCAGGCAGAATGGACAAATTAACAGCAAGTATAGAATTGTTTTTATTTATTTTTTACGCTGTTCCTAGTGAGGTATAAGTGATTAGGCAACTTTATTCTTTGGGTCGGTTCGATTACAACTATGCCAGATTTACAGTACATTGGGTTTTCATGTTTGGCTGCTGTCACACACTAAAAGACGCTTTTTATTGCAAAAATTTGTGTTTTTTTTCGCCATATTTAGACAGCTATAATTTTTCCATATTTCAGCCAACAGGGTCATGTCTTGCTTATTTCTCAGCTTGTTTTTTGAGGGATGAGTTGATGGTTTTATTGGTACTATTTTCAGGCACATGACATTTCTGGATTGCTTTCTATTCAAATTTTTAAGAGAGAGAATGAACAAAAACCAGCAATTCAGGAATTTTCTATTTACCCTTCCGCATGTGGTTAAATCGATAAGGCAGCTTTATTCTTTGGGTGAGTACGATTACAGTGATACATCATGTATATCTTTTTTTTATGTTTTGACGCTTTTACACAATGTGAAGTATTTTATTAAAAAAATATATTTTTTGC